>NC_083366.1:50667500-51867500 GCF_030254825.1 Meriones unguiculatus | reverse complement strand
TCATTCTTGCTCAAATGGGATGGAATGGCTATGGAATTTCAAGAAATACCACCTAAGGTCACTGGCAATCAAGTTGTTTTTTAGATCCAAACTAATGCTTTATGTTTGCAAACCCTACCTTTTGGGTCCATGCTTATTGAGAAGAGTGTGCTCTCATTCCCTTGCAGTTTCAGGGAAAAGCTTAAAGTGAAAGACAATTAAAATTCATAGATATTATTGTGAAAGGAGAAACAAGAAAATATCAAAGTCACATAAGGTTCAGCATAATATTTCAGGCTCATCATCTTGTTTTCCCTCACATCCCCTTAGATTCAGTCTTTTGAATAAGGAGCCATATCTTCTTCTTAATGGAAAACAGTATTAGAAACAGAGGTTGCTCACTGC
Organism: Meriones unguiculatus; assembly: GCF_030254825.1. NCBI lineage: Eukaryota > Metazoa > Chordata > Mammalia > Rodentia > Muridae > Meriones > Meriones unguiculatus. The sequence continues at coordinate 51,867,116 of NC_083366.1, read as the reverse complement.
TACTGTTCTAGATGCTCAAAAAGGGCAGAACTATGGAGCGTCTCTGAACTAACAGATGAACACACATGTACAAACACTCTTACAGTTCCACAGAGATATTTTCGAGGCCTGCCTGGGCAACTAAGCAAGATCCAGTATTAAAACAAGGAATGAGGAAGAGTGCTAGACAGATGGCTCAGTGGTTAATAGAACTTGATGCCCTTGCAAGGACGTCTTGCAGAGGTTTTCAGTGCCTACATGGCAGCTAGTAACTGTCGCCCCTGGTTTAGGAGATCTGACACCTCCTAAAGCACTGTATGAGCATAGTGCACACACCCACACACATAAAATAAAATACAGTTTAAGTAAATAAAAAACAAAGGGGAGTAGTTGATGGGCATACACCTTAGTGGCAGAGCACTTGGCAAGCCTGTACAAACCCTAGGTTCAATCCCCAGCAACACACACACACCCCCCAAACCAACCAAGTAACCAACCCATTAATTCATATTAATTTCTGTGATTCTAACCTAACAAAGGTTTGTTCTTGTCTTTTCTATTGTTGCTATCATCTATCTATCTATCTATCTATCTATCTATCTATCTATCTATCTATCTATCCATTCATCTATCTGTTATAGAGGCAGGTTCTCACTATGAGTCCCTGTGGGCCTGGAATTCACTAGGTAGATCAGACTGGCCTTAAACTGCTTTTCCTTCATGAGTGCTAGAATTAAAGTCTTGCACTACCACTATTTGTGTATCTACAGTTCCTTTTAGAGTTCCATTTTTTTCCCAACATTCTGCTTTTGTTAAAAAAAAAAGTGTAAATCTCTATATAAAGAAGAGCAGAGAGTATGGGTGTTCATCTCCATGGTTTTCATACACAGACATACTCAATTCAGCTCCTGTCAAAACACAAAGCATTTTCAGTGAGCCCAGAAAGTACAGAGTGTGTCTAGGAATCACAGAGACACACACGCACAAGAACACAGTAGACAGATGCGCACACAGTCAGAATCACACCCGACACTAGGCAGAGAAATGCTGAATCAATGGATCAGGAAATCATTCACTTCAGCAAACAGAAGTCTACAACTGTCAAGGAGTAAGCATAACACACGTTTTCCCACATGTGTATGTGGACAAAGAAACATCAAAGGAAAAGGATGGGGTATTATAGAACAGAAAGGGCACCAGTGGGAGCAGAAGAGAAGAGGTACAGGAGGTGAATATCATCAAAGCACAGTATATGCAGGTATGAGAACCTTAAAATGAAGCCCATTATTCTATGCAATTAAGACATGCTACTAAAAAAAGAGAGAGTAGGTATAAGGAGAGCAGAGCAAGTGAGAGTGGACAGGAAGTGATAATTAGTGAGCAAACAGCCTGGATAAAATGGTAAGGCATTCTAAGTAATGGGGACTATTGAAAAGGTTAAAACAAGAGAGCAGCAGCAGCAGCAAATGGGGATGGCAGAAATGGGACGATCTAGACTTAGGAGACAGGCAGTTACTATGGCAGGGTGACCCATGGCTCTGAACTCTGATACAGGAAGAACCTCAGAGAGTTGTAAGGAAGTGGACTCCTGGATTCCATCCCCAAAGGTTCTGACAGAGGACCTAGAGTGGATGGAAGTTTACAGGAGAAGCCAGAAGTGGAGATGGAAACGGAGGTGTTCATATCTAAAACCCTTAGTTCCCTCTTCCCCCTACATGGAGGAGATGAAATTACTAGTGAGGATGGAGAGGCAGCACCAGGAAGCTACTAAGCACACTTCAAACTCAAAACAGGAAACCAACACTTGCAAAGAGGCTACTCAGCTCTGCCTTATTAGTTTTAGGATGTTCAACGTACAACAACAGATCCAAACCCCAAGATTTAACCTTGGGGTTGACATAGCAGATTCCTGACCAGGCTGCTGGCGGAGAGATGCAGGATAGGGCAACAATGGACTCTGGCTGGTATGGATGAGAAAGAAGTAAGGTTCATGGAATACAAGCAGAGTAGATGGCAGATGAATGGTAAAGTTGAACCCCATAAAGGATCATACAAATGGCCCTGTAGTGGGGGACAGGGTGGAGGGTTATGGTACATGACAGATGGGCCTGTGGCTATTTGTGGTAGCTTGTATGGGCTAGTTGTGAAGTCTGAGGGAAATGCTTTGTTCTTCCAGAAGGTCAAGAAAACTATGGCACTTCGTAACTGTACTTAGGCTATTGTGAGAAAGATATCCTAGATACTAGGAGTTGGGAGGTAACCAAGAGGCAGCAGGCATAGAAGGGTAAGGTGTCAACATTAGACAGAGGAAAAAAGGTCTACCTCTGAAATCACTGTCAATGGAGAATCCTAGCAAAATTTTCCTACGCCTTCCTGGCAGCTTCTGCTTACATCATGTAGTGATTTATTTTCACTCTTTGCAGCTAGGCAAACATCCTATCACTCAGTCCACGACTGTTTTTATGTTTTAGTAATTCTTTTATAAAAGGTTAAATCTATCCATCCATCCACCCATCTTTCTTTCTTTTGGTACTATGGATTAAGCCCAGGGCCTTATATATGCCAAACATATAACCTAACAAACACATACATCAGGTACTAGAGTTAGTCCATAGTAGCAAAAGGTGGAAAGGTGTGCCTCTCCTCCTTAATTGACAGATACAAACCAAGTATCTAAATCAGTGTGAAATAAAAAATATGCCTATATGTCACAAAGGAGGCACGAAATAAGTAAGAGCAGAATGAATTTCATGCCTGCCTGAATGCACACAGGCTCCCACCCTGCTTTCCACATCTACAGGCTCCCCTTCCTATGACAATAAAACTAATTAGTCAATGAATAATATTTGAGGCTTTGCCTCATTCGTTCAGCATTCAAGTTCAATTTACATACTAATAGTTGTATATTTGTCTTTAAGAGATACAGTATGTGAAAGTAAGTATAATAAATGGATATCCATTTTACTGTAAAGTTACTACAGCCTCATGAAAAATAGGAGAATGGAATAGTCAATAAATCTGTTTATTTCTCCTCTGGTACAAAATAAACCTACTCCAAGGATGAGAAGTTAAATGGAAATTATTGCATAGTAGCAATATAGTGTATGTTGTTCAGAACCTCCTTGTTAAAAAAAAAAAAAAAGATGGGGTCAGGGGACTCTGATGGGAAGGTCTATCCTGACAGGTTGGAGCTGGCAATGTCTGCATAGCTGTGGCCAACAGGCAGGTGCTTCCAGCTTGCAAGGATCTTTCCTGTTGCTGCTCTGAAATGTGTTGGGCTGACATCCCCCATGATATGGAGGCTCCACCCACAGGGAGCCAAAACCACCATGGTTTGAAGCTGAATCTATCTTCTAACAAGAATAACAAGAAGCCAGACGTGGTGGCACAGGCCTGTAATCCCAGCACTCAGGGAGGTAGAGGCAGACAGATAATCTCTATGTTCAAGGCCAGCCTGGTATACAAAGCAAGTCCAGGACAGCCAAAGCTAGACAGAGAAACCTTGTGTCAGAAACAAAACAAAACAAAACAAAAAAAAAAAAAAGAGAGAAAAGAAAACAAAACAACAACCAAAGAATAACAATAACAGGAACATGGTTTCCATCCTTCTTTTTTATCCTAAGTAAAAAAGCTTAAATGGTAGACTACGAGTTCTGTGTAGTGGTGCAGAGTTAATAAGGTGCTAATTGGAAAACTGGGTAAGAAGGAGGAAAAACAAACCACCCACACAAAACTAGGAACCAGAATCATGGGAACACAGTGACTAAATTACCTTGTGAAGATGTTGATGTCATGGTAACAGGACCCTAAAGATGAAATGCTGAAGAGTTAAACAAGGAGAAGGTAGCACAGGTTTTTATAATGGTACCAGAATGCAAAGGGCAGACTATGTTGTTCAAGATTGTCAAAATTAGGTGAATAATGTAAAACTTGCACTAGCCTCTTCTCTTCCCGTTTGCTTACATTTCTACCACATAATCCTCCTCTGCATGACCCACCTACTCAAGTGGCCCCTTCCTCCAGGAAGACTCAGCCTTGTCACTGTGCAAGCCGTCTTCTTTATTTCTTAGCACCACCTACGCTAAGCTAAGTACCTGTGACCAACTGCTTCTCTCTTGGTAATCACTGCCCAGGCCAACTTCTCAAAAGGGCTCAGCTCTGACTTATCCTCCACAAGAAACATTCTGTTACAGCTTCTCATTTCTTGGCCTATGCTGTTACTTGCTCACAGTCTCATCTGCAGTCTTATGCCCAGCAGAAGAGCCGACTCTGTCACATAAAATAAGACAAAGACAATATCAACATACCAACATTACACTCATGTCCTCATATTGGACTCTTATTTCCTTCTCCAAATATGTATTATTTTTATTTTTCTATTTCCCTTTTCTAATTCATCCAGTTCCAAAGACAAAAATCTGGGAATCACCCTAGATCATATATACTTTAACTTATGGTGACTATAAACCTGTGCCAAAGTCAGTTAAAGATTACCCTTCTGGGGTAACTGTGCCCCCTTTCCATGAAAGCCATGTCTCAATCTAGATAAAAAAAAAGGGGGGGTAATCACTGTACTTCTGCATAAATCATATTCCGTGGCCTACCATCTTTCAGTGTTGACCTCCAAAAATCTCTTGATCCCAGAATCACCTTTCCAGCTCGTTCTACTCCTGTCTTTTTGTTCTCACATCACCCCTGTGGGTTTTATGTGGGCTCCTAATCTCTTGGCCCCAACCCATACTTCTCACTGTCCATTAACACTGGCAACTAATGTGGAAATGAAATGCTTTACTATTTTATTCTAGAAAAAAATACAAAGATAGGCTTCATTACACAATCTTTCCTGCCCAGACTGCCCACCCTACTTCAGAGCACACTCCCTCTACCCACAAGTATCCTAGAGTAAACTCTATAGACTCTGGCTGCATCCTGCCACCATGCTGTGGTCGAGCTTCCTTTCCTCATTATTGGCCTGACTCCTCCTGCTCAGGACAGATTCCCTAGGAAGCCAGCCTGCTTTATCAAAGCTCTCATATATATTACGGCCCACTACCAAGATGAGCGATCAGAGGGCAGGGACTTCTCTGTATCCTCAGTATAGAGCACAGGGTCTGACACTGAAGTAGATGCTCAGAAATGTTTGGGGAATGAATAATTCATCGTGTTCTTGTGTTTGGGGAAAATCCTGTCAGATTTCACATACTTCAACTACAGCTTCAATAAACAACAGGGAAATGAGTCCCTTTGTGGATTCCATGCATCCTGAGACCACTTCTTCCTTGCTGTGCTGACAACCTAACTTGAATCAGAATCACATATTAAAATGGTGACAGGCACAGAGTGGGAGAAAACATCACCTACAAAACATATAATGAGAAAGACAGGGACAGAAAGATAGAAGAACAGAAAGAGGAAAAGATAGATGTAGAGAGAGATGCTGCCTCTCAGCACTGTCAGCTTAGTCATTAGCCCAGGGCCACAGCAAGACCTGAGCAATTTGGCCACAGAGGTGGCTGCAGGGGAGGAGGGCCACACTGAGAGGATCTTTCTACTGAGGTGTTCTACAAATAGTTCTAGAGGAAGTGACTGTAACAGTTAAAGATCTGGCGTGACTAATCCCATGTCACATGACCATAAAGAATTCTAGAGACCGCCGGTATATAGACTAATGTAAATGTGCTATTGACAAAGAACTATCAAATTAAGAAATATTTATGTGCTAAATTTTATGTTACATGTAATTAATACAATTAACACATATGAAACCAACTTATTACTTTAGGAATATTAATTTGACTCTATGAATATTAATTTGACTCTTTAAAGTATATACACCATATCTATATAAGTCATAACTTCATTAAAAGGTATATAACCAAGTTTATAGTCATACTATATTGTTTGTTTGTCTCAAGTGTGTTTTAACATTTAAAAATGTAAAAAAGATCTTTATAAAAGTGACAAAAAGGCTGAAAAAGAAATTAGGGAAACAACACCCTTCACAACAGCAACAAATAACATAAAATACCTTTCTGTAACTCTAACCAAGCAAGTGAAAAACATGTATGACAAGAACTCTAAGTCATTGAAAAGAGAAGTTGAAGATTTTACAAGATGGAAAGATCTCCGATGCTCGTAGATAGGTAGGATTAACATAGTAAAAACTGCCATCCTTCCAAAAGCCATCTACAGATTCAATGCAATTCCCATCAAAATTCCAACACAATCCTTTACAGATCTGGAAAGAGCAACCATTAACTTCATGTGCAAAAATAAATGACCCAGGATAGACAAAACAATTCTGTACAATAAAAGAACTTCTGGCGGTATCAACATCCCTGATTTCAAGCTATCCTACAGAGAAATAATAATAAAAACTGCATGGAATTGGCACAGAAACAGTCAGGTTGATCAATGGAGCCAAAATGAAGACCCAGAAATAAACCTACACACACTTGCTTTTTTACTAAAAAGCCAAAACCATAAAATAGAAAAAAAAAAAAAAAGCATCTTCAACAAATGGTCCTGGTCTAACTGTGTGCATATACAGAGGTAAACAGAGACTTCTCAACAGAGGAATCTCAAATGGCCGAGAAGCACTTAAAGAAATGTTCAGTATCCTTAGCCATGAGAGAAATGCAAATCAAATAACTGTAAGATTTCATCTTATACCAGTCAGAATGGCTAAGATCAAAAAGTGACAACACATGCTGGCGAGGATGTGGAGAAAGGAGAATACTCCTCCATTGCTGGTGGGAGTGAATGTTTGTACAACCTCTGGAAATCAATCTGGTGCTTTCTCAGAAAATTGGGAATAGTTCTATGTTAAGACCCAGCTATACCACTCCTGGGCATATACCCAAAAGATGCTCTAACAAACAACAAGGATATTTGCTCAACTATGCTCATAGCATCTTTACTTGTAATAGTGAGAAACTAGAAACAACCTAGATGTTCCTCAACCAAAGAGTGGATACAAACATTGTGGCACACTTTCACAATAGAATACTACTCAGCTATTAAAACCACAATTTGCAGGCAAATGGATAGAACTAGAAAAGATGATCCTAAGTGAGGTAACACAGACAGAAAGATACACATGGTATATACTCACTTATAAGCAGGTATTAGATCTATAGTACAGCATAAGCATATTACAATCCATAGACCCAAAGAAGCTAAGTAACAAGGAGGGCACAAGGGAGGGTGCTAGAATGTCACTCAGAAGAGGAAATAGAATAGACAGTAGAAGTGGATGAGAGAGGAAACTGGGCAGGAGATGGAATCAGAAAGGAAACAAGGGTGAGGATCAGATGTGGGGAGAACTGGAGTGGGAGGTCAGAGGGCTGGGAACAAGAAGGGAAACTGAGGGGGACATCTCTTTGTCAAGATGGAGGCCTGAGACAGGGTAAGCTACTGGGAGGATATGGGTGTGACTGTACTGAGACTCCTCAGATGGGGCACACAAGGACGGAAGTGACCATCTTTTAGCCAGGCAGGACTACTGGAAGGAGGGGAACAAAAACCCACTGACAAAATCTCTGATCCAAAAATTACCCTGTCTACAAGTACAGGGACAAAGAGGAAACAAAGATTGAGGTAATATCCAACCAACAAATGGCCCAACCTGAGATTCACCCCATGGTAGAAAGCCAGCCCCTGACACTATTAATGATGCGCTTCTATGCTTACAGACAGGAGCCTAACTTGACTGTAGTCTGGGAAGCTCCAGCTAGCAGCAGATCAGATGGAGTTGCAGCCAAGCATGGAGTGGAGCTCCAGGGTCTTGTGGAAGTGTTGGGGAAAGACAGAAGGACCTGGAAGGGACAGGAACCTCACAAAAAGACCACCAGAGACAACTAACCCAGACCCATGGAGGCGTACAGAGACTGAGACATTACTAAGGAGCATGCACGGTTTGGACCAAGAGCCGCTGAACATATATGGCTGATGGGCAGCTTGATCTTTATATGGGGCACCTAGAGAGTGAAGGGGGGGGCGTCCCCTGCTTCTAACATGTACTCAATTGCCTGCTTCTGGATCACTTCCCCCTGGCAGGGCTGTCTTGCCTATCCTCAGGGGATGAGGCTATGATCAGCCTGATGTGACTTGATGTGCTGGCGAGGGTTGGTACAGGTGCAAGGAGAGCTCCCCTTTTCTGGGCAAAAGGGAGAGGGGAAGGGAGCTAGGATGGAAAGGAAAGAGAATAGTAGGAGAGGAGGGAGAAGGCACCCTTGGGATGTAAAATAAATAAACTGAAATAAAAATAAATTAAAAAAATGTGAGAAAGAGGGGGAAGAAGATGACTTACTAATAGTTCAAAAGCCTGAGTACACACAGAGGAGTGGGCTGTGCAGTTGTGAAATCAGGGAAAAGGCTGATTTAATAAGCACAGATTTGGACCAAAAGCTTAGTTACTGATGAATAACAACTTAACTGAAGATGATAACGTTAAAATAATTATTTCCTCAGAGTCTCACTGCAAAATCTCGTTATGATGCTTCAATGAGTTCATGAACTGAATCATTCTCTATGAATCAATCTCCTCTAAAGGAAGCCGTGTGGCCAGGGAAAAAGTAATATTCAATGCTCTTCATGAGTTATTAGCTCAAATCCCACTAACATGGTAACTATATAATGAAGAAATAGGTATGTATTCTAAATGTCTTTAGAAGATTGGTTCTCAAAGAGAATGCATAAAAGACAAAGTTGAAGATGTACAAAAACAATATAGACAAAACGTAAAAAAAAAAAAGAAAAAGAGAAAAGAAAAAAGAAAAAACAAAAGCAAAAGTGAGGGGAAACAAATGTGTTCAATGACCTGAAAGGGCTGAATTCAAACACAGAAAACTCAGAATGTGAAAAGAACAATCAACTAAATCGAAATATAAGCCAGTTTTAGATAGGAAGCTCCAATATGCACAAAAGGAAGATTTGGAAAAGACAAAGAAAGGAATAGTGGAGAAGTGCTACTCAGATTTCTCGAGAGTTAATTCTGATACCGAAAGTACTTGGCAAGTATTCAGTGGGGTAAACACAGGCCCACTGATAAAGCGATATCACAATAAAATTGGAAGACATGAAATATAAACAGAATTTCTTAAGTATTACCTAAGCCAAAGGGTATTATTATATACAGAGAAACAAGCTGATTAAGATCAGACTTCAGAACATGGGCCTGAAGTAGTATCTCAAAATGCTCAAGAAGAATGACTGGTCTTCAAAAAGAATTTATACCCTGCAAAAGTAGCAGCTGATGATGAGCTCAAAAAATCTGGTAGTATAGTTCAAAGGCAGACTGTATGTTTAACATATGAAAGGTCCTGGGATCAGGGCCCAACCTAGAAAATAAGGAGGAGGGAGAACTATTCCTAATTGTCTGAGAAAGTGCCAGATTGATTTCCAAAGTGGTTGTACAATTTTACATTCCCTCCAGCAATGGAGGAGGGTTCCCCTTTCTCCACAACCTCTCCAGCATGTATTGTCACTTGAGATTTTGATCTTAGTCATTTTGATGGGTGTAAGGTGAAATCTCAGGGTCATTTTGATTTGCATCTCCCTGATGTCTAATGACATTGAACATTTCTTTAAGTGTTTCTCTGCCATTCTATATTCCTCTACTGTTTAACTCCGTACCCCATTTTTTAATTGGATTGCTTGATTTGTTGCTTTTTAACTTCTTGAGATCTTGATATATTCTGGATATAAGCCCTCTGTCAGATATAGGGTTGGTGAAGATCCCTTCCCAGGCTGTAGGCTGTCGTTTTGTTCTGACGACAGTGTCCTACGCATATATCCAAAAGATGCTCAAGTACACAACAAGGACATTTGTTCAAACATGTTTGTAGCAGTTTTATTCATAATAGCCAGAACCTGGAAACAAACCAGATGTCCCTCAAGAAAGGAATGGATACAGAAACTGTGGTACATTTACACAATGGAATACTACTCAGCAAGTAAAAACAAGGAAATCATGAAATTTGCAGGCAAATGGTGAAATCTAGAAAAGATCATCCTGAGTGAGGTATCCCAAAAGCAGAAAGTGACACATGGTATATACTCACTTATAAGTGGATACTAGACCTATAAGATAGGACAAACATACTAAAATCTGTACACCTAAAGAAGCTAAACAAGAAAGAGGACCCAGGGTAAGATGATCAGTTCTCACTTTGAAAGACAAATGGGATAGACATTGGAAGTAGGAGAAAAAAAGTAACAGGACAGGAGCCTGCCACAGAGGGCCTCTGAAAGACTCTGCCTAGCAGTGTATCAAAGCAGATGCTGAGACTCAAACAAACCTTGGGCAGAGTACAGGGAATCATATGAAAGAAGGGGGAGTTAGTAAGACATGGAGAGGACAGGAGCTCCACAAGAACCAAATATATCTGGGCACAGGGGTCTTTTCTGAGACTTTCTCCAACCAAGGACCATGCACGGATATAACCTAGAACCTCTGCTTGGATGGAGCCCATGGCAGCTCAGCATCCAAGTGAGTACCCTAGTAAGGTAAGGGGAACAGGTACTGCCTCTGACATGAACTCAGTGGCTGGCTCTTTGACACCCTACCCCCCCCCCCCCCCGAGGGAGGAGCAGCCTTGCTAGGCCTCAGAGGAGGACATTGCAGCCAGTCCTGATGAGACCTGATAAGCTAGGGTCAGATGGAAGGGGAGGAGCACCTCCCCTATCAGTGGACTTGGAAAGGGGCAGGAAGGAGATAAAGGAGGGTGGGATTGGGAGGGAATGAAGGAGGGGGCCACAGCTGAGATACAGAGTAAATAAACTGTAAATAATATTAAAAAAATAAAAATTATTAAAAAAGGAGGGAGAAAAAATGAGAATAAGAAAGTATAAAAGGAGGAGGAGGAAAAAATAAAATGTTGCAAAATGTAAGAGAAGGCTTGGTTTATAAAAATACATCAGTACACAAGTTTTATTACTAATTTAAAGTTTTTAAATATCAGAATAATAAAAAAAACACTATAAAAATTTATGCCAATGTATCTGAAAATTTAAATGCAATAGATATTTCCTGAGGAAGAACACAAGTTAATCAACTGGTACATAATAAAACTTAAAATCCGGATAGCCTAAAAGCCACAAAATTTAATTTGTAATTTAAAGTTTCTAAAAGAAAACTTGAGCCACAGATGATTTCACTGGTAAATTTCAAACAATGTTTAAGAAATACCATCAACCTACAAAATATACTTCCAGAGATTACAAAAGGGAAATACTTCCACACTAGCTTTATGAGAAAAGCACAGTCTTAACACCTGAACCCGAGAGGAATGAAACAGAAGACAACTACAAGCCTGTAACCCCTGAACAAAGACTTAGAAATCCTAAACAAATATTAGCAAATCCAATCCACAACTGCAGAAGGAAGATAATATAACCAAGTTCATATATGTGTTTTTTAAGAACAGAAGAATGGTTAACATTAAAAGAATAATCATTATTACTACAGTAACAGAACAAAGCCCCAAACTCATGAGAATATCTCAAAAATCATGGAGGTTTTGATAAATTATAACACTCATTAATGATAAAAATACAATTCTCAGCAAAGGAGAAACAGAAGGAAATATTTCTAATTTGATAAATGCTTTTCAAAAAATGCAGACCAACCACTTTAAATAAATAAGCATTTCAAACTTTCAAGATCAGACATATAATTAGATTTTAATTTTACATTACCATAGTTCATTTAGTTCAATCTCCTCAATTCAATTTACTCCAATAAGAATCAAAGAATCACTCATGGTAAAATTAGTTTTTCAAAGGCTGAAAGCTAATAAATTCCCTTTTGCATTCAGATCTCCAAACCCTACCCACCACCCCAGAACTTATTAATTGCTAATGAGGAATACAGGGTCATTTCTCCTTTTTACCACACACATACTCAATTAGCCCAGCTACATCTCTACCAACCATTCTTCTTGGCACTGCTTGGCAGGGCCAATGTGGCTGTGAACGAGCATGATACTGTGGCAGCGGAAAGTTTTAGGTTGTTCAGACTTCTTCTGGACTCCTTGATACCCTAGGGACGGTTTGCTTGGCCCTATGTGAGTACCACACATTCTCAATTCTTGTAGATCATTATTTGGCCAATACAGACTCTCTATATTTTTGTATCAGTTTGAAAATTTGGTTTTCAAAAATTTTCACAAAGCTTCTTTGCATTTCTCCTTTTTAATTGCATTCATCATATAATTAAAACTTTGAGGGATGGAGAGATGGCTCAGGGGTTAAGAGCCCTGGCTGCTCTTCCAAAGGTCCCGAGTTCAAGTCCCAGTAACCACATGGTTGAGATGAGCTCCAGTGCCCTCTTCTGTGGTGCAGGTGTATATGCAGGCAGAACACTGTATACATAATAAATAAATAAATCTTTAAAAAAAACTTTGAAGCAACCCTATAAATACTTTTTAGACATAAACAAAGCATAGCAATAAGATTGGCAAGAATGGAGACCAAGCAAGTGGTGACATTAGGATGGGGAGAGAAGAAGGGGAATGCCACCTAAAGGGCAAAGGGGTCTGAATGAATTTACCTTTGTCTTCAAAGAAACACGTGGCACAAACTAAAAGGAATGCTAGGAGGAGACAGCAGGATGACTGTTGTCTCCTGTGTACAGGTCTGCACAGTTCTTAGCAAATCAAACTGATAAATATATAAGATGTTTCATCATTTTAAAAGAGAAACTGAAGAAATCCAGAATTAACCCTCTAGTAGCAGTTAAGCTGGGGCTCAAACTGCCAACTGGACTTCACAGTGGCCACCTCTTCACAGTCACTATCCTCATTAGTGAGTGACGTCTCACAATTATAAATTGTACATCTCAGAGAGAAGCCCATGAGAAAATCCATTTTTCCTTCTCACTGAAAGAAAATTTCAGTTCATTGCTTAGCCAAGTGAGAGGAGGAATAATTAAGCCATCCACTATGCAAATTAGTGCTTCCTTTAACTAGTCTTAGATCTTGGGATCAGGAATTCACACATAAAAAGAGCCAACTTAAACGCACACTTTGAAAAGCTACAATTTAGCTGCAAAGTAATTGTTGCTTCTCTGTCTTACCATGGGCAGCTTTTAAGTCTGACCATCCCAGATGCATCTAAATACCCCTCTTATCCTCTGTGCACAGGGGCAGGACATGCTTCTGATTGAATCATTCGGGAGATTTATCTTTTCTTATGAACCAAGAGGAAGTAAAGACACTTTAAACTACACTTACCTTCTCTACTAGCTATTCGTATAGGCAAATTGCTTTACTCTAATTTGTTCTCATCTCATTAACATAAACTTTGGATTTTATGCTGCAATTGACTGATCAACATTTTTAGTTCTTTTAAAACTCCAAGAATCACATTCCCACTCTGAATGACCTTGAAGGGAGTAGTGCAGACCTTTTTTCTCTAGGCTAATTCAGTTAATTTAGTCTAAGGCTCCAGGATAACAACTTAGTTTACACAGAAAACCATGCCCCATAGCATAGAACATTTGTTCTGTGAAAGTAAACACAGTCGGTTCTAGACAAAAGGAACTGTTTAACCAGGAAAGGAAAGGAAGTAGGATAGGAAGAGAGAGTGGAGGTATTAGTCAGAGAACGAGATAGTAGGCAGAATTTTATTGTGAGTAGTCTATCATTCTATTTCATAAATGACAATCTATTAAAAATGAGGTCGATACAAAGCTCTATTGTTTTGGATATAGTTTAATTATATATACCTGGTGCCGTTGATTGTACAATTCTGCAAGTGTAAGCTTTCATGACAAAAGCACTGTCTATGTACTAGATAATAGCAGGTGAGTTTCTAGATTGCTGCAGCTACCTTGAGATGAGTTATGAGGAAAGTTGGATGAGGACTCCTGGAAGGGTTTTCCAAATCATCCTCCAATAAATGAATAAATGAATGAAAAAATAAACAGATAAATAAAAGTGCATGCTTTTTCTCCTCTTGTATATGGCAAATCCTTCTGCTGCCATCTTTCAGTCTTGAGGGGACAACTGTGAGCAAAATCTATTCAGGGTTCTAGAGCGCAGGTGTCCATGTAGGTTTGTTCTTAGCCATGCCAATTCCTATTGGGTCTTCTCTTGGTTGAAGACTTCCTGCTACTATAATTCTCATTTACGCAACAATCTCTTCCGATGGTCACCTTTAAGAAAAACCATGCGCCTGTCCATTACCATTTAAATGATATGCTGTCTCTATCTATGTCAGTTCCTGACTATTCTGATGATATCTTTCAAAAATTCTGCCATCAGTTATTACTGTCCAGTTTAGATGATTTTGTACAGCAAATCACTAGTTCTCTTCTTTCAGAAAAAGAAACAAGAGCCTTCAGCTAATCTAACAGATAATTATTAAACTATATTGCCCATTGGTCATTTTTATAGATGTTGGCAAGATTTAATGTTTAACATGCTGTCTATCCACAGAGAGCATTTGTATACTGTCAAAAGCTTAAAAAAATTACAACCAGGGGGCCTCACACCTGACTGAGAAAGCTATAAGCAGTTCATGGTAACTAGGGGAGAGGCAAATGTTTTCTTCAGTGGTATAGTCCCTGGTAAATTGCCTTTGCTCCTGTAAATAAATTTTCACCCATGCTCCCTTTAATAATCCCAATGAAATTCCATAGCTTACCCTAAATAAACATGAAAGTAGGAGGGTAAGTTGAGAAGAGGAGGGTGATCAGCAAGAGTAGGAGAAGAACAGGAGAGAACAATAGGGGTGAATAGAATAAAAGAGACATAATCACATAGAATGTAACTAGGGCATTACACATGCATAAACATCATTACATTTTTTTTTATCCAACACGACAAAAAAAATCATAATACTAAGGTGTGTGTTATGTGTTTTACTAAAGTGCCTTAATTAAAAAAATAGTGGCTATAATTCTCTAAACATAAAACACAACAAGATCTGCTAATTTTTAGTTAAAATGGCAGTCAAAGTCCAATAAAAACATGGAACTTTAAATGATAGGATAAGATGGACTATGACCAATGAAACATCTGAATGTTTTAGGCTCGGATTGTGGAAAAGCAATGCTGTCAAAGGAAGCTGGAGAGAGTAACTAAGGGCATAAAGAACCAAGAATGATAGGAGTGAAGTCCTTAGCAGAGCCTGTATTCTACAGTGGTGGTAGAGATACAAGATGATGCTGGTGAAGACAGATGTAATATTGTGGATTAAACACACTATTTATGAGTGAGGTCTCTTCTAAGGTTTTATATTTAACTCCACAGAGATTTCCAAAAAGTGAGGCTACACTTTTCCAAAAAGTGGCTCAGCAGTTAAAATCATTCGCTATTCCTGCAGAGGGTTAGGGTTAGGGATAGGCTCAATTCCTAGTACACATTTGACAACTTATAACCATTTGTACTTCCAGTTCCAAAGGATATGGTGCTATCTTCTGGGCTCTAAGGGTACTGCACACAAGTGTATAGACATACACACAGGAAAACAGTCACACACATAAATTAAATTTGATGAACAAAAGGGTCTGGAGGGACACAAGATGTAAGTCCTGGGCCTAATCCTGGAGGTTGGGAAGGCACGGGTAGAGCGTTGGGTGTGGGATCTGGGCTCTGTCTAAGGACAGAGAACATCCTGTGGGCTTAGCAAGAAGGAAGAAAGCTCACCAGGCAGAGCTGGATGGAGCACAGGGTATGCTGGCAAGGATGGACATGGAGGGCAGATATGACATGAGGTGTGATAGGACAAGGTCTAGTGAAGAGAGGCAGCTAGGCAGATCTAGAGCTAGTGAGGTCACTGCTTTTTAAATTAAATTTTTATTTTTTTTAATATTAGTTACAGTTTATTAACTCTGTATCCCAGCTGTATCCCGCTCCCTCATTCCCTCCCATTCCCACCCTCCCTCATCTTCTCCCTACCCCTTTCCAAGTCTACTGATAGGGGAGGACCTTCTGCCCTTTCACCTGACTGTAGCTTATCAGGTATCTTCAGGCCTGGCTTCAAGTCCTCCTCTGTGGCCTAGCAGGCTGCTCTTCCCTTGGGTCTGGGGGTGGAGGGAGAGGTCAAAGAGCCCGTCATTGAGTTCATGTTAGAAACAGTCCCTGTTCCCCTTACTAGGGTACCCACTTGGATACTGAGCTACCATGGGCTACAGGAGAACCTACTCCCAACACTTTACTAGACCAGCATAATTCCTAAATGGATTCTCAGTACTTATACTCACAGATAAATATGGCTCTCACTCTTCATCAAAAAAGCTTCTTTTTGCAGCAGATGGAGATTATTACAGAAACCCGTAACTGGTCAAAATACAGAGAGCAACTGATCATGGGAATACAAAGCCCCAATGAATATATCCAGAACAAAACTGCTACGGGAAATATCTTGGAAAAGAGGGCGGAAAGATTTAAGAGGCAGAGGACCAGGAACTCTGGTGTTACACTGTGACTTCTAGGTGTGACAGAGGAGCTACTTCCATGATACCTCAACAACATGGCTGTCTAAACTAAACTTGAACAATGACAACTCCAGTAGAAATGCTAATGTGGAAGAGGAGGGGTCTCAGGTGGCCTCATCTACACACAAAGAACGAAAGGCAACTGATGACTGTTGAGAGAGGGAAAATCTGCCTTTTTCAGGGAGGATTCCCTAATACCTGAAACTATAAACATAGAAACAACACTCTACAAGTTGTTTTTATATATTTTAGCCAGATGTGTATAACAATAATAACGAAAAGGAGGCTATGAATTTGAGAGGGGTTGGTGAAAGGAAAGGGACGCAGGGAAACTATATATATATATATATATATATATATATATATATATATATATATTTTTTTTTTTTTTTTTTTCTTCTCAATGCAGTTTATTCAGGAACCTTGAACAATCTTCTGACCCTGGGGAAAGCCAGCCCACAGCTTAAAATAGCCTCTGGGTAGCCAACCCCAGCGTGCCTCATGGGCAATGCAGATAGGTCCACATACACGGAAGCAAGCCAGATCCTCAGCCTTAGCCAAATATGGAGTTGTTTGTGACAGAGAGCACTCACCATTGGGAAGGTGGAGGGCGGAAACCAGCTCCATCATTAAGGCACGGCATTACGCAGCTCTCTACAGTTCCCCCTTTTGGTTTTAGACGCATCAGGCAAGAGTAGAGGTCTGATCTCTGATATTAGAAATAAATTGGGACTTTGTACCAATGAAACAATATATTTTAAATTTAAAAAATTTAAAAACCTAGAAACACAATGAGAAAAAATGGTTTCCAAATGTGTCTGTACTTTTACTGCTTCATCGTTCACATCTGTAACTCAATGATGCTTACTGAACTTGAGTAAAGCCCTTTGCTTTTTCATCTTTCTAGTTATTCCTATGGCTCTTTTTTCTTGGAGAGACATCTCTTTTCCAAGAAAAGAAATGTTTAATTTTAATTAAGTAGGAAAAAGTGCATATGGTAGCAGTTAAAAAACATAACTTCATTGCAACACACTGAAACTCATGAGATTCTCACAACCGAATTTATGTAAACTAGAGGGAGAAAATACTGTGAAATCCTACATTAAATCTCTATCAGATGCCATTTATGATAAGGACAGAAACATCAGATTTAGCAGCTCTTCCAAGCCAGGATATTAATATATTAGCAGGTAAGAGCCCTGAGACAATTCTAGAGAGATAAAGGAGGATTTAGAGAATTAATCAGCAAGAAAGGATTAAAGGAAAAAAAAAAAAAAAGCTCAACCTCCACACTCCCTGGTCAGTGTTACTATAACCATGCAATCCCCTATGTGTAGGTGCACCGCTGTCTTGTCTGTCTCTCTGTTATCTTATGTGTCTTAGCAAATCTGCTTCTTCTTGTAGATCAGAAACATTTCAGAGTTGAGAACTAAGAACTTCCCCCCAGGGTCTCCATGTCTACTAGTTCTTTGTTACAGGTAAAGTGGAGCTTGCTGACTACCAGCAGCTATGTGCACTCAGGTTTGACTTAAAATTCTGCCTGTCACTAAGTAGTAGTTACCACGGCTAGGTTTACATAGTGGTACCAAGCCTCACTTTCTTGCCTACAGAATATACACATAGCATCCACCTAACCCACTGGGGCGCATCAAAGCTGTAATAGGCAAAGTATTAATACACCATTTGCATAGAGCACTCAGTAAGTGCCAGGTGTTACAAGGTCTTAATATAATCACATACAGGACTGGTGAGATGGCTCAGTAAGTAATAGTGATTATAACCCAAGCCTGATATCCTGAGTTGTAATCCAAAAACACACAGTGGGAAGAAAGAAGTGGCTCTCAAAAGTTGTCCTCCAGAGTCCACATCCACAGAAAGTGTTCTCTCTCTCTCTTCTCCCCTTCCTCTCTCATAGACACATTAAGAGTAAAGATTTTATATACAGAAAAATTATATATTGAGTTATGTCTACTCAAAAGTACAGATAAAAAAGAAAGAGAGTTAACATACAATATTCCCTTAAGAAACCATCAGTACTCAAATAACACAGAACTCACTGCTGATGACTGCTGCCATTGGAAGGCACAGACAAACAGCTTCTCTGGGTGACCAAGGATAGCTGGCTTCTGACAAGACTGAGTTGATACAAGAAATCTTTGCAACTGCCATTTGCTGATGCCTAAACACCAAACTGTATACAATTTATTTCTAAAAATCTCAATTTATCATTTCTAGTTGATATTTATTCTGATTTAAGGACTAGTATCTCTTCACTTTAAGCATAAAGATAAAGAAGAATTGTAAGTACCAATAAAGGGGAAGGAGGCGGAGAAGCAGACAGGGGAGGACAGGGAAGGAAGGAATCTTATGCAGTTCAAAAATTTAAAGAGTGTAAGAGTAACTACAATACTAAAAAGCTTTAAAAAGTAGGGCAAGAAGAAAGGTTTATAGATTGGCTTATAGAAGAGTAATGCTAAATTCCCAAGTAGAGTGCATCGGAGGAAGAAGGCTTAGCACCTGCTCAGAGGGGCTGGCCTTACTAAACAGATAAGGCCAGAGCTGCCAGTCAGAGTATTGCTTGTGGAGTTGTGGTACCACCAACCACAGGCAGGTAGTAAGAAATGCACACTCCCATTTCTCACATGGAAGCAATGAACCAGGATCCATGAGTAACTCATCTGTATACTAACGTTTGAGAATCATTAATATATGTGGTTTGCTAGATTAATAAAGGAGGTTAGTAAACCTGACAGCTTATATAGTAACATGTAGGTACCATATGCTTTGGCCAGGAATAATGCATCTATGAATTTTAAGTCAATTAAGGCTGATGTTGAAATGGGCTTGCTTCCTCATGTGTATAATGGAGGAGTGTGTATCTGATTCACAGGGTTGCTGAGGTTAGGGCAGTGATACCTTCTTGTAATGCCACAGAGCACAGCTAAAGGGAACCTCATTCAAGCTTAGGAAGAACATAGTCTGCAGACAGTGAAGCTAGCCTGCAAAGACCCTTCATCTGGCAGAAAAGGAAACAGCCACTATTGCTAAATAATTGGTAAACTACTATGGACAGATTATGATTAATGCCATTTAAGTTAGCTATGTAAATAAAGTACATGATGCAGTAATACTGTGTGGGGCTAAATATTGAACTAACAGTTGAAGGCTGTTTCAAAAAAATTTGAAGGATATATAAAAATTGATTTACTGTGCTTTCAGTTTAGGGCACTAATATGCATGAGAGTTTACAAAAACATCCCACAAAAGGCACATGCACTTAGACGCCTGCACACTGGGACCAGTGCAGTTGGCAGAGAGTTCTTGTGCAAAGCAAGAGAACACTTGCATGACAAAGCTACCACATTGCTTGCCCACTTATCTCAAGCATTATCCAGATGGGCTAAAGAGAGTTATCATAGGCAAAGTCTTTGGTCAAAATATGCATACTGAAGATGAAAATTAAAACAACATAACTCAAAGTTTCCTACTTACTAGATATAAGAAATGGCTCTCAAGGTTTTACAGTAGTCTCCTAGATAAGGCCTTGGGGTATTCTAAATCAGAGACTGCCCTTGCAGCCAGAGCACCCTTACAGCTAGGAGCTGATTTATAAGACCTTGGAGGCTGTAGAGAATACAACTACTGAAGTCAAGAGAGCTTGAGGCATATGTTAGGAGGGCCCAAGAGAAGATAAAGAAGACAAATTTCTTTCTCCATGCAAACAGATTCTGGAGTTTCCTGGCCAGAGAAGTCATAAGGCACAAGATTACAGCTGAAGAAGGCTTTTCTCAACATGTCTACCCTTCTGGTCTGGCAAAGAGTATTCTTTAGGACTACAATCAGCTGCTTCTGTGACAAGAGGCTCTTAGTTCCTTCTTAGGAATATAAACATGATGACTCTACGAAAATAGTAAAACGTTATAATAACAAAATTAGAATAGTTAACGGCAGTCAACTTTGTGTTACGAGGAGAGAGGCAGGTAAATACCCCAAAGACATCTAGAGCCCTGGGGCTTCTGAATATGTTCCTGTGCTTTCACAGAGGTGCTAAGACAGGTCAGGAGAGGCTGGTCATGGTGGTGTACATTTTTAATCTCATCACTTGAAAGGCAGAGGCATATTGTTATCTGTGACTTTGAGGACAGCCTGGTCTACACAGCCATGGCAAGATAAGGGAGGTCAACAAAGTTAGATCATCTCTCAAGCAAAAATAACAAAAGAAAACAAAACATCAAATAAAAGTCTGATAAAAGTCTTGGGGTAGGGAGAGTTTCCTTAACTATGTTGCTAGCAGCATGGAGTCACGGCAAACCTTATAAGGAGAAGGCATAAAATTCAGATAAAGTGATGAGCATTCAGGTGTTAAAAAGACCACGTGGTATATTAGGAGTCTGGAGAGCTAGCAAAGGCACAGGAAAAGATTTTCTCCTGAAACCTCCCTAATGAACCATATCTATTCCCACCTTGACTTTAGACAGCCAGGCCACCTACGTAAATGAAATGAGATAACTCCATATTGCTTTCAGCCTCTGGACTTTGTAGTCACGTGTCAAAGCAACATTAGAAACGGGTATATACTTTTGGTATCTTGGGATTAGTTACTGGGTGAAGAAACTAAGGGGAAAGTCATGGTAGGGGGCTTTCACAGATCACACTCCAGCAATGAGGGGAAGTCAGGACAGAAATTCGAGGCAGGTACCTGGAGGTAGAACGGAAGCAGAAACCATAGAGGAATGATGCTTACCGACTTGCTCAGCCTTCACACACCCCAGGACTACCTCCCCAGAGATGGCACTGCCCACAGTGGGTAGGATCCTTCCACATTAATCATTGGTTTAAAAATTTTTAAAAAGCTCTACAGGCTAATGTTATAAAGGTATTTTTTCAATTAGGATTCCTTCTTTCCAGATATATTTAGGCTTATATCAAGCTGACAAAACTAAATTATGTCTGTGTGTATGTGTGTGTGTGTGTGTGTATACACAAAGAGAGTGTATTTAAATGGAGTTAGTCTCTAACAGGGCAACAATGTCCCTAGTAGGCACCATAGGCTAGTATATTGAAAGTCCAATGCAAGGAATGGTTACCTCTTTTCAAGTTGATGGTCAGTAATGTCCCCCAGGTCTTTATGTATTAAAGACTTTTGCCATTGCTCTTGGTTACATTCTAAGTTCAATTACTGAAGACACATTGAGCTATAGAGTAAAAGAATATGGAGAAATCAAACTGGAACAGATGTGGAAGCTTTATCCCTAGCAACTGGCTTTTATAATGCTAGACAATGTTATGAACAGTAAAGAATGAAAAAAGTTATCATCAGTCTTACTCAGATACGAAACCTGAAAGATACAATAACAACCTGTATAGATAAGCTCACTGGTGCTATAGTGGCATGAATACCATTGGAGTAATCAATCAATATTTGATTAGATTTAAGGCCTACTCTACATGAGAGAACCATGTTTCACACCATTATAAGGGCCAAAAACCTGTGGCTAGACAGGTCGCAGGACCTAGGGAACAGCTTCCTACTTCTCCACTCCGAGGATATGGTATTAAAACTCCTAATGACATCATTACACACACATACTAGTGTATCTATCAAACCATGAGAGAAGCTTCACCCTCCCACCCCTGGTGGTGACTTACAACTGGTCAAGGTGAAGATAATAATGGACTGTAGACTGCTCAGGCCTAAACGGGGTATCTAGAACACATTCTTTCCTTTTAAGTAATAGGGGGAACAAAAGAAGGAGTACAAAGAGTGTAAAAACCTTAGGCAGTGGATGACTGTAACAAAACAATATTTTTTGGACACTATAGAGCATTTGCACATATAAACTCTCAGAGACTGACAAACCAGTGCAAGTTCAAGCTAGCCAACTATCCCAGTATAAAGAGGGGAAGTGATTGTGAAGATCCTAGCTGAGAAGCTATTGATAGAGAACTGCAGGACAAAGGGGAGTTACTTTCTTTAGGGCTCTGGCACCTGGTAGGTAGAATTTAGCCCACGGAACGCTTGCAAACCCAGCACTAATTAAAGTGCTTTATTTTATTCATGTTTTATTTTCTTAATGAGGTCACAAAGTTGGGTGGGTATGGAATGGGTGGTGCATCTGGAACTGGGAGAGAAGAGGAATATGATCAAAATACAATGCAACAAATTCTTAAAGAGTTAATAAAAACATGTATTAAATCTACTTCAAAAGAAAGTGTTTTATTTTGTTTAAAGATTCAGGGGATATAGCCCACAATGGTATGGAAGGAAGAATAGAAGCGACTGGAGTCGGGTGCTCACAATTTGTCCACAGTAAGCAAGGGGAGAGTATGGGTGCTTGTGCACAGTACCCTTCTCCTATTAATTCAGACAGGACTCTGGCTCTGTGTGACACTGCCCGCATTTAGGGTGGGTTTTCTGATCTTGATGTACCTAATCTGGATAATTCCTTAAAGACAGACCCACAGATTTGTTTCCACGGTGACTTTAAATCCCATCAAGTTGACTGTTACCCCAGTTTTAAAATAGTATTTAAAAATTCAACAGAAAAATTCAACAGTTTTTAAGTGAAAGATCCTTCCAGATTTTGATGACAAGTTGTATCAACATTAACCTAATTCTTTTACGTCTTCCTACCTGAAACTTGACCCTCTGATTGATGTCGGACAGGCGGAACTGCTTCAGGAAGCGCTCCTCCTTACTCCAGAAGAGGCGGATGTCAGGGATGTCGTAGAGGATCATAGCCAGTCTTTCTAACCCCAGGCCAAAAGCCCAGCCAATTCGATCGTGAGCACCAGCTATGATTAGGAACAAAGCAAAATGTCTGTTTAGGAAAGTATCAAGATTACACAGATGCCTGACGCTGTCTGATGAAGACCAGCAGTGCTGAATAATGGGTGCCTCCTGGTAGGAGGGCTGAAAAACACAATGGACTCACCTAAGACAATGTTCAATTTTACCTTTTCTTTTTTTCCACACTTCTTATAGCCCACCCCTAAAACTGACTGAAATCATACCAGCTAGAGAATATCTGTAACATTACAATAACGTCCAAAGGGGAAGCTTATTCATCCTCATGTTTTCCCTCCCTTCTTACATCCCTTCTGTCATGTGCACGCATGTGTGTGCATGTGTGTACAAGCACATTTGTGTTCACTTATGTGTGAAGGTACATGTGTATTGAGGCCAGAGGTAAACATCAAATACCTTTCTTACTCCCTTTTATACTTCAAATTCCAGTATAGATGGTTGTGAGCCACCAAGTGGTTGCTGGGAATTGAATTGAGGACTTCTGGAAGAACTTAACCACTGAGCCATCTCTCCAGCCCCTATACCTTATTTATAAAAAAATTATTTACTTTCATGTTCTGTGTATGGCTGCTATGCGTGCATGTTTGGATGTGCACTAGATGAGCACAGGGCTCAGAGAAGACAATGGTGTTTGCTTGTGTGTATGTTGGTACACCACATGCATGCATGCAATTCTCACAGAAGTCAAAAGAGGGCACGGGAGCCTTTCTAATTGGAGCTCAAGATGGTTGTGAATTGCCTGGTGGGTGTTGGAAACTGAACCAGGGTCCTGTGAAAGAGCAAAAAGTATTCTTAACCATTGCCAGCCTCAACACATTATTTTTGAGATAGGGTTTCTTAACCCTGAAACTCCCTTGTTCAGTGAGATTGGCTGGCCAGCAAGCACCAAAGATCCTCCAGTCTTTGACTTCCCAGAACTGGGATCACAGGCATTCACTGTCCTGCCTGAATTTTCATTTGGGTCCTGGCGATCCAAACTCAGGTCCTCATGCTTGTGCACCAAGTACTTTACCTACTGAGTCATTACCCCAGCTCCAAGTCCAAGCCTTGGTTCTCATCACTGAATTAGGATTTTCTATAACATATGCTTGTTCTGATTCAAATATTAGTACCCTATATGCAGACAACTTAAAAAAGAAGATAAAATCTCTCCCTAAGTGGCTTGCCGTCCAGAGATAAGTCTTCAAAATATGCCACAGCAGATGGCTGACATTAAGGAAACATTATTAGGCTATCAAGAACAAAGCCCCTATCCCTAACTCAGAGGCTACCTCCAACTGGTAACCAAGGGAAATGAAAATTTAGTTTTCACCAAGAGAGTCTCACTGGGGAAATGAGCAAATCTTAAGGGCAGACTCCTTGTCAGTAGTAGGTTATCAGAAAATTAACTCAGTTGCATCTTTGGAGGTAACTTATCTCATAATGTCATATCAAGGGTTTTTCTTCTTTTTTAAATGTGATCTTTTTCTCTTTTTATCCCACAGGTCCAATGCATATATATTACGGCTTCTGGTGTTGTGTTTTTATGGGATACCTGAGTGTATGAGCAAGTGGGTCTCTGCATCTGTATCTGTCTCTTATGCCTTTTCTTGAACTTTTTTTCTGTTTGTTTTGTCCTATTCATTTGCATTTGTTTTATCATTACTATATATTATATTATATTATATTTTATACTTATTATATTACATCTTATTATATTTATTATCCCTTAGAAGCCTGTTTGTTTTGTAATGAGAGACAGAAAGGGGGTAAATTTGGATGAGAAGGGAGGAACTCAGAGGAGCAGAGGGAGGGAAAACGTAACGGGAATACATTATATGAAAAAAATGTTTTCAATTGAAAAAAAAAACTTCACCTTTTAAAAAATACCATTTTTACTCTTCATAAGCTATCCCAAGAATGTGAAAGCAAGTAAGCAGTTGGAAATGTATGTTTAGCAGCATGTATTCCAAAGATAACATGTCCTATTCAGATTATGACACAGCCATATTTCACATATATGAAGCAAAATAAGACATGATATGGAGCACTGTGTGGAGGAAAGCATGAGAGCCATTCATACAGCTAGAAATGCTTATATAAAGAGCTCATGAAAAGAATACCATTCTAATAGGACACTAATGATAAACAGAATCCCATGGCAGTCAGAGGTGACCTCAAGACCCCCATACCCCATTCACATGTCCTAGACAAAGCCTCGAGTGTGGTGAGGACCCATAAAGGTCGATATTTCACTCCTGTGATTAGCCCATTTTATGTAAAACTCCATTTTCACAGTCTAGATAGTTTGGACTTTGCTGGCTATAAGCAGCCATATGGTCTTTGGAAGCTTCATGGAGCTGCGAGAAGAAATGGGAACCTTGTTCCTATAATCCTAAGAGACAAATTTCCTCAGTACCCTAGTGTGCTGAGAAGTGGGCTTGTAAACTCCATATGGCCTTACTGCCAATGCTTATTCCAGCACGATCATTTTCATGATTGTTCTGGCCAAAATGCTTGATCGAGGGGCTGAAGAGATGTCTCAGTGGTTAACAGTATGCACAGATCTTGCAGGACTGGAATTTGATTCCCAGCACCCACATCAGGCAACTCACAACTCTAATAACTCCAACTTAAAGGGGACCTGACAACTGTAGCCTTCCCAGACATCAGTAATCACACACACACACACACACACACACACACACACACACACATTTTCAAAAAATATAAAACTTCCTTATGTGTGACAACCAACCACAATGGAAGCTTTCAAAAAAAAAAAAAAAAGAGCATAGTTTGCTGAGTTATAACAAATTTCACTTTTAAAATGCTTTGTTTTGATCCTATCTAGACTTATATCTGGAATACACTCAGCACTATATCATGGTACATTAAATTATTAAGACAATGTCAGGAATGCCTGTTAGGGATGTTGGTTACCACATATAGTCTCAGGAAATAAATAGATCTCAGATCTAAGAAAATGCCTTCTGAACAGAAAAGGCTTCCTCCAGAACAACTGGGCTGTTTTTAACTTTGAGGATGCCATGTATTACATAATTGGTCATAATAATTCACATTTCATTTTGGCTCTGTGAAAACTTACAAGCCAAACATGCACATCCACTCAACAACTAAAAAAAAATGCCTAGGGTTTAATTCTATGTGACTCTATCGCGATCTTATTTCTATGTCCTGATTTTCACTTTGCCCTGATTATTCAACTAATTATTTTCTCCTCTTCTGTGTATTTTATATGGTGTTTCAAATTCTTTGTGGAAGAGAGTAAGCCATAAAAGCACAACACTAACAACTACTGTCACCTGAAGTGGGGACACTTCAGCTCTTTGGCATACTTGAATGTCATGGATTGAAAGGTTCAAGGTCAGACAGTGCTTACAGTAGCATTTCCCCTCATTTTAGAACCATAAATTCTAAAAAGCCAGAGTCACCAGAAGAGACACTGAATACAGATGGACATCCTTGGCAACAGAACCCTTGTGAAGAGAGACAGCCAGGCAGTTTAATGAATGCCATTTTGCATTGACTGAACATTCTATGAGAGAAAGTTCATGTTTTCACATTGTTGCTGAACATCTTTATGAGAAGGCCAGTCTGTCACTACATGGAAGGAAGAGACTGTAAGAATCCAGAGAAAGGAAAGTTAAGAACAAAGAGGAAGGGTAGGAGTAAGAGAAAAGAGGACAACAAGGTACTAAAAAAAATGATCTTATAGCTGTAGATGATTCTAATCCATGACATGACTATGAGATGGCTGGCCCTCCAGGCCTTACCTATACAGCTACCGAGGACAAGGAAGAAAAATACTAGCTAATGCCTATTAAAAGATGCTACTTCTGGAGCAGATTTTCCCCAGAGATCACAACATAAAAGCAGATTAAAAAACTAAAGATAAAATTTAAAGTAAATACAATTCCAAGGTGGACGAGTCTAGAAAAAAAACACACAAAAGGGTATCCCCACTCAATAGTGGAAGACTGCTCCCTTCTCTCCTCAGAACGAGAGAGGTACTTCACTCTTCCATGTATAATCCTTGATCAGTGGCCTATTTAACTCTTTGGAGATAGAATATAATTTTCATTGGGATGTAATTTAGGTCTAAAGAAATGTCTCAGGGGCCACATGTGATTTTCCAGATGATCTGACTTCGGATCTCAGTACCCACACCCAGCAGCTCACACCTGTAACTACAGCTCCATGAGATCCAATGCATGCTGCAGCCACAAACCCACACTCATTCACACAAGTAAATCTTTCAAAAGCTATAACGACTAAAGCTTTTTTGGTCTCATGTATCTATCATCTATCTATCTATCTATCTATCTATCTATCTATCTATCTATCTATCTACCTACCTATCTATCTATCTATTTTTGTCCTTGCCATGCTAACAAATGGCAGTATGTATTCTTGGCTCTTATTAAAAATAGTAAAAGAATTCCCAGAAGACATTTTTTTTTCAGCAGTTATAACACAAGAGTGAAAATTCATTAAAATAAAGATAATAGAGTATTAAAATAAAATAAGAATTTCAGGGGAGCATGATAGGAAAAATAAAGCACAGACCAATATCCCATATGAACACAGATGCATAAATCATCAACAAATTACTAGCAAACCAAATTCAGCAGCATATTAAATGGATTATACACTCTGATCAAATGGGATTTGTGCAGGAATGCATGCAAGGGTAGTTCAAAATGAGACCCAACCAATGTGATAAAACAAGCTGGTAGAAGAAAAGGGAGGGCATCACACCATTATCCTAATTAATGCCAAAAAAGCGTTTGATAAAACAACATACCTTTGTGACTAAATAAATTTTCAATAATTAGAACACAATGCAATTTCCTCCACATGAAGAAAATTGCGTGTGAGGAACCACAGCTACCATCATGCTCTGTGGAGAAGACCTGAGAAGGGCGCTCACAACCCCACTACACGCACACAGTACTACCAGTTCTAAACAGAGAAACAAAGCAAGAACAAGAAATAAAACAAATACCTATTTGGAAATTACTAAATATAATCGTCTCTGTTTATAGATGACACAATTTTCTGTGTAGAAAACTTTAATGTATCCATAAAAACATGAATTTTCAAATTCAAGAAAGCTATATAAGATATATAACCAAAGTTGCAAACATAATATATAACCACACTGCAAGCATCAATTACATGTCCAAATTTTAAAAATGAACAATCTTTAAATTAAAAAACCCAAACAACTTTATTTGCAAGAGCATCAGCAAGAGCAAAGTACTTACAGACTGCCAAAAACTGTCTTTATTTGCTGAGCCATCTTGTCTAACCCCCACCTTATGCTTTATGCAAAACCCAAAGTAGATTGGAAATCTAAATTTAAGACTTAAAAGTTTGAGTCCTGAAAATATATATAGGGAAAAATTGCCCCTTATGTATAAAAGTACAGACAACTAAAGAAAGAAATTGCATTTCATCAATATTTACATGATTTTGCTCATGAAAAGACACTTCAGTAGAGTGAAAGCTTGATCTACGGAATGGCAGCAAAGGATTGCCATGTGTCTGTTAAAATTGACTGTTCAAGGTAGAAACGAATTCCTACAATACAGCCACAAACAACCCTACTGAAAAGAGGGCAAAGATTTCAACACCCCACCTTACACATGTGGACGACAGAGTAAGCTGTTCAACATCATTAGAAATTCAGAAGCTCAAAATAAAACCATAGTGAGGAACTACTTCACACATACGATAACAAAGACAAAAAGTACTTTTGATGGCTCCTGAAAGGTTATTGAATTAGGGCCGAGGGCAACAGCTACGATGTACAGTACCAGCTAACATGTACAATGCCTGGATTAGATTTTAAACATAAAACAAAAAAGTTACAGGTTCATAGGATGTCACAGTAATGCATTGTCTTCCTTCTCTTCATTTCTCTACTCAACTAGTTGCATACTGGTGTTAAGTAATATTGATCTGAGCTAAATAGTGGAAATAACTGATGTGCATTTCAATAGATGAAGGGTTGAAGAGAATGCATAATTTACAAAGAACAGAATATATAACAGCTAGCAAGTACAGGAGACAACAGGCTGGTGGCTTACGAAGAATAGAGCAGGTACGTGCAGAGCCTCTCTTCCCCACAAGAGAGCCCTGAATCTCCACATTAAATCCTTCCAGTCTTCAAAATGAATGATGATGATCTGTGTGACTTCCTCTACCATTAGCTATGGTTTTGCTTCTTGTTGAATGATGTATAAAATCTTAGATGACAAGCAATAGGGAAAGAAATATAGAAAGCTATTTAAATGGCAGGTGTTGATAGGGAGAAAGGGTGATTTCAATGAAGAGACTTCTTTCTTTATACTTTCCCTTGGAACAGCAAATCTCAAGTACCAGCTTCATTTGAGTCTCAGACCGCCTCCTCCTAAGGCAGAGTATCATTCCCTGGTAGGAGAAATACAGAGCCAGGATACAGGTCTCAATTACACAAGACATGGAGCTTTGGGCATAAATAATAGTACAGAAATTCAGTATAAATAGCACTGATAGTGGATCAGGAAGCATTTGGGGAATTTTGGAAAGAAAGGAAAAAAAAAAAAAAGAAAGGAAGGAAGGAGAGAGAGAAAAGCAAAGATTCATCACAAAAGTGTAAAGACTAATAAATATATCATCTGGTACTCCAGACAGGAAGAGGCTTGAATAACACAGTGTCAAGGACACCCCAAGAGGATAGCTTTGTGTTTTACTCTATTTTCTTCAATGTGCTTCACAACACAAAAACACAGCCCCATAGGAATCAGGAAGACTTCTTTCCCTGTGGAGTGAAGTGGTATGATTATCTTAGTCAGGAAAGATGTTAACACTGCCATGCATATTAATAAACTTCTATAAGGAATAGGACACACAGGCCCAGGGCTCCAAGGAGAAGGCACAAGAAATCCAATGGGATCAACAAGAAAGATTCATCAATTAGAAATTTAAAAACCAACAAACAAACCCTAGTATCAAAAGTGATGATCACCCCATAATGGATAAAAGAACAGCAAAGGGGCTCAAGGCAATGGTATTACAGTCTGAGAACCAGAAACAGGATTTTTGGTCTCACTCTGTGATTACAGCTTCACAGATCTCACATGCAACATTCATTCCAGAAGTGCACAACAAAGCATACAACCAATAGAAATGCAAGCACTCTGTAGAGACAGACAAGTACATCAACTTCCCTCAGCTGAGAGAGGCTGGCAGTAGCCGTATGAGCGACCACTTGACACATTCCGTTTACTTGTTAGATCTACAGGATAGATTTGATTCTTTTTCAATAACAATGCAAGTTTATGTTGACATTTACGGACATATCTGTACATACTCATTGCATATCATAGTAATTTCTTAGTTCATCTGAGAGCGGCTGCTGCATACAGCACACACTTTTAGCTCTTGGCATCTGTTGTATATGTTCTAAACAAGAGACGAAGATTTCATATTGCACAACTATAATTTGAACTCTACATTCCATTTTTGTGTCTCTGTTGTTACCTCACAGCATTCTCCCCATTAAGTGGAGGATTACACATTACCTTTACATGCCATGCCTCTGTCATCCTAACGTGGAATTCTCTAGTATTTCTCGGTTACTGGATTCAGGTTTTAAAATCCAGCAGAAACCTGTGGGTAGTACTTCTCTAGGCTTCAAGCTGAGACTCACAGTACCCATTCCCTAGGTTACTGCTTCTAGCATTTATTTTCCTGAATAAAAAAAATACACAAAAAGACAAAACAACACAACAACAACAACAAATACCACTGCCATAACACTGTGGTTCATTGAGCTTCAGATCAGTAGTTCCTGGGATCTTCAGTTCGTCACTGGATTCATATAAGCACACATAGCCAGCTGGACTCACTCACATGGCTGGTCTGGGCTGCCTATTGTTGGGGCCTTTCACATGATCCTTTCACGTGATCCAGTAAGGCAGTCTGGGTGCATGTACATACTCAGGGTTCTACTTGCATTAAATCTTGGTATGAACACACTCTGAATATCTTTTTGCTGTTGACCTAATTGACTAAAGCCAGTTATCGCCTCAAGCCACATATGAGGAGTGGAAAAAGATTGTCAATTCAAGTCATTAGCAAGTCTGTGGAAGGACAAGCAACACTATCTTAACACATAAAGTATGTATAAATGCTTTATGCTAATATTCATTTATTCCTTCAGCAGATACTTATTATGGCTTATTTTTGTAAAAAACAACATGATAGATGCTTTCTAATTAGCAATATCAAATAAAATCAGAAAAAGGAATAAACAATTACTTGTTATGGTAAACCAGGAAATAAGCGCTCATTAACTTTCATATCACTATGTGAAATGACTGCTCCCAGTTCTACATATTCACAGCTGAGAAAGCCAAAGTCCAAAGAGCTTAGTTCATCTGCCCAAGGTTATACAACTATCTAGAAATACTTCTGGTTTTACAAAGTAGAAAAAAACAAACTGAAAATTACACACATCATTAGACACTTGACTTCTACAAGAAGAACTCTGGAATTGACCATTTCCTGGTTGGGTAAAACAACTCTAAGATGCCAAGAATAATCCTGCTCCGTTTATCTTCTTGTCCCAGTCTCAGAAATGGCTGCCATGAGCACTGCTTTAATTAAATGTTGCTGCACAGGAAAGAAAAGTTGTCTAATACTCCCTACTTCTTAAAAGGCATCCCCCAGAGCTAGCTTTCGAGGCTGCTGAGTTTTAAGGGGTGAAAGAAACATAGCTGCCTGGCTTTTCTAAGTCTAAAGTGAAAATGTCTCTAAGGAGAGCTGGCAATGGGGTTAGTCAGCCAACAGTTAGTTAAGTGCCAGATCTGGGATGTGAATTCAGGAGCATGGAACTTGAGAGCTCATGCCCCCAAGGGATACATGCTTTCAAAGCAAAGAGACAAAGAGCCCTAAGTTCTGTGAGTGCTAAAAATGAGGTTCTATGGGGCTACAGATTAAAAAGGAGTTGCTTTAAAATAGGTTGAGCAAGTCTATTTGGAAAAGTACATCAGAAATGTTCTTAAATGACTGCAGGGTGTTGAAGGTAAGATTACCAACCAGAAGCAAAAATAAGGCAGAAAAATAGAGGCAGAAGCATGGCATTGGGCCAAGCTGACCTAACTGGACACGGCACAGTGCAGAAAAATTCAGAGCTTTAAAAAAACATAGGAATATCATACATCATACCTCCCTCAGCCTTTATTAGGAGTTAAAGGCTAAATATAGTGATATTCAAATCACCAAACAAAGCTCATAACCTACCTCTTATGCCTCCCTCAGACTATCCCAAAATATAGTGCTTCCATCTTTTAGCCTACTTCCCTCAATTTCATTGTAAAATCTTAGATCTCAAGAGAATTAAATGTTTTTAAAGTAACATGTTGCAAACAAGCTATCTTACGGCAAATCAGCCTTCTTAATAATTTAAAAGCTTTGTTTAACTGCTGCATAGTTTAATACTAAAAATATTTCCTATTTTTATATAGAAATTGTGATTTATTTGCTACTTGTTTGTTTATATGTTTGTTTGTGGCCAGGGTCTAACTAAGTAGGCCCAGTTTGCATTAAACCCTTGCCTTGCCTCCCCATGGAATGCTAAGAGTACAGGGTTTTGCTACCTCCTGACTTGTTTTATTTTGAAATAAGTTTCATGTAACCCAGCCTGGTCTCAAACTGTGTAGCTAAGGAAGACCTTAAAGCCATTGATACACATGTTTCTAGCTTGCCAGTGCTGGGACTATGGGGTCATTATGCTTGGTTTTATGTGGTTCTAGGAATTAAATCTAGAGCCCCAAGCATGCTAGGCAAACACTGAACCCATTATGCTGGAACCCAGCGCATTTGTTCTAAGAGAGAATAGGCTATCCTGAAACTATGTAATCAAAGCTGAGGTCTGATTCCCAGCAACCATCCTGCCTCAGCTCTCCTATTGTTGGGATTACAGGCATGAACCATAGCAGAAGTCAGAGAGTTCACTACATTATAAACAAGTCTTTCAAGACAAGAGAGCAGAAATGGAAGGAGGTTGCAGAAATCTCTTTAGTACAAATTATCAGGGCATTGTGATTCTAGGAGCTCTTGTCTTGGACAGCAAGGTGAATGCAGTCTCAAAGAGACAAAAGCCACATATTGCTCTGCTGCCGCTTACCACAACCATCAGCTTCCACTTGATAGGATAGTCACCGGATTCAGCCCTTTGCTGACCAACAAAGATAAGCCCAGGCACTGGCAGGTTTAAAACATAGTAGGCTAAATGCAGAACATATACACTAAAAGTACCCATCATCTATTCATCTATCCCCCTAACGAGTGTGTGTGTGGGTGCATCAATACCCACATACATGCATGTTACACACACACATAAGCAACACATTCACATTGCGTCCATAGTAAGAAAAATGCACTGTATTTTTATGGGCATGGAAGACACGAAAACATACCAATGTCCACTTTAAAACCATGGCTAGAATCCCTAAAGGATTGAATTAGATCACTTATCTCTTTATGTGAAAAGGAATGATAGCTGTTTTCATCTCTCCACTAGAAAAACAGCCTTATAAAATAAAAGTTAACACTGCTCTGTTTCTTGTGACATTGTTGTAATTTTTTTTTTTTTATCCATGAAAGGAACTTAATTTAGAGTAAGTAATGCCACTGCCACTTAAGTCTATGAGTGATGAAAGGAATGCCAGCTGCTCTAATTCCATAATTCCCAAGCACTGACAATTAATGAAACACTCTTTACTAGTGGGAGTTGTTTTAAGCAGCAGATAAAGGAGTCACTGAGCCTTTTAAGATTTATTCTCATAATCAAATTGCACATCTCTTCATCATTATCCAAAATATAATTAAAAGATGACATTTAAAAACAAACCTTAAAAAAAAATCAAACTGCAACCCACTCTCAACGGAAAAGTAAGTGAGAAACAAGGCTTGCCTTCCAGGAGTGCCGGGAGGAACTGCACAGCCAAGCCCATCTCGATCTCAGTCTCCCTATGTGCTGCAGCTGTCACCCCAGGCATCAGTCTCACTTGTCAATACAGGAAATGCTCAATTGTATCACTGAATGTTATTGGACAGATATTAATTGTGCTGTTTCGCTGCTGAAGAAATATCCGTTGACCTTTCCCGACAGAAGACAAATCAATAGGAGGATCTTTTGAAAACTGTTTCCTCCCTGGGTTTGCTCCAGAACTCGGAAATTTACTGAGTTACATATTTGTTAGACCATCTGCTTCATAAGTATCTACACCAAAAGAGAAGGTGTCCTTTCATGTTAGCCCAAACATGAAATCCAGAAACCTCTACAATTCTTTGACTGGAATCATGCTAATTATCAAAACACGAAATTTCTGAGCAAAAGCCAAACAGCTCAACACTCTCTAGCCCACATATCTTAAAGACCACTGTACGAATGTGCCTTACTTTCAGCCTTTCCTCTTTGGTTCCAGCTGTGCTCATCAACTCTAAGCAAGTTTGCTTTGTAGTCCGCATCACCAGAGTGTACAACCTCATGAAGCACAAGGGACTAGGGTCTGGAAGGAGGGAGGATCATGACCAGTATCAGTATGGGGATTCCAGGGCTTTCCAGCTGTACGCAAGCATTCATAACAACTTCTGAAAATACAGGGACCTTGACTAGTACAACAGTAACAAACAGTTGCATAAGCAAACAAACTTTTGTCTAATAACATTTCACATATATTCACCAATACTTTCTAGTTAAAATATTAAATATAAAAATAAGAAAAAGGAAAATGAGCTGCCATGGGCTACATCCGTGCAGGGGTTCTAGATTATTTCCATACATGGTCCTTGGTTGGAATATCAGTCTCAGAAAAGACCCCTTTACCCAGATTTTTTGATTCTATTCCTCTCCTTGTGGAGCTCCTATCCCCTCCAGGTCTTTCTATCTCCCCCATACTTTTATAAGATTCCCTGTACTCTGGGCATGGTGGCACATACCTTTAATCTCATCACTTGGGGAAGCAGAGGCAGAGACAGGTGGATCTCTTTGAGTTCAAGGCCAGCCTGCTCTACAAAGGGAGTTCAACCCTACAAACAGCCAACCCTACACACAGGGAAACTCAGTCTCAAAAGAAAAAAAAAATTCCCTGCACTCTGCCCAAAGTGAAAAAAAAATTGTAATTAATAAAAAGTAAATTAAATAAAAATATATTATTTATAAAAAAATAAGAAAAAGGTAACTAACTCCAAGGCCAACCCATACATGAACCAAGGGGTCTTAAGCAGGTAACAGATGTCCTTTAATAAGCACATGATCAGAACAGCTGTGATACATACACATCAAGGATTAATACTGTACAAAAAAGGATGAATAGCTGAGAAGATAAATCAGCCCCCATGACTCTTCAAGAAATTATACTGAATGAGAAAAGCTAATCCCTAAAGGCTACGTCCTATATGATTGCATTTTTGTGCTAGTATAAATAATAGAATTTTAGAAATCTGTTTTTTGTTTTTTTTTTTGGGGGGGGGGGAAAGGCGGCTGGGGAAGGTTTGAGACAGGGTTTCTCCATGTAGCCTTGGCTGTCCTGGACTTGCTTTATAGACCAGGCCAGTCTCAAACTCACAGTGATCTGCCTGCAGTTGCCTTCCCAAGTGCTGGGATTTCAAGCATGCATAACCAAAAGACCTGGAGAGTACAGGAAGCTCACAAGAAGACCAACAGAGAGAACTAAGCCAGACCCATGCAGTCTTACAGAGACTGAGACATCAACTAAGGAGCATGTCTGATCTGGATAAATGGCCCCTGCACATATGTGGCCAATGGGTAGCTTGGTCTTTCTTCATATGGGTTGCCTGGCTAGTGGAGAGGGGCAGGGCTCTTTTCAACATGGACTCTATTGCCTGCTTTTGGACCACTTGCCCCTGGTAGCACTGCCTCAGGGCATGAGGATATGCTCAGTCTTGATGGGACTTGATATGCTGGGGAGGAGTGGCATGGAGGGAGGGGCCTCCCATTCTCTGGGAGAAAGAGAGAGGAAAGGGGGAAGGATAGAAAGGGAGAAGACTGGGAGGAAAGGAGGGAGGGGCACCCTTGGGATGTAAAGTAAATAAACTGAAATTTTAAAAACAGAAAAAATATATAAAAAATGTAACTAAAGGGACCTCATGAATCAGGAAAATAAGAATGTTAGAAACTGAGATATTGATTGGGTTAGGGTTAGGGAGAGCTGCTGGGAAGCAGGGTGACTGTGGTTTTGAAAGGCAAGAAGAAGGATCCTGGTGGTGACAGAATGGCTTTGCATTTGAAAATCATTAGAACGAAACACACACACACACAAATGACATTAAGCACAAGTTGGGATCCTTGGTATCAAAGTCAACTTGGTGTGGCATGGCCGCTTCCTTTCCAATTATTACCATGGAGAAACTGGGGAAATTTATTTTCTGTGGCTGTTCTTACAACTGCACAACACATCTACAATCTCTGCCCCAAAGGAAGTGTAAAATCTCCACAGCTATAAAGAATTTTGCCCATCATAATCCTCAGGGTCTAATGAAAATGTTCTAATAAAAGGCCGAGAGTTGCCACTCTCCCCTGAACATGGGAAATTTATCTGCAGAGGTCCTGTGTCACGATTCAGTCATCTTCTTCCCTTCTTGTTCTTTTTTTCCCTTTCTTTCCTTCCTTTGTTCTTTAAGACAGGGTCTCACTGCGTAGTCCTGACTGTCCTAGTACTCACTTTGTAGTACAGGCTGGCCTCAAACTGACAGAGATCCACATGTCTCTGCCTCCCAAGTGCTAGGATTGAAGGCGTACACCATAAGGGCTGTTTCCTCTTTTCCCATTTCCCATGACACACCACTAAAATCAACCCCAACTACTCTTTCCTCCTCCTCTCTTACCAAAATATATTATTAATACATACACATATTTGTGAGACAGGGTCTCACTCTATAACTCTGGTTGGCCTAGACTTCACTATGTAGATCAGGCTGGCCTCAAACTTTGAGAGATCTGCCTGTCTCTGCCTCCTGAATGTTGAGAGTACAGGCAGGTGCCATCACATCTAAAAAATAGTGTTGATTAGCTTCTTGAAGGAAAATAATTCCATGACTTTTCCCCAGTGTAAATCCTACCAACCTGGGTTCTTTCCTTTCCTGGACATTTCTGGGCTCTCAGAGCTGGACTGAGAAAAATGTTGAGTCTGAGCACAGGTTCTATTTGTGGGTAGGCATAGGCCATGTGTTAGCACCCTTTATCTTCTAGAATTTCCCCCAGTAGGGCATGTCCAAAGGAAAAGTGGAATCCCAACCTTGCTCTGATCCACAGAGGTAGAAAGTTCACACATGGCAGCATCTGCTTGTGAGGAGTGGAAGGATATAAGGGCCAGGGCAGAAAATTGTTCCCACTTGGCCAGATCTGCTTTCTACCTCAGGGAAAGTGGATTCTAGTAAGTCATTGGCTTTCCCATCCTCTCAGCTTAGGTATACACTAGCATAACCATATACTGCTAATCTACCTAAAGAGTAGGTGAGCTAACAAAACTAACCCTAGAGGCAGACTAATCCTGGGGGTCTACTACTTAGTAGCTGGGCACCTAGACAACTTTCTCAATCTCTCTTGGAGTGAACATCCCCATTTATAAATTGAGGATGATTATAAGTTATTAAAGGAAAAAGGCCCAGGATAGAACCTGGAAAAAGCAAGAACTTTAGAAGCTTCATGGTGAT
Organism: Meriones unguiculatus; assembly: GCF_030254825.1. Taxonomy (NCBI): domain Eukaryota; kingdom Metazoa; phylum Chordata; class Mammalia; order Rodentia; family Muridae; genus Meriones; species Meriones unguiculatus. The sequence continues at coordinate 51,829,152 of NC_083366.1, read as the reverse complement.
TATCATGAAGCTATTCTGGGAAGCTTGGAGGACATCAATTAGCGATGGCCACACCCCTTTTAAAACCTGGTTTCTCTGTGAGCACAGAGTTCATACCACACATTCATAACTCTTCTCATGCTCACACAGCATCTTATGTGCAGTTCAAGAGAACCTAGAACTCTGCACTTTCCAGGAAATGGGCCCCAACCACAAATCTGCAGTTTGTGGAGCTTGGTGCCCTCCTGATGCCTCTCTTCTACACAAACATATCTTCTTTTGGACTTGCTCTCTCGAGTGGTCTCCCTTTGTGCACTATTTCCGGGGAGGCCCATCACAACGCTGCCTTTTGTAGGCGCCACTGTGGTAGAAAAGAGTTTTAAGTAGCACACTTGCTACCATCACTAGAAGTACCACAGTCTAGAAGACAGATACTGGGGATATGTTTGGTTTCCATCAGCACAACAAAACAGCCCACATAACATATATGAAAAGATTTATTTTGGCTCACAGTTTCATAGGTTTAAGTCTGTTATCATAAGTGCCTCTGAGAGCGCAGGAGTATAAAACCACTTCCTCTAGCCTGAGAAACAATAAAGAGAGGCAGGAATCCCACAACCCCCTTCAGGGAAATACTCTCAATGACCACCTACAGGTCACCATTGCCTCAAAGCACTGCCATATTCCAAGAAGTAACCCTAGGGAGGAAGTCTTTAATCTATGCCTTGTGGGACAGTTAAGGTCCAAACTACAGCAACCAACTGCAGGACAGTGTTACCCATTCCCAGCTCCATAGTAGATGAGTAAAAGCTAGACATTCAGTGTTCTCTGCCAAATGTCCTCCTTTGAGGACTCATTAACTGACTGCCTTCTTCTACCTCCTGAGTAACTGCCCCACAAAGGAAGAAGAAAAAAATGACCACACTTGGGAAATATTAAAGGAAGGTCAGCAATGCAAGTCAAAGGGCCATCAGAGGAGCAGGAGGTGGGTGTCCACGTGGATTAAAGAATTGCATGTAGTGCCACTTCATAGACTCCAAACACAAAGTAGCTCTCCACTGCAAGCAGCTGCACTCTCCATAATCTTCCGCTCTACCCCAAAAGGCTTCACCAAGTTCTTTCGTGCTCTCTCTGTCTCCACCTTTCCCTGTCATACGTCCTGGTAACAAGCAATGTTCCTAATTAGAGCAACACATGCTAAACTGAGTAAAGACGAAGGCAAAGTAGACTACTGTGAGTTAATAGGTCCTAATTTTCTGACTATTCCTCTGTCTTCCAGTGTTAAATCTTAAAATTTCAACCATTTCATCAAGTCAGTATTCCAAAACAAATCCAACATATCTTTTAGCCATGGATATTGAATATAAGAAGAAAAACAGATGGAGGGGAACTTAGAAGGACATTGGAATAGAATTGGATAAAAATAAGATATCAGTTGGCAAAGCCAAAAACACACTTCCGCCAGTGTGAGTACATAGAACTTCTATAATAATATGTGCTAATCAGGCAGACCAAATCGGTAAAACGAAGCCTGTGGAACTCAATGCCAATTGTCCCTTTCACCAAATAACATGGTCAAGTGACACTAACACTAACACTTAGATAAGTGCTACTTGAAAGGCATGCCTTGCTTCATTCTCTTTCCTAGATACAAAGGAAGCTATGGCCCTCAGTCACCTTTGCAAATACTGAGCCCACACACTGCTTGTTTGTTATAGATCTCTAAGCAAACACAGGTCTGTTCCTGGAGACCCTCCAGTTGTCTCATCCCTTGCTGTAGGGATTTGGTGGTCACATATTCCAGATGTTTTGACCATGATGAGACACTCCACAATAGTCCGAATGGAAGGTAAGCATTCAGTGAATTTGAGAGGTAAGGTATTCCTGCAGCGATGGCCTAACTTATCCTGACTACCATCAGGCTTCAGATTCTGGTGAATAAGGAATCTAAAGTCACTGAAGGGTGGCATGGCCTTGGAATGGTAGCACATTCTTAAAACCAATGTCATTTTATCCTTTACAAGTAAGTTTGGTAACTCAGTATAAACTTTTTACTTAGTTTCTGGAGGAGAGTTAAAGAAACACAGGTACTTATAAATAATTATGAAAAAGATGAATATAACATAAACATAAAGGTGCATTAAGCAAGTATTTGGATAAAATGTAAGAAATGAAATCCCCAAAAGTCTAAAGAGCAATGCAATGAAACAGACTACCCAGAGGGGCTGTTGAATCATGATTTCTAGAAGTTTCTATACTGAAGATTGACAACCAGCCTTAGCTATATTAGAATTTAATTAATTCCTTGGCTTACCTAGAATCCTCTGGTCTTGGTCAGAATAGCCAAAAATGCTTTTCAAACTTTCTAATTCTTTGTTCTGGCAGTGGCTTTCTGTTTCAGGGTGAAAATTAAAGAAACTCTGGTGTGCTTTCGCTCAACAGCAATTCATTGTGTACTACTTAGGGAAGCACGGCATGAGCAACACTAGGGTACCATACAGGGTACAGATTTTCTGCTTCTCCAATAATAAGATCGTAGGCTTATTTGAATATCCAATTTTTGTTTGGTTTTTATTTGGTAGGCGAGGCTACTACCATGCACTCACTGTACATGGCTTTTCACATCAGTGTCAACCACCAACTGTTATTCCAGATACCAAAGGTTGCCACATGCCAATGCAAACAGAACCTCTCACTGCATGTTGTCACCCAAATCCAACCTGAGATAAAATAAAAACACAAAAGGAACCACTGGTGCTTCTTCCGGCCTTTAGGATTTAGTCATCTTAGAAATTAGCATCTTGACAAGCACAAAGGAAATCAGGTGAAACAGAAAAAAATAGAACTGTTACAAAGGAACAGGAGAGACTTCCCAGAACTCCTGAAGTATTCAAAAGCTTCCAAGCACCAGGGGCCATCAGTAGCACTGGCTTTACCCAGAGAGAGGCAGAACAGGGCTGGTGCTTCATGTTAAATTACATTTGTCAAAAGAAACTGACCCTGATTCCTCTGAAGGTAATAGTCGAATCCATCATTCAGGGACCAATCAAAATCCAACAGGATGTCCAAATATGCCAATTCACTAACATACGCACATGTTGATATTCTCTCATCTTCTATTGTAATAAATTTATCATGATTTTAAATCAATATTTCACTTCCTTGGGGGCTGCGTTTCTTTGAAAACTTACTTTTATGTGTTATCTACTCTCAGAAACTCCACAGGTAATTTGAAAAATAGAGCTCCATCATTTTTTCACTCAATAGGATTGGCAAAAACTTCAGTGTGACAATGAAAAATGTTAGCAAGGAGGCAGATAAATAGAACTTTCACATATTGCTGCCAGAATAAGGAGAGGAATGCAGGTGGCTGCAGTTCTACCTGTAACATATTACCAGAAGCTGGTAATGTCAATTGAGCATGCACAGCATTATTTTCTGCATTTTGGGGAACGTTTCACATTTTTCTTGAGGAGAATTTTAGAAACATACCCTGCAAAGGGATATGGGGTGAGACAGGTCACTTCCTTTATACCCTGCCAAATAAAAAAGAACTGTGCAAACAAGGTGTGACTATTAGAATGAAATGCTTTTAGCTTTTCTGGTCCTAAAGTTCCTGTTATCGAGTTTGTTTGTTCCCCATTTTGAGAAAGGGTCTAACTCAGTAGTGCAGGCTGCCCTACAGAGCAATATATAGCCCCGGTTAGCTACAAACTCCTCTTAAGCCTCTTGCCTCAGCATCCCCAGTGGTGAGATTACAGATGTGATCTACACTCATAACTTAAACATACAAGCACACACTCTCAGGGTCAAGCAAGATGCTAAAGGCTAGATTTGATAATATAAATTGGGTTCCTGTAACCCACAAATATAGAGAAAGGATGGAATTAACACTGCAACTTCTCTGGTAACATCTTTACAGACACAGATAGACAGACAGATAAACACAGACACACACACACATACACGCACTCCCCTCTCAAAATAGATTTTTTTTTTCAATGCAGTTTATTCAGGAACCTTGAACAATCCTCGGACCCTGGGGAAAGCCAGCCCACAGCTTAAATAGCCTCTGGGTAGCCAACCCAGGCATGCCACGTGGGCAATGCAGATAGGTCCACATACATGGAAGCAAGCCAGATCCTCAGCCTTAGCCAAATGTGGAATTGTTCGTGACAGAGAGCACTCACCATCGGGAAGGTGGAAGGCGGAAACCAGCTCCATCTTTAAGGCATAGCATTCCGCAGCTCTCTACAGTTCCCCCTTTTTGTTTTAGACGCATCAGGCAAGAGTAGAGGTCTGATCTCTGATATTAGAAATAAATTGGGACTTTGTACCGATGTTCGTTTAGGTGTCATCCACCCAAAGAGCATCAGACCCGTCTGATACCTTTTTCTCAGAGGCGGGACCTGGGGCATCAACCCGCATGCATCCAGACATGCTCTTCTCTGGGTCCAAAGCGGCTGACCCTGAGTGCAGTGCTTAGCCTCGCATCCTGAGCGTAACATTTTAAGTTTTTTATGGTATCCAACCATGCTTGGGGAGACTTTCCTGCTTCAATGGCTGTAAAGGCCTGAATGATCAAGGCTGCATCACACTGTTCTGAGACTCTAATCTTGCATATATACCACAGGCAAACCAAGGAGACCAACACCAGAAGGCCTGCTAACGCTCCCATGCCCGCCCATTCCTTCAGATGATTCATGGCTGCAGCAATCCATGATGATAATCCTGTGGCTAGTCCTGCGTCCAAAAATTCTTTAAGAAATCAACCTAGAAAGTTATCTTTGAACTAGATTTATAATGCTCTGGTTTGGCCTACCTTAGGGACAAGTAGGAGTCTTTGACATAATAGTGATTGGGGTCACAAGTAGTACTTGGGGTCAACTTTCTCAAAGCTGCTACTAGCCTGGCACTGTGGGAACTGTCCAGGTCAGAACTGAACAGCAATTTTAAGAAAGTTACCAAAGGTCATTCATAGGCAGAACTAATCTTGAACAGAACCACCAGTCACTCCATTTGTCTTCTCAAAGCAACACCAGGAAGAACCCTGTCACCCGCTTTTCAACACAGTTCAGCATTAAGACTATAAGAGGTAGGGGTAGGCGGAGACTGCAGAAATGGCTTAGCGGTTAAGAGCACTGGCTACTCTTCTAGAGGACCAGGGTTCATTTCCCAGCACCCTCATGGCAGCTCACAGCTGTCTGCAACCCCAGTTCCAGGGAATCTGACACCACCACACCGGACATATATGCAGGCAAAACACCAATGCACATAAAAATAAATAAATTATAAAAAATTTTTCAAAGACTATGTCTGGATCCATCCAATATTATACAGTGGAATGAGGACTACATTGGCATTGCAACCAGACAATAAAATCTGATAATATAAGATGAGGTTATTTACTGTCACATACTATTACTGTATAGAGTACTGGACTCAGAGACTTACTATTGAGAAAACAAAAATAATTCTTGAAATACAGAACTGCTCTTTGCTTAGAATATCTTCTCTCCTGGCTTTGTTGGGAACTATAACTGAAGAAATTAACAGCATTCCTTCCATTCCATAACCAGGCTAACTCGGTTTTTCGCTATTAAAATCATGACCTTTTAAAAAATATAGTATTTGCATTTAGTGACTTTTCTATTGCTGTGATAAGAAACTATGACCAAGGCAACTTGTTAGAAAAACATTTATTGGGCTTTTGGCTTGAGGCCATTAAGAGTCCATGATGGCACAGCAAACACATGGAGGCAGGAAAAGCTGAGAGCTTTTGTCTCCAACCACAGGCAGGAGGCGCTGGGACTGGTAGGAGGCTTTTGAAACCTCAAGCTGTAACCCCAATAACACATCTCCTCCTAATCCTTCCCAAGCAGTTCTACCAGGAGGGAGCAAGTATTCAAACAATGAGCCTATGGAAGCCATTTTCATTCAAACAATGAAACTCTACTCCCTGGACCCATAGGCTCATGGCCATATCACAGTGCAAAATACATTTAATCCAGTGAGAGAAATTCTCATGGTCTTTCAGTCTCAATACCTATTGAAAGTCTCTCCTAAGACTCAAGGAAGTACCAACTGTAACCCCTGTAAACTAAATAAGCAAATTACAAACTTTTGACTTAATGGTACTGAATATACATTACCATTCCAAAAGGGAGGAATCCAGAAATAGTGAGAAAACACTGGATAAAAAAAAAAAGACCAAAACCTAGCAGTGCAAACTTCAAATCTTCTAGGCCCATTTTTTATGTCAAAGGGCTTAGAAGGCTCTTCTGTGTTTGCTGCTTGCCGGATATCACCTGCTCTCTGGCTGGTTCTACTCCCCATGTATAGCTTTGGCACCCATCACATGGCTCTGGCAAATCTCCAACAATGTAATTGAGACTTCACTTTCACAGCTTCCCTCAAAGGCCTCCATGCAGAGTTTCCCCTGACAGATGCCTAGTCTTAGCAGCTCCCCTGAACTGTGAAAGAATATGCTACAACCACTTTACTAGTACATTTTTCATGACTATAAGGGTAGCGACCTATGGAAGACACTGCCAGGTATAGCTACCAATTGAGATGATCCCTGGGCCCCTTAAATTACATTAGTGATAGATTTGACTTGTTGATTTTGAGGAGCAGAAAATCCCTTAGACCTTTTTCTTTCACCATCTGGAAGCTTAGCTGCCCAGGGTCCCATGCTGAGGACACTCCTCCCTTTAATCCAATGTATCAGAACACTCCTTATTTCATTATCTCTTTCAGCACAAGTCTTGCTTTTTTTTTCTTCCAACGTGTACACTTAGTATTTCTTTCCACAACATTTACTATTTTTCATTGTAGACTACATAAGAGCAATTCCTAAGCATGTAACAGAGTCAATATCAGGTTGTCTTGAAATCACCTGCACCAAAAAGTAGATCAATACTTTCTGAATTAGCCTCAGGTAAATTCTTAGGACAGGGGCAGAAAGCAGCCACAATCTTTGCCAAAACATCATATAAATGGCTCCAAGCCCAGCTGCTGTTAAAGCCCTTGCTTCCTGTGGATGCCTCCTGAGCCTCCACAGTCCCGCATATCTCACAGCATTACTGCCTTCCAGGTTCCTACTGGGAGAACCAGAGTTAAATGCTGGAGGCTATCGTCTATATGTTCAACCCCTGAGCAAGTATGCTTGACCCATCTGCACCAGGTGTGCTTGATCACATGTGGACAGAAACTATGTCAAGATATATACTTGCCCCTGAGTGGGCCTGATGCAATGAATTGTGGGTTTTGCTTTTTAAAGCCCCTGCAAAATGTGACTCATGGCCATTTTCCTGGGAACTCTGGAGTGGTCCTGGCCAACACACATCCTCTTGGCCAGAGTTTAAGTAAAGCTTGCTTCAACTTTGGCTCAAAGATTGTCATAGTGATCTTATATCAACTGTTCTGATTAACAGTATTAGTATTATTCATTAAGCTCTGCTTACAGTACTAAACTGTTTTTCTAGTCCCAAAGTCTTATACATCCTTCTAAAAACAAAAACAAAAGAAAACGAAACGAAACGAAACAAAACAAAAAAACAATAACCCTGTGGTCAGGTCTGTCATGGCAACAGTCTACTTTCTGGCACCAAATTCTTAGTTACTTAGTTGTAAAATACCATGATAAAAGCAACATATAGAAAGAAGAGTTTATATTTCTGATATGAACTCAATGACTGGCTCCTTTACCACCCCCCCCCCCCCCCCGAAGGAGGAACAGTCTTGCTAGGCCACAAAGGAGGACATGCAGCCAGTTCTGGAGATACTTGATAAGCTAGGGTCAGATGGAAGGGGAGGAGGACCTCCCCTAGCAGTGGGCTTGGAAAGGGGCAGGGAGGAGATGAGGGAGGGAGGGTGGGATAGGGAGGGAATGAGGGAGGGGCTACAGCTGGGATACAAAGGAAACAACCTGTGATTAATATAAAAATAAAATCACAAAAAAAGAAGTAAGACTTTATTTCTAATCCAGACAAATAGGATTCCATCTGCATCATGATGAGGTGTACTGGCAACAGGCAGTCCAGAGTAACAGGGAGGTCTCACCCTGTCCACAAACAGGAAGCAGAGATTACACTGGAGATGGCAAGAGGTTTTGTAATCTTAAGCCCACACCCAGTAACACATATCCTCTAACAAAGCATAGCATCTGAATCCTTCCAAAACAGCAACTGAGGACCAAGTATTCAAATGCCTGAGACTTATGAGGGACATTTCATTCAAACCACCACAGTATTTAGATGAATTCTTCGAGAATTTCATAAATGTTTAAATGTATTTTGACAATATTCATACTCTACCCCTCCCCCAACTCTTCCCAGATCACCCCCCACACACACACACAATTTAGTGTCATATCCCAACCCCCAATAACACTCTGAGTCCAATTTGTGCTGCACATACACTAATGGGTATGGGCCATCCAATAAAGCGTGGTCAACCAACCACGCTTAAAGAAAATCGACTCTTCCTTTTCCAGAAGACAACAACTGTCAATAACTTCTCCACTAGGGGTTGAAACCCACACACCCCACTTCATTCCAAGCTGCAATGTTGACTGGCCTGATCTTATGTGCATACGAGTTCATGTGCACAGCAGTTTTATCATGTCCAGAAGATACGGTTTCACCCTGGTTCTCCCCAACTTATGACTTATAATCTTCCCACTCTCTCTTCCATAACATCAAGGACCTCCTTAAAATAATGTATGTGTTTAAAGATCTCTAATTACGAGCTAGAAAGATGGCTCAAAAGTAAAGAACAACAGTTGCTCTTCCAAAAGAGCCACGTTCAAGTGCCATTTCCTGTGCTTGTTAATACCTATAATTCCAGTCCTAGGACATCTCATGCCTTCTTTTCTGGACTTTGCAAGCACCAGGCACTCATATGGTACACAGACACACATGCAGACAAAACATTCATACACATTAAATAAACACATTGGGGGAGGAAGACTCTCCAATGGTGACAACCCTGTGTGATCTTCAAGCAGGTGGCATACTTCCCTTTTTCCCTTCCAGATAAGCTTTTCTTGAAAGAGTTGTCTACATTTAGCATTTCATGTTCTCAACTCTAATTTACTCCTTGGCACCATCAAATTTGAGTGCTGCATGGCTTCTGTGATACCATTGTTTTAGGATTACTTTACATGCTAATAAGAGCCACTACTTGTCAAATATAAACCAACTCCTTGAGCTTCAGGAAGTTCACTGCCTCTGACACTTACAGCATCATTCATTTGGTTTTGCTGAGACAAGGTATAGCTCCCGCACTCAATATGGACTTGCATGAGGGATAACCTTCATTGTCACCCTGACCAGATTTGGAATAACTTAGAAAACATAACTCTGAGCATGTCTGAGATTATTTCCAGGAAGGTTTAACCAAAGAAGGAAGACCCACCCTGAATATAAACAGCCATATCACATGGACTGGGGCCTAGACTGACTGAAAAGAGAAAACTGGAACACCAGTATGCCCGGTCCTCTGCTTCTTGTTCTGGGTGCCCAGCTGTGAAAATCCCTGGCTCCACTCTTGCTTTCCGTACTCTCTTAAACAGTAAACCAAAATAAATCCTTGTTCCCTTAATGTGATTTGGTTAGGTATACTGACACTCTCTTAAGAAAAGTAAATAATACAACACACTATAGCAAAGTTTAATTTATTCAAGGCAAGAGCCTGGTCACCAGCTATTCATAGCTTTGGATAGATTTTTCTCATGATTTTTGATGTGTACAACATAATCTCAGGCATTACATTTTATATGTAAAATTTTACCATAAAATAGACATTCTGCTTTGGTACAAAAACAGTCCCCTAAAAACAATGCAAGTATTACATCAACCCTTACTACTTCGAAAATCTTCTCAACATTGAAAAAAACTGCAAGTGCTGATGGTAAATCTGCTACACAACTCCTGATTACTTCAAAAACCCTTACATGTTATTAGGAAATAATTTTCTTAGTGATAGTAAAAAAAATTAAGATGTTTTTATTAAAGATTATGAGTTGTGAAATAAAATTAAAATAATAGTATTAAAATTATCAAGTAGTTAAAAAATTATATCTTACCTGAAGGAAACAACATTTAAATTACTATTAGTAGAAATACTATATTTTAATACATTATACTGAAAATTAGGGATTCTTGATGGACTCCATCATAGTCGTATGCATTAATATATTTATTTCTGTGTCTTTCTTGAGTATAGACCTCCCTCAGACAGCCATTTCTATTTTCTATATTTTCCACCATATTCCTTCTTTGTAATCACGTAAAATACTACTGTAGGTAGAACAGTTTCAGGATCGCCCAGCTTTAACTTCCTCTTTGAGCACCACAGACTCATATATTTTAAACTCCTTTGAGTATATACATCAAATCTTATCAAGTTACTGTTTCTACTAAATGCAAAATTTGGTTGCAACACAACCAGCCACCACCAGTTACAAAAGACTGAAACTTGAGAGTGACAATTTTCTCCAAACATCGAGTCAGAATCAACCCTATCTGTATGCCCAACAGAGACTGCAACGGTTTCAGGCGAGTATCCTAGCTTGTGCTCCCCTTTAGCCACTAGATGAACAAACTACAGACTTGAAGATGCTCATAATGAATAGTCTCCATTTTGAAAAGCTAGAGAACGAATGACTAAGGAAACCCCTAAGAATCTCCATGTCCTTGCAAATAGCAGATGCCTTTCCCCAGATATCACACTCTTAACAGGACTCTGTTTCCCCTCAGACTGACTCATTTTTATAGATTTAGCTCAGACAATCCTTCCTACTCCCTTATGCCAAGTTTGGAGACTCACACTCCATCCACCCTCATGAAGAACAGCATCATGGCATCTCAATAAGCATGGGCCTGTCTCTACGTGCACAATTCTAGCTTCTCCAGAATGTAATTTGACCAAATCTGCTCATACTTATACTTCAACCTTCTTGCAAAATCTTGTATACTTAAGAAGGCAAATAATATGCTTTAGATTTAATGGACAGAAAAATACATATATTATTCCTAAATAAAAATTATATTAATGGCTAATTTAAAAATGTGAAGTTGTATTCTATACACATACAGTGCTCTAACAGGTTCTCTCTCAATTATACAACTGTGATATAATACTGTACCTATAATCAGAACTTGAATACAAGAAATAGATTTAAATTCTGGAGTTAAAGCTCTCTAAGATCTGATCTACCTTAAAAATAGAGAAAAATAGGTGAAAAAAATTCAAGTGGTGATACAAATTTCGTGAACATATAAGCACCACAGTCACGTGTGTAATCACTTAAGGCTTCTATCACACCACTTGGCTGATGTGGTTATGTCAACTATCCTTGTTAACCAGATTACACCCAAAGGTTATAAAGTATCCACACTACTGAATCTCGTTTGTCAGCCCCTATCAGGATGGCAAAGCACAGAACATTTTCTTCAGCTAAAGTTCATGGTGCGACATTCTCAGAATCTTCTAGAACCATGTTAGTAGTTCTATCCCATGAAACAGGTGGGAAGGGACATGTGTCACTTCTGCTGTGAGGAAATTCTATGCCACTGAAGTGCTTCTTCCCTGACCTAGGAGCTGATGGCTGGCACGGTTACAGTGTGGAACAGGCTGCTGAGTTGCTCACTGGTCCCTGCTGACTCATCTAGCATTTTCAGGAGCAGGACATATGCGTTTGTTGTGCTAAGTGACTGGGATTCTGAGGAGTTTGTTTGTTTCCTGCCACAGCAGCTCATGCTTAATTACCCAGACTAACTCAGACAGCAAACTAAATTACATACATAAGGCTGTGCATCTCCAAGTTGAATGCTGTGCCAAATGTAATTAATACCACTCGAGCTACTGAATACAAATCCACTGTACTGATATTGTCACCATTTTTTATTTTAAAATGGTGTGCCAAGTTACACATTGCATTCAAAATCCCACAGGTGTGTAAAATTTGAATAAATTCACAAAATTATGAATGTCGAAAACACAGACAGGACCAAATAACACTGGCACTCTCCCAAGCAATGCCCATACCATGCCACTGTCTGAGTTGGGCCACACAGCTTTCTTTGCACATGGGGCTTTCACTCCATGAGGAATTCCTGAGTAGGCTTCACCTGGCCTCCTCAGTGCCACTCTTTCTTATTGCCTCTCAGTGGCATCCTGAGTAGCATCACTTATGTGCAATAACCACAAAAGCTACTATTATTACTACTGCCAGGTAAATATACTTTAAGTTTTAGAGTCCCCAATTATTTCATTCCCGCATACATTACAATACAGGGACCTGAAGAGTGATCGGCAAGGTGCTTCTGGAGACTATCCCAACATGCTGATACTAGTATATACTGGAACAACTGGAAAGAACTAGAGTTGGTATCAAGTAGAGCTGCTCACAGCAAAGTGACATTGTAAACTGAAAATGACTTTACTTTGTGTTTCAGCGAGAACAGTTTTATCCAAATGGAGAGGGAAATCTCTAAGCCCAGAATTTCCAAATTTAAAATTCATACTTTAACACAATTAAATTAAAATTTCATGTATGATTAGTTTTCAATGTCACCAAGCCTCTTAACAACAGATACACCTATGCAATCCCCAGTTACAATTACAGTATGGGACTCAGCGACCTACACCTGAGTGGGGCAACACTTGTCTTGTTTTTGAAAACTGTCCCTCTAGCATGCACTTCCTTTCATTAAAGAACGTGCACTGTTGACGAGAATTTCACTGTATGGCCCTCGATTTATTTTAACTGGATGGCTGGAAGATTACCTGTGCTTCATTTAAAGGTTGGCTGAATAGTTTTTGAATTTGTAAGACAGAGAATTATTTTAAAAGCCACAATATAAAATGGGATATTCCTAAGTTCCTTCATCTTTTTTTCCCTTCTTTTTACATCATCATCATCATCATCATTAGTATTATTTATTACAATTTATTCACTTTGTATGCCAGTTAGCCCCCTCCCTCATCTCCTCCCACGACCCCCTCTCCCCTATGTCCCTCTCCTAGTCCACTAGTCCACTGATAGGGAAGGGCCTCCTTGCCTACTATCTGACCCTAGCCTATCAGGACTTATCAGGACTGTCTGGATCCTCTTTCTCTGTTGCCTAGTTAGGCCACCTGGCCATGGGGAGGTGATCAAAGAGCTATTGAGTCCATGTCAGAGGCAGCCCCTGCTCCGCTTAGTAGGGAATGAACCCACATGGAGACTAAGCTGCCCATGGGCTATATCTAAGCAGGGAATCTAGGTCCTCTCCATGCATGGTCCTTGGTTGCTTTATCAGTCTCTGCAGGACCCCTTGAGCCCAGATTATTTGGCTCTGTTGGTCTCCTTAATATAGGATAAATATACTAAAATTTACAGTCCCAAAGAAGCTAAACAACAAGGAGGAACCTAGGGAAGAGGCTTAATCCTCATTCAAAAGAACAAACAGGACAGACTTTGGAAGTGGGAGAAGATAGGGAACAGAACACAAGCCTTCCACAGAGGGCCTCTGAAAGACTCTCCCCATTAGGGTATTGAAGCAGATGCTGAGACTCATAGCCAAACCTTGGGTGGAGTGCAAGGAATCTTAAGTAAGAATGGGGAGATAGAAAGACCTGGAGGGGACAGGGGTTCCTTTATCTTTTATTTTTTATTATCCTCATTTGCACACTGATTTCTGTTTTCTACCTATGTATTTATGTTTTTCTATAGTCACTTTTAACTCTTGTATACCACGAGAACACGCAGATGGCCACTTGAAAGGAGGCAAGGGTGCATTTACCTTGACTAGTGAATGCTTTTTTACTTTTTATTTTATGTGTATGAGTGTTTGAACTACATGTATGCATATGCACCATATGCTTTTCTGGTACCTGCAGAGATCAGCAGAGGCCATCAGAATCTCTGGAACTTGAATTATAGGTGGTTATGAGCTATGTGAGTACTGGGAACCAGACTTGGGACCTCTTGAAGAGCAGCAAGAACTCCTAACCACTAAGTCACCTCTCCAGACATTAAACATTTTTTTTTAATCTAAAACAAAACAAAACAATTCGTTTTGAACATTTAGAATGTGTGATAGTACATAAAGCCTTCTATCCTCTGGAAACACAACAGGTCTCTGTCAAGGACCCATGTACTGAATGAGACACCAACTTAACCAAAGAAATTAATGTTCATTTTCTGGGCCTGAGGGCTGCAAAAGAGACTGGTAAACACAACTGGGTAATAAACAGTAGTTACTATGACAATCTTAACCCACTACCTCCCTAGATACAGAAGGCTTCTGGAACAGAAGGCCAAGAAAAAAAAGCCAGGAAGAAGTTGGGGGAGGGAGCACCAAGAACAAGAAAACAGGATCACCACAGGTAGCATTTTAGTCACAAGCGAACATATTATATATTCCTTCGCTAATTCTAAATCATTTTTCAACCCTTGGCTAAATGGCACTTTGTGAGATGTTTTTCCATGGCTTTCTGGATTAGGATAGATTCGCATTAACTGCTTGTTTTATAATACTTGATAATCACTTAATGCTATTTATGGAATCCCTCCTCTGAGTTAGGCACCACTCCAGGTAAGAAATGCAAATACAAGGAAAATCTCTGCTCCTTTCCTAAGTTCCAGTCTTAGCTAAAAATTTCACTGTCCACCCTAGCCACAGAACTTCTGAACTCTGCTCCCTCCCTTACTAAGTAAATAATTTGCTCTACTTCATTCTGACCTCTGTCTCTCGAGCCTAGCTCCACAGTAATAGCCTACTAGTCTCCAGCCTTTTCCAGGAATTATTCACATAATCCCTGACTTCTGGGGCTCTAACCCCTGTTCTTGGCAACACAATTTACATAGCTACAATTACAGAATGAAGCTAGAGGGTGGTGATGAGGCAAGCCTGTGTGATCCCCAGCAGGACTGATGGCCAGACACAGCTACCTTCTCTCAGCTTTTGAATATTCCCACTTAAAGCCTATGCCACACTGTCTGCAGTTCCTTACCTCTTGGCTACTTTTAGGCCCAACTTTGTGCATATACTACTATGTCCCCTTACTGGCCAGCAGGTCTTGAACTCTTATTTGCTCCTGAAAAGAATGAACAAATGGAGGTATTAATTCCTTAAAAATAAAAAATAAAAAAAAATTTAAAAAAAGAAATAAAACAGCATATTTGCTAGGATTCTTGCTTGGCCATCGTTATCTGCATTTGTGTGTTCCTTACATCTGCTTCCCAAATCCCTAGCACACTATCTGTAACTCAGGAAGTACCAAGTCATGTCTTTAGAATGAATGGCTGAAGAAATGAACAAATGGATAGACATCATCAGCTGAAGATACAGTGGACACAAAACAATCATCTGCATCTTCATGAGGAAGCACAAAGTTGCCTCCCTTCAGGAATGTGGAATGGACAGGCCATAAGAGGTAAAAGCAGCACAAATGACCACTGGGAACCCAAGAAGGAGGTGTGTTTTGTTTCATGTCTCTTTTAATTCCTCTGATATTGATTACAAAAGTATAAGGGTAGCACAATATAGTTCTACCCTGGGAGTGAAAGGACCTGAAGTAAGTTCTAGTATCCACTGTGCTTCCAATTAGTGGTGTGGACTAGATCAAGCAGCATTGTAAGCCAGCCAAGTCCACAGACCTTTTATTTACGAAAGTAGTCAATCCCTCCACCACCTTTCATTTTTTACCTTAGTTTAAAACTAAAGAGTGTTAATAGGTTGCACTTACTGTCCCTTATGACAGAATTTGAGGGCTAGCTTCTGAAACTTGTTGAACCAATAGGTGCAAAGGATCTGATTGATGAACATATATGCTTGGCCACAAATCCCATGCGTGACTTCTGGCCCTGACCTTTCCCTATTTTATTCATAGTTCTCAATCAGAACTTGAAGAAATGACAACCCTGCTCATCTTATTTTTACATCTTGAGTATCTAGAAAAAATACAGTTAAAATTAATATGCATGAACAAACACTCGATGGTCTGAGAGGACCAACACAGGTAGACATAAAGCAACTTTAGGGACATAGGCCTCTGAAATGTCTCTCTGCCTTAGTCAATCATGCCTTACTGGCCAATCATTTATTTTTATGAGTTCAATTTCTGTGGCAGTGAATACTCCAAAGGACAAGAGGGTGGTGGTGCAGCACAGGTATGGAACACAGCCTAAAACACATGTGACCACTCTCCTCACTTTCTTTTCCCTTCCCCTAAAATACATTTGGAAACATTGGATGAAATAAGAAATAATCCTTTTATTTTCTTTGTGGCATATAATGAAGTTTCCTGTCTAGGCATGTATTTTTATTCTTTGTGGATAGGGCATTATTTCTTAATTGTAACTGTTCCTACAGTTACTTGGGAAAGTTGCCCATAAGTGATTAATTAGCTTTTTGATTATTGTGAGCTTAGGAGCCTTGAGGTCTTTTAAGCATGTCCACCTGAAAATTAAAATTTATTAACATTTCCATAATGAAATAAGAATATTTTTATGTAACTATGATTTATATTTATTCAGTAAGTTAGTTAAGGATAATTTATAGGTTATTTTTCTTCCCATAACTGCTTTTATTCTCTTCATTTCCACCTTGAGGGAAATTTCCATATTCCTCAAATCCCCGCTTACATACAAAGTCTACCTTTTAGTCTCTATTATTCTTTCTTCTTGCCTGTCCTTCCATTCCCCTCTTTCATTTGTTCCTTGATTAGAGTTCAGGCAATCTTAGGTGGGCTGTGGAGTGCCTGAGCTTCTCAGACTCCTGGTATGAATGAACACTGCTCCCTCTGATTTTTATGGCCTCAGCAGTGTTAAGGAAAGATGAAGAAAACTAGAAGATTCCAGCCCAATGAGGACTCCAACTCTGTGATTTAGCAAAGCCCCACATGGACAAGCCAACTGTCAGATGCACACCCAGCTATTAGCAACAGTCAATCATGTCTCACCTGCCTGTTATTTGTTATGACTTCTGTTCCCTTGGCACTGAATTCCCCAAAGGACAACAGGGTAGTGCTGGAGCTTAGGCTTGGACACATTCTACATCACCAAGCTCCTCACTTTGTTTCTTCCTTCACACATTCATTTGCTTATACAAGAAGCAAGCAACAGTGTGCTAGGCCCAGGGAGCAAAGGCAAGGCTCTGCACTGCCCAGAATCCCTTCAGCCCCTCAGCAGTGTGCCTGTGGTGTGTGTGCAAGGCCCAAGCCACTGCTCTGGGAGCCTTAGAGCACTTACAGATGCAGAGGGAAGCTAGGCTGTGCTCTTGATGTCAGAAGGGGAGAAAACTGTCCCTGCTCCCTGCTGTAATGGGCTTGCCTGGAGGAAGCTGGGCATGATATTGGCTTGCAGCAAGAAGCCAAAGGAGTGTGCATTAAAATACCACCTATTTGCCTGCCACCTCTCTAGGAAGAGTGACAATCTTCCACTCCACAACCCTGAGAGGGGAGCAGCCTTACCAGGCAACAGAGGAAGACAATGCAGCCATTCCTGATGAGACCTAATAGACTAGGATCAGAAGGAAGGAGAGGAAGACCTCCCCTATCAGTGGACTGGGGGAGGGACATGAGTGGAGAAGGGGTAAAGAGGGTGGAATTGGGAGGGAGGAAGCTACAGGAGGGATACAAAAGGAATAAACTGTAATTAATAAAAATTAAAAAATACCTCTGCCACCATTCAGATTAGGTGAATTGGAATTTCTTTCATTTACTCAAAGAGCTAATTAAATCTCTTGGAATACATCACATATAGGAGAGCAGTGGATTATTAGGAGAATTAAAAGATATCCATGAGCTATAATGTATGTCTCTCCTTTGGCAAAGTTACCGGTAAGTTACCTAATTTGAGGATCTAGTCTCAAAGCTAATATGTTTTCCCATCTCTTTTTACTGGTTGGCAAACCACCACTCCCCTGTCAGGCATGAGCATAGCTCTTCCCATGAGTTCCCTGCAGTTGCCCTCACAGAAGGACTAGTTGGAGACTGGCCCAAGAACTGCTGTTCTTTACTCTCATACTTTACGGAAATGTCTGTGCACTCCTATTTTACATTCGTCACTAGTTATTGTCACTTCTTTCTCTAGAAAGCTTCCCAAATCGAGGTGCCTTCTTGTGTCCAGTGAAAGCACTACATTCCATCATTTCCAAGGTTCATTTGCTATGGAGGGGCTTCCTCACAATCCAGCTCTTTCTGCCTCTTTCTCATGGTTCTTTGTGGATTCACTTACTGAATCCTCTCCCTCTCAGGCCTAAGAACCTTCATACTCTTAATTGCCATCAATAAAGGCTCCAATTTTCCCATCAAGGGCCCTGAATTCAGACTTAGACTCACTTCTTCCTGCCCTTGGCCCCATCCAGGCAGTGTCCACACTCACACACACACCCTAAAGTCTCTCCACCACCACATTGGCTTCTGCTCCCCTGCCCAGCCTTAGCTCAGTCTGGCTCCCATTTCCCTCACAGGGTCTTCTTTTCCCATTCCATAGATCCCTCATGACATCCACCCTTGGTTTAGGGTTCAGCCACTACTAGCCAGGACTCACTCATTTACTCAACAGCTATTTCCTATTAAAGTTTTTGGTTCATTTTATAGATCTCAGTGGCAACAAAAATAACAAAACAATGGACACCCAACACTTGAGCAAACAAATGTTGAACTATGAAGAACTCGCTTTAGGGTTGATCCTCTCTTAGATGTGGAATGCCAACTTAAGTGAGTGAACCAGCTATTTACCAATCAAAACGCTTGTCTCCATGCATATAGCAATAAAGTTTACATCATACTCAACTGTGTTCAAGATAATTAACATTGTTTACTTTCATTTACTCAAAGAGCTAATTAAATCTCTTGGAATACATCACATATAGGAGAGCAGTGGATTATTAGAAGAATTAAAAGATATCCATGAGCTATAATGTATGTCTCTCCTTTGGCAAAAGCTAACATCTTGTTTATTTTCCATATCTGCATATTCCAGCCCCCAGAACTGATCACTACTTGCTCAGCAGACCCTGAGCATGGGAAGACAGACTTTGAGATCGGGTCTTTAACAGGCGGAACATTTATGAATAAACATCTGGACTTCCAACAAAATAACAAAACCTTGCCGCAAAAAAAACCCCTAGCAGGGCACACTGGAGGTTTCTCCCTGCTGCTGCTCTTTCTTCTTTGTTGCTCTGCTATCTCTTTGGTTTTCTTGACATATGCCACCAAAATATGCATGCCCTGCTGGCAGAGTCAGACCTGCCATCCTAGAGGTCACCACGTGCTAGACAGGGCCACTGAGAAATGATCCTGATTTAGAAATTAAGCTTCAGTTACATTTTCTGGTTCTCTTAAAAGCCATTACCACTAACAATTAGTGTCTCACACTCTCTTTACAGTCTCTTAAAAACCATCCTGAGCCCTAACCTTCTACACTAGCCCACCAATTACTCACTCTTGACTGGGAACTTTCACTTTTAACTGCTTTTTCAAACACAAATTAAATACTGAAAATTAATAGCTGGGAGGAGATGAAAAAGAATTTAGTTCAAACTCATTTTTAGCCAGTCAAGAAGTGCTAAACATCAGACTTAGAGGGGGGACAAAAAGCTTCCTTTCCATGGCCAGGTACAACATATGTAAGAGATAATACTTCAAACCCCAAGTGGGTTGTGAGCATACAAATGTGTGTGCCCATTTCTTAAATAAACTGTGAGCTGGCATGACACATGTAACAATGACAAGGCCAGTTACGCACAGCAGAGTTAAATACCTGCTACTGTCAACCAAGTCATAAATATGACAGAACCATGCTTCTTGCTGCCAAATTCTGAAGCCTTTGCCTTTGAAAGGCTATAAACAGTGAATTCACAGGGAAGGCAGGTGGCATACAGGGGTTGGTGAGGTGAGATGCTTTTGTGAATCCATTTTAGAAAGATCTGAAACGCTAGACAGCAGTGTGCGTGCACTCAAATGTGCAAAGCTGGGAACAAGCCGTGCTGCATTGGAGAATCAAAGCCACATGCAGCACACCCACACCCAGCACATCCACATCCAGCACACCCACATCCAGCACACCCACATCCAGCACAGGGCCAGCCTTTACATATATAGTTAGCCTTTTGGCTTCTCTCTGTGGAAATGCTAGATCGCTAAGAACAACACCGAAGATGTATTATTATACTCAAATTTCCCTGCTAGTCAATTGTCTGTGGACTTTCAGAGTTGCTTTCCATTTAGCACTTCTCAGGACAATGAAATGACCAACCAATGCAGCACAGATGCTTCTCACCGTTAGCCATGTTTATTAGCTGTACCTGCTCCATGCTTCTGAAGCAGATCTGTGAGAGGTAGCATTGGCAGTGTTAGTAAGCTTGGTAGATTCCAACTGCAGGATGCTAAGACAACATGGAAACTGAGGCAGCAGTGAGAGTTGCTAGCAAAAACTGTGAAGCATGTTCACTTATCACAACCAAATCCAAGGAAATGTGTAGTAGGAGTTTTTACTTTCTTTAAAAACTCAGTTATGTTAACATGTTTTGGTTTTAATCCCAGGTGTGGGGTATGAGGCTGCTTAAATTGTCCACAGCAGCAGACAGACTATTTGCCTCCTGCTGCCTCTGAGAGGGACATGATCTTTGCTAGCTGCAAATAGTTTAATTCTGGGAACTCTATAAATGCCAGAGTCCAGAGAGGGACAAGGGTGGGGTGGGTGAGTAGGGTGGTGCAAGAAGAGAAAAAAAGACAGCTGCTGGTCTCCCCCTGTAGCTCATGGCTGCTGTTGCTGCGATCTGACAAGAACCTAGATATATTCTGAAATAACTTTCCCCAAGGAACCCAGTGACCCTCACCAGCAGAGAGTAGCTAAAGAGAAATACCCCCACCCTCCACAGTAACCTTCTTTTTCTCTTACCTGACCTTGGAAAGGATTGGAGTGAAGGAAGGTAGAGGCATAAGAAACCTGATAAAATAAATTAAGAAAAAATACACGCCAACAAAAACATTTGTCAACATACTGGCATGCCCTAGTTTGGTTAAACAGGCTTTCCCTGGCCCCAGCCATACCTATATTCTAGTTATCCTCCTATTGCATGTCACAGAACTACAGCGGGCCATTTTCTAATCTTCAGTCTAGGTCTGGGCATTACAATGGACTTGACAGGCTATGTCTAAATTTCTTTTTCTGCCTTGTGTGTTTTTGCTGTAGAGAAATGTCAAGTAGAATGACAAGTTCATATGTGTGCATACAACATTTTGGTTATGCCTTTCCCCCTCTTCATTCCCTCCCATTCCTGTCAGTCCCTCTTCTTCCTTACATGTCTCTTCTTATATACATTTTTACTTTGTGTTATGTTGTACAGAGTGTAACATGGATGTCTGTGTGACCAACTCTCCACTGGCAGGAAGAACTTACCTCTCTACTTGAAATTTCCCCAAGAAGTGGAACTTGTGTATCAAAAGATCTCAAGGCATAGAAATCTTCTTTTCCTATATTATTCTCCACTTCACATAAAAGAGAGACTATGCCTTTTATACAGACAGCAACACTCCCTTTAGTGAGCAGAAGTAGACAAGGGGAAGGATGGGAAGTGACAGCCAACCCTCAGGATGTAGGTATGGGCCATGAGGTCCAGTCAGTTTGTGATAAATAAAGTTAACAGGAATGTGGTCAGTGATGTTGCTAGGCTTTTATGTGAATGCCAACTGTTGGAAGGTTAGACAATCAAGCTCAACTTTCAGGAGAAACTAAATAATCTACTTTTATTAGAAAAGTACTCAAAGGTTTTGTTAAAACATAATAATCCATGGTATAAATATACCACATGTTCATCACCTGTGTTCTGACAGTGGCATCGGCAAAGCCTGTATAAGCCCAAACCAGACCAAATCCCAACATAAAGAAGAAGCTGGCCACACAATCCCACCCCTAGCCAGGGAGCATTTAGAAACTTTTAGCTGCCAGGAAAGGAAGGGTCAGTTTCCTCTAACAGTGCAGTTTCTGGTAAAGCAATCAGGCTCTGATGGAAGACCACACATTCAAGAATGCACATACTGGTACTGAAGGTTTTTATTGTGTGTTAGTTTGTTTTTAGGACACAAAGTTGGGTGGGTAGGTAAAAATAGAACTTTTTTAAGTAAAGACTTTCAGTGTACCCTTTAAAATTCAATACCAATGGATTCCCTAAGCATGAACGCTCTCCTGGCCCCCTTTTTACATATTTCCATCTGTAATTAGCTACAACTGACTGTCAGGCTCTAAAAAGTAAGGGATGGTGGTATCGAGGTGGCTGACATCTGGAAGAGTGACAGTATAAAGTACTTCTCTCATACCAGGCAGAGCCTTGTTACCTATCCCAGCATGCCTCAGCACACTATCATTTCCCTTGTGCCTATAAAATCTAGGGCATCGTGAAGATGGAACTACTGGGTAAGTGAGACCTCTCTACAAATGCTCTCTGTGCTCCTGGAAGATGCTCTACCCAGTGGTGGACAAAGAAAAGGCCCCTCAAGGCCATCCTCATGCACTGCAACTCCCTCAGGAAGAATGGTTCTTCAGCTAAAAGGTGAGAAAGCCAAAACAATGGTAATTTGAAAGGAATAAAGATAAGACCTGGGGCCGGATAAATTGAGATATGCAGCTACTTATCCTCTTAGTTAATGAGTCTCCTAAACAATGAAATGAATATGTGGGGTCACTGCTTACTCTTTTCAAGGTGTGCTTAACAGCTCTTCAGGCTTTGTCTTTTTCTATGTTTCCCATGGGAAAAACCATAAAATGGGTATTATCTTTTTATCAGGCTTAGACTTTTCATTTTGGGATACAAAGCTGAGATACTAAAAGTATTGCATAAAGTATCTGACATTTATTAATTTACAAATATCACAATTCCTTATCCCTCTGCCCAAGAACCTTCACTCCCTCTTTTGGTAACACTAGCCAAGTTTGCTTCACATAAAATAATTTTATGTTTTCTAAATGTTATATTCCCTCTTCTAACCATATCACACTTAATGAGACCAAGGCCAAACCAATCATTTTCTCTAAGGGAACTGGATCTTGAATAAAATGTCACAGAGACAGAAAACATTTAAGGGTGTTTCCTTGAAATTGCTGTCTTACATAGCAGAGCTACCCTGGTTCTCCTGTTTTCAAGGCATAAAGATTAGTTTTCTGCTTATCTACTTGCTGTAAGTAGGTGCAACATCTATGTGTTTGTACAGCACATGTCGTTGGACGCTTGTGGAGTAGAAGACATCATCAGATTCCCTAGAACTGGAGTTACAGGCAACAGTTATATTTCACCTGACAGTGCTGGGACATGAACTCAGATCCTCTGGAAGAGCAGCAATACTTATAACTGCTAGCCATCTCTCCAATGGATAGACCTCAGGATACAGCTTGCCTCTCTGATCAGTTCCAAGAATTACTTGGTGTCCTTTCAAGCTACTCCCTCAGTTTTCCCAAGGCAGAGTACCCCGACTTGGATGTTAAGGCTCACAGCCAAAGCAGTGCCTTCCTCATAAGCCCAGGTCCGTCTGACTTTAGCATCTGTGCCTTAGCTATGGTATCTTCCCAGTTCCAGGTACCAGAAATCAGGCACACTGTGCTGCTGCGGAGAAGAACACTGGAAGGACAGTACTATCTGCCTAGCTATAAGTGGTCACTGAAGCCCTGCTCCAGGCTCTGCTAGCCTTGATTCTCCAAAGGGGTGTCCACTGGAAATACTTTCTTTCTCATACCTCATTTAATTCACTCTGCTTCTGTTAGATCCCCAGCAGCTTTCCATAACCCTGAGACAAGCTGCATTCCTATGAATCCTTCAGTTGCTTCCACACTGGCTGGGAAGTAAAGATCCCACGAACAGAATTCCTCACTACACCCCACATATTCTACCAACAAGAGTTTCCTGGGGTCAGAATAAAAGGGCATTGGATCAGATCTTCAACAAGCTTTTTAAATGATGTCAAGTGGCAAAACTGCTGATGCAAAGAGTCATATAGAACTCATGTGTTCCTAAGACAACACGTTTTCCAAGGGCACTCACTGCTCTTAGAACAGCTGCCTAAACTGGCTCCAATTACCATTTGCTTTTGCTGGTGTTTTAGATGCCCCTCATATTAATTTATATACAGAGGGGGGAGATGGAACTAAAAACAAAGCAATCAAATAGGAAAAAATGAAAACCAACAGCAAAGGAATAGAAATGTAGACCACAGCTGGACCCAAAGGTTAAGTAAAGTTAGTCATTACTATTTAAGTCAGATTCAGTTTTCAAAAGGAAAAGAACAATAAATGAGCTCATCAGATATTCTGGCACATAGAACCAGAGAACTGAGTTTTTACCAGTTTTCTATTTTTACATGTGATGACATCAACAAGCAAAAGGAAAGCAAAATAGAGACTGATTGTCAAGCTACTTTAAACTATTACAAAAGGTGAAGACTCTGAGCAATTTATGAGAACTGAGGTTTTAAATGGCAGCACTGCAGAGTGGGAATCACTAGCTCTCAAGTTACTCAACTCTTGTGCCATGGATCTGAAAGTGGAGGCCCAGAGGAATGCACCAAGTTATAGATGCAGTTAATAAAACTATGTGTCCATGACTAGAAACCACACCCTCTGATTATGTCCTTCCCATCACACTGCAATCTAGTCCTGTTGTTGGACTGAAAGATGACAGTAGACCTTTCATCTCCTAGACTCCTGGGGGGAAAAAATCACAGGAGTTCTCATACCATGGGTCTGACACACTCCCTTTTGTTTTCTGCTTCTAAGATACTTCTTCCCAACAAAGAGAGCCTATTCCAATCTCTTGGGCTCCTTAGTATCTTTGGCAGAACCAAGTTTGAGAACTGTCAATGGCTTCATCAGTGCCCACACCACCCAAGCCTCCTTCAGAAACAAACAGGCTCTGTTGGCTTCAGGTGAAGGTTAACCACCTTGCTTCGGGTTTGAACATCCTGGCTCACATGACTGTGGATCCCTTCAGGTGAATGAAGGCTCCTCGGCAGTCCAGACATTCTCCTCATACTGCTGCTGCCCTGCTGTGGTATGTAGGAATTCAATTCAAACAGCAACTAAATCAGCTAGTAGTTAAAGGGATAACTGCTTTTAGGAAGTCTAAAGAATTTAGTTACAGCCAAGATAAAGCCAACTCTACTTTCTGCAGAACAACAGCAAAAACTACAAACAAAAATATATATGGATCTTAAATCTAATACAACAATCAAAGGTTCAACTTTGCCAACATCTACTGAGTACCTGGCAAGTATCATTAGTGCTGATGTTCAGAACACAGCAGTGAGTAAATTCCTCCTGCAAACAACCCCAAATCGAGAGGAGAAACACAGAGGCCAAAAGAGCTACCAGTCACAGCCTTAAGTAAAATATGCAAGGAACTGGACAGGAGCCTACCACAGAGGGCCTCTGAAAGATTCTACCCAGCAGAGTACTAAAGAGGATGCTGAGACTCATAGCCAAACTCTGGGCAGAGTGCAGGGAATCTTATGAAAGAAGGAGGAGACAGAATGACCTGGAAGGGTCTGGAGCTCCACAAGGAAAACAACAGAACCAAAAAGTTTGGGCCCAGGGGTCTTTTCTGAGACTGATACTCCAACCAAGGACCATTCATGGAGATAACCTAGAAACCCTGCACAGATGTGGTCCATGGCAGCTCAGCCTCCAAATGGGCTCCCTAGTAAGGGCAAAAGGGACTGTCTCCAAAATGAACTCAGTGGCTGGCTCTTTGATCACCTCCCCCTGAGGGAGTGGGGGCGGAGGGGGGAGAGGCAGCCTTACCAAGCCACAGAGGAAGACCATAAAAGACAGTCCTGATGAGACCTGATAGGCTAGGGTCAGATGGGAGGGGAGGAGGACCTCCCCTATCAGTGGACTGGGGAAAGGGCATGGGAGGAGATGAGGAAAGGAGGGAGGACAGGATTAGGAGGGGATTTGAGTGGGGGCTACAGCTGGGATACAAAGTGAATAAATTGTAATAAATAAAAAATCATACAAAAAAAAATAAGCTCCATTAGAACCCTCTATTGAAAAGAAGGCTGGCTCAGGCCATTCACCTTATCATTTCCTTTCTTTGCCCATGCTCTTCAACAATGGCACTAAAAAAATGAAACAGGCAAAGGTATGGTAAAAAGCCCAGAGAAAAACAAAACAAAACAAGAAACATAAAGGTCATGAAAATTCCATCTTCAGATAATGATATCTTCTGGAATCAACTTCTTTTTTTTTGAATCACAGCAGTCATGTTTCCAATTTAGAACTCTAAAATATCAAAAAATTAATCATTTCCTATTTTTTGAAGCTTCGTCCTAGATTCCATTTACTGAAACTGTGAGTAGCATAAATTGCCTAACTCAACAAGTATGTAAGTCCTAAACATGCCCAAAGAGGCTCCCTATCCCCTAGAGTCACAGCACAGGCAGCTAGAGCAGAGCTTTGGGGAGGTGGTATTTATCCCTCTCATCTGGCTCTCGAGCTGTGTAATTAGCTACGATTGCTGAATTATAGCAGCCTAGGGAAAGAGGACTGAAAACTATTTGTTTATTCACAATGAACGATAATGTAAACACTTAATTGCTTTCAGATGCTGCAACTCCTGTTAAGAAGAGAGGGCAATGAATTACTAATTTAGGGTAGAAGAAAATAAATTCGAGAATTACAGTTTTCTAAAAGACATTTTTGGAAACTGCTTAAAAGGAAACTGTAGATAACCAAATGACCACATCCCTAGGTCTTGATCAGAACACTGACAAAACATTATAAATATATTGAAGGAACTGTAAAAAGCAAAAACTCCCAATGATGAAACTGGCATTCTTTTTTCATGTTAATAGCTTTTGATACTATGATAATAGTTAGTACAGGCAGGAACTGAAGGCGTGAAGTGGTGGTGAAACAGTGTGATTTCTATTATTAAATGAGGTAAACACACAATGTTCTTTGTACTCAGTTTTCTGACATTTAGCCCATGACAGCCAATCATTTCAGATTCCAGCTTTTCCTTGGCCCACATTGAACACATCGTTTACAATGGGCCCACCAAACGAACCCCTCTTCCATCCTCAGCAGAGTTGTAAGCACCCTGGGCACCTGTGCAGCCCGTTTCTCTGGTACTCTGGAAACAAGCATGAAAATGATACTCTTTCCTAAAGCCGGTGCAGTCTCTTCCAATAAGCCTAGAAGCTTTGCTTAAACTAACCATCACAGTCACCACTGTGTGTTAGATCATAATAACGCCAGCATGCTTGGAAGTAGGGATACAGAGTTTTTTAAATCTTAACACAAGATTTTGAGTCTCAATACCATCCTGAGAGAATATTTTATCATTCACTATTGTTCAGAGTTATAGGATTAGAGCTTAACTGCCTATCAATGCTAACTGTGCCTCCTAAAATCTCATATCTTAAAAAGCGGTACCTGAGAACATAAGTACACTAGAAGACAGAGAGCCTTTAAAGGACCACTTCACTCAATGAAAGTCACTAGGACGGACCATTTAAGTGATAAGGACAGTGGTATATACAAAGGGACAATATCTGAGGACACATGAAGAAAGTGTCATCTACATGCTGAAACAAGGAAACAAGAAGGAAGACTCAGAGAAACAGCTCTGCTGATGCCATGGTCTCATCCTTCTAGTGTCCCGCAAGCCCCAGTCTGTTGGAACTGTTGTGGCAGCCTAAGCACATTAACACATATGTACACATTCTGTTGCTTTCTATATAAGAAAGTCCAACTTTTAGGTAGTGCAGATTCAGGACTTTGACCAATTTTCTCCCTATCTTGCTGTAAAATATTATGGAAGCTGAAAAATCTCCTAAGGTCTCATTTGACTTCATCTTAAGCCAACTTCTCTAATGCCTGCAAGCAGAGTCACCGTGTAAGAGGCAGTGAAAGTGACCTTTACACACATCTTCTGCCCCACAGCAACCACAAAGGGGCACAGCATTCCAGAAGGCTTGAGTATGAAGCCTCCTTTCCTTCCAAAGGAAAAATCATTGCATGGGTTCATAGTAACTGGGAAGTAACAGAAGAATCAGTTGGGGTAGTACATACGGGGGACCTCAGTGGAAAATCAGGGCATGGTAATTTTATAAGATTTTTTTGTTTGTTTTTGACACAGGGTCTCACTTGTAATCCAGACTGGCCTGAAACCCACTACATAGCTTAGGATGGTCTTAAACTCCCAGTAACACACCTGCCTTAGTTCTGGGATTATAGACACAAACCACCATGACCATTCCTGAGTCATGATTTTAACAAGGTGACATTTTCTGCCATATGCAAACTTTAGAGAGCTGGCTGCTCAGGGACAGCCTCACAGAAGCGGTGATATTCAAAGAATTCTAGTCTGTTCCTTAGACTTCTCAGCCTACACTCTAGGCATCTACTTAATTAGGGTTCATCTACAAGTTGAAATCAATTTACTATTCCTACAGAGAGCATATTTAAATAAAAATCAGATTCCAAATCATTCTATTAAGGGTGTCTGGTTCTTGATTACAGTAGCTGGGAAGATAATTAGTGAGCTCAAGCCAACCATGCACTTTATGAGCTACCACTTCAGTGTTCATGTTTCAGTTTGGGATTAAATTTAACTGATGATCTTCTGACCTAAATAAAAGAGCAAATCTGGAGGAGCCAATCCAGAAGCTCAAGATGTCCTGTTCCCTGAGGATCTTATTTACCCTGAAGATTTGGCTTCCATTTTTTTTTCTGCAAGTCTCCTGAATCCTTTGTTCATGACCTTTCACGATTCTATCCAACTAGAACCCAGACATGTCACAGAACAGAGGGAGTACTTCCATCTCCAACTCATTTTTAATCATAGAAAACAGTTGGCAAAATATCAAAGGGCCGTGTGCGAGTTCCCATGGTCTCCCTGGGAGCAGAGAGCTTACCAAGAAGGGTGAACAGCAGCATGTGATTCCTATAATGATGCAGAAAAGAAACGATAAAATGAAGGTGGGAACCAATGGCCATATGCATCTTCCAGCTGGCAAGACTGTGGTTCCAAGGCAAAAGACTCCATTCTAATTTAGGGTGGCTAGGACTTCCCCTAGGATTAGCCAGAGCCACATTGTTGACCTCCACAGTTTCTATAGTTGGAAAATGGTTTTATTATTTGAGTGGGTAGAAAACAAAGGTAATGAAAGGCAGGAAGAGAAAATAACAAAGTTCTCCAGTCTGGCTGACCTTCCTCCCAAAGAAGGACAACCCCAAGCAGCTAGTCATTTCACAGAGTGTGTTCTGAGAAAAAGAGCAATTATCCCTTCCATGGGCCAAAATGTGCATTTGTTTAAAAGGGTCAAAAGGAAACAGTTTTGTCTAAGCTGTAAGGAAGTTTATAATAGTTATTTTCCATTACTTTTTCCCTTGATAGTTTTCTTTTGACATTTTAGGTTACAGGGACACCTTGAATTAGCTCTAGGGGAAAAAGAGAGAAAAATGAAAATAATAAGACATGTCTTTGAACACACCGTGTCTGAAATTTCATTTACCAAGCACATGAACTCATATAGGCAATATAGAAAGGGGGGGCATGGGAAACTGAAAGAAGGATTCAACATGGCAAATACAACAAAAGGGCCAACCCAATAGAAGGATGGGAGGGTGTGGGAAGATAGATTTGTAGGCTTGGATCTAATGATGAAGCTGATCCATCATGAGTAGAAACCACCCTCCCACTGCCCAATGGAGGTCTCCACAGGGCAAAGTACAGTATTGGTAAAGACTGGATAGAACAAAAAGAATGAGAGTATGATAAAACCCACAATGTGGCCAGGTTTCTAACCTGTGAAGCATGCCAAGCATGGGGCAGTATGGAAATCACACAGACAAGGATCCAGCCCTACTACTGTGCAGTTTCCACAGACTTCCTGGCCTTGCTGTGCCTCACTTATCAAGTTTAGAATGAACGAGTGGCAGCGGCACCAGGGTTTAGGCTTCATTTCAAAAACGTTGTGGAACGTAAAATCTAAGAATTTTGCTTTGTGAAAGTAATCCTGCCTCAAACAGTAATCACTAATTACTTATCCTCTGAGTAGATACCCTAAAGCAGTTATCACAAAGGCCATGTGAGACCATCAAACAAAAGAAATAGGACAACTGGAGATAAACAAGCAGTTCAAGGACTGTTAGGATGGCTCCAACAGTAGCCCTAAATGAACTATGAGAAAGCAATATAATAGATCCCTAGCCCCTGACTACACTTCCCCTTCACCCTGCCAGTCAACAATGACCAGGCTATCTTCACACTGAAGCAGTGCCAGAACACTATAAGCAGGAATGCTATTAACGTAAGGGGCAAGGAAAAAACAGGAGGGAGTAAAACTTGGGCAACACCTACTGCTTTATGTACCAGACACTGTCCTTGAACTCCTGAGCCCCACTCACTACCTCCACCACCATGCTCAGAAGACACTGTGTACCTCATAAGACATAATTTACCTGTCATTAATTTTTCTTGTTTATAACAAAATTGCTGGAAATATTTTTAAACATTTTGAACACCGACTATTTAAGATCTTCCAATTCTGTGTGCTTTCTGTATACAAGTCCTCAAAATATATGTATTTAAAAAAAAAAAACTAACTAAAAATAATGTCCCTATTTCACAAACAGGAAACTAAGGCTGAAACAGCAAGGGAGTTACATCAGGCTCAGAGCTAGTTATCATGTCCAGAATCCTGGCTTGGTCATCTTCCTAGGAAACTGTGGCCTCCACAGTCCATTACAAGTATAAGGCCAATCTATTCCAACTTTGATCTAACCGAGCAAGCAAAAGCATTTACCTGATCATCCCTCTTGTAGATCCGTCCCCACCTAAACAGAATTCCTAGATTGCTCTATACCAAGCATTGTGCCAAGAAACACCAAAATCCCTAATTTCAAAAATATTAAACTTTGTTGAGAAGAGTACAAATGAAAATTGATAGAAACTAGCCAATAATTAAATTAGTCAAGAGCAATATAAAATGGATGCCCTTTATCAGCAGAACCTGTTTGTAGACCGCCCCCCCTCCCCGCCGCCATGGATGCCTGAAACCACTGACAGTACCTAATCCAATGTATTATTTTTCTCCCTAAGCACAAACACTCATGATAAGGCTTAGCCAAGCACAGTGAGAGACGAATAATGACAATAAAATAAGACAGATACAGAAATATGCTTAATAAAAGATAATCACATTGTTCAGAATGGGGTATAATTTAGGGTCTGCTCAGCTATGGTTGACTTGGGGTAACTGAGGCTGCAGAAAGTGGGCCCTTAGGAAAGGGACACATGCAGTGTGACAGGCACTTCACGCCCACTTAGAAAGTGTATGTATCAATAATATTGCCTTTGAGATCCACTGAGACCATCTCCAGATAAGGAGTAGGCACAGGCACCCGATTATGCTGTTGGAGCTGAAACCTCCACCTGTGAGTGGCTGGTCAGAAACAAGTTCTGTTGAGTCCAACACAGCTGGACTTGGCTCAGGTCACTGAGCAAATGATATACACAAAAGACTGTGGGGAAAAGAACAAATTGGTTTAATAACAGACTGGATAAAGTTAAAGTGCCTTCTCAGGCTACATCAGTTTGGGCTCCAATTACATAACAAAGATGCAGAAATAATGAAATTACATAGAGAAAAATGGATTTGACAATCAGCAAAAATAGAAGCAAATGCACTAATAAAGTTAACCTAAGTAACCTGGGTCAATGCCGAGCAACAACCAAGAGTCCACAAACCCAAAGCGGGATGATATCAACTGCGATCTAGTCCCCCAGCACCCAGGGATTTGTTGCAGCAGCTTGCAGCCTCCCACAGCCTGGAGGGAGTGGCTCGAAGAAACCTGTGTGCTCCAGTTCTGAACGACTGCTCTGTGTCCTGCCTCATGCAGCTCATTTGGAAATAGTCTTTCCTCACTCTCCATGTCTGCTGAACTTTTCCACAACCCTCAAGATTCTGTCCAGTATTCATCTTTCAGAAGGCTTTTCCTATGGTTACAAAGCAAAACTAACGTGGTACCCCCAAGGAGCCAGTTCCCGACTGGCAAACAGTTCCTGCTGCTTCCAGCAAGGCCCCAAGGGTATGCCCAAGCTCCATGTCTCCCTCTCCAGCAAGGAGCTGCCAGTCTGTAGGATTGCTGGCTTACTATTTTTTTCCACATACCCACTAAATAACACTGTCTCGAACATATTAGAAACTCCATGAATACTTGTTGGATAGAAAATTAATCAAAATTCACAGAAGATACATAAACTGCCAACATCAACATGCATAGAGCAGGTACAATGCTTATCAATACAGAACAGATACTAAACAAATATTCCTAGACACCACAGTATTGCTTGGTATAATTAAAATCTTGCATAAAGCTGTAAGGAAATGACTACTTTAACTAAATCAGCAGTAAATAGTATATGCCAATGTTTACCTAATATATTTTGCGCTTTCATTCTACCCTTTATCTCTATAGTAGTAAAAGCTAAGACACATCATAATCAATCTTTAACAACAACCCTGTGAGGCAGGTGCTAAGAAACTGCTAATCTAGTTAACTTTTCATTCCAGGACAATTCCTGGTGATTAGTGCTTGATTTTTTTAGATGTTAGAAAAATAATACTAACCTTACAAGACCTAGTAATAAGCACCATGGTCCTTAAAGGGACTACTGAAACAAAATAAGATTATGACTCATATAAATCATGGAATGAGTGAGAAATGGTAGAAGTAGTATGTCTATGAAATGAAATGGCAGCTAGAAGTTCTAAGAGCAGAGACACAATCACTTATCCAGGAAAGGACAGTGGATATGTAACAACTAATTCCTGGCAAGAGACAATGCACCTCAGTTGTGTGCTGCTGATCACAACAACCAGCCCGGATACACACTGTGCACAGGGAGACAATGCACGGAAAGGCTGTGCACAGATATGAAGTCCAGGAAGCCATGTTTGGGTTAGCTACTACTCTTTTTTTTTTTTTTTTTTTTTTCAATGCAGTTTATTCAGGAACATTGAACAATCCTCGGACCCCGGGGAAAGCCAGCCCACAGCTTAAATAGCCTCTGGGTAGCCAACCCAGGCGTGCCACGTGGGCAATGCAGATAGGTCCACATACATGGAAGCAAGCCAGATCCTCAGCCTTAGCCAAATGTGGAATTGTTCGTGACAGAGAGCACTCACCATCGGGAAGGTGGAAGGCGGAAACCAGCTCCATCTTTAAGGCATAGCATTCCGCAGCTCTCTACAGTTCCCCCTTTTTGTTTTAGACGCATCAGGCAAGAGTAGAGGTCTGATCTCTGATATTAGAAATAAATTGGGACTTTGTACAGATGTTCATTTAGGTGTCATCCACCCAAAGAGCATCAGACCGTCCGATACCTTTTTCTCAGAGGCGGGACCTGGGGCATCAACCCGCATGCAACCAGACATGCTCTTCTCTGGGTCCAAAGCGGCTGACCCTGAGTGCAGTGCTTAGCCTCGCATCCTGAGCGTATCATTTTAGCTTTTTATGGTATCCAACCATGCTTGGGGAGAATGTCCTGCTTCAATGGCTGTAAAGGCCTGAATGATCATGGCTGCATCACACTGTTGTGAGACTCTAATCTTGCATATATACCACAGGCAAACCAAGGAGACCAACACCAGTAGGCCTGCTAACACTCCCATGCCCGCCCATTCCTTCAGATGATTCATGGCTGCAGCAATCCATGTGGTAATGATACTTGCTTTTTTGCCCAATGCTAGCTACTACTCTTAACCACTGCTCATTAAATACAAAAACATACAAACCTTTTGAAAACTAACCAAATCATTTGAGTTCATTTGGGTTTATGGTTCTGATCCAAATCAGTGATAGGCTTCTAGCTATCACTAGAGTCCTGAGATGGCATGGGGCATTTCATGGTAAGAAAGAGAAGGCCTGGGTAAATATTTATCCCTCTGGATTCT
Organism: Meriones unguiculatus; assembly: GCF_030254825.1. Taxonomy (NCBI): domain Eukaryota; kingdom Metazoa; phylum Chordata; class Mammalia; order Rodentia; family Muridae; genus Meriones; species Meriones unguiculatus. Next base: position 51,795,219 of record NC_083366.1, on the reverse strand, counting down.
GGTTTATGCTTCAGTTCTCTACTGACCCCTCTCTGCCTCCCTCCCTCCTTCTCTTCCTGGAATGCAGCCGTATCTAAGCACAAGTTCTACCCCAAAGACTTCCTTGAATGCTAACAACTTTCCAAAGGCCCTACCTCTACACCTCTCTATCATATGAGGTTCTAAATCTCTTAAATCTCTCAATAGGAAGTCAATTGAAGTGTTGATCTTGGAAGGGGCAAACCATATTCAAACCATAGCAAGGAGAAACGCACATATGTATTCACTCACACAAAGATGTACTCATTAATGTTCACAGCAGCACCACACACCTAAAAGCTCTGAGATAAAAGAAATAGAAATTTCTATTAGTAGACATATGCCTGAACAAACTGTCACACATCCACACTATGAAATAATGCTCAGAAAATACAAAAAGCAGAAGACTAATACACACAGTAAATGAGTCCCAAAAATACTTTGTGAAAGAAAGAAACCAAACACCAAAACCATTTACACAAAACTCTACAAGAGGTATACTATAAGGACAGAAATCAAACCAATAATTGCTAGAGGTGGGGTTTTGGGAGGAGACAACTCCAGGGCCAGCAGGAAGTTTTTTAGAATGACAGAGTTATCTTCTATGTCAATATATAAACTATTAAATACTGTATAAATTATTCAGACTGAATATTTGAAATGGATTCTTAGTTTATGTAAATGACAATCAAAATACCAGTAAGTTCATAATATCGTGGTATGATGCTGAATTCCTAAGAAAAGGATGGGAGCATGTTACAATGTACAAAACTCTCACCATGTATTTACTAAGCTATACAGTGTAAAGCCCTTCTATGCAGCAACAATGAATACTCTTTAAGAATTAAATGAAAAAAGAGAAGCCAACCTGCTGGAGATTCAAATACATTGCACAGAGAGGAATGAAAAAAACCTAAACAAAAGTAAAGGCTCCACAAATGAAGAGGGAGAACAGGAAGCCATTTTATGCCAGTAGAACTGTTTGAATTTTTCAAGGAACTAGAGACAAAGGAGATATTCAAATATCACAATACAATTGAAACATCAAATGTCAACTTCACTTGGAGGCATCTGTTGGTTGTCTCATTTTAAACTAAAATATACTCACCACCCCCTAACTCCCACATTCAGAACTTCCTCTCATCCCTTCCCTATTTTACTTTAAGTTGTCTCATTTAGGATTTGAAGACACCAGATAATATAACTCATTTACTTAGTTTTCTCTCTGTACCTAAGTTCTAGTAAGGTAGTGTGTCCTGTTTTCTCACTGTTTGATAGCCATTACCTAGTATGCAAGGCCAGTAATATTTAGCAAATGAAAACATTATTATGAGAAATCAGCCTCTAGGAAAAGAAGGTGTGTGTGTGTGTGCATGCATGTGCATGTGTGTATTTGAAAAGAGCAACAAGAAATTCTGTCTTCAGATTTGGGTACATCAGTATGAGATATTCATAGCTAAAGAAGACCCAAGGGAAAGAACAGAAGTCAGAGGTGCTGATGTTCCAACAGACAATGGCTCAAGCTTTGCAAACACATGAGAATCTAAAGATGAGCCTCCATTTCAACAAATCCACAACTAAATTATGAATGTGCTATTAAATCCAACCAACAAAAATCCATAATACTTCTCCAGTCCTGAACTTATGCACCTTTATAGAAATGTCTTTGCATACTGCCAAGTAGAATTGCAGAATAAATAATTCTGGCCACAAAATCAGATATAGCTATATTGGATAAAAACATTCAGGTAGGTCCACAGCAGATGTTAACTTTCCTGCATCCTTAAGCCCTGACAGCACTCTGAGAATTCGGGGTCCTTTATACAGAGTGCTGCACCAGAAGAAGAATAGCAGGGTGACAGAAGAAAACCTGTGAGGCATTTTCACAAAGGGATATTGGTACTTCCTTCCTTGAAGCTTGAGGTTTGGGGTTTTTGGGGTTGTGGGGGGTGGCATCACTTTTGTTCAAGGGGACGCTTCGAACAGATCCAGGAAGACAAAGGTAAACAAAGAGTGGGAGCTTACTGCACAGGACATAAGAAGCATTATTTGTCTGAGGACAGGCAAATATTTTCTGCTGAAGAGCAATGCCCAAAGAAACTTTCCTCAGAGAATAGATGCTTCTTCAGAGTAAGCTCCTGCCCTGCAGACCAGCTCCCCAGCTCCTGCCAACAAGGAGTGCAGAGAGCTCTGCCTGCTCATTTGGTATTCATGGAGTCTGACCGCATGGCACATGCCCAGAGGGAGCTCAGTTGCCATAAACAGAGCTGTGCTGAAGGAAGGCCTATAATTCTGGGGGGGAAAAAATCACAGCAAGTCACCAACTGAATGGACCTTGCAAATGTCTGGTGCAATCACTCATTTTCCAGCAGAGGCTCAGAGCCTTTGTTAGCAGCCTGGAGACAGAGACAGAAGAAACCCCACTGTGTAGGCCAGACATTGGGATCTGCCACCAGAGCACCTGGAGTTGAACACAACTTGCCAATGATTAACACATGAATTTGGGGCAAGTTTCCTTCTCTAAGTATCTGCTCCATCACCAGTGAAATGGGAACGGCAAATGGTGACAGGAGTGTCGAAAATAAATGTAATAGGAGATGCTGGATACAGCACACCTTCATGTTGCTACAGGTATGAGGTTGCGGAGTGACCACAGTTGTTACTGCTATGACTGCCATGGTTATTAAGGACCAGCTCTTACTTCTCTGTTCCGAAAACAGGGTCACTGGTTCTCATGCTAAACTCAGCTTCCTCAGCCCTTCTGTCTAGATAGCTTTTGAAAATTTTGGGCTCACACAGGTGCTTTTGACCAGAGGCTGTTCTCAGCCTACCACCTTCCAGCAATAGGTACTTGAACCCCACAGCACTGGAAAGGGCTGGGAAAGGATTGGGTGAGACCTCAGTCCAAGCTGTTCATGATGATAAGACGTTATCTCCATGGTGAGCCCTGAAGCCATTAACAGAATGCTGGCAGTGCAAAGCAAACAGCAAAACCTAGAAGGTTCTCTACACGTGTAGTGCCACTGCAACACAGCACCACATTTTAAACACATCAAACTTTACGATTTATTTCAAATGCTCAGCTATGAACATGAGCAGTCAACATCTAACCACCTTCCTTTTTGTCTACAGTGGGGGCCTTCTGATATTCTAATATAGTATACAAACAGTACGGGAAAGACATGACTTGAATATATAAATCATAAAATCCACCAATGAAGGCTTCATTTGCTAACAATACTGTCATCATCATCTGCCATAGTTTGATCTCTGTTGCTGGGATAAACACCATAACCAAAGCAACTTAGGGGAAGGAAGGGCTTATTTCATGTTACAGGTTTCAACCCATCACTGAGGGGTGTCAAGCCAGGAACTCAAGCAGAAACAGAAACACAATCTTCAGAGGAGCCTTGCTTAATGGCTCACTTCACTTCATGGTTTAAGTTCGGCTAAATTTCTTACACAGCCCAGGCCTGTCTGCCCAGGCTGGTACTGCCCAGAACAGGCTAGGCTCTCCCACACCAATTAGCAGTCAAGAAAATACCCCATAGACACGCCCACTGGCCATCCAAAGGAAGCAATTCTTCAACTGATGTTCCCACCTCCTAGGTGTGTCAAGTTATCAGCCATGAGGAGCTACCATACCAGCTGATAACATTCCTAGGAATTTTCTTCAGGGAGAACAGATGCAGATCACTTCATGAAGAGACAAAGGATTAACTCCCAGTGGGCAGCTTACATAGTCACATGATACAAACAACCGAGGAAGGGAGGAGGGCAGCACTGGACTTAGAGGTTGTGGCCCTATGAGTTGGTTGGTTGACACCACATTTGTTTCATTACATATGTAAGAAATCTGTTGCTCAGCAACAAGTGATAACCAGCAGGGCAGGAGGAGCCAATCAATGCAGTGCTGGCTCTCATTCTTAATAAGCAAAGGTAAAACAATACTTTACTCTGTAATCCCAATTTCAGAGTATTCTCCCATGTAAGATAATGGTCATCTCTACCACTAAGCCAAATAAACATTTACTGTGGCTTTTTCTCAAAAAGTGAGCACTCACCTGATAGAAGCTTAAAATGAAAACAAGTTGTAGAAATGACAGACAAAAAGAACAGATCAGAAATGCAGTCAGGGCTCAGCTCAGAGGAAAACAATTACTGGCCAGCTACTGAAACACAAAGCCACAACCTGTTACTACACAAATGATGGCACTATCCTTTGTCAAACACAATGTCTTTAAAACTTTTTGTTTAACTTTACTACTATTAACAATAACCAAAATATGTCTTTTACCATTATATTAATAGCCAGCATTTACCAAGTGTAAATGGCTCTGTGTTAAGTAATTCATATTCATTAAATCCTGACCACATCCTTGAGAGAGGTAGAGCAATAATTTCCACTTCACAGTTGAGGGAACAAAGCCTCAAGAATAATAAGTAAGCAGTCTGCAAGGCTGGGGAGCGGTATAGGACTGCAGCAGACCTGGGAGCAGAGCTTCCCAGGCAAAGTTTTCTATTTTCTGGAAATGTTCTCTAACTGTGCTGTCAAATGGTGGCCTGTGGCCAACTCAGGTCTACGAAGCACTGAAAGGGTGGCTGATGTGACTATGGAAATGAATTTTCATTTCTGCTTAAGATGGATTGATTTAAATTTACACATCCGTGTGTGGCTAGAGGCTGCATGCTGGACAGGGCCACCTGGAGCAGTGGCTGGAAACTTACAGGTTGCCAGCTCATCAACTCTGACTGTGATCTGGGATGGATGATTATATTGTTAAAAGAAAAAAAAGGACCAGATAGATGGCTCAATGGTTAAGAGCCCTTGCTGCTTGTCCAAAGAACCTAAGTTTGGTTTCCAGAACCCCTGTCAGATGACAACTGCCTGTAACTCCAGATCCAGGATCCAACACACACACACACACACACAGAGAGAGAGAGAGAGAGAGAGAGAGAGAGAGAGAGATTAAAAGAAGAAGAGTAGCAGGACAGTCATTTAGTCTAGGCCACCACATCATAGCTCCAGTCTTCATTTAAATCTTAATAATTTGAAGTTGGCAAGAATGAAGGTAATGAGAACATATTCCTATTTTCCATTACAGTATTTCAGTAATTGAATAGCAGATAAGACAAAATAAGACCAACACATATCCTTACCAAGAACTGCGCTGTCTGCCACTCAATAACATGCCACAGTTACTGCATCTGCATTCCTTTCCTGTGTTTTATCAAATAGCGTCACCAGCACACGTGCCCATTCTGTGAAGGAGAACAGTGAATTGCAGCTCTTGTACACACTGAAGGAAGGGCAACTTGGAGTGCACCCATGTACAAGAAGAGGCTGAAGACCCTGGTTATAGCAGTGCTTGCTAGTTTTGACTGGTGCACACAGGACAGCTGAGATCCTGGGTTTTCTCTGTCTAGGAGAAACAGCCTTGGTCATCTTTAAGTAAGTACATATAGAAGGAGAGATGGGACAGGGCTCCTGTAGGGACATTTGTCATTCACAGAACACCTGCAACCTCTGAAGAACAGGGTGCCTTTCCTGAGCAGGTGCTGAAGATCTGGAGCCCACCTGTGCTCCTCTCTCACCAGCCCAGGCAGCAAGTGCTTCCACTTCATCCAGGGCCTACCATTCTCTCAGCAACAACTGAGGATGCACATACTGCCTGCCCATCAAGTGAAGGAAGAAAGGGCATCTCTGCATCTCTACACACAGTTGACTCAAGCATTCCAAGCCTCTTCTGGGGCTTATGCTTCCCACAGGGAACAGCAGGCGAAGGGGCCCAGTGGTAAGAATGGTAACTAGGCCCTACAGACCTCTCAGCAAGCCTCCTCCTACTTTACTTAGTTCAACAGAGGCCCCCGTCCATACAGTCCTAGTTCATCAAATCTAACAACGCTTGTTATAACCACATTATTTTATTTACCAATTCTGGCAAGATAACTGGAAGATGATGTGGGCCATATCTAACAAAATGCTTATTATAACCACATTATTTTATTTACCATCAGGAATGAAAATTCTGGCAAAATAACTGGAAGATGGTGTGGGCCAAATGACAAAGCTGAGTCCAGAAATACAAAACTGGGGTTGGCAAGGTATCTCCTAGATTTTTTGAAATGCAGTGTTTTGGAAGTTAATTACAAAAGAAAAATGGCCAGTGTTTCCTTGGCTTTGCTCCCTCTCCACTTCATTAAACTTAGTCATCACTCTGGAACAATTCCCCAATAAAGTTCTTTCTTGCTTAAAAGAACTTTCCACAAATGACCTTAGGTACTTAAAAAGGAGCAAGAAGCCACTAACCAAAGGCTAACTCTGCAGTCAGAAAGGCAGGACAGGCCCCATGACCCTGGAATAACCAGGAGAATATCTGGAAGACAGAGTATTGTCCCAACAGAGCCTGAGGTTCAGGGACCCTATAGGACATGATTATTAAAAGGCCTCCAGTCCTCAGGGCAAGGGTTTGTATAAACTCAAAGGCTGAATGAGGAATGCAGGAGGAAGTTCTCATGATAGTAAGCATAGCATAAGCAAGCAACAAGTAAGACTGTGTGCTTAGAGAGAGTGGATGCAATGATGGAAAATTAAATCCGATTTTTGTTTTCTTTTAAAGAGTCAACATGATGGGTGAAAACCCTGGACAGCTGGTGAAAAATGGCTGGAGACAGTTCCCCCTTTCCTCTTCCGAAGTCCAATAATAACAAACTGAGAGGACACAAAGGATAGAAAGGAGGAAAATAACCTGTGGTTGTAATTAAGCCAGCCCTGTGTCCAGCTGACAGCTTTGTAATAAGACCCACGCCTCTTTATTCCCTCTTCACAACACCATGGGCAAGCTTAACGAGCTAATAAATAGGCAGTGGTGGCTTCAACTCTGCTGAGCTCCAGCATGGTGCCTCCCCTCCCCTTCCTCTTAGCACACTGGTCTGGCACCATGTACACACCTCCATGTGTCATGCCCCGGGGAGACACATGAAGTGCTCCCCTAGGCTTAGGAAGCAGGTGGTACCCGTTCTGAGTCAAGACAAAAGGATGCTGGTGCCAGAGTATTTTTCTTCCTGAAGAGGGGGAGACTGAAAAGGGGTGTAAGACACATAAAGGACAGGCTGCTTTTTCCTGCTGCCAGTAAACACTGCTGAAATCTAATTGCAAAGAGAGGTCTACAGAGCATTTTCATTAACTTTGCAAAATGGATCTCTCTCTCTCTCTTTTCACACATACACACACACACACACACACACACACGCACACACAGTGCTGTTTAATTTTTAAGTCCTCAGTGGATCCTATAGAATCCCATTTTCAATTCTCCCTCATGTCTAGTCAGGAGGAGAAGGGTAGCATATATTTCAACTTAGAAAAAAGAGATGCTGTTTGGTACCCTTGTTTTAGGTCACAGACATATCAGGGGCCAAGAGTGACAGAAAGGCAGGAGGGACAGAGAAAAGGGCCTGTCCTGCTTCAGAGCTCTAACAATTTCCCCAAATCTGTTTCAAAACACTCATTTCCATTTCAAAGAATTTGTTCATAAATTACATATTTCAGCTTGCAGTTAGAATATTCTTACTTAACTCATTAAAATATGTATGCCATTCAGTAATCCTATACGGCAAGTATCCAAGATAAGGGGTGTGTGTGTGTGTGTGTGTGTGTGTGTGTGTGTGTGTGCAGAAGGGGGAGGTATGTGTGACAACCCAATGAGCTAAACCCGGTCTTATTTTTCACGGGATGCATCTGTTTTTCCATAATATTACCTACATTCTTCAGCAGACTTGTCATAAGTTAACTCAAATTGAACTTGTGACAAATTACATCCTCTCCCCAACCTGGAGTTGTGCAATTAATTTTCTAAACCTAATTTGAAGACTTTATATTTAACCTTACTATTTTTCACTGGGTTATTTCTGGTGCATTTCAGGCTATCAAGATTTTTCTTAACTCAGGGCCAAGTCACTAATCATCTTAGCTATCCCCCCAGCCTGGTGCCAACTGCCAATTTGATAAACATGTCTTTATCAAAGTCATTGATAAAAATCATGAACAAGACAAGTCTGGGGACAGGATGCTGTATCACTTTACTGGAATATTTCTTCAGGTTAATATTAAGTCGATGATCTACACCCTGGGAAGATATGTTCATTTAAAGACAAATATAACTAAGTGCATTCTTCTTCAACCCAGACCACATTCTCTGTGTTGCTCACAAGGGCCGCAGAGGAGATCTTTAGGAGATGCCTTTGGATAGCCCATGTAAGGTACACTACATGGCTGATTTACTGTTATACACTCAGGTGGAGGGTAACAAGACAGACATTTTCAGGCAAGTCTTGGTGGTACCATGGACATGAGAGCCCAGTCATAGCTGCTGCCTCATGGGCACAGTAGATCCCTTATCTATAGGGTCATGTTGCAAAGCTCCCAGGGGATTTCTGAAACTGTGGCCAGGGTGGACTACTATACATACTATGTTTTTCCCACATATACATACCTGTACTAAAGACTATTTTATAAATTAGTGTTGAACAGCAAGAGGTTAACTAATTAAAAAGAACAATCATAGATATAGCTACATACTGCAGTAAAGGCACATGATTGTGGTCCTTCTAAGCATTTGTTCATGTTTTGTGTTGCTATGATAAACAGCAGGGCTAAAATCAACTTGGGAAAATAAAGGATTTACTTCATCTTACAGATTCTAGTTGTCATTAAGAAATCACAGTAGGCCAGAAAAGATCATCCTGAGTGAGGTATCCAAGAAGCAGAAAGACACACATGGTATGTACTCACTTATAAGTGGATATTAGACATATAATATAGAATAAACATACTAAAATCTGTATACCTAAACAGGCTACGCAAGAAGGAGGATCTTGGGTAAGATGATCAATCCTCACTCAGAAAGGCAAATAGGATAGACATTGGAAGAGAGAGAAAACAAGGAACAGGACAGGAGCCTACCACAGAGGGCCTTTGAAAGGCCCTATCCAGCAAGGTATCAAAGCAGATGCTGAGACTCATAGCCAAACTTTGGGTAGAGTGCAGTAAAACTTATGAAAGAAGGGGGAGATAGAAAGACCTGGAGGAGACAGGAGCTCCACAGAACCAAAAAATCTGGGCCCAGGGTTCTTTTCTGAGACTGATCTCTATGCAATGGGAAAACCTAGAAACCCTGAACAGATGTAGCCCATGGCCCTAGTAATGGGAACAGGGACGGTCTCCAAAATGAACCCAGTGGCCTGCTCTTTGATCACGTATCGCCTCCCCCTGAGGGAGAAGCAGCCTTACCAGGCCACAGAGGAAGACAATACAGCCAGTCCTGATGAGACCTGATAGGCTAGGGTCAGAGAGAAGGGAAGGAGGACCTCCCCTATCAGTGGACTTGGGGAGGGGCATGGGAGGAGATGAGGGAGGAAAGGTGAGATTGGGGGGAATGAGGGAGGGGCCTACAGCTGGGATACAAAGTGAAAAAACTGTAATTTATAAAAAATAAAATAAAGTCACAGTAGAAATGCAATCACAAACCCATGGAGGGAGATCTTTGTCTGGCTTACTCCCTAGCTTGTGACCAGTTACCTTTCTTATACAATCCAGGTCCACCTGCCTAGGGATGGTACAGCCCACTCACATCAATTACCCCCCACCCCCTGCTAAGAAACATGCCCATAGGCCAAACAATGGAAGTAATTCTTCATTTGAAGTACCCTCTTTTCCCAGTTGAGTAAGACTGACTACTAAGACTGGCCATCTCCGCATCTTGATGTATTAAGGTAGGTCTTTGAGTCAGGATGAGCTGAAATGACAATGGGTACTGATGTGATGGCAGCTGGGTAACAAAATATGAGGACAGTATACAAAGAGATGGTTTACAACCCAAGTGGGAAGCAGTAGGCCTGCTCAAAATTTCATCAGGCAACTTAAAACAATGGAAACAAAAACTTATGGTAGGATAGAGTTAATTCACAAGCACAGTTCTTCTTGGCCCCAAACTATCTCTCCATCATATCAGAAAACAGAATTATGTGGCTAGCAGACTCTCTTTCTAACACACTGACATCCCATCTTAAGAAATGACTCGATACAAAAGAGACACTAAACTTAAAAACTCCTCTTGAAGCAGGAGAAACATGAAATCTGAGCTGTTGCTAATGGCTATTCTCAAGGCAGATGCTAACAGGCTCAGAGAAGGGGGACAGGGCAGACAGTTGATGCTCTGAGTCCCCACATCTGACATTTGTATCTAGGTACTTCAACTGTCTCATCTGTAAATGAGATGATAGGCCAATACAGAATGACCTCATTTCTATACAAGCCTGTTCAAACTTAGTTCCTGGTTCTTCGTTGAGAGCTGAGGTCTGACTTATAAGGACACTGAAACATCAACAGTGTCTACATGTGTGCAAATGCATGTGCCTGGGCAGGTGCTATACTGAAGGAGGTAGGCCTCACCAGGTCCCCATTCTTTCAAGCATCACACTCTTACCTTCTCCTAAAGCAGGATGGCTGGCTAGTGTCTCCTGAGACACGCAGCAGATATGGCTGTGTAAGTTTTTGCTTAGATAATTTTAAGTTGTTATTTAGCCTCAAAAAATCATACTGTAGGAATGTAGTCAAAATTATAGTTCAAACCATAGTAACTCTAACTATTCTGCAAATTACACACACACACACACACACACACACACACACATACACAAACCAAACAAACAAGGAAACAAACAAACAACAACAACAAAAACATAGGTCCGTGCAGAGGGTGTTGGTGATTGTTTCCATTTGCACAGATTGAGCTATAAGCATGTTCTTCATAAGAGGCTACAATATCTACAGATATATGATCTACAAATAAGAGTTGATAAACAGTGATAAAAATTAAAATGTATTGGAAATTACTTTATTCTCCTGAGAGGCAAATAAAGATGAAAACCTGCAGGCCTTCCTTCTCCTGGATTTTAAAGGAAACTATACCTTCGGCCAAACATTAGGACACCAGAAAGAAGAAGTAAATTCTGGCTCCAGACTCCTCAGTATTCTATGTCATGCTACCTCACTTGTGGCGGTACTTGGAATAGGGTACAACAGGTTTTTTAAAACTATGCCAGCAAAAAAAAGAAGAAAAGCCTAACACATTTCACAAACAACATGCTAAACGGTCTAGGCACAGTGAGGATTTTCAAATAAAGGTGTGAAGGAAAAGACCTGCATCCAGAAAAATCAAATGTCCAGGCCTTTCACCTCACTCAAGGCTCTGTATGATATGTCTCCTGGCCAGGAGACAAACACAAAGGACTTCACCAAAGACATAATTCTACACTATAACAAATCATATAAGTGGTTCAGAACATTTCAAACAGTACAAATAGATGATGAAAGCCATGGCTTGCAGATTTTCATTGAAAACAAAACAAAACAAAACAAAACAAAACAAAAAAGCCATAAGATGCTTCTAAGCACAGTTGCCTTGAAGCATATGGACTCTGTTTTCCCATGGGTCTTAGCTCTCTCAACTGGGCTCCGAGAAAGAGGGGAATCCCAGGAAGACACAACACACAGTCTTGTCAAAAAGCCTTGTCTCTCACAGTATTCATACTAAGATGGCCCAATCTGCTATCAACGTAAGGTAACTAGTGAAAGTTCCCTGGATGAGCTATTTTTACCTCCAAGCAGAACCATTTTCACAATGGTGGTAGGTTAATTGCAAGATGAATTCCTCAGTCAGCTTGAGGGGCACCATGGTGGTTTGAATGTTGGTTTCTCACCTAGGTTCTGTACAGAGTACTGATAGCAAAGGCTAGGAATAAAAGATTAACACTTCCAAGTAGGGTCTAGGAAACTGTGATCTCAGATTTTACTCATCCTCTTGCTACTACTTATTAAGGCTTTATTTTTTTCTCTTTGGGGGACAGGGTCAGTGCTAAGGCTTACTCTGAGCATTGTGTGCATGCTATGGGAGTAGTCTAGTACTAACCCTCTTATGCAGCCTCAGAGCTTATGGGTCTATAACCTTTATGTCTAAGCATCCTACCTGAAGTAGAAATGCTCCTTATTAACCAGCTGAGCTATTGGGCTTTCATCTGTGAAAAAACAATCTGTGAAAGTCCCACCGAAATGTTATACTCATCTAGAAAGTTACTTCTAACATTCTAGAAGTTTACATAGAATTGAAAACAGCTGACTGACACAGAGAGGCAGTATCCAATCAAGGGTGTAGAGACTGAAACTGTCAGATCCCTCTGTTGCACCCACATCAGTCTTTGTAGATCCAATGCCTGAAGGCTCTCCTATGCCAGGTCAACATCAATATGGAACTCCTCATGTGCTAAGCACAGTCTAAGAATGTTAATGAACCCATTCATTTAATCCTTTAAAAAATACCAACTAACTACACATAAAAATTAATTACAACATTCAGTAAATGAAAACTTAGAAAGGTTAATTAACATGATCAAAGTCACCTCCCTTAAAGACTGGGTTCAAACTCAGGCATGCTGACTTAGAAGTCCATGTTCCTCATCACTTTATTCTATGTCTTGAAGATGCTATAACAAGACAAGTGACATGTTCTCACTGATCAAACAATGTTTGAGAGAAATGGGGAATACCAGGAAGAGAATAAAATCGGTAATGATACAGTGGATGCCTGAAGCAAGGCAAGTACAAAAGCTCAAAGACTAGCTCCTGGGACATATTCTTAGGCAGCCACTTCTTGTGAGAATCAACAGTCAAGGAAGGTCCTTGTCTGTGTGTTCCCCTTGTTGGGAGTACTGCAGATTGAGCATTGGGCCTCCTGCATGGTATGCACACCACTGAGTGAGCTCTGTCCCCAACCCACATACTATCTTTCATTTTGCAACACTCTTAGTAAGTGGCACAACAGAATTTGAATGAGTCAGTAGTCCATGAAGACACTGGTTTACAATCCTGCCTCCAATCGCCAAGTACATAGGGTTACAGATTCTTGCCACTTATCCTGGCCTTGATTGCTTATTCTAAGTATGAAACCATACCAAGTATTATGGAGGCATATGTAACCAGAGTTTAGATAGACAAAACTGAACTGGCCATGGTTCAGACGCAATATGATATCATACATAAGAACCAGGAATACTGGTTGCCAGCCCTGATTATAACAAGTGGCATTTTCTTCTGGTGTCTTCACTCCTAAATTTTCAACCAACATCTAGATCTCCACTACATTTCAAAAATTTACTTCCTTCTTCAGTATAGCAGGTGCTCTTCTTCCTATATCCCCCATTCCTCCTTAATACCTTCAATGCCAGCAGAGTAAACCCCCTTAATTCTCTGGCTGAGGACATCCCTTTTGCATAGCCCTTTACCAATGCTTCTGCCAACTCCATCAGTAGGTTCTCACTGCTTCCTTAGAACTTTTCTGCCATTACAACTGCTTTTTACCAGCCATCTGCATTGGCCCTGCATGGTATGTATTAGAAAATTATATTCACCTGCCTGCTTAATTTCATTCATTTAATCATCTATCCATCCAATAAATTTTTATTGGTCAGCCATTCATGTCTTTATATTGGCTAGAAGTTATGGATTTGGTAGCCACCAAGACAGAACTTGCAAGATCTTGTTCAAATGAAATTTAAATTCTAGTAAGAGTGACAATAAGTATTACAACAAACAGGATAACTCACAGATTGCTAATTTCAATGAAGAACATAAAACTGGGCAATATGAAAGTGCTCAAACAACAGTATATCTGACAAAGAGCCTTGAGATGGAAATAACTCCTCAGATCCTAAAGCCTTGAGATGGAAATAACGCCTCAGATCCTAAAGAGAGTTCTGAGCCAGTTCCAACAAATCCCTTTCACTCTTTAGTTCCTATGGGGCCACCTTTTTCCAGATCTGGTTTTAGCTAGTCACAAGACTAAACGACACTCTCCCATTGGCTTCAACTTCCAAAAAACATCAAAGAACAAAACACCTTACCCAATGACTTTCTCCTAAGTGAGGACATTTTTCCCAGAAGCCCCTAGCTGACAGCCTCTTATCTCTTATTGGTCCAGCTGTGGGCCATGACTAAACTAAACTAGCCATTGGCAAAAGGAAAATTACTCTGGTGACATTGTACTCATCAGAATCTGCCTTGGATAAGAGATAAAAGCACCATCCCCCAAACACACAAGTTACCATATAAAACAAGCCAGGGGAACAACCTGATACCAAGACATCTGGGTGGAGGGCAGAGAGGAAATGAAAGACGCTCTCTGAACTACACCTAAACAAAGAATAAGAGGTGTCCCTGCAACATCCCAGAAGAATGTTGCAATTATCCGCACTGGGAGAAACAAGGCCAGCCACTTGGAGCACAGAAAAGAATGAAGGATGATGAATAGAGAGTCAGAAAACAGTTGTGCAGTGCCCCAAAGACCAGCAGATTTCTGGGAGCACGTGCTTCATAACAGCCATTTGTGCATCATTTCACTGTGATTCAATTCACTGACCATAGAATGAAGTCCAGAATCTGGATGTGCCCCTAATGTCCTCCCTTACCTGGATCCACACTGTGCTCACACATGCTCAAATCAACTTTTGTTCTCTGGTCATGGTTGTAGCATACCATAATTGCATTCTTCTCTTGTTCATGTCTAGGATGTATTTCTCTTCCACCCTGTAAAACCAGTTTAAAATGTGTAGGGGAATTGTGAAAAATTTAGTCTTTTAAATATTGGTTTTGGGTAAACAGAAAACATATTCAAAGACTGATAGCAAAAACTGTCCAATGTCTAAGGAAAAGTCATTTCCCTGTCTGAAACAAATGTGTCCTTTAATCTAGTATGCTTTCATAGCAATCGCCAATCCCCGCTTTGAATACAGTTCCTTTTACTTAATCTACCTCCACTCTGCCTGCAGCAAAATATAAGTGTCTCTGGCTCAATTTCCCACTTTCATGTCCATTGCACGTGCCAGGCACACTGCCTGGTACACATCAAACCATCCAGTAAATAATAAATGAAATAACACTTGGATAAACAAGCAAATGGACAGATTGCCTGTTGTTCCTGGTCATTAAGTGCCCAATGAAATGGACAGAAGGAGACAGTGGCACTGCTGCTAATGAATCCAGAGCTGCAAGGGTGGTTCAAGAACAAAGTGTAGTGTGCAAGAAAGCCTTTCCTGAGTAAGTGCTTTCCAATGTTCACACTGGGGCTGCTTACATGAGATCAGACACTTAGCTAACAAGTGCAAGATGGAAGTTCTGAGCTTCTCTATCTTCTACCCGCAGGTAGGCTGGCACCCTTGTTTGGTGCTCAAATCAGTGGTACTATCAGCAGTTAGGATATTCCACAATATTCCACAGAGATCTCACAGGGCAGAGACTGCACTTGGGCTGAGTTTTGTCTTCGAGTCTACTGTGTTGGATGCTGTGGTCCAGGTCACAAGCAAATCTTCTATGTTTATGTATTTGGGTAGGTCATGCTAAAATTCAGGTAAGAAGACAACCCAGTTCAGTCTGGCAGGGATATACAGTGTCCTTCCAAATTCAATTAAAAAAAAAAAAAAAAGCAACAGCAGAAGGAGAAGGAAAGCTGCAAGGAGAACTATGCAGAAGCATGCATGCACAACTCAGGGTAACCTCCAGTGCCTTCTGCATGGGGCAAGCAGGCCGTCACTCAAAAAAACGCCTCCCAGGCATGTGAGAAACAAAGCAATAGGCTCTGCTTGTGCTGCTTTGTGTTACAACTCCCTTGGCATTATTTCAGTACAGTGTTTCATAAGCAAAATGGACAACAACGCATCACCTAAAGAAAGAATAGAGCGTGCTTTTTAAACATAACATACAGCCATTGCTACGGGTGACAAGCATTGCCTTCTTATGCTATGAAAATGTATTTGAAGATAAGTTAATCCAAATAGTTTTCTTTCTTGGTGCATAACATTTTCTCTGCGATGCATACTGAACTTGTGTTAATCTTAATTTACCGAAGTTGGGACTCATTTCTTCCAAATAACCAAGCAGACTGACACCATAGGCTTCTCTTGCTTAGGCAGATTACTGAACAAACAAATATTTATTCTGGGTTACTCAGCTGTGATACATGAGGGGATTCACGACATGATATGCCTGGTGCCTACTTAGCTCTTACAAGATAATTGCACTTTGGCCCACCTGGAACATTGTGTTCAATGGATAGACAGACAGACTTAAAAATTCAAAAACATGGAACGAGCAGAATTTAATCAGTCACACCTCCATCAAATTAAGGCAGATAGAAATAAACGGGCAATAGAAAGGTGCAATAAAACCAGGATTAATCAAACCATGATTAATTCAGGCTCAGATTAAAAACCAATAGTGCCAGCTGCATCAGATCTATTCTGTGGCATTCACCTCTCCTACTCCCTTTTTATCCCCATGTTTCCCCATCTTCTCATCCCCTCTGCTCTCACCCCTAGGGCACTTTCCCTGGCTGGATAAACCTGCAGGAGAGTTAATTGTCACATACATGGATTTAATCACATTGTCCATCACATTTGCGGCCCTGCCTTCAGTGATCCATGACTAATTGTTGTGGTAATTTTTCAATCATTAACAGCGGCACATATGCTGCAGACAAATCCCAAGGTGCCTAGTAAGCCCCAATGACAAGCAGACCACAGGCTCCAGAAGGATTGCCACACGTCTCCCCCCACCCCCACCCCAATCCTATTAGTCATGCCTCCTTGTTAATATACACTTATCCCAAGGATGAGGCAGGCTGCAGAAAGCTCCAAGGGACTTCAGCATGCCTTGTGACATTGCCTTGTTTTCAATCTAGATTCTGAAAAAGGAAGAGGAAAGGAAAGGAAATTAAAACTCCATGTGGGACAAGTAGCTGAGGGCCTATTCTGAATTCCACTTGTTTTTCATTCACTTTCATGCAGGCTCCTGAGCTGTGTGGCAAGTGCCCTTTCTTTGAGTTTCAGCAGTATTAGCAATCTCCATGGCAACCACCGGTGCGCATCTGCTGCACCACACTGCAGCATCGCTGGCTCAATTCTCAAGTTGCCCTGGTGTCAGACGGGGCATGCCATGTGCACTGGTGGGACAAGACCCTGCCTTGGGGAATCTTTCAGCTGATTGAAGCCTGGCTCTAATCACCACATAATATGAGCGAACAAGATCACTGGGAATATGATCCGCCTGCACTAGGCAATAGGGTTTCAGAAATGCTATTTATTTTTTCATTTTCTTTTTCTTAAGGGTCTTTGTTGGCTAAAAGCAAAGAGGCACTAGCTATCTAACAAAAAGGATTAAATTTCAAGTAGATGCCACAGTGTTTCAAGTCACTGATTTGTTTAAAGTCTATGTCTCACATACCTTTCATTAAGAAAACTATTCAAGAGGAAATGTAAATTCCTGAGGTTTCCATTTGGGTTTTCTTAAGAAAATGGATATTTGGGACATTAGCCAGAGTATGGAAAGGCAAGAGAAGGATTCATAGTTTCACTGAAAATTTTTTTTCCTCCTGCAGAGTTTCAGAAAATTCCCCATTATACTCAGTTTTCCTGAGATTAAAATGAGACCTACTTTACTCTAAGGCACTTAGTCCCAGATCACGGAACAAAACTTAATTAATATGAACAATTCATGTTTAGCTGCGCAGAAAAGAGATGGTGGTTGCAGGCTCCTTTATTGTGAAGCGAGGGACAGAGCGCCCTCTGCTGCTGCCTCTGGATGACTCTCCCCTGTCTGGAACCCCACTGCTGGGCTTTACTTCTGTTACCCGGCACTCCTAGAGAACTCTACTGTAAAAGGCATTTGCTGATCTGTAAGAGGAACAGCAGACATCCAGGTAACATCACACGGGTTTCCATTACTAGAACAGTCACCTACAATGCCATTTACCAATACCCCAGTTATTGTTACTAACAGCCCAGAAAAGAGCTTGGGAAAATTCAGAGTGCTGATTTTATATCGTAAACACTTTATTATAAAAATAAAACTACAGAGGAAAAAAATCAAATACACTAAACATTACTCCTAATCCTCTTCTATAAATGATGTCAATCTACATTTAAACTTCAAACACTAGTTCAGCTTAGAGTTCAAATTCACTCTATAGCTAATGATACAGAAATTGTGCTTCTTTACTACAAATTAACTCCTTCCATGATGTCTAGATAAAAATAATGATCACAATGCACTAGATAACAATCTATTAAAATTCAATGCATGGAGTTACTCCAGCTAGTGCCAGCAAGGTCTTCACCACAAGGAACAGAACAGCCCACCATAAGCAACTATGGGCAGCACGGGCCCTGGGTGGAATGGTAGCACAGCTCTGTTTGCAATAGTGCCCTGGAAGAGCTATGGATAAACGCAGGAGAGAAATATCAGAGGACACAACCTGAGCAGCTGGCTGGAGCCTGCCACTGAAGCCCAGAAATGGTCTTGTGGACAGTGGTGAAAGCTAGGGACGGCCCATGACATGTTTTCTAGGGGATTCACAGAGCACTTTTTAAGAACCCAAAATCTTGAAATGATAAGAATCCAGCAAAGAGACTAGCAGAAGATTTCCCAGTGTTTTCGGTTAGACAATGCTTGGAGGAGGAAGCTGTGAGATGCCAGGCAGGTATGAATTCCAAACACAGAATCCCTCAACTGCATCATTCTAATAGACATGGTCCAAACATTACATTGCAAAGACAAGTAAAACAGCGCTTTACTCTTATCTTATGACCATTTTTCTATACCAGATTGGTGACTGCCTGGAGCATCCAAGACATCCTAACCTTGTGAGCAGTGTGAATAATTTGTTAATTGCTAGGAAATAAAACAGATTGCTGATTATGCAGACTCTGCAACTTATTCCACAGACATAGAAGGAAAGATCAAGCCCTCATACTCAGAATGGAGACATTCCATTTTATGAATGAATGGCTCTTTGAAGTAGATCTAAGGATTTCTAGTCAAACTGTACTTCAAAAAAATGAGTATCCTTTCTATAGTATTATGGATTCTTTTTAAATAAATCCTTTTTTAGACTACAAAGCACTTGATGAGAATATAAAAAGGACTTGCACTCCTTTAGTAAGATACAATAGTAATTCACCAACACACAAATCCTTTGATTTAATTATTTGGCTATTTTTTTTCCCCTATCACAAGTCAAGAAAGAATGGCTCTAAATGACACGCCTGAAATCTTCAGCCAACCCTATCCAACACATAGTTAATTTCCTCACAGTTCAAGAGATTACTTTGCAGTGCCCTGGAGGGTGAGAAATGCCACCCACAGCATCACAACCTTTGCCACTGTTGACATGAATGGCTTTGATGACATCCTAGCACTTAAAAGTAAGCTTACCAAAGTTCAGGGTTGAAAATACCATAGGGTTTCTGTAAGGGGAAGATAAGATGCCCTCTGAGGTCCCTCTTAGATAATATATTGTAGCTGTGTGTTTAAACTACTAGATTCTGTCTCTCAGTTAGGAAAATGGCTGATTGCTACTTCACCAACACACATTCCATCTAATAAAATTGTGAAGTTAACCACATTAAAGATAAAATAAATGTCTGGAAACAGAACTCATTCTCTTGTGATGATTTGTAGGGTAAAAAACTACCTACAGTCATCAAAATTACTATCTAAGAACTATAGAAACAAACAAACAACAACAGCAAACAAAAAATCCAAGGGCAAAAGGTATCTAAAAGACAAAATTTAACCCAATCCTATTAATTTTATTGATGGAGTAACTCAGAAGCTCAGAGGATGATGCTGAGGATTATGATGACAATAACAAATACCGTGATAATATTTTATCAAGCTAATATTTACCAAAACGCAGTTATGTTCCCCAATTTTAAGTATTTAATGTACAAACATCTTTGATATTCTCAAGACCTTTAAGAGATAAACATTGTATTATTTTCTCAATTTTCTTAGACAAAAACAAAACAAAACAAACAAACAAACAAAAAAAAAACAAAACAGAAAACAAGGAGGTTAAAAGATGACTCCCTTGCCACCTCCATCCAACAGACAGCAGATGGCAAAGCAAGGCTTGGAGCCCAGCAGAGCACCTTTCAGCACCACTGGAGTCCAGAGGCAGCCACAGCCCTTGAAACAAGTTGACCATGTCAATACAGGTAAATTAATATCATTAACTAATGTAAGGTTGACTGGGGCTGGCAAGATGGCTCACCAGGTAAAGTCATTAGCCATCAGGCTTCACTGCCTAAATTTCATCCAAGGAACCCTCAGGATAGAGGAGGAGAAAACCAAGTCCCCACAGTTTTGTCTTACATGTGCAGTCTATATACACATACATCCTTATAAACAGAAAATAAAGTAAGGTGGAAAAATTATGAATAAAAAAGAAGACTGAAAGTGTATTTCAGGTATTCCATGGCCATATATTCTGAAATTTCTCTTTGCCAGGTACCAGACATACACAAAAGTTTAATGCAGGCATATTAACTTTATGGGAGCTATCTTCTTTGCTAGCTTGGAGGCCCATGCCTTTAATCTCAACATTTGGGAGGCAAAGGCAAGTAAAATATCTGAGCTCCAAGCCAGCTAATATTACAGAGTAGCACCTTCACAGGAGTGTGAGAGGGAGAAAAGGAGGGAGGGAGAAGGGAAGGAAAAAAGGAAAGAAAGAAGAAAGAAAGGGAGGAAGGAAGGAAGGGAAAACAATGAACTAAGGTAAGCAAGGAGCTTAGGTGCGTCCATGTGAAGAGATTCTAGAGAAAGAAGCAGACAGTAAGTCCTGTGCACAGTGTTAAAGCTCACATGAGGTGCATACATTGAAATTGGTCATATGTGGGCCTCCACAGTCACAGTAGTGTTTGGTAAAGTCAAACAACAGCTCAACCATAGTGAAATCCAGTGCTCTGTGTTTAAGGAGGAAGGAAAAGAGGAGAAGGTCATGTCTAAGTGATACCTGCTGCTTTACAATGAAGATACCTTTTCCTTTCATATTATATATTACTGAGCCCAGGGTACCACAAGAAATGTGTTGCCTCCCCAATAAAACCAGATAAAAGCTTTGACTCTCATTACCTTCTAAAGAAAAAAATTCGACCATAAAGTAACTAAAGGATTTATCAGAAATCCTGGAAGGGGAAGAAGAACTTACTAAAAGAGATGGCTGTACTGCTAGAGCATGTCAAATGGTGGGAAGGAAAGCCAATACTTCTGGAAGTCAACATTTTCAAGGACACCACAGAGGACTATTTCATTACTATCTCAGAACTACTGTGTCTCAGTTCAGCATCTAAGAGTCCTCTGTGGCCAAACATGAGGGTTCATGTGTAGGATTTGCAGGGTCATAGTGGGAACAACTGGGGCAAAGGTCATAAAGACATTCTCAGAAACCAAGCAGATAGAATAGGGGCATCTGGAGAGTGTTACTTCAGGAAAACATTGTTAGCTGCATTTAAAATATTCAGTTAACAATAACAACCAAGAAATTAGAAAGTGACTCTTCAATTTTACTAAGAAATTCATTACTAGTGTCTCATTGTCCCTTCATGAACCTCCATTTCTATTCAGTCTTTAAGAAGAGTTCTGGCCAAGAAAGTCATAGGCTGTGCTCACAGAGAAAGAGTTGCCACAGCATGCAACTGTCCACGTACTCTAGGACTCAAAGAACCCAGAAAGGAGCTAATGCCAGTGGCTGACTCAAGGTGGCTCCATTGCCAAAGGCAGTACTCTTCAAGAGCGTCTAGATAAGACATGACACTGGAATTGTCCAGGGTGCCACAGAAATATTAAGACAGTCCCCATTTTGGTCAAGAGTGGGAACAGGAATAGAAACAGGAGGGTTGAACAAGAACTTCTGAAGACCTAAATGTGAGAAGCAGGTTGCATCTTTAGAAACTACGGAGAGATAATGACAAATGGCAGAAGGAAGGGTTTGAGTTAAGCCACAGAAGCAGATATGAGGGACATTCACAAAGCCACAGATTCTCCAGGTTTCTTAAAAGGAAAAACAAAACTATATTGTAGGAGTGGTCTGTCAGTTGAGAGTTTTCAGGAGCTCGTAAGGCCAGTGTGATGCTTGATATCTGGAGGCTCAGCTACTTGAAGGCTGAGATAAGACAGGTGTTTGAGAGTGAGAACTGAGCTAGTCAGGGCAATACTGTGAAACCCCATTATTGTAACAGGAAAAAAATAGGTGACTCTTAAAAAAGAAGTATGTCTGTCCTGCTAGGTATCATTTAACCATAGGGTTATGGAGATATGTTAAAAATAAAGTTAATTCTTCTATAATGAGCATTTTGATGTGTCGAGACAGGAGTCATTTTCTTAATGTATATAGTTGGGAAGTGCATGTGTGTATTCACGTCTGTGGATGTGTACATGTGTGTGTGCCTGTACGCATGCATGTCAATGTGAGGAGCAATCTGCCGTACCTTAACGTTTTTGGATTATTTATTTTAGTTTATGTGCATGAATGTTTTGCCTGCACCAGTGTATGTGAACTGAATACATGTGCGTTGCTGGGGGAAGCAAAGAGGAGATCGTTGGAGCCTCTGAAAGTGGAGTTAGAGATGGTTTTGAGTCACCATATGGGTGCTGAGAACGAAACCCAGGACTCTCTGAACCACTGAGCCATTTCTCAGCACCACACTTTTATTTCTGAGACAGACTCTCCCGTTGGGCTCAATGATTAGGCTAGACTGACTGGCCAGAAAGCTGGATGAATCTGCCTACTTGCACCTCCACAGTGCCGAGATTAGAAAAACTGCCAGCACCCAGGTCTTTTTGTACATGAGTTCTGAGGATAGAACTCAGATCCTCATGTTTACATGGCATGCACTTCAGCAATGGAACTATTTCCTCACCCCAACTCTGTGTGAATGTGAAGAGGTGCTGTGACAAATGAGTTAAAAGTAAAAAATAATAAAACAATAAATAATAATAAATATAATAAATAAATAAATGGCAATAATAATAGAAAGACTTTTTAGACTTACACAAGAAAAAAAAGTATCTCTTGGTGCTTTCAAAAATTTCTAGGAGACAAAGAAAGCTAAAGGGTCTGCTTTCCTACTGGCCCTTTGTGGGCACAGATGGGGCCACGGGATGAAGACTCAGAAACACACCCATCTGTGTATCTACGGGAATAAAACACAGAAATGTAATACCTTCCCCAGGGTCTCTCCAAAGTTATAAGCAAGAACAAGAAGTGACCAGGGGCCAGACTGAAGCTATAAGAGCATTTTAGTGCCAGGCTACAGTGCTGGGCAGCTGGGATTCCCTTCAAGCCAGTGAGCACAGTGCTGTGGGTGTCCAGGCCCAGGTAATTCTCCATGAGTGTAACCATGAAACAAGAATGGCACACAGGGGACAGCTCCAAGCACTAGCAAACCTTCCCTGGGAAGCTTCTCCCCCGACACAGGAGGAGGCTTAGCTGCAGGGCACTCCATGAAAGGAATGCTTAGTTTGTCCAAACACAACCACAAAGGGGGAGGTTCTCAACATCACTTGGCTTTTTCCCTTTTGTTTTTGAAAAAAATCAATTTGAGGGAGTGCTGGTGCCAGAACGGACTTGTCCAGGGATGTTCCACAAATTTACTGCTTTTAAGAGGACTCTGTTTAAATGATTCTAGGACATGACAAAGTACTGAGGAAGCTTACAAGGTTCCACCTGCTGGGTACTGTGTCTTCCCTGTCTCCACAGAGAATAAGTCTTCCTCCTGTCTAAACTATGGTCCTCAAGCTGCAATATAAAAATTCTTCTAGTTGTGTTTTCAAGAACACTTGAAAAGACACATCTTCTTGAGAGAAAGGTTCCGATGTTATTATTTTCTACTATTTTCAGGCTCTGTCAGCTAAATAAGCAATTACACCATTAATCTATGTGAAGCAACATTGTTGTCACACATAGAAGAGGTCCTCATCTCTGGCTCAGTGTTGCTGTTAATCTTAGATTCTTAAAGAATGACAAAATGTTGGCAATTTCATAGTTACATGAAAATACTTCATATATCT
Organism: Meriones unguiculatus; assembly: GCF_030254825.1. NCBI lineage: Eukaryota > Metazoa > Chordata > Mammalia > Rodentia > Muridae > Meriones > Meriones unguiculatus. The sequence goes on along the minus strand of NC_083366.1, from coordinate 51,771,242 downwards.
TCCTGAAGAAAACAAATATCTGATGGACTGAGAAGAGTTGAGCACTATTAAGTAATATTTTCATCAAGAACAACAAAGGTAAAGAGTATATTCTAAATCTGGCAGGGACAAAACAGACTGGCAGGCTGAGGAAAGCTTAACTATGGCAAAGATTCACTTTTCCAAACAAATCCTAAGTGTGAGGAGGACTTAGGCTTTTGAAGCTGGTGGAAGCCCTGGGCTCCCCAGGACAAAAGCCAGGCTGCCCCACTGGATCTGAAGACACTGTCCTGAGAGCAGGTCAAGGTCATGGCTACCCAAACAGCTAAGTGTGAGGGCTGCCCATAAGGGATCCAGATGTGGGGGAAGCCTGCTGCTCTGCAGTCACAGCATCTTAGCAAGCTCAGTGGGGTGGCAGTGTTTGAAACTGTTCTATCCCAAAGGGAATCCTGCCCCTTAACAAGACTGACTTTCCTTTGCATATGTGAGAAACTGCCCAGAGCAGATGCTATTGAAAACTGCTGAATAAGTGAATGCAATGGACAATAAATTAATGAAAGAAGAATTGGACAGTCACTAGGGAAGCAAACTCTAAGTCTTTAGGTGCTCTCCCTGGTCCAGGCTGCAATCACATTAAAGAAAGATGTAGAGATACAGCAAGTCAGAGGTTGCTCACTTGGTTGCTCAACAGTGCCTGCCCCGAGTTCCCAGTGCTGGGGCAACTCCTGAGGGCACTTCCTGTGCCTGGGTATATTGGCATATCAGCAACATCTTAGCAGAGACTCTTCTCCTTCTCTTGAATAAGACTTTTCTCAAATTACCATTATCAAGGGAAGGGAGGAAGGAAACCAGTGATGTAAACTAAAAGGAAAAGGGAAGTAGCCTAGGGTTGAAGCCACCAAGAGACTGTAACCCCAGAGACAGCACCAAGGCTCTGTATACAGAAACAACAGGAAATGGCATGTGTGACAAGCCGTAACCCCAGCGTGTTTTTAGAAAATAAATCTATTCAAAAAAAAAAAAAAAAATAGCTGAGCCAGCTCTGCAAAAGCTGCTTATATATTTGTGCCACAGGCACATGAAACAAAACTTGCAGATAATATATATTATTAAAGTTTATCACACCTATTATTGCTGTAAATTTTTCCCATAATATTTTCAGTAGGGGCATGATAACGTAGCAGTGTTCTTTTCTTTTCCTTATAAAACAAAATCAAAATAACACAAACCACACGAAACTCAGCAAATAAATTTTCATTATCAGTGTTGAAAGGTTGACCAAAAAAAGTAGGCCCAAAACATGGGTGAAGGACCCACATCAATGTCTCTAGTGTATGGTTTCTAAACAAAAGTAGGTTCCCAAAAGCTCTCAGGATTTTTCAAGGTTCTAAAGCACAAGATCAAGATGTAACATTCAATCTTATTCAACTGACCAGCAAAGAGTAACTATAAAATATGATTTTTAAAAAACACTTCATTCACAACACCATTAAAAAGAATAAAACAGAGAGAATCAAATTTCTTAAGTGAGCACTTGTGAAAACTACAAAATACTATGGACAAAATGAAATCTGATTAAGTCAATGTCCAGATTAAGCAGACAAAGTGTTCCTGGAAGCAGCCTAGCTCAATCTCCATGCTGCTCCAGCTTCTCCAGCTGCTCCAGCTGTTCCAGCAGCTCCAGCTGCTCAAGCTGCAAGGGTCTTGGAATAAAACATTTACTGGTGCTGTCTTTAAGAAAACATTTACCAAATCAGAGCCATAGACATTGTACACACGAACTCAATACTACTAAGAAGAAAATTTCTTTAACATTATCCACAGATTCAATGACTGTACTATTAAAATCCTGGCAAGTTATTTTTTTTTTCTTTTCCTTTTTCTAAAACGGGCAATCTGATTCTAAAATCTGTACTGAAACAAAAATTTTCAAACTGCCAAAACACAATTTAAAATGAACAACAAATTCTAAAAAGTTATATTACCATTTGTACCATGCTATCAAACTGTATAATCAAGACTGAAACTGCTATGTCCTTGGCATGGATTTTCCCCCAACAATGTCAAAGCAAGCCAATGGGGAAGACACAATTATTTCAACAAGTGGCTTTCTACAAAGAGGCATCCACAATGATGAATTTATAGCTTTCTCTTATACCAGTCACAAAATTTGAACTAAAATCATCTCATGTGAGAAATAACATAATTCTTGGATCTTGTCCAAAAGACTATATAAACAATGCTATATTAGGACAAATGGTCCAATTAAATTAACGCAATAGTTGACCATACATTTCACCTGAGAAGCTATACATGTGTCTAATGAATATGTGAGAAGACGCTTGCCTTTCTCCTGATGAGGAGAGTGTAAGTCACTACTGACAGTGTTTGCCACCCATGGGAAAGGCTAACATCAAGACGCCAGTCAATAATAAATGCTGGTGAAGAAGCAAAGAAACTCACATGTGCTCACATGTTGCAGGTGGGAATCCAGAGGTTTTATTACTTTCAAAATGTTTTGGCAGTTTCTTTGGAAAGCCAATCATAAGCTTACTAGATAGCCAAACAATTTTACTCTAAAGAATTACCTGAAAGCTGAAATCATATGGCCACACAAAGGCCAGCCTATGAATGTTCACAGCAGCATAAGCTTAAAACAATCTAAATATCCATTTTCTGGGATAAGATTAAGAAGGAATGATCATGTGGTTTTTTTCTCCTTCAGTTTATTTATATGGTGGATCACATTGATGGATTTCTGTATATTGAACCATCCCTGCATGCCTAGGATGAAGCCTACTTGGTTGCAGTAGATGATATCTTTGATTTGTTCTTGTATTCAGTTTGCAAGTATTTTGTTGAGTGTTTTTGCATCAATGTTCATAAGGGAGATTGGCCTGAAATTCTCTTTCTTTGTTGGGTCTTTCTGAGGTTTAGGCGCCAAGGTGACTGTGGTTTCATAGAATGGGTTTGGTAGTGTTCCTTCTGTTTCTATTTTGTGGAATAGTTTGGAGAGTATTGGTGTTAGCTCTTCTTTGAAGGTCTGGTAGAATTCTGTGCTGACACCATCTGGCCCTGGGCTTTTTTTGCATGGGAGACTTTTGATGACCGCTTCTATTTCCTTAGGGGATATAGGACTATTTAATTGATTTGCCTGGTCTTGATTCAGCTTTGACAAGGGGAATTGATCAAGAAAATCACCCATTTCATTTAGATTTTCCAATTTTGTGGCATATAGGCTCTTGAAGTAAGACCTAATACTTGTTTGGATTTCCTCAGTGTCTGTCGTTATGTCCTCCTTTTCATTTCTGATTTTGTTGATTTGGATTTTGTCTAAGGGCTCTACCCTACAGGATATCAGAGCTGAGACTTATAGCCAAACTTTGGGCAGAGTGCAGGGAATCTTATGAAAGAAGGGAGAGAGAGTAAGACCTGGAGAGGACAGGAGCTCCACAAGGAGAGCCACAGAATCAAAAAAAAATCTGGGCACAGGGTTCTTTTCTGAGACTGATACTCCAACCAAGGACCGTTCATGGATATAACCTAGAACCCCTGCACAGATGTAGCCCATGGCAGTTCAGTGTCCAAGTGGGTTCTGTAGTAATGGGAATAGGGACTGTCTCTGACATGAACTCAGTGGCTGGCTCTTTGATCACCTCCCCCTGAGGGGGGAGCAGCCTTACCAGGCCACAGAGGAAGACAATGCAGACACTCCTGATGGGACCTGATAGACTAAGATCATAAGGAAGGGGAGGGGGACCTCCCCCATCAGGGGACTTGGGGAGGGACATGGGTGGAAAAGGGGAAGGGAGGGTGGGATTGGAAGAGGAGAAGGGAGGGAGCTACAGGGGGGATACAAAGTGAATAAACTGTAATTAATTAAAATAAAAAAGATTAGGAACAAAATAAGACATGCATATTATTCAATGATATGAAAAGAAGAATAACTAAGATATGGTAATAAGATGAACCATAAAACTGCACCAAGTGAAAGATGTCTTAAGCAAATGGTTCCACTTACGTACTACTGGTAGAGAACACAAACTTACAGAGAGTAGATCAGGTTTTGTCTAGGGCTGGGCACATGTGGGAAAGAGTAACGAATGACTACAACAGGCAGAAGGAAACTTTTGTATGATAAAATATTCTGAAACTAAATTGCATTCATAATTACAAAACTACAAATTTTAACTACATAATCCTTAAAGTGTATACTTGAAGTGGAGGCTTTAAAAAACTTTCGTGTGTTCAGGTATTTTACATATGTATGTATGCATATGTACTACATATATGCCTGGTGCCCAAAAAAGCCAGAAAGTGTAAAAATTCTGAGAATTGGAGTTATAGCTAATTGTGAACAATCAAGTAGATGCTGGTCCTCTTACTGTTGAGACATCTCTCCACCCCAAGGTGGAAATTTTTTATTTCTGAAATTATTCTCTAATATAACTGTAGACAAAATTTAAAAAATACTAGAAATTAAAATGTTAAATAAAATTTTCAAACATAATAATGGAATCTATATAACAGTTCTAAAGAAGTCAGATTTTTCACAGCAAAAGATATATCCAGCCTGCCCTTCATTGCTTTGTTGAATATATTTTTGTCATAGACACAAGAGAAATAGTTTATTCATACCAGAATTATCCAACTGTCTTCTAAATATTTATCTTTAAACCCACAGATTAGCAAAGCACAATCCAAGGCATAAGGAGCCATAAACCCAGAGGATGAGAGTGAATCTTAAGTTGGAACATTTTAATTTAAGAGAAATATAAATGTTGGCCTCATAGGAGCCTTTGTTGACTCGTAACTGTTTTGGTCATTTCTTGGCATCTTTCTGGCAGCAGGTGGAAGTGAAGTGTGCAGACTCAGAGCACAAACTTTGTAAAGGTCCACAGCAGCAGGCCCACTCAAAAACTGCCACATCAGTAAGATTTTGGAAGGAAGTACTTCAAGGTTTACTAGAGCAGTGCCCAATTTCCTTCAGGTAAAAGCAAATCACCTAAGATGTTTGATTTTCTGGTGTGACTGATTATTTGGTTCATCGTTTGAAAAAAATTAATCTAGGCTTCAGGTAAAGCAGCTGATTGCTTTGTGTGTAAAGTTAGGAAGCATAGAGAGATGAATGTTGCTGTTCAGTCCACTTTTTTTTCTTGTTGTCCACTTTGGAAGCCCAAATCATGATATTGTACAATACAAATTCAGAGCACATCTTCTTTACTCAATTAAATAGTTTTTGGAAAATCCTCAGAGAAACACAAAGGTGTGTTTCTATGGTGATTCTATTCATTAAGTTAAAAATGAAGATTAACCATCTCTCTCTCACACAAACACTATATATATGTAAATATATGTATATACATTACTAATATTATAAAAATTAAAATGAAAAATATATATAAGTCTTCATTCTTCTTTTGCTATAAAATTAATGTATTGTCATATTTCCAATACTATAAATACTGGTGTTATGAATATTGTCATAATAAGAATTTAGCAATGATTATGAGTCTCTGTTCATTAAACAACTAAATTATTTAAAAAAAAAAAAGATATATCCAGCCCAAACTAGGCAATGATCAAGACAGAGTAAATGGGTTTTGAACATGCAAGGATCCAGGGAATATATATGCACCACATATCCTTTCTCAGAACAAGATGAGGGTAAAAACCATCAAGACAAAAGAGTGATCAAACATACACACACACTCTCTCTCTTACACACACACACACACAGAATGACTGAGAGACAGACTGACTGACAGACTGACTAACTGACTGACTAACCGATTGACTGACTAACCTGGTGTGTTGTCTGGGATGGTATCACACTTAGCACTCATTTCCATGCCTCTCTGTCCTTCAAAAGTTCAGAGGTTCCTTGAATATCCGAGTTCCCTACAATTAGATACAACTGAACAAGGATGGGAAGCAGGAGTGAGGGCCCTCCTTCTGCAGCTTTAGCTTTCTTTATGTGTCAGCATGACACAAAGGAGAGAGCTGCTTTTCTATGAGTGCTATCACCAACAGCAACAGTATCAATACATAAAGACTGCAAAGGGTCTGGGCCATCCCTGCAGCTACAGTAGGATGTCCTTGGGAGAAGCATTCACAGAGTCACCTTCTGGTTTCCTCTAGCACAGTAAGGCATAAGAAGCAATATCCCTGGCAGCTGGCAGCTCTGTAGTTATGAGTCAGTCTGGATATCTTGACTTAAGCATAGTCCCTTTGTGTTTTCCAATTGAAGCATTCGAAAAAAAGAAAAAAGAAAGAAAGAAAGAAAGAAAGGAAGAAAGAAAGAAAGAAAGAAAGAAAGAAAGAAAGAAAGAAAGAAAGAAAGAAAGAAAGAAAGAAGAAAGAGCTACAAAGAAAGTCACAGACAACAGTATATCCCACAAGAGAACAGCATATGGCAAAAAGAAGACACCAACATGGCAGCTGAGAGTCAGATGTGGAGATGAACTAGAGCAGGAATGAGTAGGTTCTCAGAATGCTATGAGGAAATATCTCCAGTACATCAAATAACCAAAATGGTACAGGTGGATAGGTGCAGAATGGATGCAGTCTGCTTGAAGGTCATGATTCCGAATCAGTGAAAAACTCACAAAGTAGGAAATAATTAAAAAGTTGGATAGACGACAAGAGGCAATCACAGTTATACCTATGAATAGTGATGTATCCCAATTATCCTACAACTACAGCAAAGTCCATGGAATGAAGAGAGGCTTTCAAGGTGTTTCAGTGTGAAGAGTGTGCTAAATAGCAATTGGTTCATATTGCACAGTCATAAGAGAGTATTTAAAATAAAAAGAGACCAAGAAGTAGTGATATGGGCTATTTAGAGTGACAGATTACAAAGAACCACTGTAAGAACTGAAGCTGGACATACCTAGCAGGGTGGTTCTCAACCACCTTTGGGGGTCAAAAGACCCTCTCACAGGGGTCAGCTAAGAGCATCAAAAAACACAGATATTTCCATTACAGCTTACAACTGGAGCAAAAGTACAGTTATGAAGTAGCAATGAAATAATTTTCTGGTTGGGGGTCACCACAGCATAAGGAACTGTGTTAAAGGGTCACAGCATTAGGAAGGTTGAGAACCACTGCCTTAGGAACTGGAAAAGAGGAGGAAGGCTGTAAAGGCCTGCAGAAGGATTCTGTTAAACCTCAGAGATGTATTTGACTCTGTAAACCAGAGTGAATAAACTTTAACAAAAGGAGAAAAGTCTTTTTTTATTAACACGAAACTTATATAAGAGCAGAGACATGAACCCTCTGGATCATTCTACAGGCAAGACCACAGTACTCGGCACAGACGATCTTCCTGATCTTACGCACATCGATGCAGGCAGAATGGAATGAGGTGCCTCCTGTTCTCATCTGTAATGGTAGCCAGGTTTCTGCCAGCCAAGAAAGCTGCAGACAGAGAGTGGAGAGGCTCCACAGCAACTATGACTGGGGAAGACCAGGTCCAAAGCAATAATCTCTTGTCAGAGGGAAGAGGAGCCTCAAACTGAAAAATCATATACTGGTTTTCACAGGTAAATAAGGCATCTAAAATAATTGTGAGGGGATCACTAACAAATGCCTCTTATTTAAAAGACTTGTGAAAAATGCCAACATTTTTAGCTGAATTCAAATTTATTCATGAGATATCCAAAAGTCAACACTTCCAAAAAAAATGCATGGCACAAAACTGCTTTATCATAGAAGCAGATTCACCACACTCTGGAGAATCCTGATTCCCTCCATTCTGTCCCCATGGTCCAATGTCAAGGTCTGTTAAACACAGGTGATGAGTCAATGTTAAAATTTTGACAGAGAGACTCAACACGTTCTATGCATTAATCTTTAAAGCAATCTGAAAGAATAGGGCTAATGGTTCTGTAAGAACAAAGGAAAATAAAAACTCCCACCCTTCATCCACATTAAAATTTATCTCCAGGACAGAATCACACCATTTACACAGGACTGGCCTTTCGTAACACAACAGATAAATTTGCACTTGCCTGAGCAAAATTTCATTCTCTCCACAATCAAATAGCTACCAGCATGTTTTGTGAACACTATAAATCTGTCCATGTTGATTCATGAAATGAAAAATATCAAGGGAAATAAATAATCTTTTACTCCCTGCCATTCTCAGGAATAAGAAGCTGCAGACATTCTGAGGAGAGAAAAGAACCATTAAAAGGTTGTCCGTAGCAGGTGTCTGGATAGAAGCGAAGTCTCAGCAGTACCCATGTGCACCAGGAGTTATGCTACTGAGGTCTGATGATCTGATATCTCTGCAGAAAACAGTTCTGGCTTCGTGCTCTTAATTATTCACTGTCATTAACAACCTCGGGAAGAACTGATCACCTCTTGTCCTTTCCATTTATGGATTAATGTACAGTTAGAGAGGCCCTGGATCTGGCTGACCAGGGAGCCAGAGAGCACGCCTCTTTTTGGCCTACAGCATCACTCAACCCTGAGCAGGAGGTCAGCTCTGCCCACCCAGGTTCCCATCCTTCCTGGCCCCATCAAAGCCTCCAGTATTCTAACTACAGTGCAATTATATCTCTCTCTGTCTCTCTGTCTCTCTGTCTTTCTATCTCTCTCTCTCTCTCTCTCTCTCTCTCTCTCTCTCTCTCTCTCTCTCTCCAATTTACAAGCTGGTTGTATCCACATACCTCCTTTCTCCCATCCTCCTCCCCTCTCTGGGGAAGTCTCTTTCCCATCCACCTCAGCTCATCAAGTGTGCAATCAGTTCTTGCCCAAATCTTCTTCCCAAGTTGAGGATGCATTTCCAAGCATGGTAGGCCACATTCTAAATCATTCCAGACGACCAAACCTAGACAGATCTAAGGAGCAGAAGGCAGAAGCAGGCTGACTGGAGCCAAGGGTATGAGAGCCAAAGGGACTTGGCCACAGGAGCAGATGTACAAGCTGTGCCCTGGAGCTGATCAGAGGACATGATGGGATGGGCAGGGGAACTAGGGCAGCCACACTGAAGCCACCAGAGAGACACAACCTAAGACTCTTTCTCTACCTTCTGTAGAGCCTCTGCACATACCAGGCACAGTGCCCAATCTGAGGAGGCTTCCATCAAGCAAAGAAAACCTTTAGACAGGATGTACATGGACACTTGAAAACAGATCCACAGGAGGGAGGGATGCAAAAGCTTTTAAGAATTATAATGATCTTAAACTACTGATTTTTTTTTCTGATCTCTTAGCTATAATCCCCAGTGTTTAGTCTTGGCTGATATACCAGCCTATCTGCATGTTCCCTATTTTTCTTAGCTTCCGTAATCCCAATCCCACAAAAGCACCACAGAATAAAAACTGTGTATTTACATCCACCCCTCAAATTCAACATTGTAAAAATTCCGCCCCTTTTTATTTCAGAACATTAAATACTCATCTAGGGACTAAGTGTTTAAGGGAATTAAAAAAAATAAATACATAATAAATAGTTCTCAAGAAACTATTAAAAAGGGAGTTTTAAGACTCCTCACTCAAATCAGAAGATAAAGTATGGTTAATATCACAGAGGATTACAGAAACAGTCCATTCAACAAGTTTAGCCAATTTTAGGGTGACTTGTTAGGCATCCAAGATTTGATCACTGAAACTTTGTCATCTGTAGGCAGCACCAGGTGGCAGTAGAGGCTTAGGGTGGAAAACAACCTCTGATCCCAGGGGTTAAGCAAGTAGTGGCACTGTTTTCCAATATCCATGCCCCTAACCGTGGGAGTATTGGTAGGCAGAGATGACAGTACAGCCTCTGAGGGAGAACATGCATACAGTTGCTTAGAGATGGATTGCAAACTCCTTGGATGCTGGGAGAATCTGAATTACCAGTCTACGCACTGTTGTGAACACCCTTGGAGGACAGGAAGGAGGGTCTTTTTGGAAAATCAGGTGCTTGAACACAGAAATCTTCATGAGCATTTTTGATGTTGCAGCTGAAAGCTGTCCAATGACAAGCAAGACGCTTACTAGTCTGAGCAGAGAAACTGCCCCTCAACATCCCTCTCTTTGCTATTGTGCTGGAAGCAGGATTATCAACCAAAAAAAGGAACAGAGACAGAGATGAGCAACATCCTGCCCTCCCACTGACTTTTCAGGCACTACCAAAAATGCCCAGAAGGTAAGCATATACACCAGCCACTTTTCCATGTTGCTTGCCCATTTCTTCACTCAAAGGCTTTGCTAGCCACATCCCTTCATTCACAAAGTATTTAAATGCCATTAAGCCCTCAAATGCTCCAAGAATACAAGACTGATAGAAAAGTAAATTCAAATGTTTGCATTCTAATGAATCTCCAGGACCTAGGAGAATACTGAACACAAAGTAGGTGTACAAACAATATTTGTTAAATGGATGAACAAGGCTTGATATGTGGAGGTGGCTGTTATCTGAGAACATAGAAATTCTATCACCTCCATTGTTCCTTTTGTAACTACGAAACTGGATTGTGGAGCTGTGAAAAGTTTCCTCAGGTCACACTGCAGCTATGGAGAGCATTAGTGGGTATAACAGGGTCCACTACTCCTGATCAGATACAGGATGCTCCTTCTTCAATCCATATATCTTCTCTTGTTACTGTCGATGCCCTATAATTAAGAGCAATGAAAATAGAAGAAATTTATAGATCTCCAAAGAATTTTAGTGTAAAAATGCTTAGAGGAGGTACTACAAGGAGTGTCAGGTAATAAAAATAAATTGGGAAGATGGGTGAAACCACCTGATTTCAGGTCAATTAAATAAAAGCCTTACACTCTATTTTACAATGCTGCTGCTCACAATTTCAGAGCTTACTTCTATTACTCTGCTTTGAAATTGTTCAGTAAGCTACATCAGAGATTCCTCGACTAACACTCTCGCGTCTGGCCTTCCCTGCTGGCTCCCTGGAGACTAACACATACCCAAGCTTCAAATGTTCTCCCTTGGCACGAAAAGTGTATATATTTTGAAAGGCAATAAATAGAGGTTTGTGTCATCTTTGGAGTAGCTTTTTGGAATCTTCTGCAAAGATTTAAAAATCAAAAAGCCGCTTGGTAACCATCTGCAGGGTATGGAACAAGTGATAAATAAGCAGTCCCCAAGACAGTTGTGAATAACAGGGAACAACAGGGAAGGGGACCTCGTGGCAATGGGGATGCTGTTTATAAACAAGAACTGCAACACCTGTATCGACACCATGTAATTTGGGCACTGTTAAGGGGGGAGGAGGCCAGGAGAAACATTAACAAGACCCTTGCCCCTGGGGCACTACTGTGTTGGAAAAGGGAGGCTAGGATCCGGGACATAGGTTGTGATTTCAATGTTGATTCTCATACAGAGGAAAGGGAGGTCGTGTGGTGGTGACCCATAGGGTCCTCCGAGTAACACCAGCCATCCTAGCAGAAAGAAGGCTAAACAAAAAATGCTGTGCAGTGGGAATGCCACATGCCATGGGGATAGTGGGCATGTGAGGTTACATAGCAGTCAGGCTGAGCAAAACAGACTGGAGCACTGACAAGGGCACTGACAAGGGCCTGTGAGCAGTGAGAACGCAAACATTGTGCACAGAAAATCACCGTCTCAAGATCATTCCCTGAAAATCAACTCTTTATATTTGTATAAACACTACAAACAGCTGGAAATAAAGCAAGGTTAATCAGGATGTGAGGATTAGTTAATGGCATAGCATTTGTCGGGGAGGCACGACAGAAAATCATTTCCATAAGTTCAAGGAATAGATGGTAAATGTATTAATTCCAAATGCAACTAACACAAGCAACATATCTAAGAATATGAGCTGAAGAATCTGGAGCTTCCTGTATAAGACATAAGATACATAAACTAATGAGATGTGTGTGTGTATGTGTGTGTGTGTGTGTGTGTGTGTGTGTTTTATTACTCAACTCGCTAATTAAACATCTATCTTTCATGGTTATGCCTGGCCTGGCCACTAGGGCTCATACACGCCTCTGGAAAGGTTTCTTGGTTCCCTGAGGCACCTGGCAACCTGCCACACAGAAGAGTCACCAAGGACTGACTAACTAAGGTAACAGACAAGCAACAAAGAATTGCAGATGTGAGCTGTAGAGGTAGTTCGCAATTAATTCCATCATGTGTCACACAGAGCAAATCAACTCCTATCACTGCAGTAAGAAGTGCAGGAGCTCTGGGAAGAAAGTTCTGAACGGCACATCACTTGTATTATAAGATGTTCTGTCTTACAGAGAAGGGGAACATTTCCCTCAGCTTTCTATGTCAAGAACGCTGTCTTCCCTGAAACGAGTTTTCTCTTGCAGGCTCTATAGGTAGTATTAATGAATTCTTTCTCCTTCCCCTTACCATGGGGAGCCAAGAGGCAAATACATGTCTCTCTATAGCAACACAGAGAAATGTGTGTCTTTGTTGCTAACTTGTAATAGCTTCACTATTTTTCTATTCTTATTTCCCCTTTATCTCCTACTTTGCATTTCACACAGATATATCTATATCAAGAGATGTCACTGCCTCATACCCTTAATGTATGAACTGGTGCATAAAGATATCTGTAAGTAACATTTAAGCAAAGGATGCTTCCTACAATTCATTCCACAGTGCAGCTTTTGGCGGTTGCTTTATAAACCAAGGCAGAGAGCTAATCCATAATTAAGCTGATTTCAAATCGAATATAGGAGTGGCTCCTAGTGAACCCAAAGAAAGCATCCAAAGAATGACATGATCAAACAGTATCAGAGGTCTGTCCACCAATGTTCACCCTCCCTAAGCCTTTCACAGCATCATTCATTGCTTGTGTCCCACCAGTTCTGCTACCCCAGCTCTCTGGAATCTCTTGCCCTCTTTGAGTTTCCACTGCCATGGCTGCGAGTTTCTATTGCCATGATGGTGACTCAGGTCCTCATCATTTCTCTCCTCAGCTACCATGGATGCTCCCTGGCCAATCTCCATCTCCCAGCTCTGCTCTGTACAATCAGTCTTTCAGTCCACAAATGGAGCTTTGTGCCAAAAATGTATTCATCCATCCACTCACTCAATAAATATCTACTGAGAATCTACTAAAGGTTAGGCATCTGTGAAACCCTGGCAACAAGGAAATAAAGAAGCCTGATCTCCTCTCTTAAATATTTGTGAATAGTGCAAAACCAAAATAATAAATAAACCAGCACAGTTTGACAAGCAAATAATAGGAATTCCCAGGGTAATGCCTGGATGTTCTGAGTAGCAGGTGTACTGTATACATAAGAGCTCCTGGGCACAGTGCAGCTATAGGCAAGAGTGAGAGGGGAGAGCCAGTGTGGTGGTCTATGACAGTAAACATGTACTACAAAGGCCAATCAGGGTGATCACAAGACCAGGTTACCCTGGATAACATAGCAAATTGGAGGCTACCCTGAACTGTACAATGAAAACCTATCTCAAAATGCAGAAAAGACAGAGTGGGAGAGACAGTATGATAGGCAGAAACTAGGAAGGAAGGACCTAGGAGAACATTCTATTTTGCTACAATTTCTGTCTAAAAGAACTCCAAGAGTGGCCCATTCCAAATCCTGAAGGATGGCTTCTATGCCACCAGATGCAGGGTCAGCTCCGTTCCCAGTGCATTCTCAACTCCCACTCCAACACCATGCATGCCTAGCTCTTTCCTTAAGGACTCTAAGCAATGTGAATCCACAGCTAAACTCACCTTTCCTCTCAATCAGTGTGTGACCAGGTCCCACCCACTCCAGTCTCTAACAACTAACCCAATTCTCTTCCATGTATTTTAGCATCAAGACTAATAACATGAATTAAGAATGGTTCCTACCTCCATAGAGATTGAAGCTTTGTAGAAGAAAAATAAAAAAAAAAGTCATCAAATAACCATAAAAGACATGAAAGTGTCACATGAAAGAAATGTCTACAAAGTAATTACTTAATTGCAGTAATGACATACAGCGGGAGTACACTTGTTAAAGTCCTGTCCAATACCCTGGAAATGTTTTAAAAGAAAAGCAACATTTAAACCATTCCTTGTCATCTAAATTGGGTCTAATCAAACAGCAGAGAGAGCCATGTCCACCACTGACTGCTTTTATTTTCAAATCCATTATGTCTTGTCAGCAGAACAAACTAAAATATGAACCACATATAAACAGAGTAGACTCCAAACTAAAACATTAATCATGCAAGCAGCATCCTTAACTATCTATCAGTTTTAAGAAACATCTAGGAGAATGTTGTAGCAGCCCGGTGCTATAGAGACAAATGTCCCCAAAACTTGGATGAAGATTAGGATCAGCAATGAAAACACAATTAGCCATTTCTCCACAAATTATAAAAAGCAAACAATATGCTCAGATCTCTAATTCTTATGACAGTTCAAGAGCCACCATACTGACTTACTTGAGAATTAAATACTGATTAGAACATGTTTCTTAGAGACAGGAATAATTGAATTTTCATGAAACGTAATGCCATGTTTGTTCATTCTATGCAAACATATACAGATTGCAAGCAAGGCTAGATTGATTCCTTCAAAGCACACTAAAGTTTTACAAATATAATGAAGCTGTCTGAGGTAATAAAGCCTTAGAAATCAACATTTGATGACTTTTTCATTTATCTCCCTATACCTGAAGTGGCAAGTTAAAAATGAGATGAAAATACAGGACTTTTATATGTAAATTAATACAAACTCTTGCAGGAAATAGATAAAAAAAAACCTCAGAATGAAAGCAAATTACATATGCATACGTAGAGGTGAGCAATGGCCTAGAAAGCCGTTGAAGTTCTTACAGCACCTGCAATCAGATCAAAACACTATTGTCACAATATCAGTGACGCAAACCTTTCCTCAAGCACCTGCAGGGGTAATCACTAAGGATATTGTCATAAGACATGGAACTGCTCTCTGCTGTGCCATGTACCACCAATGTACTGCTGAAGAGAGCAAGTGCTGAACGAAGAGCACATAGCCTCTGCACTGCTCAACTCAGAAAACTCACCACAGGCAAGCGAGATTGGTTTGAATTATTCAGTTAAAAAATCCAGGACCCAAAGAAATGGAGCTGCACACAGATATGTTCAGGTGAGCTTAGGACACGTGTGCTAGCCAGCCAGTGTGGTGGTACATTTACCAACAACCCTTCAGGAAGGACACAGACATACCCAAGAGACATGTCCAAGGAGGGCCAGAATAATGGTCTGGAAGAGAGAGGAGCAACCAGACAGTAGGTGTTTCAATCTCAGTACACCCAGGTTTTGTGGAGCTCAGAGGCAGTATGATTCAGTAGAACTTTCTACGGGATATAAATTTATACGACTGTAGTAAGATCAGGTGGGAACTGTTCTCCAATGACACTTTCCTCTAAAAACAACACCTCAGCAATGGTGAAGATGCTGTGCTAGTTATTACATACAGGTGATTTATGAAGCAGAATGAGGGAGATGTGTGGAACGCTCTAGATGACTAGAGCCACCACTTCTAGGTGGTTCTAGAAGAGAACACTGCTCAAAAGTCTTGTGTGCTAATTATTCTTGGGAAAGTCACAACCAGAACTAAATTATCCTTGAACCTCCAACTTATTATCATCCTAGACTGTGGTCAACTTGTACTGTCTCCTATTAAAACACTTGGTTTTCTTGTCTGCCCATTGTCAATATCAGCCCCATGTAAATTTCACTGAAACCATGACAGGGCCACACGTCCAACATCAACCTCCCCCCATTGTCTCTCCACTTAAGTTCTCTCAATGGATGGTTACTACCAGAAGAATGAGATTTATAGGCTTTAGTTCTGTGTGCTAAGCCCTTGAAACACTCATCCTGGTGCTGGAAAGATGGCTCAGTGGTGAAGTGAGGCCCGCACAACCTCACAACAATCTCTAGCTCCAGTTTCAGAAGATCCAATGACATCTTCTGGACCCCACGCACACCATGCATACATGTAGAACACAGACATTTATGTAAACAAAACACCAATTCACACAAAATAAGTAAACATTTGTTTGTTTGCTTGCTTGCTTGCCTGTTTGTTTTAGATTTTTGAAACAGGGTTTCTTTGTGTATAACCCTAGCTATCCTGGATATCTCTCCATAGACCACACTGGCCTCAAACTCACAGAGTTTTAGGCCTGCCTGTCTCTGCCTCCAGAACGCTGGGATTAAAGGTGTTCACCACCACTGCCTGATAAGTAAATTTTTTCTTAAAAATCAAACAAACAAAAACACAATGAACTGGCCCTGCTTAGACTCCATCCTCCTGGACTCCCCATGCCTCAAGTATACCACAGCAGGTCCTATGTACCTGCCACCCCAGAATATGTACACCCGCCTTCCACTCCTCGTAATACTCTGCACAGGAAAGAAATCTACATCTAGATCATCATCTAAATTACTCAAGCTTGTTGCTCAGTTCAAGCCTGGAATCCAACAAAAGACTACTTTCTACAGCCTTGCCAGTAACAACTTTCTGTCTCAACTCTTCCTACAGAACCCTGGGCACAGTGGCCTCATCATCATCCTCACTCCCAGAATGTGTATACCTCAAAGGCAGGTAACTACCTCTCTGTGTCCAGCACCTAGGACAGAGCCTGCCACACAGATGCTTAATAAAAGGCAGGAGGAATAGACAGCAATAGAGAAGGGGGTTCTAAAATACAGGCGCTTCAAATAAGCTTAACAGATTTTGAGAGCTTTTCCTTAAGAGCTTTTAAAGCCCGAAGGCTACGCTTCCACAGGTACCTAGCCAAACCTGCCAAACAGGTATTCTAAACTGCTTGTGTTTACATAGACACTTTTGTTGCACTGAAGATACACCTAGAGGTAAAGTTCATCACTCCTTTCCCAAAATGAATTTCTACCTTCCCTTTAGTTTACTATCAACCTCAGTATTCAATGAAAGCACATTATTTAACTCTCCATCTTCGGATGCATACCATAAAAGGGTTTTGTTTCTGTGTTGTTTTTTTCTTTTTTGGAGGGAGGGGAGTTGAGGAAGAGATATTACAGAGGTGTCCTGAGCTAGCAGCTCACTAGCTAATAGTTTACAGCTTACTAGCTCCTTCTAACTTGGACATCCTATAGCAAAGAACACAATGTCTTCAACTCAGCATTTCTCCCACGGAGAACTAAAAAGCCTCACTGCGTATGCGTATACCTGTAAAAACACCTAACAATAGCCAAATCCTAAAAGGTCAATTAAAAGTCATTATTTTAAAGCATGGCAAAAATCATGCCTGATGACAATACTTCATTTCCTCCTTTAAGCATTACATGGCCATTTCCTGATGCCATTGCTTCTAGCCTAAAGTGCAGAAATAAACCTTGGAAAAAAAAAAAAGACACAAGAAAATATCTTAGTAGATTGTGTTTATCCTCACAGTACCATAAATAATTCCTAAACCTCTAAATTGCCTTTGTGCAAGGGAAAAAAAATGAAACTTAGCCACTGGGAGCACATCACACCCGCCTGCAGAGCTGCTGAGATCCTGTAAAGCAGGGGTTCCATAAATACTTTACATCCAATTCAATTATATGAGCATTCTAGGTTTTTGTTTTTCGTTTTTTTTTTTTTGTAAGAATTTCTTTAAAGATGAAAATGAAAAATCTTTAACCAACCATATACAGCAAATTTCCATGTGGTACTACAGAACAAAATGTGAGGCCCAGTTAACATTTAAAACTTATGGGTTGTTTCGAAGACCATACCAGAACTGGAGACTTTTTAAAAACCAAAAACCTAGATATGTCTTAGGGAACTCATTTTTCAGCGAAGAAACCAAGATTCCTATGACTTGAAGGAGATTTGCAGCCCAGCAAGCAGCCAGATCTGGCGGCATCCAGTTCCTGAATCCAAAGCCCTTATGCTCATACTAACCATCTTCATTAGCCAAGATCACGCAGCAGCTTAGCACAGAGCAAACGAAATGCTTGGGAAAACAGGTACCTTTTCTTCCCACTGTTCTGCTTCTATGAAACTGGGGAGGAGTCTACCCAATACCACGAGGGGAGAGGCTCCTCGCATGTATCTGGCCATTTACGTAGATGTGTGTACAAGTACCATGTTGCAGGCATTGACATAGAACTCAGAACACCACAGTATTCAAAAGCAAAAAAAAAAAAAATCCTCAACCTCATAAAACAACTATTCTAATGATTTCTGAGTTTTATACCTGTGACTGTTTAAATTCAGACACTGAAATCTAACTTAAAGAGGGTTATTCCAGAAACACACTGTTTAACATTCTATTATGACGTAATCAAGTTAGAATGAAAAAAGATTTATGTTGGCAGTTTGAACATGTTTGGTTGGCCCCACTTCTTCTTGGGCCTGTGGTAAGGTAGTATCTCCTAATGGGATCGCTTGGCAAGTGAAGCTGCTAGGGCACTAACGTCCTCTTCAAGGGTACGCCCTCGGTGACCAGAAATCCCACTAGCATTCTCTTCAAGGTTCCACCAAGTCTTAACTTTATCTTGGTCTCCGAGGAACACTCTGGCATGTGTGTAATGCACACAATCCTCTGTAAGAGCTTGTAAGAGCTCTGAGGGGGGCAACTTTCCAGATAAACTGCACTGTTAATGTCTCCCTGGCTCACAGATCCACAACTACACTTCATACTAAGGATTCTGTACAATGGGAAGGAAGCAGAAAAACTCCCACTCCTTTCAAACATCTTTCCCCTAAACTACAGAAGGAAGTAGGATAGAAATGATGGAAAGAAATAAGTGATTTCTCCTGAACTTTCTGTGAAGTGAAATTGAAGGAGATGATATCAAGATCTCAGTCAGCCCAAAATAACACACAATACAATCACTAGGTACATATTGTGACTCAGTAATGGAGGACAGACAACAAATCAGTACAAAGTCTTGGGTTATGTAACAAGCACTTAGCAGCTGGACTAAAACAAACCCAATGGGCCTCTCACTGTTTTAAAGCCCGCAAACTACACAGGGAATGTTCCCTTATTACAGGGGTAGCAAAACACTAGCATATACAGTTCAAGCCTGTCTTCCTACCACATCTACTAGTATCTCATTGGCCATAGCAGCCAGGAGCCAAGCACCAAATCAGCAGGGCAGAGAAATATGTTCTCCCCACAGAAGAAAATGCTTCAACACCCCAGGACGATGAATGGGCAAAGGAAGGAGTAAACTTGAATGAAGTTACAACTTGGAGCAATCTGAAGTGGCCAAATTTACAGACTTCTTCTTATAGAGATATTTCCTAATCAACTTCAACAGTCTAATCACATGGATGGGAAAGCAGTGGGGGACTGAGTGGCAATTGCTTTATACAAATATACAAAACTTTAGACGATGAAAATAATCCTAGACACATTCTTCTCCCCACTTTTTAAGTATACGTGGTGCAAAAATTCAGCTGCCAATATTAGACATGCAGCACACGGCAGAACTGCTGCAAAAGCTCCGAGGAGCAAGCACATGCCCCAGACTGAAGCCAGAGTTGGAGCCTTTACTTTTACACTAGCAAGAGAAACACTGGAGGGTGACAGGATTACAAAAAAGATTAGGGAGAACTAAAACCTCTACCAGGAAACCCATCCAATTCCCTGCAAAAGGCATAATGGAAACCCTGGGCAAGCTGCAAGCTACATCTCCTAATCAAGCAGGAGCACCCTACAGCATACCTTCCCAGCCAGGAGAAACTGTCACAGAGGTTGGGACCAAACCTGACAGAACACTAGAAGACAGAGGTGGATGCCTGGGAGGATTAAATATTTAGAGTCTCAGTGTTAAGAATATGAATGATACGACAATAAATGAGAGATGTAAAGTACCAGGACCAAGAATGACAAGCACAGGGGCAATCTTCATGGAGCTTGTCAACTTCCACCCACTCATATTTCCTGGAGAACTGAATTTATTTTTTTTTAAAGAATGATGTGATACAAGAAAAACTAAAGCTATTCAAGGGAGAACTATATATATTTCACACACACATATACACAAATATGTGTATTATATACATATATATTTCTTTTTAAACTAGTGACTAAAAAAAGTCACAAACCTGTAAAATTATAATACATGCAAATAACAAGTGAATAATATTTGATATAAATGTAAAAAGCCTACCAATAAGTTTAGAAAAAGAAATGAGAAGATAAACCCCAATGAAAAATGAAAAGAACAACTATAAATGTCAAACAAAGATATAAGAATGCATTCAGCCACAATATGAATCACGTAAATGAGAACCACAGTGCGCTACTTGTATACTCCCCTGACAGGTAAAGCAGAACAAGGGAGAGGAGAGAAGCAGCAAGGGCTCTCGAATGGAGTTACCAGACAATGCAAAACAGGCAAACAAATTAGTGACTCCCCATCAAACACAAAAACCCTGAAAATGCTCATGAAAACTGACTTTGCAATTAAAACTCTGTCCTGTACATACCTGGCACCACAAGAACATTCAACATGAGCAACCGAAACTCCAAACAATCAGGTCTGGTTTAAGTCATACCCAAGTTAATTCACAAAGTGTGGGATGAGGTTAAAATGTCACGCACAAATCACACAATTGTATGCAGTGTTACTCCACTGGTAAAAATGTACAACCAGGCTAACATATTGTGCAAAACTCTAATAAGATTCAAGGTAGAACAAAATGTAGAATCATGCTTGTTGGCAGGTAGAAGATGAGGAGGAAAGGAGTGAAGACATTGCCACAGAAGGAAATGTAGGTATTTTCAACACAGATGAAAATAAAAGTATAACTTGAGAGGAGAGCATAAAAGGAAAGAATGAAGATTTCCTGGCATCCTTTCAAGTGGCATCAAAAAGTCGGGTGACAAAAACTACTGGAAACATGTTCAACCACACTAGTGACAAGAAAAAGGTGAATTAAAATAGCATTGGCACAAAATGTCTTCATCATTTTAAGTGTGAAAAATAAGTAACTGACCACATTTTCTGTCACCCGAGTGCAATTGAACAGAAGTTGTGTCACAAAGCCTATCCTTTGCATGTGTTTACCAAGAATCACAGATGTGTTTCCATGAGCTCTCCCCAGACTTGGACTAAAGAAGTGCCCAAGGGCACATGTATGAAGACTACTTTCAAAGCCCACTGACAAGGAAGTAACCAGAATGAAGACACCACAATGCATGTGACTGTTAACAAAGTTCATATTCAGCACACATTCATGGCATTTTCACTATGAACAAAATAGGACAATGTTCAAAGAGTGTTTCTGCTTTTACGAAACGTAAAGATGCATGTGATAATTACACTTATGTGCTTAAGATTTTGAAATTTGGCTTAGGTGGCCATAGGATTAACTTTAATCTCTTTCTCATACTTTATTTTTTACATTATTGCAGAATGTTTTTATATCAGAAAAGTCGATTACCTATTTCAGAAAGGGTGAAACACTATGTCCATTTTTGAACAGACCTCTCTAAGCAGGCAGTCTTAAAACACACCACAAAAATACACAATGAGGCAGAATCTGCACACAGGCCTTGTGAGTTTTGTGAAAAGGCAGCAAAAGAGCTAAAGACTAAGAATGAGGAAGGAGTGTAAAAAGGTAAAAATGAGATGGGTGGTAGCAGTCGGACTGAGTTCAGCCAGCCTTAAAGTACTTTGCCTCAGAAGAACCCTAGCCTGAATCCTGATTAATAATGCTGAAAAATGCAAGACAATACAACCACATGTTTCCATAACACACACAAACATATACACACACACAGACTTGTGTCACACAATTGTCCTTTCACCTGGAGCATCTGTACAATCTCACTTACAGGTCACTACAGGGCAGCTCTTGTTCAGATTAAAAATAAAAGCTCTGGGCATTACCACAAAACAACCAAGGGAGGTTTCGGGGAAGCAAGCAGAGAAAGAAATTATGAAGGATAATCAAAACCTGGCGATACATATCCACAGCATGCATTTCTTGGCTTGTTCTTTTTTTCCAGCCTTGTGTTACTTTTGTCCTAAAGGTGATTCCCAGCTACAAAGCCACAGGCATCACAGGCAATGCGTGTTTGAGAGAGAGTGTGTCTGTATACAAGGCTCAGGGTTTATGTGAACTAGACACAGACAATCCCACACAGAGCATCAGAAGCAGGTGTGCTGTTTCTATGTGTAGACAGTCCTCATCCCGTGTCAGTCAAAAGCCTCAGTAGCACATGCTCAAACCAGTCCAGGAATGGGAGAGTGGACTGAATGTGCATGTGAGCCTCTCTCCCAGGTTTTAGACTAATGTCCAAGGGACTGGAATCAGCACAGCAAAGACACATGGAGACACGAATCACTGCACACAAAAAACAAGTCACACACAAGGTTCCTCACCTATTACAATCCAGTTGTCCAAGGAATGTAATCAGACAAGAATGTACACAATTCCCCTGCTCAGTGCTCTCACACAATACACAATCAAGGCAAAAGGACAGGATGGCGTGATCCATTCCACAGACATCAGTTTCAAGATAACCCAGGTATTGACATTATCAGTCAGGTTCCTTAAAATGGCCAGCTGTAATTTTGCTCTAAGAATAATTCATTTGGTAAGAATGAAAATACAAGCATTCACAAAAGAAAATGGAAACTATGAAAAACAAGCAAGTGTCAGCTACAAAAGGAACACAAATATTATGGAAGTTATTTTATGGCTACTGCAGCAAAACTGAGATAACAAAGGATACAGGCAGTTAACATGAGGTTATTCCATAATGGTTACCAGACTGAAAGATGGAGGAAGAAAAAGAGTGGAGGGGACAGGAGGAAAGGGAAGATCCAGAGGCTTAGAGCACCAGCAGTTCATCCAGAGAAACCATTTTTGGCTACCAGCACCAAAAGACATGATGGCTCACAACCATCTTTAACTCTATTTCTAGGAAGTCTGACACCTGTTTCTAGCTTCCACAGACACCAAGCATGCAACTAATCAACTGACATACCTGAAAGCAAAACAGTCATCTATATTTTAAAAATTGTAAATAAAAGAAAAGCAGAATCACAGAGTCTCTGTGGGGGCAGGAGGAGAGAAAAGAAAAGTTAAGTAAATTGAAAGAAAACCCTTGCTAAAAATATGAAAATCACATTTGTGAAAACCAAAAATGCAAAAAGTAATCCTGAAAGTAGCTCAAAAAATAACAGACAATTCTGGATAGATAGAAGAACAATTATTAGGTGACTGAAATTACAGTTTTTCTTCATTTAACCATGAGTAGGAGACAACAACAGTTTTAAATTGCTAAAAGAAAGGAGGTAGCCTCCAATCCATAATTATGTGATCAATAAAAGTATTCTCCCTAATAAAGAAGAAAGAATATATGCTCAGATAAAGTCTTAGGACTTTTCCCCAGCAGACTCAGCCTATATGAGCCTCCTAAGGAAAATTTCCTGGTAGGCTATGGTCAGATGAAAGGAGAGGAGGTCCTCCATTAACTGGGGAAGGGACATGGGAGGAGATGAGGGAGAGAGGGTGGGATTAAAGGGGATAATGGTGGGGGATACAGCTGGGATACAAAGTGAATAAATTGTAATAAAAATTATATTAAAAAAAGAAAGAAAAAATTAAATGCACATTTAATTATTATGAGGTTTCCAATGGAGACAGACTTAATATATGTAAATATAATAATAAAAAGGTATTTAAGAAGGAAGGGTATGTAATATCTAACATGAAAAGCTTCAAGAAAGAATTATCATAAATGAAGATATATATCCCACTATCTTTTTTTTTTATATCCCACTATCTTACAGGAATAAAAGAGAAAATCTTCTGCAAAACATGCCAGATGTAGAAATAACCAAGTAACAGTTGTAAAAATGAGGAAAAATTGACAGAGTTAAAGGACAAAGCATAGAATTCTATAATAGAAGCAGGTTTTTTCCCCCTCTCATTTCTGATACAACTAAGAGGAGAAAATCAGCAGGCACTGAAAAGGTGAACAACACTAGGCAATTACTTGGATGTCACTGATATCTATAGAACATTCTACACTAGATTTATTTTCAAAAACAGAAACATGTCCACACAAAGGCTTTTCCACAAGAATTTACAGCACCTTCATACTTAATTGCCTCAAGCTGAGAGCAATCTAAGCAGGCATCAAAAAAAGAATGGGTAAACAGGTTGAAGTGTGTCTACACAATGGAACCCTATTCAAAACAAGCAGCAATGAGCTGACACAGTACTGACCAATACCTTAAAATAGGGAAAACTGAAAATGGCTGAGTGCTAAGTGAAAGAAGGCATATATGAAGAATACATCTGACCATATGACAGCGTTTACTCAACTAGAAAGGAAAAGCTGAAAATGGAGCAGGTATCAGTGGTTGCAAAACAGGGGTGGGGTAAGGCAGATCACAAAAAAAAAAGCAAATATGCTTATAATAAAAATATTGTTTACCTTACTGTGGTTATAACATCACCTACACCAAAATTAAGGGCATTCAATTTAACCCAAACACAGCATTTTCAAAACATGATGGGAGTTTGAGAGGTATCAGTTCATGGTTAGTTGGCTCAGAGTTTTAGACCAGGGGTACCATAGCACACTATGATAAAAACATGGGGCAGAGTATGCAGGGAGGAGACAAGAATGAGCCTAAATCCCCTTTAAGGCCATGTATACAGTGAACTAACTTCCTTCCAATATACCCCACATTCAAGAGCACCAACCTGGGGACTAATCTTGTAATGCATGAGCTTTGGGGGACACCCTAGATCCAAACTACTATGTTGTGTTTTTACAAGGAAAGGGTACTTTTAATTAGTTTTATAAGCTCTTTGTCTAATACCTTGTTTAGCATTTTTAAAACTGCTGTTACACAGCTTGTCTAGTATACCTCACAAGCCAAGGCTGTATCAAGGCTGATGCCCTTTAAAAGCTGATCCACTTAGATCACTATCACTATACCATGTAGAGACTACAGAGATGATCTATCAAAGTGGAGCAAACAAGAAACAGACTCCCATTCACACAGGGAAAGCACAACAGGAAGACTAACTGGCAAGCAGCAGTGACAGGCGACAAACATAATTTCTGGGAAAGCTTAAGCTAACTTATCTCAAGACTCACTTGGCCAACCTCTGTATCCTGAATGCTCCATCCTGAGAATTCTTGACAGAATATTGCCTAAGCCTTCCTCTTCCCTTTCACTGAACCAACTACTCACCCTTGTTCCAAACACCACAGGGTATCATTACCATTTTTACACCCGTGTGTCTCAAAGGAACAATTCTGATTCTATTTCCTATTAGGCTTAGAAGGACTGCTAGAAAAATAGATACACAAACAGGCAAACAATAATTTTTAACAATACAAACTGATAATGAATGGATTTACAAAGGTTTCCCAAGAGTACATTTCATAATTCAACAAGGAGGCAAGGAGAAATTATATGTCAGAGTTCTCTAAAGGAACAGAACTGATAGAATGAAAATACATGGTAAAGAGGATTGATTAGAGGGATTTACAGACCAGTGTCTGGCCAGTCCAACAATAACTATCTCCTGATAGAAAGGCTAAGAATCCAGTAGTTGTTCAGTCTACGAGGCTGGATATCTCAGCTGGTCTTCAGTCTATGTTAAAATCTAGAAGTAGGTTCTAATGCCATGAAGGAATGCCGCAGCAACAGGACTGATAAACTTGCCAGTGAGTGTGAGAGCAAGGAGGCAAAATTAGAAAGCTTACTTTTCCCATGTCCTTTTATGTGTGCTGCCACCAGCAGGTGTGGCCCAGATTTAGGGTCATCTCACCTCAAATAATCCAATGAAGGAAATCTCTCACAGGTGTACCCAACGGCTTCGGTTTTATTCAGTTCTAGAGGTGGCCAAGCTGACCACCTCAATCAGACGTAGGAGAAGCACGCCCTGTGTTTTAAGTTTTTTTCCACCACAAACCTTCCTTCTCTGCCTTGGTCTACGTTATGATCTTCTAAACCTCAGAAGGCCTCAATGAATAATAAATTTGTTGCTGACACAGTCGTAGCCACCCCTCATCCCTGGTGACAGTTTCAGATGTTTGTATTGCTTATCCCATATGAAGAGACAGAAGCAACCTGAGTCATCGCAGTGGGAAACTAGTATTGAGACATGACGCAATATTGTCCTAAAAACACCAGGGGTGGAGGGAGGGTGGTAAGCCAAATCATCAGGAGAAGTTAGTATGACAAACTCTTTCTGGGTTCTTAGACACTAACTTCAAGTTCAAGCAGCATATCCTACACAGACTTCCTTTTATAATATCAACTCTCCTTCCATTGCTTTAGTCTCCCTCTCTAAAATACTTAAGTTTCATGCCTACAACTTTGCAACAACTTGATTGTTGATAAATGGCTCTAACCGTTAGCAAAATTCTGGATGTTGCAACATGGGCAATTGATCTCTACTGCACTGGTAATGTGTGTCAGACTGTTCCTTAAATACCTTCATGCATCACCTCAATGGCTTTTGATATAGGAACTTTACAGATGGCATCTCTCTGTCCACTTCAGCTACAAGAAAACCAAGGATCACAGGACAAGCAAAGTGTATTCAGCTGTTACAGAGCAGAGCTTCAACAATCAGCCTGGGTTTCTATACACCCACTCTCAGGCTCTAATTCCAACCTTCATCCCTACGTTAGTTTTTCATACATGTAAAAACTGTCTATGATGCATTTGTCTCTGTGCAGAGGGCTCCTGCCGATGGAGGGCCCTCAAGGAAAGCCAGTGGAAAGCCATATGAGAGATTGCCATGTCTTTCTACATTACTTCACCTAATGACAATATATTCGCTGACAGTGGGGAGCAACAGGGGCCTGTGTGGTCTTATTTTGTGCTATAGTGTAGTTATAAAATCTCTCTTGAATTCTGGCTACTAAACTGAATGCAATAAGAACAAAAGAGGATTATATAGTAGCTTTATTCTTGAATAGCTGGGAAGATGAACTGCACTCATGTGACACATACCTCAAAGCCTTTGGGGCAATTAGAAAGCAAGCACGCACACACATACATGGCCCCAAGGAGTACTGACTCCTAAGATCCAAATCTAGCTTCCAGGAGCTGACAAGGGAGATCCCCAAAGATAACTCATTTGCAAAATGAGGAGTGACAAGCACAGCCTCAGAGATGGGTCTCCTTGGGCATTCTCGGAAAGGATGGTAATGTTGCCCCGCTAACTTAACTGTTGGTGACTATGCAAATGAGGCCACATGAGAATAGAGGGGTCCTCTAGGAAACCTCTAAGTACTTGTGGGGTTCTTTCTTACCTGAATTGACAAGCTGCTGTTCCATCACCCCACAGCCAAGGACTTCAAGCCATTCTCCATGGAAGTTGATCTCCATTTCGAAGGATGGATGGGTAAAGGGAAAGTAGCAGTCCACCCACCGGACCTCCAGACCTGCAGAAACACAGAGGAAAGGCATGCTGAGTCATAAGGCAATATACCCTCATTTGGAATCAAATTTGCCCTTCAGCTAACGACATCAATTGTAACATTCTGAATATCACAAACAGCAAACAAATTTGCAATAAGTTGGGACGAGACAATGAATCTTAAAACTTCAGAAAAACTAGGCATGTCTTTTTAAAAACAACAAAACAAAAAATTTTGTGCTGTTTCAGGGCTTTCTAAAAGCAAATTAGCCCAACACCATAGAAAAGCAGGTGATTCTGGTGGTTTCTCTAAGTGACCGTGGCACTTTAGAATGAGAGAAACTATACTTCACTAGACTTCCCTCCAAATCTATGTATCAATGGTGAAATAGCAATTCTGAGATATCTTAAGTTCAACTGCAAAGGCCTAAGGATGGTATACAAAGAAAACAGAGAGTGAATAATTTACTTGTGTACGGGGTTCACCTTTCTGGGTAGATTTTGAAATTACTGACTTGAAATCCATCCAGTATCCTCCCTAACCCCAGAACACATATGAACATTCTGAGTTGTTAAACTGACCAACCCCAGAGCAGCAAGATAGATGTTCCTTACAGAACACTTTCCAACCCCAAACCCTCTTTGTCTGACATAATATTATCATTCTACACTATTGGTCTTCCTCAAATTTCATCATCAAAAAATGCCCTCCTATCTGGCCCAGTGGGCATCATTCCACTAGCTCCCTATTCCCGCTGCTGACAGTCTAAAAACTTACTGTAGAACCTTGTCTGTACTCTGGCTAAAATCTGCCAAGCATCAGCAAACCCTTGACTTCAGAGATCCCCAGTCTCAGAGTTGTTTTCACAAGCCACAATGTCTACCTGAAGTAAATGGGACCAACTTCCACTCTCTGAGAAGTACATGTTGGTAGTTTTATAAATTATTACTAGCTAACAACAAGTTAATAAAACAAAGTCTTTCAAATTTAAGTAAAATATTTAAAAATACCAAGCATTTTTCCTACAGTAAATGACAAATATACTTAAATATCAACAAATAAAAAGCAATACCTACAAAATGTCAGAATTGATCTTCAATATGCAATCAGAAATATGGTACTTTGGAGCAATGATCTTATTATTTAGCAAAGAAAAAGATTAATGAAATCAAAACAATAATGCCTGAGAAGGCTGGAGGTGACCTAAGAGCAGAGAGCAGATAAAAAGCCAACTAGTGGCCTGATGACCCTATCAGGAACACAGAAGACACACAGTCATCTGATTCCTGTCTCTCCCTGGGATGCTTTTGTCTTCCTCTTTCTGACAACTCCACAAAAACCAGTCCCTGTGAATTTAAGACACGCTATTTTCTTGCTCAAGACTATCTGACTTTGAACCCTAGAAGACCTAGCAATTGCTTCCACCTTCTGAGCACTCACTATACCTCTACAGGCCTGTTTCATAGAGAAAGTCTACCTAACCCAAAGTCACACAGCTAGGACAGGAGACCAAGGCAAACCCAGGTCAGCTCTATTCTAAATCCCTAAGCATAACAATTTCAGCATAATTCCCTGACCATAAATCAACTCGAGATAGAAGCCAGCAGTGATGGCACAGGACTTAGAAGGCAAAAGCAGAAAAGCTGCCCACAAGTTTGAGGCCAGCATGGTATACACAGCAAGTTTCAGGCTACATGGTGAAACTGTTTCAAAACAGTAATAATAAAATCATATGGAATCAAAGTTATATGACACAGCGCCTTTTCTGTGAAAGTAGAGTTTTCTCTTCATTCCACTCAACTTGGTATTTTTCTAGTTACCAGATGTCTACATGCTGAGTAAATTTTGTTACAATGATTATTCATTTCCTTTTCTATTATATGTGTGTTTGTGTGTGTATAACAGAAAGACATTATTCATGGAGAAAGTACATAATCTGACAGATATCAACAGATGTATGTATACACATGTGACTATGTAACTACATTCAAGTTAAAGGCAGACCCAAGAATACAGACACACACCTGTATCCCTAATATCTAGGAGGTGGAAGCAGGAAGAAGTCAAGTTTAAAACCAGTATGGTCAACCTAGCAATGTCTGCAAGTCAGCTGCTAAGACCAGAGCAGCTAAGGAGAAGCTGTATGTGCCAGCAATTGCTTATCTGCAGCTGTACTCAAAGAAGGGCTGCATACAACTGTGCACTTGTGTAAGCCCTACAATCCCCTAGAAATATTTCTATTAAAAGCACAAGAGACCATCCTGCTAGCAAGAAGTGTGTGAAGTCTCCAGACAGAGAGCTGTTGATGGGTAGACAAGAAGAAAAAAGCTTTTTATGGCTCTTGTAACTCCTGTCAGATAGCACAGGTCATGTAATGGAAGCAGTTAATGAAACAAGATAGGTGTATGTGGATTTTTATAGTTGGGCTGAATTCTACCAAAAACACACTCCAGGTTTACATCATGATCATTACCACATAATCATTACCTAAGTGCCTTTAACATGTTAAGAGGATTCTACACAAATCAGTTTTGTTCTGTGACCTTTAAAAAACAAAACTGTTTGAGCAGGCTAACTGAAGTTCCACTTATGTACCTGGCAATGGAAAGTACAGATTTCACCTCAAAGGAAAAGAGAAAAGTTTATTTTTGGGCCAAATATGAGTCATCATGGTCCAGAAACACAGATTCAGATGACCTCAAATACCATGTTCTAATGTGAACATAATTTCATGATATTTACATAATTACAGAAGCAAAGAAAGGCCTGCATCAACGGACTTCCCAAATACAGAAGCAGAAACATCAGGTAGGCAACTACAGCAAAGTGTGGAAATCTCCACTGTAGGTTTCAGACTCTATGGAGGACACTCTTAGCTCTAGGTTTGGTGTAATCCTGTAGTCTGTGAAGTTAACACCTTTCAACGGGTTTATGTGTCAATCAAAGTAAACTAACTATATGACACACACGGGTGAGCAATTGGCCATTACAGGGGCTGGAGGTAACCCAAGGTACTATGGCTCTGGATTGCAGCATTCCAACTCCCCATATTCAAGGACTTTCTGGCCAGCCTTAACATAGGTGTAGCTGTACTCTGGGAAGCACAGATTATTAGCTTCATATTTCACACTTCCAATGTCATGAGCTCCTACTGGTCTGTGGCAGAAGCTTTAGAGCATTAGTAAGCACTCAAAATAATAACCAGTGTCTCCCCTGTAGAGTCTCAGGGGAGCAGGACCTCATGGAGACAGGGACTTAGGTGTGGCTACATAGAGGGGTAATGGCAGCAGAGAAAAGGGAGGAGGCCTGAGATTTCTTGCTCCAGGACTCCTCTTATTGTAAGGCTTCAGCTTTATCATTTCTTCTATAACTATGAAGGGAAAATTTCTGTTTGGACTGAAATGTTCTGTAACAGTGAACAAATCTGTAAGGCTTTTCTCGCACTTTACATCTTCCCTTGCTCTTTTAGGCTTAAGGCCCAGGCCACCATGATCCTCAGTTTCTTTTCCTCAATCACTCTACAGGTGTCTTTTTCAGCAGAAATGAAGGAAACTGCTACACACTAAAGCCTGCCTAGAGCAAAGCACACTGGGGCAGGAAAGCCAGCCAAAGCTTTACAAAGGGCACAAGAATGAATGCTAGTGATCTGTATAGCAGAGCCTGTGGGGCGAACAGAAACTTCAGAAGACACAGATGGGCCAAAGGTATGCCTACTGAACAGAAGCTTGAATGCATGTACTATCTTATATCTTAGGTCCTGTAAAGGTCCCTCTGACCTTGCAGAGGACGCAGAGCCCCACACCATCCATGTCCTCTGCTCCACCAAATGTAAGCACTTTCTTGGTTGTTACTTTAGCCTTCTTTACATAAACAAAGGCCCAAATCTTCCAAAGCCCACTTTTGAGCAGGCTGTGGCTCAATTTCAAACCTAAGCACTGATTGTAACAACGGAAATGATATTAGTTAATATATAATAATGGCAAAACTGCCATATTTTCTTACATGTTTTAACAATTTAAACTGTTACTTTGACACATGAACAATGGTTATTTTTAAACACTGCTAACAGAATCATTTATAGAAAATTTAAGACATTAGTACTATTTTCTTCTTGGTTTTTGTCACACACTTTCAAGATTATTTTTTAAGTGATTTATTGGGTACTTCAGTATTTGCACCAAAATATATTTTTTTCTTTGCTTTTATTCATGACCTCAAAATTCCTGTACCAACTCCAGTTTTAAAAGCACCTTGGTATGCTTCCTATATTAACAATAAAATATTAATAACTAGCTGAAACTATGGTTTCTTTTACATGTCAAGTATCAGAAATAAAAATATCCACCCAAAATGGGATGTTTGGGGTTAAACATGTCCAAATCACACAGATCAGATAGCCACCAACTGAGGTACCTGAGGAAAATTAATCTGTATTGTAATATAGCTCCTGCAAAATCATGTCCAGGTTTTTTCTCTTTCTTCTGTCTTTTCTCTTGGCAAAGAGGCATGATACTTTACATTTATAAATAAAGCACAGGGATTTTCATATCAACTTCAAAGTTCTGTGCATATAGGCTGTTGTACAAAAACATGGCCTTGAACTTTCAGACTAGGGTCAGGAAGAGAAGGACCATTTCACAATAAATGCAGACTTGAGTTCAAGTCTCCAATTTCAAAGGCAAGTTCATTCATCCTGTGGGTCCTGCTCCTCTACCTCCACGTTGTGCGAAGACAACTATTATGCCCAGAGGTTCTGAGGAAAAGCACCATGGAACGCTTGTACCAAGGGATACAAGCTCTCTGATTAGCTGTAGTCAGAGTACAAGGAGTAGGGTTGCAGAATTAAAAGAACCTTTGAGGTACCTATGGAACTGTGACAATGACATGAGTCAATGGAAAAAGGACCATAAGAAGTTGAGTTCTTTGTCACCCCTGAGAGGCCATACACGTTGCCTACACACTGCCCCAGAAAACAGGAAACCAGGAAAGGCTACACCACAGCCCACCCAGGTACCAGCCTCCCAACTGCTACATTCTTAGCAAGACCAACTGGAGATGCAGTGTAGGAGTAGGTGGGGCACTTTCTATCTTCTTTTGCTAGCGTTTCTAACACTTTGACGGCCACACTGTGAGTATCAGTACAATGGTCTTTCCGTTCTTCTTCCTCTCACCTTCACAATAGATCCCATCCTTCATAAATAATCACATTCAAGTTCCCTGAGTAAAGACTAAACAGATTCTCCTGCTAGCTCCTAGACCCATCATATTTAAAACGGGACTTTGCCAAGAGAGCCACTTCCACAGGCAGTAGAATCTAAATGTGAAGGGCAGCCCAAACCAGAGCACATAACAAGGATTTCCTAAATCCTTCCAAGGCCTCCACTAGAGCAAATAATTTTAAAGCTGACTACATATATGCCATTAATCTCTGTGGTGGCATTAATTTTCCAATAGCTCTTTGCTTGGTGGTGCCAGGTATAATTAGTAAAATGCAGCCATTTAAAGCAATGGCTCTGGCTTCTTTCTAAACAGCATGAAGCAGGCATCCACCAGAGTGAAGGAAGGTAGAACGAACAAGACATAGGATATACTCTGGATGAAGATAAGCACCTACAGAGTGTCACTGAGTTGGCAAAATGGCTCAGCAGGTAGGAACACTGGCCACCAAGCCCAATGACCAAGTTTGACCTTCCAGCCCCCATTACACTCCTTCCAATTGTCCTCTGACCTGCACATATGCACTGGGACACACATATACACTTCCAAGTAAATAAATGGAACAGAAATGTTTTCTTTTAATTGGCAGCATGCTAGAAAACCAAAGGGAAGCCACTGACAGAGGCACCTGGCAATTCATCTCCCCTGCTTCACAGGAATCCCATAGTCCTTGACCAGAGTGTGCAAGAATGTACATGCAGGCCATGCTTTTCAGACTTCTCAGCGGTGTTCTACTTTAACAGTGTCCTTTTTTTTAAAAAAAAAAAAATCTTTTCTTGGTTAGATAATACAGTGACAGGGTCCAGAATCAAAACAATCAAGCAGGATAAATGCAACTACACACCAGGCCTTCAGTGAGGAGTCTAGCTCTGTCTCCTTTGCTCTCCTGAACCTTTACAGTAGACTTATAATTTCCTTTAACTGCCAAGGGTAAGCAAATATAACCATCCATTTCAATTTTCCGTCTTTTAGATAAAAGCAGAATCCTAACCATATCATCACTCATGGATTATCTTCATGCTGGGGCCTCTCTGCATGAAGCAGATACACACTCATCCCCTTCCTTGTTCCTCCAAAGTACTGCATATGGCTATCTCATGTCCACAGGAGCCCCTAACTGATATGTGCTTACAGCATACACAATATTTTGCTATTCAAAGCAATGCAACAACAATATAACCTCCTGGGCCCAAGAATAAGTGCTTCTAAAACTAGAATAAGTATTTCCAGGTTGTCCTCTTCAGATAGTACATAATATTTTACATTGACATTATCTCAATGCTTTTTACAGACGTTAAGAAATGTAACTAATGAGTGGTAGTGTCAAATTGGTGTTCTGGCCCCAGATGAATATCCCAGGAGCTGCTGATAAAAGGCAAAGATAAAAACAAACAAATAAATAAATAAAAGAATAAATAAATAAGCAAATAAATAAATAAATAGATGGAGGGTGGAAGGGCTTAGTCTGAGTGCCCTGAGGCAAGTGATATAGCCAGTGTGGACAAGAGCCTCAGGTTCCTGCTGCCTCCACAGCCACTTGCTGTCTGCATGCAGCCCTTGTCTCTCTCTCCCCTAGCAAAAAAAAAGAGTGTCTTCCAGAATCAGCAAGTGTGTGGCGAATGGTTACGAGAAAGAGAAGGCACGTTTAATCTCTGAAACATCCTTGTGGGAATATGAGTGTAAATTCCATTTCCAAAGCAACAAAACTCATTCATGGCATACCCTTCATCCCCACCTAGGGCCTCAAAACTTGCAATGTCCCCACTGTAAATATTTGGTACATCCACATAGGCACTTGCCAGGGACTCCAATACTGCAGTCTGCTAAGCTGGGTAAGTCATGCCTACCACAAAGCCTACCACAAAACCATGGCATAAGGCCCTGTGGTGCAGATCTCTCCAGTCACACACCAGATGCTAGTGCTGTGTTGGCCACAGTGATCCTCCTGCAAATACATGTACAGAATAACAAGGAAATATAAAGGCTAGCAACTCCCACACCACTGGTGATGTGTGGCTGATACCACAGCTATCAGTCTCCTTCGTGTTGGGAACCAGTGTTCAAGGAAACTACTCTGGGAGCTCTTCCTTTAGATTAGGACTAGGATCTTCAAGATGAATTCATTTCTCCAACTCATCATGAAAAGAGAAATCGCCACCAGCATTTTAAATACTGAGTATGAAGTCAGAGGTGCTAGGACTGGTGACGCCATGGCTGCTTATGACACAGCAGAAGAAAGAACCTAACAGTACTCTAAGCACAGGCTGTCTGAGTCCAATGTTCCTCCATAATGCAGTAAGTAAGCACAGGCTGTCTGAGTCCAATGTTCCTCCATAATGCAGATTTAACTTCACTCCAGAATGCAAATCTGATCACAAAGGCTACAGGCGGGCACTGTAGCTGCCAAGAACTACACAGACCTATCAGATCCCAGCTCCACTGTTTATACTTTACCATCTTGGTGCCTTAACTCATCTAAATGGTGCTTTTATGAAAGTTTAGTAAGGAAAGCATGGAAAGGGCAGAGCACAGAGCCTGGACGCTGGAAGATACTGTGAGTAGTTTTCAAATGCAGCCTGGGGCTGTGGCCTTGAAGAGCTATAGGTTTAGACAAGGCAAGACACTGGATCCCCTTCACGATCACATAAATGAAGCAACGGGTTCTTAAATCATGTTCTAGATCACTGAAATAGAAACATGAAAGTCTATGTCAACGATTGTTAAGGGATTGTTTAGAGAATAATAACAGAAGAAAAGCATTTTGCTTAGGGAATAATTCCAAGAAGAAAACATCTGTATGTACAGAGTACAGAAACAAATTTCTACAAAAAGGTCTGACCCATGGAAGGTTGAATCCCAGGTGCAGGATTCATGAATATGCAGGACAAATATGCACAAAGCAAAGCCATTCAAAGCACTGGACACTGAAAAACCAGGAACACTTACCTCTTTTTTTTTTTAAATATTTACTTATTTTACATATGTGAATACTCTATCTGCATGCCAGAAAGGGGCATCCAAACCCATGATAGATGGTTGGGAGGAACTATGTGGTTGCTGGGAATCGAACTCAGGAGATCTGGAAGAGTAGACAGTGCTCTTCTAACCTCTGAGTCATCTCTCCAACACTTATCTCTTTGAGATGAGACTTACTTCCTCTCTAGGAGGAAAGCAGAAAGCAGGAACAGAACAGCAATCTCTCTAGACACAGCTGGAAGGCTGGACAGCTTAAGGAGGGTGGAATGCGTGGGATAGAGCATAGCAGGAAGGAGAGACACAAACTGAACAAGCTCCGTGGATCTGCAAAGCATCAACATCAATGAAATGTTAACTACTGTGTGTACACAGAATAAGCTGTCTACAACTAGGAATTGAACTATACAAAGGAATATAGGAAATGACATTCCCACAGGAACAAGAATGGTACCAGGACCCACGAGCCAAATGGAAAGACCCATAATGCACTGGTTATCTATCTGGCACAGTACTCAGCAAAGCACTGCATCAGTAAAGGGGAAAAAAAAACCAGCCGTATTCCAAACACTCTCCCAGTCTTGCCAAAGAAAGAGTGAAAAGATTATAAATGGATCCCAAAATAAACTTATGGGGACTGAATAGAAACACAATTACCCAGGGCATTACAAGGTGAAATAAGCAATGCTGGTATCACATAAATAATCACCAGGCATTCAAACAAGAAAAATGTAGGTAGAGAAAAATCAATAGCAACTTACCTTGAAATGGCAGGTAACAGATTTAGAGACAGAAGACATTAAAACAAATATTATAGTGATATTCAATATATTCAAAAGCTAAAGCAAAAACTGAATGTTAGGCAAATACTGAGAAGGTATTTAATTAGATTCTCATAACATCATGAATGTGATAAAAAAAATGTACAGGACAGGATTAGTAGCAAAAGCTGATCCTGCAGAAGAAAAGAGGGGGACTTGAAAATATAGCAATAGGAAGTATCCAACATAAAACAAACTAAAACAGGAAAAGACAATGAATGGAAAGGAGAAATTCCACATGATAAAGTACTTATAACTAGATTCCCAAAAGGGAGGAAGTGATAGAGAATATCTGACCCCCATGGTGATGTCCTATTTCTGTTGAGCACTCAGGTGGCATGACGCAAGGCAGGTCACATCAACTCCACTGCATAGCGATCTCAAGCCTTGGAAAGGACCAGACACATTAGACAGTTTTTGTTGCAAAATAATCCTGCTGTGAACTACAACCAAGCTACAATGAGCACAGTCAAGTCAACACTGCTGATTGCAAAGAATGATTTGTTACTTCACTATCTAGGAGTAGTCTAAAAACAAATGCAATGGTATAGATGAGAAATGTATCACCACAGGCCAGCAATTCTCAACCTGTGAGTCGCAACCTCTTTGGGGTCATGTATCAGATATCCTGTATATCACGTATGTACACTATAATTCATAAGAGTATCGAAACTACAGTTATGAAGTAGCAACATAAAAAAATTTCTGGTTGGGGTCACCATAACATGAACTGTGTTCAAGGCTCATAGAACTAGGAAAGTTGAGAACTACTGCCACAGACTCATGAATCCAAAAACTTGGTGCCTAGATTGGGGACACTGTTGAGGGAAGTTATGGAATCTTTAGAAGGTAAAGTTCAGCCTTGCTGGACAATGTGCATCACTGAGGGCAGTCTTTGAATGTTTATAGCCTCACAGAGCTGCCTGCTTCCTGTGTGCAGCTGAGATGTGATCTCTCAGCTTTGTGCTTCTCCCAGCATGCCTCCCTGGCACTGTGGACTTCTAGCCCTCTTCAACAGTAAGCTAAAATAAATTCTTTCTTGAGCTCCTTTTCATCGGGCTATTTTATCACAGCAATAGAAAAGTAAGAAGACAACCCTCTTAAAATCGGACCGGAATAGTCAGCAGGTTTAAAGGCAATTAAAGAGAAATGATTAACAGATTTTACACCAAATTCAATTTTATGAAAAAGTAGAAGAGTAAGGGTAAGAGTAACCTCAATCACTTTCACTTCCTTTACACTAACAGGGGTTTATGGATAGAGAAAACAAAACAAAATGTTCAAGGCATGCTGTCTTTATTACCATTACCTCACAGTCTCACTCTGGACTGGGTCACTGTTCAGAGCACAGAGTCCTAGAAGGTTTCGATTGAATGGGACATATATTGGTTCCTATGCACGGCTAACCGGCAAGCAGGTTAGCTGAGGGGAATCAGTGCCTGTGGATGGGCAACACAGTAGGGATGAGGTTCAACACAAGAGGAAGAACACAACACAAACAGCCTTGAACTTGCAGAGGTAGGAATAGCTATCAGAACAGTATCACAGAAGACACTCTTGCCAGTCTCAGGCTCTGGACATGGGAAGGACCATTCTCAGGCAAGAGGGCTGGCTCCTGGCAGCTAAGATTATCTCCTGAGGAACTGCTGGCTGGAGGCTCCTTGTACATCAGGAAAAGGATCGTCGGAGATGTGCTTCACAGACCACCACAAGCAGAGAGAAGTGTACTCTGTTGTGGGGACATCCAGATCGTCAGGAGAGTAACACTGCCCTTCTTTCCCTAGACTTAGTCATCTAAATGGCACCATGTGAGAAAGCAGTGCTCTACTGGAAAACACCAATGCATGTCAGACAGTGCTCTGGGGAAAAAGGCTGTAAACACCAAAGGATTCAACAAGAAATTAAAATCCCAGGCATCCTAAATCCCTACCTTACCTGCTCTAAAAGAAATGATCACCAGGCAGGGTTCAAAATATATAGAAAGCAGTAGTAATATGGAAAACAATGATAAATTCCACAAGCATAAAAAGTCTAAAGCGTTATTTTATTTCTTTCTAATTCTAAAATGATAACTTCTCTTATAACTGCCTTAGGATACTGGTACAATTGAAATGTTAGCAGAAAATAATAAACCACATTTGGAGATGGGGAAACGCTGAAGTTAAAGCTGCTATAATAACAACAAACTGCCACAAGGACAGGACGTGTTCTAATTTTTAATTTTTCTTTTCAAGTACAAAGGAATCCAATAATATTAAGTGAGGGGCCTGGGCCATATGAACAGATATAAAAAAGTCTTGAGGAGCATGTCTGAGGCTGACAAACTGTGCCCATTAATTAAATGTAGAATGAAAAAAGTTTGGGTTTTTATGTGTCCTTTAGAACCCAAAATGTAGCAAACAGAAGCTTTGCAACAAGCTGACCCAGGACAAGATGGATAAGAAAAAAGCCAGAGGGCAGACTATAAAGAAAGGCCCACTTTAATTAGCTTGTCTGACTATTTTTACATCATAAATTCCATTGTCTCAATCTCAGAAATAATGTTAAAATGACTGATAGCTCTCATTTACACACACACACACACACACACACACACACACACACACACACAGCTTTCTCTCCTTTTAATCTTTCCTGAAAGGTTCTGTCCCTGGGCAGATATGATCGTGCTGTCTCAGCTCTAGTAATTCAGGAATTACGAAACTGTATTGAAATGGTTTACTTTTATCCTCTACCAGGTTTAAGAGTCAGAATTCCGGGGCTCCATTTGGCAGCAGGATCTTCATGTGGTGCTTAAGTTTGGGGTGGGAAAAGGGGAGGAGAACAATTCCCTCAGCAAGTGCTCAGTGTCATGGTGACTGAAGCAACCCTCTCTGTGGCTGCTGCCATCACTCTTGACTGTCCTCTGGTTTCAGTTACACTCGGCTGGATGGTACTGGAGCAACTTTATCTATACTCTCCAGGCTCTTTC
This sequence comes from Meriones unguiculatus, assembly GCF_030254825.1. Classification (NCBI taxonomy): domain Eukaryota; kingdom Metazoa; phylum Chordata; class Mammalia; order Rodentia; family Muridae; genus Meriones; species Meriones unguiculatus. The sequence goes on along the minus strand of NC_083366.1, from coordinate 51,731,973 downwards.
CAGACTTCAGCTTACATGAACACTAGCTATTCTCCAAGAACACAAATTACCATTAATGTTGTTTTTGCCATTATTATTGTTACTATATTTTACTTTAATTACATTTGACACCTGTGCAAAAGAAATATTACAACCAAAAGTGAATTTGAAGATATATAAAAACAACAATAGTGGCCAGGTACAGTGACTCACATCTTTAATCTCAGGACTCAGGAGGCAGAGGCAGGAGATCTCTAAATTACAGCTAGCCTGGTCTATATAATGAGTTTCACACCAACCAGAAATACACAGTGAGATCTTGGAAAAAAAAAAAAAACTGATAAGAGATGCAACCTCACTGCTGTTTCAAAACCGAATATTCCTATGCTATGCTTAGGCATCAGTATGTGCCCCATGTCAAGACAGGCATCACAGTAAACACAAACAAAAAATGTATTGTAGAAGCAGCCTTTAATAATGAAATTTCAGCTCAGTGCAGTTTTGAAAGGTATGCAAATACAAACACTAAACATGCTAATATAAAAGCAAGTTCACGACCAGATCCCCAGAAATGCACATGCTCAGTCTCCATGGATTCTAGCATAAGACATTCATTGACTCATTTATTTGAGAGCAGGAGCCTTTCACAGTGCAACGACAACTTCTGAGAGTGATCTCTGTCCTTCCAACCAAATGGACCCTGAGGATGAAGCCCAGGTTGTTAGGGGGGACCCTGGGCACATTTATGTGCTGAGCCATTAGTCCAGAACTAAGATGTCTTTCAAATGTACACGCCAGTTGTTGCAGATGATGCAAAGCCATGCTGAGCACCAATGTGATGGCCAGGGTACAGGGTAAGGGAAAGAGGCATCCCATTTCATTTGTTGCAAATCTGTCACTGATTATATCCCTCCATCCTCACAGCTGTTCTGTATTCAGTGCCTTAACTTTGTAACTCTTTCTTAGTTTTTCCCCCCACATTCATTTTCAACTACATTTTGCATGTTGTATTTCATTTGTGAAACAAATATTATTTAAAAATAAAACTTAGATAACTTTATCTAAAGTTAGAATCCTAAGATATCAAAGAAACTGAAAAATAAGCAGGGTTTAAGAAGGTAGAGAGGAGACATGAAAATCTGATTCCACTGGGCATTCCTCAGAGGATATGGGACTTACTGCCACTCACATTCCTTCCTCTTCTTTGCTTTCTGTCCCTGTATTGTTGCCGCAGTCACTGTTTTCGGTGGTCAGCACCTGTGTCTGCAGACTTGGTTATCAGGTGTGCCCTTTGTTGTCTGGGCCTACCCTGGTAGTTCTTGGCTCCCCTCCACCAAGTGCCCTCCTGAGTACTGGTCCACCCTAGATAAGGCTCCTCTCCTGAGTACTCACAGACCCTTACTGTTGCCTTGATAGAAGAAAAAGATGCATGACCCTTGAAGACAGGGATTAGGTCTAGACTATTCCATACAGTGAAATCTACAACCTAGCAGAAATCAAGTTCATGATATCTCACAAACAGCAATTGCAATTATTTGCTTAAAATATGTAAAAAGGAAGGATAAGGAGGGTCACAAAATATTTTGTACATAACTTGAGAAAGGAAAAAATACAGATGAAACCCTGCCGTGCTGTATGAAGTTACTAGATGCAGAACACTTCTTCTTAACCCTGAGATTCCTTCTTCGCTGCCCTGCCTCTTAACTACCTGAACAATATAATCTATCTCCTCACATTTCAGTGTTAAGTCGATTATACAACTGCTAAAACAATCACAATTCTTTTATTGCAGAAGTAAAGAGGAGCTAGTGAAGCAGAAGTTTCTGGTTTCTTTGGAGACTTCGTTGACTCATGTGATGTATTGCTAGAAGCTGTCTTGTGAAAGGGCATGTGATGTTTTGTTGGAGACTGGCTTGATAAAGGACACGTGATGTTTTGCTGTGAGCTGTATTGTGTAAGGGGCGTGACTTTGGTCAGCTGAGAACATGTATGGATGGACTCGAAGGAGAGCAGATATATAGAAGCCTACAGACGGTGAGACATCACTTTTTGGATCAACATCGCCAGGATGATCTTCATGCCTCAACACTTGACTTCACAGACAGAAATATTCCAGAGAACTTCTCAGGACAATCCAACTGAGTCTTGCAGCTTTCCCTGACCTGTCCCGATCTTCTGAATAGTGCTGATTCATGTTGCTCTTTGATGTTGGCCTTTGGACAGGACTGCTGGTATCTGGACTACAAAGAGTAGACTCATCCCAAGGAACTACTTCTAAAAGGTCTATAACCCCCTTTTCCTAATAACCTTCCCTCTCCCCTACCTCTGGTCAGTGGGTGGAAGGAAGTTAAAAGTTTGTAAGAACCCTAAATAAAGTGGATTAGGTAAAAAAAAATCTAAGCCTACAGGCTAGCTATAATGGGATTTTTACATTAACAACCTCGGATTGAAATCTGTTTCACATTATATCATTTAATATGAAACACTTCAAATCTGGAGACAGAAATAGAAAATAACAACCATCCATGTACTTGTTATTCTATTTTATCAAATCATAACATTTTGTCATATTTTACTTCATACTTTTACAAAATAAAACATCATGAACACAGATGAAGACAGTTTCCCACGCCCTCCCATTACTATTCCTTACTGCCTAGAAAAGTGTTAGTCTGGCATTGATGTTCAAATTTAAAATAATGTATGCCATATACAGAATGTATAGGGCTAGTCAGTAGTTTCTTAAATGTTACATGAATTATGCAGCTGATGATATGGAGTTAAAATATTACTATAAACCTTGTTAAAACAGAGCAGCAGAGCCTTACTAAATTATAAGAGTCGTTTGAAACACACATTTGTGTTCATGCGTAAGTAGGGGAGTTTGAAGGAATAAAAGCCTACAGGTAAGCTCTGTGCATCAGTGAGCTCTGGGATCCAGCTAGGGATGGTGACTGTGACTCCTGCAGCAGGAGGCATCAACAGTATTTTCCCTCTTGGAGGAAGATTTGAAGACAAGTATATAAAGTGAGAGCCAAAATCTGAACATTATTATTCTTCCTATAGGAACTCAATGTTAATATTGCTGCTCTTGACAGTAATGGTCAATGTGTCAATGTATGGTTGTGACATGGGATACTCCACATTGTGCTGAATCTTGTCCATATAATCTAATAATACAGAAACAAAACCAAGATACCAAGATAACCAGACACTTTCCATTGATAACAAGTAATCCACCATCGCTGTTCCTTCTCTAGCTAATTCCATTCTAACTTACTATACCTCAAGTTGAAGGAAGCAAGATGTCCATAGGCTCCCTCCATCCACCTATCACTTACACAAGAGCAAATCAACAACAAAACCCTTACATACAACCAATCTCATTGGTCTGCTGCAGAGTCTTCAAAACAATCAAACTATTAAACTTTCAGACACAAAGATATCTGAGTACCTACCATCTCCAAAAAGATGTGTCATAAGCCTGGTCAGTACTTGTTTAAGGTCAAACTCCACTAGCTTCACAGCCTCCATGGTGTGTGTCTCTTGCTTATGAGCTGAGCGAGAACTTTCTTCAAAGAGCTCCAAACTTTCTCCATCCTTTACACCAGCAAATAACTGTAAACCAAAAAGAATAATGAAATGTATAAAACAAGGGTTCTGGTTAGTCTCTATCAAACAGCATAGAAATTCTGGAAAAGTACATATTGCTACAGTTACAATGTGGGGATAAGAATTATACCTTAACAAAAATATAAAAAAATAAATTAAAATTTATACTTATATGCACATTGAAATTTACAGTACTTTGTATTAACTTTGAGCCAAGCTCTGAGCCACCCAGTGTGGAAGGTTCTTGGGGGATTAAAAAATGCTGCCCAGATCTTTGCTCATCTGTTTTACATTTGCCTGAATTTACAGTCATTTCCTTATAAGAGACATTATCCTCAATTTTAATGGAAATGCCAGGCTTTAGACTCTAAAATAATATCCCTAAGTGTCCCACAGGATCTTCCCAATGTGATCTAAGACTAAGTAAAAAAGTACAGTTTAAGAATTAAATCCTATAAAGTCTATGAAGACAGGAAGCCTGCTAGAGTTTAATAGTCTATTTCTAAAACCCATGTCAGAGCTTCACACATATTTCTCCCCCTTATTATAAACAAAAACATGAAAACAAAACATTAAAACAAACATTAAAAACAAAAACAAAAAATTATATGATAGCTAAACCTCAGCTCATGACACATGCATGATATGACATCATACTGAATTCATAGATTTTTATGGTAAGTACTGTAAGAAAATACAGAGTACATATACACAACTAAACAAATACAAATACAACAACTAAACAAATTTCTTTAGCATCATCATTAACTACAGATGTCAGCTATCATATGCTACTTTCCCAATAAAATAGAGTATCAGGTCTGATGAGATGGCTCTGTCAGTAAATGCTTACTACATAACCATGAAGCCCTAAATTCAATTCTTAGCAGCCACATGAGAAGCCAGGCACAGTGATACACCTGTGATCCAGTACTGGGGAAGCAAAAAACAGGAAGCTTCCTGGAGATCACTTGTCAACCAGGCTAAACAATGCAGTGAGTTCCAAGTGTAGTGCAAGACACTGTCTCAAGAGAGTAATAGAGAAATATTCTCAGAGAGTAATAGAGAAAGTCACTTGATATCTACCTATGGCCTCATGTATGCACACAGGCATACATCACACATACAAAAAGACACATACACAGAAGCAAAAAGCAAATCCAACTGTAGTGACAAAGCAGATCAACTTTACCTATGAGGGGAATAGGTCAAGAAAGAGAAATAACCAAATGACCATCACTGTATACACCTTAGTCCCATGGGAAACAATATTTTACTAAAGGGTTGTCACTTCTATTGCTTATATTAGTTGATTAGAAAAATCCTTGTTCTGAAAAAATGAATGCTAAAGGCACAAGAAAGTACCAAAATAGACAGGAATTACTAAATAAAACTCTACAAAATAGCATGAAACCAGCAAAACAACAGTTAAACAGTTGCTGAGAATGCCTGCCTTCCCAGCACACTAAGGGCAAAGCTGAACATATGAGTAACAACTAAACTGAACACAGCCAGCAAGACACAAGTGCAAGCCTAGTAGTTGACCAGGACAGAATGTCTTCTGAAAAACACAGAAAGACTCATTCCCCCAACAAGGACCAGACATATAAAAAACAGAACTTGTGGAAATCTGCGGTCAGGTCCACAGCTAGTGGGTAAAACGGGAGCTACAGCTGCAACCGCCCTCTAGACTGAAGGCTCTTCTAAATGTTAAATAAAGTCTTTTCAGAAGATCCAGCTACCCTGGGTCTTAAGGGAATCCCATGAATCCTGAAAATACACCACCTTGTATATAAATAATACAGCTCAGGACTCAAGTGTAGAGAACGGTGCTGCCTACTATCAGGCTGGGTTCTCCCTCCTTAATTAATATAAACGAGAAGATGCCCTACAGACATGTTCACAGGACAGCTGAGCCCAGAAAAATCCCTTTCTGAGACTCTATTTCAAGATGATTCTATACTGAGTGAAGTTGTTGACCAAACTAGCCACCATATTGTACAATGTCCTTCTGGAATTTTTAAGAATTCAAAAGAATAAACAAAAGTTTTTTATACTGGAGTAATATTTGAATAAAACTGTGGTCAGTCCATATAGGTAAACACATTTCAAGTGTAAAAGACAAGGCAGAAGACCTTCCTGAACTTGTAGGAAAAGATGTCTAACATGCAAGAAAGCCAAGTACCAAGGAGGAAATTATATCTCTCCTGTATGATTCAGCAGGGACATGAAGAAACACAGCCCTCACGTACCTGGAAATGAGTACGTGAAGAATATGCCAGACCCTGGAGAATGGACTGAAGAATGGAAGTAGGCAGAAACAAAGGATAAGCAGGTGAGAGGGAATGGAGTGTGAAGATGGGCAGGGGACAGGGAGTGATAATTCTCTAAGTAAAATTTTTGTACAGTTCTGTATTTAAGAATCAAGCTAAAACCTACACAGAGATGTGGAGAACCCCAACTGTGGTTTTATTTAAATGGCACAGTCACACCAACGAGAGTGAAGCACTAGCTGCAGTGACTTTGAAAATTACTATAGTAAGTCATTTTGTAAGATTAAAACTGTACTTACAGGAAAAAACATGCTACACAAATCAGTGACAATTCTGAAACCACTTTTAGTGCCTTCTATGGCTTATTGTGTATTAAATGCATTATGGGTAAGAAGAACAAGAGCCTAAACATCACTGTCAATGACAATGGAGATATCCAGAAAGAGCTATGTGGTGCTGGCCTGAGACTGGAGGTATCTACAGAATTCAACACACGTACAGATACATGTCAAAATAGAAAACAAATGTATATAGATTTCCTAGCTGCGTCTAAGAAGGCCTAGACAAAACACCATTGCCTGTCACAGTAAGCACACCCAGGTCTGGGTTTCTAAATACCATTCTCGTAAAAAAAAGAATTCCTTAGAGAAATAACTGATTCTAAAAGATGAATCTGAACGCTCTGCTGGACACAAAATAACAATAGGCCAGGACACAGGAGACCACCACAGGGGTCCCCATGGCCAAATCTGGATTCACCTGAACATTATATAAATAAGTTGAACATAAATTACACCACAAATATAGAAACAAATATCCAGGAAGTCACGATCATATTAAATACTGAATAAATACGTGTGGAGAATAAAATTCTAATGAATGCATTTAGAAGAAGAAAGCTTGCAAAGCCACAGTAATCCAAAAGATGACCAGTGGACTCTAAAGTTGGTGGGAGAAAATGTGAGAAACAGGGTATTTACAGATGTAAATTAAGTTCCACGGGAAACTCCCTAATTATGTGGGATAACGTTAATGGAAGAGATATGTTCTATTTTTATTAAACAATCAACCGAGAGCTGTACATATCAACACACTGTCCCCTAAAAATCAACATACTGACAAAAGCAGAGAAAATATTCCTTGATTTTTTTTTCTTTTGGTCAAAAATGTATAACCCAAATCTGATTATGAGAAAATATTAGATAATGTCCAAATCAGCAACATCCGATGAAAGATTTGGAAAGCGTTGTGAAGAGAGTCAGGGTCACTTTAACCCGGTGGTTGTCAACTAGTGGGTCACGACCCCTGTGGAGCATAAGTGAATCTTTCACAGGGGTCACCTATCAGATAACCTGCATACCAGATATTTACACTACAACTTGTAACAGTAGCAAAATTACAGTTATGAAGTAACAACAAAAATAATTTCATGTTTGGCATTCACCACAGCATGAGGAACTGTGTTAAAGGGCCACAGCATTAGGAAGGTTGAGAAGCACTGCTTGAGAGGAAGAAAGACTGACAGGGTGTAAGGAAGGTAATGGGTGTGTGCTCACTACAGAGTGTCATTCTGGAGAGAACCCTGCCTCAAGAGGGGAGAGAGTTCGGAATTCTAGCAAATACGTCTGAATGTTCTATTTAACTCCTCAGAAAAACATGGGTTTGTGTTTTTGTTTTTTAATAAAAACTAATTTTGAAGAGCAGTTGAGAGCAAACATGAGAGGAAGGTAGACTTATCAGTACGCTGCATGCCTCTAACCCCCCCATACACAACTTCCTCTTCTAGCAATATCTCCACCAAGGGACCTATGTGATTAATGGTCACACCCTGGCATATTAGCAGTCAGCCACATTCCTTAGTATATATTAGCTGTGCTCACTGCAGCAGAGTTCACACTAGGGATCACTATTGAAGCTATGTGTTCTATGGGTTTTACAGATGTACAATGAAATGTAGCCACTATTTAAAATACTTTCTATGCCTTTCAATGTGCTCTACCAATTTATGTGTCTCTCCTAGGTAACCCCTGGTGCCCACAGATCTTTTCACTTCGGTCTATAGTTTCATCTTTTCCAAAATATCATAACTGGAAGCAAGGAATATTCAGACTTTTTCAAATTGGTTCCTTTCACTTAGCCATATGCACGTAAATTTTCTCTCTGTCTTCTCTTGGCTTGAGAGCTCAAGTATGATTGTTTTGAATAAAACATTTTATTATTTATACATATTTTAGATTTGATTGTTTTAAATTTTTTTAACACTTTATACTCTTTGCCTTAGGATTACAATAGCTGAAACAACTGGGTACTATTTTGCCACCCCTACAGCAGCATTGTCCAACAGTGGGTATCTGTGTTAGGTGATTTTAGGTCTGTGGACACTGATCACTAGGAAGCCAGAAGGCCTAAGCTGAGGGAGCTTTCAACCTCAAAGACCACATGACCAGAGCACTGATGGCCCTACAGCCAATTTGCACTTCCCATCCTGTTTAGCCTTCTGGTAGTCCTAAAGAGTAAGGCACAGATGCATGCAGAAACCCCCACGATGCACCTGAACCCTCTCCAGGCTCTCGCTTCAATGCACATGTCCTGTCCTCAGGGAACTGTCCCATTTCTATAAGCCTTAAGTACTGCAAGGTTCAGTGAGATGGAACAGCTGGTAAAGGTGCACACCACTAAGCGTGACAACCTGAGTTCAGTTCCTAGAGCTCCCACAGTAAAATTTAGAGAACACACTCCATGTATACTATGTCTCCAGAATACAGACACACACACACACATACACACACAAACATGCATATGCAAATAAAAAGGTTAAAATCTGAAGAGAATATTTTTAATTATAACAATATTATTTCATATGTTGCTTGAAACTATTACCCTTATCCCTTCTGTTGTGACATCTAGTCCACACTTAGGACAAGCTTCTGGAACTCAACTTTATAAACTGCTTTTGGAGTCATATTACAAGCCTCCCTGGAAGTGACAGTCTTTCATATTTTAACCCTTGCTTGTTTGTTCCTTTGTTTTGTGGAGGTGGGTACTGAGAACAGGGTCATAGTGTGCCTCATCCCTAGTCACCCACCCCCTTTTTAAAAAATTACGACAAGGTCTCACTATATAGCCCTGGCTGGTTTCAAATCTGGGCAACTTCTCACTCTAGTTCTGGGTACTGGCCACCATGACCAGCCTGGTTCTTAATAAAATGTTACCCAAATTGATCATTCAAAATTCTAGGCAAAAATCTAAATGACTTGTAACTGTATTCAAAAAATGAATCTCTCAAGCAATATGATTTGAACTGACAATATGTCATCCCAATACCTGATGATGGAATTGAAAACAACTCCAAAAATGCTTTTAAGGGCTGGAGAATGGGCTCAGCAATTAAGCACACTTGCTACTCTTCCAGAAAAGCAAGGTTTAAGTGCCAGCAAACACAAAGTGGCTCGCAACCGCCAGCTATAATTCTAGTCTCAGGAGGTCTGACCCCACTTCTGGCCTCCAGGAGCATGAGGCACGCATGTTGTGCACAGATACTCGTGTGGGATAAATAAAACTAGAGGAAAAAGCATTTTAAATAATTCCAGCACCATCAGCGGTAGGAAACTAGATAAAAGATACTAATAGGACTTTACTTACTAAAGTACATTTTTCAAAAACAAACAAGGATAAAGCCTCCACCCAATGTGCTTTTTACACTGAGGGGGGCACTCTGTAGAGATTTAGGTTCATGAGCACTATTTTCCCTTAAAGGAAAAGAATTTAGTAACTACATTAAATTAACAAGCAACACTAGTCTTTCTTCATAGAAAAGTTTATATGAAATAATGCTATTCCATTACTAGGATGAGGTTGAGCCATAGCACAACTATTAAAAATTCAAGATTTAAAAGAAAACCATAATAGTAGAATATTTATCATCTCTATGTGGTGGGATCACTCATTATTTTCCCTTATTCTTGCTATTTTTATGTATTTTGTATACTTCCCAATAAACAAGACTACATCTGAAGTTAGAGAGAATACAACAAATGTCATTTGAAGGACAAAATGAGAAACGGTGGGGGCTGGAAAGATTGCTCAATGGGTAAAAACACTTTTTTTTTCTTCAGAGAACCTGGGTTTATTTTCCAGCACCCACACTGTGGCTCACATATCATCATAACTCTAGTAACAGGGAATCCAATGCCTTGTCCTGGCCTGCATGGGCATAAGACACAAACATTGTATAAACACATATAAGCAGGCAAACTCTCACACATACACTATACATAAATCTAAAAGAGAAGTGAGGGGCACGGAGGAGCGCTGATTCCTCAGTACTGTATACTACAATAATATAGTGGTCAGCCTTCATGGCCACGGCATACAGTGCTTTGCTGTTCTGTGTAGAAACAGAGCTGCTGCTTCTACGATTGCAACCACACCCAGGACAAGCTAAGTGAGGAATAAGGACAGGAAAACTCATACGAGAGGAAGCATTTCATTAGTTGTAGAAAGGGGAAAGAGTAGGTGCTTTTGGTCAAAATGTATATAATCGGTACAGAATGTTTTCGATTTTATGACATTTCAAGCATAATTTACTTCTGTGAATCCTTCTTTGTCTCTCATACTCACCTATATCCAATGGCCTCGGTTCACTCTCCTGTTACCTGTGCTCTATTACCGGCCCCTTTCCTCAACAGCTCCTTTTCCCCTCAGCACTCAATGGCCCCTTCCATTACAGGACGTATACCCACACGCATACCCACCTACATACATGCACGTTAACATTTCAAGGTGGGCTCCATGCATGAGAGAAGGCATGTTGTATTTATGTGAGGTTGGGTTACCTTGCTTAATGTAATATTTTGAAGATTCATCCATTTCCGTACAAGTATCATAATTTCCTTTTCCTTTCCAGTTGAATGAAGTCCCATTGTTCATTTGTTGGTGGCATATTTACATGATCCACACATGTTCGGATGGACCTGTTCCTAGGCTGGGTCCATTGTCTTGCTATTATGAATAGAGCAGCAATAAACATGGATGAACAAGTATCTATGAGGTAGGATGCACACAGCACTTTAGAAATTTGACCAGAGGCCGTAGGGCTGCGTCATATAATAGCTTAATTTTCAGTTTTCTGATGGCCCTCCACACTCATCCCCACAGTGGCTACAGCAGTCGATACTCCCTCTATAACTCACAGGGTTGTCTTTCCCCCATGCTAGCTAGCATCTATTCCTCTCTGTTTCTTGGTGGAGGCCATGTTGACTGAGGTGTGATGGAATGTCAGAGATGCTGTAATTTGGATTTGTTGACAAGTAAGGATATCGAACACTTTTAAAATATATTTATTGGCCATTTGTGTTTCTTCTCTGGAAAACTGTCCATTTCATTCACCAATTTATTGACTGTTCTGTTCTTTTGATGTTTAGCTTTTGCAGTTCTTTATATTCCAGATAATAACACCTTGTCTGGCAAAAACCTTCTCCCACTCTGTAGGCTGTCAACAGAGCAGACATTCCAAATATATTTTAATATGCTAATCACCTTATGCTTCTCTATAGTCTTAAGATTATAATCCCTCTTTGGCACAAATGTCATCATACTGTTTAGCAAAGAAACATGAAAACGTGTCTCAATTTTGCATTAGACATGAAGAGAAACATCTGCTCACATAAGAAGTAAAAGCCTTCAACTTTAATCCAATGTAGACTTTTGTTTTGTTTTACTGAAGCACTACAAAGAACAGACACCCCCCCAAAATAAAACCTAAAGCTAACACTTACCAAAGTTTCACACAACCATACAACATTACAAGAAGGTTCATTCACCCTGCCCTTTCCTAAAGGATCAGCACAGAAGCCATGACAAAAACTCTAGCACAGCTGTCACTCCTTAAGAAAACTAGCACTAGTGTGCATGGTCACCTGGTATGGCCTTCTCCAAACTGAAAGTACTTTGCCTGATAGTACAGTGTACTATAACTTTTATAGCACATGATCCTTCCCCACACCATGCACAGACCTTGCCATTGCCACCTCTTTACACAGATGGAACCTCCAACTTGAAAGTGTGTCTTCTCCAGGTCCAGAGTCAGCAGATAATGCTGGGAGGCAAGCTGTGGCCTATAGAACTCAGTTATGGACTTGGCAAACCACTCTCAACAACTCAGAAACACTGGAGTATTTTTGTAGATACATCAAACATGCCAAAAGTGTCAGAAAGCAAAGAAGGAGCAGCGATAGGTAAAGCAGGCCTACTGACATTGCTCAAGTGGATTCAGCACAGTATAAAGCTGAACGCTCTTGTTTAATAATTATGTATTAACTTCAGTGTGTATTATGAAAATATAGGAACTACTATTTATACATGGGAAGTAGGGCCCCATTTGGGGGTTTTAGTATTGTTAATAAAAGAATTTTAAAAGTTGATTCAAATGGAAGCACAGGGACAATTTTATTAGAGTTAAAAAGAAAAACCACAGGACAGGCAAACTGTAAACCTTCAGCTGCTGTCGAGAGGAGAAAAATGGAAGAAAGAAGGGGAAGGCTAAACCATTTAAGCTGACATGGAGATCAGAAGACAGATAGTGGGCCGGGGAAGCTTTAAAGAAAGGGTTAGGACGTCTACAGATCGTGCTTAACGCATTCTGCATTAACCCGTAGATGCTGATCAGAAGCAGCCCACCTTTTCTACCAGAGCCCTGGCCAGGGGAAGGTGGAAGGAGAAGATGGTCTTCCCAGGCTCTCGGAGAAAGCAGGCATTGGTGAGTTGTTCCTGAATAGACTAAACAACATCAGGCACTGTGCTAATCCAGCACTCAGGAGACTGGAGCTGGTGGTTTGTTAGATTGAGGTAAGTCTAGGTTACGCAGGGAGAGTCTCTTTCAAACAAACACACAATATTTTGGGGTGATGAAACCAAACAATAGCTAAAAGGTGCCAGACACAAGAAACTGTGGTGGAAGCAGAAGACTATGTTTAGGAAACACTGTGAATCAAGTACAGTGTTTCTAAACTGCAAAGGCAATTGTAACATTAAATAGATGTGATAACAATCATTTCAATCACATTTGAAAATTACAAGCCTTTGGAGAAATTGTCAGCCATTATTATATCAGTAATTTGGCTATGTGGACACTCCTAACGCAATCCCTGTCTGAGGTAATAAAGCCAGAAGGCTATAGCACTATGGGTATAGCTATACTCGTATAGCATTCTTGCTCTGCATGATGTCATTCTGCATGAGGAGAAGTGGCTTCAGGAATGAACAGAACATCATGAATAATATGAATGGAAACTATGGCTAGTTTCTGCTGCCAAGCAAAACCGTTAAGTACAGAAGTTGAATGAATTAAAGAAAGGAGGGCAGAACCATGAATACTGGTTATACAAATCATGGTTTTCATAAGAAGAAGGAGCAGCAGAAGGAGAAGGAAAGGCAAAAATGACTTCAAATGGGACAATGGTCTTCAAATGAAATTCTGGTTAGCAGCATGTTTTGTCTACATCATGGTACTTTTCTTCAGGTTGCTTTGTTTAAAACACTAATTTAGTCATGTGACTCTACTAGAAAGTGCCTAATAGAAAAGACTGAAAGATTCTCAGACTAAAAGATTCACAGTCAAAAATGGGCAAAACAAAAGTTACTTTCTCAGTGATATGAGAGGTCTTTGGCAATTGGAGGAAAACAGGAGATATTTTGGGGCAAACAATAATAACTAAGGTGTTTGGAAGTGAAAACTGAAGAGGTCCATGAAATATAAGACAGTGGCTAAGTATTTCCATATGATAAGCAGAGGGTCTTTCCTACCCTCCTTCCCGCAGTATGCAATTCTCTAAGATTAGGAACCAGCTGTCAGAGAGCCAAGTTCTACCCAGAGAAACTGTTGAGAACAACTGCCCACTAATAAGTGACAAGGGGGCTTGGAGAGAAGCAGGTGGAGCCATTATTGATTGCCCAGAATGAGTGCTGCGGATTACAGACTCAAATATCATCCATAGTATAAACTCCCCAACACTCATCCAGGCCACTTGAACACTTAACAGTTACTAACAGAGCTCCCTAATTCTGTGTTCTGCTAAGACAAAAATGAGTACAGAGTGCTCAACAACAGAACACACATGTAGTGCCAACCTGATGAAAGTATTTTCATTCCAAATCCTGTGGTTTAAGCATTGTAGGCCAGCAAGAGACCAGTGCCATCTAGAGGCAGAGGACAGGGACCTGCTCCATCACTGGCCAGGCTACAAAAACTTGTTTTTCAAAATGTATTCTCCATTACTTATTTCCATTTCAAAAGATTAATGTCTAGCAAATTGTGCTTATAATACCTTTTAAATTAAAGCCAGACATAACCCTCAATAGTATAATTTCTGAAAGAGACAGTGTTTCAGGAGATGATCCTAATGAAACACGAAGACAGACAACACAAACTCTGGCTTAGCTATGCATTTGGAAGTCACCAGCTCCTGATATAGACAACAATAATCCAAGAGGTTACAGCAAGAAGGCCTTAGAAATGAAGAGGGTAGGGTGGGGAGATGCAGGTAGTCATGCAGAAAAAGTGGTTCAGGACAGGCACAACAGCACAGTCCTGTTCCAGCAGCAAAGCCACCTGATCAAAACAGTCTAAACACTTGCTGGGACAAAAGCACGACATTGTCTTAAAAGAAAACAGAGAAGAAAAACCTTTAAGGTCGACTGCTATGGTTGGGTTCGCAAATGTTCCCTAAGGCTTGTCTGTGAAGGGCAGGTCCCCATCCTGTGTTCACTCCTGAAAAGTACGCAAGGAAGCCCTGTTGTCGTGGCGTGTTCTCAGAAATTATGCGAGCCCAACCTCTTTGTCTCTCTATGCTTCCCACCTTCCCACAAAGTGGGCATCCAGCTGCATGGCAAGCTCCAACCATGATAAACTGTGTTGTCGTACGTAAAAGACAACAAGGCCAAGTGACCAGAGATTAAACTAAGCCTTTCTTCAAATACTGATATATCTTACGGATTTGTTATGGTAACAAAAAAGCTGGCTGCCACCTTAATTAATTGTGATAAATGTGTCATGCTAATATAATGTTTTTAAAAGTGAGAAAGCTAGTATTGGAGATTTCAAGAGCTCTCTCTATTGTTGGCAACATTTTTGCAAATCTAAATCTATTCTACAATAAATGTGCTGTTAAAATGAATATGGAGACAATATACTTCTTTAACTGAAGTCAGCATGATACAGAAAAAACAGAGCCCCAAGAGTCTCATCAAACTCTTGCTGTGAATGAAGATGGATGACCACGATTTTCAAATAGCTTCAGCACCAGCAAAGATCTCTGGGTACCAGCAAGACCTCCAGAGCAGGGACCACCCCCGCAATGCCTTCAATGCTGCAGATGCTTCATGCCTTCCTCACTAATTACTTGATTAATTTAGAGCTACTGCAACAAAACACACACTGAGTCAAGGATCACATTTCAGAGTTGAAAGTTTTAAGTGTTCTATCCAATTAATACACTAACAACACATTCCACTCTTTACATTATCTATTCCTACCCCTCTGTCTTCACTTGAAAAAGAAATGTGTCTTGCCCTGGGAACAGAAGCCATTCAAAAGTTTCCTAGAGTGTAGTCTTCCATCCTCTGCTATAACCATTCCTGTCTTTGATGAAGCCATGCTTCAATCTTTCAAGAAGGTTCTTTGAAGCACACTCTCCTCAGGGCAAGCTCTAGTCCATGCCCCTCCACTGCCTCCTACATACAGTTTATTATATCACTGTATCTTTAGTTCCTTTCATAGAGCTCATGTCCTCACTCCTGTGCCTGCCATCCCTCTCCTGGCTCTAGGGTCTCAATGAACACATTTAATTCTTCCCTCGAAACAAGTGAGCCAAACAAATGAAAACTGGCTGTTCAACCAGAACATGCTCCCCAGTCATGTGTGAATGAAGGGTTCACTCTTTGGCCATCTTCCATACAGCTTCCTTTTCTTTCAATTGGCACTGTACATTTCTAACCCAAAAGCCTTTTTCTCAGCTTTCCATACTCCTTCATTTGCATATCATGCCTTAGGTGAATGAATTTACCTCTTAACTCTAGCTTTCAGCTATCTGCCAATGCCTTTGACTTTTGATGCCACAGTTCTTAGGAACCTTAACTAAAAAGCACTTCAGCCAAAAAGCTGCGCTGGGACCCAAGCATACATCTGACTACAAAGTGACTCCATGGGTAAATTCCTCACCTAAGTAGCCCAGGCTCAGTTCTTTTTCCTGTTACCATCACAAAACGTACGTCTCTTGCAATCCTTAACTCTGTAAATGTACCAAGAAAACCATGTCAAGGCTCTTACTTTCCCTTCTCACCCCACATGCAATGATGAAATCCATTTCTACCTCCACAAGTGCCTTTGTACCTACATTGTCATCTCCTTGGCCAGGCCTGCAACTCATTCAGTCTCTTGGGATGTAACTCTTTTCTAATATGGTGTCTCCAGCTTCAATGTACATGGTGGTTGTATTCTGCTAACTACTCAAAACGGTCAAACTGATTACCTCACTCTTATTACTGAAGATCTCCATGTTCTGTTTCGTAGCCTAAAGTTCAGATGTCCTGAAAGTTATACAGAAAGCCCTTCATAAAACTGCCCATGCCCCGCCTCTTTACCTTGATCATCTATTACCTCTCCATGTGCCAGGAACTCCATAATATATGTTCTAGGGATGTGTCACAATTGCTATATTTTGATGCTGTCAAATATGCTACTCTTTTAATACCTGAGATGCAAGATCATTCTTTTCTGCAACCATAATTTTTTGTTCAAAGTCTTCAAAATACCTATATTTCTTCCTGCATCAGAAGTGATTTCTCATTTCTCTGGTGAGACCATCTATCATGGTATAGAGCCTGTAGCTGTTTATCTCTCACAAAGCTATGAACAAGGAACAGTGACTAATCAACATCTTCTTTGATACCAACCCTGCTTAGGATTAGGTTCCCAGGAACATGTGCCATCTATAAAGAGAAAGCAAATTATATCCAATTCAGCTCAACCGAAGCCTGTATGGCTAAATACAAGACCTCTAAGCTCCAGGACAGAACAGTCATATAGTGGCAGATACAGCCTGTAACTCCAGAAAGTACTATCTCATCTACTCATCCTTGACTCAGAAAGAAACAGGAAAGAATCCCTTTAAACAGAATCACATGCACATACATGCACATACCACACCACAGGAGCTCCCAGACCTTCACATCCCATGAATGTAGCAAGCAAATTCAATTATATTATTCAAACCCAAATAAAGCATCTCAGCAAATATTAAGTATTCAAATCACTTTGGTGGAAGGACTGGGACATCTTATATTAAAAGGATAGCAGACTCATCTAAGTGGATTTGAGTTGCTAATTTCCACGGTTTTTAATTTCTTTAAACTACTGGGATCGTCTGCTTCTCATTGGGGAGGACTTGTGTTTGAAAGGGCCAGTTAAACACCACTCTGTCCTAGGGTCTCTGTGGGAAGTCCATTCTTGTTTCAGTTAATTGACATCGAACCAGCTTTGTCATTCCCTGGATTTTCTGTAATGCACCACATGCCAATTAATCAAATTACAGAGACCAGCAGAGGGGAGGGAACGAACTGAAACTGGGTATTTTGTAAAGAAAGAGAGAGAGGGAAAGAAAGAGAAAGAGACTTCATTCTCTCCCTGCTGCTCTTTATTTCCTCTCCCTGTAATGAGACTTTGTGCCAGTGGAGCAAGGGGAAGAGAGCTGAAATAGGCTACCTTTTAAAATACTGTAGCTAAGAACAATAACTGTCAGACAGCTGAACCAAACATTGCTTGTCAATGTGCTGTTCCAGATGAGGTATCTACCTTCACTGGACACACACTCTTCTGGGTTCAGTCTAAGCTTCTTCAGAGAATAGTCACCCTTCATTTAAAATGACTTTCATTTCCAAACTACATGATCTGCCCAAATCTTCCAGCTTCCATAAAAATACAAAGCTCAACTTGAATAGACAGATCCCTGGCCAGGTAGCACAAAGATGTGTTCCTGAGATACCAGGGCCAACAAAAATCCTCAGGGAGGCAGGTTTACCAAACATGGTTTCATGGAGCTGTTTTCTAGACATGGGCTGACACTGTCCTCCATGATCAGCCAGTACAGCACCGTCAGGAGTTCCTGAACCACAGTACTCACAGGAGATCCTGTTCTTGGGTATTCACAAATATGTGAGTTGTCCTCCCTGCTTTCATTAAGTCTCACATAGTAGACTTTATAGCACCTTTATTATCTTGTAGGTTATCCCAGGGATAAAGATAGGAAAATAATCTGCTCTGCTATACACACAGAAAATATAAAAAATTTTAATACATTACACAAAGGAGAGAAAATACATGTATATTTTCTGTATACAAAGAGCAAGGGATGTTTAATGCATGGACATGCTGTGATAAGAAACAAGTATGGCAGGTAGTTGAGGTGATGATTCAGCTGCCCACCAATCCCTATAATTCCAGGGCTGGGGAGGCAGAGACAGGAAATTCTGGTCTGGGGTTTGCTAACCAGAGGCTAGCCAGATCAATAAATGTTAAATTCAAAGATAAACTATCACTGAGAAAGGTATCTAATATCTACTTCTGTCTTCCACAAAGCACATGCATGTATATGTATGTACGTACACACACACACACACACACACACACACACACCTCTATATGCACATACACACAAATAATACAATAAATAACAATCAACAATGGCAACAACAAAAATACCATATCCCTATGTGAACGGGTTCTCATGACAAACAGTTTAAAGGAAAAGGAAATACCCATTCTGCTGTCTAAAGTTATGACCTCTCCTTATCCTCTTCCCACGCCACGAGGACAAACAAAACAAGGGGAAATGATTGCTAAACAGATCATTCATGACGCCAATAGGCAAAATACTGCAGAGTGAATATACTACCAAAAACTATCCTCCCTGCCAAAAAGAGAATGTCACTCCTGATATTATTTAATATTATTAATATTTATTATTTATAAAATAATAACATCATAATTAAGAAGGGCCAGATACCTGTGAATGTTGACAATATTCAGGCACCTCTATGTGTGATCAGCACAGAAAACGCAACCATTTATTTTTAAGGTGAATTTAAGAATAATGTAAGAGTAGGCACCAAGTGTTAAGTTCCTTCCAGCCATCTGGAAGCCTTCCAGATACTGTGAGGAATTTTTTTTTTTAAGATCTCTTTATTATATATACAATGTTTTGTCTGCACACCAGAAGAGGACACCAAATCTCATTATAGATGGTTGTGAGCCACCATGTGGTTACTGGGAACTGATGTTGGGACCTTTGGAAGAAGGACCAGTGCTCTTAACCTCTGAGCCACCTCTCCAGCCCCTGCCTTCCAGATACTGTCACCACCCCTTGGACATTATCCTCACCTGAAGGAAACTGAAGTTCAGTGTGATTAATCAAATAAGCAAGGATTATCAAAGAGTGAGCTGAAGACTTAGGACTTGATGTCATTTTAATCAGCTCAAATGCTTTTTTGAGAACAAAATCACCACCAGAGGCTGAGGACAAAGTGTTTGTTTTGCAAGCATGAAACCATTAGGTTTATTTCCAGAACCGAAGTAAATAGCCAAGTATGATGAGATGAGCTCGTAATCCCATTATGGGAGATATGGAGAAAAAAAGGCTCCCGAAGTGTTGCTGGCCAGTCAGTCTAGTCAAAACAGTGGGCCTCTGGTTCCTCCAAGAGACCCCATCTCAAAACCTTAATAATAATAAACAATCTTTTAATAATAAATCATCACTAATACAGATGATTCATTGTGGATAAATTTGTTGCACTCTGCTTAACAAGTATATACTATAGTATATACTAAGATATGGCAGAATCAATATCTAACTATATGATTTTAAAATGATATTTTGGGCACCAGAGTTTAAATAATCATTTGTACCACAACTGCCAAAGCAGGTAAGGATGCATATTCTACATATTCTTAACCACAAAACCTCCCATGAAGTGATGCAACACATCCTGAAAGAGAAAGGAATTAAGGCAACTCAGTGGGCTTTAACCTTATTTGGGAATCAATGACCTTTAAATTTTTAAAAATTTAGAATCATCAACCACAAGAATATAAACCCATTTTTCCTTAAAATTCATCTTCTCAACAACAAAAAATCCTTATGGTAAGAAAGTTATGCTTTATATTTCTTCAAACCTAGCTCACAAAATCTTCAGAACACAAACAGCAAATTACGTAAATCCTAGCGGTTAAGAAGACTCCAAGAATCAATGTGTACTAGATGTACTTAACTCTGAGCCCAGTAGTATAAAAGTGTCACCACTGATAGGTGGGACTGAGGGTGACAGGGAAAGACTCTCACTACCACCTATCAACCTCCTAAGCTAAATATGTGAAATGTTGCCAGTCCATTCCTGCTAAGAGCATCCAGGTATGTGTATCACACAAAGAGATGTAGTCCCCAACAAAATGTGAAATCACTGTGCAAGAGTGCAAGAACACTGAAAATATATCTGCCACTTTCACAAATCACTTAGGCTAGTAGAAAAGACACTGTTGCTGTATTTACAGGGTTTCAATAAAACCTAAGGAGGCCTCTTGGTCTTCTAAAGCAGCACAATGTGAATGGTGGCCATTTTCTTGAAATCTTGGAGGAACAGGATAAAAAGACTCTCATTTCTTTTGATGCTGGCTCAGAAGCACAGGTGCTCACCATTCAGTACATCTTTTGACCTACTGTCATTCTATATACTAGGAAGCAGTACTGAGGAAGCCTACACATTAATTACATTCAGAAACTTTAAATTAGTATTCACAGTAAGTATGTTTGTCTCTGTAGGTATGACTTTTCCATATCAACCCATTTATTGGATGAATAGTAGCCTGTCTCCCAAAATGTGCTTAAACATTATGGAAAGGGAATACTCCCACTTTGCCAGTTACTGATGTTTCATTCTTCCAACATCAAGCAATCCTCCTTTATCTTCTCTGTGAGAACATGGTGAGCTCTTGAAACATTTTCTTTTTGCAGTGTGACACAATGTGAAGTGATCAGTATAAGCTGCTGGAGAGACATCACAAAGGCAGGAATTCTTTTTTATTTATTTTCTATTATTACTATTTTTACATTCAGATCATAATTTCTCCCCTCCTCTCCACCAAGTTCCTCCCCTCTTCCCACCCCCACCCACTCCTCCTCTGTTTCTCTTCATAAAAGGACAGGCCTCATATCAATATCATATCCCATAGATATCAATCAAACATTGCATATCAAATTGCAGTTAGAAAAGGCACCTCCCCTTGTATTAAGGCTGATCAAGACAACCCACTATGAAGAAAAGGGTCCCAAAACCAAGCAAAAGAGTTATAACTCTAAGAGTTATAGGCTCTATTCCCACTGTTAGGAATTCCACAAGAAGACCAAGCTACACAACTGTAACATGTGTGCAGAGGCTAGTCCCATGCAGGCTCTCTGGTTATCAGTTCAGTCTCTGTGAGCCCCTATGAGTCCAGGTTAGCTGACTCTAGGTTTTCTTGTAGAAGTTCCCTGGACTGCTTTGTTCTGCTTTGCAGAATGGGCAGACAGGGGGGTTGAGCTCCCCCAGAGACCTGTTGCTTCCTCTGGTCTCTATCATTTGCATAACAGTACTTCTTGCAGACAATATATAAGATAACTTTTGCTAAATATCCCAAGATAGCTTTTGCTAAAACAAATATTTTCATCAAACTCTTAATAGTAACACCTTCTCTGATGAAGGTGCTCTGTGATTGCTTCCACATGGTTGGCCCTTACTACACTTGCTCCTCTGGAAGGAAAAATAGCTCAAAGAATGTCTGGCCAGAAAAGCAGACAGATGAACCACCATGGATTTAAATGTGTTAGCTGCCATTTTTTGCAGTTCAGTTTGGCAATCTGGAGTGAAAAAGACACCCAAGAGCTGCACATACTAACTGTGGCTCTGTTTGGGATTCCTGTCAACAGAGGAATCACAAAGAAAATAGTCTGGCACCCTCAAGAAACCTACTAATCTAATGGGGACACCAGGGATATGAACAATGAGATTTTTCAAGATATTAAATTACACAATGCAGCCGGGAGTGTCATGAGATCATATGCATAAGGGTCTCAGGCTAAAGGGCTATAACTTCTATCTCACTACCATCAACAATGCATTATTTGCAAAAGCCCCATGGCATAGAAAAGACTGGTCGAATCAAATGTGTCTCCAAATCCCTCTACATCTTCCAATAATGGGGTACTACTCAAACCACATGAGCGATGGATTCCTGTGATCAATAATTTCACTATCAGAGAAAAATCTAAGCAAACATCTGGGTAAATGGAAGAAAAACTAAAGACAAGCTGTTACTAGTAAGTGTGTCTTTGACAAGAGCCCTGCCTAAAAGATTTTTAAAGAAGAGATCAGAGAAGTGTAGTCACTGTAATCTATCAAGGCGAAATTAAAATGCCCTCAATAAAACTCCTCCACATGAGGCTATTAAGGAAACCCAATAACCACACAGTAGAGAATAAATAACCACTACTCACTGAAAGACAGAAAAGTGATTTGGGGCTGAAAGCAGAAATAAAGAAACTACCTTTGTCTCACAATAGGAGTGGCTCACAGAAAGAAGCCGAAGAATAGGAAGGTCCTAATGAACCATCTGGAAGGAAAGCAACAGCATCGAAGAAGAAACTGTCTAATAATGATTGGCAGTGGCTTCCTGCAAGAAAGCGGAGAGCTGTTTCTTGAAAAATACACACTCCACTATGCTTCAAATGAAGGGTACCAACTCCACTTGAACTCATGACAACCAAGGGAAACAGCCAAAAGAAGAATGTCCTCCACACACTCCTACCTACAGAATGGCCAATGAGCATGACCACTTTTTAAAGGCAGTGAGTGGTATGTGAACTGAACGCTGACATGTTGATGAAGTGCCATTTGAATAAATGTGTTCTGGCTAAAACTTGCTCAGAAGCTTTCTTTGTACACCTTCACATATCTCTGCTATGAAAGCATTTCTTTGTTTCTACATCAATATTCTTTTTTTAATTAAAATTTTTATATTAATTATTTACTTTGATTTATACACTTATATTAAAGTATTAATTACTTCCTCATAAGTTGTATCTTCATCTATTAAGACCTAATATTTTATACCTGACATAAGAGTAAGAATTTTTAAAATATTCTAAGAACTAAGGTAGGCAAGTCTTTGTAAATAAACAACACTTTGTCAGATGCAGGTATGGATTTAAAATTCTATTTCTAACACTGATAAAAGAAAGTAACCCAACCCTCAGAAAAACATCAAAGACAAAAGCAAGCAAATATAATTTTATAAAACTTGGTGCACTGCTGTTGTGGTTTCAGTTTTCCAATAATACTTGGACTGACAAGGAAGAGGAATAATAAAACAGATGCACACATTATTACATACAGTAATTTTAAATTGTGCACTTAACATGGTTTTTGAAGCTGATTAACACAGAGTAGCAAGTCTCTTCAAATTGGATAAAGCTTGGAAGCAGTGATGCATAAGTGCATGTATGGACAAAATCCTAAGTACAGCTGCCTCAGAGGATGCAGGGGGATGCAGACAAACTTGTGAAATGTGCAGACTGTACAGTCCTGAGTGCTATAGAAACTAAGGCTGTCAGTCTCCTCCACAACTCCACAGGTCACCAGCACAGACCACTGGCACAGGAAACTGGTCAACCTGGCTGCACAGAGCACTTTCAAGCATAGCTGGAAACAGAACAATTTTGAGCACTGCTCCAGGTATATATTTTTGATTAATACTTTTAATCATATTACATTGACCTAGAGTTTACATGACAGACTTTACAGTGGATCTGTCTAATAATGAAATTTGACATTCTGTACAAAATAGGTTTAAGCTACAGAACAATGATTCTCACATTTTTTGTCTTCAAATCCTTATATCCTAGGAATCATAATATTCTCTCCAATGTGCAAAGACTATAATGCTTATCTATTGCATTTATCCCTTCCTTCTGATTGATCATCACTGACCTGCTTTTTTTAATCACGTCCATGAATTTTTTTCATACTTACATTAGAGTTATTTAATTTGAAACTTGTGTCTTATACAATAAGGCATATTCTGAGTAGCTATAAACAGATAACAGTTTAGTACAGCTCCAGTTGTTAGAATCCTTCAAGACAACATCAGTAATAAAGCCTCATCACTATGGAGAGATGTACCCAATTCATTTTATTTATTATTTCTCCTCTTGATGGACATTTGAGCCTTGAATAAAAAAAGTCAAACCATGAAACATGAAATTGTTATTTTCATAGAAAATGACCAAACTGTTCTGTGCAGTGGTGGGAACTGCACTTCCTTTCAAAAAGCTGAGAATCCTATGATTTCACTCAACACTGGCAATCACAAAGATTATGATCTGCTTTTCTACTCACATATTTCCTAATCAAACTGTTGGTCAATCATGTACCATGTTCTATCAAGAGTTCTTTATGATATTCACCCTTTATTTTATTTCTTAAGGCATAGTACATCGTCAGAGTATGAAGGTAAGTAAATGTCTCGTGTTTAAAGAAGAAAAGCCCTTGTGTGTGTACTTACCATCCACACTCACTTTTAGAAAGAACTTTAGCACTGGAAACATGGAAAGCCTCGCACCCAAGTCTCATTACATTGGGTCATTCCTCAGGTGGAAAACAATTCTTTTGGTTTGTTTATTTGTTTTCTATTCTCTCAGTTTGGTTTGTAACTTCTCAACATGTACCTGAACCCCTACCTAATATATTGAGTAATCATGTTCCCTCTTTCAGCTTTACACAAATGTAACCAACTACCAAAGTGCCTACAGCTTCCTCTTACTTATTGGTCAATATTGCGTCTCCTATTCTTTACTCTGGCAGAGTTGTGACTTCACTACTACAGACACATCATCCTGCAGACAATCAAACCAACATATCCCAATTTAGTTCACTGTTACTGCTGCTGGTAGAAATTGGCACTCTTCCAGCGTTCATCTAATTCTAATAGTTTTATTTTTAAAATTTGGTATCTCCTTCCTGTTAGATGAGACACACTCAAAACATGGAATGAATTCAAGTACAGGTCTTTACACTTTCAGACTTATAGATCCATGGTCCACAGTCTCTTGAACTCAGTGTTGTTGAGCACTTTCATAAAGAAAACATTTCCACTGCTGAAAAGTTTTAATGATGCCAACATCATTTTTTTTTAATAAATGCAAGGTTTTCAACCAGACAGGGCTTACCCTGTCTCTCTTCAATCTAATATGTCCTTAAATGGCCATATGTGAAGGCTTTTATGGCAAATTTTAATATAATCAACTTTAACACTCTTTTCTTTCCATGAGCTTTTTCCTCAAAGAATCTCACATTTCAGATATTATATTCCACCAAGGTAAGAATAATGACCTCCAGTATTTTCTTCCACATTTTTAAAAGATTATCATTTCATAAATGGATTAAATCACTCGGGAATGAATTTCGTATCCATGAGAGACTGAGATCAATTTTCCCATGGATAACTGTCTCAGAACAATTACAACAGTTTATCTTCCCGCTTTCGTAACTTCACTATTTTGTAGGTTTATAAATAAGTATGATTATTTCAAATTCTCTAACTTTCTGCTACTGCTAAATCATCTTTACAACCATAAATTGTATGTCTTAGCATCAAGTAAGGCAACTGGACCTTGAATTTTCTAATCAGTCATTATTCAAGTTCTTCAATACCCAGGAGACACTGTCAGATTTACACAGTAAGACAGGAGAATTACTATCTTCATGACATTGTTTTCTCACTTATAAAATACTTTTATGTGGTATATTGCTTTTATTATATGTTTAACGACATTTAATCATTTTGCCTATAACTATCTTGGGCAGCTTATACAGTATTTATATACAGGACTTCAAAGTTCTAACTGGTACTGTGAATGGAATCTTTATGCTATTACATTTTGTATTTGTGATATTATCATTCTCCGTTCAGCAGGGGCCTGGAGTTCAGCAGGGGCCTGGAGTCCAGCTTCCAGATGGTAACAGGGGTTCTGTTCCTCTCTGGGGCAGCTAGAATACCTTACGCTGAGTCCCAAGTGCACTAAGGTATGAAAAAGTTTTTCCAGAGTGCTACAGTTTAGCTCTTTTAGCATGAGGTCACCAGTGGCAGTGGAAGCTCGACATTCCAAAGCCTAGGTGATACCAAAGTGTTACAGCTCTTGGTCAAGCTGCTGTGCTGAGCATGGCAGAGGTGTGGGCCAAGGTCCATGTCCATATGACTTGCAGCTAAGACACAGGAATGGCGAGGCCCAGGCCCAGTGGGAACCAACAGAGGGTAAATGCAAATCTCAGATGGTCTTGAAGTGAGAAAGCTCCAGCCTTTATTCATGGGAAATCAAGGGCAAAATAAACCCTGGACAGAGGGAAGGATTTCGAGGGTGAATGATTTGATTCGCTGGGGTCAGGGGATCAGGGATACTTAATGGTCCTATCACAAGAAAGAAAATGCAGTGCTTAATTAGCCTTTGGGGAGATAGGGTTCTCCAAGTACAACTGAAGTTCACTGCTGGACTAAGATCCTTAGTAAGGTGGGGCGTTTCTAGAAATTGCTACAGCAGTTTTCTTATCAGGGGAAGCTTCTGGCCTATAATCTGTCCTAAGGGCTATGTGACCTCCTAACAAGATCTGGGATCGCCCAGATCAGGGGAGACTTTTAACACCCTCCTCCCCCCATTGAGAAAAGGGAGTCTATCATAAAAGTCTGAGCACAAATAGTTAGCTATCTGGAGAAAACCGACTTCAATCTTCTCCAGCAGAGCCCCACACTTGTGATAAGAAATACTAATGTTTCTACATTTTCCTTGTACCCAATACCTTACTGAAGTACCTTCCTATTCTGAGTAGATCTAGACATTCTATTAAACTTGCATATGCACAATTATATCATATGCAAAGAAAATAGCTTTATCTCTTGTTATCTAGGGTTTCTACCCTCTTTTCTCTAAGATTTCTTTTTTCTTTCTTCCTTTTCTTCCTTCCTTACCCGCTTACTTACTGACTTTTATTATATCAATGGGTGGATCCATGTATAGGGATGTGTATGTGAGTACAAGTGCCCAAGGAGGCCAGAGGCATTGGATCTCCTTGGAGCTGGAGCTACAGATAGTTGTTAGCCGCCTGACATACGCGATAGGAATTGAATGCATATCCTGTGTAAGAACAGTTCGCACTCTTAACCACTGAGCCACTTCTCCAACCTTTGGGTTCTCTTTTTTTTCCATATTTGGTGGTAGTAAGGACTGAAGGCAGGTCCTGAGGTCCTCTATTTTACTGTATGAGGGAGACTTTCTAATTTACTAATGAGCAGAATCAGGAAAGCAGGTGACTCTGAATGGTGGCTACTTTTGATAGAAACATGTATAATGATTCATTATTAGTCATGATGGATGCTGCTAATGCCTGACAGACATCATTTGCAAAGTTCAGGAAGTTCTTTTCTATTCTTAGTTTGCTAAAGTTTTTACCATGTGTCATTAATGGCATTAAATGTATTTTTAATGCTATCAGATAATTAAATGTCAAATTATTTTCTACAACTATTGAAATACGCACATGCTTTTTTTTCTCTTTTTATGAGTTAATATGGTAGAACATAATATATGTAAACAATAATGGAACACAATATTGAATTAAACTTGTAAATACTTCATTCAATAAATGTTTGTTCATTAAAACAGAATTACTAGTATCGTAACAGTGAAACTTCCAAATTTTCCTTTTCATTTAGCATGAATATAAACAGGTATAACCTCATAAAATGAGCTTGATAAATGTCTTGTTTTCTCCTGTATGAAACTAATATTAAGTCTTTTATTATTTGGTAAAAGTTCATGTATTAAATCACATGGAAAATGTAGAAGTTATCAGAATTATTTCAGATTTCTATTGTGTGTCATTTATACTCTTTTCTTTAATGTACCCTCCCTTTTAAAAAGAATTGGTAGTTACCTTCGCATTAAAGCAGGCTGAGCCAATGTCTCTTGACTGTCTGGTCTCAATGTTTTCTGTGTTTTAGTTTTTGCAGTAGATGAATCTTAAACACATGTTAACACAAAAAGAGATGACTCCTTAAGCACACAATACTCAAGTAAATTACAGTTCAAAACCTGTAGTGGATGTTTTGATTTCTTTGTTATATAAATATGTTTTTGTTTTAAGCCCAACTGTGGGATATGGAACTCCCTTAGTTTGTCCACAGCAGACAATTGCCTTGTGTGGGATGTGGTCTTTTGCCAGATGGTAATAGCCTTCTGCAACCTGGATAAGGGCATGGTCTTTGCTGAGTTTCTGAGGACTCTGAGAGGGTATAAATACGAGAGCCCAGACAGAAGCAAGGGCTTCGAGGAGACGGACAAAGAAGGCTGCTTTTTCATCCTGCTGCACTTGCCATTTGCTGTTACTGGACTACTAGATGTCTTAACAACTGAGATTAGTATTTTCCCAAAGAACCTGACAGCCCTAATCACCCAGAACTATGTCTGAAATGGTCTACATCCCCTTTTCCTTCTAATTGTCTTTCTCTCCCACCTAGGGTTGGGGATATGGAAGGGAGGTAGAGGCTTAAAGAACTCCAAATAAAATACAGTTTAAAAACAGCATCTATGGGCTAGAGAGATGACTCAGCAGTTAAGAGCACTGAATGCTTACCCAGAGGTTCTGAGTTCAACCCCAAGCAACTACACAGTGGCTCCCAACCATCTATAATGGGATCTGATGCTCTCTTCTGTCTGATGTTTTCTTCTGTCATTCAAGCATACATGCAAATAGAGTGCTCATATACATGCATAAATAGATGTTTTTTTTTTTAAAAAAAAAAAAAACAGCATCTACAAAAATCAATCCTCTTACACACACCATAAAATGTCAAAATCACTATTACTATGAAGAAAAATCCCAAGCCCTGTATTTTCCATACTGGTGTTTCAATATGGATCTCCAAAGTAAAGACTTTATAAAAAGATTAGATTTTCATCACATTTTAAGAAGAAACACCTTATCTTCAGGTGTTTCATTAGTATTCAAATTTCTAACCACCTTAAACACTGCTTTCCTTTTTCCCTAAAAATGATTTCCCTTCATAGGATCTACACATCAGGATCAGATGAGCCGAGCAAACCCTGCCCCCACCCAACATTCCATTTCCTAAAATGTTGCTTCTTCTGCAATTTGCTTGAACTGGGTCATTCTTTATATTGAGTGGCATTTCTTCCCAAACTAAAACAAAGGGACAGTTCTTAGTTTCCAATGGATTGTAAAGAGATTCCATCGGTTTACTCCACATAGACCTACACACACACAAAGAACACACAAGGAAACAGTTAAGAGCACATGAACCCCTCTCCACTCCATGCAACAAAAGAAGTCCACTGCCAACACTGTGGAAGTTCTGAACTGTACTTGAGAATGAGTTTATGGAAGAGAACAGTAGTACCTGGAAAGGAGACCTTCCTAAAAACATTGCTCAGAAAGAAAAATTTGGGTTACCAAATTTGCTAGAAGAACTCTGACATGACATACTGATAAGATTGGTAAGACTGAGCGTCAGTGATTACCACCATCCTAAGAAAAGAATTCGTCAGGGGCTCAGAAGGTAGCTTGGGTTGTAAAGTATTTGTCATGAAAGCACAAGGACCTGAGTAAAACCTAGGCATAGAGCTCACCAGTTATGCTAGGCTGACTAACCAATGAGCCCCAGGGATCTTGCCTACTCTGCTTTACCAGCACTGACATGTCAAGTACATGAGACCACATCTGGCTTCTATAAAAAGCTAGTGTAATTGGTACTGGGAATTGAACTTCTAGCTGTCAGGAGTGACTTCCTACACAGGGATGCTCTTAGGAGAACCCTGCCAACTAGTTTTATCTGGATGTTGAATGGTTTTTAGTTTTCTTTTTTATTTATAGCTTTTTATTAATTATATATAAATTTCACATCATGTACCCTCATCCCACTTATCTCCCCAACCCTTCATATCAACACTTTGCCCTTGCAACATCTGCACAAATAATAATAATAATAATAATAATAATAATAATGATAATGATAATAATGTCGAAAAAAGGAATCTTGTTGTGGAAGCTGTAGTGTGTCCCACTGTGTTCCACAGTATATCCTTTTGTCTATACATTTTTACTTGCAAATGTTCACTGCAATGGTCACTGGTCTGCTTCAAGGCCTCCGGTTTCTTCTACACTTTCAATTCTAGATCCTCCCTGGGACTCTTCTTGGATATCCTGTTGTTGCCCTGTGTCGTGGAGATCCTGCAGCTTTGGATCTGGAGGACTGGATCTTTTAAGCACTCCAGAAGTTCACAGAGGCGGTAGATGTTCAGTGGGAATGGGTATTACCTAAGTTGGTCAGTCCATGCCAGCTCTCCTATGCTCAAAACACCAGGGCAAGTTCTGCCCCAACTATTTCCTTCAATGCAGCAGCCAGCAAGGGGAGAGGCCAGCTCTCCTACTGTCACATCCCAAGGGCTGGTTCACCTGCACCTTTGCCACCAGGGCCAGCTCTACTGTGCTGCCCAGGCAATGTGTAGGGGCCCCTTGAGTACTGCAGCTGGCAGGGGGTAGGGCCAGCTCGCCAGCTCTTGTGACCTTGCAGCCAGGCCTCTTACTTACTGCAGGTAGCAAAGGGTGGTGAAAGGGAGGTGGACATCTGGCCTTACTCACACCACCCAGCCACCCCACGGCAGATGAGTGGCAGGGTCAGCTCTCCTGCAATGACAGCATTGGGATCAGCTTACCTGCACCCCCAACACCAGTGCCAGCTATACTAATGGGACCAAGCAAGGTTCCAGGCCCACTCTTCAGCAGTAAGGGACAGGGCCAGCTCCGGTTAGTGTTGCTGTTCTAGTGGCCCAGTTCTTCCGCAAAGACTTGGGAATATCTAGAACTGTACACCTATCTACCTTCTATTTTTTGTTTAGAACAATTTGGCAAACTAGCATTTTAAATGAATACTGAATTAATTTTTATACAACATGTAAATATAGATGACACACAAAATTCTTAAATATAAATCATGCTTGTTCTGACTTCTATACCGTTATTTAGTCTAAATAATCCACACGTCTCTGACTGATATCATTTAACATCTTTGACCATGATCATGAATTTGTCAAACTCGACCTTTTAGTCATCAGTGTTGCTTCATATATCAAGTTTATAACAGTAGGCAAATGAAAGTTCATAATTCATAAGGCTTCTTAGATTATCTATTTTAGGCTTTATCCACATTTATCTTTTTTCTATAAATTCTACTTCTGATGTTAATAAGGCTACATCTGACACATGTGGGGAAGCATTTGCTAGACAAACCTTCCTATCCTTCACCCCTCTCTCTACTGGGTTTTGGTTCCAGGGCCTCTGAACATCCAACCTGAACATGCATTTCTATACCTGCTTTGCTTAACTAACATTGGTGTGTGAATATTGACACATTAGAACTCATACCAAACTTATAATTTTGACTTCCTTTCTTTTAGTCCTAACTTCTACATTACTCCTCTTTGTGTATTCTTTTCTTCCTCTATTCACTCTGAAGGCATAGGTGAAATTCCAAGCTTTACTTCAACAGAGAGTAAGCTACTTAGTATTTCTTTCTATCCTTCTTCTGATTCACAGCTTTAGCAGCCTTACCTGCTAATTATTCCTCTGAAAGTGTTACTTTCATTTACTTTCTTCAAAGAACAAAGGGGTGTTTTTCAATGATTTCTAAATATGCTGTCATTGTTCATTAATTTCTGTTATTATCAATATTTTTCTCTCTACTTTCTCTTCTTGAGACAGGGCCTCATTATGTAGTCCAGGATAGCCTCAAACTTGAAATCCTTCTGCCTCAGTCTTGCAAGGGCTGGGATTGCAGGTTCATGCACTACAACCAGCATCACTATTTCTTTTACTCTATAAATCTAATAACTTGTTTTTTACATGTAATAATGAATACAAAGATTATTAAATAGGAAAATAAAACAATATAGTGTTTTGAGTACTGTACACACATCTAAAAGAAAATTTTAAAAGTCATATTCATAGAGAAAAAACAAAAATGAGTCAAACCACTTTTCCTGGTATTAAGAGTAGATACGATTCAGAAAGAAAATTTCAATGGAAGATAGGAAATCAGAAATGAACCCTTTCCAGTGCTCACCATTGCTATATCAAGCTTGCCTTGAGTCATGAACAGGAGTGACTGACAAGCACAGAAATGAGCAGTAGCTGAAACACTGGCCTTAGGAAACCTGCCTTCCAGTTGAGTTCTGTAACTGACTGTTGTGCAATCTTGAGCCAGTCACTAGACTTTTCCAGACTGTGAAGTGAGATAATCAATCTAACTCTTAAGTTTTTATTGAGAGGAATAAATGAAGCATTGGAAATGGAAGCACCTTGCAACTTGAAAGGAAGCTAGTTACATACGTATGTAGGTGCATAACTTATTAAACAATGACCCAGAAAGCAGTCACAATATCAGACTAGACTATCTACACATGGTGCCTGGAAAACTGGACTGGATTACAACAAACATAAACCAAGAAAGGGCTATTTTTATGTGTGCCTTTCACTGCTACCTTCATTTTGTACCCTAAATTTCCTCCCCAATAATATGTCACTGTGGGTCTCTGAGCCTTCAAGGCCTCTCCTCTATCATGACATACAGGCTTACACCTTAGCGTGTTCTTTATTACTTTAACAGGGTAAGCCTGACTGAACACCTATCCAACGCCATCCCCTAGGCACATCACACCACTATTATCATGGCTCCCCTCACAGATGAATCAGAAGAGGCATTCTATTACTTTGTCATACTCCAGGCTCTGACTTGTCTCTTTTCATTTCCTTTAGGTTCTCTCACGTATCCATATCCTTTCTTACAGTTATTATTACTACCTTGGAAAATAATAAGCATCCCAAGAACTAGGAATGTCCATCTGTGATCCCTAAATCCAGCACTGAGCCAACTTTGAGAAAGGCTCTCCTAGGGGAATGGCCTGAATACCAAACAAGCTCTGTGCACCCAAACACAAACATCCACACTAACAAGTAAGACACCTCCCACCATCAATGCCAGGAAAGAGAGGCAAGAGCTTAGGGACAAGAGCACTGCTGATGGTACAAGCTGGAACAGCACCAGTCACGCTCAGCACAGGAGATCATTACTCTCCAGCAGCAGGAAACAGCACTAAGTTCCAACAACACAAATGGAATAACCAGCACACGGGCTTCAGCATTCTACCTTCACTCAGCCTGAATTAAAGCTGAATCTGAACCACTGGCCAGCTACAAGTAGTAAACCTGTATAAAGCAGACCAGTGCTGAGAAAATGGAACAAGAACAGACAAGTACAAGAGAAAGACGTTTTGTGAAGTCAACAGTTTGCAGCAGTGTGAGGCAACAAATCACTCAGACACACTGCGCCTTGGAAGGTCATCACAAAAGACATCAGGAAAAACGAACAGGTCACTAAAGGAAATGAAGATCAAGAACAAGACTCCTTGTTTCACTGATCACAAGTCTCCAGTTACAGCAATACAAATGTTCTTCAACAAGACTCACCTCATGTTTGGAGAAGAGCCGGACCCCCTCCAGCTGGTGGAAAACTGGGTAGTGCTGGGAATCGATCTGGTCACGGCGGTACACATCACCCACCACAAGGAAGGCATTAAGTCCCGCATGCAGCAAGTCCCACTGGTGTGCTGACGTGTGTGCTCTCAGCATGTGCTCCCGATTCAAGTAATAGTTGTCCCCCCTCTTCCTGCTGGGGTGGTCTGCTGGGATTAGCAGGCTGTCAAAGTTCTGCCAGGTAGTGACCACGGGGGGCAGCTGGTCATAGACAGAGAACAGAGGGGTCCTGGATCGCCGCATATACTGCTGGTAGAAGTGCTCCTTCACCCGCTCCTTGATCAGCCACAGAGGGTGGAACTGCTGGTTGTGCAGGTTCCTGCCCACCTTGGAAAGGACCTTTGGGGTGAGGTTGCTATAGTCATCCTGAGGATAGGATTTCCCCAGTAGCTCCACCACACCGCTGGGAGCGCCTTGGGCAGCAAACTGTGACGTGGCAGGCCTTGAGCCCCAAGCCCGATGCTGATGGCATCTGCAAACATGACTGACCTTCCTTACCAGGTAGGTGTGCGCACAGGCAGCTCTGATGAAGGCCAAACAGACCATTATAGAAGCTCCTCACAATTCTGGAAAAAGCACAGAAAAAGCACAAGTCAAGTTCCATTCTGTAGACAACAACAGATGTGTCCATGAGTTCTCTCACTACTTTCCTAGTGACATACATATGTGGCCTGGCGTTGCCTCCAGGAAGACCAACTGAGAAAAATCTATTGACAAGGCTGCTGTAATTTGAATGTGCTCTCCAGAATTCATGTTGAAATCCCGCTGGCATCTAACAGAACTAAAAGGTACAAAGCCACCATGGCTCGGCCTCTAGAACACAAGGGTAGGTTAAATCGAGTGGGAGTGGGCTCCTAAGGTAAGAATAAGCTCAAACCCTGTTCTCTCTCTTTTGCCATCAGATGATCCACAAGATATCTGTTCTTGTGCCAGTGCCTTCATTTTTTACCCCAAACTGCAGAGCTGTGAGAAACGAGTTTCTTTTAATGATAAATTACTCAATCTGCAGAATTATGTTATAGCAAGGGGAAAAAAAACAAACAGCTCCAGCTTTAAACCCTGCAGTCAGGAGCAAAGGCAGGTGGATTTCTATGAGTTTGAGGCCTGGTCTAGCACAGCAAGCTCCAAACAGGTCAAGGCTATATATATAATTTTTAATTCATTAATTAAAAGAAACAAGACTATGGCAAAGCTTTAGTGTTTTCGCACTAAGTCAGAAGAATACTGAAGGTATTGATCTCTAATCCCTAGGTGTGCTTCTCCTGTCATTTAAATCCTTTCCTCTGCAGAAAAAAAAAAAAAGAAAAAAAAGAAACAAACAAACAAAAAGCCTTCACCATGCTGCTCTGGCCAAACTCCTCATGAAGAAGAAAACATTAAATGTAACAACCTCCTTTATTTTTACAACATTCTAGCACCAAAAGAATGTTTAGAGGGACCACCAGCTCCATGGACATTCAAAAAAAACTGTATCTCCAAAAAAAATTTTTTAATTAAAAAAAAATTTTTTTTAATACAATCTTACAAAATGGCTCAGCTGATAAAGTACCTGTCATGCACACAGGAGAGCCCAAGTTTGGATCCCCAGTGTCCATGGAAAAAAGCTGAGGACATCCGCAAACATCTGGAGGCCACTGCTGAGTGTCAGAGGCTCACAGGCCAGCAGCCTAGGTGAACTGATAAGTTACAAGTTCATTGAAAGACACTGTCTTATAAAGCAAGGTACAGAGTGTGAGAGGCCCTGTCTCTAAAAGAAGGTGAAAAATGTCTGAGGAAGACATGCAATGGTGGTGTTGACCTCCACATGCATCGACACATATGTACACATGTACCCAAATGTATACATGCACACAACCACATGATCACATACACACCAATATATACAAACATATTTTTATTCAGATCTTCTGAATAAAATTACTACTTTAGATGGTTTCATTCAGTGATTAAAAAAATAAAAAGAAATGTAACAAAACTTTATACTAAGTAACAGGCTGTGCCAAGGAGGGTAGAAATTTTATCTGTGAATGAAAATCTTCTCTGCTTTTATTGGTCATGGCATTTAATATAAAACCATTCACATCATTCTATAATTGACTATTTTTCCTCAAAAAACACAAATTTTCTACAGCAATACACAAACACAAAAAGCCAAAAACACAGGACAGAATTTACTGGAAAAGTGACACAAAGATGACAGAAGACAGAGGACTGACAGGGTGAAAACAAAGATGAGAAATTGATATTGTAGAATTTCACAGTTAAGAGCCATCTCAGCAGTCATGTGGGATAGGTCATTGACCTCTCAGAACAGATGCCCAAACTCTGTGCCTGTTAGTGAAATGACTGTAATCTACTAACTGTTTATTCCTTACTTCAACAAAGGCAGTTTTGACTCCCTCAAGGACCACAACAACAGGTATATAACTGAAGATCAAAGTTGAAAATTCAAAAGTGATATAAGTTCTAAAACTTAAGTCACTCAAGTCTTTTGAATTTAGAACTTCCATTCTGAGTTACTTTAAAAATAGACAACTTCAAAACTCATACAATTTCACCAGGAATACATAACTCCACTGTCCACCAAAAGCCTACCTCACACATATGTGAACAACACCATTGCCAGAATCAAAATTACAAGTGGGAAGAACTTGTGAGATGCCTGTGCATGGAGCTGCCGTGATGGAGCAGCTTTCAGAAATGCCCAGGAACACCCTGGATTTATGCACCTGGCATCCTTTTCTCAGAGTTGCTTGAGTGGTTTTGGCTGAACTTCAACTGAATCTGTCTTCCCATCTAAGCTGCTCTGTCCCTGCAGAGGGTCTGATTTTCAAATTTCAGCATTCAGCCTTTCATCTCCTAGCACAAAGCAACACTGCCAGGCTGCTAGTTACCCAGCTCAGCCCTTTTGGCAAGACATAGGAAAACATTCCTTTCTTCCACAGGCATATGCTGCTATCCAAAGTTCAGGATTGCTAGAAAAGGACGTCTTTATATAGTTATTCATGGTTGCCAACTGTTTTGCCTTATCAGTGTCTGTCCTACACACGAAAAGTCCTTCCAGGTTCCCACAGATGAGCAGCAGCCTAGCATCCTATAACTGATCTTCTCACACACTGAGCCTGTCCATTAAAGTGTAATTTGTTGTCATCTTCATTTTGTAACTTTTGGTTCATCTGCTCAGCCCCAACTTAAGTCCATACTCCCATTCTTCATCCCCAAATAATTATTCATCTATTATCATCTATCAAGGAAGACAAATGACTGGGATTGCTTTCTGGCTTCTAAAATTTGAAAGTCTTCCCTCTGCTTCTACCTAGTTTCTCCCTAAGAAGTACGTCATCTGAAAAATGCAGGAGGTTCAGGAAGGCTTCCCAAGGACAGTGCTGTTCCACTTGTGCAGTATACTTGTGTGCCACCTTTTCTGAAGTCCTGGGTAAGAATCATTCATAGCCACTCATCAAGAAGGACACTAAAGCCCATACAGATAAACTAATTTACATAAATGACTTCACCCACCCAGTAAACAAAGTTCAGAACTCTAAGTAATTCAAGTACTTTTCAAAGTCCAAGTAACTTTAACATGCCTTTCCCATAACTTTAGTTTTACCCAAATAATTAGGACCAAACCATATATATATGAATAATTAAAGCAAATAAATTTATAACTTTCGATGTTAGAAATGAAATAAATATTTAAAGGAATGAACAAAAAATCCAAACCAAGAGCCAAATTGGCCTCTGGCTTGTTTTTGTACATGAAGCTTCCTAAAACACATCAGAGGGCATTTTTCAGGGTGACTTTTTCAAAACATGCATCCCCCAAAACACAAATAACCTACAGCATGATCTGATCCTTTATAGAAAATATTTGTTACCCTCTACTTTACTTAATTTACTGAGGTTTTATTTTTGCAGTTAGTATAATTTCCTTACTAAAAAATATATGTAGACAGTTGTCCCAGAAGCAAAAAGACACACATGGTATATACTCACTCATACAGACACACAACATAGGACAAACCCACTAAAACCTGTGCATCTAAAGAAACTAAGCAAGAGAGAGGACCCTAACTAAAATGTCCAATCCCCATCCAGAAAGGCAAAGAGGATGGACATCAGAAGAAGAAGAAAACAGGAAACAACCTAGGAACCTACCACAGAGGGCCTCTGAAAGTCTCTGCCCTTCAGACTATCAAAGCAGATGCTGAGCCTGATGGGCAACTGTTGGGCAGGTGAACGGAATTTTAGGTAAGAACTGGGAAATAGTAAGAGCTGGAGAGGACAGGGTCTCCACAAGGAGAGCAACAGAACAAGAAAATTTGAACACAGGGAACTTCCCAGAGACTCATACTCCAACCAAGGACTATTCATGGAGATAACCCAGAACCCCTGCACAGATGTAGCCCAGGGCAGTTCAGAGTACAATTGGGTTACATAGTAATGTGAAGAGGGACTGCCTCTGACATAATCTGATTGGCCTGCTCTTTGATCACCTCCCTCTGGGGGGGAGCAGCCTTACCAGGCCATAGTAGAGGACAAAGCAGCCACTTTTGATGTGAACTGACAGACTAAGATCAGAAAGGAGAGGAGAACCTCCCCTATTAGTGGACTTGGGGAGTGGCATGCAAGCAGAGGGAGGAGGGAGGGTGGGACTGGGAGGGGAGGAGGGAGGGGCTTATGGGGGGATGCAGAATGAATAAAGTGTAATTGATGAAAAATTTAAAAAATATATATATGTAGACAATACAGACACAGCAAGTAGAAGTGTAAGCACAAGTACTCAGTATTGACTTTAATACAAAGGACAAAGGATGGCATTTGAAAGAAAGGCGAAACAATGAACAGCTGGCAACTTTCAGAAATATTCATGTGGTTTAATCCTTAAGCCCTTCTCTTAGGCCCCTTATCATAAAACAAAAAGGTGAAAGAATACACATCTCATAAATAAAGAAGTAGTCCAGACCTTGTTCATAAGATACTCAACTCACTGCCCAATGTGTAAGAGCTGACCTGAAGCAAAACTGATCCAGAGACTTCTAGACATCTGTAACACAGTAAATAGCCATGCTGTTCACTGAGACTGAGAACTCAGAAAAAATGAAATTTTTGCTTGTTCAGTTTATTTTCTGTATGCTGGTGGGACACAGAGGTACTTATGACTCAGCTAGCTGCAATTTCCACAAAACAGTAAGAGATGCTGCTCAAAAGTAAGGTAAGAGATTAGACATAGAAATGTAGACCTTGGGGCTGGCAAGATATCTCAGGAGGTAAAGGCTCTAATGCCTTATGCCAAGCTGAGCGATCTGAGTTCCGTTCCCAGGACCCACATGATGAAAGGACAGAAAAGACTCCCAAATGTTGTCCTCTGCTTTCTATACAGGCATCACAGCACAAACATGACCCCACAGTGCACACACATGCAAACACATTAAAATAAATAAATGTAAAAATGAGGGGTAGGGATGCTGGAGAGATAACTCAGCAGCTAAGAATGTTTGCTGCTCTTCCAGAGAACCATACTTCACCCTCCATGGCAGGCAGCTTGCAACAACCTGTAACTACAAACCTGGGGAATCTGATACTCTGTTCTGGCCTCCAAAGGTACCCAATTACATGCAGCATACATTATCACAGACATACACACAAATGAAAATAAAGTAAATGCTTAATTTTTTTTAATGTAAAACT
Organism: Meriones unguiculatus; assembly: GCF_030254825.1. Taxonomy (NCBI): domain Eukaryota; kingdom Metazoa; phylum Chordata; class Mammalia; order Rodentia; family Muridae; genus Meriones; species Meriones unguiculatus. The sequence goes on along the minus strand of NC_083366.1, from coordinate 51,692,680 downwards.
TGGACACAGCTGGTGAGAACGTAAATCATGTAAAAACCTAGAAATTCTGTGCACAGTAAAATGAAAACTGGTTCTTGGAGGGTAGAACACCAACTCTGCATTCCAGTCACTTAAGAGGCGAAGGCAGGGACATCTCGAGCTAAAGGCCTCTGGGGATACAAAGCAAGATGGTAATAAACCAGCAAAAACCTTGATTCAGAAGACTGTATCTGAATACATAAACTAGCTCCTACAACAGCATATGAATTGCAGCCTTCAGATAGATAGGAAAAAAAAATACTTAGTATAAAATAACCTCCAGGAGCCATTCAGTCCATTCAGCTAATGTATAGCTCAGACTCTATACATTAGGATATGCAAGCAACTATAGTGAAATAATCTGAGCAGATAACCGTGGTGATTTGAATAAGAATGGCCTCCATTTGAAAGCTTAGTCAACAGGGAGAAGAAATGTTTGAAAAGATTAGAAGGATAAGGAAGTGTGGCCTTACTGGAAGAGTGTGTCACTGAGAATGGGTTTTGAGGTTTCAAAAAAAGCCCACAAGTCCAGTGTTTCTCTCTTTCATAGCCCATGGATATAGTTGTAGCTCTCAGCTACTTCTCTAACACCTGCCTGCCAACCTGCCAACCTGCCACCATGCCATGCTCTCAGCCTTGATGATAATGGACTAAACCTCAGAAACTGTAAGCAAGTCCGCAATTAGGTGTGTGTGTGTGTGTGTGTGTGTGTGTGTGTGTGTGTGTGTGTGTGTGTTAATAATGGTTGCCTTGGTTATGGTCTCTTTTTTTAGCAATAGATCAGTGACTATGACAACGACTGATTCCAGTGACCTGATTCCTAGGTAAAACTCCTTTCTATTCCATGTTATTACAATCTCCTTTTTCTCACTCCACCTGCTCTCTAGAAGAATAATCTTAGTCTTGTCATCCTTAGTCAAGAGGTCCTATTAGGTCACTATGACAATTAAGTCAGTTAATAGACAAAGGACCCTACAAGAGCACCCAAACCATAGAAATGTCTCTATAAATAGCAGCTATAACTGCTAATAGCTACCTTACCCAAGTACATGGGACATCTACTCTCTGAATCACATGATCCAACAAATACTAAGACAGCAAGGTCAACAAGAAGCCCAGAGATTCATCCCACAAAGGGATGCTAACTGACCCCTCCACACTGAGCTGAGAGTGTTCTACAACTTAAGGCTTATGTCAGGGACATAAGCACACTCAAAGAATTTCCATTTTTTAAAAGGGTCAGACAGGTGGATTACCATGAGTTCAAGTCAAGGCCATCCTGAGCTACATAGACACAATGCCACAAAAACATAGGAAGAAGAAGAACCTAAAGCTTGATTTTTATAGCCATGGATTACACCTCAATATTGAAGGTAATTTTAGGATGTTGACTACATTAATAAGACTAGAAGTTTTCTTTACCGCCTCAAATCTAGCATAGTGGCTAAACTAATAAAATATTAATTAATTACTATAAAGTTTATTAGATTTTATTTTTAAATTTTGTGTGTGCTCATGCATCTGAGCATGAATGCAGGCACCAAGGGTGGCCAGAGAGTGTCATATCCCCTGAAGTTGGAGTCAGATACAGTTGTGAACTACCCAATATCTGTGCTGGGAATTAAACTTGGGTTCTTAGTAAGAATAATACATGCCCTTAAAACAGCTGGGCCTTCTCTTCAGCCCTAGAATGGTTTTAATAGTCCTCTCTCTGACTCCTTTATTCTTGTTGAAGATCTAAGCATTTTAGGCATTCTTATAGAAAATATAAGCACTTACCAGAACAATGATTTCTCTGAATTATAATTGCCTTGCTGAAAAGGGTCAATCCTCCTGGAGGGGACTGGAGCTCCACAAGGAGAGCAACAGAACAAGAAAATCTGGGCACAGGGCTCTTTTCTGAGACTGATACTCCAACCAAGGACCATTCATGGAGATAACCTAGAACCCCTGCACAGATGTAGCCCATAGCAGTTCAGTGTCCAAGTGGGTTCCATAGTAATGGGGACATGGACCGTCTCTGACATGAACTGATTGGCCTGCTCTTGGATCACCTCCCCCTTAGGGGGTGGGGAGTCAGCCTTACCAGGCCACAGAGGAAAACAATGCAGACAGTCCTGATGAGACCTGATAGTCTAGGGTCAGATGGAAAGGGAGGAGGTCCTCCCTATCAGTGGACTAGAGGAGGGACATATGGGAAAAAGAGGGAGGTAAGATGGGACTGGGAGGACATGAGGGAGGTCGCTACAGCCAGGATACAAAGTGGATAAATTATAATAAATAATAAATCTATTAAAAAAGAAATAAAAAGAAGTGGGGTTAAGCCTGAGTAACTATAGCCCATACAAGGTCACGACTGTGCAAAAGCCATCAGGCATATGCTATAACAACAGATATAGCATATAGTCTATATAGTGAAAAACATAAAATTTGAACGTTTCAAAATACCATGTATACTAGTTTCCATTTTTACTCAAAAAAAGATCACATCAAGGGAGTATGTTTTGCATTCCTCTGACAAGAATGAATAACAAAAAATCCCTAAGCAGGCAGTTTCCTCTATTACCTGTGGGAGAATTACTGGCACAAGCTTTTTAGAAAGCAATTCAGCACTGCCATGAAATTTAATAGTGTTCACAACCTGTGACACAGTAATGGTAACTCTCATAAGGAAAACCCAAATGCAAGCAAGAGTTAAGTATGCAGCTTTATTTGATGATATTTATATAAGAAAAAGTTAAAAACAATATTAATATCCCCAAAGAAAAGAATGATTATGCAAATTACAGAATAACCACATAATAAAATATCATGCAGTCATTAAATAAAACAAATTTTGGAAAGAATCCTAGAGATGCAACAATATACTGATAAAAATTAAGACATATAATTGCATGTATAAAACCTTACCTATACAAATGCATGTTTACCTACACCACTGCACTCTAGACATAAAAGCCATAGGAAGAACTATGTAAATGTTTAATAACAGTTATCACTGGTTCTTTATTCCATGGTATACTGCTATTAAAATTTTCTAAATACATTTCTATTATACTTTAAAGTTTACTTTGAAAACATATCCAGTTGGGTCCAGTTGTGTGATAGACATTGCATGGCCTGTGTTAAGCAAAAGCATCAGTGCAAATGAGGCGTTGACAAGATTCCTGCGTGTGAAGCCCACTACACTTCCACTTCATATGAGAACAAAAGCAGAACTTTGTGGGAAAAACTTTGTGCCTGCGCAATTTTCTCTGTTCAGCCACAGATCAGCAGTAAGAAAATGGTGGCAGTTACTCAGTGCCACTTCTTGAGGAGAAAATTTTACAAAACTGGCCCCATTGTAAACACATTTCTCAACTGTACTCGTGAAAGAAAACTTAGAGGTGAAACCTCAAATGCTATGAAGCATCTTAACAAAGAAGAAAGCATGTCTTAGTTCGAAGGAAAAAATTCATGTACAGTTTGGTGAAACTAAGGCAGTTCTGCTCTCCAACAGGTTCCTTACCCGGGCTGCCGGGCCAGCGAGGAAGCAGGCCGCAGTCAGAATCCAGCACCCTTGGCTGGAGCACCAGCAACAGTGCCAGCAGCAGCACTGTGAAGGCTGACTTCCATCAGAAGACCTGGGAACACTAGGCAATCGACAGCAAGCTTAGCATTTCATTTTGCTTTTGAACCTGTGCAGACCTGTTCTTCAGGAGATTCAGGATCCCTTACCCACGGTTATCTCACACAGATGATTCATTGTTGAGAAATAAGGTACGAAGGCATCACTTCTCACAGTAGGCAGAAAAGTGAGCTGAATGAAGAGCTGCCTGAGATCTCCTTTTACTTTTTCTGGCCAAGCTCAGCTCACTGAGCATCTACAGAGAGCCACTGAAATGATATGCAAATATGTCCTGCAGCAGCCTATCATTTCTTTTTTTTTATTTGTATTTTTTTATATTAATCACAGTTTATTTACTTTGTATCCCAGCTGTAGCTCCCTCCCTCATTCCCTCCCACATCTCCTCCCTGCCCCTCTCTAAGTCCACTGATAGGGAAGGTCCTCCTCCCCTTCCATCTGACCCTCATTAGGACTGGCTGTAAAGTCCTCCTCGGTGGCCTAGCAAGGTTGCTCCTCCCTCGGGGTGGGGGGGCGGGGAGGGGGAGGTAAAGAGCCAGCCACTGAGTTCATGTCAGAGACAGTCTCTGTTCCCCTTATTAGGGAAACCCCCTTGGATGCTAAGCTGTCATGGGCTACATCTGAGCAGGGGTTCTAGGTTATATCCATGCATGGTCCTTGATTGGAGTATCAGTCTCAGAAAAGACCCCTGTGCCCAGATACATGTGGTCCCTGTAGAGCTCCTGTCCTCTCCGTGTCTTACTAACTCCTCCTTCTTACATAGGATTCCCTGCACTCTGCCTAAGGTTTGGTTATGAGTCTCAGTGTCTGCTTTGATACACGGATAGGTAGAGTCTTCAGGAGCCTACCATAGAGGGCCTCTGAAAGACTACCTATCATTTCATATGTAAAAAAAAAGAAAGAAAGAAACCTAAATAAACTACATACCCTTTTGAGAAATTTGTGTTTCTCTGTGTGTGCCTGTAGCACTGGCATATCCTAGAACCACAAAGAGGGCTTTTTCACAGAAAAGTATTCACACAGATTTCTAAAGCATACACTTCTTATAAGCCTATAGTCAACTCCTTACTCAGCTGTCCCATTGACAGTGCATCCTGTATTCTAAGTTGTCATGAGTAATAAGCCACTCATTGGACACGTTCAATTCTTTAGTTCCAACCCTTCTGGGCAATATAATCCTTCCTTGTTTTCATTGTTCTCAGTAATCACAGACACTATCCAAGATCAACAGTTTGCCCAGTCTCAGTATGTCTCACTGCAGTGCTGCAGCAGACCTCTCGCAGCCAGTTTTTATCAACTCTATTCTCTGTGCTACTGACAGATCTTTCCAGTTCCCCTTTTCGCTGTTTCTGGTTTGCCAACTCCTTTTACATTTTACTAGTATAATTAAATTTAAAGTCAGAGAGAGAGACCTACACACAGAAAGAAGTAAACAGCAGAGATGGCTATGGCCCCTCTCACACTAAAATTCAAAAGTCAAAGCAGTTCACATTTTGGGCCTAGGTAAGTTTTAGTATCTATTTATAAGGGGAAATAATTTTTAATTCAGAGCTTTTCTCAGACTGGAGAATTACAAATAAAGACCTAGGGCTAAGGTTTCCTTGGTCCTAAGTCCACCGCTTGCTTTCAGCCAGGTCCCAATGAGTGTCTTCTCTCTGCTTTAATCTTTTTACTTCTACCTGACAATAAAGAAAACATGAGGGCCATCTAGACATGTGTGTCCACATCACTTTTCTGCTGGGAAACCTGCTACAGTCCCAAAACAAAGTCTAGACTTCCTACGGCCCAGACCCAACCTCCTTCTTGGAATCCTTCCTACAACATGCACCTATTTTACTGTTCAGCAACCACCATATGGACAATGATTCCAGAAGGTTGAGTCTTTCCAATAACAGTATTTCCATTAATTCTGATGTTTCCATGTTAATAATAGTGGTGTTATAATTTTAATTAATAACAAAACTAATAGACCATAACGTAGTTTCATCACATTTTGCCTGTCCTGGCTAGTTCTTCAGCAACTTGATGCAACCTAGAAACACTTAAGAAGAAAGAACCTGGGGTTGAGGATTTAGCTCAGTGGTAGAGCACTTGCCTAGCAAGCGCAAGGCCCTGGGTTCGGTCCTCAGCTCTGGAAAAAAAAAAAAAAAAAAAAGAAGAAGAAGAAGAAGAAAGAACCTCAACTGAAAAAATGGCTCCACAAAAATGATCTGTGGGTGAGCTTCTGGAGCATCTTCTAGATTAATGATTGATGGGAGAAGGCCTAGGCCACTGTGAGTGGTGCCATCCCTACACAGTTTGTCCCTACACAGGGATGTATAAGGAAACAGGGTGAACAATGCATGAGGAGCAAACCAGTAGAAAATGTCCTGTAAGGCTTCTGCATCAGTCCAAGCCCTAACCTCCCTCCGTGATGGAGAATGAGATGTAAGATGAGATAAACCCTTTCCAACCCAAGATGCTTTAGTCATGATGTTTATCATAGCAATAGAAACCCTAAAATATAGATTATCAACAATATTAATCAAACGGGAAATGTAACTCAATTTGACTGCACCAATAAAATTGATTGATAGCAAGAGCATTTGCTAGATTTAGAAGAATATGTTCTAGAATTCAGGCTACTTTTAAAAAATGTAACAAGATCAGGCAATAAGAATGCCTACTTTTCCTGAACCAAAGAAGTTAATGAAGTCAAAGCACAGCTTGGTCAAATATAAAAAATGCCAAAAAAAAAAAAATTTAAATGGGGGCTGAAACAATGGCTCAGGGGTTAAGAGCAGTCTGTTCTTTCTGAGGATCCAGGTTTGATCTCCAGCACCTATATGCTTGCTCAGAACCTTCTCTAACTCCAGATGCAGGTTACCCAAGGTCCTCTTCTAGCTTCTGAGGGCATGCATGCACACAGTGCACAGATATACATGCCTGCAAAGCATACAAGCATAAAATAAATAATCTAATAAATTTTAAAATTAAAAGATTAAAATGCATGTGCCAAGAGCTCTAGTTACACTGGCCACAGCTTCTTCCTGAGAGGAGGAAAAAAACCACTCACCATGAAGTTAGTCATCAGAGACAAAGCCACATGATGATATCCAGAACATAACCCTAGAGAACACCTTACAAGCTACACAGGAGCAGTTTTGTGTGATCCACCTAGATCACCAAAGGGTCAGCTATGATGTGCACAGGAACAGAATTTGCTACATCTACACATTTGAAACTAACTAGAAAACCTGTCTGCTTTGTGCTTCACTGAAACCACTGAAAACAGCACAAATGTTTAAATTGAAAACAGTCACACTTTTATATCAAATTATCCAGTCAATAATCACTTGTTAACACAAATTTTGCTCCACTGGCCTATAACAGGGTGAGCTCCTGGGAGGATATGAGGGTGATTCTAGCTGACACCCCTGGTGTCAAGGGTCATGGAGACTGAAGAGGACACCCTCTAACTAGACAGAACTTCTGGTAGAGAGGGGAATACCAACCCACCTACAAAAACTTCCATCCAGAATTTACCCTACCTTCAAGGACATATAGGGATTAAGACAGCACAGATCAAGCGAATGTGCAACCAATGCTTGTCCCAACCTGAGACCCACTCCATGGGAGAGAGCCAACTCCTGACATTAGTGATGACACTCTACTGTGTTTGCAGACAGAAGCCTAGCATAGCTGTCCTCTGAGAGCCTTTGCCCAGCAAAGATGGAACAGATCGAAACAGAAACTGTGTAGTGTAGGGAGCCTGGTAGAAGAGTCGGGGGAAGGATGGAAAGACCTGGAGGAGACAGGAACTTCACAAGAAGACCAACCATCTCAACTAACCTGGGTCCAGAGGGGCTTGAGAAGACTGAAGCACCAAAGGACCAGGCATGGACTAGACCTAGACCCTCTACACATATATACCCAATGGGCAGCTTAGCCTCCATGTGGGTCCCCAGAAAGAAGTCAAAGGGCTGTCTCTGACATGGTCTCTGTTGCATGCTTTTCGATCACTTGACTCTGACATGGCTACCTTGCCAAGACACTGTAAAAGAGGAAGTACACAGTCCCATGCAACTGGATGTGCTGGAGTGAGTTTGTGGGGGTGGGGGAATCTCTTTTTTTCTGAGGGGGCAAAGGAGGAGGGATAGAGGTATGATGGAGGGACACAGGGAAAGACCAGGAGGAAATGAAGGAGGAAGCTACAATTGAAATGTAAAATGAATAACTAACTAACTAAATAAATAAATAATTGGGATCCACTGAAAAGCAACCACTTTGGAGCAGAAATCATTAACGTTATAATTCCTAGAGGTGATACTTCTTCCAAACTTAGTGAACAATTTTCCCTGTACTGGGCTCACACAGTTTTCATGAGCTCAATACGAAAAACTTGCTCAGTAGGATCATTCACAAGGCATATGAGTAACACACAGTGTAATTTGAAAGCACCAACTTGGAATACCATGTACTGCTTAGGAGGACATATCAATACATGTGGCGTGGTATGGACCGCACCCCCACCTTCTCCTAGAACTCTCTATTTAGACAGGTATAGTTTTCACAGAATCTGGTGCACCTGAGTCCTGAACACGGTTGCAGCCTCTGATGAGCAGTGAACTTGCTTCTACGCTGGGTACTTAAACACCCTTGACAAGCATCAAGTGAATGAAGTCTTCTGTAATGATTCATCGCCATGTGTTTTCCTGATTGATTCCAAAGCATATGTGAGACAACAGAGAGGCGTCTCAGGGCAGGCAACTGCAAGGTCCCACACACACAGGGGTCTCTGGCTGGTGAACACCAGCTGTCCCTTTCCATGCATCAGTGCTCCTGGCTTGCACATATAAGTGTAAATAATTTTTAACTCAAATGGTGATTTATTTACCTATCATTGGCCTCAAGGCATATTTAAGGCATGGTTTATAACCATCCGCAAGAAACTGACACTGGGCATTGCTGCCTGAGGCACATGGCTTCCACTAGTTGGCAAAGGCCTATTGCAATATTAATGAGAATGCCATTTGTCAAGACAATTATGCATGAAGTTGACAGCTACAGAAAGCAGAGAGCCAAGTGAAAGACAGGCCCAGGGCATATGGATCAGAAGCCTGAGAAATCCCTTGGTACTTCTGTCCTTTGTAATAGTGGCCTTTTGTGTAGATAATGTCTTATTAAAACATCAAGTCTGAGAGAAGAAAAGTAGGGGGAGAAGCATGTGCTAACATAACTATTATCTGTGTAATCCCCTCGTCCCATTCAGAAGATCTTTTCATTAGTGTAATTCAGTTGAGAAGCGACTACCAATATTAATCTTTGATAATAAAGGCAATGGTTTCAATAATGAGAATTCTGAAAGTGATTTCCAAAATGGGAATATTCTTTATTTATTCAAAACTAAAAGAGCACTCATGAGAAAACTATCATGTGATGGAAACAAAAACACAGGAATAATATCACTTTGAAAGGTTTTTCTCCCCTCTGCCTCCACCCCCAACACACATTACAGGAGGAATCAGTTTGGATATCTTAAGCCAAAAGGTTAAAATACATAATTAAATGAATGCATGAGGGATTGCCTGTAGACCAAAGATCCTACAAATTAATCTGAACGCTGGTTAATAAGTGACAGAAGATATCACACTGCTCAGAGTTGATGTGACTCTGGATCACTCTTTCACTAGTTTTAACTTCTCCAAGTGTCATGCAGAATTAAGTTCATGTTATCAGTATCTATTAGTATGAATGCTTTACGAAATATGCCAGTAGACAAGCTTTCAGTGCACAAGGTACCACACAAGACACACACACCACTATATACAAAGAGCAAAACAAAAATAAATAAATAAGTAAATAAATAAAACACACTTCCCGTTCCTCACTATCTCAAGAAATCCAAGTGAAATAGCAAACTGCTAGTTACTTTCAATATATATCAACTTCTTTCTTACCTTATTTTCTACAAAAAATAAATAAATAAATAACTACTATTCTATGTAATCCACATTTAGGGAAAAGTGGTGCAATTAATTATTCAGAAACTTAAGCATTTAAAAAAAGTTTTATAATAATCTTACTATATGAACACAACAGTTTTAAATTTTTAAATGTTCAACTAATGGGAGAAGATTTTCACCCAGAAATTATTTAGCAAACAGAAAGTAATGGCAAATAAAATTCAAAATTGTTTCAAGTCAGCTCATTAATTGCCTATTAAAAAACTATTTTAAGGAATTAGAAATATTACTAATATACAAAAAATCTATTTTTTGTTATTTTTCCCTAAGTGTTCTAAATAAGCTGATTTTTAACTATGTTTCTCCAAATACGTTCACTGCATATAAAATGTTGGTATGCTGGGTCTGGCAGAGAAGAGAATGAGTTAAGTACATGGGCACACCTAGTCCTTAGGCCCCAAATTAGTAGACAGAAGCTGGCATCCTCCAGTGTCCCTCCCAAGAGGTGGAAGTGCAACATGCTCAAAGCCTTCATGACTATTTCTTATTCCTGAGACTGGAAAACAGCACAATTACATATGTAAACTAGCTGATCCAAAGCCCCGTATTCTGACAAAACATTGCTTAAGGGAAGCACTGGGCCATGACTCATCCTGGCCATCCTGCAGTGCCCACTGCCTGGCCACACCCACAAACAAGAGCCTGCCATGTTTTAATCAGTATGTTCTCTCTATAATTCCTTCACAAATTGAAGCAATCTTCCCAATAATGTTATTCAAACTTCCACTAACATTTTATCTACATTAAAAACTGTCTTAACTGGCTTGATGTATGCTCCTGTAACTGCAGCACTCAAAGACTGAGGTCAGACAATGTGAGCTCCAGGCCTGCATTAAACAGCAGCAGCCTGTTGACGACGAGGAGGAGGAGGAGGAGAAGAAAAAGAAAGAGCTTGTAGTCATCCTCTCATCTTGCACGTCTGGGAACTGAGCTATCAACTCTTTGCTATAGGTATTTGCTTCTTCTACACAGGTCATTCGTGGCTCATGAAAACACTGTATCAGTTAAGAACCTAGTCGGTCTGGCAGCTCTTAAGCTACCTAAGAACAGGGCAAACACTGTCATTTAATGGAATGTTTTTCTAACTCAAAAGGAGTAACTCTGTGGTGAACATATAGATTTCCAGATTATCATTCACTCAAGAACCCACAGCATCCACTCATTTCACAGTGACATTTACATGGCCCCTTCTGTTATCCATAGCAGGATAACAGAAGAGACAGTAGTGAGAAAGCCAACTGCAGTCAGTGTAGGAAGCCAACTGCAAGCATAGAATCAAACATCACTTTTGAATTAATAATTCAAAAAGCATTATAAGCCTGAAGATGGTAGAAAGACAGCGAAAGAGTGAAATTTCATCCTATCAGCCTCACCCCTCCCCATATAGCTAGCATCTTCTCCACCTAAAATGATCTTTTATCTCTCTATGACCTCACCAGTGTTGGTAAGAACACCTAATACATGAAGGTGCTTAAATTACCAACATAGAGAAGATAGCCACTGTTGGTGGTTAATGTTATCCTGCAAAGCCACTGCGATTACCAACTGTAGAGAAACAGTGCACAGAGAGAAAATACAGGGTTGATTTCCTGAAAGCTTCCTGTCACGCCATTGCCACATGATCAATACATAATCTTGTTTTAAGTGCTTTTGTTTCAATGCGTGTAATATGGTTAATATGTTACATTAATAGTGATTTCATGGCTTACCTCTGTGAGTTCTCGGTTGTGGCTCACAGAGTTCCTACACTCAGAGGTTCTCAAGGAAACTTCGGCAAAATGGCTGAAGATCACTTTACAAAATAAAATAATAAAAACCAGACGAGTATGCAAAATATAATACCAAACAGACCAGGAAAAGGCCCTTTGTGTTAGGATGAGAGCTGAAAAGTGAAGGTGGAGCAAGGCTTAACGCGACCTCGGCATCAGTGTGACTATCAGACAATTCTAATTTCCCCTGTTCTGCAAGTGTGTCAGTAACTCAAGTCCTGATTTGAGGTACGAATAAATTCTGAAGAGTGAGCAAATACAAATACAGAAGCCTAGCATGGTGTAGACTGAATGTATACCAACCCACTGATCACAGTAGATACCTCACAGGAAGGGAAGAAGGTGGCTAAGCAAAGAAGGAAGAAAAACTTGTGTTTTACTCTAAGCCTTTTTAGACTTTGAGTTTTGCAGAGGGAAGGTGGAAGGGAGGGACAGGGAGAATACTCACAGGTATGCAGGTTATGATGATATGTGTGTGTATTAGAAAACAGCATTAAACATTTTAAAAATGTACAAACATAAATTTTAGCTTTGGGCTTAAATAATAAATGAAACAAAGGAAGTAAAATAAAAATACAACAAAATTGTAAGAAGCATCTATTCTGTCTACACTGAGGCAACTTCGGCAGACTCTTCATGTGAGGAAATGGCACATAAAGTGACTTAAAAGTAAAGCATATGAACACCTTAGGTTCTCAATTCCCACCAAAAGGGGAGGCCCTGGAGAACATGACACACAGAGAAACTATTTTCAAAGAGCCACATCAAAAAAAGAGCTTTACATAACAGCTATGCTTCCCCAGGAAACTTAAATGTGATATTTTGTACCACACTTAAAAATGATTCTGCATGGAGCAGCAGCTCCCATATGCGTTCCCAAGACCACCAGGAGCAGCTATACCCACTTTCACCAGATACTGAGTGGGTGGCAGTCACTACTTTAAAAACTCCCAAGGCAGGTTCTGATGCCAGTTAGGCCTCTTAGCAATAGAAATATATCAAAATACTGTACTATTAGAAATTATAAGCTTTTCCTATGGACAATGGTTGATTGTTAAAAAGATCTGTGGCTGTTTTGTGCAATCACACAAGAGTCATCATAGACCAGACAAATTGTCTCATTCATTTTATGTAATGTAAGAGAGACAATTCATTTTTGTGAAAAAAATTTAGAAAACTACACACACACACACACACACACACACACACACACACCAGCAAAAACTGGTGAGGAATGACTGGAATGAGGCCAGAGGGCACTTCTTAACATTGATGATAACTTTAGGACCTTCATAGGTCTGAATTACTAGGGTGTAAATGTTTGCCAGGAAGTGACAGACAATGTACCTACTAACTGTGCATTTCACTGAATGTAAACTTATGTGAGTGAATCATAGTCATATACAAATATGAGCTCCAGTTAGGTGGCTGTCTGCATTTAGGAGGAGGTCAGCACCTCACACTGAAAATCGCCCCACCATGGAAAGGAAGACGGATCTGTAAGTGGAGAGTGGGACAGAGTGATGGTACAGCTTCGCAATACCATGTTAGCTGAAGAATGCAGATAGGCTTCATGAAAACAAACCATGCACTATTCCAGCCCGCTTTCTGTGCTTGAAAGCCTTCAATAAAATGTTGCCAGGAGAAACAGCAGGTGCTGGGTTGCACCATACCATCTACATGGATTTCAAATCCTACAGCATTGTGACAGTGGCTCAGGCAGTAAAAAGTGACAGGAAAATGGGGTTCAGATGCTGATGAAAACACAGAGGATTTACTTCAGAAATTGCCATTTCATGAAAAATAGTTATAGACTGCATACATAGCAAAATTACTGCTGGAGAAAATTAAACATGTACCATGGGCCTCGGTAAAAAAAAAAAAAAAAAAAAAAAAAAAAAAAAATGCCTTTTATAGGAGCACATGAGTAACATACATAGAACTAGAAGAAAGTTTTTAGTATATAGTCCTGGCTAGCCTTAAAATCTTCCTTTCTTGGCCTCCTGGTGCTGGATTACAGGCATAAACCACCAAGTGTAGCTAATGCTACACATGGCTTCATGTCTTGACCTCACAGATGGAAAAGTTAAGTCCAGATGGCTACTCTTCCAGGATATCAGAATGAGGGTGCCTGGGCGCTGAATACACTGCTGGTCTAGAGCCTACTATTTCACACCAAGCCATGCAACCACGCCCCAGGGTGTCTTTTAATAAGATTTCTCCAGTTATTTTGGTGACAAAGCATTAAGAAAAAAACAGAAGAAAAAAGATCTATATTTCCTATGACAAAATGCTTCAAAACCAGAAAGTCCATTTTCTTTTTAACTGCTTATGAAAGATTACAGCCTTTTCTTTTTCTGACTTTGACATTTATTTGAAATTCAGATTCTTTAGTATAATCTAATATGAGCTGTGGAGATAATTAATATAATGTGAAAATTGCAGAATAAAGTGAGAGAACAAAGAAAAGGAACGTCTTAAAGTTCAAGCCTCTTTCCTATGCCACTTCACAGCAGGTAGCTGCTGCTCTCAAGCACACAATTCAAACACTGAGCTGAAATTCTTCCTCTCTACATCCCAGTTGCCCTGTTCTTCGTGAAAAGGGCATGGCACTCATTGTGTGGGTCTGTGTCCAAGAACTGGCAGCTTTAGCTTTAGTTATCTTTCTCTGTGATCAAGATGCTTCTCTTATTTGACCTGAGAGTAAGGTAACATCCAGTCCAATACACTGGACCAAAGTGTATATGAGTCCAGTTGTATTGCTATAACAAAATGCCTGAGGCTCAACAGGTTATTTGATTCACAATCCCAGAGGCTTGATAGTCAGAGTCTGATGACAGTCTTCTCATTGGGAAAGTCCTGGGGTAACACAAGGCATCACACAACACGAAACAGGAGGCAGGAGTGGCTTTCTCATCTCACCACACTTCTTGGAAAGCCACTGGGATTCAGTAATTGCATTTCACCCTGATGATCTTGTCACAAAGGCCTCATCACTAAACAGAGAATAAAGTTCCACCTTCAACTACTTCACATTGGAGACTCAAGCTGCATTTAAAGGGCCATCAGTCAAGGAGTGAGCCTCACCATCTTTGCAGTCCTAGCACTCTTTGATTTTCCAATATTCAAAAAGCAGCCTACCATAAGTTGTTTACCTCTAAAGCAGACCAAAGAATGAACATTACAAAAGGCAGCTATTTCCTTACAATCACATCCAGGAAGAGATCTGGTAGAAAAACTGACCAGTAATAAATATAATAAACAACAAATAATAGCATTATTTGTGTCACTGACTGAGTCATTAACCATGCAATTCATATATATCAACTCATTTAGTCATCATCCAAATTCAAGACCGCTACTATTCTATAGAAGCTGGACAGGGTAACTCACACTTGTAATCACAACACTCAGGAAGCTGAGGCAGAAAGACTGCTATGAGTTCAAGGCTAGCTTGGGTTATATATAGCAAGATCCTTTTTGTGAGGAGAGGAGGACCAGATACGAAAAGTTACATGGCAAGGTTGGACTGGCAAAAAATCCAAAATCTAAATCCAATTACCAAACTCAAATCATACTATTTTGGAATAAAGATAAGTATTAGTTAACCAGGCCAAGTCTGTTCACCCTTCATTCTGTGCTTCTGGCTGATGAGCAGAGTTCATCATTTGGAGTAATGGGTCCTGTAATAAAGTAGCACTTTGGTTCTGGCTCAGACCCCTAGAACACATTCTCAACAGCCTCTCCACAGCAGGTTAGAAATTTGTAGTAAATTCATGGGGTAACAATGGACGCCCATAAGTAAGAATATGCAGCTAGCAGCAACCATGCAAGAGAAAATGAATCTGAAATCTATCATAGGGCCAAACACCTACGACCTTTCTCCAATTCCAGCTGTCTGTTACATTGCTTTCCACCTCTATGCCCACAAACCCACTCTGCACAGCAATGGTATCAAACACTGCTGCAGAGGTCAAGGTACCAGCCCACAGCAATGGCTAGTTTCTGCATATAGCTGCAGTGATCTTTCCAGTTCATACTTTAGACATTCTTAGACCTGGCTGGCTTTGAAGTGGAACATCAAACACAGTGACTTCTGTGGCATTAGGTAAGCTGAAATAGATGTATCCATTTGGGTGATTCCATAACTTGAAACAAGCAAAGCATGGAAGGACAGACAGAGCAAAGAACCACAGCACACTTCAGATCTGAGCAAGGACTGTTACTGACATTTGAGTGAACAAGGGCCACTCCAAGTGTTCGGAGCATTTGAAGTAAAAAAAATAACTTTTTATTCCCTAAAGAAACTAGGGGAGTGATTTCACTGTTAGAATTTTTAATGTATAAAACTCGTGGTATATACCCAATCACAGAGACATGAATGCCTGTAAGATGGAATGGCCTTTCTCCCACAAGATCACTCCAAGATAGGTCCATGCGACACTAGTCCTAGGAGGGCTTGGCCTTCCAGCTCCCAGAGTCCCTGGCACACTTGAGCCACCCATCTTCCAGGGCATGCATGGGTTCACGATGCTGTACAGCTTGAAGAATATTTAGTATGGCGCTACTTTTTCATCTCCTTCCAATTTTCCCACACGGGAGCTATAGCAATCGTAACATGTACTCTATTCCAAGTTTCTCTCAATTTTTCTATTTAGGAGAAAGTCAAAACATTGACAATTCCAACATCTCACCTGTACGGGGCTGGGGAAAATGGGATAAATACAATCAGCTTGTGATGACACTGCAAAGAACTATGCTCAGTTTCAGTACAGGATGTGTCTAAATAAGGAAGGTTACTTCACACTTATCAAATGAGACATCCACTAAGAGGCTATTACAGTTCTTAACATCCACACATTGAGCACAAGTGTATGCAACTTCATGAAAAACAAAATCTACTGGGCATGAAACTCCTAATATGCCAACAATGGGTGACTTTAATTCCCCACTCTCACCAATAGAGAATTCATCTTGAAAAAAAAAATTAAAAGACAAACACTGGAGTTCAATAACACCATAAATCAAATGGATATAACAGGCTTCTAAAGGACATCCACCCAAACACTAGAGAAAAGAAATTTTTATTAACAGCTCATATTCTCCAAAATCAACCATATTTAGGACACAAAGCAATTATCAACAAATATAGGAAAATTGAAATAACATCCTGAATTCTACCTGAACACAGTAATAGAGCTCTTATCAATAGCAAAAAGAACTAAAGAAAGTACACAATCTCATGAAAATTGAACAAAATACTACTACATGATAATTGGATCAAGGCAGACATCAGGAAGGATTTTTAAAACTTCCTAGAATTCAATGAAAATGAAAATAAAACACAGCAAAATCGATGAGACACAATGAAGGCATTCCAGAGAAGAAAGTTAATAAGATTAAAATATTTGAGAGATCTCAAATTAATAAATTAAAAATACACCTGAATTGGTTTGGAGAAAAAAAACTCAAAAGCAGTAGCTAGGAAGAGAGAATAAAAATCAGAACTGAAAAATTAATAAAACAAACAAAAAATACAAATGCTAGTTCTTTGCAGAGATTCATAAGACTGACAAAACTTGAGCCAAAATGACAAACAGAAAAACACAAATACCCAAATTAATAACAGATGAAAGGGAGACATCACATCAGACACTGAGGAAATTCATAAAATCATAAGGATATACTAGAAAAATTATAATCTATTAAATTGAAAATCTAAAAAAGATTAATTTTTAGATACAGTTGACCTAAGAAAGTTAAACCAAGATGAATTAAGTACTTTAAACAGACCCAACAGGGCTTGTAACAATCAAAGCAGCAATTTTGTTTGGTTTGGTGTTCTCTGTGTAGCTCTGACTGTCCTGGAACTCAATCTGCAGACGAGGCGGGCCTCAAGATCCACCCGTCTCTGCCTCCCCAGCGCCGGGAATAAAGGTGTGCACCACCTCTGCAGCTAGAAGCAGTAATTAAACAAACAAACAAACAAACAAACAAAAACAGGACCAGATGGGTTCAGTAAAGAATTCTACAGGACCTTCAAAGAACTAACACCAATACTCCTCTAACTGTTCCATAAAATAAATGGTACCAAGAGGGAATCTTCATCCCTATTAGCCAGCTTTCACAGTGCTGCCTGGAGAGAAAAACTATCAACAGTCTTACACAGTGGTAAACTCAATGAGCTTCGATAATGACCAGCCACGCAAGATATGTCCTTTGGTGCAACAGAAGCACAAATGTTTTGGGCATAACTAACCACTTTCTTTTTAGAGTTGAGGCTCACTCCACAAGACAGAGCATGTGTCTGGTACTACTAAACTGGTCAAAAAAAAAAAAGGGGGGGGGCTAGACCTACAGGAAAATCTATCCCACATTAGTTTATTACTATACTAAATAGTCTAGTAGTCTATTTAGTCTATACCACTTAGTTTATTACTAGACTAAATAGTAGTCTATTAGTGGTCTATTTACTCCTCACTAAATAGTCTAGTAATAAACTAAGTGGTATAGACTAAATAGACTACTATTTAGTATAATAATAAACTAAGTTCTTATCTTTACACCCAAAGAATAATCAATCTCTCAACCCTCATCAGAGAAGCTTTTTTTTTATAACAAATAATAACTAATACAGAACCATAAATGGTCAAGATGCAGAGAATAATAGATGGTAAAAAGCTCCATTCTAAATAAGACAACCATTTTACATCTCCATCCCTTTCCCCACTAAGGCTCAAGGATCATCCTGGAAGAGTAAACAGAAATACTTCAAGAGCCAGAGGCAGTGAAAGGCTATAGCAAAACAGTATTCTCTGAACATAACAGGGTACTGCACTCGTGAAATCACAGTGGCTATGACTGCATCTACAAGACCTCCACAGCCATGCTTGGCTGGCTCTTGAGTTTGAAGTCATGTGGCCTACATACAACCCTACCTCAAACAAAAAAAACAACAAGATCAGAAGACAAACTTGGTCATCTTAAAGACCATCGCAAAGAGAATAAAAATACAAGAAAAAAATATTTGATTTAGTTTAGAATGCAAGCTACTGCAGCATTCTACACTGCACAGCCAAACTCCATGTAGGCCCACTTTCAAACACTGATTGTTCACCCTCAAACTACCTTCATAGGCTAAATGGGGCCACCCATGCCTTAATTGACAAAGAAACACATCCTCCACATCATCCCATTGAAGCACAACCATCCAGGGCTCCACGTTGCCAAAAAATGTTAACTTGCACAATGATGTCAATGTGACACATTTACATTAAATGTGTTGATACTAACAAGAACACAGTCTGAGACAAAAGTACATATAATAAAATGTGTGAGTATTTGTCACCAATAGTCAAGTGGACAACAAACCTAAGCTGATCAACTTAGTGGACTAAGGGGGTCAGAAGAAAAGGGTACACATAAACCTAGCACCAAGAAAGGCAAAGGTAACTAAAGACTGCCCATGAATCAAGTGAATAGGAAGGAAGCTTAGAAAACACCACTCTACTACAAAGCCAAAACCAGCACCGAACATTCCGGTAACTGTAGCTCAAACTACAAATTCATCTATCAGGAGAGGGTAGCCAGGGTTGTACAAGGGAAAAGAAGGCAGGACAATGCCAAAATCTAGTTCATGCATCCCTATTCTACCCTTTATAATACACTCACCAATGAACCCTTACTTAAAACTGCACTGACAATTTATATCAGTGATTACAGCTAGTATTCCTGCTGACAGAAGCAGAATTTAAGCTACAAAATAACTAGTTTGCAAAACTGTCCAAGTTTCAATTTAACATATTTTTATGTTCTTAAAAATCTATTTGTGTTGCAAAAGTCTTGTACATAAAAATTTATATTTATAAGTAGAAATGTTATACTGCTTTAGTTCTTTAGGAATAAATCAATCAAGTATCTAACTTATGTATATTAAATTTGGGTCATATTTTCCAGGGCTGGATTATGAGTGAAGAAAGAGGACAGCATATGCTAGGAGAAAAAGGACCAGAAACCAGCATTCTTTGCAATCAAGCTCCTACTGGGTCTGACATGGGCTTATGACTCCTGGCTATGAGGAACTGGGGAAGGCAGGCTGTTAGTTTGCTTGTTTGTTTAGAGAGTCTCATAGAGCCCTGGCTGGCCTGGATTTCACTATGCGCAAAAAATGAGCGTGAACTCTTGGACCTCCTGTTTCTACTTTTGGATTATTAAGATTACAGTCTCCACAGTCAGTTTTATGATTGAACCCAGGGCTTCATGAATGCTGGACAAGGTACTCCACCAACTGAGGTACATTGTTAGCCCTTTTAGTCACATACAGTTAATGGTGCAGAATTCTGCCTACCTTGATCTGAGTTTGGGCGAGGAACCAAGTTCTGAGTGAGCCTGTGGCCCAAATGGCACTGCAATTCAGCCTTGCAACTTCCTGAAGGGTAAACCCACTGAGCTGTGACTAGACATCTGCAGAAACTATGGAACAGTAAGTAGGTGCCATGTAAAGCTGCTAATCTAGTGTTAATTATTACACAATAACAGGATATACAGTCAATAAATAATGTTGAATAAGTGGCTTCCCAGTCATGTTAAATGCTTTGAATACTAAAAGCTATATCTACCAAGGTTCCCAATCTCACATACACACACCACATACACATGTACACTTTTGATGCTCCAGCTAGTAGGTCACTTTATCACTTTATCTCCAAGCCAAAAGAATTGATATGTTCTATGCCAAAAGATAAAGCCAGGTAAGTGAGCACAGGCATTGCAACCAAACAGTACATGACAGTGAAAACTTAAAAACTGAAAAAGGTAAGTAAATATATAAGAAACAATGGGGGCTTTAGTGGTTTGGATATGAAATGTCACCCACAAGCACCTGTGTTTGAACACTTGGCTCTCAGCTGAAGGTGCTATTTGAGGAGGCTTTTACACCTTTTAGACATGTGGCCTAGCAAGCAGAAGGGGGTCACTGAGGACGAACCTTGAAAGATAATCTGTTGGCCTCTGCTGTTACCTACAGTCTGCATCATGTTCTTATATGAAGAACTCCGCCTCTTGCCACACCTTCTCTATAATGATAGATGGAAAGCTTAAGCCAAAATTAAGGACTCCTCCCATAAGCTGCTTCTGTTGGGTGTTTTGTCAGAGCTATAAAAAGGGTAACAATTGCAAGAGTTCTTTTCCTTCTTTTTTCTCTTGTACTCTCTGTACATCTCAAATGGTGGCTCTAGATAAACACTGGTTGTCACCATAACAACTTTTTAAAACACCCACAACTTCCAGCTCCTTGGGCATAAAAAGGGCCTTAAGATTTTTTTTTTGTTGTTGTTTTTGTTTTTTTTTCAATGCAGTTTATTCAGAAACCTTGAACAATCCTCGGACCCTGGGGAAAGCCAGCCCACAGCTTAAATAGCCTCTGGGTAGCCAACCCAGGCGTGCCATGTGGGCAATGCAGATAGGTCCACATACATGGAAGCAAGCCAGATCCTCAGCCTTAGCCAAATGTGGAATTGTTCGTGACAGAGAGCACTCACCATCGGGAAGGTGGAAGGCGGAAACCAGCTCCATCTTTAAGGCATAGCATTCCGCAGCTCTCTACAGTTCCCCCTTTTTGTTTTAGATGCATCAGGCAAGAGTAGAGGTCTGATCTCTGATATTAGAAATAAATTGGGACTTTGTACCGATGTTCGTTTAGGTGTCATCCACCCAAAGAGCATCAGACCCGTCCGATACCTTTTTCTCAGATGCGGGACCTGGGGCATCAACCCGCATGCAACCAGACATGCTCTTCTCTGGGTCCAAAGCGGCTGACCCTGAGTGCAGTGCTTAGCCTCGCATCCTGAGCGTAACATTTTAGCTTTTTATGGTATCCAACCATGCTTGGGGAGAATGTCCTGCTTCAATGGCTGTAAAGGCCTGAATGATCAAGGCTGCATCACACTGTTGTGAGACTCTAATCTTGCATATATACCACAGGCAAACCAAGGAGACCAACACCAGAAGGCCTGCTAACGCTCCCATGCCCGCCCATTCCTTCAGATGATTCATGGCTGCAGCAATCCATGATGATAATCCTGTGGCTAGTCCTGCGTCCACTCTGGTAGAATTTACTGTGACAATGGCCACTCTCAGCTGCTCCATCGTAGTATCGAATTCTCCAGTCCAATTACCTAAAATATAGCTCAACAATTGTTTAGACAGATTTGCAGCACAGGAAAAATTTTCATGTTATATGCTAGTGACTCAAAGTCCAGCATATTTTCATTGACAGCCAAGTTGAGCGATTTGCCATAGGGTATCAATTTGCTCCTACACGAGGTCAATCCTCTGATTGAACACCATCAAGCTTCCTTTTAGTTGAGCATTAATTCCTTTATGTACAACTAAGGCATGAGCTACATTGGCTAAATGATTGTTCAGGGTCTGAGCAGTCTGCCCAGTATGACTCTATGACTCTCTTCAGACAGAAAAGGGATCTTGGAACTACAGCCACCATTGTTACTACCATCTCATTGGCGGCTGTTGGAGCTACCACCGGGGCATTAGCCATGGGCCTTAAGATTTTAAGATGACAGGGTAGCTCTTCCAGAGGAAGAGCCTCTTTGTGTGCGTGTGTCCGCGTGTGTGTGTTATGACCCTGAACAATATACTTACAGCTAAGATTATTGTCTATTCTTAGAGTGTTCATAACAAAAAAAAAGCAGTCTTAGCTTTGGGTTTATTTTAATCCCCCAAAAGATAGTATTGTATAAGTAAGACTAAAATTAAGGGGAAAGCAGCTAACATTAACTCAACTACCCCAACTCTGCCTGGTTCTGTGAGTTCCGACAAGCGCTCTGAGCTGAAGAGGTTCTCTGCTTCTTCCACTCTCCAGAAAGGCATCAAGGAAATGGCGCCTCTGAGGTCAACTCAAACAATAAAATCTATCCTTGTCTCTCCCTTTTTTACAAAAAGTCACATAAATGCCCAGAAGAAGAAAAAGAAAAGGGTTAATATCTGCTATCTGTAACATTTCCTATGCAATATAATTACAATTAAAGTGATTGTACTGCAGAGAAAATATTAGCCATTTTTCACTTTCCTTTGCTAAGTATAATAAGCTGTTTCATTATTGCTCATACAACTTCTACAAAATCTTTCACTTGCTAAACAAGTCAATATAATTTGGTTTCGCTTAACAGAAGTGACAGCAGTTTACATTATAACCAATTAGTAGTTGTTCAAAAACATGTAAATTTCAAACTAAGAATATTTGTCCAAAATAAGCACTCAATTGTTTCTATCTGAATGACATCTGTGCATTTAATTAAAATAGTTATAGATGTCAACACTGGTCAAAAATAATATCAATACATAAGTACAAGATAGAAAGAATAAAAACACAGCTATTAATAGTATTATGGATACAGCTCAGCCATGCATAAGGCTTCTGACATACAAGGAGAAACATAAAGTACAGTATAGTGTTAACCGTGGTTCTTCTTCTCCTGGCACCGAGACTGCTTCTTACTACCAGGTCTCAGGACAGCATGTGTCTCAGTTAGCCAAAGCCATCTAACAGATCACGGCAAGACACAGTGAAGCAGACAAAGCCTTTGCAACAGACTAACCACTGAAAGCAGTGAAAATTCCTGAAGTTTGGACATGAATTTAAAAATAGGAATTCAAGACTATAGCTCTGCAGGGCATGAGTACGTGTCTAGGAAACCTACGCCCTCAAGGTCAAATTGTCAACAGATGGTGGCAGGCCTGATAAACCAAATTCAATTCTATTATCTTCACATAAGTCATCAGATCACCAGAGAAATCAAAAAAAGGCAGGCTCAGACCCTAGTATTAATATATATATACAGAATGCTTTGCTTTTCCAGATAGAGGTAATATACACATAAGACATGGGCAGCACTGACCAGGATTCTACAAAACCAGAGGAAAACAGGATTCACCTTGCAAGACAATTAACATTGGTTAGTAAACGAATTCTTTTTAATTTCTTGGCAATATAACTTTTCTGACTATTTTCCTTCATGTTAAGTGATTTATAATTATTTTACATTTAAAAGCAATAAGAAAATATTACAGAGAACTAAAAAAACACACAATGCACAAGAACTATTAAATATCTCCTACTTTAGGCTGTATTCTTTTAAGATTACTAACATTTCATGAGGGACGCATGCTAATATCTAGAGACAGCTCAGGGAAAGATGAGTAGCATAGAACAGATCCCAATGGTAAAAGTCTCCATAACGGCAGACTGGTTCCTAGCAGAGGTTTTGAATTCCATACCTACCATGGAAAAGAAGATGGACGGTTCTCTTTTTAACATTTACTTTACTATTTTTTTTAATTTCATAAATGAGTACAGTATTCACATCATTTTCACCCAATAATCTCTCGTGTCCATATCTTCCACTCACTCCCTTTCAACCTCATGACTTCTTAATTATCACTACATGTGTGTGTATACATATATGATATACATTCTGCTGGTATGGTTTAATCCCTTTAGTATTGTTCATATGTATGTGTCTAAGAATGAGTACTTGAGATTGGAAAACCTATCAGGATAAGCTGGATAGAGTATGCCAACTTAACACAAGCTAGATTTGTCTGAAAGGAAGGACTCTCAATTGAGAAGATGCCTCCATAAGATCCAGATGTGAGATATTTTCTTAATTAGTGGTTAATGGGGGAGGGCCCAGCACACTGTGCGTGGTGCCATCCCTGGGATCACGGTCTGGGATTCTATAAGAAGGCAGGCTGAGTAAAGCATGGGGAGCAAGCCAGTAAGCAGCACCTCTCCATGGCTTCTGCATCAGCTCTTACCTTCAGTTCCTAGCCCTGTGTGATCTCTCATCCTGGCTTCCTTCATGACTGACTCCCAGACTTGATTTTTGCTCATGCTGTTTCATCACAGCAATAGAAACCCTACCTAAGAAAGAAAAAGACTGAATCTTTAGCAGCGATTAATTGTATGTAGAGCTTCCTCTGGGGTCGGGCCTTGTGAGTTTTGCAATATCCACATTGGGTGTCAACTACTGTCATTGTCGAGATGTTTAGGCCACCATATAGTTAAGATTTCATGGGTATAACTGTCACATATAGAAGATACTATGTGCTGGTCCACTGGCCCATCCCCTCTTTAGTGATGGTCCCTGAGCCTTGGGGGTATGGGTTGTGTTACAATTTACAAACAGGGATGGGCATCCCCACAGTCAATAGCTCTGCAGGATGGCTCTTCTTAGAAAGGGTTCTTAATTCAAAATGCCTCAATACCTCAAAAGCCAACAGAGAGGTACGAGCATGGCTCAGTTGGTAGAGTGTCCTCCCTAGCATGTCCTTAGCATAGAATCTGATGTCCACTACTACATGAATGAGGTATAACACATACCTGTAATCCTAGCACTAGGAAGGTGAGCAGGAAGATGAGAAGTTCAAGGTCATCCTAGGCTTGCTGGGAATTTCAAGGCCAGCCTGGAACATGCAAGAAGCTGTTTCAATAATTTTTTTTTTTTTTTAATTTTTAAAAGCCAAGGGAGGTGAACTGGGAGATACTAACACAACAAAAATACACTTCCATCACATTCATTCATTTACTTCACTAGAAAGACACAATAATGAAGACTACTTGGAGCTGTTATATTAAAAAGAAACAAACAAACAAACAAAAAACCACTTGAATCAATTGAAAATACAAAAGATCAATTGAAAATATGGAAGAGTGCATGTCCAATTCTTAAAGAAGTCCTGGGAGCAGAGGGCAGACAGAGCCTGGGGCTCCTCACTCTCAAGCTATTCTTCTATGGCTACAACACAAGAAATGGAAAAACAACTTTAAGGGCCCCCTTTTTTAAGGGATAAAAGAAATCCCTGTATCTTCAGATCTTCGTGCATGAAATTCATGGAGAAACAAGACTATTCTTAAAGAATGTATGACCTAGGTCATTTTCAAACACTGCCCATAATGAATTTGAAGACACAAAAGTGGTAAGAAGCAAGACAAACCAGTCTCTAGTTAAAATTAAAATATTCACAGCCATAAAAAGAAGCAGAGAAAGTTAATATAAAAAATCTGGCAGCCACTTACTAATGCTACCCCATATTAGAACCAGTAAAAGTAAATATTTCCTTTTACAAAAACAGAGGGTATTCACTTAATTATCTTAAGATCTAACCAGGTACAGTGGCGAACACCCCTTAGCCCAGCACTCAGGGAGGCAGAGGCAGGCAGATCTCTGTGTGTTCAAAGACAGCCTGGTCTACAAAACAAGTCTAGAACAGCCAAGGCTACACAGAGAAACCCTGTCTCAAATAAATAAATAAATGGATCTACCAAATTGAGTATTTTTAAGTGATTAAAAAGAATATCTTTCAGGAATTCTTTATTTCTTATTATGATCTCTGAAAGACTTAAACTTTCCCCAAAGCTATTATGTTTAGTAGTACAAAACAGTGGCCAATACACTACCTCAGGAAAGCACAGGTGCCAGAGGACTCAACTCCAGGTGAGTATTGATGGGGACTTAGCCACCCATCCCCCAATTACTGGTTATATAGGCTACTTAAGAAAAGGGTTAATAAAGGAGAAAAAAAAAATAAACTCAAGAGTTGTGCTATGCATTTGTCTGAGACGTCACTGTAAACCCAAAGAAAATTTCCTCATAATCTACAAAATCTACAATGCCAAGTTTTCTGTATTTCTAGTCTTCATGAACTGAACGAGTAACGAAGATTTCTTAAAAACAGAATGAGAAACACCTGTAACAGTGTTAGCCAGGTGCCCTTTAAAAATATGAAAGACTAAAAATGTTAACTGTTTTTCTTTACTTTATTAATTTATTTTAGGAGAGAAGAGTTAATTCAGAAAAGAGATATGCATAAATTCTTTGAATTTGGTTAAT
The DNA here is from genome assembly GCF_030254825.1 of Meriones unguiculatus. Lineage (NCBI taxonomy): Eukaryota > Metazoa > Chordata > Mammalia > Rodentia > Muridae > Meriones > Meriones unguiculatus. The sequence continues at coordinate 51,666,354 of NC_083366.1, read as the reverse complement.
TGAGATACCATGCCAGCATAAGGAATTACAACTAAGAAGCAGCTACTGCCAGCTGCATGTGTGAGCAGTCTAAGCTGATTTACCACGGTGAGGATTTTCAAATCAACTCAATAATTAATGGCTGTGATGCCCATTAAAGGTACAGGTTGCCCATTAATGCAGAGTTGGGCTGAAAACTAGGGATAACTGCACTAACTACTTAGATTGATTGGAGAGAATCTGAAGTCATCACAGGAAGATAGATAAATCCACATAAACTGTATGTAAACAGATTGTAAATGTTGCCAGGTGAGGAGAGTTGATCCACAACACAGCCATTATGTACCCCACAGCCTGGTAAGTATAACTGAAGGTGGTGACAGGAAAAACCACAGAGCCAGTCTTGCTGCTCTGTGAACACCCTTTAGGGCCCCATGTGGACAATAGGTCCAAGCTCAAAATTCTAAAGAGGGGAGGGTCAAGCCCGCTGCACTGGGAACTGGAGCTTGAATAAAGATGGTAGGCAGTGAATAGGAGGAGGAGCCCCAGGCCCATCCAGCCTGACCTGTTGGAGAGGACTAGAGTGGGAAAGACCACCCTCCTCCCATTCTCCTATAAGGACCTGCAGAGGAGTACCACAGCAGCCATCTGGGTTAGGCTTCATTTGCAGAGTCACATAATGGCCATAATAAGATACTGTTTTCTTGTACTCAAAGCTACACCAGATCCCCAACTCCAGAGTTATACACCAGAGGAAAAGAACGCAGAGTGTACATTCCACAGACAATCCAGGGAAATTAATGGTGTTGAACTGGACCAGCCTCCTATGGGCTGGTCCTGTATGACAGAGTCAGGCAGGGAGTAACTGTCAAACTGATAAATGTCTATTTCAAATTGTCACCATGTACTGCCAAACAACTTTATATAAAGACTGACCACCAGTGACATAATAAACGCTACTTTTCAGTTCTTCACAAGCATGGTATTTATGAGGCTTTCTCCCCGATATCTGCCAGTCTAATGATTAAAAGTAGATGCTTTCACAGTCACTCATAAGGACATTAAAATGTTTTCACACTTTTATTAAATTTCAGTACTATTTTATTCCCCATTCTAAGATACTGATTATTTCCTTGGTGATTTGCCCATCATGTCTACTACAAATGCAGGTCATCTGACCTTTTTTTTTTTTTTTTAAAGAAAAAGAGAGAGAGGGTTTTCTGTATAGCCTTGGCTGTCCTGGATTCATTTGTAGACCAGGCTGGCTTCAAATTCACAGAGATCCACCTGCTTCTGTGTCCCAGAATGCTGGGATTAAAGGCATGTGCCACCACACCCAGCATGGTCATCTGTCTTTTATTCTTTATTCTGGTGTGTAACAATTATTCTCTAAAAGTTTTCATTAAATAGATGGTATCTTTATAAGCAAGAGGACCATTTTGTTCATGGCCAGTGTGTAAACACACACTGACACCTGCTGAGGACCCTGTTGTCGTCTGAGCTGCAGTAAGGTCTGTGCCTGGCTCCTGGCTGGGTGGTCAGACAGAATAATCTGGCTTGAAGGCCACTCTCTGCTGAAAGGAACCCCATTCAGGTAAGCACCCAGGTAGACTGCACAGTGGATCCTTTGTCAGGCTCAAGAGATGCTGATGGCAGAGGGCAGGGTGCAACAGTGCTACAGGGCTGCACTCAGCAAAGGGGAGCAGAATTAATAAAGCATCCCTAGCTACGCAATTTGAACTCCCTGGAGACTTGCCTAGGGTGCAGGGATGAGGGCTCAGGAACAGAATATGCCAGCAGTTCCTTTCACTTTGTACTTCAGAAAAGAAAGCCAATTTGAAAAATGGCCATCAGAGCTGCTAGCCTGGAAGATGATGAGTATCCAAAAAAGACTGTCATGCTCTAGACCTGTGTAGCAATCCTGCAATGTTCTAACACTCTTAAGAAAGAGGCAAAACTTTAAAGGGTGTATTTTCCACAGAGTGCTCAAATTTTTCAATCTGAAACTGTGAGGTACACAGAAAGTACAAGGAAGCAGATGTTTGCCAGTGCTTGCTGGCAACCTCCTTCTTGCTGCACAGATGGCATGTCTCATAACATGACAATCTCAGGAGGCACGTGACAAAGGAAGTGTGTGATCTGTCCTCTACAGAAAGCCATTTGACTTGCCCTCAAATGTACATCTTCAGGGGAGATGGAAGCTGGAGGCTCAGAGAGCCAAAGAAATTTCACATTACAGACAGCAGAAAACTCCCAACCTAGGCAATTAGCGCACAGCTTCCTACATAAATAAGGTAAACTGACAGAATGAGGTAATGGATGTGAAAGATATGAACCAAGTATGTTGGAAATAGATACAACATAGCATACTGCAAAACCTTAGCTACTTGACCACTCTTCACATCACAAAGGAAAGAGATCATGAGCAAGTACTGTAAGAAAAAAAGACAAAACATGAACACCCCCATCAGAACTTGCCACATTTCTGCCTCTATATGTCCAACTCCTATGCATCCAGGACATACCATGAAGGCTCCACCTACAAACAGTAGAAGAACAGATGAATACACTAGATTTTAATTCTCTGAGTATCAGCCTATTAGCTCAATGTAATTAAGCCTGGAATATACAAACATAGTAACAGGAGAGAAATTTATATGACCACCTTGTAAGTGGGATTCAGGAACAGAGGTTCTGTAGATGCAAAAGAAAGCCATTCCATTTTTTATTCCCTTGATGTCCAAGTGACCCTAGTTCACTGGTAACTGGCACAGCTATAGCTAATGAGAACAGGGAAAGTCATAAATCCAGCATAGCGGCTTGACAAAGATCCAGCAAAGCTGAGCCATGTGATGTCATCACCATCAAGCCATCTTTCACTTTTGGTTTTGATCTCCGTATGCTACATTCTTGGCTAGCTTTTAATATTTGTACAACATGGAGATACTGTTTTGATGAGAAATTTCTTATCAATCATTTACGCCTTCTCCCAGGAGTACTGCTTCTAAGCCTCCCCAGGAAAGTCCCGAGCATGTCACACACACACACACGTGCACAGGCACACGCACACACACCAACACGCATGCACGTGCACGCACACGCACGCGCACACACACACACGCACACGCACATACGCACACACGCACACACACTTTTAAGGAGATATCCTCTTATGGCCTACTTGAAGGTCTTCCTTGTGCTCTGGAGGTTGTGACTCACACAAAAGCACCAGGGACCCCTTATGAGACTCCAGCTCCACAATACTCTCGGGATGTTTGCCTCTGTATTTACTCAGGAGCAAGATAAGCAGAACAAAGTAAACTGAAAAGGGTAAACAAGATTCACTGGGCTGAAGGAGTTGGCAGCATCAGATTAAAAGCCTCTGCCTACTATATGCTCAGGCAATTACGTGGCATAGAAGATCGGGACCTGCATATGGTAATCACCATAAGGAAAAGATACAGCAACAAAGCTAGATTGGCTGCAGTTATCTACACAGCCCTACACAGGGGCCTCTACTAATGGACAAAGATGGTGTGGCTAAATGATAAAAGAATGAAGTTTTAAAGATTCCCCCCTTTCCTAGAAAAGTTATCTCATACAGAGGCACTGTGGTGTTACATGATCAGGGGGTGAAATAACACCAAGATTAGATATATAAATAAATTCTACAAAGATCTAAACATTGTATTATGGCAGAAACTGAATTCTAACTGCAGCAACTTTATTTAACCTGCAGATTTTTCTTCCGCCTAATGACAATTAATACTCTGACCATTAAAAGTTGATAATACACTTCTTGGAACACAACAATCTGCCCAAAGCTGGCTTGAGATCTTCTTTCTGCCTAGTGTCCTTGAAACCTCAAGAGCTATCAGTATGAGAATGGATTGTCATGCTTTGGAAAATATGCCTTTAGATTCCTAAAAGGTGAGTTGTAGTGTTGATGAGGAAAAATTATTGTAAAATTAACTCTGTTCTGACATGGTATATCAATGATGACTAAACTTATGACCAAGAGAAAATTAAAACACAAGTTGAGGACAAAAATTATCTATGATCTATGTTTTGGAACAACATGAATCCCTGCCTACTAAGTTCTAGATAAATAAAGTAACACTCTGACTTCCAGTCAGTCAGGTGGCAAGATTCCCTGCCAACCTCATGCCTGACTCACCCTCCATCACCGACTCCTTACCTCCTCTGTGGGACATGGCCATCACTGGGGCTGGCCCCTGGCAGGTAAGCATATGATTCCCTATTGGGAGAGATGACTCTAGATAGACTTGGCTACTTGGCTGTTGTGGACTGAATCTTTGTATCAAGCTGAGATCCAAATGACTAACATGATGGACAGTATAAGCACTGGGGATTCGAGGAAGTGACTAGGTCATGGGGCAGAACATCATTAATGAGACCAGTGTTCACATGAGGAACAAAGACCTAACTTGCCTGATCCAGAATAGAAGGAAATAAACAAGAAGGTGTCATCTAAGAGAAATGAACCCCCATGGCCACCTAAAACACATGCTTTGATCATGGAATTTCCAAATTCTGAAACAGTGAGAAATGAACAGAAGTAACTTAAGCATGTGGAAAAAACTGAGACATGCTCTTTGCCCAGGGCACCAAGTGGGTTAAGTGTCCTAATGATATACTAATCTCCATCATTCAACAAACCAAACAAGTATTTGTTTAGTTCTAGGTGTTAATATTCAGGAACAAACTTGCATCTGAGATCCTTAAGGACAGGAATTATATTTCATTTAACATTTCCAGCTATAATGCCATGAAAGAATATGAGAAAGCTTCTAGCTTCTCAAAAAAACATGTCTTAGAAAATACCTCTTTCACACATTACACAGATATCCAGTTCCTAACCTTTCCAAACATGAAAATATCAACTACTTAGCTAAATTAACCTTCACTTAGGAGGCACTTAGACTGAAAAGAGAGCTATTCTAGCCAAGCAAGTTAAACCTAAGTGTACAAGCATGAAGGTGTCATTACACACTTATTCTCTAGGTCAAGACTTGCATGAGGCAGAGCATCAGGAAGCCACTCTGCCAGCCACCACCCTCACAAGTAGATCTGGACCAGCCTTCCTAAAGCAGTAACAGCAGAAGCTATGTATCTACCAAAACTTACAAGTATGCCATCCCTCAGGCTATCAAGGTTCTGTGCTACAGTATCCCACACTCTGTACATGGTTTCTTCAGCATCTCCAGGGCAGAATTTGTACCTAAGAACCATGTCCAGCTCCAGCAGAAAAGGATATAGGAAAACTAGGGAAAAATTAATTCACAAAAATACCAAACACAAAGTTAACGGTTGCTTCATGCCCTGTATGATCCAGTGCATACTCCCACAACCCACAGAAGACTACTTACTGAGCTTCTGTAACCTGCTTTCCTCGAGCAACAGAATGATCTTCCTGCTACAAAAACTTGCTGGCTATAATCGTCCAGAGATCCTTTGCCTCCATAAATAAACTCCAATACTCTAATACCTTAGTATAATTCTATATAAATTGGCTTCAAAATTGAAGCTTGTTTTGAAATGTAAAAAATATATTCACATTGTTGAGACTACAATGTCTGACACAAATGAGAGAGATTTGTTTGCAGTTCACAGTTTCAGAGGGTTCAGTTCACCCTAGAGTGTAAGGTCTACTACAGTAGCTTAAGTCACAAACACAGAGGCAGGGGCTGTTCACATCACTGCAGACCAGGAACCAGAGGCCGAGCGACACCTTTAAAGGCCTATCTCTATCGACCTGATTCCTAGGTAGGCCCCATTCCCTAGAGATTGCAGAGCCTTGCAAATAATGTTCTCAGGGAAGAACACACACAACATAAACCTGTGGGGACATTTCAAATTCAAGCCATAACAAGTTGATTAGTTCTTTGCTCTTTGTAGATCAGCCTGCTTTGCTTCCTACAAGATTTCAAATAGTCAGATATACCCATTTCAGAATCCTCAAATCCTAGCCACTTGTCACAGTTATGCCCTTTCTGGTAAATTATACTACCCTATCGGACCACTGAACACAAGGTGTCCAGGCTGCATAAAGGCCCCGGGGCTTATGAACAAGCACAGGTGTAGTTTGGTGAGTAGCTGAAAGCCTAAGCAAGGGACAGGGTCTGCTGTTTGGCACTGGGTCTCCAGTAGTTACTTCACTACTTTTTGCACATAGTGGTGACACTAATTTTTAACTGAAACTCAGTTGGACCTCTTGAAATTTATATTTAGAACCATGGCCTTGAAAAACTGAGAGATGATTCTTCAGGGAACAAGAGCACAGAATAGAGGGCAAGAACAGACAGTTCCACGTTTTCTAACACATCCTGCAAATAACCCTATATTTCAAAACCCTCCTCAATGAGCACATTCCCCACGGCTACAGAGACAAGCTACATTCAGGAAGCTTTGATATTCCCTGGCTTTTTCTGCTGTCTTACTCTAATATTCTGAACCATTGTTAAAATGTCTTTTCTAGGTTGGCAATATTGTCTCCAAATATCAAACAATAAGACCTCAGATAATAAAGGCAAGTCCCAGTCGACTTCTCAGAATTGTCATGAAACTTAAATTGAACATCTATTTAAAAAAAAAAAAAAAAGTCTTCTGAAACACAGACAGTATCACACAAATATAAGTTACAAGGCTTATTATGGATTAATAGTAAGCAAAGCCCAGGGGAAATTCTCATTGAAAATGCTATGCTTTAATTTCTCAGGATAAATGAATATATGATGAAGCTTCCATACTTCTGAATTAAAAGCACATTCAGAAAAACTGATTCTTTATTCATAATTTGAATTGCTACCGGAAGATGGTCCCAAGTTATTTGCTTTTTTCAAAATTAAATCCATTTATTGAATATTGTGGATACACAGAAAGTTCATTAGAAGTCAAGGACCTTTGTGCCCCTAAATTTTTGTTTGTAGATGAATGTTTGTATCATAAAACCCATGAGCATTCAAAGGATTCTATAATGTAAGAAAAGCTAGCTGAGCTAAATTACAACCCCAACCACATCTACAATGAGAAAATTCACAGAGGACCTGTCATGGATATGTCACAGGAATCAGAAGCGCAGTGCAACTATAAAACAAAGCAAGCTGGGTAACTACTTCTACTTCAGTTTCACCAAAGTCAAACCCAAACAGGAACCATTCCTTCCCATCCACTCTATGCTAATGATTAAAAACAATTTTCTTAGCTATTTAAACCAAGGCCAAAAACTGGGCAAGTCTATAGATTAGAACAGTTTTATATATCCCAAAGCCAAGATAATAAATATAGCTGTTGTCTCAACAGCAGAGTGGCTGGCTATAAAGATCATTTTATAGGAATTTTTGACGAAATAACACTAAAGTTGAGTGTTTATGCTCCGATGCACAAAATGAAAAGAGATCTTTTCACTCAGCTGATCTGCTGGGAGAAGCTAAGGGTCAGCAACAGAGCACATACAAGTGCAAGGTCCTAGATTTGTCTCTGCCATAAACGAAGAGACCTTGTCAGTCAGTGTCCCCTGCTTCACACACACACACACACACACACAAACACACACACACACACAATTCAAACCAGACCCCTCTTCCATCTTTGTCGCTTCTTATCATTTTTCTTCAGTTCCCTGTGATCTATCTTGGCAGAGTAGAGGAAAGCCTCCCCTTGCCAATCTATTGGTAAGACATCCCATTTGTTTCACAACAGTTCCCCCTTTTGATTAACAGCAGCCTGCCTTGGAATCCAGGGTCTGGTGGCACATCAAGTCTAGCCAACATGTGTCTGGTGTGCTGAATGTTGCCAGGACTGTTTCAACAAACCTCCCTAACCAAAGACAATGGGCAAAAGGAAAGATTGCTGGGAAAACATGTTCTGCTCCTGTCAGAAAAGACTCCCAACAAAGAGATATATTTCCACTCACTCATTTCACATGGATTTACAGAATCCTGACATTTCTACATATTCTGAATACAGGGCCGATTTTTTCATTCAAATATGCAAAACAAAAAAACCTTTGTCCGTGCACCTCATGTTCAGATAAAAGGTAGATTTGCCAAACTCTCATGAGCAAGTAGGAAGCGTCCCACTGCCCTGGCTGCTCTGGACAATGACTCGCTGCATACCTGTCCACTAACTGTCCAGGAGCCTATACATTTGTACTTTTAATAAAACTATAAAAGTAATCTATTTGACAGCTTTTTCACTCTTACTTTTTATAAATTAGTTAACATTGTTACTAGCAGCCCTACCATTGTGTATGCTACAAATAATTGTCAACTTGTGAATAAACATTTCACAGTTGTAGATATTTCTTTATCAACCTAAATATCATATAAGTTTATGAATGATTACAACACTGGAACATCATATCCTGCTTGGTACTCTTTGCAGTACCAAACTTATGAATAAACCCACCTGTGTTTTTTACGTAAGTTTTCATTTTGTGATTTTATGCTTAAATCTTTTATTTCTCTGGCATTCACCTGGATATAAAGAAAGAACTAGAAATAATGCCCTTTGTTTACTATGGTCTCCCTAACACTTCTGTTGAGGGAAATGTTTTTCCAGTATTGATTTAAAAACCAGTGTCATAACCAGTATCACAAGTCCAGGTCCATTTCAGGTATATTTCTGAACAATATTTTATTCCATAAATATTTTTTCTGTTTCTTCTTCTGTAGCAAAAATTTAAATGATTCAGTTCCAAAGGTTAAATTACTGCAATTTCATAATGTACCTATACCTAGAAAATTTAAATAGGCAAAACTTCAGAACCATACAAAGTTCAAAACTCCATCCCCACATTTGCCTTTGGTCTTGAGAAAAGACTTTTCCAGAGGAAGTCTTGCTTACCAGTGAAATCAATCAGAAGGTTCCTCAGAAAATTGGGAATCGATCTACCTCAAAACCCAGCTATAGCACTCCTGGGCATATACGCAAAAGACTCCACCATACCACAAGGAGACTTGTTCAACATGTTATGAGCAGCTTTATTCATAATAGCCAGAAACTGGAAACAACCCAGATGTCCCTCAACAGAAGAATGGATAAAGAAAATGTGGTATAATGACAAAATGGAATACTACTCAGCTACGAAAAACGAAAACATCATGTAATTTGCAGACAAATGGATAAACAAGAAAAGATCATCCTGAGTGAGGTAACCCAGACCCAGAAAGACACTCATAGTATGTGTCTTTCAAAGGCACTTATATGAAGATATTAGCCTTAAAGTACAGGACAACCATGCTATGATCCACAGACCCAAAGAAGGCTGGAAGGCCCAAGGAAAGATGCGGCATCTCACTCAGAATAGGAAATAAAAGACACCGAAGTCGATGGAGGGAGGAAAATGGGTGGAAGAGAACCTAAGGAGGGTAATGGGGGGCAGGGGTTAGGTGTGCAGAGTGAGGAATGAAGGGGGAGAACTGGAAGAGAGAAGAGAAATCAGTGGGGAGGTACTTCTGGGACAGAGGAGTCTCCCAGGAGTCTATAGGAGTGACCCTAGCTAAGAATCCTAGCAGCAGGGGTTAAGGAGCCTAAAGTCTCCACCTCCTGAAACCAGGTGGAACTTCCAGTAAAGGGAAGGGGCACCAACCCACCCATAACCTTTGACCCACAATTTGTCTTGCCTACAAAAAGTATAGGGGTAAAGATGGAGCAGTGATTGAGGGAATGGCAAACCAATGACTGGTCAAATTCGAGACCCACACCATGGGAGAGCCAATTAATGGTACTCTGCTATGCTTGCAGACAGGAGCCTAGTGTAAGTGTCTTCTGCCAGCAGCTGGCTTCATCCAGCCACTGATAGAAACAGATGCAGAGACCCATTGCCAAACAATAGGCAAAGCTCAGGGAGTTCTGTGCAAGAGTGGGAGGAAGGACTGAGGGAGCTGGGGTCAGAGAGACACCACAAGAAGACCTACAGACTCAACTAACTTGGACCCTTGGGGGCTCTCAGAAACTGAACTACCGACCAAAGAGCATGCTTGGACTGGGCCTAGACGTCTCCCCAACACACATACATAGCAGATGTGCAGTATGGTCAACATGTGGAAGTAGGGGCTGTCTCTGACTCCGTTGCCTGCCACTGGATCCCTTTCCCCTAGCTGGGCTGCCTTGTCAGGCCCTGGGGAGAGGGTGCGCTTAGCCTCGCTGTGACTTGAGATGCCAGGGTGAGTTGATACCCCTTGGGCCTCCCCTTCTCTGAGAAGAAGGAGAGGTGGGAATGGGAAGATGGGCATGTGAGGATAGGACTGGGAAGAAAAGGAGGAAGGGCAAGAGATCAGGCTGCAAAAAGTGCCAAAATAAATAAAAATTAAAAGTAGAAAGAATCCCATTTTCAAATACATTTTTTTGGATAGGTAAAACATCAGTACCATATAGAATTCAAAATCCCTCCCACATTTGCCTTTGCCACCAGATTTCTTTTCCCAGAAGTATTGCTTATCAGTGAAAGTGATTTGCAATCAGCATTGGATATAAGCAATTTTGCATGTGAGATATTCGTACCTGTCTAATGCACACACAAAACAGTAAAGGCTAAAATGATCTCACAGGAAACAATCAAGTCTAAAGACAAGCTGCTCTATCCTCAGTAAGCAGTAAGCCACAACTGTCAGTCAATCTTGAATCCCTTCTTAAATCTTCCACTGCTAATCTGTCCAAGAGAATCTATCTCCAAAGTATGCCTCAGATTCACCCAGAGTTCTCCCAACTCTGCATTTTATTGATTCCCCACTATTTACTTTGTGCACAGCATGGCATCTGGTTTCGATTATTGCTATAGAATGAACACTTGTGTCCCTGAAAAGGCACAGACTAAAGTTCTCACCTCTGAGCTGATGCTACTGGAGGTGGTACATCTAGAAAAAAAAATATATATATATATATAATCAGTGTCATTATTAACAAAAAGGAGCAAACTCCACTAGAAAGCCTTCAGCAGACCCTGGGCCAGCTAGCACCTTGACCTTGGATTTTCCAGCCTTCAGAACTGTGAAATGTTTTGTTATTTTCAAATTACATTGCTGATGTTCTTTTGTTATATCAAACCAAATAGATCAAAAGAAATCTTAACAAGGTACCACTGCTTGGTTGACATGAAAAACTAAATACTTTGCTGAATAGGAGAAAAGTAGTTTCCACCTGGGTGTAGGCACATGTACTTTCAATCTCAGTACCCGGCAAATGGAGCCAAGAGAATCACAAGGTAAGAGACAATAAGGCATAGAAACTAAATGCACGTGAGTAATAGGAAATTTCTCAACAAGCTGACACAACCCACTGCTACCACATGCAAACTCCTGACCACTCTTCTTGTGCTGCATGCTTCTTCTACTCTACAAATATATCGTCTACAACAAGCTGGAAATGCAAATTACTGCCTCTTACCACAAAAGGTTTAAGCAGCACTGGCAGGAAGCCCCACTATTTGCTCCATAGCCCTCCTCCATCCTCTAGGAATCACTGGCCCCCTTCCCCTCCTATCTATTTTCACTGTAGCTCCTTGATGAAGTTACACACTATCACATGCGTGCAGTCAAATCTTTGTGTGTGCCAAGGCATTTGCATAACCCTCTATGGCTATAGATTTCTTTCGGCCTCTGTGACTTTCTCCAGACCCAAGAAATTACAGCTGTAAGGATGTCCCCATAGCCACTGAAGATATAGCCAGTGGCCCAGATGAAAACAGTACTTCAGCACCTTACTAAAAGCTCCTCAGTAGACAATGACAAGTCTATAGAAAGATGTTAAGTAACAGCAAGAAGTATATATGTATTAACTTTTAATGTAAAATTTTCCTAAACAGTTTTATTATATCCACATAGTAATTGCATATAGAGAAAGAATGAAGGGAAACTATAGATGTTATAAATGGTTTGCCTCTAGCTAAAGAATATTAGGCAGAAGGGTTAGCTTGGGGTGGGGGTGGAGAGGACTAAGTAATAGGCAACAAAACAGTACATGAGAAACTAATAGTAGTTATAGCATTCTAGGCACTGTACTAATAAACCCAACAGTTCCCAGTTAGCAGCTTCACTATGCATGTGTCTGTCCTCTCTTCATTCCCTCAGTGCCCCTGCTGCCCCTCATCAGGCTTCCAATGTCCAAACAGCAGGATGCATGGTACTTGGTATTATTTATGGGTTTATGCTGCAGCTTCTAATCCAAGTAGCCACAATGGCTATTGTTCATAGCAGTGTGTTAGACAATCAGAAAAAGATGATCTTGTCTGCTGGTCCAGAGCAGGAATAAATGGATTCACCTTTGAGCTGTCCCAGGGAGAAAATGTGGACAGAGAGGATGCCCTGGACACAGCTTGGTGCTTATACACTCTACATAAATAAGCTCTTCCATAGCTCAAAATTACAAAACCGGATCAAGAGCCCTCTGAAATGTTCTAAACCTGATCCTACAGCAACTGTGACCACTGACAGCTGACTAGGTTACCATGGACCTAAGGCCACCATGGAAGAAGCAAGTTCTGGTATCTACAAATCCTTCCATTTCCAAGGCACACACATCTGATAAAAGCTGGTGCACTGATAGCTCTCCTTTGTCTCCATCTCCCATCATTTGGCATTCATCATGAATACTGTCTTCCTATTAATTTTCTTATCTTCAGAATTTCAATAACACAACTAAATGCACACAGCACATGGGGGCAAGGGGTTAGGGAAAGAAAGGAGGAAAAATCAACCCATAGCAGAGACAATACTAAAGCTGAGCTTTTAGTCACAAGAGAAATCAAGAAGCCCAAAGTTAATGCTCCCTTGACAACCTTGCATCACTTCTCTGGACATTTGGGTCAGAATGAGAGTTTTATTACGTTCACAATTATGAAAAATAGTCAAATCACCAGTCATATATATCACTGCACATTCTCCCTTTAAAATAAAAAAACTGAAAATAAAAAAAATAAAAACACTGCTTTACAAACCCAGAAATAATACTAACTATAACTTCATATGGAACTGAATTTTGATCCTACACCATCTATTGGAACTCACTACAAAGCTCCAGGCCCGTACCAATCTGGACACTCTAGCAGAGTCCACTGAAGATATTATCCTACACACATTTGCACTCCATGACAAGAAGCATGTGTGATATGTAGTGAATCTCAGTATGCATCTGTAGAGGATGACGTAGGAGGCACAAGTCACACAAGGCCCTCCAAGTTATCCCCATAATGCAGAGAGGAACGAAGGTAATCTGGGTATCAGGATTCCTCCTTGGACTTCCCAGTCACCCACCATCTGGGGGACTCCAAAAAAGACACTGATCCCTCTGGGCTCAAGGCCACATGAAAAGTGGCAGTCCCACCAGATGTCTTGAAAGACTACCCAGAAGAGGAAGAAGTCAATTCAGGCATTTTGGTGAAGGCTAATTTTCACTGTCAATTTGATTGAACTTAAAATAGCCATGAAAACAAACCTCCAAGTGTGTCTATGCAGGTGTTTCCAGAAAAGTTTAATGAAAAGGACACTCGGGCCATGTGACAGCCACACTTTCTACCATATGAACCCAACGACTTCAGAACTGACTCCTATAGAAACGATGCTATCTTTGAATGTCCCCTGAGGTGGCAAGGTGAACATGACATCTCATGCTTAACCATAATACATGAGAATGAAGGAGAAATCATCTAAGTTTGAATCCAGGGTGGACTACACAGCAAGTTCTTAGTCAGCCATGTCTGCATAGTAAAAAACCCAGAAGGGTATGAGGGAGGGGCAGGGAAAGTGGGAGGAAAAACAGGAAAGAGGGAAGAAAGAACAGAAAGGAGGAGGAGGGGGAAAAGAAGACCCAGGAGCTAGGAACTGGGGAAAAGGAAGAGCTGACAGAATATCTCAAAGAAACAACTGGCTCGGTTGAAAGAATAATTTTTATTTCCAATTTCTATAATATTTTTTAAAAGACAACAAACTGAGTCAAGATATCAGAAAATAAAGTAATCCTAGACTATTCTTAGTGGCACATATAACTAACCAGGCAACAATGGTGGTCAACAATCTAAGACAAGGGAAAATAACTAAGTGGAGCCTAGAAAAGCCATGTCAACTGCTTCAGGAGATGCTTGGGAACCTCCCAGGAGCACAACCTCATTTTCTAAAACTTCAGAGGTGACCAGATGTCACAGGCTAAGCAGTCTGTCTCATATCCATCAGTGACACCTGTCACCTCAGAAATTAACTAAGGGAAGAAATCTGCAAAAAGGTTAGAAGAACCATTTCTTAGGTTCACCACACCGTTAAGAGATTACTTAAACAGGAATGTCATGCCAAATACAGTATGCTCCTCTCTGAAAAGACCAAGCAAAGTAAACAGCAGGTGTCCCCAGTAAAATGTCACAGGCCAAATGTGAGTGAGAACTTTCACATCACTTTCAATCAGCAGGTACACACCATACAAAAAGACTGAAAATTCAGATATTTTATAGTATTCATACTTATTGAGCATCCATACATTCAGTTCAAGGAGTCCTTTCTTTAAGATTGATTTATTTATTTATCATTTATACAGCGTTCTGCCTGAATGTATGCCTGCACACCAGAAGAAGGCACCAGATCTTACTATAGATGGTTATGAACCACAATGTGGTTGCTGGGAATTGAACTCAGGCCCTTTGGAAGAGCAGCCAGTGTTCTTAACCTTTCAGCTATCTCTCTAGTCCAAGTTTAAGGAGCCTTTATCCATGAATTCAAATATATGTGGGTGAAAAATAATTAGGGCCAAAAGGGGGGGAGGGAGACCCCGCATTTATACTAAACACATACATACTATTTCTTATAATTATTTCCTGACAACAGTGTAGCAGTCTTCTGAATAGCATTTACAATATCTTAGGAGCCATAAAGTCATCTGGAAATGTATGAGCATATTCATATTCAGGAGTATGGACACTTGTGACATACAAACACTCTACTGTCATATGAAAAAGAAGGACATTTGTGCACTTTGGTATCGGTAGTGGCTTCCCAGCAGATAGCAGGGGATCTGTGTATGGAGGCTCTAACCATATCAAAAATGGTTTTGGAGTTAGGGAAGTTCTTGTCCTCAGCTACTCAACTCAGTCATTTTAGCCATCAGTCAGACCTCTAAGACAACACACAGCAGGAAGGCCACCATCAGTTGTGCATTTTTGTTGCTCCAACTATGAACAGCACTCTCACAGAAAAATAGGAAACAAAGTGATGACACCATTTTTAAATATTATATCTAATCATTCTTTCATTTAATTTTCAGTTTTTGAGACAGTATTACTATGTGTTCCAGACAGCCATGAATTCACAATCTTTCTGCCTCTGCAATAGTGTGCCACTATGCCCAGTATTCAAATATTCATTTATAAATAAATACATACATACATACAAACAAGGAGAGTACACAGTTTCCCTAATCTTAAATCTAATCCCCAAACTCTGAGGAAATTTCTTCTAAGAAACCTTAACGTCATAGTCCAACACAGCCATTGCCCCTAGATAAAAAAGAAACTCAAGAGACACAGCTTCCTCCCTTGTTTTTCAGATATCATGAGACTCCAGTGAGTCTGTGATGCACTCACACAAGCCCAAGCCTTCTGCTTTTGTGGCATGGCTGGGTGTTTGCAAACACAAGAAGCACAAAGAGCTGGAAAAGTGTGCCTCAGGGATGTGAACATTTAAACAAGAAGCCTTCAGGAACTATCAGAAATAACAGCAAAAAGGCAACAGTCTTCAGATTACACAATTATGTAGCCACCTGTGAAGGCTATTATCGGTTATCAATTTGACTACACCTGGAACTAACTAAAGCCCAAAAGGCTGGACACAGCTCTGGGGGATTTTTTTTCTTAATTAAATCATTAAGTGGGAAGAATCACTTCTAAGCTACAACTTTGAGGTGGGAAGAAGATACACCTTTAATCCACATCTTTTGAAGTGGGAATATCCCCCTTTAATCTCACTAGCAAATCAATTCCTTCACTGACATTAATTATAGCCTATTGTATACTGAAGAACTGCTGAAACATCCAGCCTCATGGACTGAACAACTACTGGATACTAGGACCTTCCATTGGTAGACAGCCACTGTTGGACCAGTTGGGCCAGAGACTGTAAGCCACTCTAATAAATCCCCCTTTTTATATACTTACAGATTCATCCCGTAAGTAACGTTCCTCTGAAGAACCCTTATTAATACACCCTCAAACTCTGGAGTGCATGGCTCTACAGAGTGAACTAAATCTTTCTGCTATAGCAACCAGCACTAAAGCAAAGACAGGAGAGTAATTTTCTATCACAAATCAAATAATAATAAAAGAGATTCCCCCTCATATGTAAAAAATATACCCTAGCAATGTCAGCTAATGAGGATACCATGAGAAAAGGCATTTAAGTAAAACCTAAAGAACAATGTATTAGAAAGAAATTAGGGAGAATATAGCCAAGTCCCCATACCTTCATATGTTAAAATCGCAATAAGAGGATGGGCCCCTGGTATCTCTTTGTTCTACATCTTCTCTGTTTAGTGCTTGGATTGCACTCAGCCTCCTGCATGACAGGAAGTGCTCTGCGTCTGAGCAGGAGCTCAGCAGGATGTGAATGCTGGAAAAGAATGTCCTTCTTCCCTCTCAATGCTGCAAGAGAAACTGAGGACAGAGACCACCCTGGCTCCCTGCTGACAAGGTACTTCTGATGACACCAGCTCTGGATGACCATCATGTACCCTTGATAGTATCAATGTGAGGTACTGGAGACCCTATGACATGAACATACCACCTGAGCTGGGCCAGCACCCCTTGCCATGGCTCCATTTCGAATGAAAGCCACCTAGCCCCATGTGTCCCTTTGAGAGAGAACCAACACTTTCTTAACAAAATATATGCAGGAGAATGAATATGTTTCCTATTCTTCCTCTGAGGATAAAAGCTGTAAATTCACTTTATCTGAATAAAAAGAAGCCCACAATGTTTACCGCTGCTCCCCTCCAGGCTTCCCCAGCTTACATCGGCTTTAGATACTTTGCTTAGTTTTATTTGAAAGCAAACTTCTGACAGAGAGGGATAGAGTAGAGCTATATTTTAAAATTCACTAGAATCAATGCTTATTTATTCAAAGGATTTAAAGAAAAAAATTTACTCAAGAAAGTCAAAAAGAAAACCAAATAGTGCTGACATTTTTAAGTTAATACTTTAAATAAAAGAAACATTTTAAAGTATAAACTCAGAAAGTCAAGGAAAAGGCATATAATGGCATTTAAAATTACTATATTTTAAAGAACATTTTTACATGAAATGGGGAGGCTAGCAGCAGCTTCCCAGCATTGGCTCTCCAGGCAGACTCTGAACTGAGGTGCTGCTGCTTCCTGAACCTCCTCACACCTGTGGGCATGGGACATCATTTGGAATCTGATGACGAGTGCAACCCACACATAAAAACTGACTTCATCTATGTGACACTCAGCTTCTCTTTGCTGCCTTCCTGCGTTCTAACACTGAGGACACTCGTACCTACCTCCTAGGTGGAGACCTGCTTGTGGGAATGCAAAATCAGACAGCCACCACGGGAAATAATAACAATGCCTGCAAACCTGAACACAAAATTATCATAAAGTTCAACAGTTCCATACGGCAGTGTATGAACACAAGAACTAAAAGCAGAGACACATGAGCTATCCGGAACATGTTGGTATGGTCATGTTATCCACAAGAGCCAAAACCAGAAACAACAGAAAAGTCCATCCATCCGAAGATACACGGATAAACAAAATGTTTCATGCATGCAAAATGAAGCACTGCCAGTATTTGCTACAACACGGATGACCTTGAAAATGTTATGCCAAGAAGCGAAGCGCTCATGAAAACACAGACGCTGTATAATTCCACTTAGGTAAGGTACTAACACTAGGTATGCTCACAGAGATGGAAAGGAGAACACTGGCTGCCATGAGTTGGGTGGGGAAGGAATGGAGAGTTCAAGTCTGATGGATGCAAAGGTTCGGTTTAGAATGCCTGAGATGGATGGTGGTGACGGAGGTGCAACAATGTGACTTACTTAATATCAACATACTGTATGGTGAAAATGGCAATTGTGTCTGACATAGTTTGCCATGACAGAAACATTGCATTTGACGTTAAAAAATAGTCATATCTCAGGATGAGCACCTATGTGCCATTACCTGCTGTGGCTTTCAGATTGACCTGACTGGGGTGAAGAGAAATGAAGAATGATAGAAGTATGGAAAAGCTGGGATCACGTAGGCCACATGCTGTAATAGAAGCACCAGCCCCCAGAAAACTCAGCACATTTACTATACACAGAAGAACAGAGATGGGTTACCTAGTTTCAGGGCACAGACTCAGGCGGCAGGGCGGGAGGATGAAGCTGTATATGTATACTTTCTGCATATAGACGGCTGAACATCCATACTCAGACCTCTGGAAGGTCTTGCCGTTCCCCTGTGCCCGACCTAAAGGCCTTACCATTCCCATGGGAATGAGGCATTAGGACACTTGACATTGCTGTTCTCACATCAACAATACACATTTCCTTAGGACTTCATCCACGCCCCATCCAGGTAAGTTATGAAATATGGGCTAGCACACAGTAGATATTCCCACGATACCAGCTCCTATCTTTCTCATTTGCATGCTTCTCTGACTCCCTGCAGTCCTCACTGACTCAAAGACTCTGACCCTCCACCTCTGGACTGTATGCATTCTGTGAGGCACTCCTTCCAGCACTGGGCTTCTCAGTCAGGAAACATTCTTCCATGTAAACACCCACGGCAGTGGAATGAAGACCAAGAAGCCATGTATCTCTACACTATAAAGCTAAGATGACTACAGAGAACACACTGATTCTCATACTCTACTTCCTAGATAGTTTGCTAACAATTATCTCAAAAACAGGCTCACAGGCTAAGGCTATCATCCAGATCTGACAGGAGGAAGGGAAGAGGATAGCTCCCTGCTTAATAAATATACTTCAAGAGAGTCTATGTAACTTCTACTGTGCTTTTAAAAGTACTTTATAGGGGGCACATGGACCTCCCTGCGAAGAGAAAATAGAATGGATTTTGTGGATGGCCTAGGAGTGGGTGGGGATGGGTACAGGGGGGATTTGGTTGGAGCTGGAGAATATGGGAAGAAAAAAAAGGAAGAATTTACTATAAAATTCCCAAGCAAAAATTGAAATTGAGCTCACTCAGTCCAGTCTCCAGGTAACCAGCAGCATATTGCATTTTTACCCTGTACATCCTAAAAATCTAAATTTCAAAACAAAATGAAGTTTAAACATCTGAAAAACAGCTACACTAAAGCAATTCCCACATCTAAGAGTTGTCATCATCATCATCATCTCGAATTTTCTTTACTTTTTGAAGATCTTTTTTGCTAACTTCTCACCTCCTTTTATTTATTTCATGTAAACTACAATTTCACTATTTTTCTTATCAAGGTCATTGTGTGGATGTAACATATATACAAGTATATGTAGCTCAGACCTACCCTGCATTCAGTCCTGAGATGTACCTGTTCTTCACCAATTACTGCCTCACCCCACCACCCAAACACCCTCCTTCTCTCTGCCCAGTGAGAGCTTCAAGGCTTCTGCCTACAGGCTTCCTTCCTTCTGTAACACTTCCTCCTAAGCAAGGGACCACAAATCCAAGTGCCTGATCACAAATCTAATAATCTGAAAGACCCCAAATAAAAAGGCAAACAGAAAGGCTAAATCAAGTGTAGAGTAAGTATCAATCTCTGCATTAAAAGTTTTAAAACAGGTTCTGGCTATTACGAATAAAGCTGCTACAAACATGGTAGAACAAATGTCCGTGTTGTGTACTTGAGCATATTTTGGATATATGCCTAGGAGTGATATAGCTGGATCTTGAGATAGCACTATTGCTAATTGTCTGAGAAAGCACCAGATTGATTTCCAAAGTGGTTGTACAAGTTTACATTTCCACCAACAACAGAGGGGGGGGTTTCCCCTTTCTCTACAACCTCTCCAGCATGTGTTGTCATTTGAGTTTTTTTATCTTGGCCATCCTGATGGGTGAAAGGTGAAATCTCAGGGTCATTTTGATTTGCATCTGCCTGATGGCTAAGGACATTGAACATTTCTTTTAAGTGTTTCTCTGCCATTCTATATTCCTCTACAGAGAATTCTCTGATTAGCTCTGTACTCCATTTTTTAATTGGATTACTTGATTTGTTGCTTTTAAACTTCTTTAGTTCTTTATATATTCTGGATATTAGCCTTCTGTCAAATATAGGGTTGGTAAAGGTCATTTCCCAGTCTGTAAGCTGTCATTTTATTCTGATGACAGTGTCTTTTGCTTTACAGAAGCTTTTCAGTTTCATGAGGTCCCATTTCTTGACTGTTGATCTTAGGGCCTGTGCCCAGATGTCCCTCAACAGAGGAATGGATACAAAATTGTGGTACATTTACACAGCAATTAAATACTACTCAGCAATTAAAAACAAGGAAATCATGAAATCTGCAGGCAAATGATGGGATCTAGAAAAGATCATCCTGAGTAAGGTATCCCAGAAGCAGAAATACACACACAGTATATACTCACTTATAAGTAGATACTAGACCTATAAGATAAGATAAACACATTAAAATCTGCACACCTAAAGAAGCTAAACAAGAAGGAGGACCCGGGGTAAGATGATCAATACTCACTTAGTAAGACAAATGGGATGGACATTGGAAGTAGGAGAAAACAAGTAACAGGACAGGAGCCTACCACAGAGGGTATCTGAAAGACTCTACCTAGCAGTATATCAAAGCAGACACTGAGACTCATAACCAAACCTTGGGCAGAATGCAGGGAATCATATGAAAGAAGGGGGGGTTAGCAAGACCTGGAGAGGACAGGAGGTCCACAAGGACCAAATATATCTGGGCCCAGGGGTCTTTTCTGTGACTGATTCGCCAACCAAGGGTCATACATGAATATAACCTGGAACCTCTGTTCAGAAGTAGCTCATGGCAGCTCAGTATTCAAGTGGGTACCCTAGTAAAGGGAACAGGGACTGTCTCTGACATGAACTCAGTGGCTGGCTCTTTGACCTCCCCTTTGCCCCCCCGAAAAAGGAACAGCCTTGCTAGGCTACAGAGGACATTGCAGCCAATCCTAATGAGAGCTGATAAGCTAGGGTCAGATGGAAGGGGAGGAGGACCTCCCCTTATCAGTGGACTTGGAGAGGGGCAGGGAGGAGATGAGGAAGGAAGGATGGGATTGGGTCAGAATGAAGGAGGGAGCTACAGCTGGAATACAAAGTAAATAAACTGTAATTAATATAAAAAATTAAAATTTAAAAATTTAAAACACTCATTTAGTGATTGCATATGTTTATAAGCATATGGAAATGTCCTTGATATATCTGAATTTCTGGATTGTACAATACTAAGTATGCCTTCTTCTGAAGGTCATTCGTGTGTGTGTAAAACATAAAACTTCCTTTTTGATGATCCAAGAAGTTTTCTCTGCTGATGAGATTCATTTCCTTGTAGTACTTCTCACCTGTGGCAAATCTGCCACATCTAATTTGTTTTAAAAGGAATTTTAATCACCCAATCAATCAAACCCTTGACCTTCAGCCTTCACAGCCACTTCACTATGGTAAAAATCAGCAATGAAAATTCATGTTGCAACACTTCTGTTGTCCTCAACCTCCAAAATGCCCATGACAAGAATATAATTTGAGCAAGCCCTCTGATAGATGAAAAATGGTACACAGAGTTTTGAAATTGGCTTTTGTCAAGACTCTTTAATAAAAGTAAGTATCTACATTACCACTGAGTAATAACATTTTCTCCACTGAGGTTTAAAGACTTAGGAAAAATTTAAGTTTCTATACAGTGAAATCTAAAACAACGGTCTATTTGGGGTTTTAAAATAACTTATCTTCATGCAGAGATAGGGGGTCAGGATCATGCCCAAGCTCATCCCACCCTCTTGGTTTTTTTGTTTTGTTTTGTTTTTCTCCCAAGACAGGGTAGCTTTGTGTAGCCTTGGCTGTCCTGAACTCAATTTGTAGACCATGCTAGCCTCGAACTCACAGAGATCCACCTGCCTCTGTCTCCCCAAGTGCTGCGATTACATGTGTGCACCACCTCACCCTCACATCCTGCCTCCTTGCATGCATTCTTCCTGATTCATCCTGTAAGTAGAGGAGGAAGCTTGCATCTAGCCTATGCCAAGGCCTATGTGCTCAGACCTTCAGCAAATACACACACCCGCATTTCTCCCACTAAGACCAAAAGTACCACTCTAGCAAATCTGATCTGGTGGCAGCTCTCATCCTTTCAGGGCTTTATCTCTTTCTTTCCCAAAAAGGAATAGATTTAGTAATCTAAACAGAGCTTAAATATTTTCCACTCACAATGCCTTTGTACCAGAAAAATTTTATGCCGCCCTGGATATATAGCATATAAAACAAATACACAAATCAAGTATTTACTGATAATAAATTATTATGAATATATTTTAGAAGATTTCTTAGTATGTACATAAGTTCACTATTATATGGAGGAAATTTGCATAAGGTAATGGATGTGCTTGTTTATTTTTTCATAAAGAATTCAATAGTGCTTGAAAGTTTAATTCTCCATGACACAGACAGAGAGCATCTTCAATGTTTTCAGAGTTGATTGATGTGTTGATTTTATAAGTATCAATACTAGATATGACACTTCACACAATATGCAGTAAATAATGGCAGAAGTGTGGTTAGGGCCACTTCAGAAATTGTAGAAACCTGTGTCCTAATAATGGACCAAAATCTTATGGAATTATCTTTTATGAAACCTAAGTCAGCAAATCAAACAATTTTTTAAATCCTATATCCTAAGACAATACAAATTAAAAAAAAAATTTAAACATGCTAAAGAATGAAAATAGAAAATATTCTTTGTTCCCATAATGAAAGCATTTTACTTCTATGAAGGCAGAAAAACTTGTATGCAAAATAAAAACAGCAAACAACAAGAAGCACTGCAACAAGTAACCCCAAATACTGCTGAATCAGAACCCAGGCAGCTCAGAAAGCTTTTAAAGTCCTCAGTGTGTAGTGTGCTCAGAGCAGAGCAATGCTCTCTTGCTGTGTCTCGGAACCAAGGCAGCAGTGAGTCACATAGCACAGCACAGGTGAGTGTGGCCAGAAATACTAAGGGTTCCATACAGGATGGATTTTGAGCCAATTTTTGGTTGCTGTAGATTCAGAAACTGTTGCTGTTGCCAAAGTCTCCAGAATTCCTTCACGCAGTTACATGACCCTATTCAGAAACTGACAATTAAAACATTCATCTCCAATTTCTCCTCCAGCTGTCTGTCAGCCCCGTGAGCACTTGCCTCTGCTCCACTGTCCTGGGTGACTTCCCCCACTGTTCCTCGCAGCCCCTGTGTGTTCAAAACAGTAGCCACCTCTGTGCTCACCTCACTTGACCTCTGCAGAATCCCAACAATACCAGTTGCACCTTCTTCAAAACTGGCCTAGTCAGGGTGTTTAAAGTTCTCTCCTTCTGCCTTTCTCCCACATCTCTGAGTATTGCAACTCCTTCAATGTCTCCTAGTCTTCAATCAGGCCTCTCAAGTTTCAATGCTGGCTATGTGATAGTCCGTGCCACACACCCTTTCTGGGTTTTTTGTTCTAATCTATCTTCAATCATCATGAGTGTCAAACGTCAATGATATGTCAAGGTTGTTCAATATGTCATGGATGCTCACATATGCATCCATGTGTGGGGCTTCTACTGTGGGTGTCACTAGTCTTCCATCTTTTTCCTCCACTGCTGCCTCTGACCATGAATCTTACCTAGATTATCAGATTA
Source organism: Meriones unguiculatus (assembly GCF_030254825.1). Taxonomy (NCBI): domain Eukaryota; kingdom Metazoa; phylum Chordata; class Mammalia; order Rodentia; family Muridae; genus Meriones; species Meriones unguiculatus. The sequence continues at coordinate 51,642,526 of NC_083366.1, read as the reverse complement.
TTCCACAAATACAGATCTCTGCTGCCAATCAAGCCATGTACTCCTGACCAGCCATGCATGCTGCTGTCAAAATTCTGTCCTATAAGGCCGTTTTCCTACTTAAAACTCTCTAGAAAAATGTAAAGAATATTAGATTCATAATTTGTTTCCTAAACATCTGACAAACCTCATGTCTTCCCATCAACTGTCTCTCCCCAAACACCAACCAGCCAGAAACACAAGTACCATGTCAATAGTACCCTCAGTCAAGAGCAGCCTACCAATGCCTCCTAGCTAACTCCTGTTCACTCACACATCCTTAGAGAGAAGCTCCCCTCTGCCTGTCTGCTCTCAGACTTCACATCACCGTGGTGTCTCCAGATTTTCTTGAAGTGGGGGCATTTCTCTCTCTCCCTGAAACATCCACTCTTTGGAGGAAGGAAATGTGTCTTCCTAGACTTTTATAACTACCACATATTAGAGTAATAAATCAATGAAGTTTTGTATAGAATCATTATTTTTCAAATACATTAAATATTTAATTCTAAAGGCAACAAAAGTAGATAAATCTCTAACTCATTAATATTACCAAAGAAAATAAACAGTTATTCCTATTTCAAGGCTTAAAACGTCATTGTACTATAATTAATAAAACGTGAGAAAATTATTTTTCTTTCTCTCTCTGAAGTTGAATAGTATAGGGATTTGAAATTCCCAGCCTCTTAGACTCTTTGTTCCCCTCCTGCCAACTCTGTGGCACCTTGCCTTCAGAGAAGGGCTCTAAGCAGCAGTGGATTTTCAAATGGTGTTTAGAAGAAGCTAGAGGAATAACTTTACTATTAAAATCTTCATAATAAATAAAATAATAAGGGTTTAGCTAGCAGCTTCCTAAACAGATAAAACAATCCTCCATGGGCTGGGGAAGAGGCTCATGGGTAAAAGCACTTGCCTTGCAAGCCTGACAACCTGAGTTTGATCCCCAGGTCCTATGATGGACGGAAGCAGCCAACTCCTGAATGTAGTCCTCCAGCGTTCACACACTCACACACAATGGCATACACTAATAATACATAGGTCATGTTTCTTATATGTTAGCAAGAGTAAATGTATAAAAGTTACAAGAAATAAAGACATTTAGAAGTCTTGTGCCGAATGGTCAACACATACTCCACCATGTATATATTTTTATTCCTACTGTTATAATGTTTCTAAGTGAGAAGAAAGAAGATACATTGTTATATACGGTACTATACATCATCTACTTCCAGTGAGACGCTCCAGTAAGTATTCCTTAAACTACTACCACAGTCTTCTTTCTGCAACTGTTCAAATTAGCACCAAAGAAGGTAAGGATGTGTGGCGGATATTAACAACTAAGGCTAACCTCACTGGCGTCAGCCAATCACACATTACCATGGCATATCAACATCATCCAATCACATGTCATCTAAATAGCACCGTCATCCTAGAGCTCTGTAGTTCATACAGAAAAACAGAATAACACTACTAAGAAAGCACAGTTTCTCCTCAGCTGTCTTGTTTTCAAATCTCAAACTCTTATCAGAACGCATTACTCTGTGTGTGTGTGTGTGTGTGTGTGTGTGTGTTTTAGTAGGGATTAAAACATAGGTCTTTGAACATAATAGGCCAGTGCTCTACAACAAAGCTACAGCCTAAATCAGTAAATTTTAAATTGCCAATTAGTTATACAACCAAATTACATGAAATTAAATTTCTGCCTAGTAAAAGAAACTATCGACAGACAGACTACACTACAGGAGAAAATCTTTCTCAGTTATGGTTCAGACAAAAAAAAAAAAAAAAAAAAACCTATAAAAATTAAGCACCGAAAATAGAAAAATTTACTCATCAACAAAAGGACTAGGAAAACCAACTGCCAGTTCTTAAGAAAAGCAACACAATGTCCAATAAGTATTTTAAAAAGAGCACAGCACCCTTAACCATCAGAAAAATGCAAATTAAAGCCTTTTGAAGCTTGGCATGATGGTGCACACCTATTTAAAACACACACACACACACACACACACACTTGAGATTCCACCTCACACTCATCAGAATGGCTATCCTAAAAAGAAGAAACAACGCTAGTAAGGGTGTGAAGAAAGAAGAGTCTTTCTTCATGGCTGATGAGCCTGTAAATGAGAACAGCCATTATGGAAATGTAAAATTTAAAAGTAGACCTGCCATATTCCTCAACTCTACCCAGCTTTGCTCAACACAAGGAACTCTACATCCTATCATAGAGACAACTGTACATCCATGTGTACTGACACATTATTCACAACAGCAAGGAAATGGAACATGCTTAGACATACATCAAAAGAAGAATAATGAAAATGCAATGTATATACACAATCAAATATTATACAGCTATAAAGCAAAATTAAATCTTTTTTTTTTAAGAAAATAGCTGGATCTAGAAAGTATTACATTGAGATTTAGATTTAGAAAAACAAAACTTGTGTGTTCTCTCACAATCAAGAACCTACTTAATACTATTTATATGCATGCATGTTAAGTCGGGGTGAATGTGGATATTGACTATGAAATTAGAAAGAAGACCATGAGGGAGAAAAAGAACCATTGAGAAAAACAAGGGTACAACTGGAGGGGCACAGTGACATAAATGGCTAAAGAGGCTAGGAGATGCAAACATGCAAGAAGGAAAAGGCTACTGACCTCTAGGAAGCTATCGATGAACTTGGAAAAGCTTTCTCAATGAGAAATCCGATATAAAGCAAACATTCCTAAGTGCTACTTGTTAAAGTCTATGCAAAATAATAAGCAAAATAATGACAAACAGAACTCTTAATTGTTAATGCATGGTAGGGAATGTGAAATATGACAGTCACACATAAAATGTGGGGATAATTGTTATTGGGAATTCATTCTTCCAATCATGTGTTCCACCCTCCAGACTCTCTAAAGGCATCTGGAAAATGCTAAGGCACTTATGATGAAAGCTATACTAAAGTACAAAGAGATTACTGTTGCCTTGATGCTATTCCAACCCTTGAGCCAAAATCCCAGGGAAAGCACCCCAACAGCAAGCACCCACAGTCCAGCTTCTGAATGGAAAACTAGGAATCACCAGAGACAGAAGGAAAACTTGTGTACAAAAGGGAAACAAAAGAGAATTGCAAATACCTCTGAAAGTTATAAAAATATCCATTTTACTTGAGAGAAATGAATATTCAAATGATGAGATCATTTTAAATAATCAAGGATTGGAAAAGATCCACTACTGTAAGGAAAAAAATGGCTGATAAAAATTTAATGGGAAACAATTTGGGAAGATCCATCTAATTTGTAATGCATGTATCCTTTATTCAGCAATCCCATCTGTAGCAATCTGAACCTGCAAATAGACCTATTAAGATAAGGGAAAAAAATGCAGGAACAAGGACATTCACTAAAGGAAAGGGGAAAAAAATACTTCTGCATTTGTCTGTCTAGGAACTACCTAAGTAAAGATAGGGCACTCCTCCTGTAATAGTTCCAACCAGGAAATGACTCAAAACATGAGCAGGATATTGATGTGTGCAGCCTGGCTGACCTTGTGGAAGGAATGCAAACAGAGTTTATGTGCATGCATAAGAAAATGCATAACAATTAGTGAGAGCTAAAGGACAAACAGGAGGAGGGCTCACTTTATAACACACACATTACACCTTCAGAACTTCACAAGGCATTACAGCCTAATTCTCCTTCCCCTGACATGAATAGCTAATACAGCCTTTAGCTTTACAATCTCCAAGTCACTTTGGCCCTGAACTGATACATCAGTATCAGATCCTCAGTACTTCCTCCTGGAAGAGTCACCACAGGCACCAATCCTGATTGGCCTTTCAAAACTAACGTTTACTCAGCTTCCAAAGCCCAGGGACGTCAGGCCTGTCAAGTGCCCCACATAGACTCAAGTCTCCATTTTCTCCCGTGAACTGTATCCCGTACTCTAGCTGAATGTAACAAACCCTAACTTTTTCCTAGCAGCAAACCTAACCTCTCCTGTTATCAGCCATGGGGCTGTATTATTCATTCCATGTCCATGATTCCTCCCCACCTGCACTGCTAAAACAGTCTGCCATCTCATCACCACAAGGACTCAGGAGCCTTTCCCTGAGGCCCTCTCCCAAAAGCCTCTGTCTCCTCGTCTCCTGAACTCAAGGATGTGCCCACAGCAATCTCCAGAGCAACGCATCTGGGAAAAAGAACGCTGTCTTTCGAATTTCCAAAAATTCATGTTGCTCATTAAATGGCTGCAAATCCATCTTGAATTCACTGATTCAAACGTCCTGCTCTGCATCCCTATCTTAATACTGATAAAACAGAATACATTTTAAAAGTGTGATTGTTTCAGAAACTGGTAAAAAGTTTGAATACCAAGTATATACTCAAGAAAGTCAGTCTTGCCACCTGTCACTTAGGTAAGTTTCAAGAATTATTTTCTTAAATGAGAGAAATACTCAGACTCAGGGTGAGGTGTAAGGTTAGTGATGGCCAGAAGCACTGATTTGTATGGCTCCATGTCCTTAACAAGAAGTGTCACCCATTCCCAGTGTGAGGCGATTAGTGGGCTACAGTCATTTTAAAAGACATGCTCCCTGAAGACAGGTGTCGGTGCCACACACCGGCCTGAACAGTGGCTATGGACATAGTTTAACATTCATGGCCAAGCTTGAAGGAAGGAAGTAGAATGATTACCAAGGGCAGGAAGTGATGGAAACTGGAATTGCTCTATAGAAAATTAAGAATTTTGCTCTCAGGTGATAAAAAAAACAACTTCTAAAGAAGAACAGTGGTGATGTCTACCTCATAATGTCAGTACATGGGAGGTCAGTGTACAGTATACATAAAAATGGCTAAAGCAGTAAATTCTCCTGCTATATACTTCACTACAACAAAAATATCCAAGTGAAACATGGCTACAATGTTTATTTTTTTAAGGTAGCAAAAGATACAACTTTAAGCTCTTTTTAGCTCTTATCTAAAGACTTAAATGAGAAAACATAAATACAACAGCAGCCTGTCAGATACTTCAAACCTATTATAGTCTAGGTTATACCACCCGGAAGAAGCCTACCTGACCTCTGCAAACCTAATTAAAGTCTATTCTGCTAATTTCTCATTAAATCTTACCTTTACTTGGCAAGTGCTAATATGTCAGTCAAGTTCAATCTGACAATTCTCTTTTTAAATTTTACTCTTCACTTGAAAACTGGTTATCCTCTAGGATAAATCCATGCTGATAGTTACAGTCACACCTTAAACAATGATAATCCACACAAATGAACATGCAGAATACCTAAATACAAAGGAAACCCAATCATACTTCGAAAGGCATAATCTCTCAAACTTAACCCAGGAAGGCTCCAGTCAAATCATATAGTACAACTAAGATAATAAGAACAATGACTAGAAAGAAAATGCAGTAAGCAAAGTAATACATTATAATGAAAAGTATAAGATTTTCTACAAATTTCAAGTAAAAAATACAGCCTAACAACTATGTACACATAGTTGTATGAGTTATACAAATGTACTATATTTACACAGGCTTTCTGGCTCCAGAAATCACCAGTGTTTGCTGGCATAGTGGTCCGTGGCAATATTTATTGTTAGAAATTAATAAAATCTCATCCTGAAGATATATGTTAATAAGTAATTAATAACTAGCCATCTGTGGCTAGTTCATTAAAACCATATGAAGCAGAAAGTATGTCCCTCCATTCCACAGTCATGCTGCAAGTACTCCAGAGCCACTTGTGGTCAAGGCTGGCATGTTAGGGAAATAAGTAAGAAACCTGTCCACCACCAGACAGACTGTCTGATAGATACTCCTCTAGAACTACTCAAGACACCTAAGTGCCTTTTTCCTGCTTCCTTCAACAAATGTTTGTGGGTACCCGTTTTGTGATGGACACTGTACTAACTGCAAACAGAGACCAGAAAATAAAGTTGGCAATTTGAGACTAAAGGTGGGAGTGGGAAACCATATTTTCAGATAAAAAAATGACTGAGGAAGCTTATCTGAGGAAGCAATATTTAAGCAAAGGTTAAACAAATAAGCCTTCCAAAAGACAAGACACAAACCAAGTTTCGAGACACATGAAACTTAGTACTATGGTACTCAGGGCTAGGCATATTCTAGACACTAAATTTAGTACATTTTTTAGCTATCTCATTAACTTGAACCACCAAGCAAAGTATTTAACTGACACTCAAATCTATTTCAAGGAGGAAGTTAGAGTACAGCCCATATATAAACCAAGGCAGTCCTCCTTCCTCTAAATCACCTGTCTTTTTGTAATCTCATTTCTTGAAGTATCAACTTCTAAGTGGGCATGTACAGAAAGAGCTATTAATTCTGCTGCTTCCTAGAAGAAGAAAGAGGAACTTGAATGAGCTTCTAAATTACTGTGAATTTTAAGGGGCTGTGTCTTGCAATGCCACTATTAACATGGATAATGGAGATATTTTCATCATGGCAACCTTCTATTTAAGGGCATCGCCATTATTTTCACCAAAGCTGAACAAGCCCATAGTCTTCAACAATATCAACCTGCTAAGAATAACAGGTCTGGGTGAAAAATCCTTCCCAGTAGGCTGCAACCTGGTAAGCCCCTCAGCAAAGCCGCTACGGGAACAGCGGGGGGTTGGGGGTGGGGAGGGGTGAGGTGAAAAGCTCTCAGACTTTAGAAGACCATGCTGATTACAAAGTTTAAACTCTGCAATCCCTCCATGCCTGTGAGGGGGTCTCTGCAGGCATCTAGGCAGGGGCACAAACCCTGGAAGAGAAAACACAGTGCAGACTGCAGACCAACTTGGTCAACCTGGATCAGACTTTGGGGCGTCTAATGCTATGCAGTTCATTGTCTGCATATTTAAAACACAGTACAATTTGGTTCAAGGTTTCTAGAAAACTATCAGTCCAATTCCAGGTGCTCAATAAAGCTGAAGGCGTAAACTCTTTCAAAGTACATGTGACCTTGAGGGTGAGTTCTATAGCTAAAAGGCCGAGAATCTAGTGTAGTCTCTGACTGATAGCACAGAGATCAGCAGGCCACAAAGTACATGTAAAGGTCTGGGAGGGAAGAGTCTGTGATAATCATTCTGGGAAATTAGGATGAGGTCTGCCTCTATAGCAAAAGGTGGGTGAGGTCTGTCTCTGCAGATAACAAACAGATCACCAGGTCATTAACAATCCTCTCTCAGCTTTCTGAATGAAATGCAAGTATTTTATTTTGATCCTCTACATGAGGAGATACCCCGGGATGACGTTCTCTTAGTGCTTCTGTGAGTACAGGGACCTGTATGCCTCCAACATCTATAAACCCAGGAGCTTTAGATACCTTTAACACTGTTACATGTCCAGATATGTGCTTACTCAGTACCTGAGTGTGACTGCAAAGATGCCTGTGGACAATGTTAGCATTAAAATCAACAGATTATTGCAGTCTATTTTAGGATAAAGCCCAAAAAGAGAAGAGACCACATTCTAAAACTTCCCAGTCCTGCTTAACAGCTTTACCTTGAAGCTTTCTCCTCTCACTAGACCTTTCTTCCATCTCAGAGAGGAAGAGTCTGAATTCTTCTGTATGAGTTCTATTTGCTGTATGAAACCTGCTCTAATTGTGTCATGTCTGTTCGTGGTAACTGCTATCATGTAATCATCATTGAAAAAGCATAGACTGAGAATTCTTAAGGATTTTTTTTGTTTTGAGAATTCATCTTTCATTTTTATACAATCTTAAAGCTTTTTATTAATTTTTTACTAATTTTAACATTTATTTACCTTAGATGTAGTTTTAAAACTCTGATTAATTATAAATTAAAATTTCAGTTTTTTCTTTAGATGTTTTAAAGCTTAACTTAAAGTAGGCTATCCATTTGTGAACTTAAAAAAAAAAAAACAGATTAGGGAAAGCCTGCCCTGCTTCCCAAGGTGGTGATCCTTATCCAAGTAACTGGGGGTCTGAATAAAAGGAATCATATTCTCATCTCTCTCTCTCTTTCTCTTTTTCTCTCTCTTCCCTTCCTCTCCCTTCTTGACCCCTCAAATTCCTCCTCTCTCCTTCCTCTTTTTCAGGCTGGGATAACAATCTATCCTGACTCTGGAACAGAACTTAAACTACCAGTTTAAGGTGGGAGTGGGAAACCATACATGACAAAAACTCACACCACTGCCTCTCCTGGTTCTTAGGTCTTTGAACTTAAATTAGGGCTTAAAAGATTAGTTCTTTGGGAACTAAAGATTTGACTCAGTGGTTAAAAGCTTGCTGCTCTTACAGAGGAGCAGAGTTCAGTTCCCAGTACCCATATCAGGTAGCTCACAATCGCTCTAGCACCTAGATATCTGATATGCTCTTTCACCTTTTAGGTAGATAGGAGACAGTTTTTAATTTATGTGGAAAAAAACTAAACCATAAAAATACGCACCCAGATCTCCCAGCTCCATTTACAAGAACTCTGAGGTTCTATGGTCTCTGTCTCTCTGCCTCATTAACTGAAGTTTCTGGCAGCAGGTCGTCATGTCCCTGATTCACTACAGTACCATCCTCAGCCCAAGCCACCTAGAAGATCCCACTTGCACCTTCATTCAGGAGGCAGCCCCGTGCCCTGATCAGACTGTAGAAAGGAGAGCTACGCGGACAGCTCCAGCCTTTGTCCTAAGTGTGTGCAAGTCCTCCTGAGCATGACAGAAGACATCACCCTTTTCTCGGCTCCGAGAGAGAGCTAAGCTACCCAGGTATTTCCCTTCTTGTCGAATTGTTTTAGGGGAAGAAAACAAAACCTCTGCTAGAAAGTGTTTAGTAATGAAAACAAGAATGTCACATTTCTTACCAAATAAGGAATCAAATGCAAAACAAACAAACAAAAAACCAAAAAGCATGTCATGACAGTCAGTTTTGTGCTGGTTTTAGTTTGGGATTTTTAACCTTATTGGGCTAAAGATGTAAAGTAAATTTACAGAACCCAACAAGGGTAAAGAACTGTAAATGATAATGCTAAAGAATGTACTTTAAATGTACACATCAAAACATTCCCAGAGCACAGACTCTCTGTCTGAACATATTTCATTAATTAAAATTCAGTTTCTTTAAGTAAAATGTCCATAACATGGACATTCTGAATAAAGTATCAGATTACTATGGTGCCATGGTGCCCATTGTTTCAGAAGGTTGGTAACCCCAACCATAAAATTATTTTCATTGTTACTTCATAACTGTAACTTTGATACTGTTAAAAGTCGTAATGTAAATATTTGTGTTTTCTGACAGACATAGGTGACCTCTGTGAAATGATTGTTCAAGCCCCAAAGGGGTTGCAACCCACAGACTGAGAGTCATTGCTCTACAGTGTCCCTGAAGGTAAGGAGAGGACAGACAATTTCACTTAATTTTAGACTGAAGAGAGCAGGCAAAGTCAAAGCGGCTGTGGACCACACAAGCTGGGGATTAGCAAGGCTCACTGTGGACTTCCGGGGTGATATTCAGTCCTGCATTTCAAGATAGTGAGGTAACTGCAAGTGTCAACAGCTAATGTCTCTGTGAGGTATGATTTGGATAAAGAGGAGATGGACTATACTTTAAAGAAAGAAATGCTTTAGATAACTAATGTATAGCTTAAGCAGAACTGTATCAGGACAACAACTCACTAATACTTTTTTCTCAACACTTCCCTCATTTACTGAAGTAGGATATTGGAAACAGGCCTATGCTCCCTGACTCATTACATCCCAGTAAAGCCATGCACAATAACTGACCTTCACTCTCAGCTGGATGTGCTATGGAATGACCTGGGAGACACCAGCTGACCCCGTCTGGAAGGGTGTTTCCAGAAAGGCTTAACTGAGAGGAGGGAAGATCCACCAGGAATCCAGGTACCACTTCATGGCTGGGACCCAGAACTAGGAAAAAGGAGGAAAGAAGAAGGCAGGCTGAAGACTAGCATTCATCTCTTCTGTTGCCTGACTGCACATGCAACATGACCAGCTGCCTAGTACTCCGGCTACCATGACATCGCTGAAGAAATAAACCATAACCTCTCAATCTAAATATAAACCAATATAAACCTTTAACCTCTTTTTTTTTTTCTTGGAGGTGGGAGGGTCAGGTATTTTGTCACAGTATTGAAAAAATAACTAATAGACCATGACAAGTTTAAATTAACAAATTCTGAAACCCCCTAAGCAACAGTGTACTTTAGCTCAGCAACATAGCACACTGTAGCACATATGTCTCTCTCTCCTGTTAACAACAGGGCTGACTGGGAGAAGATGCTCACTGCCAACGCAGAGCAACCAAGGTCTTCCCACACATTACTGGCCCTGCAGAGATTCAAAATCAAAATTCTAAGTACACACTGCTATGGATTCAACTCTACATGAATGTATATTGCTTTTGTACCACAGTAAATTCCACATAATCAAAACTCACCCATCCTAAATCATAAACTACCATTACTTGAAAAATATATATAATTCACTAGCAAATATTTTCTGTCAGTGCTCAGGGCCTCATGCAAGCACTTAACACTAAGGATACATTCTAAGCTGCACCATTAGCTACAACCTCGCCTATTTGCACTTTTTTTATTTTGAAATAAGGGCCAAGTTGCTCCTGTTAATCAAGAACTTGTTAACAGGCTTAGGCAAGCCTGAAACTAACAATCTCCTGTTCCTGCCTATCAAGTACTGAAGACTACACACATGTGCTCCTAGACCCAGATTATTCTAAGATCTTTACTGTGCGTTAAAAACAGGACAAGCTAGCATCCATTGAGGAAACAGTACAGAGTACAAAAGAGGCTCTAATTTCAAAGACTGACCAATGTTTGCACAGCCAGATTCCCTAGTCTAGGCATGGGCAATCGTTGTGATTCCATCAGAGACGCATATCCTGGACAGTACTAAGACCATCTGTCTTTAACTTTTTCTAAACAGCAGATTAAGTATGAAGCTATTTTAAAAATCCATGTCAAGGCACAAGCTCCAGTGACTCTGATAAGATTGTGGGACATGCATTTCCTGACAGTAATTTTACAAACGTCCAATGACTGTAATGTGCAGCCAGGGTCAACCACTGCTTTCAACCATCAGTTTACAAATTTCCAAGTGTGAAGACCCAAGATGCCTCAAACTGTTCGATTCAGCTTTGGAATTCATGAAATACCTAGTACTCTACTCATAAAATGTTCTGCTGTATGTTTCAAAAGCTATTTCTGCAGTTCAAACTGCAACTAGTACATAACGGCAATTTAGGAGGCCATGCCCACTGTTAGGTTTTTCAAGTATCTAGATTTCTACACAGTGCTATTTTAAATACAAATACTATACCATATGAAATTTTGTTATAAGCTAAATTTTGAGATGAGTCAAAACATTATTTAATTGAAAAGAATCACAATATTTTGTAAGGAAGTTGTCTGGATGTGCTGTGGCTTGGAGAAGACACCAGGAACCAAGGCAACTCTTATAAAAAGAAATCACTTAACTAGAAGCTTGCTTACAGTTTCAGAGGGTGAGTCTGTCATCACCATGGCAGGAAGCATTATGGCACACAAGTATGGTGCCGGATCAGTAGCTGAGAGCTACATCTGAACCACAGGTAGACAGGGGAGAGACAGACAGACAGAAAGAGAGACAGACCAACAGAAACACTGGGCCTACTGTGAGTTTTTGAAACACCTACTCACACATTTCCTCCAACAAGGCCACACCTCCTAATCTTTCTATTATTTCCAAACAGTTCCATATAGCCTATGGAGGCTACTCATTTTGAAAGCACCACAGAAGTGAAAAGCACTGGGGACACAAAAATTCACATGATCCCTTCTCGCTGTATAAAAGGAGTGAGACTCACCCTTGCTCCAAAACAGGTGAGAAGCCAGTATGGCAACCAACTGAGCTGGCAAGGCCAGGATCTTTTTGTTTTCTTTTGTTTTTTGAGACAGGATTTTGTTCGTGTGTGTAGTCCTGGCTGTCCTGGAACTTGCTCTGTAGACCAGACTGGCCTAAAACTCCCAGATTCACCTGCTTCTGCCTCCCAAGGGCCACCATTGCAAGCCAGGAATCTTTTAAATCTCATATCTTTCTACTAAAAGTTGCAGGGCTTAAACATGGCTAGGGGAGAAAAGAGGAGTAGGGGGAGGGCAAGAACCTCATACCAAAGTAGCAAAAAAAAAAAAAAAAAAAGGCTAGGAAGGATCCTCACCAAAATATAAAACCACAGCTCCACTCTCACCCATCACTGAAGGAGCAGGCTCACCACATGCTGACTTCATGCAGTGATGAAATGATGATCACACTCACACTCACACTCACTCACTGTAGTCACACTCACTCACTGTAGGCACACTCACTCACTGTAGGCACACTCACTCACTGTAGGCACACTCACTCACTGTAGGCACACTCACTCACTGTAGGCACACTCACTCACTGTAGGCACACTCACTCACTGTAGGCACACTCACTCACTGTAGGCACACTCACTCACTGTAGGCACACTCACTCACTGTAGGCACACTCACACTCACACACTGTAGGCACACTCACTCACTGTAGGCACACTCACTCACTGTAGGCACACTCACTCACTGTAGGCACACTCACACTCACACTCACTCACTGTAGGCACACTCACTCACTGTAGGCACACTCACACTCACACTCACTCACTGTAGGCACACTCACTCACTGTAGGCACACTCACTCACTGTAGGCACACTCACTCACTGTAGGCACACTCACTCACTGTAGGCACACTCACACTCACACTCACTCACTGTAGGCACACTCACTCACTGTAGGCACACTCACACTCACACTCACTCACTGTAGGCACACTCACTCACTGTAGGCACACTCACTCACTGTAGGCACACTCACTCACTGTAGGCACACTCACTCACTGTAGGCACACTCACTCACTGTAGGCACACTCACTCACTGTAGGCACACTCACTCACTGTAGGCACACTCACACTCACACTCACTCACTGTAGGCACACTCACTCACTGTAGGCACACTCACTCACTGTAGGCACACTCACTCACTGTAGGCACACTCACTCACTGTAGGCACACTCACTCACTGTAGGCACACTCACTCACTGTAGGCACACTCACTCACTGTAGGCACACTCACTCACTGTAGGCACACTCACACTCACACTCACTCACTGTAGGCACACTCACTCACTGTAGGCACACTCACTCACTGTAGGCACACTCACTCACTGTAGGCACACTCACTCACTGTAGGCACACTCACTCACTGTAGGCACACTCACTCACTGTAGGCACACTCACTCACTGTAGGCACGCTCACTCACTGTAGGCACGCTCACTCACTGTAGGCACGCTCACTCACTGTAGGCACGCTCACTCACTGTAGGCACGCTCACTCACTGTAGGCACGCTCACTCACTGTAGGCACGCTCACTCACTGTAGGCACGCTCACTCACTGTAGGCACACTCACTCACTGTAGGCACACTCACACTCACACTCACTCACTGTAGGCACACTCACTCACTGTAGGCACACTCACTCACACTCACACTCACTCACTGTAGGCACACTCACACTCACACTCACTCACTGTAGGCACACTCACACTCACACTCACTCACTGTAGGCACACTCACTCACTGTAGGCACACTCACTCACTGTAGGCACACTCACACTCACACTCACTCACTGTAGGCACACTCACTCACACTCACTCACACTCACACTCACTCACTGTAGGCACACTCACTCACTGTAGGCACACTCACTCACTGTAGGCACACTCACACTCACACTCACTCACTGTAGGCACACTCACTCACTGTAGGCACACTCACTCACTGTAGGCACGCTCACTCACTGTAGGCACGCTCACTCACTGTAGGCACGCTCACTCACTGTAGGCACACTCACTCACTGTAGGCACACTCACTCACTGTAGGCACACTCACTCACTGTAGGCACACTCACACTCACACTCACTCACTGTAGGCACACTCACTCACTGTAGGCACACTCACACTCACACTCACTCACTGTAGGCACACTCACTCACACTCACTCACACTCACACTCACTCACTGTGGGCACACTCACTCATTCACACCAACTCTAATTTTTTAAACACAGAACCAAAGAGAATGAAGAATAGCCAGCTCTAGGACAACAAAGAGATTGGAAATGAATGCTCACCCTAGGTAGGAGGATGGAAACAAACAAAAAAAAAAAAAAAAAAAAAAAAGCAGTAAATATAAACTATTTCTTCTGTTTTCAAGGGTGCTCTCACACTTGACACTATCAAATCAAATGCAACCTGAAAGCATATAGAAAATGCAAACATATCAGAATCAAACAGTCTCCAGGTCAAATATCAGTATCACCTATTTATTGATTCCTGTTGCTACTATTTAAAGGCCCTAAACTTTAGGATGGGTTTTGGGTTTTATTTCTGCCATCTGGTTTATTCACCTAGTATGAGAGCAAGTCTTTGTCAGATTCCTTTGTCAATGCCCAGTAAGCAACTAAATCTTGCAAAGATCCTAACAATTGTCAGTAACTATCAGGAAAATTTCTACCTGAGGCTTTAAGCCATCTTACACTGACATGTAATCATTTGCCACTGATGCATCGGGAGTATGAAGCACCCTGAGTTAGACACCCTGAGTCATCCCAGGAAATACAACATTAGGCCCCTTCCAACAAAGCCCATGCTGCAAAGCTGCAAGGGAAAAGCCTAGTAAAGTCTATAAATGTCATGCTGCCCAGTGCTAGCAGAAACGTTTGGTTACTCTCTGATGTTTTTGTAATGGTTCATATCTGTCTCACAGAAGCCCCAACAATGAGACTGTGATTAGACCTAATTACAGAGCTGTAATTACTATATTAAATGAAATGATGGAAGTAGAACACTGCCCCCCAATACCTGAGTATGACCAGCTGATCATGCACAAAGTGATTCAGCCCTAAAGCAAAGAGTCACTTTTACTGAATCTGAACACCTGCCCCCACTGACCACAAAAACACAGCAATTTGGAGATCCGAAATCCTACAGGCCATCAAATAACTGTACTTTGAAAGGCCTTGGATGAGCCCTTTCAAGTCTCTAGGCAAAGCATGGCAATGGTACGGATATAGCCATTCTCTGAAGAATTAAAGACAAGATAAGCCAGTTTAGACACTAACTCAAAGTTCTTGAAATTTTTCTCTCTTTGCAAACAAAATAAATTATGGCCTTGCCCTAGGAGAGTGGAGACCTGATTTCAGAAGGCCTTTGGACACAAAGCTTTGCAGATTAGCAGTCTGTAACTGTTAAGAATAATTCCAGGATCAAACTAATGACCGTGCCTGTGTCTCTAACACAGCTGAGGTACATGCCATTGTCCTGACATAATTATTAAGACACTCACTTTCGGGCTGGAGTGATGGCTCAGAGGTTACGAACACTCACTGTTCTTCCAAAGGTCCTGAGTTCAATTCCCAGCAACCACATGGTGGCTCATAACCATCTATAGTAAGATCTGGTGTGTGGGCAGAATGTTGTATAAATAATAAATAAATCTTAAAAAAAAAAAAGACACTCACTTTCATTGCTCTCAAGTGTCTTGAGTTAGAAAATGAATAACGTCATCACCCAAATGCTAAGTGAATCACCCAAAACAAAACAAAAAGTCTGCACAGTTGTGAAACACAAAACAAAACTCTAACCCCCTTTTCTTCCTTATATGGCCTTTCCAGTGTTTATCACAAAAACATACAACCCTCCCTAGGTACAGTAGAACTAATACCAATCTAAGATTATATCATGATGAAACTGAAAAATGTATTGGACAGTATCTCCACTGTGAGTCAGTAACAGTATCAATAACTCATGAGACTCTTTCAAAAGCAAACATGATTCCAGATACAATTTTAATGGTGTACCCAGCACAGTCATCTACTAAAGGCTCATTTCCATGCTTCCAGCGTAATCCATGAACATAAGGCAACAATTTTATTTACCATAGACTATTCATTCCAAATTACTAAAATTGTGCCAATAAAGCAAGCTTTAAGATAACACAAATTTAAGAATAAAGCACCAGAACAGAAGTATTTAAAATATGCACCATTATTCTAAAAGAACTAACGTGATGCTTGTCCATCAATACACTCAGAGGCAATAATATCTACAATTAAACCCTGACCAAAAGGGAGCAGTGAACAAACTCTATGACATGGAGAAACATTGGCAACAAGAGATGTAAAGACTGTAAGCATCCTTTCTTTCATTCATCAAATGTTTCCTGAGCATCTACAAGATGTTATGATTTCAGTGATGAACAATACAGACATGGGCCTTTCCTCATGGAATTCACATACTGATATAAGAAATCAACACTGAGCCAGTATAAAAATGGAAAGATTCAAAATGAAGTTGCTTGTGTCCAGTCCCAACCAAAAAAAAAAAAAAAAATTAATAAAGCTGTTAAGTTTTTTTTAAGGACAGGACCTCAGGCCCATATGCCTGGTAACAAGAGCTATCTATTACAGGACACTGTCAGAACCACAACCTTATATAACACTGGCCATACAAGGCTCTGTATCCAATAACTGTCTGCTCAGGCTTGGACTGGCATCAACCATATTATTAATTTTCAAATACCTTTATGTAATCATAAAGGTTGTGGCAATACATTGTGGCAATGTATTATTTTAAAGCAACAATAAAACTTTCACTTACCCATAAAATTCTGTGTATCTCTTCAAGTCACCTCTGTTCCTCTCATAGTCATCTGCCTACCCATTCCCGTTAATATGCTCCTAACACCCAAAGCACAAACATTTGGCACTGCAAAGCTTCCTGCTTATTACCAATAAATATCATTATTCTTCAGCAAGCCTCTGTGACACCAATAACCAATCTCTAATATCACCCACAGGCCCATGTACTAAAAGGCTTGGTCCTCAGCAGACACTATTAGGTGACTGAACTACAATGAGGAGCTCAGTGGAAGGTATTGGGTCATTGGAATGTGTCTCTAAAAAGGATCAGAGGATACTAGTCTTCTCCTTCCTCTCTTGTTTTTATACTCCACCTTGTGCTCACTGTACTAGCTAATTTTATGTCAACTTGACACAAGCTAGAGTAATCAAGAGGAGGGGGCCTTAATTGAGAAAATACCTCCATAAGACCCTGCTATAAGCAAGCCTGTAGGCAATTTACTTAATTAGTGAATGATGTGGAAGGACCCAGCCCATTGTGTGTGGTGCCATCCTGGGCTGGTAGTCCTGGGTTCTGTAAGAAAGAAGGCTATGCAAGCCATGTGGAGCAAGCCAGTGATCAACACTCTGTGCTTCAGCTCCTGACTCCAGGTTCCTGTCTGACTTTCTTTGCTGGTTTCCTTCAGTAATAAACAGTGATGTGGACGCATAAGCCAAAAATAAACCCTTTCCTCCCCCAAGTTGCTTTGGTCATAGTGTTTCAACACAGCGGTAGTAACCCTAACTAAGACACTCACACTATGATCTGCCTCCACAGACTTGAAGCAAAGTCAGGAGGCAAAATAAATCTTTCCTCTTTATCATTGGATTGTTGCATGTATACTGTTTCAGTGACAAAAAGCTGACACAGGGAATCTTTGTCTCAAAAACTTCAGGAAAAGTGTGCTTGCTACATGCTAAACTTTCCCCAAGAGCACTACTTAACTTACTTTCCTCCAGGAATTATTACAAAGATAATTTTCCCAATAAAGTTATCCTCATTAACTAAAGGTAACTCTTACTACTGTCTGCCAGTATTACAGTAATCCATTTCACAAAAGGCAGGCATGCTCTTACTACTCCTAAATGTTATTAGTTAATTCATGATAACAAGTACACACACATAACAAGTTTACCAAACTAAATTGCTTCCACTGTGCTCAGCAAATAAATGTTTTAGTTAATAAGTTATAAAATATTAAATCACATAAACATATTCATTGTGATGGCAAAGACATCATGAACTCTATGTATGGACTCTCTGGTTAATCAGAGTCGCCAGTATAATTTCAAAGACATATTATCCTACTGAGAAATCAGTTACTATAATATCACAGAACCGTAGGCTAAAGGTTTAACTCAATGGTAGAGCACTTACTTGCCTTGAATACCCAGGTCCCGGGGTTTGATCCATAGTAGCAGAAATCAATGTGGAGAACTAAGTGTCAAGTACATTAAGGACCTGGGCTATTTCTCCAGTGCCTGACAAACATCAACAAGGTCAGCACTGAAGATTCCCCAGTGTTTTCTGAAAACAACCAACTGGTAGGCACAAACAGAAAGTGACAGCTCTTAGTCCTCACTCAAAAAAGCCAATCACAGCTTCAAATTTATCTTTAGAAAAATTTCTAAATTGTGATGCTGATAAACTGCCTCACAAAGCTCAAATAAGAGAAAATAAGGCAAAGGATTAAGAGCTGATACTTTTATTACAGCTAGTTTAATTAGTGCATTGTTCTCAAATACAAGAAACACCAAAACATAATAGTTATACTTAATAAGTAGAAATAAGAAGATGATGTAACAGAATATTACCCCTGTCAAGGAATTCCCACGTTGGTGGTGACTTTAGTGAAGAAAATATGGTTTCCTTCCAAAAGGAGAAATTAACTGGTTTAAAAATAAAAATTCTCTACAACTAACTGACTGACAATTTCATCATTGCTGCCCACAAGCCAGGGAACCTGATCACTAAAGAGGACAGGATAGATTTCCTTATTTGAAAAGATGCTCTACAAAGACATGTCTTTGAAAATCCCAAGAAGAAATGTCTGCATATCTGTCTGTCTGTCTCTCCCTCTCTCTTTCACACACATAAATACATACCCATACACACACACACACACACACACACACACACCACAAGAAGGCAACAAATCTTTTCCCTTTGAAATGTAAAATAATACCATAACGGACCAAAAATAAAACCAAAAAAAGGCATAAAAACACTTCAGAGTTTCAGTTAGTACTTACAGGATTTTCTGCACAGAGGAGTTAGCTTTACAAGTATGAGAGGATCCAGCCAAACTGAAATTCAAGTATGACTAAAATTTACCATTATCCAAAAACCAAACAACAACAACAAAAAAAATCGAGAGCTGGTAAGATAGCTAAACAGGTAAGAGAGCCTGCTGCCAAGCTGAACAGCCTAAGATCAAGCTTGGGACCTACCTGGAGAAGGAGAGTACCAACTGTGCATAGCATGGCACACAAGATTGAGAGAGAGAGAGAGAAATCAGGCCACACCTTTAGTCCCTGCACTCAGGAAACAGAGGCAAATGGATCTCTGAGTTCAAAGCCAGTCTAGTTTTCAGAGCAATTTCCAGGACAGCCAGTGCTACCCAGTAAAATATCCTGTGTCCAAAAAAGATAAAAGGAAAAAAAAAAAAAAGACAGAGCGAGAAATCAATTCAATTTCAAATTCCTGAAGCTGGCACAGAAGACTATGTATATGAAGTAAGGTAGCAAACGGTATAGCTGGACAGATCCATCCTCAACCAACAGCCTCTACAGCCCATTTTCCAACTGTCTGATGCTACTCTCTCAGCTTGTTTCTCCTCAGAGGAAAAAATTATTCCCTCAGTTCATGAAATAATAGACGGAGATCACATGAGAGTTCAGATCACCTTGAGTCTTCCCACTGGATGCCCTTACCTTCAGCTCTGGAAAGAATCTCTCATCCCTACCAGTCTCCAAGCTATACTTATATGCTCTCCCTCAAGAGGGTCTTCCACTCTCCTCAAGATAAAAAGGAAAGCTTCCTCATCTAAGAAGGAACTTCCACACCAACATATCCAAATCCTCTGCTCTCAATTCAGCTCAAATCTGAATCTTCTCAAGCCAACTTGAACATTATCCCCACCTTAAAGACCCTAATTCTTAGGGCTCAAGGTTTCTATTCCCTAACAATATCTGGTGCCCAGGGAATGCAGTCCTGGATGTAATGTAGGCATCAAGGATAGACATGACCTCTCCCTGCATTTAGACCAAATATTACATGACCATCCCTTTGTGCTTTCTAACCCATATCACCATTACCTACAAATGCATTCAAAGTATATATCCCCAGAAACATGACCTCAAGCCCTAACTCATTACAAGAAGCAGGCTAGACAGCTTCCTGCTAAATACATAGATAAAGAACAAAGCTTGGAATGCTCCTGTCGTACAAAGTTTGAAGTCTCTGGATAGAACAAGTCTGCCAGTACATTGTTAACAAATTCCATTCCACTAGGTCAACCAGCACATTCTACTTGCTGGTACACAGGGGAAGAAGATGACTTAGTTCATAAAGAGGAAATACCAGTAAAATGAAGCTGTCTCCTGCAGTCTGACAAAAAAAAAAAAAAAAAAAAAAAAAACCCTACTTCTCACACTCAGCTATTCTAAATCACAGAAAGATGTCTACATAAATTGTGTCCATCCTGCTCCTATGCCTAAAACAGGAACTACAATGTCAAACTTCCCACACTCACAGACATTTTCCAACTGTCTTCTATGAGGCACCCTCACTCAGGTCAGAGCCTTGAGCTCTGGTGGTGCATACCTATAATTCAGCACACAGACACAGGCAGAAGGATATTTGCATGTTTGGGGAAAGGATGTTTGTAGAAGAATTTTAATTCTCTGGCAGGAGATCACATCCAAAGACTTTCCAGGTCTGTGTGATCCAGCTAGAATGCAGACATGCCTTTACTTCTAGGACAGAGGCAAGCAGGTCTCTGAGTTCAAGGCCAGTCAGGTATGGTACACGTTTCAGGTAAACAGAAGTTTAGATCTAGGTGTGGTGGTATAAGCCTTTAATCCCAGCACTCAGGACACAGAAGCATGCACACCTCTGAGTTCCGGTTGGTTCTCTTTGGTTAGTTCGGTTGAGTCAGGGAGTTTAGAGGCAGTGCATTGGATTGAGTTCATGGCAGTTCAGTTTGTGGAACTCAGAGGCAGTATTACAGGGAGAGTTTTACAGAGACAGGTTAAAGGGAGAACAAGCTAAACAGACAGACAGACAGGTTAAAAACAGAACAAGACAGAAAATGAGAAGGAGCCAGAAAATTAGAACTGATTGCTAGAATTAGTTTGAGGCCAAGCAGAGCAATTCAGTCAGAAGCTGACAGAAGCCAGTTTGAATCAGGCAGCTTGGAGAGTTGTTTAAGACAGAACAACTGAGTTTAACCAGCCAGCCTCAAAAACAAAATGGCATGAAAATCAGGCAACATATTCAAAACTAAACAATGTAAGTGCTAGAATTCTAACATCAGTATGATCTGAAAGCATTTACAGAAAATAGAAACAGCACTGAAGATGTCACTTGTGGCAACATAATCAAGCAGGTGGCAACATAATCAAGAAGTCAATAGCTTGCAACTTGGTTATTTAATTGGTTTTAGGGCATCTGGAATAATTTTTTTTTAACAAAGTATTTTTTCAATTTATTTATTTATTTATTTACTTAGTTACTTATACAGCATCTTGCCTGCATGTGTGCCTATGCACCAGAAGAGGGCACCAGATCTCACTAGATGTTTATGAGCCACCATGTGGTTGCTGGGAATTGAACTCAGGACCTTTGGAAGATAGGGCAATGTTCTTAATCTCTGAGCCACTTCTCCAGCCCCATCTGGAATAATTTTAATTACTGTGATTAAACTCTACAAAAGATGAGTCTGTTGTGTCCATTGGTGGTACTCACTTCAAATCAACAGCATCTAACAAACTTTACTTAAGACTAAGAAGCTATCAGTTTCCTAATCACAACCACTCGTTGAAGTGACAGATCTACTCCCCAAACTATTTAACTTTGCACATTCTGTAAGCTGCATTTGATCAGAACAAAGATAAGATATTAAGATACATTACTGTACACATTAGTAATTATTACCTTTGTAATTTGGCATAAAACATATAGAACAATTATCCTTTCACTTTCAAGATAAATGTGAAATTCAGAAAAAGTGTATTTCCCATTCTTTTTGACAAATCAAAACAATTTAATCATTTTTTTCCTCTCATTGTGGTAATTTTCTCTATCTGTAACTTGCAATGCATAGTTTTTCCCGGTTCCCTATATCAATAGCCTCAAGAGAGCACAGCTCTCCTCTTACTCTGTAACAACGTGAAAATCTACCTTACAATCAGATATTCAAGAAATTACAAAGATAATCTCAAAATATTAACGGGTTTCCTTAAACCTGAGTCAATGACCCGACCAAACAGCAAGGGAGCAATAGTGAGACAAGTCCCGTTACTGTTTATTAAAAAATTCAATTAAAAACTTAAAAACCTGTTTTTATTAGGACAAAATCAGACAGAGGGCTTAAGAGTATTTTTATAAAAGAACTGTATCGTCAGTATCTTTAAAGGCCACTATAGGTATATTTAGATGCAGGGACAACAGATTGCAAACACACTAAAGAAATTATGTCCTGCATTTATATTTCTAAAAATAAAAGTTGCTTCACATAGAATATACACCCTTTCAAAATTAGATACAACAAAACAGATGATAATATATACTTTAATCTCAGTCTTATCATCAAAATTACTCTTTGCTATGTTTGGGGGCGGGCAATACGAAAGGAATGGCTCATTGCAATGTCATTATATAAAACAAGATTACAAAACTAACACTGATGCTTTCAAAACACGATAAAGAGGATTAGCTGACTCTTCTCTTCGCGCAGTCCTAAAATGAAGGACCAGAGCAGGAAACTTAACTACTTTAGCAAGATGATCCATAAAAGCTGAATTCTGTGAAAAACCCGCTTTTCGCCTTGGGTCTGAAAAGATGCCTCGGAAATCCCCAAAGTCCTAAGGGTTCCCTAATTAATAGTGACAGACTTTTATCATTTTTTTACGCGCTTCAAAACTGTGCTTTTAAAAGTAAAAAAAGAGGTGCACGGTGTCCCAAGCCTGTAATCCCAGCTGCGACCATGAGCTCAACGACAGTCTGGACCCTGTCTCAAAAAAAAAAAAAAAAGAGAGAGAGAGAGAAAGAAAAAAGAAAAAGAAAAAAGTAAACAAAAACATTCTAGCTCCTCAATGAAGATCCCGGAAATAGGAAGTCATAGCCAAACGCAAAGTGCACAACAACCGGCTATCTGTCACCCCTCCGCTGCAGTAAGGCCAGCACTCACCCAGCGTTCACCGGGCTTTTTCGAAGTCAGCAGCGCGGGCACAGCATAGCTCTGAAGTTACTGAGCTTAACCTCCCACTACCCAGACGCCGCGAGGGCTGGGCGCCGCCATCTTGACAGGAAAAGGCCCGGGCCTAAGGTCCCTGCGCTCGCCCAGAGAGAAGCCCGTACTCCAGGAACTCGCCAACTAGTTAGCGCCTCCCCTTTGGCGCTTCAACCACTAGCCAAGATATTAATTCTAAACTCTGACTGCCAACCAGGCTTTTCCAAAGCAAAGTCACTCTCACAGTTGCGCACAGCGGGTCAGGCAGCGCCGAAGACAGCCGCACCAAGCGGGAGCGGTGCGAAGGGCTGCTTCGTAACCCGGGCAACCGGGCCTGGGCAGGTGTAGGGGGCGTGGTGTCAGGTCTCGACCACGCCCCCAGGCGGTTCGGAAGCGTGCAGGCTGCGGAGGCTGAGAGCCACGGTGTTCGGGCCCGTGACCGTCCCGCCAAGGAGCGTGCCTGGGGCAGGACGGCCTGACCTCCTGCCGCTGGGGTAGCCTGTGAGCAACACGGAGCCTCCAGGACGCGAGCGCCTCCTCTTAGCTGCCCGCCGCCCTGCCTGCGCCGCCTCCTCGTGCGCGGGACGCTCCCCAGGCCGCGAGCCAGGCCGAGCTCCTGCTTTCCAGCGTGCTTTTTGCATCGTTTGACATTTGGGTCCAGTTAAACTTCGGATCTCTACGAAGAAGGACCTGTTTGTTTTTGTTACTAGTTTGCTTGTTTGTTTCCAACATGGCAGCCTCCAGCCGCGCACAAGTTTTAGATCTGTACCGGGCGATGCTGAGAGAGAGCAAGCATTTCAGCGCCTACAATTACAGGTGACCCGGGGGGAGGGCCGGGAATCGGGTGCCCAACTCTGTCGCCAGGGGTCGCGGGGCAGGTGCCCACAGCCTGGAGAATGACGGGGTCCTGTGCCCTGATGCACACATGCAACTGCCGACCCCCAGGTGTGACCCTAGGGGCCAGGGAGGGGTGGAGCCAAGGGTTGCCCTTCAATCCCTGGGACATCTTCCCTGAACTGACACCAAAGTAGGTACTTTAGGACCATTGGTCAGTGTCTTGCGTAAAGCCGCAACTGAGAAGTTAGGACAAGCAAGCATGTGGTACACATGAAACTTGCCTTGAGAATACAAAAGTTGAAAGCAGTAGGTCCAAACCACAAGGCCACAAAGCTAAAGGCTTGCTCTAGGGACCCCTTTCATTTTCAAGGGTGTTTTAATTCGCGTCTTTAGTTCCAAGAACCAGATGCATTCTGATTAGGGGTACATATACAAGGAATGTTAAAGATAAAAGGAGTTGCTAAGCCTTTAAAAACTAAACTGTTAGTTTATCCTGTCTTGCAGAACTAAGATCTTCCCTCCAAATCCTAGAGTCTAAGACGTATAACAACAAGAGGACAGGAGTATTAATTCAAAAAATTTAAAGCTTAAATTTATTTTAAGTTACACATAAACACAAAAATTATACATGTTAATGAGGTGCCATGTGTGTACCTCACTTTCATTTAATAAGGCTTACATTTTTAACCCAGGCCATTTTTTCCATACCTGGCCCATTCCCCTACTTGTGTATGAGTCTTACTAATTTGCCAATGGTTCTGGTGTTGGTACGTGTTTTTAATCCCAGCACTTGGGAGGCAGATCTCTTGAGTTCAAGGTCAGCATGGAGTACAGAAAAAGTTCCAGGACAGCCAGGGCTACACAGAGAAACCTTGCTCCTCACCATCCCCGCCCCACCCCGAAAAAAAAAGGTAAAAGCTCTCAGATCCTCCACCTTGACAGTTTCTGCATCTTTGATATTTCTGACCCAACATTTCTGTAGAGCCTTCCGGATTTTTCTGAGATTTGGTGTCTTATTGAATAATTAACTGAATCCTCTGAGGTTGAACCATACTTCTAAGAACAAGAATCTGATAAAAAAAAAAAAACAACTACTTTTTTAATGGATTGCTTATTTACTGTTATTACCCAAGCGTTCCAATTATTTAACAAGCTATTCTTCACTTTGTATTATTTCAGACATTATCAGCATATGCCCTTAGATGACTGACTGGCTAGGCTATGAGCTGGATGGCCTTTCAGTTAACTCCTGAAACAGCCCTGGTTCTAGATGTACCCTTCACTAGGAACTGAGCTGCCGGCTTCTATGGAGGGCAGGCTATGCACGACCCCAATCTGTGGACAGGTGCACCAAACCTCTCCCAAATAAGTAGTTTGTATTTTAGAAACCTGCTAAGAAAACATGCTTGTCCCATCAACTTGAGAACAGCACATGGGTTGTACGAGTGAGCTCATACCCACTGAGCACATGGTTTTACCCGAGGACATTGGATTTGGAGGAAATGGGGGCATGAACACTAAGCCTCGTGGTAGGAGTTTCCATACGCACCTAGAACTAAGCGCTTAATATTGATGGAAAGCAGGAGATAGGTAAGGAAGTACTCAGAGTGTTCCTCACAGTCTAGAAGATGCTCTGTCTCAAGAAAATAAATGGGCTGAGAGTAAGCAGAGGTTCACACTAGAGAGCACATGTGGGAACAGGTTATGTAAAACACAGGTAGCGGCCCATGGAGTAACCTTGGAGTTACTTGTTTTAGGATTCGGTTTTCTTGATGGTAAAACTTAAGTCCTTGGACTAGATAGCCTCTTAAGGGACCTTTCATTTTTAAGTTTCCATCTGGAAGTCACTTAGGAGCCAAAACGCCAAGTTTCCCAAATCTGTAGAAGTCAACAGAAAAGCCTAGGCTGTGCCTAACATAAATTGAAAATGAGCTTCAGCGTAAGCAACTATATGCTGATATGCACTCGGAGAGTCGCCTGTGCCTCACACCAGATGTGTTTTCCACAGGAATCTGGTGGTCACCTTCTCCAGGTATCATGTACCTAAAACCTGAGAACCCTGCTAGCATTACATACCATGAAAATAAAACTTCCTTGGAATGAAATATGTCAGCCTTTACAATACTCTATATAATTCAAAAATAGCTCCTTCTCTCCAAAAAAAATTAAAAAAAAAAAAGTCTACCTTTCCAATAGCCCCTTCCATCTTCTCTCAAGGCACAATACTGTCATGGCAGTCACCAAGGGGATCCATTGATCACTTCTGGGTGGCACTGTTTTCTGTTCTTTATGTCTATAAACACATTTATTTTTGACAACTTCCTGAGGTATTATTTTTCAGGAACCAATCAAAACCGAACACTAGAGAAAATAACCCATAAAAATCCAAACAGATAAAGTGGTGCTTGATAATCCACCTAGATATTATTGTAGAGCCTGAATATGGTGGGTAGTCCACAACTGTCATCCTAACACTAAGGAGGCAGGATGATGTGTTCAAGGCTGGTCTGGCCTACACAGTGAGTTTAAAGCCAGCTTGGGTTACATACTTCTTTGTCTCCAAAACAAAATGAAAAAAAAAAAAAAGGAGTGAAAATTTTTTAAATAATCTGCACATTTTGATGTCTAAAGTAACTGTATTACAGAAGTAGTCTAGACCTAGGTATAGATCTTATTTCAATAACATTGGCCCTGGCAGCCTCTCTAGGTTTCACTCCAGTACCAGCAAATTTCATTCACACACACCCTATATGTACACTCTCTCTCTCTCCCTCTCTTCCTCCCTCTCTGTGTGTTCCCCCCCCCCCCCCCCAGTGCTGGGATTAAAGGTATCCACCCCAAGGCAGCCACTTGTCATTTGAGTGTACCATGTCCTTTGGTGCTCAGGCCTTTTCAAGTGTTGCTTTGTCTAGCACATCCCTTTTCACCCCTATCCTGGATCCCTTCTCTTCCTTTAAGATATCCTAGTTATGTTATGATCTTCTCTGAACAAGGCTTCTCTGTATTCCCTTCACTGCCTAGCCTCCACTGCAGACAGTCCTTTTACCACCACCAAGACATCCAAACAGGCCCCATTCTTAGCTTCATTCAACTTAGTGCTTTCAGAAAATCTCTGATGCTCTCTTTGCCCAACACTGAACCTGGGCCCTAGAAAGGTAAGAATTTGGGGCTTGACAACCCAAGTTCCGTCAGGAGCTCTATAGTGTGGGATTACGAACAGGAACATTTTTGCAGCTTGTTTTGATAGAAGCATATGGAAAGTGTAGATGATTCTACACTCACAGTCACTGGCATCAGATCAGTGGCATGCCGCAGCAGCATAAGCTCATGTAACTACAAGCAGAATATTGCACCTTAGATAATAAGCAACAAGTCAGAGACTGGAAAGGGCCACATATACCAGGGCTTGTAGTCTTTGCCATGGAACCTGGAGTTTGTTCTCAGGGAACAGGCAGCCGAGCCACCTTTTTGTGGTTTCAAGTTGTCAAGTGACAACCAGATCTGAGGATTAGGTAAGATCCTTTGGACAGCAAGATAAAAGAATCTCATGCTAAAAATAAAGACATCAGAAGGAGTTGATTTTAATAGTGCAGAGGAGAAACTAGAGGACATAAGAAAACAGACTTTTGGTAAATAAGTAGAGTATTCAGACTCTGATGATTTGTGTGCTGTCTTAGTCACTATTTTTCTATTGCTGTGAAGAGACACCATGACTAAGGCTACAATGCTTATAAAAGAAAGCATTTCATTAGGGCTTGCTTTCGGTTTCAGAGGGTTAGTGCATTATCATCATGGCATGAGAGCATGCAGGCAGACATGGTGCTGGAGCAGTAGCTGAGAGTTCTACATCCTGGTCTGCAGGCAGCAGGAAGAGAAAGAGACTGACCCTGACTTCTGAGACCTCAAAGCTCACCCCAGAACACACATCCTCCAGCAAGACCACACCTCCCAATCCTTCTAATCCTTTCAAACAATTCTATTGCCTCATGACTTAAGCATTCAAATATATGAGCCTATAGGGGCCATTCTTATTCAAAACACCACAGGTGCCAAAATAAGGAAGAACATCAAAGGGAGCCTAGAGTATGGGTCAGGTTAAGCTAAGGCCCAGATAAAGACAGACACATCCCCTACCATTAACTGAGTGAAACAGTAAAGAAATAGCTGATCTGGAGAGATTTCTCACTCACTCTAGGAATGTCTCCCAAATATGAATGGAGCAGAAGTCACCCTGCAGGAACAGACTATCACAGTCTATATTTCCAGATGCCAGCCCTATCCCTATTACAGCTCCCTGTCCACCCTAAAAGTGTGGGTCCCCAGCTGCAGTTTGGTCTTCAGAGCACCTACTCCCCAGTTCCTCAAAACTGAAAAAAAAACAAACATTGGAGCTGACTCCAAACAATGTCCGTGTCTGTCCTGACAGGCATCAGCCCCAGGTCTGAGCCTGTGTGTGGAAGCCTGTGTCTCCTAGCCCCGCCCCCAAGCACCACAGGGTCTGGGTGCACTGTGCCCATCTGGTCCTGGGGGCCACATACTGCAGAAACTAGCAAAACTAACGGGGAACATGAATGTGAGTTGTGAACTGCAGCTTGTAGTGGTTTTCAGGAAACACTTCCTAATGATGAATTGGCTGCCACTTGTTACACTGCTATAAACATATGCCTAAAAAACATTGTGACACTTGTTTCAGCCCTTTGGGCATAACTCAGTTCCATTTTGATCTTAAGTCTGTGTATCATTTCTTACTTAGAAACTAATATACCCCACAGCGCCTTTCATTTCTATAAAGGCATCTTAAACCCTCCAAGAATAACCTTGGATCTATTATCAAATCAGAGCCTCCTGCTACCCAGCACTTGCCTATCAATGGGAAACTCCACCCCTCTGGTCTTTTTTGCCTCTTTCCACTTGACTGAGTTAGAGCTCCTGAGAGCCCACCCAAGCACTATCAGATTAGTATCGGGTTCTTTGTGTTTTGTTGCTGTTTTCTTCCTTCTCTGGGTGCTAAGGATCAGACTCAGCCACCACATATGACAAGCTTTCACTCTACCCTAGGTTATAGCACTCAGCCCAGGTAAGTTCTTAACATTGTTAGGGATATTTCCCCTTCAGTTTAAAAGGGAAAATCTTTTTTTCCTCACGTTAAGTCTGGAAATGGTGCTTTTAAGACCTGTGTAAATCATGACTTACTGGAGAAGACGTTAGATCTCCTTTAAGCAGCCAATTAAGGATTTTACTGTGAAATACCGAGTAAATTATACATCTTGTTGAAAACTACCTTTTCTATTGCAAGACAAAAGCAAAGTTTTTAAAAGAAACTGATTGCTTTGTTAAATAATTCTTGCTTTATATACTTGGATATTCTGATTTCATGCAGTTGAGGTCATGCATAGCCCGTGGCACATTGCAAGGAAGAATCCTTGTGCTGCCCTTTCTTTTGTACCCCACAGACAACTGGAGGCAATTCCTGTGTACTGAAAATGACTGCTTAAACATGGTGAAAGAACAATTATTAATTATCACTAAATGTGACTAAGTCTCAAAACCAATGTTTTCTTATACTATAGTTGTTAAATTTTGTCCTATTTGTTAATGATTTTGAAAAAAATAAGCTAAAATTAGGTAGTTATGATGAAGATACTTTTAAAAAATCACATTAAGCAGCTAAATTGGGGGATGAAAAGAATATATTCATTTTCACTCGCTATTAGATGATAGCAGGAGCTAATGTGAATGGATTAGATGCAGATCTGAACCTGGAGCTCAGTTTTGCCGAGGATGCACAACACTCTGGTTTTGTTCACCAGCACAACATTTAAGAAAAGCAGAAGGGCACATTGCCACTTACGCACAGTCTCGGCACTCAACAAGTGAAGGCAGGAGGACCAGAAGTTCAAGCTCATTCTCACCTACATAGCAGAGTTCATGCCCACACTGGGCTACATGAGACCTATGTACATCATTGCTGGGGTTTCTTGTTTTCTTGGTTTGTGGGGTTTTATTGTTGTTTGTTTGGTTGGTTGGTTTTTGTTGTTGTTGTTGTTTTGGTTTGTTTTGTCTTTGAAAGTATTTCCAGTTTGTATTTTTTCTATCTATACTTCAGCTTAACATTTTTAAATAATGTTTTAAAAATACTCTGTGAAATGGATTATCATTTAAAAAATAATAAAAGAACCAAAGCAAAGAGAAAGTAGAGGTAGAAAATAGAGAACAAAAGACTACAAAATGCTACTTCAAGTAAATAGGCTGCTTGGAAAGAGTCTTAAAAGCATTCTGCATTGTAGTTGGATAATACTAATTGTTTTAGTCTGCCCTGTGCAGACTTCACTAAGGAAGAGAAGTCTTTCATGCCATTCCTCTTACCCTGTATGACACCTTTCCTGTCATTGAACTCTGCTCCAGTAAGTGTAGATTTTTACATTTGTCTTATCACTTACTTACTTACCTACTTACTTAACTGGTACTAGTAAATCTAGGAACGTTCTACTTATTAGGAACCATGTTAAGTAGTAAAATCAGGTAGCGTGCCTGAAGCAAGCTATGAATTTGTACATTTCCAGGGATCAGCTAAGAGAAGGCTAGTCCTAAGACCATTGTTTGATCAGTAATCAGAATACCTGCATTAGTGTTCTTGCAACTGGGTCTCTATTGCTTATTTTAAGAAGCAAAATAAGGGTTGCCAAAATCATGTTAAAATGTTATTACTATGGCATCTTAATATCTGCATGACCTCATGGGCACTCAGAATTCAAGAGAAATGAAATCTTGATTCTTGAGCTTTGAATTTTCTTTACATATTGTTTTCAGTATTATAACTGGGTACTATGAGTAAGGCAGTCTTGGTTATATTCAACATATAGACACTGTTTTTCTTGTCATTAGTACCCAAAGCAGTGGTTCTCAACCTGTGGGTTGTGACCCCGTTGGAATCAAATGACCTTTTCACAAAGGTTTCCTAAGATCATCAACAAACACAGAAAATTACATTAAAATTCATAACAGTAGCAAAATTACAGTTTGAAGTAAAAAAATAATAATTTCATGGTTAGGAGTCAGCACAGCATAAGGAAGTATATTAAAGTGTTGCAGCATGAGGACTTGAGAACCACTTGCCTAAAGGATACAACAACTATTTTCCACAGCATTTACATTATAATAGGTATTGGTAGCCATCTCAGGGTGATTAAAATATGCAGGAGGATGTATTTAAGACTTATGAAATACTGTGTCATTTCCTATAATGACTTAAGTTCATTGATGGAATTACGTATAGGGGTGTGGAAGGTTCTGGAAGTAGGTCCCTGAAGATACAAGGGGATGCCCTTACATACAAATTGATGACTGTATAATTATAACTAATAGTGGTAGGCCACCTCTCAAGTTTTTTTAATTTTGTCATATCAGTGGTCATTTAAGCAACACAGTTAATCAGTTGAACCATCTTCTGTACCAAATGTTTATGCTTGCTTATTTGTTTTTCAGTCTAAAAAAAAAATAGAACTCTATCATTGTGATTTATAGTTTCATTATTACACTTAACCTTTCATCTACCAACTGATTGTTAGGAACTTCCCTTTGGCTGGACTCTGCTCCTTGCAGAGGATACAGAGATAAATAAAACTTACTCTTTGCCCCAGAGATGCTTACAGTAAGTTCAGTGTATAGACTAGTTTGTTCAACAATATGGTGGCATTGGATCAGTAAAGTAATGAACTGGCCATTACAGAAACGGAAAGGGCAGCATAGCCCAACTTGAAGGGAATTGAAGCTGGCTGACCCAAGCCATAAAGAGAAGAGGTGGGAGCAGAGAGGACAGCTGTGACCAGCAGCATCACTGGTGGCAGGTCTGAATTCTGAGAGACATGTCTTACTAGTATCACAGTGCACTTTGAGAAGCCCAGAGTGCTTCAAGACATGACCCCATGTGGCCTGATCAAGTTAAGAGAGCTGGTGAAATCCACATGGAGGAGGCAGCAACGAGTGTTAGACAAATGGTTTTTTACTTTCTGAAGACACTCAAAAATTGTTGAAAGTACAAAATAGTAAATATGCAAGCCAGTGACATGGCTTGTTATTAAGTGCCTTATGCTATCTATAATCATATATGCTATACTTTGATACTATTGGCAGTGCAGTGGGTGTTCACAGCGGCAACAGCACAATTATGGGAGTAACATAGTCGCACAGTGACATCATCATGGCTGCCATGTCAGTAGACCACAGTATTTTGGGACAGTGGTATAATCTCGTGGGACCTCATTGAATATACAGCTGGCATTGACTTGATTCTCTGAGTGTTAGTTTCATCTTCAGCCCTCCCTCCCTTCTCACTTTTCTAATTATGCCTTTTATGTGTTGGTGTTATTAATTTGCCTGTTAATGTTCATCAGTTCTCATTGACTTGATTGATCTGTTCTCAGGGTAATTATTTGTTTTATTTAACAAATGGCTGCTGCCACATTGAGTGTTGTTAATGTATTACCCTAATATTTAGTCTTTTGTTCCTGGGGTAATTTTTGAAATGTGTTTAAGCCTCCATTTAGCCTGGTTTATTCAGTTGTTTATATTTTCAATTCATTATAGTTGGTGAAGATCACTCTTTGCTCATTTAATGACCTCATATGTTTTTTTTCTATCTATCTATACCACCATTTTCCTCAAATTATTATCTCTCCCCACATCCAAATAGCTAAGACTCATCCTGTTCTACCAAAAACCACTTCTGTAGGCAGAAATGTCTCACCTGAAATTATCCTTACCTTTGACTGAACAAAATGCAGAACTGAATGCAGAAGTATTTCCTTGCAGACAGATTGAAGGGCAGGTACAGCCACTGACCCCAGGGCTGTCCAGCCGTGTTTTATTAGTTCAGCAGGTTGTTGCTAGCACTCAAGTGACTTGGAGTATGGAAGGTCTGATCCTTTCTCCTGATGGTACAGGGAGCTGTTGCAGCACTGTGCTGCACCTCCAGGTTTAATACGGAAGGACCTAGTGATGCTTTCACTGTCTACTTATTGGCCCTTAGCTTGATCTGGGAAGGAAGGAAAGCCCCAGTGGGTGAACAGTAGCCTAGAGCTCCCCTTTAGCTATCAGCCTTTTTCAAGTAGTGCTCTGCCCATGCGCAGTTTTGTTGACCACAGCCAGCCTTTGTATCCGACTTAGTGCGCGTGTCATCCCTGCACCTCCGTCAGCATCAGAACTGCCACACAAAACTGCGACGAGCATTCGTTTATCCAGGACTCCTTCCTAGCCCCGGTTGCGTGCAGCCTCCCCAGACCTTTCTCAGGCACATCCCCTCCCCTTGACTCTCCACCTTAGCCATCCCGTCCTGACTTCTCACCCTGTGTCTCTATGCTGCTATCTAGCCCCCTCTGTGCCTGCCCTCCTCACTGTGAGGTTTCTCAGCTGCTCTGGCAGCCTCTTCAACTGTGTGGTGTACCCTGGGCTACAGATAGCCACCAAATAATTTCAGCTGAGACCTCATGAAGCAGAGGAGATTTTAATATGAACACAGAACTCCAATCCCTCTCCCCTTTATTTCAGAGGATCCATGTAGCATTTGAAAATTAATTCATGGAAAATTCTCATGCTATTTTTCTGCCTTCTCTCTTAGTCTTCAGTCCAAACTCCTTGCATGTTCTCATGGAGACTTTGCCTTTGTGTGGTCACATACTGATTCCTCTACTTTGTATATCCTGTTCCTGTTAGCCAGTCCCTGCACATCATTTAGACTTCTGCCAATGCAGCATTTCAGAGGAAGCTCTGCAGCCTCCCACTGTACTCTGCTCCCTTACTAAAAAGCCATAGCTCTAGGTCTTCTCCTTGCTTTTGGGATAAAGACCCATATCCTTCCCTGCTTAGGCCTTGGCTCGCTGCCTCTTTCCTTTGTGTCTTGTTACCTTCCCACTTAAGGATGCTCAGAGCCACCGTCTTTTCTCAGGCTCTTGATTGGTCTGTTCTTCATTATGGATTGTACTAGCTAGGTTTGTTTTTTTTTGGGGGGGGGGTTATTGTTTGTTTTGATTTGGGTTCGTTGGTTTGGGTTTTGGTTTTGGTTTTGGTTTTTTTTGAGACAGGGTTTCTCTGTATAGCCTTGGCTGTTCTGGACTCGCTTTGTAGAATAGGCTGGCCTTGAATTCACAAAGATCCACCTGACTCTGCCTCCCCGAGCGCTGAGATGACAGGCACATGCCACCGCACCCAGCTGCACAAGCAAGTATTATGTCAACTTGACACAAGCTAAAGTCATCTGAAAGGAGAGATTCCCCAGTTGAAAAAAAAAGACTCAACCAGATTGGCCAATGAGCAAGCCTGTGGGGCATTGTCTTGGTGCATGATTAATATAAAAGGGCCCAGATTCCTGTGGGTGGTGCCACTCCTAGACTGGTGGTCCTGGGTACTATAAAAAACAGGTTGAGCAAGCCATGAGGAACAAGCCAGTAAGCAGTTCCCCATGCATCAGCTCTGCCTCAAGGTTTCTGCCCACGTTCCTACCCTAACTCCCCTCAGTAATAGACTGTGAATCATAAGGTGAAAGAAACCCTTTCTTCCCCAACTATGTATGGTTTTAGTGTTTTATCGTTATCAGTAACAACCCCGCTAAGACAAGGCTCATTCTTTTCCACTCGCCTCCCACTTAGCCTGGCCCAGCAGCAGTGTTCATTCCCAGCCCTGTTCACTTCTCCATAAGGACACACCAGCTGAGGTCTAGCAATTATCTCCATTTCCCTAACTAGCCTGATGGCAGGTCCAGGATGTCAAGTTCTATGTGTGTTTGTTCACCATCACTCAAGCATAGACAGTTAATTGGGACGGACACAGGATGTGGCAATCTATGAATTCCTCTTACAGTGCTGTCCCTGACTTTCAGATCATCTATGCAACCTTCTGTCATAATATTTCCCCCAATGCTACCTTTCCACTGGAATGCCACCTTTCAGACTGGTGACTGTGTCAACTTAGAGTTCCATCTGATTTTTGTATGTTTATTCATTTATTTTGGTGTTGTTGTTTTGAAACAGGGTCTCACTGTATAGCTCCAAGCTGCCCTGAAACTAGCTATATAGACCAGAACAATTTGCCTGGAACTCACAATGAGCCATCTGCCTGTGCCTTCCTAGTACTGGAATTAAAGTCACTGACACCACACCACAGGCTATACATACACGTTTCAAAACATTTACTTAGGAACTCTTACGCCAGAAGAACATCTGGGAGCAGTATCTATTAAACCTTCAACTATGAAACGACAGCTTTTAATTATGTTTCACCTTCTCTCTTAAACAGGATCTCTTATTAGTTTGCGATTCTCTCTCTTTCTCTCTCTCTCTCTCTCTCTCTCTCCCTCTGTAAGCTCTGAATTTAGAATTAGAATCCAGTGCTGAAGTTATGAACCACCGTGTTTGGCTTTTATGTGGGAAATGGGGGTCTGAACTCAAGTCTTCATGTTCACACAACAGGTACATTACTGACTGAACATCTCCCCAGTCCCATACTGCCACTTTCAACTTGTAACACATTGCCATTGTCACTGTGGCTCTCTCAGTTCCTCATGCTTCCTGGGAATAAGACATTACCAGTACTCTGCCTGAAGCCAGTGCAGAACTGCTCCCCCAGAGTGAGGGGCTTGGCTTGGTACTGAGTCTTCCTGTATTCTTACTGACGTGACCAGCTGTCCCAGACAGTGGCCTCCCTCCCCTGCTTGCATCCCTTTGGCTCACCTTTCCCTCAGTCTTTTAGATTTGGTCTGGCCTAGGAAGGAGGAGCAGAAATGTCATGGCAGTGGGATTTGTGCCATAAGTAGACTAAATTCATGAAGCAAGATGTGTTGAAAATACACTTTCTTCAACATCATTTTCTGGAGCTGCAGTGTAACTTAGTGGTAGGGCATGTTAGCTTAGCGTTTGCCACCCCTGGAAAAAGGCTTCTGTTGTAAAATGTGAAAGCCAAGGGGGAAATACCCTAAATCCTGAGGCAGCTCAGATGATGAGCAGAATCTGGTCCTTGCCCTTTGCAATGTACGCTGGTGATAATGGACGTTTTATCAAGATGCTGTGCTCGGTTTCATGGACAGTTTTCAAAGGTCAGAAGAATGAGTCTGGAAGGTAATGTGTGGGGAAATAGGCTTCACTGTTGTAATGAATTAGAAAACTGAAATGCAGAAGCTCCTTGTTTTCTGACCTCTGCTGCTATCACACACAGTTGCATTTCGTTGTATTAACGTGAATCTGCAGCCTCTTGAAGGGATTGAGACTGCATTCTCCTGACCCTAGGGAGTAAGGATGAATCGAATGCTTCTTTTTGCTTCTGTCTTTTCCCCCCTTTTAGAATAGTGAGAAGAGTTACACCTTGCCGTACAGCATGTCTTAATTTCATAATTCTATAAATTCATTTGTCAGTCTGGTGGAAAATGTTTCAAATGTTTTTCTCTTGATTGTTATTTTTTGAATCATTTCCATATGCAAGGCCTGCCTCTCTCTGCTTCTTGGGATGTGCTTCTCTGTGAAACAGATACCCTCAAATGGTACCTGGGTAGATGAGAACAAACTAAACTCTGGAACCATGTTTAGTATTGGTGAATCTTTCTGTGCAATTTTCCTTGGGTGTTCATGGCTGACTGGGAGGAGGACCTATCTTGAATACCAAAATCCTCAAATATTCAAGACTGTTAGAGTAAATAGCATAAATGCTATGGAAATTGGGGTCACTGTGTTTTTGAGGGGATAACAAAGAAAAAGTGCACATGCTCAGTCTACATACTACTTTGCTTTTGGTTTTTTGTTTGTTTTGTCTGTGTTTTTTTCATACAGTTTTAGTACTGGTTGTTTGAATTTTTAGATTCAGAACTTGCAGATATGGAGGGCTGACTGTACTTCCCACCCCTTGACTTTGAAGTACAGGTCAGAATTTAGGCTCGTCCATTATTTCCCAAGTAACTACTTTTTTAACCTTGCCTTGGCCTTGATCACAGATCTAAGACCTATAGTAACCACAGCGCATTTCCAAGAAGCTCACAGCTTCATCTGTGTGGAGAGTCAGGTCCCTGTTCACTGTTGTCAGAGACGTCTCAGCTCTGGATCAACCCCCTCCCCACCTTTTAAAGAGAGAAGGTAAAGCATAATTAAAAGCTGTCATTTCATAGTCGATAGTTTAATAGAGATTGTTTCCAGCTGCTCTTCTTGTTTAACAGTTCCTAAGCAAATGTTTTGAAACGTGCATGTATACCCTATGGCATTGTTACCACAAGGGGTGTAGTTTCATAAATTGAAAAGAAATTAGCTTGGTTACATTGCCACATTCCAAGATACCAGCAGAGGTATGGGAGTAGTGTTAACGAAAAATATTTCTGCATTGTAGTTGTAATGGGAGACCAAGAAGTGGATAGGTAAGAGGCCAGAGAAAGAATGGGAATAAAATGTGTGTTATTTAGAAGAGCAGACTAAAGCTGGGGAAAGTTAATGTGCTGGAGTAGGGGCATCAGTGATAGAATATGGGCCTGGAACCACGTGGAGTTCTGAAGAGTAGCCACTGGTGGCCCTGTTTACCTCACCAGAGAAAAGCATTTCTGGACACAGCCTATGGCTCCAGCAGTGTGAGCTTCCTCCCTGCTGAGGCACTGAGCTTCTCTTTAGAATTTCTCTCTACTAGTGCTGGGTCCTATCCCCATGGGGATGATGAGGATGTCAAGACTAGCTGCATCCAGGGAAGCTCAGAACAGAAAACCCGGTTTCGCTTGAGTATGGCCTTACTCTCCAAGAGCCTCTAATCTTTTAAAAACACGCATGGCCAGTGCTGTTGGGCGCTGGCAAGGAATGGTCTCTACAGCCTATACCTCACTGGTCTCACCCTCCTCACCCCATCACAGCCTAGCTTAGTGCTTCTCATGCTCCTTTTTTGTCTTGGCCATATTTGGTATAATGTCACCTCCTGACCCTTCCTTGCAAGACAGTAGGTGTTTCATCACCAATCCAGTTTGTTTACTCTCCTCTCCCCCTGCCTCTTTTCCTTTGACAATGAAGGCTCCAGTATTTCATCTCTACCTTTTCACATAATCCCAAAATCCCCTTAGTAACAGTGGCTTCCAGCCCATGTGTTTTGATGATTTTTGATAGCTAATCCTTGGCTCCTGAACCACACCCTCATCTTTCCAAGGCCCTCCTGGACATTTCTGGGTGTATCACCAGTGTCTCAAGATGAGCAGATATGAGCTCTAAAACTGTACCCCGCCTAATCTGTTGTGCCTTCCCAGCAAGCTTGGCCCTTCTTTTTTCCCCCCTCATGGTCTAGACACTCATTGCTTAAACTGGAAGTCATATTGATTTCTCCTAACTTTGTATGAGGTCATAAGGTCTTTATTTCCTATGGAGTCTCTCTTATATATTCCCTTTACCAGCTGCCTTTGTGTCCTCACAGTGATGACCTTTGTTACCCATCAGTTTTATCTGGTTTTGTTGCAATTTCTGTTCATCGCTCTGTACCAGCTCTGGATTGTGTCAGACATCCTCCATGCTGTGGCCAGGATGCCCTACTCCATCAGCAGTCTGACTGTAAAAAAAGAAGCATAAAGGATTAACAGAAGAACAGTTCTTCACAAAAGAGCTGAACTTTTTCAAGAAAGTTTGAGTAGGCTATCTTCAGATGAATACATGCTGAAGACAGGCAACTCCAGTAAATAGTGTAGGACTATGGATCACCTATGTCCAGGATGTTGCTTTGTTTGTCTATATGAAATATGTTGAATTTGTTTATAAATATGTTATAAATTTTATAAATTTGTTTATAAATTCAGAATTTCTTTAGAAATCTAATGGTTTAGTTTTCTGCTACTGGAAATATTAAAGATTTAACCCCAGGTCAAAATTTGAATTTCTTTCCTAGCACACAGAAGCTATAGCAAATAAATAGGATCATAAAATTAACATTTTATTGTCCTTCAAAGATCTTTACTCACTTCACTGCTTGCACTGAATTAAATTACTTTAACTATTTGTTTATATAAAAATAAGTCAAGTAGGTTGAATCAAATATGTATTTACTAAGCCCTTGAACTTTCTTTTAAGAACTCACAAATTTGCTTTTTGACCTAACCTATGTGTCTTATGTGTAGGAGTTTGGGTAATCACTGATGTTTCATTAAACACAATTCTGTAATAAGAAAAGAATTCTATACTGTGAATATAGACTTACCCTGCAGAGTGCATCTTAGGTAGCATTCGTTTACCTTAACACTGTCATTTGCTATGTTGGAGTAAAGTTTCTTAGCCCTGGTCTGGAATCTTACCATCATTTCATTCTGTTCCAAATTCTCAGTGAAAACTTCCAGGATTGGGGATTTCATGGTATAATTATTGAGGCATACATGAGGCCCTAAGTTAAGTTCCCTAGCACTGTAACATAAAAAGCTTAAAAAGAAAGAAAATTTTGATACTTCTATCTCTTCTCATATAAAATGGAGCTAATTGTATTCTTGGTTTAACTAAATCAACTTTTTCTTAACTGAGTAATCAGTATTGTATGTGAGTATTTTAAATGAAAACGTCTAGAAAATATGGAAAGAAAAACCAAAATAAGAGCCAGAATGAGGTTTAGAAGCATGCAGGCTACTTGGAAGACAGAACAGTTGACACCAGGATCACCATGCCAGATTTGACTCAGAGCTTCTCAGGAGCAACTGCAGGAGAGATGGTACTTGGTTCTATGGGTTAGTGGCTACAACATGGAAGCAGCCAGTTGCTAAGAGGAACTGCAACTCTTTTTCATACAGTTCTTTGAAGGTCAGTATCCTCCTATAAACATAGCCAGGGCTACTTAATAACTGGACACTTTCTGGGAAATAAAAGAGAATTTTATCATCTCACAAACCAAAATGCTGGGATATCACTAAGTGATGGTTTCCTTGGACTGCTGTCATGCATGACATCCCTTATTAACTAAAGTAACTATTCAGCAGGTGACTGTCTGGCAGCCTGAAAGGTGGCTTCCTGGTATCCTGTGATGTTGGCTGATGGCATACCACAGTAATGGATAAGCTTGCAGGGAGCCAAGCTTCGAGTCCCTAGCACACCCCACAGATAAAGCTTATCGGATGGAGAAGACTGTACAGCCCATGTGCCTTTCCACTAGTACTCCACAATAACATTCTCTTCAGTTTTGACATGTTTCAAATAGAAATGGGTAAGAATTGTTAAACTGCCCAGTGAAGCTTAGGCTTAGCTGAAGGCCAGTTGTTTGCCTTATCCCTAAGAACTTATGGACAGAGCATTAGAGGCCTCCTAAGAACTGTGTACATTCCAGTTCCATGCCACTGAAGTTTTACTTCAGGGACTATTGTGGTGGGCCATCTGTTGAGAGAATTTGTTTCTTTGTTAACTTGGCTTTTTAAAAAATAACCTTTATTTGATATCTTAAAGAAAATTCTAAAATAAATCCACATATAACTCAATAGTTTAAGGTAGGCACCACCAACTAGGGACCAAGTGTTCAAATACATGAGCCACCACAATCACCATTTCAGCTACCTGTTTCCACCCTGCAATGCTGGGTTATAGGTGTACGTTCTTGTACCCTTGTTATTTTGGTACTAGGAAATCAAACTTGGGTCCTTACACATGTATAGCAGGCACTGTTAGCTACTGAGCCATGTCACCAGCCCTCTGACCTTATATTTTGAGGCAAGGTTTGTCACTGAACCTAGAGATCACTGGTTAGACTAGTTAGGACTACTTAGCCATCAACCTCCAGGGATCCACTGTAAACCTATGCACAGAGCTTACAGACAAACTCAGCTTCCACATGGGTGCTGAGATTCAGTCCCAGGTCATGTTTACATGTCACTTCACCAACGGAGCCATCTCTGCTTCCCTTGAGCTTTTTATTATTGAAACACTTTTGTGGGCCAGGCATGGTGGCACACGCCTTTAATCCCAGGCAGAGGCAGGCAGATCTCTGTGAGTTCGAGGCCAGCCTGGTCTATAAAGCGAGTCCAGGGCAACCAGGGCTTTGTTACACAGAGAAACCCTGTCTCAAAAAAATAAAATATCAAGGAAATACATTTGTGAGAATGGAAAGGAAACTCCCTGACTTCACCATTTACAACGTAGGCTCAACATGAAGTTTTCTTTGCAATGTAGTTTTTTTTCCTGCCCTTTTATCCTTTCCTGTCCTGGGCTCTCTTTGTAGACCAGGCTGGCCTGGAACTCACAGCAATCTGCCTGCCTCTGCCTCCCTGAGTGCTGAGAACCCTTACCCTTCTTAGCACATCATACTGGCTGCCTCCTTTGTAACATCACTCTGTTGCTTCTTCTGTGTCTTCTGCCTAAACAAAGCATGCTCCTCAGTGTCCAGAATGTGTTATAGCCTTTGAAAATAACATCATCCATAGCCAAAGATACATTCTAAGACCTGAGCAACTCAGTAAGCAGAACTGGGATCTGACTATGCTGACTGCAGACTTCTAAAAGGCTGCATCAGCTGCCTATAGCCAGGCTTGTTTAAACGTGATGTGTTCTGAAAAGAGAGAGGCTCTTTTCCCATTGGATAAGGAATGTCAGTCCTCTAGTAGAATGAGGAGATTTAAGCCTGTGTTAATAATCAGAGTACTAGACTGCAGTATTTTTTTGACCTACCATGTACCTTGTGTGCTTTGGCAGATAACTACCAAATACCATACATACAATGTTAATTACCATTGCTGGGGGTCGGGGGCTTGAAGTAGAGGTGTATTGTTTTGTTTGGGGTGTTTCATTTTTAAGGTAGTCTCAGGTAGCCCATGCTGGCCTCACAGTTTCTATGTATCAGAAGATGATGCAATTTTGTGCCTCCTGCCTCTACTTCCCAAGTGTTGCCAAACCACGTGTGAAACACAACTGGTTTATATGGCTGGGGATCAAGCCCAGGGCTTCATGCATGCTTGGCAAGCAACTTTTTGAGCTAAGTTACATCCCAGCCCAGTAACAAATTTTCAAGGGCAAATTTTGCTTGATTTTGGTTTTTTTGTTGTTGTTTTATTTTGTTTGCCATAAGATGCCTCTTTTTGGTGCTGGAGCTGTTTAGACCATAACCTATAGCACATACTAGATGATGCATAGATAAATTATGAAGATAATGTAATATATAAAGTGTTTTGACCCACTTCTAAGAAACACATAAATAGTTATTTGTGTTGTCAGTTGGCAAGCAAGCAACTATCAGATGACAATACAGTATCCAGGTCAAAATAACCATCTCTGTATGTGATATATGATGTTATTCCTACCCATCCTCAAGCGATGAAGAAGTCTGTTTGGTTTGGGTTGGGTTGGGTTGGTTTGGTTTGGTCATTTGAGAGTAGGTTTTGCCATGTTGGTTAGGCTAGCCTCAAGATCTGTATCTTCCTGCCTCAGCTTCCAGTGATATTTGTAAGTTGGTGGACCTTGGAACTGTGCAAGATTCCAGAGATACCTTTTATAAAGGAAAGATGAGTTTAAAGCAATCCAGTGGCTAGCAGATTTTGTGTGTAAATTCAGGTGTCTTTGCATAAATATACATATAAAATTGAGAGCCATTCATCTCCAGTCAGATAATTAGATGAGTGCTCAGGGGTGAGCCCGGAACCCTGTGTGTGCTAAGCATGTGATCTACCACTGAGCACAACCTCACCCTTAGTATTCAAGTGCTAAGAGAACATACACCCAGCCTGTTCTCTGCAGCCCTTTCAAAGCCAGGACACTGGGAACACTCACCTAGACTTTGACCATGTTCTTTAGTCTTTATGCAGTCCAGGGCCAGAGCTTTATTTACCCTTTGCAACCCTGTGAGTAGATGTGCTTATTATATCCCTGCGGTATACTATACAGGTTTGATTTCCAGTTTGGTTGGCTGGTTTCACTTTTGGAGATTTCTTTTGTTTATATTGTTTTGGGTTATTCAGCTCTCTGGCCTCAGAGAAGGGAGTGGAGGTTGCTCTGCATCTGGCCACCCTGTAAATTATCCTTGATGATACACTGAGCTCTGGTAGATCACTTACACTCACCCTTTTTCTCTTTCCTTACCCACCTATTGTTAGTGCCTGTGCCTGGTGACTACTGGTAACAAAAAGGATAAAAGGGAAGGTGGTTCAACTTGGTAGGCTATTTTAATGAATTTTCAAGTTCGTTGACTAGGGGAGATTTCCATTGTTCGTGAGATTGTTTCTCTCATAAAGTGGAAATTGCAGGATTCATTGAACAGTCTGCTGTAGGTATTTATTCCCCATAAATTTTAAATACTTTAAAGGTCCTGTCTTACGTTGGCTAGCTCACACTATAATTTTGAAATAAAAAATAATTATGTCTGTAGCCCAGTATTTAGGCCTATTACATAATGAAAGCTAAGGTTTCTTTTCTGGCACAGTGCCAAGCGCTCTTCTCTTGGGGGTTGAAGTGGACACAGGAAGTTTCATTCCTAACCATGGAGACTGTACATCAAAATATTTGTAAAAGATGCAGCCGGTTACTAAAGAAACATGTAGATGTGAAGAGATGGCTAAAAATCTTCTGTTTACTTGCTCATAAGGGAAGTCCTCAGGACTCTGCAAATGAAACCTGGTTTCTCCTCCTAGTTTGGGGACTAATGACAAGGGAACCATTGACCTCTGGGATTACAGCTTTCAGAGTAGTATAAGTCTAAACCTCCAGGTAAATGAAAAAGGGTCCTGCCCCTCTCCATATGCTGTATTCCTGGGTGCAGGCATGGCAAATCCATTTGAAGAGTAGCCTTTACTGTGATCACTTGGTTAGCATTTTGGAAAATCTTGTTGGCCAGAAATTGAAGTGACTGATAATAGACCCAAGTGATAATGATAAGTTTAAGTTTGAAGAGCTCAAGTGCTTTTAAGCATTGTGAAGGATGCCTAAGTCAGAAATGTTCCTCAGCTGTTCCCCTAGGGACAGAGATGAGCACCTGCTACAGGATAGTGTCCTTGCTCACTCTCTGCTGGGCCGTTAATTTTTTTAAAGATAACGTTATTTTCAAGTGTGTGTTTATAGAGCCTTACCCAAAATTTGCAATTCTAGGAAATTATTAAACCATGTTCTAAATATACTGTGGTTTACACCTATTTTTTTTTATATTTGCACAATTTTATTGTTTCATTCTTTTTATTTGCTTATGTGTTTATTGGATGCTTAGGTTGGTACTTGAATCCTGCAAAGGAAGCTGAAGGACTGTGGTAGAGAATCATTCCTAGCGGCATCTTTTAAGCTGTGGAGTCTCTCCTTTGCCCTATTGTATCTGATGTCAGAAGTGCATCCAGGTGTCAGTGTACACCTGTACTCTACCTGTGTTCACCTGTGCAGCTGAACAGGCCTGCCATTCCAAACAACCCTTTTTCTTGGCAAGTTCTGAACTATATTCACATTGGTTCTAAAATCTTTTCTCAGACCTCCCAACTTCCTCACTTTTTTCTTGTAATTGTTTTTCTTGATATATAAGCTAGATAGTATAGTATTTAAAAAAAATGAAACAAACAAAAAAACTTAGCTGTCTTAGCTAATTTCATTTGACCTTTTTTTCAACTTTATGATTTTAAATACAATGTTTTCTGTTTTCTCAGAAGGACTCTACTATTTTTTTTCTGGAATATATGGAAGTATTTAATTTGTTAAATTTAGCATTTTATTAATAAAGATATTTAATCCATTAATTTTTATATAAGTATGGCTTTGACTACATTCCAAAGATTTTTACATATATATTCTTATTATTAAAGACATTTTAATTGTGTTATGAATTTCTCCCTAGTCCTTTTTTTTATTTTTTAAATATTAGTTACAATTTATTAACTTTGGATCCCAGCTGTAGCCTGCTCCCTCATTCCCTCCCTTCTTCC
The DNA here is from genome assembly GCF_030254825.1 of Meriones unguiculatus. Taxonomy (NCBI): domain Eukaryota; kingdom Metazoa; phylum Chordata; class Mammalia; order Rodentia; family Muridae; genus Meriones; species Meriones unguiculatus. The sequence continues at coordinate 51,597,630 of NC_083366.1, read as the reverse complement.
TAGTCCTCGTTATTGTTCATGCACGTGCTTCCAGGGTTAGGGCTTGTGCTACTCTATTTACGAGGCTGTGATGGTGTTTCTCCTATGGATGTCACTGCTTGACTCCCCAGAAAAGATCTCATCCATTCTCTGGAAAGATTGCCTTGTCTTATGTGCACCACTCTGGCTTTCCTGACTGCTATCTGACCTCTTTATAGATTCTCCCATGTCTGTACTTTATATTGTAGGACATCTCCAGGACTCTGACCAAAGCCATATTCTCTCTGGCATCTACTGGTTTCACTGGGAAAGTTCTTCTGACCCTATGGTTGTCTCACACTGTGTATCAATAAATTAGACTCACGACCAGCCTATATTTCACCTGAGCTGTGAAGCCTCCTTATTTCTGGAACTCCACTGGAAACAGTACCTGTCGTCCTAGAGTTAGTAGTGTCTCTAATATCTCAGATCTCTGGGAAGCTGCATAAGAAACTGAGCATTATAGTGCTACCTCAAACTCCTAGGCATATATACAAAAAATGTTCAAGTATACAACAAGGACATTTGCTCAACCATGTTTGTAGCAGCTTTATTCATAATAGCAGAAGCTAGAAACAACCAAGATGTCCCTCACTTGAGGAATAGATACAGAAATTGTAGTACATTTATACAATGGAATACTACTCAGCAATTAAAAACAAGGAAATCATGAAATTTGCAGGCAAATGGTGGGAACTAGAAAAGATCATCCTGAGTAAGGTATCCCAGAAGCAGAAAGACACACATGGTATATACTCACTTATAAGTGGATATTAGACATAAAATATAGGGTAAACATACTGAAATCTGTATACCTAAAGAAACTAAGCAAGGAGGACCCTGGGTGATGCTCAATCTTCATTCAGAAAGGCAAATGGAATGGACATCGGAAGAGGGAGAAAACAAGGAACAGGACAGGAGCCTGCCACAGAGGGCCTCTGAAAGGCTGTGCCCTACAGGGTATCAGAGCAGATGCTGAGACTCATAGCCAAACTTCGGGCAGAGTGCAGGAAATCTTATGAAAGAAGGGAGAGATAGAAAGACCTGGAGGGGACAGGAGCTCTACAAGGAGAGCAAAAATGAAAAATATTTGGTCCCATGGATCTTTCCTGAAACTGATACTTCAACCAAGGACAATTCATGGAGATATCCTACACAGATGTAGCCCATGGTAGCTCAGTGTCCAAGTGGGTTTCCTAGTAATGGGAATAGGGACTGTCTCTGACATGAACTCACTGGCCTATTTGATCACCTCCCCCTGTCGGGGGGTGCAGCCTTACCAGGCCACAGAGGAAGACAGTGCAGCCAGTCTTGATGAGACCTGATAGGCTAGGATCAGATGGAAGGGGAGGAGGACTCCCCTATCAGTGGACTGGGGGAGGGGGAAGGGAGGGTAAGGTTGGGAGGAAATAATGGGAGGGCGCTGCAGCTGGGATGAATAAACTGTCATTAATAAAACAATAAATAAATTTATTAAAAAAAGAAAGAAACTGAGCTTTAATCACATGTAAAGAGCTGGTTGCCTGAGGGGCTAGAATAGGAAGGAGCAAATTTTCACCTCATACTTTTTTTTAATTTTTGTCTTCAAATTTTTATTTAAATTTATTTAAAGTCAAGAAGCGTCCTCCTTCTTGATTAGCTTCTATAGGTATACAGATTTCAGTACGATGATCGTATATTAAATGTCTAATATCCACTTATAAGCACCTTACACTTTTTAGACCTGTGACTACTTTTGAAAACATTTATCTCAGAAGCATAGTGTCTTAGTTTATTTAGCCACTTCTTCAATGTCAAACATGTTTGTTTTTCCAGTTTGTAATGCATATATATCTGGAATGAGCATTCTGCAAATAACTTTTTCTAGATTACTTCCATGGGATTAGTTACCAAAGGTGGATTTTGCAGGTTAAACTTAAAGAATAGTATTACCCATTATTATGCTATAGTTCCAGCTCATGTTCCTACCAGTATGGTGGGTGACCTGTTCCTTGGCTTTTTCTAAATATGTTGGCTGAAGACCAGAGAAGCTGTACTTTATTTGTGTTTCTTGAATGATGCCTGGGGCTGGCTGTTCATACAGATCTGTCTTCCTAAAGTTAGTCTCTGTGTGCCTACTTGTAAAGTTCTGTTCTGTACCTCTTACTCATTGATTTACCATGGTCTTTTTCTTTTTGCTTGCTTTAGTATAGTGGTTTTTGGAATAGGATATTAATCCTCTGTTGTATTTGTTTCTAACTGACTTAGATCTTTAGATATGAATGGAGTTTGCCAAAAATAAAAATAAACCTCCAGCAAAACAACATTTTATGTACATAGAGGTAGCTCACCTCAAGGAGAGAACTGAAGCATGCCTTCCCACCTGGCTGGTGATTTGTTCATATACAAGGATCTAGAAGGAATGAAAGAGATGCCCAGGTGTCCCAGAGTCCTTGATAACCCACTTGACCATGATCTCTGGACAGTGGAAAACAATGAGAAAATTTTTAACAGAGAAATGTAGTAACTATTTATTGATAGCTGCTCCAAAACTCGGAAACTTTGTTTTAGTCCCCAAAGTGTATTTTCTCATGGTAAATTAACCACCTTGCTCTACGACCCTTGGGTTGTCGTTGCTTCCTTTTCAAACAATTAAACTCAATTATTTCACTTTTCTTGGGCTTATATCAACAGCTCTTTCCCTCTAAGGCTCTCAGCCACTTGTCTTTTTGTAAGACAGGTTCGACACTTGAACTGTTTGTGGGAACACTTGACAGTGTTGAGAGATAAGCTTTTCTGTGCCAGAGACAGTTTTTATAATGCCTTCTCAAATGAGTAACAGCTTGGCTTGGCTTAGGCCAGGAACTTATCAAATATTGGATAGTTTGTTAACCTCAGTGGAATAGCTTAGGATTGAAAGATAATCACCTGGGTCAGGGCCCAGCATTGCCACACACTCGATCAAACATCTCTGTGTCACAGTGTATGAGGATTGAATGAAAAAAGGCGTATCAGGTGCTGTACACCTCATGCTTGGGACTGACTGTACTGTGGATTATTTATGCTTTGTTATCCATTTGGACGTCACATGTGAGGAGCTTTGAGGATTAGAAAATACACAGCTGAGCACATATCTGCCCCATTCACTGTCGTCTGCTTTGAAAGTATTGTCTACTCTGACCTTGGAGTTGAGGGTTGACGGTAGATAGTTTAACATTGTCCTCTAGTTGTTAAATCTCAGTGAGTTTTGTCGGGTAAAGTTATACTCAGTTCCCTTCCATTGTAACTTTAATCACATAAGCAATTTGGTTTGTTCATCCTCAGTATTCACGTTATGTCCTTATTCTGGGGTCTATTTTTTTCCTTTGTATTTCTCACTAACTTACTTTGGCCTTAGTGTCCTAGGTACTGGTATTAAATGTATACACCTCCTTACCCACCTAAAATCTGTGATAATTTTTTTTTTTTTACATTACCAAAACTTAGTAGTCTGTATTCACTGAGTTCACTGTCGATATTAAGGCCCGGTGTGTTGTGAGACTTAATCCCCAGATGTAAACAGATGACCATGTCAAAAAGATTTACAACAGGACTAAACTCAAAGATATGAAAGGATGAACCAGTAAGCTAGACAATAGCAAGCTTTAAGAACCTCTCCCCTTGAGAAGAAGTCAGGGCAGGAACTCAAGAAGCTAGTCATGTCACATCCACAGTCAAGAGCAAAGAGAACACACATATCTTTACTTTCTTGCAGCCAGCTAGCTTTGTTCTCTCTTAAACAACTGAGGACCCAGCCTGTGAAACAGTGCCATCCATATTCAGGGTAGATCTTTCCACCTCAATTAGCAATCAAGACAATCTCCTGTAGACATATCCATAGACTGGCCTCATACAGATAACTTTTCAGTAAGAGCCCCTGCCTGGGTGACTTTAAGTTGTGCCAAGTTGACATTTTAAGCTACCCAGTACTGAGGCAGTTGGAGGTTGGTGGGAGTTTGCTCCAAGGAGACCAGTTAAAAGAGTTGAGCTGTGTTGGCCCTGGGATGCTTGACTTGGAATTGGAGAGAAACAAGAAGAAAGGTGTGTTCATGGGATGGATAAGCAGACAGTCTACACTTTGGATACTGATGAAGAATAAAAAATAAGAGACTTTACATTAGCTGGTCAGGTCTTTCTTTGGATCCTAACATAGATGTGGGCGTTTAAGTGCTGGAGGCCAAGATTATGCCTTGCATCCTTTTAACACACAGCTCTTTGCACAGTGTGCAAGCATTATGTGCCATATGAGTTTTATAGGTAACTTTCAGCATCCTTTGAGGTTCGTCTTTTCACCTTGTATGGGCTCGCTGACCTTTTCGTTATAGCACTGGCACATTTTTTTTTTTAATATTCTTAGAGATACAGGCAGGAGGCTGATAATCATCAGAATATGTTTAATGGTAAATGCTTTCCTTCAGTAGCCAGAAGTAAAAAAATGAAAAGGAGTGAATTTTTTTAAAAAATAACTGGTGGTTAGTCCTCCTACAATGTGACAGATTATCTAGATTATGTTGATCTTCTCAAAACCAACCATCTGAAGCATAGTTACATAACTGGGAAAGGAATTACTTGTGCAAAAGCATCTTTGTGGTTCTGAGCCAGTGAAGTGTTTTCTTTTAGGGCCAATAACACACCATGACAAAGGAACAAAAAACAGAAGGGTACCATTGGTAGTATTGTCATGTCAAAGTATGTCTAGAAGTTGAACTGAGATTTTTTACATTGTATGTGTTTCTGTATGTGTGTGTGTTTGTTTGGTACTGGGGAGAGTGACACACAAATTCTACAGTGCATTTTTATGGAGGTCAGATGCCAACATTGTGGAATTGGTTCTCTTTCCACTTTTTTGTGGATTCCATGGATGAAACTCAGATCACCAGGCTTGAGCAGGAAATACCTTTACCCACTGAGCCATCTCACTATCTGGCTTTTGGCATCTTTAATTCTGAGGTATATAGCCAGATTTCCTTAGGCAAGGGATTTAGGAAGCTGAGGATATTAAAAAAGTGTAGAGCCAAATATTCTGAACTCGACCTTGAGTTCAGTTGGTAAAAATTGTAAAGCACCTTAAGCAGCTCTCTGATTTTCTTAAGCTTTGGAAAAACTTCACATTTATTTCCATTCTGTGCAGTGCTCCTTTTCTTTCAGGTATTCTGAACCAGTTACCTGTTCTTAAAAAAAAATAAAAATAAAAATCAGGCTATTGATAGCTACTCTAAGCTGTGGCATTCCTGCAAAAGCTTGTGCTGAATCCTAAATGAAGAATTAAAGCAGTGGTTGAGGGTGCAGGCAGAGCTCAGTACTCAGGCACATGCCTGGCCTGGTTTAGAGCCCAGACATAAGAAAAACATGAGACCTGGAGATCAGTTCTTGTTATGAAACCAGTTTGTGAATGAATTAAATATTAGAATTAAGCCAGGTGGTGATGGTACACGCCTTTAATCCCAGCACACTCAGGAGGCAGCAGAAAACAGACCTCTGAGTTCAAGGCCAGCTGGTTTACAGAGAAAGGACAGGACAGCCAGGGCTGCACAGAGAAACCCTATCTTGAAAAAAAGAAACCAAAAAAAGAAGGAAGAAAGAAAAAGAGAAACTATATATTAGAATTAAGCAAGGAATTATGATACATGCTTATAATACCAATATTCCTGAGGCCAAGGCAGGAGAGTTGTAAGCTACAGACCAGCCTGGCCTACATGACAAGACCCTGTCTCTAAAAAAGTAGAATTAAAACATTTTGTACCTTTTCTATTTCCATTAACATAAATAGGAAAGTGCTTTGGAGGAGAAGTTGGTGTGATAAAGAACAGACACTGTGTCATAAAAAGTACACCCCACTTGTCGGGCCTGCTTACCCAGCTGTCATCTAATGGGCAGGAATTAGAAGGGTGATCACTGTCCTTGCAGATGCATATGAAAAGCATCACTTGTCCTTGGAATTCGTGGTTTGTCTCTGCACAGTGAAGGTTCAGTCATCCATGCTAATGGAGGGAAACCAGCATGCATAACTCTAAAGAGCCAGTGATCTAAGGAGCATTCCAGCAGCAGTTTGCCCTTTATCTGTGCCCTGTTTGGGATAGACTTATTTTCCTAAATCTGCTTGCTTAGCCATCCTTGAATAGACAAGTAAAGATCAAACTGGGTTACCTGTAGGAGAATATTCAACTGTTAATTCTAAGGGGAAAAAATTTTTTTTTAATTTATTTAAAAGCAGAATCTTTTACCTGCTGACATCTTTTCTCTTTTTCTCTGAATTCATTAGAATGTATGCTGTCAGGAGAATAAGAGATGCCTTCCGAGAAAATCAGAATGTAAAAGACCCTGTAGAAATTCAAAACCTGGTGAATAAAGCCAAAAGAGACCTTGAAATAATCCGCAGACAGGTAAGATGGCTTAGTGACAGACTGCTTTTCATTAATCGTCTTCAGCTTTTGACATTTCCTCCTTGATTGCACTTCACTGCTTTGGTGTTTATGATTTGCACCACAGGATGGTGAGGCACCGTCCTCTTTCCTAATGCAGACATACAAAGATGAACTGTCCTCCTGCCAGATTCAAGGATATCCTACAGGAAAATACCAGCTTTCCAGAACTTCTAGGGCATGGTTCTTTTAGGAAACCAGGCTCTGGGATGTTACTGAAGTTGAGGCTTTCAGTGTGAGAAACTCTGGGGGAAAAAAACCCTGCTTTTAAACCAAGTGTTTTTAGGATGTACTGTACCTGGCTATGTGGCATATATCAGAGCATAAGTACATCCTCCTTTGTCGTAGTTGTCATCAGAATCTAAGATGAAGAGAATGGGTTTGCATGCGTTATGTTACCATCTGAGAGGTGTTTTGTGGGCATAGAGTACAGGGCACATCTGCTTACATTCTGACCTACACTAGACCTGAGAGGTGTTTCTGGTTTCATTCTGCATCGATTCCAGCGGTCACCCTGAGTCAGACATGTTTTTCTGGATCTTTGCAAGGCGAGCCTAGCATACATGCAACATGGTCTCCTGGCTAGTGTGTTGTATGACATGTCCATCTTCTGAATCAATTGAAGTTCCAGAGACTAATGTAGTCTTCTATTGATTGGCTTTCTGCCCCAAACTTCCCATTTCACTTTTCCTCAAATTGGCACAGCTCCATTTCTGTTTTTATCTGTTTTCACCCTTATAGCAAATTTGTTTGTGAACTGTGGAGTGTGAACATTTCCAAAGTTCTATTGTGTTCTAGGACGGGCTTGTTTGCTGCCCCTATTCCCCGAACCTCACCCCCACCTCCCGCCCCCTTAGGAGATGCCTGCTTGGCCTACATTTCATCAGATTCAGTCTTTCCCTGACTCTTTTCACAATTGTCCCAAAATAGAAGTAAAACAAAGAATATGATGTTAAAAACAGAAATTTGCATTTTTTTGGTAAGATTAAGTCAGTTTCTATTGCCTACATAGTGGAGCACTCTCTTCCAGAGTAGCATCACACAAAGGATTCTCTGAGCTCTGCAGTTACCCAGTGAGAGATATCAGCCACATTCACATTGAGGTGTGTCTAGGAAATGATCATCAGCTAAGGCCAAAAAGGTAATAAGGTGACCAGGAAAAGGCCAATCTTCACATTTGCATATGCTTGAGAGCTGCACATGCGTGAGTCACTTGGAAAGCTCAAGGCTGGTGGCACTTTCCAGGCTCCGGTGGGTGGGTCATTTCATGGGATCCTCTAGCAGTAGAACTTAGGAAAATAAGCAGCTTGAGTCTGTGTATTACATAGATACACGAGGATTTGGTTCTTTGGTACTTTCTCTGTGTTGAGATTGGCAAATATGATCAGAATACAAACTATTGGAAAGGAAGCCTGTAAGGAATCTCTGCCATCGTCTCTCATGTCATGTTTGACTGTCTGTGTTAACCTCTCGGTTTGAGATGCTGAAGCTACTCTCAAATGATAAGCCAGAGTTGGGGCATGGCTTAGTGGTTGAACATTTGGCCTAAGGTGCACAAGGCCCTTAAAATTTGTCCTCAAAATTGCAAAGAGAAAACAAACCAAAAACTAAAAAGACCATGCAGACTGTGGCCTTCAGCCAATATGTCCAGTGAGCATACACTGAAAACAGGCCAGGACATCAGGAATGGACTGCAAGGTGGTGGTGCCCACCCCAAGACAGCCCATTGACTGCCCTTTCCTCAAGAGAGATGCACACTGCCTCCTTCCAAGACCAGGGTTTCTGTAGTAAACGAGTAGAGACACATGTTCCCAAGGCAGAGAGACCTAAGGCAGCACTCCCACTGAACTAGAAAACCTAGAAGTCAGTTATTTCTCAGTAACCAGCTAATTTCTATTTACTCTCCTTTTCTGTCAAATCCTCTAGATCCAAGTGCCACATTTATCATAGTAGAGCACTTGCTGAGCCAGCTTGCTACAGGCGGACATAAGCTGGTCTTAGAACAAAGGCCTAAAGGAAAGAAGAGACTAGATTGTCACTAGTCATCTTCTGCACTGGCCACTATTATTTCCATCTCAGTTGCCTCATTGTATCCTCTGGGTTCTCTTCACACACTAGCGTGATCTTTTTTCAGAGAAAGATCAGATTGAGTCACTGTCCTGTTGAACTCCCCCCCCCATCCCCCAGAGGCATCAAAGAAGCATCTTGACAATAAACCTGAAATTCTCATCAGATCCTCAGAGGCCCTCACTGTTCTCATTCCCCTTACTCACCACACTGTTCCCATTGCTGGCCCTGAAACAAAGCCAACCTTCACGCCCCTTCTTCCCAGAGGAATCCAGCTACACTGCCAAGGTGTGTTTTTCCTTTGTGGCTACCTGCTTCTTATTCCTCAGAGCACTTATCAATACCTAAAATACTAGTACTCAGTCTTTTCTGTTTGATCCCAACCCCCTTGAGGACAGGATCTGACCTGTGTCATAGGCTCTGATTCCATAAGAACCTATCTGCATTAAGTCCAGACTTGACCTCCCAGGTATACAACTTAAGCAAGATACTTAACTCCTCAGTGCCTAGTGGAAAAATACAAGTGACAATACTAGAGTTGTGATAAGCATCAAACTAGGTAATATATGAAAAGCTTCAGAAATGATACTAGCATATGGAAAGAATTTGCCATTCCTATCGACCATGTAAAAAACAGTCTCACATAGAACTAACTCCCAATGTTTGTTAACTAAATGCAAATGTTCAGTTTGTCCCACGATCACCTCAGGCAAAGGATCTGTGCTACCAAAATTGTGGTGTTTTCAACTCAGACCACAAGACACCTAGAACTTTCTTTTAGAAACCTTGAATTGTGAAAGAATGGGGGAGATTTCAAGACAAGCTTGACCTATCACCCACACGAACTGTGACCTCTTTCCTATCAAGCCCCCTCTTCTACGGGTATGGGTGGACCCCAGCCACCCACAGGTTGTATACCAGTTCAGCCATAATTTCTCCCAGTGCTTTGAACCAGAAGCCATGGACACCAGCTCAGCTACCAGGAACACTGATTCTAAAGACAATGAACGGAAGACCAGCTGAATCCCCCCCATCTCATTTGATGTAACCTGCTACCTGGCCTGCTAGTCACCCTTATCAGGGCATTTCAATTATCCCTGAGGCTATGAGGCCACCAAAAGTCCAGTATGATTTTGCAATTTTTAAAGAACTCTCCAAATAAAACCCAAGGTTCAGGAAAGCTGAATGCTTTTTCCAAGGCCAAAAGGCTAGACATGCGCTCAGATCTCCTCATTCTGTAGCAAACTCAGAAGTTCAAGGACATTATTAGCTCTTGAGTCAGTAGAAACTGGTTGATAAAAGTCATCCTGCCTTTTTGTTCCCAAAACGGTAACAACATGACTTACCTAGCTCAGCCTCTCCTCAGGTCATTCTCTCTTCCTCCACATTCTTCCTATGCAGGGTATTAACTCTTCAAGTGGCAACCCGAGGGATTCCAGGTGGCACCAGTACTTCTTAACATTTGCAGGGCTGTAAGAATTATTCTCATTCCAAGAAGAAGCAGGCTGTTTTTGTTTGTTTGTTTGTCTGTCTGTCTGTCTGTTTTTTTCAAAGTGAGCAAGTTAGCTTCCTGGTTCTTGTCTATAATTATAGCCCCAAATGACATTCTTGGTCTAGCTTTCTCTCTGAAATTGCAGTCTGCTGTGCTAGTCTCAAGTCTCTTAGCTATATTCACTGTATTGCATCTCAGAGCCAACAAATGTATTCTTCCACCTTCTGCTCAACCATCATTCTATATATTGGCTTCTCTCCCATAAGCAAGTTCTGGAGTAGTTCTCACTAAACCTGCCTTTTCTATTTGTTCTTCAGGTGGTATTAGAAAGGTTGGGTGAGATTTAGGGTATGGATCAGATAGAGCCAGACAGTGAAGGTAAACTGTAAGTGGGCCTGGGTGAGAGGCTCACACGCAGTCTGGCAGCGAGGAATTGCCCACTATGAATTGCCCACAGTGTTTCCACCTCAGGCAAGGAGCAAGAAAGTCAGCCACAATCTGTCTTGGGTCTCTTGCTGCTGAAGGCATTCCAGATTTCCTTCTGTAATTGCTCTCAGTTAATCATCCTCTATATTGATAAGACTCATTTGGACACATGCATATGATCATGATTTCAGAAATTTCCAGCCATGTCCTAACTGATAATACCTCTGCTTGAAAGCTTGTGAAAGTGATTCATCGAAAAAAATAAATAATTTATCTCATGAGTTCAGGAATGTGCACCTAAGTCCTAAGTACACTAACACCTCTACGTGAAAAGTAGTGAAAGCCAAGTCATCCATGGAAGGAAGCTTGAGATCCTTTCTGCCTGTGTCATGCCAACAGGGGTCACCAGAGTGAAGTGACTCACTGGTTCTCATATAGCAAAAGTTGGTTAGGGTGCAGTGTTGGAAAGAGTGTACTTCACAGACCTTTTACATAGTGCGGTGAACTAGGTGAGTCTATGATCTGGAGGAAAGGAAAACTGTTCTGTATTGAGATGTTTCTGGCCACTAGCTTCAACACACTGCTAAATTTAGCACTAAAATTGGTGGGGGTTTTTTTGTTTTTGTTTTTTTGGTTTTTTTTTTACTAAAATTGTTTTTGATAACCCTATCAAAGACAAGAGGTTTCTAAAATGTACACTGATAGAAAGACAGCAACCAGATAAAACAGATTTTCTTATCACCCAAGAAATATATTAGTGCTGTTGTACACAGCTGCACAATAAGAAGGTAAAGTGATTACGTTTGGGTCCAGATGACATCAGGGTTCCAGCACGATAACAATCTTGGCATCAGCTTTCTAACCATCATTACTTTCTTATCCAATGTTTCTTCTTAAACTTGCTTTCTTTAACTATGCAGCTCAGACAGTGAAAGGGTTAGAGTTACGAACCTGTGATGGAAGCTGTGAAGAGCAGACAGACTGTGCTACATTAAAGATACAGGGGGGTGGATTTTGGTGAGTCTATGTATATACATGACCAAGTGAAGTTTTTTTGGTGTTTCTTGGTGTGCACTTAAATATTTCTATAGGCTGCTAAAGAAAATTAAGGTGCTCAATTTATAAGTATTTTTGAGTAGTAATAGTAGATAAATTTCAAACTGTACTTCCTCTTACTTTCTTTGCTGTTCTGTTGCAGTTTCTAAATGACCATTCAAGGTAAATATTCTAGGAGTACTGAATGTACTACTGATGACCTCTATTTTTGTCTGACACTACAGTGTCTGTACCAGCACCCCAGGGAGTGATGAAATCTATCTCATAAATCCTATCCCTACAAAATACCTTTGAAAATGGAGGATTATTTTAGGTTCTGAAGGGGGAATACATTTAGCTGAAGTACCATTGAATATTTGGATCAAAAACATACTTAGCTATGGTTTTGGTGGACTAAAGGAAGGTTGATTTTTTTATTATTATTAATTATGGTTTATTCACTTTGTATCCCCCTGTAGCTCCCTCCCTCCTCCCCTCCCAACCCCACCCTTTCTCCCTCTTCCTTACCTGTACCCTCCCCCAGTCCACTGATAAGGGAGGTCCTCCTCCCCTTCCCTCTGATCCTAGTCTATTAGGTCTCATCAGGTGGCTGCATTGTCTTCCTTTGTGGCATGGTAAGGCTGCCCCCCCCCTCAGGCGGAGGTGATCAAAGAACAGGCCAATCATTTCCTGTCAGAGACAGTCCCTGTCCCCATTACTATGGAACCCACCTGGACACTGAACTGCCATGGGCTAGCTCTGTGCAGGGGTTCCAAGCCATCTCCATGAGTGGTCCTTGGCTGGAATATCAGTCTCAGAAAAGAGCCCTGTGCCCAAATTTTTTGGATCTGTTGCTCTCCTTGTGGAGCTCCTGTCCTCTCCAAGTCTTACTATCTCCTACTTCTTTCATAAGATTCCCTGCACTCTGCCCAAAGGTTGCCCATAAGTCTCAGCATCTGCCTCAATACCGTGCAGGGCAGAGCCTTTCAGAGACCCTCTGTTGTAGGCTCCTTTCCAGGTCCCTGTTTTCTTCCTCCTCCAGTGTCCATCCTTTTGGCCTTTCTGAATGGGGATTGAGCACCTTAGCCAGAGTCCTCCTTCTTGATTAGCTTCCTTACGTGTACAGATTTTAGTATGTTTATCCTATAGTATATCTCTAATATCCACTTATGAGTGAGTATATACCCTATGAGTCTTTCTGCTTCTGGGATCCCTCACTCAGGATGATATTTTCCAGTTCCCAACATTTACCTGCAAATTTCATGATTTCCTTGTTTTTTATTGCTGAGTAATATTTCAATAATATTGTGTAGTTGTATCACAATTTCTGTATCCATTCCTCAACTGAGGGGCATCTGGGCTGTTTCCAGCTTCTGGCTATTACAAATAAAGCTCCTGCAAACATGGTTGAGCAAATGTCCTTGTATACTTGAGCATCTTTTAGATATATGCATAGGAAGTGGTATAGCTGGATCTTGAGTAGCACTATTCCTAATTGTCTGAGAAAGCACCAGATTGATTTCCTAAGTGGTTGTACAAGTTTACATTCCCACCAGCAATGGAGGAGTGTTCCCCTTTCTCCACGTCCTCTCCAGCATGTGTTGTTACTTGAGTTTTTGCTCTTAGCCATTCTGATGGGTGTAAGGTGAAATCTCAGGGTCGTTGTGATTTTGCATTTCCTTGATGACTAAGGACGCTGAACATTTCTTTAAGTGTTTCTCTGCCATTCGATATTCCTCTATTGAGAATTCTCTGTTTAGCTCTGTACCCCATTTTTAATTGGATTACTTGATTTGTTGCTGTTTAACTTCTTTAGTGCTTTATATATACTGGATATTAGCCCTCTGTCAGATATAGGGTTGGTGAAGATCCTTACCCAGTCTGTAGGCTGTCATTTTGTTTTTACGATAGTGTCCTTTGCTTTATTGAAGCTTTTTAGTTTCATGAGGTCCCATTTATTGATTGTTGCTCTTAGGCAGGCTGCGCTGTTGGTGTTCTGTTCAGGAAGAAGGAAGGTTGATTTTTACATTAAGGATATTTGTAACATACTGAAAGAATTTCATACTGTCTACAAAAGTCAGAAGGTAAAAGCAACACAAATATCTTGACAAATGGATAGATCTGTGGCCTGTACTTAAAGTAGAATGGAAGTTATCCCTGCTAAACGTAGTACACCTTGAGGGTATGGTGTTTAGTGAAATGAACATGACATGAAAGCATAGCTGTGCATGATTACATACATGTGGTACTAATCAGAGTCACAGAAGTAGAAATAGAACAATGGTTGCCACAAGCTGAAAGCGAAGATGTGAAAAGGTACACAGTTTTCATTTCAGAAAGGACAATATTTTAGAGATTTTATTTTGGTGGGGGTCCGATGCGACAGGATTTCTCTGTGTAGCTTTGGCTGTCCTGGACTTGCTTTGTAGACCATGCTGGCCCCCAACGCAGCGATCTGCCTGCCTCTGCCTCTCCAAGCGTTGGGATTACAGGCATGCAGCACTGTGCCCAGCTTATTTTAGAAATCTTACTAACAAAAATCTAAATATACTTAACACTGTTAAACTATATGTGTGAAAATGGTTAAACTGATAAAGTTTATGTTAGGTGTTTTTCACAATTAAAAAGACACCCCCAAAGTAAATTATAAATAGCCGTTTAATTTTAATTGGAAAGAGTAAAATTAAATGCTTTATGTACGTGTATTTGAGAGAGGAAGCTGAAGTCATTTGAAGCATGAGCTAGTGAATTATATCAATGAGCCTTCAGTTTGCTTGTTGGGAAAAGATGGAACAATTATACTCCAATTTCTAAAGCTACTTCCAGTGCTCAGCTCCCATGATTCTCATAAACATCTGTCCCCTCTTTCTCTGCAGAAACCACTGATACATTTTCAAGTAAACGTATCTGTGCTGAGATCTTGCTGATCATAATTCACAAATTATGATTAATTCTGCTGAGTTTAGGCGGTAGATGAGCCAAGTTGTACACCAGTGTTTATTCATCATAAATTTCAAAATCTTGTCTTGGCAAAATGCTTCTGCTACGAGGAAACTGAATTATTTCTCTCGCGTTGCTAGTACCTCTGCTGTTAACCTTATTTTATTCCTGAGAAGAATCTTAGTAAGACTGGAGCAAATATGACCAGACTTGTTTCTTGCCAGCAAGTCAAACTTTAGTTAAAGAACAATATAACTTACAGGAAAGGGAAAGATTAAAATGTTTTCCCAAGGCCCTCCTGGATGGCAGTACAGGTTTCATCTTGGTTTTCCCCTTCCCTGTACCATAGCTGGCTTCTCAAATATATTTAACACATCTGTCATTTCAGTCGAAAGCAGTATGTAATTTTCCAATTCCATATAATACTGTCTTTTCCTTCCATGCTTATTGAACACCATCACTATGCCACATAATTGATAAGCTCTTTGGAAATACTCTTGACTTGAAATGGATTATGAGGTACATAAGAACCTTGTTGAAGCTCTTTTTTATTGGGGTTCTTCTCATATCTAGATCTTTTTTAATTCCCTCATTTAATAGAACAGAAACAGCTTAAAATCCTATCCTGAGGGATCAAGAAATAGCTTTGCCTTAAGAGCATTGAGTGCTCTTACAAAAGGCCCAGGTTCCATTTGCAGCATCTCCATGGAGGTTCAAAACATCTGTAAATTCAGTTTCAGGGAAGCTAAGAGAGCCCTCTTCTAACCCATGTGGGTGCCAGGCATGCACCTGGTACAGACATAAATGCAGGGAAAACATCCATACACATAAAATAAATATTAATCTATTTTTTAATCCTATCCTGGCAAGACTTTCTGCTATGCCTAGATAGATCAACTGAGATTAGCTCCAAAGATCGATCTTCGCTTAAGAAGTGATAATAAAGCAGTCAGCAGCAGAGGAGATGGCCATACTCTGTCTTGGACTTCAATAAAAAGCCTCACAAATGCAACATGAATTTATATAGGTTGAGCAGAATTGCACCCAAAGTGAACCCTGAATCTTTTGGGTAGATTGAGCTTTTTGGTATGAATGAAGTATTCTTCAGTCCCCTGTTGGCATTTAAGAAAACAGCAGTGAGAGGGGCTGTTTAGTTTTATAGCTTGGCCTATATAGAACATTCCTTTTTTTTTTTTTTCCTGTTTGTTCAATATATAGCTGCTCTGAAGCCATAAAAAGATCTCTTCAGTGAGAGTTTAGACTAATTCCTCCTCCCTGCTTTTTGTAGGAGTTTCCAGTTAGCCTGAAGTCTGAGGCAACAGTCTTTCCAGTCAGCACTCCTGTAAAGGACATTCTTCTCATCTGCTTGCAGGCTGCCTGTGTGCTAGAGTCCTCCAAAATGGACATGCATAAAACAAGGTTCCCTTTCCTGCCTAGAGTAACCTGCTTTCTTCCAGTAGTTCTTTAGCATGTTCCATTCTGAGAGAGCTCTATTTGGATGAATGTGATGGTGTGTGTCAAGACAACTTGAGCGGGAATTTCACAGGGGAGTTTTTCATAATGGTGTCCATCCACTTGTCACGCACATAGTCACCAGAGCCATGGTTCCTGCTGTTCCATGGTCTTTGAAAAGATAGTAGTCAGTGGTGAGTACAGCAGACTCACAGACAAGAATCTCAGTGGAGACAGTACTTCAGAATCTGAGACAAATTGCCTGTTTACCACTGTGCTGTGTCCATAAAGCAGCATGCTCATGTTGAAAGAAAAAGAAGGTGGTGGTGGTCGTGGTTGTGGTGTGTCTGAGATGCTTCCTCTATGCAAGGAGACCACCCAGAACTCTTGGAGTACATTATCTTGTTTCTTATAATGATAGCCTTATGAGACAGACATAGTTACCCTGACATCTAAGAGAGGAAAGGTGACTTTTTAGGAGAAAGGTACTGACACATTCATACCATTCTCACTTTTAAGACAGCTCTCAGGAAGACTCACACTTTGGGTGGCTGTGTCTTAACAGAAAGCCAACAGGTTCTGTGAAGATGAGAGTTGGTATGTTATTGTTTCCTTTTCCTAGGTGTATGTTCATTTAGAATCACTTTGGAAGGTAGCAATTACCCTCTGAAGCTCACAGTTTGATTTCTATAGGACAGGCTTCCTTGTCCTCCACCCCACCCTCGCCCCCAGGACAGGGTTTCTCTGTGTGGCCTTGGCTGTCCTGGACTAACTTTGTAGACCAGGCTGGCCTTGAACTCACAGTGATCCACTTGCCTCTGCTTCCCAGAGTGCTAGGAGTACAGGCATGTGCCACCGTGTCCTGCTTCCATGTCCTTTCTTTAAAAACTACCTTCAAAATAAAATAGGAAAACCACATTCGGAACATGTTAAAGTTCAGCCATTTTATTTAAGAAGCATTTGCTGGTATTCCCTCAACAGATCTGAGGTTGCAGCTCCAACTGTGCTTTTCCTGACAAGTGATGGCTGAAGTGGCATTCACTGGGGCACCATTCATGCCTCTCTGTTTGGCTTGTCCTTTCACAAAGTGAAATCAAAGATGAAGCCAGCCATGTTATGAAGCATGAGGATAAAGAGACGGTGTTGCATCTTTTAGGGAGGGCAAAGAAGGCCTTTCCTCTTGTTTGTTATTGGTTTGTGGTTCTCTCTGGCATCCTCCATAGTGGCAGGGAAATGATAACCTCTGTTCTGGTGCAAGAGATACTTACTTCCTGAGCCTAGCCGAGCCCAGGTGGAATTTCTGTTGGGTGGCAGATGTTTTACCTGTGTACCTATGAAGCATAGTTTCCTGGGGACTGTTAGAAAGGTATTTATACACCTCATTCTCAATCACTTTTCAAGGTTTTATTTTGTTTGTTGTTCTATTTTTTGTTTGTTTGTTTGGCTGGTTTGGGGTTTGTTTCTTTGTTTTCTTTGTTTGCTTGCTTGCTTTACTTTCCCTGCGATATAATAGGAGTGGTGTAAGAGAAGAAACATGTTTGAGCAAGATATACCTCAGTGGAAACACTTAGTAGCTCTCCTTCCTTGGTAATTGTATTTCATCTCTTTTAAAAATGTTCATATTTCAAGTTTCTGTTTTTGTTTTTGTTTTACTGAAGACAAAGGAACAAATCATCAGCTTCGCTTTTACAATGCTGGGCGTAGAACCAAGAACCTCATACACCCGATGAAACTGGTCTACCACTGTTCTGTACTCCCTAGCTCTGTTGGGTTAAGTTAATGAAGTTTTACACTGGGTATGTTTTTGAAACATCAGGCTCTAGGTCACAAGCTGAGTAAGGCTGTCATCTCAAGGGTCAGTTAATTACAAATCATAAAATATCTCTAAAACTTCTCTGATATACCGTGATGATCTTCATTTTCTCAAGTTATATTACTATGAAAATAAATATGTATTTAAGTATTTTCCTTTTTTTTTTCCAGTTAGACCTAGCCTATAAAAAAAATAACTAAGTCCTTGGAGAAAAAAAACTGCATTTTTTTTTTTTTTCATAAATCATGTGCATCTAACAACCGAAGTTGAGCGGCCACTTTGAGTGCATTGAAGAATTGCTTCCACAGACGTAGACCAACCACAACAGCTCTGTTGGTACCCACAGACTGCTAGCCCGGGAAAACTATAACCTGCAAAAATAGACTTTAAGCAAGGTCTGTCAACAGAGCCGAACTCAGTGGGGTTTGCTTGTTTATTTTTAAATAACCGTGAGCTGTATTTGCAGTTTGTAGATGCACTCGAAGTAGCCAATGCTACTTTGGAAAACTACTCTTGAACAAAGTAATTCTTCTATAAAAAGCAAAATGAAAAAGACAGTTTGCTAGGTCATAAAGCATGGCCCTCCCAATAACCACATCTCCCTTAGGCAGCTTCTTGGGGTACCATACAAAGCTTACATTCTTTCCGTTTGTACTTTAGGAGATTGGGAATGGTGCAATCGCCCTGCCTGTGATAAGTAGAATATCTAAAGCAAGTCCAGGAGCCAAGTACTACTTACTGAATTTCCCTCTCAGTTCATGGCTCTGGAGCTCCATGGAGTACAGATAGTATAAACACAAACCAGCACACTGTAATTTAGCTAGGGGAGGACACTATTTTGTGAATTCGTTTTCTGGGAAGTAGTTACATGATATTTAGGAAAAACTACCAAGCTGTACTCTTAGACTAGTGCACTTTATTGTATGAAAGTTTAAAATGTGCCACTAAAGTAGAGACTGCTCCCTCACATATTCTCACTCTGACACCCATAATGTATAGGTTTTGATCCCCTAATCATAACTTAGCAGCTCTGATAGCCGGGCATCCCACACCCGAGCATTGTGTCTCGGGTAGATAAAAAAACAACCCCCAGCCAGGTGTGGTGGTACACACCTTTAATCTTAGCACTCAGAAGGCAGAAGCAGGCAGATCTCTGTGAGTTTGAGGCCAGCCTGGTCTACAAATCCAGTCCCCGACAGCCAGGGCTCTGTTACAGAGAAACCCTGTCTCAAAAAAACAAAAACCAAACCAAACCAAAATAAAACCTATCCAGTGTGTCTTCTTGAAACTTTAAAAAAATATTTATTTTATGTGTATGAGTGTTTTGCCTGGATGTTTATACATGGAAATGCAGGAAGATACACAAAGTGATGCTCTTGCTAGGTGCTGTCTTCACACAGATTTGTTTTTTTAAATATCAAATTTACCAAGAAAATAGAAGCAGAAGCCAAATGAGAGCCCTTAAAGTTGAATTCTGGTTGTGGCTGTTCACTGACAACAGCGATAGGGGGCTTATCTCTGCCCGGTATGCAGGTCCTACAGGCATTGAGCTTTTACCTGTGGTGCCCCCTCCTGTCGTTCTCACCTTTTTCAGGCAAGCAGACAGGCTTGGGAATTATCTCAGAGAGGACGAACATTAGGCAGTGTACCAGCAAAGATCAAGACCAAGGTTTAGGCTGAGCTTCTGTCACCATTCCACACAGAGTGCCTCAAGGTAGAATCCTTCAGTTGCTTTAAGGGTTTTGTTGTTGTGCTGTACTGTGTTGTGCTGTGTTGGAACTGTACGTGTTGGACAAACTCTCAAGCGCTTATGTATACATCGGAACTTTTAATTGTATTTTAATAAAACTGTATAAAAGCATAAGGTCCAGTATACTTAAATAACCTTGGGTAAATAAGTCCTTAACACTAAGAGGCATGCTCTGAGGGGAGCACCCAAAGCCCCAGGACTTTTTACTGTTCCTTCTGTATGCCCTTGTTCCTTCGGAGGACACAGAGAAATGAGATTCACCCACTTCAGCCCTTGGAGTGCTCCAAAGGTCACTACCAGTGGTATCAGAAACATGATTCTCTCTGGAGCAACCAACCAACTAAAGAAGTAAAGCAGGTGAAATCCAGAACTAAGCAAAATGCTACGTAGAGGATGGCATCTGACCAGTTACACGACCCATTGAAAGTAAATTCGAGTCCTGCTTTCTAGAGGACAAGGCAGAGGCTACCTCTTCTTGATAGTAGGAGAACCCTCTAAAACCTCTGGATCCCCAAACTAAACCTTTGTTTCTATGCTGTTTTTGTCCTGTTATGCTTACAGTGGTTCAGACTCTGTAGTTTTAGAGATTACAAAATTGAACTGAAAAAGTGCTGTGCTTCCGTGTAGTCGGGTGGAGCACACCAGACTGAGCACTTGTTGCGCAGTGCTGAGTCAGCTCAAATTCCTGTTGTCAGCAGTTGAAGTCTCAAACATGTTCCAAGTCCTGGAGAACCTAAACATGTCTTTCCAAACAGGAAAGAACTTGATTGTCTCCCATGCACTTGCATTCCCAGGACCTGCTAGGCATGTGGGACTAGGCATATTTTACTGTCTACTTACTCCTGGTTTTTCCATGACAGAAACAAAAAGCTAACTGAAGACTAGCACATTCTATATTAAGTGCCTCCTCTCCTCAGATACTTTAGATCTCATATAAGTAGAATATTTTATTCTGCAACACTTTGTGACATTGGGAAAAGAAAACAAAACATAACATAATCTCCAGACAACCCTAGTACGTTTCTACAAGAAAAGAGAAAAAAAATTAATCCTAACCTCAAAGTGTCTTACTCTAATATGCTGCAGGACCCTTGACATTTAGCTTAACTTTCTATTTTATGCTGTCTTGGTGAGAAGACCAAGGCTATCTGGTCTTAAATGAGAACTTCAAGGACAGGACTCTTCATCTTACACAGACAGATCTCAGCCTTGACATTAGAGTCATCTGTGATACTGTGGCAAATCTTAATAACCCAGTCACTCTGGAGCAGTTGCATTTGAATCTCTGAATTGGGACTGCAGCATTAGCATTTCTGAGGTACTCCAGGAAGTTTGGCGCTGCAGCCACAGTTGGGAAACCAGTATCCAGCACTAAGCCTACCAGGAACCCTGCCTGCCTGCATTCACCTTGTCAGATGCCTACTTTCCAGAGAACTAGGAAATGAGGAAGTTGCTTTCCTGTGATATAATCCCTGATTTCCAGATCTGCAAACAAAACCTGATTCCAAGGTCAAATTTATCCTGTTACACTTCTAGAGTAATTGTTTACATTTTAGAGTTTAATAAACACATTGTAACTAAAAACTCCCTGGGTGTCTGCTCAGTAGGATAGAGTACACATTTCTTATGGCACTCTTTTGAACTTGGGGTGATATTACAAGGTAGTGGGTTTTTTAAATTCGGTTTTTATTTATTTATTTATTTTGTTCATATGTACCACAGCACACATGGGAACATCAGAGGACAATTTGAGAAAGTCACTTCTCTCCTTCTACCATGTAGGTCTTGGCATGTATTTTAAGATGCCCAGCTTGGTGGTGGTCACCTTTATATGCTGAACAATCTTGCCAGCCTACAAGACAGTATTAACAGCCACATAGAGTAAATTTAATGTCAAGAGAATAATAGAGTCACATCTTCAAAATGGAGCATTCATCCCAAGTAGAGTTTAAGTTCTTTGGGACAGTGTTCTTTTCTGCATAGAAAATATAGTTTTTTCCTCCTCACTCACCTCTGTGAATGAACTGTGGTGTAAACCCTGGTAGCAGAATATTCAGTGTTCAGTATCTTCATCACTTTTATCCAAGCCAGATTCTAAGTAAAGGATGAAATGAAGAGAGATGCATGTTTTCTCTTCATTCAGATAGAGTGTAGGAAAAAAAGAAAATCAGTGCTAGCCCTGTATCAGGAAAGAATGCTTGTCAATTCATTCAAGATTGTTGTTAGGAGTGTGTTCCACCTACTGGTCTGTTTCAGAACTACCTACAACTATCAGTGGCATGTTTTGTTCTTAACATTAAATGTCTGATCACCTTGGGAGCAACAAAGAAACCTGTAAAACCAGAGCAAGGTAGTGGTTGTGTGGGAGCCAGTGCTGTGACAGATACTGTCACATTGGACCAAATAGTCTACATTTAAATCAGTATGTCTAGGGCCCAATTAGAGCAATTTAACTAGTCCAGCAAAAATTTTAAGGAAATTGCTTAGAAATTACTTAGTCTTGATTTTTCTCAACTTGACCACGTGAGATCTAGTTATGTTCATACCAATCTCTGTGACCATTTTAGTTTGGAGATGTATATTAGTCAGGGTTCTCTAGAGTAACAGAACTTACAGAATGAATATATATGGAAAAGGGATTTACTAGAATGACTTACCAGTTGTGGTCCAGCTAGCCTAACAATAGCTGCCTTTGGGTTGAAGGTCTAAGAATCCAGTAGTTGTTCAGTGCACAAGGTTGGGTGTCTCAGCTGGTCTTTAGTATACGCTAGAATCCTGCGGAAGTAGGCTGTAATGCCAGTGAAGGAATGGAGCAAGCAGCAAAGAATAACACTTCCTTCTTCCAGATTAAATTTTAGATTAAAGATCCGGATTAAATGTGTGCCTTTCTTCCTCAAAGATCCAGATGAGAAGTAGGCCTTCCCACCTCAAATCAAGCAGAAGTCCCTCACGCGTGTGCCCTCCATTTTTTGAGTTTTACCTAATTCTAGTTGTAGTCAAGTTGACAGCAATCACAAGTTGGAAGACCAGTACTGTGAATGTTACAGAAACGTGTGTTTCACAGCTTCCCAAAACACCTTAGTAATTGTTTTATTGAAACAAAGCATTAACACACTTAAAGAATAAAATTCAGTGTTTTTAGTGTAGTCACAGTACTGTGCCTTTATCAATTAGAACATTCTTGCCACCTCCAGAAGAAACACCAAATCCCTAGTGATGACTCCCATTTCTACCCAGTCCATTCTCCAATAGCCCTCTCTTGCCATCATTTTGCATGTTCTCCCTGAGAGTTATGTATTCTGGATATTGCCTTCTCAGATTGCCTTCTCATGCTGTGATAAAGACCATGACCAATAGCAGCTTGTGGAGAAAAGGATTTATTTCAGGTTATAATTCCACATCACAGTCCATCATCTAAGGAAGTCAGGAAGGAACCTGGAGGCAGAAGCAGAAACAGAGACCTTGCAGGAATGCTGTTTACTGGCTTGCACCCCGTGGCCTGCTTAGCCTGCTGTCTTCCATATCTCAGGACTACCTATGCAGGGATGGCGCCACCCTTGGTGATCTGGGCCCTTGCATAACAATCATCAATTAAGAAAATGTCCTACATATTTTCCTACAGACAGTCTGATGCAGACTTTTTCTCTGGTGAGGTTCCTTTTTACTGATAACTCCAGCCTGTATCAGGTTGACAAAAAGGAGGAGCAAGAGGAAGGAACAGAAAGAAGGGAGAGGAGAGGGGAAGGAGAAAAGACAAGCAGGACATTACCTGGAGTTTGGGCTTGGGAATAGCTCCTTTCACATAATATATTTTCAGGGTCAATCCATATTGTAGCAAAGTTCAGTACTTCATTCACCTAGTTGCTGGACCATACTACACTGTAAATTTATTCACTCCGCAGTTATCAGTGAACAACTTGCTGTTTCCTTCTTTTTTTCTCTTAAACATCTTTGTACAAGTTTATGAGAAGAAATTCCTAACTGTATGCTCTCACTTCTCTTCAGCAAATACTTAGGAGTGGAATGGACAGGACTTTACTTTGTGAAAAACTGCCACATTCTCTAGAGTGGCAATAGCATGTGTGTTGCCATGAGCAGTGAATAAGGGTTCCAATTTTGTCATGTTCTCTTAAGGATTTATTAATGCCTATAGTTTCTATTGTAGTCATCCTACTGTGTATAAGTTGGCATGATGTATGGAATAATATATACCTTTATTACATAAACATATGGAGTTGACTTAGAAAATCGACTTTGAAACATCTAAGGAAGGCTAAGATAAGACTCAGGGTATGGCATAAACCTTGGGCCTGACCTTCTTGTCATCTATAAACTCTACTCTGCAATAAAAGCCCCTTGCTAACATTGCAATGCTTTTTTTTTAATTCAATAAAGTATAATTGGACCAAGTTGAATTATTGTATACCAGGGTCATTGTACCATCTGTTTCCACAGAATATTCATTTAATTTAGGTGGTTATACTTACTTTTCTTTGTTATTGATTTATTATTTATTACAATTTACTCACTTTGTATCCCAGCTGTACCATCCTCCCTCATCTCCTCCTAGTCCCACCCTCCTTTCCTCTTCTCTGCCTATGCCCCTCTCCTAGACCATTGATAGGGGAGGCCCTCCTCTCCTACTCTCTGACCCTAGCCTATCAGGTCTCATCAGGACTGGCTGAATCCTCTTCCTCTGTGGCCTGGCAAGGCAAGGACATTTGCCCAACTATGTTCATAGCAGCTTTATGCATAATAGCCAGAATCTGGGAACAACCTATATGTCCCTCAACTGAGGAATGCATACAATAATTGTGGTACATTTATACAAGGGCATACTATGCAGCAATTAAAAATCATGAAATTTGCAGGCAAATGGATAGAACTAGAAAAGATCACCCTGAGTGAGGTAACCCAGAAGCAGAAAGACACACAGGGTATATACTCACTTATAAGTGGATATTAGACATGTAATATGGGATAAACATACTAAAATCTATAGTCCTAAAGAAGCTAAACAAGAAGGAGGCCCCTAGGGAAGATGCTTAACACTCATTCAGAAGGACAAACAAGATAGACATCAGAAGTGGGAGAAGACAGGGAACAGGACAGGAACCTACCGCAGAGGGCCTCTGAAAGACTCCACCCAGCAGGGTATCCAAGCATATGCTGAGACTCACAGCCCAACTTTGGGCAGAGCACACAGAGTTACAGTGCTTAAAAGAGAAAATGTGACTGGAAAATACCATGGGATGATTCAGCCTGCAGCTCCGGATGTGAGAATCACATGGCCCTTCCCTACTACTGATGAAAGACAATGCTCTTCCAAGATGGATGGGACAGTGTGCCTTTTTATACACAGTGGGTGTCAGTCAGTGTGTACATACAGTTTTTTTTTTTGAAAGCTAGCTGTTTCACTATACAAATTCAGCTGCCACCATAAAGACATAGACCTCCTTATTGTTAATCCAATTCGATTTTGATCTTATTTCTTCTAACTCTGATATCATTGACTATCTCCTCTTTGGAACTTCATCTTTGGTTCTCTTTACTCAAATAATTTCCCTGTCTGCCCTGTCCTTAACCCCTACCATGTGCTGCTTTTCTCTGAGTATGTCTTCAGTTGAAGTTCTGATAGAGCTTCCTCTTGACTCCCTGCTTCTCTGAATATTCTCACTTGTAATGTGAGAGCATTGTTTCCTGGCAGCCTAATTTCTCTGCATTGGTGGTGACTAGATGTGTATTGATGGCATTACTCTCTAACTGCTGCTGCCAGAGCACTTTGGGAAGCTCATCAATCTTGTGCTTTTTTAATTGACATCAATAATATGTTTGCATTTATCAATATTTCCTAATTACCAGGTTATAACAGTGGAATGTCTACAATAAATCATATATACAGATAACTTCAGACAGGTGGGCTTTAGATTCCTGCCAATATCTGATGTGTTGTAAGGTGTTTTTCTGAGGAATATTTTGCATGTGAAAGAAGGAGCTGTGCAGCAAGACAGAAAATAGAGCCCATGTTGCCAAAGGACCATAAGTTAAAGAGCCAGTCATACCAATTTAAGTAGCTATTTCCTGAGGAGCACATTGTATTTCACAAAGTTCGGTATCTTGTCCTGACGAATGCAAATATAACTCCCCTGAGAGTGACCTACAGTGTGGAGGCTTCTGCTGAAAGAAGAAACAGGGCGTGTTACAAGAGGAGGAAACTAAGCAAGCCTGTTTGCTTGAATGGCTTGCCCAGAGTCAGTAACTTTACAGGACTGGGTTTCAGGTCGGGACCATCTGAGTAGATGTGACAAACTTAACCAAATCCCAGAGAGACCCCAGATATCAGAAAGATCAATCTGGGTAACTGTTGAGGACATAGGCTCAGTTTGCTTCTAATCAAGAATCCATACGGGAGTTGAGCATTGCATTTTGTAGTCATGTCTCTTTAGTCCTTAACATGGAAGTCTTCTGTAAGTTTTATTAAAATTCATGACATTGGCACATTAGAATATTCTTCCATCTGAGTTTGTCAGGTTGTTCTCTAGCAGCATGCTTAGAATTATACCCTTGTCAAGAAACTTGCATGAGTAATAGGGTATCCTTCCCATTGTTTTATATCAGGAAACCTATAATGTCCTATAATTGCTTCATATTTAGTTTGTTAGAATGGATTTAACCAGATATGTCCATTAATTAGAGAGAAACAGGATTTTCTCTCTAATTAAGAAATAATTTATTTATTTATTAATAAATAAAACCCCAAAAGCTTTTCATCCATTGGTTTTCATTGTACACGCAATGGACCATGTCTGTGTTTATTCTTAAATTAATGGCTACAAAATGGTGGCTTTTCTCATTCTCTTATCACCAACTTCTGCATAGCATAGTGGGACCAACTTCGAACAAGAGGAAGTCCTGCCTTATAATCAGTTGCACTTATCAGCCTGTTTTACTCCTTGTTTGTGGTTGAACACACTCATGATCTAGCCCAGTCTAAAGCCTAATCTTGGAGTTAGTGTTCCCTGTTCATTCAGAGAGGCCTGAGGCTCAGGCTTTGGCAGAAGGACTTCACTTCCCTGAGTGGCCTGACATACCACTGAACCTGCTTGCAGCACTAAAGTTAACAGGAAAACTGTTCTTCCTTTCTAGCCCCTGTGCAAAGAAAACCTGCACACTGGGTTTATTAAAGCTATTTTTATCTATCATAAGGTGAACATTTTTCATATGACTCAATTTTCTTTTGACTTACGTTTTTTAATGGTCTCCAGGATTTCATTTTTACCTTCCCATGATTTGTTTACTTTGTGCCTCAAATATTGAATATTTACTTAGCTTCTGGAGCTTCCTCCCAGTTACAATATTGCCATAAATATTTTCGTGTGTGTCCCAAATAGCTTCTATAGGATAAATGTATGTCATTAAAAGGACCAGTCTGTGTGATAAGCATGTTGTTTAGGTATATGGAGCAACCTTTTTAGTACAACACCTTATACAGAATAAGCCCTTGCTCTTGCCTTAGAAACAGCTATACATGTATCTAGAGGTGATGTTTTGTGCACTTCACTGAGGGTTCAGAACCTTTGGTTTGCAAGATTAGAATCTGAAAATTTCTCAAGAGTTTTTCCCACTGTTTTTGAGGCTTTCTCAGATTCATTTGGTTTAATACATTCTACAGCTATGGACAATAGATTTAATTCTAATTAACCAATTATGGGGCTCTTGGGGGCTTTTCTGCTCTGTTGGTAAGAAATATTTACAATTGGCATCCATCCGATTGTCATTTCTGAAGAGAAGATTTGAAATATTTTCTATTAGTAATTGAATCTGCAGCTTCTCTTTTAATTCTGATAATACATTGAGTCCAATTCCTCTTCTAATCAACCTCTGCCTATCCGCATTCTGTGTTGGGTGGTGTAGGGTAATGGCACATTGTACACTGGGCTGGCATTTTCCTTACCAGAGTTGATCAGACCACTTACTCCAATTCTATTTATTTCTAATTTGGAAAACTGATCATAGAGTATTAGACTCGCAATTCAAACTACTGGCAAACCCTTCCCACTTAAGAATAGAGTGGGCCATAGTGACAAAGATACAGAAGCACAGTGGGAACTAGGTTGCCAGCATTTGTCCATGAGGGGGCAGTTCATGTTTATGGGGTCTCTGAAATGAGTAGCTGTCCTCCCACTTTGCCATTAAAACACCCACATTGTAACTTGTGCTGTCTACACCCATCTTTGCAAGTACTCATTTCTGGGCAGTTGAGACATGGAACAGAGATACCTAACAGCACTTCCCAGAGTCTCGAGGCTAAATGCTTCCCAAGATGTCAGAGGGAAGATCTGTTTAAGATTCTAGTTACCAAAATTCACTGTTGTAAGTCACATAAAAGACAGTCATATTATGTCCTGAGTATATGTGTTTGTGTGTTGCTGCATGTGATGGGGAAGATTTTAATCAAGTACGTCATCCCATTACATTTTCCATGTAAAAGCCTATTAGAGCCATCATATTCAATTTATTCCTCATTAAGATTTTTATAACCAATACTACTACAGAATAACACATGAATTTCTTCTGTATAGATTTTTTTTCTAACAGTTATATTGAGCTAAAATTCATCTTCATATAAGGAAAGCATTTTGACTCATGGCGCTGTTTTTTTGTTGTTGTTTGTTTTTTAAGTTTAGCCTCCCTGCTTAAGACAAACTATGTTTTAAAAACAAAATTATAAGCCTCAAAATCAATTGCTTCAAGCCTAATAAGGAATTTACAGAGACAGCACTGCTGACTATTCTGTTTGCTTAGTATAATACTTTATTATTCCAGAGCAAACTCACACCTGGTTCTAGCAAAACCGTATTAAAAAAAAAAAAATTAAAGTGAGGAAGAAATGATCCCTTTGTGTGGCTGCTGAGGCAAATTAGAAAACATGTGACTGTGAACTCTGGTTGTGTCATTAAATCACAGAAGAGACTTGGAAAGATTGCATGGATGCTCTTTGTTCATCTATTAAATAGAGATGTCCATATTAGTCTACTTTGCTATGCTAGTAAAGAAATTCTTTGGATCAGGTCAACTTAAGCAAGGTTAAGCATAGTAGTATCTAATGAAAATCCCTAAATTTGGGGAGAGCAGTGCTTAAAGCATGTGTTGACATGTTTTGACTGGTGACTCAACCATCTTTGTGTGTGTGTTTTTTTTCTTCTCTGACTTTTTAATTGTTCATGTAAACATTGCAGGCAACTCATAAGAGTCAGCCCCGTGCTCAGCAGTAGATATCCGACACAAAATGAACTCAGTGCCATCTTAGGAGTTCTTTGTCTCATAATGTGGTGGCAGGTCTTTTTTTTTTTTTTTTTTGTAACCTTACTGGCCCTTTACATATATATTTATGGCTTCCAGTTTTGTGTTTTTATGGAATTCCTGTGTGTACAAATGTGTTTCTTATGCCTTCTCTTTGGCTCTTTTTCTCCTGTTTGTTTTTTCTTATTCTGATTTGTTTGTTTTGGTTTATCTTATCTTATTATTATACCTTAAATGTTTGTGTGTTTTCTAAATAGAGACAGAGAGGGTGATCTAGATGGGAGAGGAATGGGGGAGGAACTGGGAAGAGTCAGGGAAGGGACAACCATAATCAGAATATATTGTGTGAAAAAATCTACGTTCAATTAAAAAAATCATTTAAAAAATCATAATCATCAAGAGAGTTGAATCCTAAGTTGTTCTTTGCTTTGCTTTGCTTTGCGGAATGTTATAGACTGCCACGGTTCCTAGTGCCTAAGATATTAGAATCATGCATGTCAGAATTAAGGGGATTGGTGTGTTTATTGATCTTCTGACAGTAATATCAATTCCCTTCCACACACAGTTTTCAACACTGTTCCCTGCAGCCAGAGGCTCTGTGGAAGCTTGCAGGTGCTGGGCTTGCTCCAAGGGAAGGACATTCAGTTAAAGGTGTGGGTGAGGTCTTGTCCCCCAGACTTACACAGCTCCAGTGTCCTAGAGAGTTATCTTGATTCTTTTATTTATTTACCACTTTGTGGAAGTACCTTATAATTGGGTCATTTCTTTACATTCAGAACCTCGAAAAGTACCTGATGAACATGCAGTAGTGACTCAGCAAGGGTTGGGTTGGTGGTATGTGAGTGGACATTGGAAAGCACAGTTTACTATGTCCTCAACCCAGAAGCAGGAACTTGGAGCTCTTTGTATCCTGTGTTTATTTTTTTTTTTTGGGGGGGGGAATAGGATTCATTTCCAAAGTCTTAACAAGCTTTACTGTGTGAAGTGTAAACAATCCTTTTGGGTTTGTGTTAGTTTTAACAGCATCTCCATAAAGAACTCTATCCTGATGGGTACATAGCTGTTGAGGTATTTAGTATCTGCTACCTTCCTAACAACATCAATAAAAGAATACGTTGTTTCTTTAAAAGAAACAGTTCCTGTGAGGAAGGTAGACTGCCTAATGATAGCAAAGCTCTTTCTTTGTGGTGCATAGTACCTACCTTACTTTTGGTTTCTACAGTTTGACACAGCATCTACAGTATGGACAATTGAGGATAGTTATCTTTAGTGTGTTTGAGAATATGTAGCTCAGTGGTAGAGTGCTTTCCTAGCATGTTTAACTAAACTTGGGTTCAGTCCCTCTTGTCTTATTAAAAGAAAACACTTGAAAATAGTTTGGAGGATAGGAAAATGGATAGATTGCTCTGTAATCCCTTACACAGAAGTTTTGAAACACAAGAAAAAGATATAACTTTCATTTTTATTATTATTTTTGATTGACAGATATAAATTGTGTATTTTCAGTGTGGAGTATGATTGTTGATTTATATATGTTGTAAGATGATTTTATCAATCTAGCTGCCATGACTATCACTTCTCATCCTTATTGAATGTGTCTGAGTGATCCATGCATTTGAGGTTTACCCTGTCAGCAGCTGTCAAGTACACAGAGCATTAACCCTGATATCAGACTCTATGTTGTACAGTATATTCCAGGAGTAGCTTAAGAGCCCTAGTTAGCAGTTCTCCTTTTGTTTACTTTTAGCTGTCACCAAAAAATGAAAAGTGACCACCTCTATTCCAGTACTTATTTCCTAGATCTGAGAAGAGAAGGAGAGCAGATAAATGAGATGTGGTATGGTGTTCCAAATAGGACTTTATTCTCCGTATTTTTTTACCAAATAGAATCTTAGAATTATTGTGCTGGTGCACAGCCCCTTTAGGAAGAATAACCTTACTCACTATAATAAGTATCATTTATTGAACTGCCAGATGCCATTAATGTTTTCACTGGGTAAATACAAACAATGCCTCTCTCTTCAGGCTGCAGAATTTGACAATAAGTATAGAAGATGGTTTACCCAGCAGCACATAGAAGATGTGTTGTAGGATTTGAGGGCACAGAGAACCCCTGGTTTATACAATAAAGAAAAGGACAAACATTACAAATTAGTACATGTGATTGATTTTCTTTTCTCAAACATATGCCTGTGAGCCTTGGGTAAGCCAACTAAAAACTCAGTTCCTGAATGCCTTTCTTAATCGTGCCTGTGGGTTTTGGTTAGTACTCATCTCCACATAGACACTAAACTTCCTAGGGTAGGGGCAAAGAGATGGGAGCAGAAGTCTTTAGTAATTAAATATGTGTCAAAATCTGAGATTTGTGCTTCCATGGTAGTTTCTCCCACTGTTTCTGGTAAATGCTAGATAATAAGAATATAGCATGTATACAGATAAAATCTCCTTACAATAAAGTCTCTGCAATGTAAGATATTCTTCTCTCCAGGTTAAACCTCCTTAACAGTGATGCATTTCAGCTAAAGAATACAGAAGGTCCACCAATCCCAAGCAAATTGAGACGGACTTGGCTCATAATCTGAGTGTGACACACAGCTAGGGGTTTTGATATTCTCTGCAGTGATTAAGGGTGGACCTAAACAGCAATTCCACAGAGGGGCAGTCCATCAAAGCCACTTTGTTAGAGTACACATGCTCAGGCTTGTGGTTGTGAGCACCTGCTCCTGCTCTCCTCCCTTTAAAGCCATGACCCTAAGCCATTAAAACAAATAAGAGATGTATGAATGATGCACATGGAACATTGATTGGTTTTTAAAAGCCTGAGTACTATGACCATGAATAAATTGATCACACATAGTGACCAGTTTATTAATCTTAATATCCAATAAATGAAACTTTAAAGTGGATCTTTGGTAAACATTTAAGCATTGATTACAATCTAATCTATGTTGTTTTAACCAGTTTTAAAAGCAGTTGCTACTCTAATATAGTTTTTTTGTTAATTCAAACAGATTAAAGAATAGCTAAAACAACACAAAATAGTCATTACAAAGCCAATTACTACATTTGCACTTGAGCCTGTTCTAAAATGTTAACAGCACTGGTTTGATTTTGCTCTTCATTATGTCTACCTAACCTTGTGGGGTTTCAGAAATGTCACATTAATTAATAACTGTCTGAGTTTAATAATCTATAATAGGACCCAGAAGCTGCTCTCCCTGATTGCCAGGGCACCAGTCTAAGCTGCCCCATTAAGAACAAAGTCTGCTTCTTATACTAGTGTGAGTGTTTGTATGTCACTCAGTTCAAGGAATTCTGTTAACTACAGTGGGGAACAGAGGAGAGCCAAATGAGAAAATAAGTTCCTTCCGACTGAGTCTAAGGGTTCAGTTCTTGACTTTCTAGGTGCATCCAATAGGATGTAGACCTGGAGCTCAGAGACTGTTCAACCATTTGATGACAGTTACAGGTAGGCTGTGTTGAATATAAGAGAGTGAAAGAGAAAAGACAGGAGTGGCAGGAATAAGCAAGGATAAGATGTGGAAGAACTACTTGGGAGGAAAGAGCAGAGAATGTTTAAGGCAAGTGTTTCAATGAAAGGGCAAATGGATCCATGAGTGTGTGAGGATGTGAAGATGGTATGATGCATGTTGGCTATGAACGGAGCTAATACAGAAGTGACCATTAAAGCCCAATGAAGAATGTAACAATGTGATTCTAGAGCTACAGGGAGAAGGCATGCTTCCTGAAATTCCTGTTACATAAAGAGAGAAAGAGGGAAGGAGGACATAGACTATAAGATATAGAAGATAAATCTGAGTTAGAGGACCTGAACATACTCCTGTTTTCTTTCTTACTTTCACATTCAACTTTCACCCTGGTTTTCTTTAACAGTGTAAGCTCAGATAAACCAGGACTCTCTCCCTTGTGCTTTTCTTTTTATTGACAAGAAAAAATAATTTTAAATGGTCCTGATCTCTTCAGAGACTTGAGAGTGAAATTCTCTGAGTAAAGTCTAGATTATAAGATTAAGATATAGTAGATGAGGAAAGTGGGGAAGTGTGGGAAGAGGGAGAGCAGGCAGAGGGATAATAAAGTTGGAATTGAGTCACATGCTTCATAGCAAGAGTTTCCAGCTTTGATTTGCAGTATTTAGAGCACACAGGGAGATTGTCACCTTTTCCCCAATCTAGAAGCAGCAGACACGACAGAAATGGGAGTCATTTGAAGGCCACACTCAAGGATATCACTGCAGTGACTGATCACCAATGCCACATTAGCAGAGCAGAATGGGACTAGGATGAAGGGAGGGCCCAAAGAAGCAGAAGTTGCATGGAAGAGAAAGAGCAAGTACAAGGGCTGCAGTTTGAGAAAAGCAGAAGGCTGGGAGGTAGATCAAAGACTTGGACAATGCCGGTGAGATCCAGTCTAAATGCCAGTGAGATCCACGTTGCAGCATACCTGAGAGCAGGTGGCGTTAAGGGGGAAATAAAGGTACTGGGTTTGAACATGGTAGATGTCCTGATTGAGCCAGGGTCTCGGGAAGATCATTAGCATAGATACTGAAGAGACTTCACATGAAGACAAAAGAATGAGTACACAGGAAAGCAGAGCCAGATGCTAGTGTCACAGGAAGGATAAAAGGTATACATTTGGGAGGAGGTAGGGCCACGGGGCACACTGCACTTACACACTTACACTGTGGTACTGCAAGAGGACTTTGATGTATTGAGTAGCCTGTATATGCAGTGTCCTTGCTTTTCACGTGTAACTCAGAACTCTATCTGAGATGCCAGCGCTCCTGGGTTAACCCAAAAGGCAAATAAGCTTACTTAGCTGATTCGTAATTTATTCCTATATATCATCTTAGCTTACTTCTTTCTGTGTAAGAAGCTGGAAATTGGTTGGCTTCTGTGGCCAATGTAATAGGACTCCCACCTGCATAATCACATCTTCTCTGATTAAGTTCAGTATGAAAGAATTAGAAGTCAGGCCTGGTGGTGAACACCTTGAATCCTATAACCCAGGAGACAGAAGCATGTGGATCTCTTTGAGTTTGAGACCAGCTTGTTCATCATAGTGAGCTCCAAGCCAACCAGGGTTACATAATATGACACTGCCTCAAAAAAATATTTTAAATAACATATATTGGAAAAAAGAACCATAACATAAAATGTATTGTAAATAGGAGGGATACAAAGAATCTTCTTAGGCAGGAAGAGAAGGAACACAGGTGTTCATTAGGCAGCACTGGATAAGCAACACCATGAAAAGTAAAGCTAGAACAGGATGGCTCTAACCAGAAGCTTGCGTAGATCTGGCTGCATATGTGTAAAAATATATACTCCTGCACTTTGATATGTAGGAGCAGATTCTTGACTGGCTGTCTTGGGAAGGTTAAAACATGGTTCTCTATTTCCGTGTTAGTCAGTTTTCCTTCGCTGTGACAAAATACCTGACACAGTCAACTTGGGAGCAAGGAAGACATACGATAGATTATAATTACAGGAATTTCATTCCACTGTTGTCAGTAGACCCTGTCACAGCATGGGAGGAGGGGCAAGGAAGAGAGAAAGGAGGAAGAGAAGAAAGGAGGCCATCACTGTACCCCACCTCCTACAGGTTCCATCCACCTCACATGTTTCAGCACAGCTTTGGGGGAAATGCTGAAGATCTAAACTATAAGCCAGGCATGGTGGCACACACTTGTAGTCCCAGCACTTGGAGATAGAAATAGGAGGAAGTCATCTTTGGCTACATAAGTTCAAGGCCAGTCTGAACTATAGAAAACTCTGTCTCAAGAAAACAAAAATCCTAAACTATAGCAATTAACTGTATCGTTAAGCAGATATGGGTGACCAGATGGGTTTTGAAGTTAATTTTCAGCAAGATTTTTTGATTAAATGTAAAATGTGATTTTCTTTGAGGTGACCAAACTGATCCTTCTGTCCCTGTCATTCATAAGAGCTATATAAAATCAATTTGTATTTCTGAATGTGGTCTTTTATTGAAAGCTCTTTACTTTGAAATTTCACTGGAAATCATTAAATTGCTTTGAGGGATTATATTTTAGTTAGGTTTTTTTTTTTTTTTTTCTTATTCTTGACCTAATTGTTACTGATTTTTAGTGAATTCATTTTTCCCCCTTTTGGAAGTGTAAGGAGAAGGAAAATTGCTTCCTTTAAGCAATTAAAAACATCACTTCACTTACCAACAATGTGTGTACTTTACCGATGTATAAATTTTATGTCCTTTAGCAAGAAGAGGAGGGCTAGGGTAGAGTTCTTGCCAGACCCTGGGAATAAAGAGAAGGAAGAAAGGGAAACAACTCTAATGGATAGATTAGCCTGGCACAGACATTTAATTTAAGCTATATGGAGGCTAGAGAGACAAATCAGTGGTTAAGAGTACTTGCTGGTTCAGTTCCCAGCATCCACTTTGTGGCTCACAACTCTCTGTAACTTTGGTTCCCAGGAATCCCATCATAGATACCTTGCATGTACATGGTGTACAGAGATAAATGCAGTCAAATCACCCATAAATACAATAATTGAAAAAATTAAGTTGGCATTTAAATACATTAAACATGGCTCAGCAGTTTAAAAACTGATGATGTAGAAGGAAGCTAAATTTCATCTCTGATCTGCTATACTCCCTCCATGGGACCTAGACAGCGTGCTTCTGGGTGTTACCTGGCAATGTTGATCCTCAGCCATACTTTCTTCCCCATGCTGTCATTGCTTTTTTTCTTAGTTGATTCAGGTTGTCTGCTAGCATTGGTCCCACTCCATGCCACCACACTGCGTGGGTTAGAGAACTGACCACGCTCAACCAGTACTGTAGAAAGTGCAACAGAGAAGCATGAGCCAGACAAAGATGGTGGCCAGGGCTTTCTAATTATGCTTAGATGTGGCTTCGCTTTTGCTGAAAAGTAAAAGAGTAAAAAGGCTATGGCATAAGAAGCCATGAGAAGGGGCCAAGTATTTGGCCTTTCACATTATCACATGTGCTAAAATATCAAAACCATCGGTAGTTCACTGCCTACTCAAGGAACACACACACATACACACACACACACACACACACACACCACTTTTTTTTTTTAAGTTACAATAGAAATACCTAAGAAATTGTTATTTAAAAGCCATATGAGATTACTCCATCTGAGTTATGGTCTTCAGGGTTTTGCATTGGGGTACCTACCAATTAACTCTAGTACATTTGCAGAATGACTTGCCATTCTAGTTTTTAGTACATGTAAGAAAACTGCACAGTACCAAGGCCTGTCTCCACAAATGGCTCTGAATTACATTTGACTTGCTCCATAAAGGCAGAGTGACCCTCAGAGGGTGAAACAATATGCAAAACAATATGATTACGTGCTTAATAAATATTTCCAAGTTCCCAGGGGTTCTGCCAGTCACAGCAAATGTAAGATGAAAAGACATCTTCATTCTCTACTCTTAAGCTACTGAAAAGAACCCATATACTAGTGGGTAGCACACTTGTGCATCTTGAAAGCCATAGGAAGGAGCATCTTTCTGGAATGCTTTGACAATAGTCAGAAGTATTATCCCTGGGATACAGTTTCATCTCCCCAAGGAATGGTCATGAGCAGTGTATGAGGCAAAGTGAAAATTGCCCTTCTTTTCCTGATAATCACTTCCTGTCTTTGTGTAAATACATCTGACCTTGCTTGTTTGCGAGAGCACAGAACATGCACTGCTGCAGGGTGATGATTTGTCCTTTAGCCCCCGGACTGGTCAGAGAATACAAATCAGTCCATCTGTGATTCTTGCTAGATTTTCTTCTTTTGTTAGTTATTGAAGTAACCTACTGTCATAGGACATATTTGACAGCCATGGATAAAAGGATTAGAGAAAAGATTTAAAGATTTCTTAGGTCAGAGCATCAGGACAGAAACTATAAGTCCTTGCCAGACAACCTGGAAGAGTGAGTCTTAGAAGTCAGCTATCAAATGCCCTTCTCTTGAGTGATCACAATTCTGAGACCAGGAGCTTGTACACCACGGGACTATGGCCTTACAAAGGGAGGTGGTACTGGGAGGGCTCACCCTGAAGAGCCAACGTAGCATTTCTACTCAGGAGATTTTGCTCCAGACAACATATAGTTTGGGGAGTGGGACTCCTTCTCCAAAGACATGATTGTCTTTGACATGACCAGCACTGTTACTTTCCATCCTGAAAGCACAGTGGCTGTGTCATTTGAGGAAAGCCTTCAACTACTGTGGTGGGAGGATGGTAGTAGCTCCATAATAGACTCCTTGCCTAGCATGTGTGAATTCCTACATTCCATCCCCGGCAACACCACATTTTTAAATGCTGATTCACAGAGGAATTTAAAATTGAAGAGTTTCCAGACTGCTCTGTGACTTCAGCAGCGGTCATGCCTGTTTAGAACAGAGTTGTCCTAAACTGAAAAGAGATAGGCGACTCAGGAGGCCTTCTCCAGAGACTGTACTAATATTTCCCTACTCCTCGTCATAGTGCTGTTCTCAAGTTTCACGCACATTTAGGACAGCTACACAGCAGAGTAGCTGTTCTTAACATGTGGGCGTGTCCCCTGTGGGGATCAGATGACCGTCCCCCAGGGGTCACATATTAGATACTACATTTCAAATATTTAAATTATAACTCATAACAGTAGCAAAATTACAGTTATGAAGTAGCAAGGAAATGATTTTATAGTTGGGGTTCACCACAACATGAGAAACTGTATTAAAGGCTCACAACATTAGAGAAATTGATAACCCCTGCAGTAAAGGATCTACTGACCTATTTTCAAACAGCCAATAACCCTAAACAAAATGAATGCAACTAAAATAATTATTTAGAGTACATTTATTTAGAGTATTGACAGAAATGCATCCCTCTGAGCAGTACTGTTACATGTATTGTTTGATGGGCAGCTTGCGGAAAGATAGGAGAGGTATCAGAAGTAATACTTTCCTCCACGCAATTGCAAATTAAGTCTCCCTCTTTGGCAGTTCTAAACTTCCCATTCACCCTAACTTTTACTACTGCTGTGAAAGAACTCTACAGTCAGCCATCATACCCTTGTTTCCTTGATGAATAGGGAAACTTCACTTTCAAAAGGAAATGTCAGATCTGAACATAAGCACACCACCTTTGATAGTTTAGCCTGAAGAAAATAACAGGCAAGAAGTATTTCTCAGTCACACTGCTTGTGGAAGCCCAGTGCACGAGTGCCTGGGAAATTTTTTACTTAGTTCTTGATGAGAAGAGAAACACACTGAAGACAGGTTGTCCTGACTTAGTTTTAACTGTCTATTTGGCACAACCTAGTATTATCTGGGAAGAGAATCTCAACTGAGGAATGGCCTGTGGGCATGTCTTGAGGTAACTGACTTGAGTGTTAGTTTACATGGAAGGGCCCAGCCAACCCCCTCTGGGCTGAACCATTCCCTAGGCAAGTAGTCAGAACTATATAAGAAAGTTAGCTGTTGGCTGGGCATAACGGAACAAAGCTGTAATCCAAACCTCGAAGTAGCCAGTTCCAGTCCAGCCAGCCAGGGCTACATAGTAAGATCCAGCCCCACACACAAAAAAGAATGAAAAGATAAGAAAGGTAGATACGTATCTGCCAGCTGCCAGCCATCAAAAAGGCATCCTTCATGATTCGTGCTATAATTATTTGGGTATGACATGAGTTCCTGGGTCATGGGTAATATGTGGAATAGAAGCAGGCCTGTATTCAAGTTTCTACCTGGTATTCTTGCCTTGACTTCCCTTGATGAAAGACTGTAACCTAGAATTGTAAGATGAAATAGACCTCTCCCTTAAATTGGTTTTAGTCAGGCTATTTGTCACAGCAACACAAATAAAACTAAAACACAGTTGAATACTTACTTTATGTATCTCAAGTAAAGTTTACCCAGCATAGAAGAAAATAACTCAAAAGAAGGCATTTCATATATTTTCTTAGTATCCTGCAGGCACTAATATGTCAAAGATCTTTTGCTACCACCTCAAAACTCAACAGAGTAAAGAGGCAATGGTCATGTTTTATTATGCTCACAGAATCTGGGTGTCAGGAGTTCTGGGAGTGTTCTCTGGAGCTGGTTCATATCTGATGGAGAATGTCAGCCTCTGTTGAGATACCACACAATGTGAAAATAAGCCTCATGGTTGGTTTTGGCTGTGTGTACTAGGATCAGCAGTAACCACTGATGAAAGTACTTATGTCTTGGCTTTTTCGTTTGGACTTCCTCACACCATAACAACCTCATAGTTCCCTGACTTCCTGCATGGAGTCAAAAGTCCATTGAATGAGTCAAACTTGCATGACCTTTTGTGACACCATCCTGGAGTCACACAACATTGCTTCTGTGGTATTGTGCCAGTCAAAGCCAAGATTCAAGGAATAAAACCAGAGACCCCCTACAAAGTGGGAGTGGCACAGAATGTAGACCATATTTTAAAGCCATCAAAGACGTCTCCTGATGGTTGCACCTGCCCTTTAACCTGGAGTCCTCAGGAAATAGCTCCTTTTAATTATTCTACTACCCTCCTTCCTATCCTCCAGTGTAGGATTCAGTGGTAAGAGCCAAGGGGCTCACCTGTATCCTGTTCCTCTAATTTGTGGGTCAAGCAGAAAAGAAAAAGATGATGTGGACATGTGTAACAATGCAAAAGTGAAGGGGTCACCCTAGCTTCAGGGTCCTGGATTTGACC
The DNA here is from genome assembly GCF_030254825.1 of Meriones unguiculatus. Classification (NCBI taxonomy): domain Eukaryota; kingdom Metazoa; phylum Chordata; class Mammalia; order Rodentia; family Muridae; genus Meriones; species Meriones unguiculatus. The sequence goes on along the minus strand of NC_083366.1, from coordinate 51,558,179 downwards.
TCATTTTAGCCAGGAGTAGTGGCACATGCCTATAATCTCAGCACTTAGGAGAATGAGACAGGAAAACTGCCAGGATTTAGAGAAAGTCGCCCTAGTCTATGTAACAAAACCCAATCAAAAATCAGAGAGTTAGTAATCTATAACTAATTACAATGTTAGTATGTTTGTTTTAAGGGAAACTATTAAATTGGACTGATGACTATGAATTTTATTATGAAGCTAGAAATTTCTTTTTTGTTGGTTCACTTTGTTTTTAAAAAATATGCTGTGGAATAGCCTTTAGGCCCTATTATCTATGCATTGGCTCTAAAGCCCTCTGCAAAAGACCCTGAACTCTCAGACAAGATATTATTGAATAGTGCTTCCTCCAGACCCAGCTATACCACTGCTAGGTATATACCCAAAGTTTGTTCAAGTACACAAAAAGGACACTTGCTCAACCATGCTTATAGCAGCTCTATTTGTAATAGCCAGAACCTGGAAACAACCCAGATGTCCATCAACGGTGGAATGGGTACAGAAATTGTGGTATTTTTATACAATGGAATACTACTCAGCAATCAAAAAGGAGGAAATCATGAAATTTGCAGGCAAATGGTGGGATCTAGAAAAGATCATTCTGAGTGAAATATCCCAGAAGGAAAAAGACAAACATGGGATATACTCACTTATATAGACCTATAAGATATGATAAACATAATGAAATCTATACACCTAAAAAAGATAATCAATTGAGCGGACATGGGATAAGATGATCAATCCTCATTTAGAAAGACAGATGGGATGTGCATTGAACGTATGACAGGAGTCTACTGAGCGCATCTGAAAGACTCTAACTAGCAGTGTTTTCAAAGCAAAGACTCATGACCAAACCTTTGGCAGAGTACAGGGAATCATAAGAAAGAAGGGGAGTTAGTCTGATGGGGAAAGGATAGGAGCTCCACAAGGACCAAATATATCTGGGCACAGGGTCTTTTCTGAGACTGACATTCAACCAAGGACCATGTATGGATATAACCTAGAACCTCCACTCAGATGTAGCCTGTGGTAGCTCAGTAACCAATTGGTTTCCCAAAGTGAGGGGAACAGGGACTATTTCTAACAGGAACTCGATGACTGGCTCTTTGGCCTCCCCACCCCCAAAGGGAGGAGCAGTCCTGTTAGGCCACAGAGGAGGGCTTTGCAGCCAGTCCTGAAGATACCTGATAAAACAGGATCAGATGAATGGGGAGGAGGTCCCCCCCATCAGTGGACTTGGAAAGGGGCACGGTGGAGATGAGGGAGGGAGGGAGGGAGGGACTGGGAGGGAATGAGGGATCGGGACACGGCTGGGATACAGAGTTAATAAAATGTAACTGATAAAAAAATAAAAAATAAATAAAAAATAAAAAATAAAAAAAAATAAAAAAAAAAGATATTATTGAAGAATAGCTATTTCTGATTTCACACTGGAGTTTGGCATGCCCTCACCTTTTAAACACTGCTTATTTTAACAACTTACACAGTATCTGAGACTGTAAGTTCTGAGTACGTGGCAGGCATCCTTAATCTGCCCATGTGTGGTTGTATATTATTTATGTGTATGAAGCCCAGTAATGATGGAACATACCAACACTTGAAAGGTTGAGGCATAGAAGGATTATTAGTCTGAGGCCACTCTTGGGTAAATAGCAAGTTCCAGGTCAGCTTGATCTACAAGGTGAAACCCTGTTTTAAAAGAAAAAGGTATGTGTATAATGTCTAGATGTCTCTCAGCTTCATTGGTTAAGACAACTCTTCATGATTAATTGCAGAAACACTTGCATTTTGAAGCTAGTGCTAACTTGTAATTTATACTTTCAACTCTTCTCAGTATTTTTTAGAATTTATATCTGTTTAGAAATTAAGAGGGCACTAACTATTCACAAATGCACCTTAACTTAGCACACGAGGCCTTCTAGATGCCAGTTATAACTATAAAGATGAACAGAACCTAAATCAAAGGAGATAAAAATCATAGTGGCCCAGACAGGATGAAAGAAATCTTTAAGACTTAATTTTGTCTTCTTGTCCTTTTTGACCTAAACATTGAGTTTGGGCTGAGAAGAAATATCCTTGTGACAACTAACAGGACAAGACACGGGAATGGTCTTCATTTTCATTTTTGAAACTAGAGTCTTAGTGAAAACCTTTCTCTCATTCTTCTTTCCTCCTGTTCTGTTCATTATCACCTCTGTATTATGCATCTCTGGTGAAGCCATGAGTAGGGAGAGAGATACACTCCTCTTTGTAGTAACTGATTTTAAAGGTAATATTCCTCTCAGGAACATGACTGGTGCCCTGTAGCAGTAAAATTAGTAGCTTCCTCTGTGCTGGAAAGATTGTAATGATTTTTATATTCTGTATCGCTCTCGATGCAAAATGTATTGTAAGATCTAAACAGTCGCTTATGGAAGACTCTTGACTTCTTAACGGATGGGAGAGAGGGAAAGACAGGTGTTTGCAAAGAATCCAGGGAGAAGCTGGGCTCCAACAGCAACAGGAAAGAGCGGCAGAGGAGCAGGTTCTCTGCAGGTTGCATAATAGATCCTACTCCTGTTCTCCGAATGCTGCAGTGTAGGACTGGACAGATGATTCCTCTAACCCCCATCTATCCTGGTCTCCCTCTTCCATAGTCATATGTCTGTCTTATTGCTCAGCACTCAGACCTGCAGGAATCTGCAAGTGTCTTTTAGACAGTTTCCTATTGAAAGCAACAGCTGACTGCAGCAATATTTAAATGGGGGGGGGGGGGCAGTGGAAGGAGATATTGGCTTTATGTATTTGTTTGTTTTGTTTTATTTTGTTTTTGAGTTAGGATCTTACCATATAACCCAAACGGAACCTCACATGTTACATTGGGACTGTATTTTGAAAGTTGGCATATTACTTCGACATTCACATCCTTACTGGATCGAATCATCATCTGTGCACATGCTAAACTAGGAAAGTTGATCATAAAAGTGTCCAGTACTTAATAGACATTCACTAAGCGTAAGTTAGAAACTGAGAACAAGCCTGAAATTTTATATTATATATTCTTAGTCACTCTTGTACTCATTGACCATTTGTTTCAATACATAATTTGTTGAATTTCAAATGTGTTAAAATAGATAACCTTATTTTACAAGAAAAGGATTGTTAGTCCACTTATGTTTTTCTTCAGAGTGCGACATCTCTGGTGCTATTATTCATTTTTATTCTACAACTAATTCAAACCTTTTTCCCTGTGCACCTTGGAAACATATCTGAATATGCTCCTTTTGGGGTTACAACCTTTGGCTAAGAGAATGTTCAGACAAAAGGTTCTGGTTCCTTGAGCAATGCCCAGACCAGCAAGTTACTCTATGTATGGTACGTGCAGCACTGTTCGTAGTAATAGATGTAAACTGTTTACTGGCATAATGCATGAGAAATTTTGTTACACCTCTGGCAAATTGATACTGAAAGAAAAAGGGACAGATGGTTGAAAGTAGCAATGAAATATCCTATTACATGTCTGCAGAAGTCATTAGCAGTTAGAGGTATTATTAATGGGTCAGATTCACTTGGGGACTCATGTTTCTGTAATGCACATTAAAGCAATGATACTTCTGATGTTTTTAATGCAATCTGCACCAGAGACAAACATGTCTTTCTGTGTAATTAGAAAATGGATTTATTGACAGTAAAGAACCCACTCTCTAGCTTGACTCTAGGTCACTTGTAGAAATCACTGTTTTTAACCACATAGCACCAAATAATGAAACATAACAGAGTGCTAGTCCTGCAGGTCACTGGAATAATGTTATACTGATTCTTTGCTCTATTTTGGAAAGATAGAGAAAGGGTGATATTATTCTTTCTAAAATTCTGTTTTTAAACAGCCTTGGCTAACCTGCTTGTGAACTCTGCAACAATAATTCCCATCTACCAAGTGCTTTCTTATATCTCTTTGTAGTTGAAGTCAATCTTGGGGTTTTTATTTTAAGCGTAAGAGAAAATTTGGATGTTTATGTTGCCAAAAGATCTCAGGACAGAGGTCTTATCTCTCTAGCATCAAAAAGCCACCCATCAGATCCGTGAGCAGCCCCAAGTGAGGAGTTTTTTGGTATTAGCCTGTATTGACTAAACAAGGCTAACACCAAATTCCTAAAAAAACAAGTCTTAGACAATCTCCACCATGGCACCCACTTATCAGAGTTTTATCTGCAGCCAAGTCAGTGAGAACCCATCAATGGTTGTATATGACTTCTAGAAACTGAATGATGGGCATGCAGACCTAAGAGCAGGTGAAGTGGGAGAGGGAAGGAGTGTTCATAAGATTTATCCTCACTACACATGTATTGAGCCACATAGAACCAGTTAGATGGCAAGGCTGCCTGCTGTGGTCTGTACTACAGAGTGGCTGCCAGGTCAGGATCAGGAGCTGCTGTTTCCTAGGGAAGTGCAACACATTGCACAAGCCAGAAGACAGGCAGCTGCCTCAGCACCCAAGTGAAAAGAACAGCTCCTGAGGCCTGCACAGACCTCTTGGGTAGTGAGCATTTCGTCTCCCTCAGTTTGCAGGCATGTTGCAAATCATATGCTCTCTGCTGGGTTTTTTCTTCCAGATCTTTCTAGAAACTATTGATCATCAGATAGAATTCTTTCTTTAGTGGGGAACCATGTTTCAGGATACGATCCCAACATGTTATTGCATGCTTACCTGTGGCTTCTAGGTAGGGCTTCGACTTGGCAGTTCACACGTCTTCAAAGCTGCCTGTAGGAGTTAGGAGAGTTTTTATGTACAACCTGTGGTCTTATGGGTGGTCTATGCATTCTGCAGCCAGGAATGCTGTAACAGTACATAGCAATAGCCGTAGACCCAACAAGCCTGTCCACGCCACAATGTGGCTGATGCTGGTATCACTTAAGCGTTTCTGGATGCTGTTCCATTGGAGTGGTGATTTACAGTGTTCTTCACTAGAAACTGATGAGCTCTGAGTAGGTTTACCCCATTCATAATTCTTTCCTTATCCTTTCAACCCAAAAATAATAAAAAATCAATCTAAAGATGCTACATAAATCTTCTGTGTTTGATCTTAGTGCCTGCAGTGACAGGAGAGGAAATGCTAACATTTTACTCGGTGAACCTCTACCGCAGAAAGAGATGCTTTGTCATCACTTTAGACATTTAAAATGTTTTTGTGGCTGATTAACAAGCATCAGCAAAATGATAACTGCAAATTGGTTCTTACATCAAGGTTGTGGAAAGTTTAAACTTCTTGATTTATTTCTGATTATAACAATTTCTTCTAGTGTTCTTTTAGCCTCCTTTGTCCCTCTACCTAGTCTCCCCCAATCATTCATGCTTTGTTTGACATTTCTGTGTCTTTCTCAGATAAGAGGTATAACTGTGAACTAGAATAGATTGTCCAAATACTGCATTCTAAGAGCAATATGATTCATACTGGTTGATGTGGGACGTGAAGGGACTCTCATGAAAGAGTGTTAGTGCTTTGCCTGCCAGGATAAGAGAGTTAAAGAAGGATGTAAATATTGATGGATGAAGGGCATTTTGTTGATATGGGAAGACTAGTGTAAGGGAAATGTTGTTTTTTTGAATACATAAATTATACGTATTTTTATGATAATATTTTGGGGCAAAAAAAAAGGATAAATTATAGGGCTGCAGAGATGGCTCAGTGATTGTGAGTTGCTCCTGCCCTTCCAGAAGATTTGAGTTCACTTCTCAGCACCTACATCAGGCAGCTCATAATCAAGTAGCTCTAGACCCATAGATCCTTTGTGTCTGATCTCTGTGAGCACTAGCACTCAAATTCACATGCATGAGCACACGTGTGCACACCTACACACAATTAAAGATCTTTTTAAAGCAAAACTAGTGTTAATCTTTCTGTCGTGAAACAAGGTTCATCTATCTATTTCCATCCAGAATATTACTTTTCCAGAATTGTGTGTGTAGTTTGATGAAATCCTACTAGTCATTTTTCGCATGTCTAAGTTTAATGCCTTGCAAGACAGTACATAATATGCCTACATCATCACTTTAAAGGGAACAAGCAAGGTGCTGCCCAGTACACTGTCTATCCTTTATATAGCTGCTCTCCTCATGTTGGGCCTTTAGGTCACTTTCCAGCTTTGCTGGAGTATACAAAGCTCTTATAAATGCCAAAAGAGATAAAGAGGTATATATTTGATTTTAATACACACACAATACCTGTGTGTTGGTCTTATGGTTAGAGATTGGACAAAGTCCTGTTGTAAGGAAAGCTCTTTACAGATCTATAGTTGTATTGTGAATCAGAGGTATTTGGAATCTAAACATTGGATGTTCCACTTAAAACTACACATATAAAAACTATATGCATATTTCAAGTGGTTGGTTGACTTCTGAACCTAATCTTAGACTCCAGTCAAATCTGGGTTACAGTTTCTTAATTGATTACTGTGTTGTTGTGGGATGGTAATTGTATTGCTGTCATGCAAGTTAAGAATGGGGAACGGAACTGACTAAAATGATTATGGAAGCAAGCTCCAAGACCTGCACTGTGAGTGGTCAGCAGATCCCAGACCCAGGAACATCCAGTGATTCAGTTTTAGTCTAACAGCAGGCACAAAATGTTCGTGCTCTATTTTGAAGGCTGGTAAACAGGAAGAATTCTATCTTACCCAGACATCAGTCTGATTGTTCTTTCCAGGCCTTCAGTTATTAGATGAGGCCCACCTACATCAGGGAAGACCATCTGCTCTGCTTAGCCTCCTGGTTTCAATGTTACTTCCTAAGAAATCCCCAGATGCCATGGGGCTTACAGAATAATCAGATCAACAACCAGTAGTAAATAAATCAACATAGAAATATAAGCTAGGATTTATAACCCTAAATAAGAACATTTTCTCAAGGTTGTAATTCTCAAAGAAAATATGTATATCATGTCCACATGAAAATAAGTATGTTTCGTGTGCAGTCATGCATAATTTGCAGATCATACTTTATAAAATTCACTAAAATGTATTTGTAACTTTAAAATCATCGGGCAGTGATGGCATAACACACCTTTAATCCCTGCATTCAGGAGACAGAGGCAGATATATCTCTGATAGATCTCTAGCCATCCTGGCCTAGAGTGAATTCCAAGACAAACAGAGAAAACCTGTCTCGGTGGGGGAGGGGAGGAGAATCAGCAATGATGGCATTTTTGTCTTATGTGGTCAGTTGACATAATGCCAAATCTGTATCTGCATGGCTGTGTCCTGACAGGCTCTGTTGTGAACTTTTGTTTTGTTTTTAAAGATTTCCTGCTTGAAAATGCTTATATGTGAATGAACAGGTGTATCTTTACTTTTTTCTGTGTAACTTGTTGCCTTGTATTTTGTTCTGACCAATTTTACCTTGTCATTTCTCTTAGTTAGGATTTTATTGCTATAAAGAGACACCATGACCATGGCAACTCTTATAAAGAAAAACATTTAATTAGGGCAGGCTTGCATTTTCAGAAGTTTGGTCCGTTATTGTCATTGCAGAAAGCATGGAGGTGTGCAGGCATGGTGCTGGAGAAGAAGCTGAGAGTTCTGCATCTGGGTCTGAAGGCAACAAGAAGAGGGAGGAACACTGGGTCTGGTTTAAGCATTTGAAACCTCAGAGCAACACCCCAAGTGACACACTTTCTTCAACAAGGCCACATTTACTCCAACAAGGCCATATATCCGAATTCTTTCAAATAATGCCACTCCTTATGAGCCTATGGAAGCCATTTTCATTTAAACCACCACGCTGTAAGTTTCAAAATGACAGTATCTGACTGGTGTGTTACAAGTCATGAGGTTTGAAGTTTCAATTAAAAAAAAAGAAAGAAAGAAAGAAAACAATACCAAATGTACATGGCTCTCCTCTACTCAGTTTTTCACATAGAAATTTCAACATTATAGAAGAAAGTATCTCTTCCCATTCTCTAGTTACCAGTATTTCCTCACTTGCTGACAGTTGCTCACCTACATTAGATGAGTTCTATTGCATTGATTGACATGACATGTACCCCACCCCAACTGCTTCCTGTATGTGTTCTTCCTGAACTCTTTGAGGGCGGATTGCACACATGATGACACTTGGCCCCTGAATTCCGTGTTACGTGTCTCCTAAGAACAAAATTGCCCTCCTGTTTACCATAGTGCAGTGTCACATTCTATACATGAGAAGTAGCATCCGTTATTCTGGAATACAGTTCATTTCAGAGTTATCCAGATTCCACACCAAGATTCCACAACAATGAAAGCTTGTTGACCGTGTCAGATTTTAAGTCTCGGACCCTCCTTCCTCTCTCTTGTGCATCTTTGATTTTTCAGTTTTGATGAACCCAAGGCATATGTGTTGACCAAGTTGAACCTTATGTGCAAGGTGCCCTTGGTTTACTGTCCTTATGTTTAGATTCGAGCTAAATGTTTCCAGAAGAAAATTACTTGGCTCATGTGTGCTTCCAATCTGACTTTGTCTCATTGTTAGTGCTGCTAAGCTTGCTAGCAGTCCACCTTTCTTTTCTCAGCTATTCTTATGAAATCTGAGAGGCCTGATGGTTACCTTTTCTGCAGTGACCTTTCACATGGTTATTTGTGCTCACCAGTAGGAGCCCTTCCCTGACATCTTAGCATTAGTAGTTGTAATGGGGCTGGCTGACCTTCTGTAAAGGATGCCATAACACATTACACGATTATTACTCTGTGTCTGCATTGTTCCATGAATGCCAGTGAAGCCCTTTCAGCTCCTTCCTGTGTCCCTTTGGTATATCTATTGGTCACGTTTGTCTGTCTTTCTTTCTTTCTTTCTTTCTTTCTTTCTTTCTTTCTTTCTTTCTTTCTTACTAGTTCTCTCTATGCTTTTCAGGCAGCATCTTACTGTATAAGCCAGGGTGGCTCAAATCTTCAATCTTCCTCCATCAACCTCACAAGTTCCAGGATTCAAGATATGTTCCACCATGCTCACTCTTAGTGTGTGAGGAACTCCTGATTTATGATACAATGTTCTTTGTCCCTTTCCAACACTGTGATGAAAAGTACAAATGAGTTAAAGGCTACTCCCCACTTTTTCTTCTGTGAGGTACAGGGTATTTGGTATTATTTTTAGGTCTTTGATCCATTTGGAACTCAGTATTGTAAAAAGTGATACATCTATTTGGATTGCTGTATACAGCCATGAAGTTTGACCAGCACCAAATGTTGAAGATGCTGCCTTTATTTCCAGTGTATACTTCTGGCTCTTTATCAAAAATCAGCTGCCCATTGTTTTGTGGACTTACGTCTGGGACTTCAGTTCTATTGCATTGATTGACATGACTGTTTTTGTACCAATGCCATGCAGTTTTTATTAATAGGTTTGCAGTACAATTTTTGAAGTCAGGAATAGTGCTACCTCCAGAAGTTCTTTTATTCAGGATTGCTTTAGCTACCCTGTATTTGCTTGTGTGTGTGTGCATGCATGTGTGTGTGTGTGTGTGTATGTTTCCATATGAATCTGTAAACTGTCCTTTCAAGATCTATGAAGAATTGTGTTGGGGATTGTGTTGAATCCCCTTTGATGGGGATTTTGTTGATTCTATAGATTGCTTTTGGTAGGATGGTCATTTATAGTATGTTAATCCCACCATCCATGAGCAAGGGAAATCTTTCCATCCTCTGATATTTTCTTCACTTTCTTTCTTTAGTGTCTTAAGAGGTTTTTTTCAAAACAATATTTTTTAAATATTCATTTATTATTTATACAGTGTTTTACCTCCATGTGTGCCTGCATACCAGAAGATGGCACCAAGTATCACTGTAGATGATTATGGCCCACCATGTGGTTACTGAGAATTGAACTCAGGAACTGTGGAAGAACAGCCAGTGCTCTTAACCTCTGAGCCATCTCTCCAGCCCCTCAAAATAATACTTTTATTGATTCTTTTGAAATCTTAAAGTTTTCAATCATATAAGTCTTTCACTTGCTTGTTTTAAGTTACCCCCAGATGTTTTCTATTATTTGAGGCTCTTGTACAAGATGTTATTTTCGTGATTTTTTTTTCTCAGTCTATCATTTGTATATAGGAAGCCTGCTGATTTAGAGTTAATTTTGTATCTATCTACTTTCTTGAAAGTATTTATCAGCTGTAGAAGTTTCCTGGTCAGATTTTTAGGGTCGTTTATGTATGTTATCATATCATCTGCCAATAAAGATACTTTGACTTCTTCCCTTCATCTTCTTGATCTTCTTCCCTTATATCCTCTTGATTTTTACTTGTCTTGTTGCTCTAGCTAAGACTTAAAGTACTATTTTGAATAGAGAGAGAGAGTGGACAGCTTTCTCTTGTTCCTCATATTAGTGGAATTGCTTTGATATTATCTCCATTTAAGGTGATGCTGACTATGGGCTTGCTGTAAACTGCCTTTATTATGCTGAGACATGTTCCTTATATCCCTCATCTCTCCAGGGTTTTTATCATAAAGCAGTGCTGGATTTTGTCAAAGGCCTTTTCTGCATCTAATGTGATTATCATGTCGTTTTGTTTTTCAGTTTATTTATATGGCAGATTACATTTGTTAATTTACATATGTTGAATCATCTCTGCATCTCTGGAATGAAGCCTACCTGATCATGGTGGATGATATTTTAGTTGTATTTTTGGATTTGGTTTGCAAACATTTTATTGAGAATTTTTGAATCTTTGTTCATAAGGGAAATTGGTCTGTAATTTTTTTTTTCTTTGTTGGATCTTTATGTGGTTTGGGTATCAGAATAACTGGCCTCATAAGCAAATTGACAGCATTCTTTCTGTTTCTGTTTTGTGGAATAATTTGAGTAGTATTGGCATTAACTTTTCTTTGAAAGTCTGGAAGAAGTCTGCACTAAAACCATCTGGCCTTGGCTTATTTTTGGTTGATAAATTTTAATTACTACTTCCTTTCCATTTCTAACTCTATGTCATCTGGTGACAGATGTCCTGGAGTGGTTTTGTGTGAGTTCATAAATTTCTTGCCTAAACTGTGCGCTGCCTTCAGCACTGCATTTTCTTCATGTCCCAGACTGCATTGTCCTTACTTACAAACAGGTGGGAATAGAAATTTCCTGAATGTATGAGGCCCTTTCTCTTCTGGAAGAACAGCTGTTGCAATTGCAAAGTAGTTTGGTTGGTTTGACTGGGCTTTTCCTTCTTGAGGGACTTTTGTATGTATGTAGGGTTTTTGTTTGTTTGTTTGTTTATTTATCCCTATCCCTTAATACAACATATAATAGCAAAAGAAATTTATCAGGCTCCAACTAATTTAACTTTCATTTACTCAAGTAAAGAATGTCTCAACTTTTAACAATTAATTCATGACAGTGAGCCTTTTTTAAAAAATCTTTTATTCCTCCTCATTTTAAGCAAATTATTTGCCACTCTCTTTTATCTCAAAAAGTAAACACATGGGACCAAAGAGGATGGCTGAGTGACAAAGAGTGTATACTGCTCTTCTAGATTACCCAAGTTCTGCTACCACAACTCACATCAGACAGCTCATAACCACTAGCTCCTGCCTCTCTAACTGCCACATGCACCTGCACAGACACAGACACAAACACATACACAGAATACATAAAAATTTAACATTAATCTTTTTAGAAGTGAGCATCTCCATCCCCATCTTATCTGCTGGTGTGATGGTAGGGCACTTTTCAGTATACTTTATTATGAAGTAAAATGACTTTTGGCATCCACTCTTTGACAGATGTCTTGAAATAAATAAAGACAGTAGAAGGAAGCATAACTGAAATTGCCTTCTTTGCTCTCTTTTTTAAATGGAGACTAAGTTCAGCAGAGTCCATAGCACATACTGTTGTCTAATCTCTGTACTGTCTGGATCATACTGTCATTACTCTAACTTACACTCCAGGAGATCTCTAACAGAGCATATCATGTGGTTTAAGAGGGTTTTCCAGCTGGGTGTTGGTGGTGTATGCCTTATGCCTTTAATCCCAATACTCAAGGAGGCAGAGGCAGGCAGATCGATGTGAGTTAAAGGCCAAACTAGTCTACAGAGTGAGTTTCAGGATAACCAAGGCTACACAGAGAAACCCTGTCTCTCTCGAAGGAGAGAGGGAGGGAGGAAGGAAAGTTTTCCCATGAACTACTTTCAATACTATCACAAATCTCTATGCAATAATGGGTTGTAATGTATTTCCTTTAAATGACTTTTCTTTATTTTTGTTGCTCTTTTTCTTTCTCTTAAATTTCCTGTGTATCCCCAAAACCAGAATCAGCACAAACACAAAACAAGCTGTTTCTCAGGTAGACCTTTCTCAGCACGTTCTGTTGAAGTGTGAGAAAATTATTAGCATCTAGGATAAGAACTTTTTGTTTCATGGAAACTTGAGTCATAGTTTTATTTATAATTTTTACACACAGCAAAATTGGCCATCTAGCCATTTCATATTTTACAAAAGAATCTTAGCTTTTTTCATGATTCCTAGTTTTGTTTCTTATTTCCATTGGGTAGATTATAGTAGCAATCACAGTGGCATATTTCCTAGAAAGAGGCTAAGAGGAAATAAGCTCCCTGCTTTACACATTTATTAGGAAATCAGGCTATGTCATATTTGAGAATGAATCTCCTGGAATTCTGTATTTGCATCTACTATACTTTTAAACTGACACAAATCTTGGGGTAAAAAAAACTGAGTGGAGAACATTTGTAACTAATCTCCAAGAACATAATTGAAAGGGCTGGAAATGTAACATTTACCCATCATTCACTCAGTCCTGGGTTCAATCCCCAGTTCAGGGAGCTGGAGAACAATGTGACTGAAATAATCTTCAAAGATACCTTAATGTTGTTTCCAAAATATAACACCAAAAACAAATATTTGTATTTGTTTGTAAGTTAATGGTAAGATAAAACAAGAAGAAAGAGATAATAGGAAAGTAGTCGAACTGAAATTTTCTCAACACCCCACCCCCACCCCTGGGTACATCTTGTTATTTGTTTGAAACAACAGTGTCTCATCTCACTCAGTTGCCCTGGCTGTCCTGGAACAAGCTGCCCTTAATCTCAGAAATCTGCCTCCTGAGAACTGGAATTTAAAGTGTGTACTACCATGTCCATCCCCATCTAGTTTTTATCTAAATAAAAGATAAAGTATTTCTAATCAGTTGCCTAAAAAGAGATTGGCATACTGTAATACATAATACTCAAAAGTAATGCATTAACTGGAAGAGGGAGATAGAAAGACCTGGAGGAGACAGGACACCACAAGGAGAACAACAGAGCCAAAAAACCTGGGCCCAGGTGGTCCTACAGAGACTGATGCTCCAACTAAGGACCCTGCGTGGAGAGGTCCTAGACCCCCTGTTCAGAGGAAGCCCATAGGTTGCTCAGTTTCCAAGAAGGTTCGCTAAGAAAGGGAACAGGGGCTGTCTCTGACATAAACTCAGTGGCCGGCTCTTTGATCACCAACCCCTGGGGGGTTCAGCCTTGCCAGGCCACCCTTGATGAGACCTGATAGTCTAGGGTCAGACAGAAGGGAAGGAGGTCCTCCACTATCAGGGGACTAGGGAAAGGGCAGAGGAGAAGACGAGGGTGAGTGGGACTGGGAGGAGATGAAGGAGGAGGCTACAGCTGGGATACAAATGGAATAAATTATAATAAATAAATAAATTAAAAAATAAAAAAGTAGTGCATTAAAAATGTTATAAGCTAATATATAGTATGAAAACCCTCTGTAGAACTTTTCTGGCTACAAAGTGAAACCCTGTTCCAAAATAAAGTGACTGACTCTATTATGAATTTTCATGTATGCATGTAATGAATTTTAATTATATTGACATATTTGTACCTGTATATTATACTTTGATTACATTCACCTCCCACATCATTCTCCTGTTCCTGACCCCCAGTGTGCCGATCCCCCTCTTCTGAAATAGGAAGGCTTAAGGGCTGGAGAGGTAGTCCTGTCCTTAAAGAGCTTGCCTCACAGAAATGAGGGCCTGCGCGTCATACCTAGAACTCACATTTTAAAAACCAAGCATGGGGCTGGATAGATGGCTCAGCAGATAAGAACACTGTCTGCCCCTCCGGAGGTCCTGAGTTTGATTCCCAGCAAGCACATGGTGGCTTATGATTGTCTGTACTGGGATCTGATGCCCTTTTCTGACATGCAGGCATACATGCAGATAGAACAGTCGTACATAAAATAAATGAAATCTTTTTTAAATAATAATAATAAACAAGCATGGGTATATATGTGTAATCCCAGCCCCGGGGGCACAGGGAGAACAGACAAGGCGATCCCTAGAGCTGACTAACCAGCCAGCCTAGACTTATCCATGAGCTTCAAGCCAATCAGAGACTCTGTCTCAGGGCGACTGGCATTCTGATATTCCTGAACATAATACCTGAGGTTGGCCTACATACCTACAGAATGAAATAAGACATACGACAAAAGACTCGATCAATATAGAATGAACTAGAAATTCACTTTTAAAATATCCACCAGCCATCTTTTAAATATGAGGAAAGGACTCAAGCACTCCCTTTGCAAAGGTAATATCTAGGTGGCCAAATGAGGATTCTTGTTCCTTTTTTTTTGTTTCCTCTTAACTTGTTATAGCAGAATATATATATAATGTTTGCTTTGTTTTATTTTGTTTGAGAGAGTCTCGCTGTGTAGCCATGGCTGACCTGCGACTCGGTTTGTAGAACAGGCTGGCCTCAAACTCACTGAGATCTGCCTGTTTCTGCCTCTAAGTGCTGAGATTACAGACATGTACCATGTGTATAATTTAGACACTTCCCTATGACAGATGTTATAAATTACTGTGTTTATAAAGAGCCAATATTATGTATAATTCCATTAAAATCTCATGTCCTGTAAATATTGTTGTTTTAGGCTCATGATATTTTGATGCCATAGACATATAAACATGCGGGATCTCAAGGATGTGACAGCAGGACTCAACAGATGGCTTCAAACATATTTACAACCTAAGAAAAATGTAGCTTTCCCATTACCCTGAAATTGTGAGCAAACAAGATCTCTCCCACCAAACCGCATGGCCTACTCATTCCTTCCCTCTCTCTGTTCCCTGAGCCATTGATGTCATAGCCCATACACAGCCACCTAAGGCTACCTTTGCAGGTCACTAATGCTGTCCTTGGAGGAAATAATGCAGGTGCTCATATGTGATAGAATGAATAGAATATAGAGGCTTCTTAGGTGTCCCACTGGGAATTATAAAGCTAAAAGGCACAGTGGTTGGGGGTGAGGGGAGTTAAGTAAAATGAGTGTCAAAGTGACATCAAAAGGAAGTTAAGGCAGTCCATCTGTTGTCTGTGAATAACTGGAATCATTTGGAGAGCTTTGGCAACCCCTGCATTGGGGCCTGGGGCTTTAAGTTTGCCCCATTAAGTGATTTTTGCTTGGTTGGGGAGGATGGATCCTTGGCCTTTTTGCAGCTCCTTTTTAGGGACTTATCAGTTCTAAGGACTACAAAGAGGAAGTGATAAAATTATCTTTTTAAAAATAGGTGACTTTCTCTAAAGAAATGGAGTCTCCTTCCTTCTGTCTTTAACCCTGGGCACCCAATGCTGTCTGAACTGAGAGCTTCTGGAACCATAAGGCCCTGAGGAATCAGCACTATCTGCCTCCTTTTGCCTGGCCTTCTCCTCAGCCCTTCCAACACTGATTAAGAATTCATGATAGCTCAGTTTTCTATTAATGCCTTGAACCATAAAGGTTTGCCACTTGTTCCAGTAAGAAACATGGTAGCAGTGGTTGTCTGAACTTTGGTGTTTTTTGGTTTTGGTTTTGGTTTTGGTTTTTTACGGATCTTCAGCTTTTTTATTCTATCCATTTTTTAAATTCTTTATTAATTACACTTTATTCACTTTGTATCCCCCTGTCGTTCCCTCCCCCCTCCCTTCCCAATCCCTCCCTTCCTCCACCCTCTGCATGCATGCCCCTCCCCAAGTCCACTGGTAGGGGAGGACTTCTTTTCCTTCCTTCTGATCCTAGTCAATTAGGTCTCATCAGGAATGGCTGCATTGTCTTCTGTAGCCTGGTAATGCTGCTTCCCCCTCAGGGGGAGGTAATTAAAGAGCAGGCCAATTAGTTCATGTCAGAGACAGTCCCTGTTCCTATTACTATGGAACCCACTTGGATACTGAACTGTCATGGCTACATCTGTGCAGGGGTCTTAGGTTATCTCCATGCATAGTCCTTGGTTGGAGTATCAGTCTCAGGAAAGAACCCTGTGCTCAGATTTTTTGGTTCTGTTGCTCTCCTTGTGGAGTTCCTGTCCTCTCCAGATCTTACTGTTTCCCACTTCTTTCCTAAATGCGCCATTTGAATACAGTTGCATTGTAATGAAAATATAGTCTATTTCAAAGAGATCTGTAAGTAGTTGTGTTGTGTTGTGTTTTGTTTTGTTTTTCGAGACATGTGACCAGGACCAGGATGGCCTTGAACTCACAGAAAATATTTTCTAGTTCATACATTTTCCAATAGCTTTTGTTACCAACTGAATCATTTTATTTTCTTTCTCACTGATAAGAAAATGTTAATACACTGCAGTTTAATGTTTTTACTGTGCTGCTTTGCTGAATGTCATAACCTCCTGTGATATATAAGACCATGGCGGGTGAAGACAATGCAGCAGAAAGTTTTTAACTGACAGAAATTTTTCATATGTTATATTTTTCTATTTTCTTTATCTATCTCCTCTGCCAAGCAAATAACAAACTGGAAATAAGATTTAAACTTATAAGATCCAGCCAGCTTCTAGCTAACTAGATTCACTAGTTCAGTGTATCAGCATTTGGCCTCTTGGCAGGTACAACAGGAAGCCTGCAGTATACATTTGCAAAAGAGGAAACATGTTGCTGGTGGCATCTTCAAAGTTGGAATGAAGGAGCTTCTGACTTGGGAATTGCCTGAAGGCGGCTATTCCAGAGTTAAGATCCAAGATAGAAATCATTACCTTAGCCCAGGACACAAATTGTCCTTAACAAGAAGCATTGGTTAATCTAGGGGTTATGTGCAGTAGTCCAAAAGAAATCCGGGTTCCATAAAGAGAGTGCAAAACTTTTTGCTGAAAAGGTGACTCCAGTAGACTTTGTGCCATTTGCCCAGGCAGAGTCTGTGTTAAAACTCCTAGCAGGTCTTGTTCTGCAAAGGACCTGCTTGAGGTGTGTTGTGATTCACAGTGCTGAGCGTATATTGTCTATAAGGTCACTATCCCAAGACAGAAGGCCAGATCCATGCTGTTTGTCTGATGGTCCATAGTAAAGGCCATTAATACTATATTGACATCACCATATGATCAGACATGGTGTGCTAAGAATTAAGATGTTGATCATACTCTGTGACCCACATGATAAAGCTATCCCTAAGAAGCACCATGGAACCCAGAGATGAGATCTACCACCAGCTCCACCTCAGAACAAAAGGTGCAAGGCAAGAACCACCTGCCATGGTCCATCAGCCTCTGAAGCATCAGAGGATTTCCCTCACAGCTGTATCTAGAGCCTAGATATTGCTATATGAAAACAGTTAATAAAATCATAAACAGACACAAAAGAGATTATCGTTATTAAGACCTAAATGCATATAACAGTAATTAAATTTTGGAGTAGTATATAATTCTGTAACTTGCCAACCTCCTGTCCTGGACACATTACATATTATCAGTGTTAATTTCTCCACATTTTCAACAGATTAGGACAAAATCAGAATTTTTGTTGTCTACTAAGAAAAGGAAAGCCAAATTCAGAGACCTTAGGCCATGGCTTTCTTTGTTGTTAACACATTCATTCCATAAGATCCATATTTGTTTTCAATCTAGGCTATTTGCTTACTATATTGTTTTGAACCGTTTTTATCTCTGAATTCAGTCATCCCTTGGACCCACGCCTTGGAAAACCCAATTTAAAACTCTAAAGATGCTCAAGTTACTTGTATGAAATGACATATTAATGCATAGGACCTCTGTACACTCTCGCATGTAATTTATAGCTCTAGACTCTTTGTAACGCCTGCCACTGTGATGCTTTGTAAATAGTTGTTGCACTGTATTCTCAAAAGAATATGCAGGAGAAGTCAGTGTGTAACTTTTTTCAGAATAGAGTATTTTGGTTTGAGTTTCTAGTACAGATGTCATTTTATTAGGGTTTTTTTTTTCAAGGTTTATTTTTATTTGTGTGAATGTTTGTCTTTGTGAGCATATACAAGCATGTGCAGGTGCCTGCAGAGGCCACAAGAGTTCATCGGTCGTCTGGAGCCAGTTTAAAAGTTAGAGCCATGACTCCATGTCATGGGTACTGGGAACTGAACTCAGGTCCTCTGAAAGAGCAGCCAGTGCTCGTAATGGCTTAGGCATCTCTCCAGCCCTGTTCAAGTACTTTTTTAAGTTTTTGTTATGGTTTTTTATCATCATGATTGGATAAATCCAAGAATATGGAGCTGGCAGCTTGAGAGGTCAGCTGCCTATGAGCTAGTTAGCTCGGAGACGGGAGAACTAGCAGGAGAAAGGAAGTCTAGCATCATCAGTGAAGGACCCCAGAGCCAGAACCAAACAGAGAGCCTTCAAATGCCCAACAGGTGGCACTTCCTATCAGTTTTCTGCCCTCCATTCCCAGTCAACCACATGGAGGTTCAGAGGTCAGAGACCAAACATCTGCTAGACTGAACAGTGTACTTTACAAGCTTCAAAAACAGAAGTCAGTTTCATAAAAGATATTGAGCGCCAAGAGTCTTCTTGGAAAAGAATCTCCAGAACTGCTACACGGAGAAGCTCTGCACAACTAAAGTTACGAGAGGCCATTTCAAGAAGAAAAGAAAGAAAACATTCCAGGACAGGATGATGGCTTTCCGTGAGATTGCCGTTAACACAGGGTAACTGGCTCAGGAGACAGGCTGATGGCTCAGAGAGATGGCTCAGTGCTTAAGAGTGGGTACAGCTCTTACAGAGGACTTAAATGTGGTTCCAACCATATTAAGGGGCCCACAGCTTTTAACTCCAGCTCCAGGGGATCTAAACCCCTCTTCTGGGCCCCATGGCACCTACCCTTACTTGTAGACACACATGTATGCACATACTTAAAAAATAATTTTTGTAAGGGGCTCAAGAAAAGCAAAGCCAATTTGAAGCCTGACTGGTGGACGTAATCTATTTCACAGGTGCCATAGGTCAGGTATTCACATATAGACTTTTTGAAGTTTAAAAAAATATATATCAAGAGCCCCCTAGTGCTTTCTAGCAAGGTTTGATTTTTGAAGTAGAAGCTAGATACATACTTAGAAAAATAATTGAACAAAGTATCAGAATGGAAAGATTCAGTATCTAGGCATTCAGAGGATGTAGGACAGGTTTGGAGGGCGTTTGTTTGTCTGTTTGAAGAGAAAGCTTCAGATGGATTTAGGATATTCCCACGGAGACAATGAAGAACAACCAAATTGTTCTATACAAATACAACCAATACCAGTCACCAGTGCCCTCTTTCTTGAAAATACAATGCATAAGTCAGTGAAATAATAAATTTTGTCCATCCTTCAACTTCGATCTTTCTTCTCTAGCAAATCTGGTCCTCTGCCTGCCTTATCACCTTCATGTGCTTTGGAGAGTACCAAAAATAGCGATACCCAAATGTGTGCCTACTAGACATTTCCTTGAAAATAGCAGCTGCTCTCTCATCTGGCCCTCACTGACTGCCTTTTCCCTAGACACTGACCTAGTCATGCTGTCTGGGTTGAAACCATCCCATGCTATTCCATGCAGTGGCATTAGAGCTTCTGTGCTCTCTCCTAGGGTACCCAGCCCAGGTATGTTCTGGCAGATGCCCTGTTCTGACCCTGCCTGAACCATGACAACACATGGCAGTAATAGTATGAATCTTTAAATGTTTAAACTAGTAGATGTGTTATTCTTATCAATCTTTTTTTTTTTCTTCTGGATTTGCCTTCTTGTAGACTTTCCTTGACCAGCCTGATGTTAAGAGCTATAGGCCACAGGTAGAAGCCCACTATATAGCCAGCATAGACCCCTCTGTGGCACGTGCCTGGGAGAAGAATATGGCTACATTCAATTTGCATCACCAGTAGAACCTGCTAACTGTTTTTGTTCACATTTTCTTATGTGGCTTGAAATTCTTTGAAGTACCTGCTGACTCCTCATTAGTACATAAGTAAATATACCTATATATGTTGTATATACATATCTAATTTGTATTTGCATGTGTTCATAGACACACATACATACATATATGCATACATACAACTTTTAGTGTGTAGAACTATTCTTTCTCCTTCCCCCATACCTCTTTGTCTGTGCCTAGCCCTGAAGCAAACACAGGAGGTTATGTATGGTATTATTGCCATGGTGCTTAGTTTCATACACACACACACACACACACATGCACACACGTGCACACACAGACACGCATGCACACACACGCCTGTGTTCTCTTTGCATCAGACTTGAACCTGGCTGACAGCGGGGCCCACCAACAGTGGCCACAGTGCTGAGATTGGCCAGCAGTTGCCTGACTGGGAGGTCCCACTACAGTCTTTGCCTACAGGCTTCACTTAAATCTAACTCAGGTTGCCCAGCTGTGGCTCAGACACTGTTAAAATTGAGAGATACATTCAATTTTAAACCAAGAACAAATGAAATCTGTCTTCTAAAGAAAAGTAGGAATGGCCTCCTGTGGCATTTCTGTAAGGGACTAATATGTTGATCTTGGAGAAATTGGGAGCCATCTTTCATGTTTTCATTATTAAGCCAGGTGAAATGAAAACAAAATCTCATTTCTAAATGACTCTTCTGGGAATTCTCCTGTGTTGTTTCTGTTTTAAAGTAAACTGCACTATTTCTTTTGTAGTTAAGGCATACAGTTGAAAATACTGAATTTCAGTGTTTAGAGTTTTGTTTTTTGCTTTTTAGCTTTAGTTATTTTTCTACTGCAGTGACAAAATACCATGACTAAGGCGACTCATTAAAGAAAGCATATAATTTGGGGCCCACAGTTGCTAGGGTTAGAGTCCCTACCCAACACAGTGGGGAGCAGGTAGCAGGCCTGGGTGCTGGGCAGTAGCTGAGAACTTATATCTGAACCACAAGCACAAGACAGAAAGGGACCTAACTGGGAGTGGAGTGGCCTTTTGAAACCTGAAAGCCCACCCCCAATGTCACACCTCCTCCAACAAGGCCATACCTCCTAGTCTTTCACTAACAGTTTAACAAACTTGGAACCAGATAGCCAAACATGAGCCTAAGGAGGCCTTTCTTCTTCAGACCACTGCAGACACCATCTAATTGCTTCCTTTTTGTAAGCAGAGCTTACACAGAGAATATTTGATAACATTAGCTGGCTGTGGATATCCAGTTGTGTGAGGGGCATTTGCTGTGGACCCACCTTCAACGGTGAAAGAAGCTTTCTTAGAACCTGGCAATAAAGCACCAATTACCAGAGCACTGCATCAGAGTCCACATTCACATAAATGTGGGCTTTTCAGTGAACTTATCAAAGAGAAAATAAACTCAATGCATTAAATCATGGCTTTTGACCCAACATGTCATTCTTGATCTAGGCAAAAGAGAGGAGGGGGCGGGAGCTTTTACACTGTTTATAAATCAGCATACATTCTTGCAGTTCTAAAAAGATTGTAAAGACGTTTTTTCTTTGCCCTGAAGATCACAGCCTGGCTGACCTAGTCTGCCGCTGTTTACGTGAGTGCACTGGGGATCTTCCTGGAGATGGCTTTGGTCTTCTCTCACCAGGCAAGATTCAAAGTACAGAGTGGCTGTGTACTTATTCTTCCTGCCAAACAACAGTTGGCCTGAAGCGAGGGGTTGAGGAAGGTCGTGATAGTGTGTGTTACGGTATGAAACCCCACAGATCTACAGCAGCTGCAGAGTCGCTTAGTCAGGATTCAGACATGCACGTGCATGCTCTCACACACTCACTTCCTGTCTCTGAGAGAACCAAGGCTCTTCCCTGTGTCAGATGCAAAAATACAAGAGAAGGTTTGGGTTCAACTTGCATGAAACAGATCTGGCATAGTGCTCTTTCACTGTTTGTTTAAAAGATTGCCATAGATATTTATGATGTAGGGCTTCATTCCAGTTTCCAAGAACAATGTACAGCTTTGTGAGAAGCTGCAGCAGGTCAACCACCCAAACTAGAAATCCTTCTAAGACATAGCCACAGCTCCGGCCATCCTCCACATACATGCTTTCATGCTGTTGCACTCTGTATCATTTCGTGCCTCCATTTCAAATGCTGCTTCAGCAAGCTCAGTATGAGCAGTGCACATAAACACACAGTTCCTTGGGCGCAATGCCTGCCCCCAGCACTTGGGGACACCTGAATCATTAGCAGGTACCTAGGGTCACTTACCTTTCCCAGGATCTGTGTATTCTCCATCTGAAGTTGAACATCAAGAAGCCATATTTTATCATTGTGTAGATTAGGAACCATGTGCCTCATCCCTGGAGATGGCTCCATTCATCCTGACTTCTGGCTGTATCCATGGAGCACAGTGGTCCTCTTCAGAACTAACAAAATTCAGTAGCTTAGCTATCATAATGGACTGCACATGCTTTTTCTTTCCCTTTCATGGCAAATATCCAAGAAGGGAGATGGCACCCATTGAAAAGTTCACAGCTGAGTATGCAAGATTATAATTCTGCATTGTTACTTCTGGAGGAGACATGTGAAATAACAGGTTGACTCAGCCTGCCTCCACGCAAATCTCAAGACTTTTTTCTCTGTGTGTTTTTGCTCACCACAGAAATCAAATGTGTTCACAGGAATCAAATTATGTATGATACCTTGGAACATACACAAGTCTGAGAACTATAAAATGCCAAGTAGGCATTTGCTTGGGTTAATGCTGCAAGCCTTTTTAAGTACATTCCCATGTATTATCATCATAACCTTGCAGTAGCTGGGACAAGCAGTTATTACCTTTTGACATGATAAAACAGGTGTGACACTATGTAAGAAGGTAATAACAGAGCTGGCCTTGAAAGTCAGGAAATAGTCCCATTCATATGCATGATTTACACACACACACACACACACACACACACACACACGGAGCCATTGAAACACAGTTGCTGAGAAGTGATAGAATTTGCCAGCATCAGTAATTTCTATTCTGTGTCTGCAATCATGGTAGCCGAGTTTTATTATTAGCATCATAAAGATGGGATCTTTCTGTTCAGATGGGATCTGAACAGCTGCCCTGTGTTTCTGTAGTATTGTTTTTGGTAAGCCTTGTAATCCTCACAGTAGGGGATATAGTGATCCTCCACAGAATGGAAGCAATATTTCTGAATCATCCTTCTTTCCATCGATACATTCAACCAATCATCCTTTTAGAATGATGTTGTATACTGAAGTCCCAGACCTAGAGCGCAGAGACCTGAATTGTGATGCCTCACTTTGACAGAGTCCAGTTGAGAATGTTACTGCAACCTTGTAAAGTTGATGGCTTTTAAATGGGTAAAATGAGATTCTGAATTGTGTTTTCTCATTTATCTTTGACCTGTGTGGTGTTAGGTTTATACAAGCTACTTTTTATTAAGCATATTCCTCCCACTGATGGTGACCTCTTTCACCCACCTAGGGCCAGGGGACCAGTGATAAGGGGCCAGCAATATAGTAAGACATCAGCCATATATAGACCCAATTTGCAATGTTTATGTGAAATTCCCTCTGCTGTTTAATTCCACTAAATTGCATTTTTATGTTAACTTAATAAGCTAATATTTTATGAACTTGTAAGATTGAATGTGTAGAATGGAATCAATATTTCTGATAATTACTTGATGGGGGTGGAGAGGTTCAGTAAAAAGTCATTTAAAACTTCCAGGCTGATATTGATTAAAATTAGTGGCTTTAAGATCTAGAATATCTAATTGCAGGGTTGGGTTTTCCCCCCCTTATGGTTTATCCAAGAGCTTAGGTTAAAAAAAAAAAAAAAAGTTGCCCCGGCATTTATGATAACATTCAGCAGGTAATTTTCTTTACTAGATTTAGCAAGTAATTTAGAATTGGTGCATTCTGTAGAGGTTGTTCTCAGCTTTATTGCTGCAATTTAACATATATGTCTAGGATGTTGTACTTCTAAGGGACAAGCCCTCTGCTTCCTCT
Source organism: Meriones unguiculatus (assembly GCF_030254825.1). NCBI lineage: Eukaryota > Metazoa > Chordata > Mammalia > Rodentia > Muridae > Meriones > Meriones unguiculatus. The sequence continues at coordinate 51,534,023 of NC_083366.1, read as the reverse complement.
TTTGTAATTAGTAGAATCCGTCTTTGTTTCTGCATTCACTGTGTACATGGTCACTTTACTCAAGTGGCTCTAAAAGCATCAACAACATCTTAGAGTTGTTGAGTGTAGTATAACACTGTTCTCCAGTTCTGGCTGACAGTCAGAATATATGTGTAAGACGTGTAACAGGGATGGTCTTGATGAGGCTCCCTGTTAGAAAGCATGGGTTCCAATGGGAATGTTGAGTCATTGTTCACTTGCTTCTGTACCACCCGTGATGATGGAGGCACAGGGTGTGCTGCTGGTAATTTCCTTTTACCGGAAGGAGACTAAGGCTCTGGGAAGGCAGGTAAGGTTTCCCTTCATGGACCATCTCATCTGTTTAGTTCTAGAGCCCAGTTTCCTACCAAAGTGGGCTGGCACAAGCACATGCTGTTACAACCTGAGCTCTTCATTGTAATTTAAGATTATCAATTAAAACAAAGGTTTTTAAAAAAAATAGTATATTTTGTTCATCATGGGGACATAAGCAAAATTAGATGAATGCTTCATTTTAGGAGCCTGAGAGTCCTGAGATCTCAAGTAAACATATTAAAAACCTGCATCAGTTATAATAAGATTGGTCTACAGATTAATAAAACATTACTAATGTTAATTATATAATCAGATCACCAAGTTCATTAGTACAGATCACTGAGTAGATTGCTGGCCCTCTGGTCATATTAACTGCCTCACCTGCCTGAAAAATAGACCTCAGCCCCCAGCAAAGCAGGCCCCAAAAGGAGGGCTTCAGAAAGATAGTCTCCCACATTCATACAGCTTGGATAATGAGATTGGTGAGTCCTTGACTTAGGAAGCCATATACAGGACCTCTGTGGTGATATGAGAAGGAGGGTGCAGGCATGAAGTAGACAGCCAGGCCAGAGACAACAGCCTGATAGTTCCAGCCTCCACATGTGCTGCCAGCCCCTTCTTCTAGGTAGAATAAGATAAACTTTCTTTCTTGGTTAGAAGGATATCAGATTGTTAGGTGAATGTTTTCATTCCCTGAATCATTTAGGATGCACGCACTGAAGATACAGTACCTGGCTTCTCCGGTTGCAAGTTGCTTATTGTCTGTGGGTACCTCCCAGAGAGACTTGGGGTATTAGATGGTAACATTTTCATAACAAATGCTTCTGGTATCACGAAATGGCTAGCCCTGTTCAATTGCTCAGGAAGGGAACATTGCAGCACAGGAGAAACACAGGGTTAAGAGTCTTCCCTCTTTACTTGCCATGAGTAAGCCACCTAACTCTGGCTAGTACTGTTTCTCCAAAGGCTTTGTTGTCAGACCATGGTGCTATTAAAATATGGTGGAACTTTTAGGAGGTACAGCCTAGAAGAGGAAGTGCTCTTGAAGGGAATAGTCAACCCCAGCCCCATCTTGATTGGTTTCCAGGCACCATGAACTGTGCAGGCTTCCTCTGCCATGGTGTGTTCTGCCACAAGCCCAGAAGCAACAGAGAAAACCAGAGGTTTCTGAATCCTCTGAAAGCCTGAGCCAAAAAGACTCCTTTTTAAGTTGATTTTCTCAGATACGGTGTCACAGTGACAGACAAGTACTTTTGATTTGTGACTTGTCTCTGAGTTCTTTCCCATTTCTGGTAATATGTGAACTGTACTTTCACTCATATATTGCTTGAGTCTCACCTGCTAGATGCTAGGGGCTGTGTGCAGTGCAACAGTGAATGCCAAAAAGACCTTGGCTTCCTAGATCCTTCCATCAGCCAGGGGGTGAAATCATACAAACTGATTCTTAAGGAAAGTCAGAAGTGGGAAATACCAGTACAGAAAGATGTGAACTGAGTCTCTCAATGCCCTAAGGACTTACTTGATGCTTGCTATACATGTGTCTTAGGGTTTTATTGCTGTGAAGAGACACTATGGCCACAGCAAGTTTTATAAAGGAAAACATTTAATTGGGGCTGGGTTACAGTGTCAGAGATATAGTGCATTATTGTCATGACAGGAAGTATGTAATTGTGCACACAGACTTGGTGCTGGAGAAAGAGCAGAGAGTTCTACATATGGATTACAGCAGGAAGAGACTGAAACACACTTCATGGAACAAGGCCACACCTCCTCATAGTGCCACTTCCTATGGTGAGAGAAGGCAATAGGCAGGTAGAACCCAGATGCTTTTCTATAAGCAAGGATGGTGTGGTAAGGGGCAACAGTGGGTGAACCTTCAGAAAGTGGCCAGAGCCAGGTAGGGTCAACCCAAGCATGCCTGAATAGGAATGTGCTCGTAGAGGAGGCCTGGAGGCTGGGGTTGTGGTTAACTCAGCAGGCGCCTGGTGCTCTGCTGTTTGCAGTTCTCATGTGTATCTGGTGTCTCACATTCTTTGTGACAGATGCTGGAGGGTAGACTATTATTGAAAGGATAATTATGCTGATAGCTAACAATGAGTGTCTTCACTCCCCAGGCACATACCTTAGACCTCCCATGCTGAAGAGGTGGGTGCTAGAAGAACCTCTACTTTACATAGGAAGGAACATGACAAAGATAAGGAACTTAACCAAGATCAGACAACTAGAAAGTAGAAGCCTATGGTGGCCTTAAGAATTCCCAGACTGCTTGAGGCAAAAAGGAAATGAGGTGCAAGAGGGGAAAATCATACTGGAAAAGAAAGACTTACAAGGAGAACAGATAGAGCCAATTGTGTTCATTTGCCATTAAAAACTGAGACTCAGGATGGAGGGTGGAGTGGCTTTATGGTAATGGGTGCCTAGTTCACCACCATTAATAATCATGTGACCTCCACAGAGTTCACACATTGAGCTGCAGCAGAACAGATGTGCTCTGGCACGTCACTGCCTCTTAATACCTGAAATATGGGTTAATATCTGAATGTTGGCAACAGAGGCACACAGGCCTGATCCTTGGCTCTGTGCACTTAACATTTGCCCTTCTTTATATTTATCCTAGAGATTGACATTATTGTTAAGAGATGGATGGCTTACTTGTAGGAAATCAGTGATAGCATGAGATGGACAAACTTCCCTGATGAGCTAGCAGGACAGCTGCCCTTGGAGTGGCTCCCAACTGAACACGCATTTATATCTGTGTTTTTTAGAGAGGATTGTGTGTATATTTAGTTTTTACATATTCAGATAAGATTATATGCTACATATAAATTGCTTCAGATTCTTTTATTATGTCATGATTTTATTATTTCAGTCACAGCTCAGAGGAATATTTATTTGAAGCTCTGGCCATCTACCCCCAGAAGCACCTGGGATACCCTGACTTGCATAGCCCCCAAGGACCTTTACGGATTATTTTTTTAGTATTATTAATAAGACATGCAGAGTTTTTTAAATAAGTTTTTCTCCATCTTTAGAATAATTTTGGGAATGTGTTTCCAAACTATCTTTAAGGACCAGTGGTATGAGATGTAACTTTGAAAGCAGACGTCTAAGGCTTGAATCACAGCTTTATAGCTTTTCTGACCTTGGCCAACTGCTGAAATTCTCTCTCACTTCACGTTTCAGAGGGATAAGGAGCCAGACACCATCCTTGACTCCTGTGTCCTCTAGACCGGAAGTATTAATGAGCTGATGCTCAGATACTCTTAATCTAGGATGGAGGTGCCCTCACAAGAAACTCTCCACGGCAGGCATTCTTTGCCAGCATGCCTTTCCCACACATCTTGACTTCTTGCAGGTCCTCATTTTATGATCATTGCCACATTAGTACCTATTTGACTCTAAAACCTGAAAACATCACTTTTATTAATGAAAGCATCTCTGTTTATTAATGAGCACTCAGAATTATGCCTGCAACAGAAACTAAATTGGCTATTACTCACCCAATAATTCCTAAAATGTGTCACCTCAAAACCATAGAAGTACAATAATTAATGGAAATTTTTAGGTTTAATGTACAGTTTTGAAATATCAAACAAGCATCATGTCAGAAAATGAAATTTTGTTAAAGATCTATTTTTATGGAGGTCAAGAAATGAATATGTGAATTCTGATTTTAAAAATTACAAAATATATTTGATTTTATCCTTGACACATTGTAAGCAGCGAGGTAATTTTTTATGTGTATTTATGGGTTTAATTGGCGGTCATTTCATAATTTATTTCACATGCATATAAATGAAAAAGGCTTCAAGTAAGAAGTTATGTCTTCAAGAATTATTGGTGCTGTTTGGGAAGAACTGGGTTTTGTTCTTTCGTTTTGTTTTGTTTTAACTCAAGGGCAGTTTCATTAATTTGAGGGAAAGTTACATTGCAGGCAAGCTAGCAATCTCAGCAGCTGCTAAGTGAAGAGATATGAGTAAGAGCAAGAGAGGAGGTCATGGCTGTTGAATTAATTTTTTACTGTGTGTGTGTGTGTGTGTGCATTCCCAACAAGCATTATATATCACCTAATTTGAACCTGTTTTTCCTAGCTTTCTTTCTTTTTTCTCTCATCCATATTTTTGCTCCTTAGAACATTTAGAAGAAACTAGCCTTGCTCAAGGCTTGTTCAAATGTTGGCCCAGATCAGGACTCTCCCTCACAGCACCAAGAAGTCAGCCCTGTTAACCACAGGTGTGGGACTTGGACTGGCCTCTGCTTCTTCTTGATGCTCTCAGTAAGTGCTGTGACACTGAGTGGGTGTCTCCACACACAGGCTAGGTGAGCACAGGTGCTTATATGCACCCAGGTAAATCTCTCCCCACCAGTAAGTGTGCTGGAGGAGGGCGGACTGAGAGGGCCTTCCTGCCTGTGTTATCTGAGCACTTACCAGACGTGAGTAGAGATAGTGAGGGAGCACTGGGGTCGGGGAGGGGAGTGAAGAGACACCCTAGGTATCCTTCTGCCCCTGGTAAGGAAATGCTTGGCCAAATCCAGGAACTAAAAAAGAAAGTTGGAGGTTTTTTTTCCTGTTCTGCTTGTATAGTGATAACCCACAGTTTCAATTGTAACCTCATATTGATTCTCAAAGAGAAGCGACACTTAACCAAATCCTGGTCATGACATTCTGAAATGATTGTTTCTTGGTGGCCTAATTAGGTGCTTTATTATCTAGCCCAAGGTCCAGCTAGACCATGACTTCACATTTGCTTCCTGGAGCAGTTAACCTGGTTAAAGAGGAGAAAATTCTTTCATGGCCTTGTTTCCCTGAGAAAATCAAAGGAATTCAGATGGAATGTAAATCTATGTTTAAATTCTTAATAAGCAGGATTTTTTTTCTTGCTAAAACACAAATAATGCAGCAAAGCTTAACTCCTTACCACCCAATTGAGAATATCATTAAAGTAGAAAAATCCCAAATCTCTTCAGATAACCAGTGGCTGTGGTTTTGCATCTGGCCTTTGGATTGTGAGTCCTGACTAGGAAAAGCCTCTCTGAGAGGATGTTATGAGCTCACTGTCCAAACTATAGATAGACATGCTTTGTCCACAATGTCAAAATTCATTGAGCAGCATTAAGTCCACAATACATCTGTTTTGATGCCTGAAATTTACCAAGTAATCTAGGTTTCCTTTGAGACTGTGGCCTTTAGCAATCACAGGTTCTTTTATTCCTGTCTTAATTACTGTCAACTCTTCATACCACATGTCAAACAATAATACAAGGGAGTGAATGATTATGAAAGGGTTAAAGAGGGGCAGAGAGCTATGGAATGCAAACAAAGAGTCCTGGGTATGATTAAATAAACTGTTGAGGAATCCAGTTTGAGAGCCTCTTAGGTGCCCAAAGCCTCAAGTGCAGGACCACTGAAGCAAAACATAGGACCAGGTCCAGGTGCATAGGTGAATGGACTGTCAGAACTCAAGTGGACCACATAAAGCCCAGGGAATATAGTGAGCTGAAGCCCTAGGGACAGCCAGGAGTTTTCTGTCAGTGCCTTGACAGGCACCAGATGGTCAGGTGACAGGGCCTCACTGTCGCAGCACTGGGTAATCCCTCTTCCTACGTTATCCAGGTGAAGAAGTTGCCCTGCTTTGGTGTCATGAACCAGGCTTTTCTGATAGGATTTTTATGGCCAGCACCTGTGTGCCCCCAGTCTCCTTCAGGTTGGGTAACACTTTTACCTACATGAAGAAGTTTCTCGTCACTTGTGGTGGTGTCTGCACAGATAAGGTGCAAAGTCATTCTGCCTCAGCATTTGCACTCAAAATGGAGCCAACTGCTGCTTTGTAAAGTGGAGTCAGCTAGGGCACAGTCTGAAAGGACTGTAAAAAGCACTGGTTCCCACAATACAGAATACCTTAGATCAGGGCAATAACTCAGAGCAGGTCACAGCATGATTCCAGAGGACAAACGATGACAAGAGCATTCACACTGAACTAGGTGCTTTTCTGAAAATTGGTCCAAAGAAACAGTGGTCTGCCCTCTCCCTCTCCTCCATCAAATTCCTGAATAAGAATAAGAACAGTTTTCTAGGATATCAAGCCTTGGGATAGTTAATATTGGAGACCTGGTGGCTTCAACTTGACAATATCCATCAGTGAAAATAGAAAAATCCATGACTCCTGTAGTCTTCTTTTATTATTTGCTTTAGTTGACACATGCTGTCTGAGTTTTCCTGGGTATACATATTCACCATTACTAACGAGGGCACCAGCTCACCTAGAAAGGGATTCTGTCCAAGTCCCGCTTAGTGAACCAATGGATTTATTAGGGTTATTTACAGGAGCATGCACAAAATACACCATCAAGAAGTCCCCAGTCAACCTTCCACCTTCTGTGTTCTCTGGCAGCAGCTGGGGCAGGAAGGAACCACCCTCCAGTGAGGTCTCCTTACCTGCGCACTCCTTCCACGAAGCAATGGCCAGAGCCCTGTCGTTGCTGTAGACCCCACTATCAGTGCTTGTTTCAGCGCCATGCCTGTGCTCAGGCTTGTGTAGGTCACCACAGCAGCTCTAACACAGAAGAATCAGCTCCACTATGGCACATAGTAATCATTCTTAATTCTGGGGAAGACTGTGATGTTTCAATACACATATACCATGTGTAGTTTTTTTTAAAGCCTGGTTATGTCCTCTAAAGGGGGATAAAGATTTTCCAGGGGTCACAACACCAGTGCCCTCTACACTAGTTTCCTTAGCAGTTGTGTCAGTTGAAACTCACGACACAGAGCTGCAGAGAGACTGGACTTCCCTGGGGCACATGGGAGACTAAACATCCTAGCACTTTTCAGGGAAAGCAGAAATAGAAAGGGAACAGCCAAGAACGGGTCATCAGTAGCATCATCTGCGAGAGTGGGTCCATTACAAGGGTCTGGGAGCCTACATTCAGTACATACAGCAGGTATTGCCTGGTGGATTAGTGAAGCATTCACTTGGTTTTGAATCCTGGCCGTCACCCTGGACAAGACCCTTGCATCTCAGTTTTCACTGATAAACATGAAGATGACGGTACCTCCTTCAGAGGATTTTTGTGTGATGAATATTATACCTGACCCAGACCCTTGTTCCTAGTAAAATCTAATCCTAAGGGCAGGGCATGATCGAGGCAGCCTCAGCAGTGTCACAGGCATTTGTTTACTAGGACTGAAGAGGGTGAGGATGCTTCCACTGTGCCATTAAACTAGCAAGCAGTGATACAGGGGTGGGTGAGCCATCCTGTGCTCTAGCCCAGGCAAGCAGGTCGGAAAACAGTGCTGGAAGCACCATATGCAGTGAGAGGGAATTAAAATATTTTAGGCAGTGAAGTGATAATAGAAAATATATGTGTTAGAGAAATTGCAGAACCAAGAAAATGTAATTGTAGAGAGTTGATAATAGAGGCATAATTTCCACGTAGAAGAACCAATGTAGAGCTCATTTGAGTGCTGGCAGAAGGGAATGACGGTGGAAGAAAAAGGGGTGTGGGGGTGATAGGGATAAGATAAATGTTGATTATGCTGGGTGAGGAGGGTCAAGAAACAGCTCTGGTCAAGCAGTATAGATCTAGCAGTCAATACTGTGAGAGCACTGGTAATGAAGCCATGGGGATAAATGAGACCACAGGTGGTAAATATTTATTAAACGCGTATTGGTGGGTTTCTGGTATTCTGTAGCATTGCCTATCAATATGCATGAGGAATGAAGGCATGAAATGAATTTTCTGCTCCTTCACAGCCATCTCTCCTGTGATTTCTTCCCCCCACCAATTGCTTCCCCTTTAGATGAAGCTTTTTTTTTTTTTTTTTTTAACTCTGTGGACAAGAAAGCGTTAGCTGTCACTGAGAAATACCACAGCTATCACCCTCCCTGTCATGGTGATGAAGAGCACTGGCAGGAGTCAGGAAGCCTCTGGGTCTTAGTTTTCACCCCATTTCAGGCCTGACTCCTGGGTATTGGCCACTTAAAATTAAGGTATTGCCTAACCCTCAGTTTCCCCCTCCTGCTAATAGGATCAACAATGTAGAACAGCCATACAAGCTGTATGTAAAGATGCATTCATTAAGATTGGTTGGCATTCACCTGGCCTACAGGAAATGGTCAGGTGTGAACTGTTAACACTGATAGCCAAGTGGAATTGCCTTTCCTTTGTGTAAATATAAATACATGTGACTCTTGCCTATCAGCCGATGTGTTTGAAATAGCAGATTGGTGTTTCCCACAGGGACGTACCCAGTCATTCCTGATTTCTAGATGCTGTCTCCCTGCTAGAAGAGAGCACCTGACTTTCTTCCTCTCATGCTCTAAATAAGACATGTTTCATTCTCTGGGAGCCTGTCCATCTAGCTGAGGCTCACCATTGGCCTTGTGGCCTATTCTAGCACCTGTGACCATCACATTTCGCATGATGCCAGGCACCAGAGAAGTCATCTGCTGCAGCCCAACAGAGAAGGCCTTGAGCCTCAAAGTTGAGTGCCATACAACTCAAATGGATCCCTGCTCCTGGATTTAGTTATTTCTAACACGGTGCTTGGAACAATAAGAGATTTCCCAGCTCCCATGGCTGTAGGTAGCTGGGATTCTGTGGAAAAGGTGGAGAAAATTGTGAAGAAGACATTTAATTGGCATGAGTCTCATAAATAAGCTATTCTTCCTTGTGCAAACTGGGGCAGGCATTCCCTCTCCCAAGGCCAGAGAGTGAGGTGTGCTGAGAAGCATCATTCAGAAGGAAATTAGGGAACAGCCAGCATGGGGAGGCCCCAGACGACTTAGCCACAAGGAAACTGCCTGACAGGCATTTGCTTTTCCTCACACGTACTCGGTAAGCTGATCTGACGATGTGGTCACATCAGATCTCTCTCCCTAGCTCAAAGCATTTCTTTTTCTGGGGTATGGAGCAGCTCTTCAGGGAAGAAAAGCAATTTGATGTCAGGGGCTCCTTTGAGCCTTGGGAATTAGGCCTCAGAACCTTGGAATTGGAGCTCAGCTGCTGCTGGAAAATACACTGTGAATGTTTTATTCAGCAATGCATATATAACATTGAGCAGAATCCAAATACATAAATCACTTATACAATAGCTGTTAAGAGCTACCTGCCAGCATTTCAGAACCCACTGCTGCAATCACTTCCAAGGTCCTTTACTGCCATCTGCTGGCCAAAAGTGTTTTATGTTGGTAAATTCTTACTAGTTTGTATTTTGGGTATGCCCCTACCACACAAAACCCTATTCAGATAGCTTTTTGGCATTCATGTTTTTCTGAGGCAACCCCCCCACAATGAAAGCTAATTGCCTTGTATTTTTAAAAGTTTCTGAAAGATATCTTTACATTCTAGAAGTGTGACAGAACAGAGAATGATGACAAAGGCACTTTCTCCCTCTTTTTAGCTCTGTGCTGTCTCTGAGCCCTCTAGACTAAGTCCCCATGCCAGCCAGCACCTCAAGGTTAAAGACCTACACACTTTGTCCTTATAAATGGGTCTTGCTGTTGTGACTCTCAGCCTCTCAGTAACTTTGGCCTTCCATCACCAACATATTACATCAGTGAGGTCAGAATCCTGAACATCACCCGAGAAACCTCCCTACAACTAGCCACGGAAGGTCTACCTGCAGTGCAGTTCCTGGCCTCTTCACTGTGGCCACCACAGGCCTTAGTGCACTAGCAGATCTCACCTGAGCCTTCTCAAGTCAATCAGCATCACCCCGGGGCCATGCTGAACATGAAGTGGCTACATACTGGTCTTTTCTGCTCTAAACAATATGTGTGGCATCTGCACTCCGTGAAGGCTCATGAAATGGGAATAGAAAATACACACCTTTTAGACCACAGGGAGCCAGGGTCAAATAGGAGCACAAAGGGATGTTGACATGTCCCTGAAGACGGCACTGACCGTGCAGCCTCTGAGATATACTGGGGAGGGCAAGATGCCTAGGGACTCTGTAATAAATAAAGACTTTATAAAACAGAAAATGATTGGGCTACTGTTATGTATTGCACTCTTAAAATATGGGTGTGGCTAGAGTCCCAAAGAGATGTAACATTATCTTTTGATACAAAGGATGTTGTTTTTCAAATTTTAAGGAGAAAAACATTTAAACAGATGGATTCTCACTTTCTCCATTAACAGTGGAAGAATGTGTGGAATGGAAGAATAGTTGAAGTGAAGATAAGAAGTGTGATGAAAACTATTAACCCAAGGATCGTATATACCCATGATTGTTGTATAATAAATTCCCAGTCTGAACTTGGTGGATTGTGATAACAATCTTCATTTATACCACACTCTACTTCTGCAGGTCAGAAATACAATAATGGCATAAAATACAAATACATGTTACTCCATGGTGAGCAGAGTCTGCTAGGAGACCTGCAAGCTGGGCGCCAGAGTACTCTGATTCACTTGGCTGGCAGCTGGTGCTGGCTGGCAGCTAGGGGCCAAGTCAGGGCTTTTAGCCAGAACACACAATCCTGAGGCTTCCTCACAGCATGGCAGCTTCCCAGGTCTGGAATCCCAAGAAAGAGCCAGGCAGAAGTCACAGTGCCTCCCATGTCACTCCCGTGTCAGTATCACTTCTGCCGTCAGGGTGTAAGGCTCAGAGTCACAGACCTTTCCAGGTGCAGTGAGAGCATCTCCATTCAGGTCCAGGTCACGCTGTAAGAGAAGCATACAGAGCACCAGTCTACCCTTGGGAAACACCGCCTACCAGACTTGTTTTGCACACACAGACAACTACAGGGAACATGCCACAGACCCATCGGGGCCTTAGACCCATTTTCAGTGGGTGACTGGTTGGGCCAGCGAGGCAGCTCTAGGTCCAGATCCCTCTCCAATTTGCAGTCTGACCAGGTCCCAGGCTCCCTCAGCTTTACTTTCTTCATCCTGGAAAGAGAAATTCTGGGGCCCAAGAAACACCTTGGCACTTGCCACCAAGCCTAAAAACCAGAGTTTGATGCCTGAAGGGAGCCAACTTGGGCAAACCTGTCCCTTGTCCTCCTTACATACTCCATGGCACATGTGTATGTACACAAAAAATAAATAAATTTAATTGGAAAAGAGAGTGGGAAGGTGAGGCTCAGTGATGGGCCATGTGGCTGTCAGACATGCACAAGGCTTTATGTTCCATCCCCAGTGTGAGAGGAGGAGGGAAAAAGACTGCACTCTGGTCTAGTGCATGTGCAATTCCAGTTAGAGTGTCAGAAAGCTTGGGAAAGCCTCCCTCAGACTGTAATACATCCGCCCTCCCCACCGCCTTCATGATCTCCGAAATCCTTCCCACGTGCACTGAGATCTTGGCCATCCTTGCTGTTCTGAGGTTCAGTTCCCTGCTCTGTAAAATTAAGGGGCCTCTCATGTCCGTGTCAGTCAGTACGCTTTTTCACAGAATGAGGTTCTTTTCTGCCGTTAGGTACCCAGAGTGTAAGTAAGAGCTTACAAAAAAAAGAAACCCTGTACTCTTACCTAGGCTATTTGAGATACTTTCTTCAGGGAACTTTAGTTGCATAGAGTGCCTTTTGTGATCAACAAGAGCATTTGAAACCATCACACCTGGCATTTTACACATGAGGAAAATGATTTGCCCAAAGTCAAGGGGCAAGTTAAGTGGCAATGAAAACCAAAACTCTGTTCCTGACAGCTGTGCACTTTACTGTTCATGTGATCACCTTTTACCAGAAGATATGTAACCATGGGGACCTCAGCCACATCAACCCCTACCTCTCCTGCATTCCCGGGACACACTAAAAGTGTGTCTATTCACATGTAATAAGTACCCTTAATTTTATAAAGTGTAATTTTTCATGCATGAAACCTCTAGAATTGGAAGACTAAAAGTCCAATGTATTGCAAACAGAGATAGCCATGAATACCCATAGTTTCTTGATATGCTCTCTGAGGAGACCAACAATGCTGACTATAAAACTGGCTATTTTTAAAGAATGCTGATCATCTTTTAATCTAGGGAGCTAATTATGTAGGAAGTAGAAGGTAGCAGAAGGAAAGCTTTCCTGCCAGAATACAATATAAGCAAAAAAGAAAAAAAAAAGGGTAAGTGTCGACAGTTTAGTTTATCACTCTCCCATTGTTACTTACCTTAACACACAGGTAACACAGACTCTGTCACATTAATAATCCAAAATTTTATATGACATCTACCAGACTTTGTCCCAGGAGCAACCAGCCAGGAGAGGCTGGCCTTCGGGTACACAAGAGCAGTCAGTGAAGCAAGGTAGCTTTTCTGAGCCCAGTTTGAGACTCTGGGTGTGGGGGTCACCATCCACAAAATGTAAGTGTCTGTAAAATATGGAGACATCATAAAGCCTGTAGCCCACATCCTCCTTTGTCTAAGGCTATAGAGCCTTATATTGTTCTTAGTGCTAACACCTGTGTGCTTTGGGGATAGTTGTGATGTATGTACAAATTTCTTGTCCTCCAGATAGTATGTTATGAATCCTAACAGGTGTCAGTTAATGCCTTGGAGGAAAAAAAAAAAAAAAAGATGTGACATTAGCTATGATTAGCATTATCATTTAGTATTGTCAGTCAATACTAAAATCTCAAAAGTAGCCAAAGGCATGCTGTTGTCTAATCCTCTCCAGTCTCCTGTTCAAGTTCGTGGTTTTTATAAATGCAGTGTCATGTCCTGTGTCAAGGGTTGGACTTCATACTCAGTTGACTGATTTTGCACTCTGCCTTGTCTTGGTCAGCATTTTAGGAGCAATGCATTTGCTGTGCTCCTGGTAAGGAGAGGGTTTGACCTTTCACCCTGTTTCTCCATTAAATGAGGTGAAACTGGGCTGGGAAAGTCATGTGAACTGGGCTAGCAGGCCTATCTGGTCAGTGCTGCCTGTCACTGCTGTCGTCACTTAGAGCTGATTATTTACCCCTTTGTCTATCCTATCCCTCCACAGAGAGGCTTTTGTTTTTTGTCTTTAATTTTTAATTGATGAATAACTGTGCATGCTTGCATGATAGAGTGTGATACTTTGATATATTTGTGTAATATAAGCTTTGTGTTAGGAACATTCAGACTCCTGCATATTTTTGGGATACCTTGTTAAGAACTATGGTGACTCTACTGTGTGAGAGAACACTAGAACTCACTCCTCCTGTCAAGGTGTATGACAATCCTTCTACCTAGCCCACCATTTCTAGCTGATGATACCCACTTTGTTCTACTCTCTATTCCCACAAGGTCAATTCTTAGCCTCGGCATATGAATGGAAATAAGTGATATTTTTCTGTCTGTGGCTAGTTGGTTTTAGTTAACATAAGTCCTCCAGTCCCTCTCATATTGCCATAGATCACAGAATATCACTCTTTTTTGGACCAATGCTATCCTATCAATGAACATACAGTCGGCTGACAAGTATGTAAAAAATGTTCAACATGAGAAGTCAGCAGAAAAATGCAAGTGGAAAGCACAGTGAGTTTTCTTCTCGTTCCCAATTAGAGTGGTTATTATCAAAAAGACAAACTACAATGAAGGTGCAGAACTCTCGTGCATTGCTAGTAGAAATATGAGTAGGACAGTCTATAGAAAAGAATATGGAGGTTCCTCCAAGAAATAGAAGTTAGTCTACTATATGGCCAAGCTATGCCTCTGTAGGCACAGACCCAAAGGCAGTGAAATCAACACCTCAAGGAGACACCTGCGCTCACATGCTCATTGTACCGCCATTCATAGTAACCAGCAGAGCCAGCCAAAAAGCCCACAGTATACGAATGGTCTGGTGTTTGAGAAATAGCTTCCATAGGTTCACGTATTTGGATATGTTGGTGGCTCTGTTTGGGATGTTATGTAACTTTTAGGAGTGCAGCCTTGTTGGAGTATACACTGTAAGTAGGCAGCTTTGGGGCTTATAACCCCCACACACACCCCACCCATTTCTTTCTGTTTCCTGTGTGCAGTTAAAATGTGAATCAGCCAGATTCATGCTCTGGCCACCTGCTCATGCAATCTTCACCACTATGGACTCACCCTCTGGAGCTTAAGCTAAAATGTGAATCAGCCAGATTTGTGCCCTGGCCAGCTGCTCCTGCAGTCTTCACCACTATGGACTCACCCTCTGGAGCTTAAGCTAAAATGTGAATCAGCCAGATTCGTGCCCTGGCCAGCTGCTCCTGCAGTCTTCACCACTATGGACTCACCCTCTGGAACTTAAGCTAAAATAAACTAGAAGTTGCTTTGGGTCATGGTATTTTATCACAGCAACAGAAAAATAACTAATAATACAAAAGAAAATGTGGACATACGTACAACATAGATGTTAATAGTTATTTTGTATTGTTAAATGTTAAAAAGACATTAATTTCTGTAATTCAAGTGTCTGGAATGTAGTAGACACTCAGCATAGAAACCATTCTTTTGAGAGTTTTCATCTGACTGCTCATATGACTAACACTTTAGAGTCCTAGCATAATTATGGAGAACAGGACATGTGGGTCCAAAGGAAAGATGCTTCTGGCTTTCACCTTTCCTCTGACACCTCTAGCACTTGCTCCTGTGTGATGTCCCAAAGTCTCCTTTCTCTTAACTCTGAACTTGTTAACTTGTGTTTGGGTTTTGTTGTTGTTGTTGTTTGTTTGTTTGTTTGTTTGTTGTTCGTTTTGTTGTTGTTGTTTGGTTTGGTTTCCTTTTTTTGTTTGTTGGTTTGGTTTGGTTTTCTTACTCCATTTCCATCTTAAGTCGTATGGTCATCTCTAGCATGGGCTTGCTTTCTATCACATGTTGGTATTTTCTATGTAATACAGTGAGAACACAGTAGGGTTCCTTATGTAACATACAACCATTACCTATATAAGGCTTTTTATGGCAGTTTAGAAATTATAGATTTTAAAATCATTATTCCTTCAGATAACTGAATATTAAATTAGTAAAATGGTTTAATATCATTTTTAGATTAATTTATTTATTATATGTACAGTGTTCTGCCTGTATGCCAGAAGAGGGCGTCAGATCTCATTATAGATGGCTATGAGCCACCATGTGGTTGCTGGGAATTGAACACAGGACCTCCGGAAGAGGAACCAGTACTCTTAACCTCTGAGCCATCTCTCCAGCCCCATTTAATATCATTTTTATATGATAACATATATTTGGTATAAAAAGAGAGTAATAAAGGACTAATAAAGATAACTTTTGAAAATATGATGCTGTATGAAAAAATCCATACAGGAGTATATACTGTATGGTTTTGTTTTTATGAACAGAACAGAAAAACCAAGAACCAAAAAGATTAGTCATTGACGGGGACTGAGAACTTTGGAAAGTATGAGGAGTCATGTATTAGTCAGCTGTTTAATAATACAACTAAACTCCTGAGTCAGGCTACTTTATATAAATGATGGAAAAGGTATATTTTGGCTCATGGTCCTGAAAATAAACAGCATGGCCCAGGCTCTCACAAAACACTACCCTGCCAGGGTCACCGCAGGAGGAAGTCTGTGTGTAGTCACAGGAGCATCACCCAGCGACATCCAGCCACATCCAAGGCCTTGGACACTGTTGTGGTCACATTATGCTTCCAGCCTTTTGCCACCACTCAGTGAAGAATTTGGGGATTAAAGCCTTTCATTCGAGGAAACAAATTTATTAAAACTGCAGTAAGGTGCCACATAGCAAATGTGATGAGTCTGTCAAAGGTAGCAAAAAATATTCTAAGATTAATTACAGTCATATGTGCACAACTATAATTTTACCCAAAGCTGTTGTGCTTTAAGTGAGTAGAAAAGGTCTTTCTATGAAAAGTCCTTTAGAATGAGACATGCACAGTTGGCCCAGGACCCCACAGGTCCTCAGAGATATGTAGCTGTCCATCAGGAGAACCTGTGGCAAGGACCTGTGTGGCAGTCACCTCTTAGCCAACACCAAGGGCTGTTACAGAGGAAGGAATCTTAGTGGGGCCACTCACTGAATGCCACCTTCCAGCCAGTGACATTATCTAAACACTCTGTAATTTCTATAAGACCAGTAACATCTCTTTCTGTATTCTGAGGCTTCAGGGTTAAATGATGTACCCAGCGATTGACAAAGCATTGTCATCAGCTTTTCTTCACACAAAGCCCATACTCTTCTCTGTATTATCTGACTTCCTCCTCCTCCTTCCTCAGTCCAGTCTCATTCCAGAAGGCAGCAGGAAACGTTGGATAAGTCATCTGGAAGGATATGTGAAAGGATTACCATATGACCCCACATCTTCATTGTTTATATATACTCCAGAGGACAGAGCCAGTGTCCAGAGCAACATCGTTCTCAACAGTAGAGAACCATGGTCTGGGAACACAAGGAAATGTCTGCCCTCAGGGGGAAAGAATTCTGTTACAAACTACAAGATGAGGGAAATACACCAGTCACAAAGAGCACAGACGATATGAGTCCACTTATACCTGAGCCACCTGCCCATTTCTCATTCTAAGGACTTTTTCTAAAGTAGTCAAACTCAGAAACCAAAAGTAGAATGGTGAACAAAGGACCTAGGAGAAGCGAGTGGAAGATTAGTGTTGAAGGGAGGCGGTTTCTGTCAGTGAGGGTGAGATGCTCTAGAATGCTTCACTGAGAGCAGTCCTGGTCACTGTAATAAAATGCACCCTGACGTATGCAGCTTAAGGGAGAGAGAGTTAGTTCTGGCTTACAGTTCCAGGGAGATGCAGTCCAGCATGGCAGGGGATCCAGAAGGGTCACTGGGCACATTGCACCTGCACTCAGCAAGCAGAGGGTGACCAGAAGTGCAGCTGAGCTGTAAAGCCTCATGGCCTGCCTGCCGCAAGGAATGCACATCATCCAGTGAGGCTCCACTTCATCAACCCTCCCAAACAGAGCCACCAGGCTGGGGACCATGTAGTTAAACAAGTGAGCCTATGGGGGCCATGCCACAGGCACAGCATTGCTGTGTGGAGTTCCTAGTGCCCTAGAACTATACAGTCATGCATATACTAGACCTTACCACACCCAAAAATAGCATTAGGCTTATCTCAATTCTAAGAGTAAAAAAAATGCTTTTAAGTGGATTCAGTAGGAAAACCTAAAAGGAGAGTCTTGTCTTTGAAGGAGACTGGGTCAAAAGCATACGAGTAAGCCCCACCTCGGGAGCTAATTCCATAGCCATAAAAATCTTACCTGCAGGGAATCTCTTCTCTGCAGTGTCCTGGGACACAGGAAGGAGGTGAGGATTTCCTGTGGTTGAGATTTTTTTTAACGTTCTTTTACTGAAAAAACTGAGTACATCCACAAGACAATAATCTAACAAGCCGTGTTACCCATCCAGCATCTATGACAGCTACATGAACAGGGCTACAACCGTTTTGTAACCTGTGTTTATGCCCACATTATCCCATATTATTTTGAGGAAGGTTTTATCATTCCACTGAAAAGTATTTTAATGTGTATCTAAACTTAATATTCTCCTAAAGCATTATTTCAAGAATATTGCCATATTAATAAATTTAATGATATGCAAATGTTCACATTTTCCTTATAGCTCAAATATAATTTTTCCAAATGTGTTTTTGAGCTGGGATTAAAATAGAGGTCCAGATGATGTCTCTCTTAAATGTCTTTAAAAGAAGTCTGTAGGTTCCACTTACATGTTTATCTCCCTTTTCTTTATAACTAATTTGATGAAATATTTAGTATCCAGATTTGCCAACTTCATCGTTTTGTTTTATTTGTTCGTTTGTTTATTTTAGGGTTTTTGTTGTTGTTGTTGCTCCAGTTGTATAAAAATTGATGGCTGATCTTAACCAACCTAAGTCTAAGTCTTGGCCTGACAGTAGAATCACCTGGGGAGCTTTTACCATCCTGACCAACAGGCACACTCCAAAAACAATTGAAACAGATGTTTGAAAAAAAATATCCAAAGATGGAAACAACTCATAATCTCAGAGTCATGAACAGCTGACGCATTCCACAACCTACATGAGTATGGCAAATGTGTGATTCCATTCACATGAAATCTCCAGAGAGAAAGTAGGTTATTGGCTACATGTATTTTTAAAAATCTGCTGCGTAAACACCATCTCAGAGCAGAGGAATCATTGGCTTTGTGTGACTCAAGGAAAGCATCAGCACAGTCTGAAGGCCTTCCTACCTGGGATAGAGTACATGGAATCAGGATTTCTGTTTTTCTTCCTCTTTTCAGTGCTGTGGAAGCAAAGACATTATAAGTACTAGGCAAATACTCAGCCCTGAGACACCTCCAGCCACAGGAGGGCTTCTTCTGAGCCTTCATAGTTCAAGGTAGTGCTGTGCCGTGTTTACACCCATGCTAGTATGTATGTTTCTTCTAGGGAATTCCTCACCCCTGCCTGTTCAGCTCCTATCAGACAATGACAACAATCCAAAATCTGCTGTCCAACATGTGCACTTTCATATCCATTTTTTTTTTAAATAAAATTTTGGAAAGCCTGAGATAAAAGTGATCTGTCATCATGCCCTCCCATGACTGCTTTTTAGTATGAAGAGAATGTTCTTCTTAAGTTTTCCTGCTGAATCCACTCCAAAGCTTTCCCACTTGTAGATTTTCAACAAATTCAATATTATTTTTTTCAGCAGGTTTTTTATTTTAATTTTTATTAATTACACTTTATTCACTTTGTATCCCCCTTGTAGCTCCCTCCCTCCTCCCCTTCCAATCCTACCTTCTCTCCCCCTTCTCCACACATGCCTCTCCCCAAGTCCTCTGATAGGGGAGGTCTTCCTCTCCTTCCTTCTGATCCTAGTCTATCAGGCCTCATCAGGAGTGGCTGCATTGTCTTCCTCTGTGGTCTAGTAAGGCTGCTCCCCCCTCAGGGGGAGGCGATCAAAGAGCAGGCCAATCAGTTCATGTCAGAGACAGTCCCTGTTCCTATTACTAGGGAACCCACTTGGACACTGAAATGCCAGGGGCTACATCTGTGCAGGGGTTGTAGGTTATCTCCATGAATGGTCCTTGGTTGGAGTATGAGTCTTGGAAAAGATCCCTGTGGCCAGATATTTTGGTTCTGTTGCTTTCCTTGTGGAGCTTCTGTCCTCTCCAGGTCTTACTATTTCCCACTACTTTCATAAGACTCCCTGCACTCTGCCCAAAGTTATTTTTGTGTGTGTTTATATGTGGTAAGTTACAGATATGTGTATAACCCCATAAGTGAAACAGAACTTCCTCAGAACTGTGAGGGAAAGCAGAAACAGTGAGTGCATTCCTTTCCCCCACAGTGCTTCATGTCCAGGTAGTGTGAACAGAGAGGGTTCTCTACACACGTTCTCGGAATTGCTGTGGAGATGAAGAAGAGGGTGGAGGCATCCTCTTTGTGACAGCTCTTTCAAAGTGGACCATGAGATCTGCAGCCATGATTTCTGTCCCTGAAAAGGCAAAAGTTAAGGGTGGTCCTTTTTATCAGCTGTCAGTCAGCCCAGCAACCTTGTCACTCTGATTTTCCTCAAGGGGAGTATATGCAGCTACTGTCAAACCTGACAGCTTCATTTAGCCTTTAGTGATTGGTGAGCCAGAGACAGGGCTCATGTCTGCAAGGCCCTTGGGTATCCTGATTCTGCAAGTCCTTGACACCCACAATTTGAGCTAGGTGCAGGGGTTTGTGAGATGATGGGTAGACAGTTTCCCAGGTGCAGTCCTTTGAACATTGGCAGATCTAGAAAATGTGAGAAACCTACATTTGAGCTCTACTTAGTTTTTATTGTTCCTAAAGGAACATTATTGATCTGATTGAGAATCAACTTCCAGATGCTGTTCCCACTGCATCCCAGACTCCTCTAACTGAGAGCTGAAGTGTGATCCGATAGATAGATAGGTAGGTAGGTAGATAGATAGATAGATAGATAGATAGATGGATAGATGGATAGATGGATAGATGGATAGATGGATAGATGGATAGATGGATAGATGGATAGATACATAGATACATAGATATATAGATACATAGATACATAGATGGTGGAGTGTCACTTCCCCTGGTGTTTCTGCAAGTATGTACCACAGGAAAATAGAAAGGGGGCAAGGAGTATAAAGGTCCTCTCTGTAGTACATGTGTCAACTTTCCATTCACATGTATGTATTTCAGAAACGAAAGCCAACGTGAACATGGTGAATTGCAAAATAAAATAATGTGTACTTTGCCAACTTAAAAAAACATTTTAACAATTAAAAAGTGATTTTTTTTTTCAATGCAGTTTATTCAGGAACCTTGAACAATCATCTGACCCCGGGGAAAGCCAGCCCACAGCTTAAATAGCCTCTGGGTAGCCAACCCCAGCGTGCCACGTGGGCAATGCAGATAGGTCCACATACATGGAAGCAAGCCAGATCCTCAGCCTTAGCCAAATGTGGAGTTGTTTGTGACAGAGAACACTCACCATCGGGAAGGTGGAAGGCGGAAACCAGCTCCATCTTTAAGGCACAGCATTCCTTAGCTCTCTACAGTTCCCCCTTTTTGTTTTAGACGCATCAGGCAAGAGTAGAGGTCTGATCTCTGATATTAGAAATAAATTGGGACTTTGTACCGATGTTCATTTAGGTGTCATCCAGCCAAAGAGCATCAGACCCGTCCAATACCTTTTTCTCAGAGGTGGGACCTGGGGCATCAACCTGCATGCAATCAGACATGCTCTTCTCTGGGTCGAAAGCAGCTGACCCTGAGTGCAGTGCTTAGCCTCACATCCTGAGCGTAACATTTTAGCTTTTTATGGTAGCCAACCATGCTTGGGGAGACTGTCCTGCTTCAATGGCTGTAAAGGCCTGACTGATCATGGCTGCATTATGCTGTTGTGAGACTCTAATCTTGCATATACACCACAGGCAAACCAAGGAGACCAACACCAGAAGGCCTGCTAACGCTCCCATGCCCGCCCATTCCTTCAGATGATTCATGGCTGCAGCAATCCATGTTGGTAATCCTGTGGCTAGTCCTGTGTCCACTCTGGTAGAATTTACCGTGACAATGGCCACTCTCAGCTGCTCCATCGTAGTATTGAATTCTCCAGTCCAATTACCTAAAATATAGCTAGACAATTGTTTAGACAGATTTGCAGCACAGGAAAAATTCTCATGTTGTATGCTAGTGACTCAAAGTCCAGCATATTTTCATTGACAGCCAAGTTGAGCGATTTGCCATTGATTTTAAAAGATATCAAATCTATAGTATCCAAAAGTATATATAATAAAAGGTATAAATTCAAGCCAGCCAAAAAATTGTTACCTAATAATAGTATTTAAAAAAAAATAATCAGGAAAGCTTAGGTCTAGGATTACATTGTCTTAAACTCAGTGTATTTAAAACTAATCTTGAAAACTCTATGTATATGATCAAAAAGCATCTCAGCTTAGACCAGCCATGATTCAAATGTCCAATGGCCCCATGTCACATAGGACAACACTGTCTAGTTGGCATTGCAGCAATAACTACAAAGTCGTTTAGCATCTTTTCCATCTTCACAGAGATTCACCATGCCATAAACTATACCTATTTGAAGTGTATTCCTGTTTTTAGGGTCATCTGTGTGTGGCAAACAATAAAATCAGTTTTAAAACATTTTCAGGGTGCCATTCAGGAACCCCACAGTCATTCAGTCATTCCTCATTCTCCCTTCTTCTCTATCCATTCCCAACCAAATAATCTGTATCCAGTCTTTACAGATTGCATGTTCTAGTTATTTCAGATGAGCAGATTCAAACAAAGTGTGACCTTCTCTGTCTGTGGCTTTTTTCACTTAACATAATGTTACCCAGGTCATCCATGTTGTAGCTTATATCCAAATTTCATTCCTTTTATGATTAATAGTCCATGTGGATCTGCCGCCTTTACCGCCATCTTCTCATCACTGAACATGCATTTGTGTTCTTTCTACTTCTTTGTAGCTGTGGCTTATACTGCTGGAGATATCCTCGGACACCTTCCTGTGTGGGCATGTGTCCATATCTTTGAGGTATAAGTGTACAAAATCATCCTTACACTGTTCCTTAGCTATTTCTACATACATTTCCTTGTGCTATGCCTTTCTGCAGTTTGCATCCCTTGGATGTGTGAGTATTTATAGCAGCTGTACTGATCTCCCCATCATCTTGAAGGATTGGTTTCTAGTCCCTGAGCTTGAGCATTATAATCAATTGCACTGGTGGCCCGGCTCTGCCCGGACACTTCCTAAGGACTGAAGATGTAAAGGGCTTCCTTTACCACTTATTCCAATAGAAAGGAACATTTGTGTTCTTGCATCTCTGGGGGCTCCACTGCTCTGCCTTAGCACAATTTGGGATGTTTCCATCGGTAACAACAGTAACAAACCCTGGATAGTAAAAGCACTGGAGATTGTTTTAAACTCTGCAGCTTTCTGTACTAGGATCCCAAAACTAAGTGATGGGAATATGTCACTCCAGTGAAGAA
The DNA here is from genome assembly GCF_030254825.1 of Meriones unguiculatus. NCBI lineage: Eukaryota > Metazoa > Chordata > Mammalia > Rodentia > Muridae > Meriones > Meriones unguiculatus. The sequence continues at coordinate 51,511,307 of NC_083366.1, read as the reverse complement.
ACTGAACACAGCAAAGGCAAAAGGTGACATCTCTACAAATTATCCTGGAATAGGGCTTGTCACTCTGGCAGGCATTATTGTCAGGGTTAGATCCTGGGTCAGGGTTTTCTTCCTCTTGCTGTTGAGAGCAATAAATAATCTACCCTGTGTGAACTGAAACACATCAGAAATTGACCCAAAGAATGTTGTATATACCAGATCGTATTTGAGACTGACAGGGCAAAACAAAACCCCTGAGACAGCTTTTGTCACTGAACTCAAGTGAAGCCTAAGAATAGTCTTCCAGATCCAGGGCTTCTTCGTTCATGAGTGTGCTGAAGCTGTTGTGTTGCCATGTCCGTGAGAGTCTCTCAGGAAGGGAGCACTCCCTTGCCAGATTCACCTTCGCTGGCACCAGCCTACCTTCTGGCTTCTCACCCTACCTGGGATCTTGAACGAGGTCTCTTCTTGGAATCCTTTCCCGCATTCCTCAGAGAGGGTGCGAGGACTGTGTCAAGCACTGGGGGCAGGTTATGGCCCCTTTGTGCTAGGAGCTGTCTGTGGAACTGGCAGGAGAGACATGTGGATGTTAGTCCATTTCAGTTTACAAGGAAGAAAGGTTTGTGCGGACTTATTCTAACAGAGGTTTCAGACCTGGTTGGTTAGCTTTCTTGCTTTTGTACCATTGGTGAGGCCACATCTCACTGCAAACCACGTAGGCTGGAGAAAAGCTGCTCACCTCATGGCAGTCCAGAATCAAAAAAAGAGGGCAAAGAGGAGGTCCCAGTTTCTCATTCATGGCCACACTCCCAGGAACTTTGCCCATATTGCTGCTGATGTCCTGGTTCCCTGCACTTCCCTGACCAGCTTTTTCTGAATGCTTCTAGCACAGCTGCCGTCTCCTTGCCACTGAGCTGTAATGAGGTCCCACATAGGACTGGGGGCCCCTCTGAAGCCCTGCCAGACAGTCTGGATCATACTGATATTTTTCTCCCGCTGACTAACATGATGTGCTCTACAACCTGACTGCTAGAGGGAGAGAGAGGAGGGAGCCCAGGAATTCAGAGGTGACCCTTGATTATAACGTCATTCTTGCCAGTGCTGAAGCCCTGGAGAGTAAGTGCTGCTGACCACATGCCTAAAGTCCTTTCATGTCACTCACAGCTCCCTGTTGGCCTGTGAGCAAAGGGCCACAATGAAGCCATTGCAAACCTGTGGGCCTTGAGGACCCTGAGGGAACCTGCTGTAGATGGCCAGCAGGAGAAAGGGTGTAGGAAACTGCCCACTGAGACTCTGTTCTTTGTTTCTGTTGTTGCCCAGCCTTTCTAACATGTGCCTCACTGACGTCAGCTCATGAGGGCACAGAAGAGGATCTGCTGCCAGCTGTGGCATCCTTTTAGGAACAATTTGGGATAGAATGCACCAAGAGAAACTTCCATAAGGTACTGAGTGTACAAAATGATTGAGTGCAACCAGAAAAGAAGACACTCATTGTGAATCATGGGGAACTTTTTCATCAAACTTCCCAGGCCACTTTTGAAAGGTAGTAAGTGAGTGCATTTCATAGGCCTGAATCCGAAAATGAGTGTGACCGTGGCTCCTACCCAGAGTCTGATTCCTCTGTGAGGATTTAGCCTTGACCTGGGTTCTGCTGTGTTCAGAACTGAGGAAACCATAACTCTCACGTATGACTCCTCAATTCTAGGAGCCCACAAAGTCCAAAACTTAGAGAATGACATAAAGCAGTGCAGACAACAGAACTGTCCACTGTCTTGCCAAGTGAGGCACTGGGCAATTATCAGCTGATAAAGATGATGGACCAAAAGCAACTGAAGCAGAGGCAGGCCAGAGCATCTGCCATGGTCTGAGCTAAGCAGGGCTGCGCTTGGTCCTGAGCATGCTCTCTGAGCCTGCCTTCTCATTCACCCTGAAAACAGTGGTCCTTCGGGAATAAATAGCTAAGGGCATCCTGGCGCCCCAGTGTTCATCAGAGATGCTCCCCAGTGCAGGGAACAGACATACAGTCAGGAGTTTGCTCGTTCTGGCCTGTGACAGAGGAGGGGTGATGGCCATTTGTACAGCCTTGCCACTAACTGTATGAGGGCAGGGCCAATGCTGAGGTGCTGGTGACCTGAAGTGTTGAGTTCAGGGGCTGACGTGTACCAAGCTTGGATCTCATCCTTAGTGCAGGAGCATGACCTCCAGTGGAACATTGTCTCTGGCAGCAGGCCCAGACTCTGTTGTCACTATGCCTGGCAAAGCACCAACTTTTACTCTGACGTGGTGTTTGGGTCTCAGGCTTTGCTAAGTTCAAAGAAGAGCTGGGTGCCTGAGTTGAGCCTGCTTTCATTTCACAGACCCTGTTATGTAATGTTCCATGAGTCTCTTAGGGACTCCAGCTGGGCATGTTTGTGTCCACTGCCCTTGCCTTACCAGTCCTACCTTACCCTGGCAGAGGTGGGAGAATATGCTGGAAGAACACCTTGAGCACTGGTCTAGACCAGCAGCTGGAAGCATCCACAAACAGCAGCTCTGGCGAATAGTGCATAGGCCTCATGTCTCACAGCAGCACCATTATCTGCAGTCACACCACCTCATTTGTTGTGTATGTGGCCTTGCATTCTAGAGGGACTTGGTGAGGAAATGTTCTACTCTGGGGTGGCTCTGTTTGTCTTAAAGAGTACCCATTCAATAATAAGGGTAAGTGCATGGCCTGAATCTCCTTAGATTACACTCCCTGTCATTTATCACCCAAGGATGTCAATCAGAAGGCAAGAGCAATGTCTTGCCTACCTTCCCCTCATCCCATGGCTTCTCTAATGATCAACTCTAGTGTTGCCCATCCAGGACTACCTGGAAAAGCGAACACCTGGTTAGGGATATGGCCATGTTAAGACATCTGCACCCACACGTGCATTCATTCAAAACAGACCCGACCCTGTAGCAAGTATCAAAGCTTGTTGAGATGGGAAGCCTTCTGGCCACTGTGACTTCAGGCTCCTTAGAGACCACAGTTCCTGGAGGTCCCTTAAAATAGTTGCATTTCCCATAGAACTCAAAGAAAGGCCCTCACGTGGTGGGCTCACTTCTGGAACTGAACAGACACGCAGGCAAATGATGAGATGGCCCAGAAAGCTGGTGACAGCAGGTGAGAGTTCTAGAACCGTGTCATTTCTTGTCCAAGCCAGGACACTTGACAGAAGGATTACTGTGAATCACTAATCCTACAAGGACCGCCAGTATAAACAAGATTCGTGCATATGCTAATGAGAGCACACACTTTGCACCTGCTTTCTCTCTTCCTAAGAGCAAGAATAAAAACAGTAATTTCTAGCTGTAACATGGCATGTAAGGAGAGGAATGTATTTCTCCTTCTCCTCCTGCTGCTTCTTGTTGTTCTGTTCCTATTATTCTTATTCTTCTTTCTTCCTTACTGGTAAGTGTTCCTGAAAATTGCCAAGCAATTGCTCTCTCTACCAGTGAGCTCCACCTCCAACCCTGTTCATTACTCTTGCCAGGAGCAGTTACACAGAGAAACAAGTGTTGTGTCACCACCTCTGTCCTCATTAAGAATGTCTCTAACTCAGGGCTTCCAGACAGAATGGACAGGGACGACAAGGCTGCGTGATGTCACAGAGAATGGCTGAGTAAATTGCACAGACGGAAAAGCTGCCTGTCTTTGGCATAAGCAGAGGTCCTGACGCTGTGTTTGCCCACTGTAGTACAAGCTACTGAGAGTGGGCAGCTGGGCACTTGCCCGCTGAGAAGAGGCCTCAAGCTGGAATTCCATGGGAGATTCATTAACTGATAGCTGAAATGTGTTTTGTTGGTTTGTTGCCTTCCAAATCCCCTGTTAAGCATAGCCATGCTTAGAAAGTGAGAGCGCTTTAAAGTGTTTCCGAAACTGAGCATTTGGAAGCACAGGATAAATTCAGTGTATCTTCCTAGAAATTCATGATCACCTTGGGAAAAGCATGTTTAGATTAAAACAAACAAATCTATTGAGCAATATATGCCATATATTTAAGGCTCTGTAGGATACTTCAGAGACATGTTCTCAGTAACCCCTTCAAGCCTAGTCCCAAATCCCCAAGAATAAGATCAGTTTGTCAACTAATCCACAACAGGGTTCAGTGTAAAAGGCTCCATCTGTTAACCTTTCACCTCCAGTGAGCACCATGCAAAAATGACTTCAGATTTTCATTTTCGAATTGTTCTCTGTCTTGACATCACTGTCTTTGGTATTTTGTTTATTTGGTACTTTGTTTTGTTTTGTAAATCATGTCTTGCTGTACAGCTAGACTTGAAGGCTGGCTTCAAATTCACAGTCCTCCCACCTTGACTTGACACTGGCATTGTGAGCATATGCTGTAAATGTAGCCTCAACTCTTCTTTCTTATTAGCCAAATATATTATGTCTTTCCATGAGCATGGCTTAGCTCACATTTCAGTAAAATCTGTTTTAGAAGCTGAGCACAACTGCTCACACTTGTAATCCAAGCATTTGGAAGGCTAAAGCAAAAGGATTTCCAGGAGTTTGAGGCCAGCCAGGGCTTTCATAACTAGGTTAATCTGGAGCTATAATGTGAAACTTGCAAGGGAGGAGATACTCTAAATTTCTAAGGTTAGGCAGAGGGATAATTGTGTTATTTTGGCTTTCTAAGACAATATCAGTATACATACGTGTGTGTGTGTGTGTGTGTGTGTGTGTGTGTGTGTACCAGCCTAGATTTTTAAGTTTTCTAGCTTCTTCCTGGAGATCACACATATTTCCTTCCGTTTTTAAATATTATTACATTTGTGTGGGAGTGGGTGGACAGTGGGTGTGTATGTGTAGCACACACACCCATGCTACACGCATGCATGTAAGTATCAGAGGACAATATGTAAGCTCAGGTCTTCCCTACCACACTGTAGTCCAGAGGGGTGAACTTGGGTTGCCAGGCTTGGCAGCCACCGTTACACACAGAGCCATCTTATCACCACATATTTCTTATTAAGGTTATATTTTGGTGTGGTTTTGGTTACTGTAACAGTTGGTAGTGGCTTTTATCATACGTTCAGTGTGGCTAACGGCCATACTGGCTTCAGTATGAAAAGTGGAAGGACATGCTCATCAGAGCAAAGACATGCCTTCCAAAATCAATATTGAAGCCAACAAGCTATGTTCTCCTACATGAAATACTTGAGCACTTAGAGCAGTCTCTGCCATGTAGCAAATGCTCGTCAGATGCCACTGTCACCTTCCTCCTGATGGGTAGTAACGGTGTCATCACAATGCTTTTGAGGCACATTTGCCACTTGCCAGGAAACGCCCTTGTCTAGCTGGCTCTACTAACCTTTACCAGCAAAGCCAGAAGCTCTCGCCTCTCTTCTCACTTCCAGTGTCTATGTACTCCCTTCTCAGCAAGCCCTCAGACCAGTTGTGAGTTCTGAGGCCCTTGCAGGGAAGGAAACCACAGCCCTAAAGAAGATAAGAATCAACCCAGCAGTCATTTCTCAATACAAAAAAAGAAGAAGAAGAAAGAAACCTCATATTCAGAGCAACATGGACTTATTATCAATAACATTGGCACGTCACTTTCATCATCACAGACTCATAGACTCTTACAGGTAGAAAGAAAGGGGCCTTCTAAGATTCCAAAAGTTAATACACATCATGACTGAGATGGGTCATGCACGTAGATAGCATTTAACATGCACTTGCTGTGTGCATCCCTGTATTTGGACTCTGGGAGGAGCTACAACAGTTGTTAAGTTCTCCCCATACCTGTTGTCTGGTTTGATTCCCGGCTACTCTGGGACACAAGCAGGAAGTAGCAGGAATGGTTTTAGGATTCCTAGCAGGGCAGCTCCATTCCATTGGCAGGTCTCTTTGTCCCCTCTTCTGGCTGTTGAGCCCAGCCCTCCTCCCTGCCTTTGAGTCTCGGATGCAGTGGAGGATGATTGCACATCACTTCTGAAGAGTTAGCAGTAAAGAGTTCAACAACTAAGATCAATTCTGATTTCATGGACCCTGCTTCCTCCTCTCCAATAGCATGTGTGTCTAATGTTTCAGTTCCCCCACACACACTTGCAGTTGAATAATCTGTATTTTTCTAATGGACTCTAATGCCCAAAGTTTATATAAGAAAAGTATGAAACAAAGAAAAGTATGAACCATTTTAATGGCCAAGTTATGCTCAGTAATTGTCTGGCCTGGCTGTGGAAGTCAGTTGTGGATTCTGAGGGGCTGTAAATTGAAAGTGCTAATTGCACTTCCTTCCTTCCCTTGGACAGGCCCTCTAACCTGCAGCCCAGGGGCAGCACGCTGCGGCATCAGTGCTGCCGCTCAACCCCACTAGCCTTCTGCGTGTGCTGATGCCTTCTACAGGCCCCAAAAATTCAGCAGCACAGTTAGATGCACATTTGTGGGCTCGACTCTGTAGCACTTACTGAGGTGGCTGTTTGAAATTCCCTCCTGTGTGAATTCAGTGTTTCCCTTACTGCCTCTGTGATTATTCTGGGTTGATCCCTATAGCCCTGTGAAACCCTCTGCCCAGCCAGCTTTAAACTGCTGGGTTCTGTTTATCATCAGTGGATGTCTTGTTCCAGGAATTAGTCATTCTTTTGCTGTTTTTATCAGCTTTCCTTCCTTGGGTGTCTGTATTTCTACACTTAGTTAATCATAGCAGATCTAGGTTTCACAGTAACCAGCATAGAGTCTTATGGCCAGAGGTTGCCACACACCACCACGTCAGTTACCAAGTAAAGCCACGCATCACCACTGATGGGCTAGCACGTCCAGAGAAATGAATCATTAGCCCATTTTACTGCTGTGGAACCGTCACAGGGCTCAAAAACTACAGTGCCACTAGACAATATGATCTTGTAGGGCCACCATCACGTAGGAGGTGTGTCTTTGATCAGAACATCATTATGTGGTAGGTGACGGTACTTACTGGACACTGCCTACATGCCTTTCCCTTCTTGAGTGGCTGTGAGAGCAAGGCAATTCAGTAATCATACACACACACACACACACACACACACACACACACACCCGCCTCATCCCCACCAGTCACTGAAACAAGCTCATTCAGAGTCAGTACAGGATGTGTGAAGATCATGTGAATGTTGCCATCTCTGTCATGCTCTCTCAGGAAGACAGCTCCATCTACACAGGAGACCAGGGAAGCCTTAACCTCTGGCCCAAAGTGTGGGCAGGCTTTGCTGGGGTGGACATCGAGGGAGCCTCTCTTGATAGCATACCAAACAGAGACACATAGAAGTCAGGGGACCCACAGCCTGAGTTGCAGTATGTGAGACATTCAAAGGCAGAAGCAGTGAGCAGCTATGGGAGGACTGTAGGACAGACAAGATCCTAGACAGGCAGCTTTCATTCACCTTTCTACTTGCTAACACTGTCCACACTATCAAGATCTGACTGCGTAAACTACACCCCAGGCCATAAAATTACACAGCTGACAATTTCGGGGTATGGCTCAAGGATAGATCATTTGTCTAATATAACATGCATGTGGCCCTGGCTTCTATCCCAGCACTGAAAATTTAAATGGACTTTAAAAACTTAACTAATAGCCAGGCTTCCCAGCACTTGGGAAGCAGAGGCAGGCAGATATCTTAAGAATTTGAGGCCATCCTGGTCTACAGAGAGAGTTCCAAGACAGCCAAGGCTACATAGAAAATAATAATAATAATAACTGATACTTGGTTCAAAATGAATTGTAAGTTGGATTCGTTTGGGCTCTGTCAATTTCAGAAATTAGTGGGGTTTGTGAAGCTTGCATTAAGCTCAGTTGTCATGGGGGAGCTTTCATTAAGAATGCAGCCAGGAAACGCCTTTTTTCCTGCTTTACACATCCAGGTCAACACACCATGATTGTGGGGCAGGACACATTTGTCACAGCTTTGTGTCAGTGAAGCCTTCAGACAGGCATTTGGTTGGTTTTGTTTTTATGTTTTTGAGACACGGTTTTAAGTAGCCCAGGATGGACCTGAAATCAGTCTGTACTAAAGATGACTCTCAACATGTGATCCTCCTCAGCTTCCCAAGTGCTGGGCAACAGGTAAGCGCCTGGTTTATGGAATTCTGAGGAATGGGCACAGGACTTATCTGGAAAACACTGTCAAGTCAGTTCCATCCCCTGCACATTTCAACCTGTATATAAATCAACACTGCCAAGAAGAGCTCTTGTTAAACTGAGTGTGATGGCACACGCCTTTAATCCCAGCACTCAGGCAGGTGTGTTTCTGTGAGTTCAAGGCCATCCTGGTCTACATAGAGAGTTCCAGGACAGCCAGGGCTATGTAGAAAGACCCTGTCTCCCAAAATGCCCTTCCCCAAAAGAAAGAAAGAAAAGAAAGGCTCCAAAATCAACTAAATATAAAACAAGCTCCCACTAGTTGACCCATTTGAGCTGTCAACTAAAGTCACATGTAGGTAACCTAGCCCAGCTATGTAAACATTTGTTTAAATAATGATTTGTTACTTTGTTTAAGAAATTATTTGTATTTTAACTTTTCTGAAAACTATTTGACAGTGAGTCCATAGGTCTATATTGTATGAGAATGGCTCACAATAGTCATGCTTTGGTTTTGAAGGAGTATATTCATTAAGTATACAACAAGCAGGAATAAAAAATAAAACAGCAGAAAGATAGTAGGATATCACATCAGACTCAACATTCAGCAGAAACTGACTGGGGAAGCTCCTAGAACCAAAACAGTCAGGCAGAGTGTGTGCTGGAGAAGTTCCAGGTGAAATGGGTACTCCAGGGGGAGGCTTCCAATTAGCCATCCGCCACAGGCCTTTTCAGGTTCTGTCATGGAATAAACAGGAGCAAAGCCTTGCTTTGGGAAGGTCCTCCTGGCTGTGTTCAGGGACATGAAGTTTTTATTCTAATGAGCTGTGTTTCTGTTCTCCTTTGTTTCTTACAGGGATGGGTAGACGGGGCCTTTGCGGACACACTGACCATTCTTGGGTCTGAAATGGGGCCAGGGGCAACAAAGCCTCCAGAGCCAGCTTCTTGATGACTTAAACGGCAGCAAACAATTCACTGATGTATTTTACAGATGTATTAATATATACTCTTTTATAATTTACTAATAGATATTACAAATATTCAACGTTGAGAAAAGCACTGGTCTTTCTCTTAAGACTTATGCTTCAGTACACCAACAGCTACATCAGGCTGTCAAGAAAATCTACCCAGCTAATCACAGACCTGAAGAAAGGCCCAGCCATGCTCATCAATATGTTCAGTGTCCTGAAAAATGCAGCTTCCCAGGTCCCATCCACCTGGCATTCCCTGTGTCGATGAGAAGACAAGACCGCAGACACAGACACAAGCTCACCACTGTGATTTTTGTCCAGACCCCACCTCCACACACTTTTGCTGGCAACTGTGGCAGTGATACCCGTCTCCACACTCTGAACTTAGATACGCAGCTGTTAAGTTGCCTGTGTGGGTGGCTTCTCAAGTGCAGACCACGTCAGGACCAATGCGTGGGAAAACAGGAAAGGCAGGAGACCTTCTGCAGCCGCTACCGTTGGTGGGAGCAATCCACACTGACCATGTTCCTTACTAGGGCCATACTTCTCTACCCTGGGGCCTCTCTTTAAAATACAGCATCAAGACAGGGAAAGCACCCTTGAGAAGGTCCTTCGTGGTAGTGCATGCCAGCACTACTGTGCCAGTCCCATCACTCGGGGGCAGAGGCAGGCACATCTCTGAGTTTGAGGGCAGCCTGATCCACAAAGCAAGTTTCAGGACAGCCAGAGCTAGACAGAGAAACCCTGTCTCAGGGGGCTAGGGAGGAAGAGCCCTTGAGAGAGTCTGGATTCTGACACAGGACCACTCTGGGTGGCAGCCCTGGCCTTTGGGAGTGTGCTCTCAGTCCCCTTTGTAAAGAGCAATTTCTCGCCCCAGATGGTCCATAGAGAGTGTCCAAGTGCTGAGATCCAGATGGACATCTTAATGCTCAGCACTTTCTTCCCCAGTTCTGCTTGTTCCTTAAAGTATTGCCCAGGAAGTGCCTTTAATGGGAAACCATGACAATGTCTCTCTGTTCTAGAAAAGGGACAGTCCTGCAATGCTGTTCCAGCATCTGAGGTAATAGGAGCACTAGGATACTAACAGAGACACTTAGTTAAAAAGGACACAATGAAGAGGGAGGAAACACAGGAAACAGAAGCCTGGTGAACACAGACTGCCAGCCTCGACACCACACAGGCTGCTGTCTCTGAGAGAAGGAATGCCCATGGCGAAGCAAGCTGTACACAGGATTGGGTCTGCCTGCAGCGGGCAGCCAGGGAGCCTGGTAGATGGCCTTGCCAGCTCCAAATACCAAGACAGGCCATGGTGACACCTGAAAGAAATATGGGGGTCTTCCTAACCTCCCACATACAGGAGACTGGCAGGTGGAAAGTGGGGGACTAGCAAAGGCACATGGGCATGAACTTTGCCCTATAGCAGTTTCCAGAGCCATCAGCCTGCCATGACAGACACCTGCATATAGTTGTTAGAAATGAAACCAGGCTGGTGGCACACCTCTATAGCTGCACCTGTGAGGCTGTCAGAGGATGGCCAAATCAAGGATAGCCTGAATTACATAGCAAGGCTCTGTCTCAAACCAAATAGCTCACAGAATCCAACAGTTCTTGACCATGTCTTTTGTTTGCCTTCAGGTGCATATTGGCCAGATGTATTCAACTGACAAGCTTATCATTGAAAATCAAGAGAAGCCCAGGACATAGGAGCCCAGCACTAGGAAACAGCCTCCGCAGCAGAATTGACCACCTTCAGCATCCATTCTACATAGAGTGTTCACACAATCCTGGCTGAACATAGCCTGCCTGCTTTGTAGTTGCTGATAAACTGAGTCACATTTGCATTCTCTCACAGCCATATTGTGAAGAAATGGCTGTGCATCCTCAATTCAGGTGTTAGAATGAAGAGCTGGAAGTCACTCAGAATAATGCTATATGTTATCGTGTCTCCTCACCACCCCACCCCTTCTCACAGATCACCCACATTTGTATAGAGCCTTTGCATATTTTATGTCTTGGTCCTTAACAATAAACATAATTATCTCCCTGTCCTTTTGTACCAAATAAACCCATTGCAATGAATGTGCATTTATTTCCTGACATGGCAAGGACAGTAGAAGTGGGAACCATCAGCTGAAGATTGTCTTTTAAAAGGCAAGTGCAAGCACCATCTCAGACACAGATAATGAGGACATGGATCAAAACAAGGAATTTAAGGTACAGCCCAGCCACTCAGATCTACAACCACAGGTCCCAAGCCCCTCCAGGGCACACTGAATCTTAGTTCTGGCAATCCCCGGGAGGCCATGCACACTGAAGTCTGGGATGTACTCTGTGTAGTCCTGCGACATCAGGGACGCTAGGAATGAGTTATGAATGCATGTTACCTTTCTGTTTAGCGCCTCAGAGTCATCAGGGAGTGGAGTACCCAGAGTTCGGAATGGTTAAAAATACAGTTCTCAAGCTGGAGAGATGGCTCAGCACATTAAAAAGTGGGAGGGGGGCATTTTGCTCCTGAAGAGGACCAAGATGCAATTTCCAGTACCCACATGGTGGCTCCCAACCATCAATAACTGAAGTCCTGGTACACTATTTGGGCTGCTGCAGTTACCAGTACACACAAGGTATACATACATACATACATACATACATACATACATACAAGCAAAACATTCATACACAAAAATTAATTAAATCTTAATTTTAAAAATAATAAGAATAAAATACAGTTCTCCAGGTGACTGACTATCAGCCAGTCAGCAGTGGCCACTGTCTTTGAGCCTTTCCCAGGTATTAAAGATGTCATATGTTGTAGAAAACCGATTCCTTCCAAACATAAGAAGTTTGAAAACTCCCTGGGGAGTTTTCAGGGACGTGTCCCATTGGAAGAATTTCTTCTCAATCCTGAGTAGACTCGGATTCGAGTCAGAGTTGTAACAGACATTTAAGTAGTGAAGTTGCTACAGTAACTTAGACAGTGTGTCATTAGTTCTTGTGGCATTCATGTGACTTGAGAACGAGCCATCTGTTAACCTTAAAACGCATAGAAGTGGGGCTGGGGAGACCAGTCCATGTACAGTAAAGTGAGGGCCTGAGTTCAGACTCCCAGCACCCATTTAAAAAGCTGGGCACACCAGCATGGTGATCATGGTATTGGAGGAGACGACAGGTGAATCTTAAAAGCTCCATTGGCCAGCCCATCCAACCAAACTGGTCAGCTCCAAATTCAGTAAGAAATTCTGCATCAAAAATTAAGGTAGAGAATGACAGGAAGATATCCAGTGACATTGGCCTCTGACCTCCACATGCATGCACACGTATGTATGTGTACCTACCCACATGACCATATACACGTGCCTATACCACACTCACATAGAGTATGAGTGAGCCAGCTGTGGTGTTGCACATTTGTGTTCCTTGCATTTGAAGGCTGAAACAGGAGCACTGTCAGTTTGAGGCTGCTTTTGGCTGCATAAAATCCTAAGCTAGCCCATACTACATGGAGCCTGTCACAGGTTTACCCTGGTGTCTCTGCGGTAAGGATTCAGGCAGACATGGTGCTGGAGAAGTAACTGAGGGATCTACATCTGTATCCATTAGCAGCAGAAGAAGAAAGACACGCTGGTACTGGCGTGGGTTTTTGAAACCTCAAAGCCCACACTCAGTGACACGCTTCCTCCAACAGGGCCACACCCAATACTTCTCAAGTAGTGCCACTCCCTTATGACCAAGCATTCAAATATATAAGCCCACGGGGGCCACCCTTACTCAGCCATCCCAGGTTTCATTTTAGAATTTCCTTACCTGTGTGTCACGCTTGGTTCTCATTCATCCAGCTGTACAGCTCTTGAGCTCAGAAGTATGTCTTGTATACCTGTAAGAGTAGTGAAGATCACTGGGAGTCATGAGTCTCATACCACTGGGTCCATTCCTGGGAGCTGAAGTAGCCAAGAAGCAGGGCATTCGGCCTGGGTGAAAAACAGGTGACATGTGTGTTCTCCCCTTTCAGCTGACTCGGGCAGCCGTGTCACCCAGCCCTGGAGGAGGTGGTCCTTGCTGCTGGGTACACTGAGCACCACTATGGGGTTGCTCAGCATCTAACGGCAATGCTGTGGACAGTGCTCTCCCAATTCAGAGTTATCTTTAAGCACCTGTTCTGTGCAGCCTAACTCGCTCCCCTGAAAGGGTCACATTGCAAGCAGAGTGGCACTCCGTGGGAGACTCCCCACAGGATTGCTTTCCACAGACAACATGGAGTAAACTCGGCTTGTTCTGCAAACCATTGACAGCCGGCTGTTTCTGTGTTAATTAAACCTCATAAATGGGTTTGGACATGCCCAGGGCTTGATAATACAGAGCTACTTATTGTCACTTAGATCAAACTAACTGTGTTTGGAATCTACATGAAAAAACAAAGTAGAATTGAGACCAAAAAGCCCACAAACAGGAGTTGCTGTGCAGAGCCTCACATTCAGTGTTCCCCAGATGCAGGGGACTTTGACTTGCATCCTCGAGTGTCCAGAGAAAAGTGGCATTTAACTGTGTTTGCATAATGCGGCCTCATGCTTGCCTGATGGCCCCAACTGTAGAGCTTGAGCCAGGCAATGTGTTGGAGGGGCTAAACCACACTAGAGCAAGCCATCTCAACTCTCCAGAGTGCGCTCCGCTCTGAAGGTACCAGGGGTCACTGTGTCAGCAGCTAGCAGATGAGAAATGCCACCAAAAGTTCACCTCTGCTGAGGCAAAAAAAAAAAAAAAAAGAAGAAGAAGAAGAATAAATAACCACTTACTAGGCAGCCATTTCCCAGACAAATCAGCTGCCTTTGGGTGGGCCTATCTGGTTTTCCAACTCTGGTTCTAGAGCAACCATATGTGGCCAAGCTGTGTTGCTCTGGTGGCTCTTGTGCTCTGAAACTAAGAGAGCATCTTCAGGATGTGACATAGATTGACTAGCATGCTCTGCAGCAGTCACCTTTGGCCCTTTCCCACATAGTCACACCCAACACAGAAAGCCTCTTATTTCCAAGGAATGGAAATATTGTTCTTACTCTTTCCCAGTGCCACAGATAACTGTGTGTGCTAGGGAAGTGTTCTGCCTTGTGTCATATCATAAAACAGTTCAAAAAAACCTCCATAGAGGTTACCTCAAGCTTACCTCAAGCTCTGTAGAACAGATATGCACCCATAGCAAGATCTGCCTAGAGAGAATATTGCTATATTTAGCAAAAGAGAGTGGGTTTTGTTGTTTTGGGTTTTTTTTCGGGGGGCGAGGGGGTTATGATGTTTGTTTTCTGTTTTTAGTGGATGAGGAAGGTTGAGCTACATGTTGGCTTCCTGGCTCTTAAGGAGCACAGAGTGAAACATCAGGTTTAAAGAAAATCCAAAAACACATTTTTGTGACTAAATAGTCTGCCCTCCATGGCCCAAGATTTCACGCACGTGGATCAAACCACAGAACAAAAACAAAAACAACAACAACAAAAAATGCTTGAAAACACATCAGTACTAAGCAAGCGCTTTTTATTGCTACTGTTACTAACAACGGAGTAGAACAATTACATGCACCCACTTCCAGTGTGGTGGATAGCATAAAAATGACTTGAAACTGAGAGCACAGTGTGCTGTCCTATGCAAAGGCAATGCCTTTTCTTGTGAGAACTGAGCATCACAGCTTCTGAACTCCACAGCAGTTCCTGGAATTGGTCCCCTGCAGATACCAAGGGACCATTGTGCTTCACACCAACTGCTACTGCCTTCTACATTAAAAGGACACCTTAGGTGTTGGTGCCAGGCTATAAAAACAACCAAAGCCAAGGAAAGGTAAGACACCCCAAAAGCAGAAGGGGGGAGTGTCTTACACTCAAGATAATGTGCTCTGGATTTGAGAGCTCTTTGAGGGCTTAAACTCACAGACAAAAGGGTCCTTGAGAGCTGGGTATGGTGATACACGCCTTTAATCCCAGCACTTGAGGAGGCAGAAGCACTCAGATCTCTGTGAGTTTGAGGCCAGCCTGGTCTACAGAGCTTTCTAGAACAAACTGTCTCAGGATGGGGGTTGGGAGGCAAGGGAGTTTTTGAGAATATTACCTGAATCCTGTAACGGTACTTTTTTTGGTTACTTTATTGGGTTCTTTTACCTACCACCCTTCTCCACCCCAATTCCTCTAGCCCCCCATCACTATATAGGGGAGAAAGGGAGAGGATAGAGAAGAAAAGGGGGCATAGATCTCTTTAGAATACTTCCTGCTGATTAGGGGCATCGAGTTCCTCAGGGCAAGTCCAATCTTAGCAACCAGCAAAAGCAGCTGCAGGGGGAGCAGCAGCCACTGCTTCTCTCTGGCAGTTTTTAATACCATGACAAGAGTTCCCAGAATTCCAAAAGTCAACTATCTTGCAGCTGGCTAGAGCTCTAGCCCTTGCTAGAACATGAGACAAACCATAGTCAGCTGCTGTGGATAATCTTAAGCAGCCCCATATCCCACACCTGGAATTAAAAACATATTCCCAGCCTAACTTAGAAAAATGCAAATAGATCCATACTTATCACCCTGCACAAAACTAAAGTCCCAAGTGGATCAAAGACCTCAACATAAAACCAGACACACTAAACCGCTTAGAAGAAAAAGTGGGGAAGAGCCTTGAACTCATTGGCACAGGAGATAACTTCCTGAACAGAACACCAACAGCACAGGCTCGAAGAGCAACAATCAATAAATGGGACCTCATGAAACTGAAAAGCTTCTGTAAAGCAAAGGACACTGTCATCAGAACAAAATGACAGCCTACAGATTGGGAAAGGATCTTCACCAACCCTATATCTGACAGAGGACTAATATCCAGTATATATAAAAAACTAAAGAAGTTAAACAGCAAAAAATCAAGTAATCCAATTAAAAAATGGAGTACAGAGCTCAACAGAGAATTCTCTGCAGAGGAATATTGAATGGCAGAGAAACACTTAAAGAAATGCTCAACCTCATTAGCCATTAGGGAAATGCAAATCAAAACAACCCTAAGATTTTACCTTACACCCATCAGAATAGCTAAGATCAAAAACTCAAGAGACAACACATGCTGGAGAGGTTGTAGAGAAAGGGGAACCCTCCTCCGCTGCTGGTGGGAATGTAAACTTGTACAACCACTCTGGAAAGCAATCTGGTGCTTTCTCAGACAACTAGGAATAGTGCTTCCTCAAGATCCAGCTATACCACTCCTAGGCATATATCCAAAAGAGGCTCAAGTACACAATAAGGACATTTGCTCAACCATGTTTGTAGCAGCCTTATTTGTAATAGCCAGAAGCTGGAAACGGCCCAGATGCCCCTCAGTGGAGGAATGGATGCACAAATTGTGGTACATCTACACAATGGAATATTACAAGGAAAAAACAAGGAAATCATAAAATTTGCAGGTAAATGGTGGGATCTGGAAAAGAACATCCTGAGTGAACTATCCCAGAAGCAGAAAGATGTACACGGTATATACTCACTCATATAGACATATAATATAGGATAAACCTACTAAAATCTGTACACCTAAAGAAACTAATCAAGAGGGAGGACTCTTGCTAAAATGCTCAATTCCTATCCAGAATGGCAAAGAGGATGGACATCAGAAGAAGGAGAAAAGAGGGAACAAGTCAGGAGTCTGACACAGAGAGGGCCTATGAAAGGCTCTACCCTGCAGACTATCAATGCAGATGCTGAGACTTATGGGCAACCTTTGGGCAGAGTACAGGGAATCTTAGGAAAGAAGTGGGAAACAGTAAGATCTGGAGAGTACAGGAACTCCACAAGGAGAGCAACAGAACCAAAAAATCTGAGCACAGGGCTCTTTCCTGAGACTGATACTCCAACCAAGGACTATGCATGGAGATAACCTAAGACCCCTGCACAGATGTAGCCCATGGCAGTTCAGTATCCAAGTGGGTTCCATTGTAATAGGAACAGGGACTGTCTCTGACATGAACTGATTGGCCTGCTCTTTAATTACCTCCCCCTGAGAGGGAAGCAGCATTACCAGGCCACAGAAGAAGACAATGCAGCCAGTCTCGATGAGACCTAATTGACTAGGATCAGAAGGAAAGAAAAGAAGACCTCCCCTATCAGTGGACTTGGGGAGGGGCATGCATGCAGAGAGTGGAGGAAGGGAGGGATTGGGACAGGAGGAGGGAGGGAACCACAGGGGGGATACAAAGTGAATAAAATGTAATTAATAAAGAATTTTTAAAAAAATAAATAAATAAAAAGAGAAAAAAAAAGTCAAAAAAAAAGAAAGAAACCAAAATTCTCAATACAGAACCCAGATGACCTCAGCACTGCGGAGCACTCTTTTGCTGAGCCATATGCAAGCCCTGTGGGATCAAACCTTGACAATCATAAGCTCTATCTGAGGGAAATTGGTCAATGTCAACTTGTACCAGCCACCAAGGTACAAGTCGGAAGCCACCCGGAGCAGCTGGGTCATTGTAATAAGCAAATCTGGTAAGGTCACATGATGACACTGGAGATGCTTATTCAGGTACGCAGCACTAACAAGAACAGAGGCAGCCTGTGTCCTCGTGCCTCCCTGCTAACAGAGCATATGCCCCTTGTTATAAAATGGAGTTGGCAGTGGAGACTGTGCTGGGTGACAAAGCAAACCTCTCTCCCCGCTCCCCTCTTACAGTTTACCTAGAGTCTAGATGGAGCTGATCTTCCTTTTTCAGTCTTTGCAGTGCTTTGCAGCTTTAGGGACCCATTGATGAAAATTGCTTCTTGTGTTGATACCCACATAGGGAGCTGGATGGGCCTGGTGCTTCTGCTCAGGAGCTCAGTTTCAAGTCCAAAAACCCTACAGAGAGAACAGGAAGGAGAAGATTCAGTGATGGATTTGACTGTTCCTTACGTAGGGGGACAGTTGCCATCACTGTGCAGACCACAAACAGAGTGGGTGTCTCACCGCTTTGAAATTGGATCACATGAATTGTCAACACAAATAGTCCTGAATTTCTACATGTTAGAGTGTTTGTGACCAGATTGTGTTGACTGAGATGTCCTGATGACCACAGTGTAGCCCATGTGAGTCACCTATATCTGCCTGCACCTCCCCAGGGAATCAAGGCTTCCATGATTAAATAAACTGTAATGTATAAAAGAAAAAGGGTTACAGAGTTAAAGGCATTTACAGTCAATGCATACAGAATGACCAACAAGGATCATCTTTCATACAATATGCATTGTGTGTGGACTTTCAACATGAGCCAATAGAATTTTGTTCAACTGTGGTTTATAATCAGTGCCATCAGATGAAGGACTTCCGTTTAAACCTAGTGTACATCCACTTCCCTGGACCAAGGAAGCATTTCTTAATGTATATATGAGATACGCTTGTGCATCAGCAGGAAGTGAAGATCCTAAATCTGCATCAAACAAAAGCCAGGTGAAAGCATAAAGAACCTGTGTGTGGCTGTGATGCTGGTTGCTGGGGACTCCCTTGTCTGTTAAATGTGGTTACATTCCTCAACTATAGAAACTGTCCAAGACGCAAAGTGTAGAGCTCTACCGAGCTTGTTTCTCTCAGCTATAGCTGTTAATGGTGCTAACCTTCCCCAGATTGCTCTGAGGTGGAGAAAACCAGGTCACTAAAAGTGAGCTGAGCTTGTCACCTCCCTGCCCTAAACCTTAATCTATCCCTAATGACTTCAAACAGCTGCAGGTCCCTGGTCCTGTGAACCTGGCAAACCCCTACTTAGGGGGGACTTCCCAGGCAGAGGCTGGGGCTGTCACCTGGAAGTGCCATTTGTTATGACCTCAGTGATTTCTCTAGTCTGAGTCCTGAAACATGTCCAGAAATGCACATTTGATTCAGTTCCATGAAGCCAAGGAAAGGAGAACATGGCATTTCCACCATTGTGCCGTTCCTCCCTCTCCTGAAGAAGATATGATGCAAGCGGCTAAGCCAGGGGTTTCAAGGCACAGTGCTCAAAAGACCTGCACAGCCAAGACAGGGGAAATGAAAAATCTTAGCCTAATAAACTAGAAAAGAGCTGTGTGGCTACAGCTGAATTTTGTGAAACTCATGAATTGGTGAATGAAAATCCTATAGCCTAGCAGAAAAAGAAGGGTGGAGCAGATGGAAAGACCTCAGAATAGAAACCTGCAGCTACAATGCATGCACACACACACACACACACACACACACACACACACACACACACACTATGAGAAAATTCTCAGGCTTTTGAGAATAGAGGTTTGTGGATAATAAGACAGTCACCCTCCCAAGCGCTCTCAGGTCTTCGGAACAGTGACCATCTCTGCTGCTGGACAGAGATGCCTGGTCCCCAGAGCTCCCTGGACACCCAGAGTGCAGTGACTACTCTCTGAGCATGAGACTGATCCCCCTCCCCAACCCCAAAGCCTTCAAATAGATTGCCCATCTTGCTTTATGAACATGGAGTTTCCTCGGGAAACATGTTGTACCATGGAAACTTCCAGGCTTCCTTTCATTGCTTCAGAGAACATATTTTCCAGCCAACATCCCCTGAATCAGAGATTCATGGACCAGGAAGCTTCTGGAATCTCTCTTTAATGTAGGGCAGGGTCATTAAGTCACAGGGAAGAAGATAGTCTTTAATGACTAGAGCTAGATAAGATTTTCGTTGTTGTTGTTTTTCAAGGGGTTTCACTGTGTAGCCTTGGCTGTCCTGGAACTTGTTCTGTAGACCTCCACCTGTCTCAAAGGTGTGCAACACCACAACCCAGCACAAGATTTTTCGTTATTACATTTTCATGCAGAATGACTACATTTGTCAAATAAAGGTGAATCTTCTGGCAAAGGGCACCAGCTTCATTGTGGAAATTTTGTGTTGAAGGGGTATGTTCCCTTTCTTTGGGGAAATCAACTGTTAAACTCCTCCTCTACTTCTTCCTCTTCCCCTCTCCCTTTATTTTGTGGTGCTGAGCATCAAATCTAGGCCTTCACACATACTAGATGCAATGGTTAACCATCATTATCCACCTTGGCAGGTTTACAATTACACCTCTAGCTGTACCTATGAGGATATTTCCAAAAAGGTTTAACTGGAGAGGGAAAGCAAAGCATGAATGTGAAAGACACCATAAATGGGCTAGGGTCTCATTGACTGAAAAAGAACATGAGGCGGGGATATGGCACACTTGGTACAGAGCTTTCCGTGCTGGAATGAGGGCCTGCTTTTGGACCCCTGAGCTATGTAAAAGAACGCTGTGAGGCAGAGGCACATAGATCTCTGTGAGTTCTACGCCAGCCTGGTCAGTCAAACCACACAAAGAAACCCCATCTCAAAAGACAAGAGCTGTTGCAGGATATTTGATCCCATTGTGAACCCCAAAATTGTGAACTGTAAAACCCTGTTTGTTGTGTGGTTTGGTTGAGGCCTAACATACACCTTGATCCAAGAACTTTGTTTTATTGTAAACAGGTGATTATGATGTGGTTCAGGTTAGGTCCAAGAGCTTTCTGTATACCCGATCTAATAGAGTTAACCCTGGGTCAAGAGGCAGAGCAAGAAACCAGCTGACAAAGATTAAAGAGTAGGAGGGGTATTTAAGACAGCATGAAGGAGAAGGAGCTTTTAGCTCATGCTCTGGTTTTAGCTTAGGCTTCAGCTGCTCAGATCCCTGGCATTTTGGGCTTTGAACTAGCAAGCCTTCGGCCTTGGGCTTTTTGGCCTTTTCCTCCTGGGCTCTCAGCTGAGCTACTTAGCCTTTTGGGTTTTTTTTTCCATCTAGACCTCAGCTGAGAAGGAAGGTCAGCTTGTTGCTTTCTCTGCCTCTCTGAGCTAGCAGGTTTTCACCCCAGCATCTGGTTCCTGAGTCCTTATTGGTAGAATAGAAAGGTTGGGATTTTCATCATTGTTTATAATAACAATGTGCGATGGGGTGCAGCTGTCACCTCAGCCTTGGACAACGGAAACAGGAAACAGGTGCTGGAGACTGACTGGCCAGCCAGTCTAGCCAAGTGATGAGCCTCAAGTTCAGTGAGAGACCTTGCCTCCAAAAAGAGGATAAAGTGGAGAACCGGAGAGGAGGACACCAGATGCCAACCCCTGGCTTCCACATGTGTGTGTATGGACACAGGGACAAGCACACATATGCATACATCACGCGCACATACATGAGCAAAGAGGGGGCTAGGAAACAGAGATGAGTGTGCATCTTTTCCTGATTCACGATTGTGGGCACTGGGAGCAGCTGCCCCAGAGGAGAAAAATTACCAGCACACCAGGCTGGTCACTGAAAGGCACCCAGACCATAGCCAACACACTTTTAAATACTTAGTGGCTTTGCTTAGGATTAGCCTCCCTTCAAAATAAGCATATATATATATATATATTATTTCAAGGATGGCCTTGAGCCTCCAGTCCTCTTTCATTACCTTCTAAGTACAGAGATTACTAGTCAACGACACTACACCCAGATTGAAATGACAACAAAGCAACAATTTTAAAGCAAAATCGTATTTCAACCTCATTTATATTTATGAAATGAAATATTTCTTAAGGGTTTGGAGAGATGGTTCAGCAGTCAAGAGCACTGGCTGCTCTTCCAGAGGATCTAGGGTCGATCTGCAGCACCCACGCGGTGGCTCACAACTCACAACTCAGCGGACCCCACACCCTCTTCCGGCTCCTGAAGACACAAGGCATTCAGGCGGCACAGAAACACATGCAGGCAAAACACCCATATTCACAACAAACAAACAAGTGTTTCTTATAGGCTAAGGGTGTATCTCAGTGTTAGAGACATTAACCCCTTAATCTACAAACCTAATATATCTGAGACCCTTGGTTTCACCTCCCACAACAACAAAAATGTTGCTATTTGTTTTCTTTTGAGAAGGAATCCCTCACTATGTAGCCCAGGCTGGCCTGGAACTCAAAGATCTAGCTGCCTCCAAGTGCCGGAATTGTAGGTGTGTGCCGCCACACCCAGCCCATATTTACGATTTTAAACCGCAAGTGTCACTAGAAGGTGGACTGTCTCGTGGATTGTAGTTCTCAGCATATGGCCTTAAAAATAGTAAGCAGTACTGACATGCTTCCTATAAAGGGTCAGAGAAGAAATGTTTTACACTTTGCATCTGCCTAACTTCGCTGTACGTGCAGGAGGCACCCACCGGACGTTGCAGTAAATATTTGTGGAGGGTTAAGTTTGAATGCCATACAATACTGTCCTTTGTTGTTGGGTAGCCTTTTTTTTTTTTTTTTTTTTTTTTTTTTTTTTTTTTTTTTCTAATCCAGATCTCATTCTACTGGCCTCCAGCTAGCTGTGATGAGCCTATTTAAGCTTCCAGAGTCCTGGGAGCGCGGGTATGAGCCACCATACTCAACCCTTGTTACTGTAGTCTTTCTGGGTGACCAAGGCTGGCCTCAAACTCTTGACAATCCCACTTTAGCCTCTTAAGTGCTCGGGTTACAGATGTGTGCCACTATATCTGACTTTAATATAATTTTCATGTCACAAAGTAATAGTTCTTTAAAATTTAAAAAAAAAAGTTTAAACATGTGAAAATCATGGTTTAAAAGTCCTAGTTCTATGAAAACAGACTTTGGGGTCATGTTTGGCCTGTGGTAATTGTGCTGACCCATAGAACCATAAAAACATCCCCCTCATCGCCTTAAATTTAGTCCATTATCCCAAACTAATTATTTATGTTAGCCACGTGCTAGAAAATAGAACACGTTTTGTTGTTGTTTGAGATGGGGATTCTGTGTAGCCTTGGCTGTCCTAGAACTGTCTCTATAGACAAGGCTGGCCTCAAACTTAGGTATCTGCTTCCAGGGTGCTAGGCTTGAAGGTGAACGCCACCACTTCCCTAGGTCAAGAAGCAGAGCAAGAAACCAGCTGACAAGGATTAAAGAGCAGGAGGGGTATTTAAGACAGCATGGAGAAGAAGAAGGAGCTTTTAGCTCATGCTCGGCTCCTCAGCTCCCTGGCACTTGAAAGTGCAGGGCATTTGCAGTAATACTTTTTTTTTTTTTTAAAGAAAATGAGTTGCTCAGGAAGAGTGGGAAGGAAGGAGCTAAGGTTTCACCCAGAATGCCCTCCCACTCTGACCTGGACATAGGGAGCCATGCTCAGTGCGCGAAGGTGGTCCCCACGTCTAGGGTTCTGCACTGCGGAGTGCCTGCCCCGTCAGGTTCTGAACAGCATGAGCTGGGCGGGCCTTGTCACCATCAAGTCCCCACTCCCCCTTATGCCTGAGAAGTAAGCCACTTCTCCGGGCCCCAACCCCTGCACTTGGAGTTCCGCCTGCAAGAGGCCAGCTTCTCTGACTGCCAATGGCCGCTATTACCAGCTCTGATGTACAAAAGGCTTTGGGATGAATGTAATGGGCCTTGCAGCTCACAACCAAGGCCTCTGGCATTTTAATTCGTCCAACATTTTGCTGTGGCAAAGAACTGAACACATTTTTACAAAACATTCTGAAGATCACTTTTTCCCAGTGTGGGGAACTTGGGCTATTCTGTAGCAAGAGAAAACTTAATTCTGGTGTTTCCTACTTGTCACGGCGCCTGGGTCCTCAGCTGAGCATCCCCGGGTTGCCACGGCCTCCCCAAAGCCTTAGAAGGTAAAACATGAAGCACAGAGCGAAAGTATGTTCACGTGGCCTTTACTTTCTTAAACATTTGTATCCAATCACAGAAGAAAATAGCATCTGTCGGGGCAGGTGTTTCCGGAGCCCAGTTAAAAGGACACCCACCTAGCCTTCTGAGACTCCAGCCTGGCTGTGAAGGTTGCACGTGTAAGGAAGGACCTTCCTCTCCCACGTGGACATGGATGCCTTGTCCTTTCTCGGCCAGTTTTCATTAAGCTGCAAGGACATCTCAAGTGAGAAACAAATCTCCAAGGTCACAGATCCTGGCTCGGAGTTCCAGAGCCCCTTTCTTAGAGAGAACCTCAGCTCAGGGAGCTGGGGTGTTCCTTATCCCAATGCAGGCTGAGAATTCTAGAAGGCGAGTAGAAAGGGCAGTGGAAGCGATGAGAGGAGTGAGGGATCAGAACATTGCCAGACCCGCTGCGCCTGCTGGTGCGTGGATCTTCGCTCAGAATTTATGGTTTAACACTTGGCTCCTTTCGCTCCAAGCTCGGTTAATGCTAAATCTGCGACGCTCGGCTAAGGGTCCCCGGAGAGCCCTTGCTGGAGGTTCTGGTCAGCCTCTTTCCCAGTCCCGAGGCTCCCATCCTCAGAGAGGGTCTGTGGAACACACATAGCGCAGGGTGTAGTTGGCTCCGTCGTTGTTGTCCCAGTATTCGCCCTGTTCGCAGCGGTAGCAGATGGCAAAGTGGATAGCGACGTCCCTCGCCTCGGCGTCCTCCCCTTCTCCGGGCTGCAGACCCGGGGGCAGGCACAGCGTGAAGCAGAAACGCTCGGTGGCCGGCTCCTCCTCTCGGTCCCCAACCCCTGCCAGAGAGTCCCCGGACAGCCCCGGGGGCGGCGGTGACACGGGACGCAGCTCGGCCTGCACGTCCAGAAAGCTGCGCCACTCCGTGAAGGTGTAGCGCACAGCCACCGCCCTGGGTCCGGGGGAGCTGAGGACCCGGCCGGAGCCGGTCACGTCGGCGCCCGGCGGCTGCGGGCAGCGCACGCGCTCCAGGCACACTCGCTGCCGCCGCAGCCGCTCCTCCGCGGCGCCGGGCCCCGGGAGCTGGAAGAGGGGTCGGAGGCGGACGCGCGGCAGCGGCGGCGCCAGGGGGGGCGAGGGCCCCTCCGCCGCCGTCAGCAGCTGCTGCAGGTCCCCGGCGCGCAGCGGGAAACTGTGCAGGCGGGAGAGCACGGCGGCCGGCACCCGCGGCTCCTCCGCCTCGCTGAAGTGCCTCACGCTGGCCAGGCTCAGCCCCAGGGAGTCTGCGAACTGCACGCGCTTCTTGCACTTGGCGCAGCAGTCCCCGGCCGGCCCGCCACCCTCGGAGCCGGCCTGCCCCGCCTCCTGCTGCCGCCCCCGCAGGAGCCGGGCCGCCTGCAGGATGGGGTCGGCGGGCAGAGAGAAGAAGCGCGCACGAGGGCGGAGGTACCCCTCCTCCGGGAGGGCGGCCTCTCTCGGCGGACACTGGGGCTCGTCCTGGAGCTGAGCGTCGGGGATCGGGCCCTCCGAGGCGCCGCTCTCCACGCAGAGGACCTCGGGGACCGACAGCTCCTCCGCGGTCCGGGGGTCCCCGGAAGAGCTGCGCGCCTCGGAACTTTGCAGCTGCTCCCCGGAGGGCTCCATGACAGCATCCGGGCCCGGGACTCGTCCTGCAGGGGGCGCGGCGTTGGAGACTCCCCTGGAAACTCAGCGACCCCTGCCGCGGAAGGGGCCTGGGCTCGCCCTCCCTGGCTCAGCCTAGCCGGGCTCCAGAGCGGAGAGTGGATTCAGCCGGGAGCCTCCCGCTTTTAGCTGCGGCTGCCCGGGACCGAGAGGGAGGAGGATGCTGGCCTGGGGCTAGATCCCAAGGGGAGGGCCAGGGGCGGGGAGTCGCGGCCGCCGGAACACCTGAAAGCTAGGTCCGCGGTGGAAACTAAGACTTTCTGAAGGTCGTAAGCTAGCCTTGATCCACCCCTCAGCAAGGCAGCGTCCGTTCCACTCCTAGGGGGAGGGAGGGCTCTCAACTTTCAGAGCCCAGAGCGTAGACAAAGTTTTCCAGCCAGTGAAGTGAGTCTTCGGAGGAGGGTTGTTGCCCAGCGGGGACATCCCGGCTGCCTCTGGCCTAGGGAATCCGAGAGACCAGCACGTCATTGGCGCTAGCACGCAGCCCTTCAGAGCGAGGCGCATCCCTTCCCTTTCATCCTAATTGCCCCCCTTCCCCTCATTCCTCAGATGTCTCGGGTCGCAGCTGTGCAATTACCCCTCGGTGCTTCTAAAAGCTGGGCCGAGGTTGCAGCCCCACCTACTTGCCCCGTGACCTCTGCTGGGGGGCCGGGACAGAGCAGGAACCCACCGGGAGCAGACCCCAGCGGCCAGACCAAACAGCGGGAGGCCATTTGCACAGGGCACTAGAGCACGTAGCGGCCCTCCCCTTGTCCCGCCGTTGGCACCTCTCTCCACAGTGGGAGCTTTCCCGCAGCCCGTACGCATCCTTCCTCCCCTGCCCGGACTGCGGGTCTCCTCCCCAAGGAGTCCAGGCTAATACACCTCAGGCCTTATGGGAGGTTGGGGCCAAAGTCTAATCGATGGTGATGGGGGAACACCTCACTGTCCTGGCATCAGGCCAACTTTGCCTTGACCAAACTTCAACTGATAACTTCATCACCATTGTCTCACCACCCCGACCCCTCATCTCTCCCACCCCCATATCGGATTCAGGTAGGCCCAGGTGGTGCCTGAGATTATTTCTAACAGGAAGATGCTAAGGCTGGGCTCTGGGGACCACAATTTAGAAAATACTAACCTCTTCCTGGAGGTCAGCCTCCAAACACTGGTTCTCTCTGGTAATCAGCTGGGCTGGCTGCCTAGGGTAGCCAGTTTAAATGGCCTCGTTAGCATGAACTCAGGTATTACCAAAAGCAGCTCTTTATAAAATTTGGTTATAACAAAATAACAAATGCATAATCGATGACCAATTTCCCTTCCCTTTGAGCTGTCTTAGGAGGTCTATATCAGCAACTAGGGGCAAAGGCTAAATGTACGTGGTATGGAACCAGGACTCTTTGCCCTGGTGCAGGATGCTGGTTACTGAAATGATAAGTTTTGCAAAACAGAGTATATTCATAGATTCAGGCCAAATCTCAAATCCACCTCCTGTTGTAAATTATAAAATAAAGCAAACGTTGGGCTATATAATGTTCATTATTAGCCCCAAGATTATCACGGAGGTATAATTTAACCTGCTATCACAAACAATAAGACACAGACCCCTGTTAGATTTATAATTGTCTTATTTACCTTGGGCCGGGCAGATATTGCACCTGCCCTGGCTCAATAACCACACCATCCATCTCCCAGCCCCCACCCAATGCCGTCTGCCTTAATCATTGCTCTCTGGACTACCTTCCATCCATAATCCCATGGTACTTGCTTATATTCTTCACCTGGGCCTTTTCATGTCATTATTGGAGTCCTTCCTCTGAGCCCAAGGGTTTTCTTCTCCACAATAAGCCATCATGGCATCCTCCTTCTTTCTCTCTTCCCTTCCATCTGTTTCTGTTTCCCGTGGTTCTCACCCCAAATCCTAGGAACCTTAGCCATGCCTATCTCATTCTGCCCTGCCCAGGTATAGGCCATTAATCAACCAATTAGGTATATCTTAGGCAGGTTTACAAAACAAGGATAGGCATATCCAGATCTTGAGGGCCAGCAACATGCATCAGACCAACTTCTAACAACCTCCCAAAGGACATGGTGGAGGGTGGTTATGGATGTAGCAGAGTGATTTAAGATTTAAGAAAGATAGGGGCAACGGTAGCACACACCTTTAATCCCAGCACTTGGGAGGCACAGGCAGGTGTGTCTCTGTGAGTCTGAGGCCAGCGTGGTCTACATAGTGAGTTCCAGGACAGCTAGGGCCACACAGAGAAACCCTGTCTCAAAAAAACTAAAGTGGGGTGGGGGACCAGATTTAGGGAAAGGTGACTGGAAGTGATGTAATACACGGTTGATCCTTACAGGATACTTATATGTTCAGAAAACAAGATATCAGCATGATCTGAGAATGGAGATTTTGGTCCCGTGGTAGCAAGAAATGGCCCATCAAACAAGCCCACCTTAAGAGTCAATGGTTTCAACAAAAGTGGCCTTCTCTCCCCTGAAAAATAGCCTAGACAACATTATCATCATGACCCACATATCAGAGGTGTTATCTTCAGCAAGGCTAGTGGGAGACTAATGTGTTGCTTAGATATCTGACCTCCAAAATTTGTGCTTTTTTGCACAACTAAAAGCAGTGAGGCAAGAGCTTCATGGGCTTTCATTACACTACTGTAGGTCCAGAGCTCAAAACATCTGGACTGAGATTTGAGCAACTCTGATAAGCAGAAGCAGAAGGGTAAACTTGCAGAGATGGTGATGAGCAGAGGAGTAAGGGATGATATCCAGAAACAAAGGAAAGACCTTAGGAGCAGAGACAACGACCTCCTCACTCATCCATCATGGAGGCTTGGGGATAGTCTGGAAGACATAGTGGTCTCTGGCTTCCACTGCCTATCTGTCTTCTAGCAGAGAGGGTAAGACACAGGACATTTCCCTCAGTCTTCCTCTCTGAGACAGGGCAAGGTGATCTGTTCTGGCTCCCAGAAGTTAAACAGATGGCCTATGACATAGAGGTGGCTCAGCTTTTGCTTCTTTGTTGGCATACTTTTAAAAATCTCTTTTATGTACATATTTTATATCTCTTTCTCCCTACTCCACCACAATCCCTTCCAATACCCCAATACCAGGTAGGAGAAAGGCTTAGTGGGAGAGGGGGCACAGTTCTCTTAGCTGCTTCCTGCTGGTTAGGGTTATTGGGTTCCTTGGAGCCAGTACAATCCTTGTTTCAAGAATCTCCAATTTCTTGTCCCACTGCAACAACAGCAACAGGAGCTGAAGGGGGGAAGCAGCAGCCTTGTTCTTTCTCAAGAGCTACTACACACTCTCTGGGCTCTGGCATTTATTCTCTCTCCAGAGGCCTCAGGTTTAAACTGTCTGGAGCTGGCAAAGAGCTCCTCTCAGCCTGTATGAGGCAAATAATTGGCTGGTATGGACCATCTGAAAGTCAGTCCCACATCCCACACCTGGGACTAAACCAAAATCATGTTTACAGCCACAACAGTTCTTTTAGTTCATGGTGGTGTGAAAGCAGCACACTTTCGGTAGAAACTGTAGTTCCAATTTTGAGTTTGGATGTTTGGGTGTCCGGTGTAGACCACATTGCTGAACCAAAGTGTGAAATAGATGAGGTATATTCAATGTATTGTTCCACTTGGGATATTTTCAGCATTCGGTAGATGTACTGGGACCAAACCCCACTGTAAATTGGTGAGCACCCATAGTCAAATGATGATACAACCTGAAAAAAAAATTTTTAAATATTTAGACCATCTAGTCTATTGATATGTGGCTAGGTCATCCACAAACATCACATGATCACATGTCTCAGCTGCTAAAGTATTTACTTCCAGGCCTTCAGATTCCTACTTTCTTGTTTGTTTGTTTGTTTGTTCTCTTGTTTTTTATTGTTGTTTTGTTTTGTAGGAGTCAGGTAGTACTTGCTACAGAATACAAGCTGGCCTCAAACCTGTGATCCTTCTGCTTCTCTCTAAAATGCTGGAGCTGGCATCATCTGGTCTCCATGTGTGGGGCCTGGGAAGTCTCAAATGGTTCAAGGAAAGTCAGTAGAAAAGAAAATTCCCCTTCGCATTAAAAACAAAAATGATGTGGTCTGAACCCATGGCTGGCATCCTCAAACCAAACCACCAAATTGTTTTAGCTGGGTCACAGGCCACACTTGTGCAACCTGGGGGCAGTTCAGCTGCTTACCTGACGACACTGCCTCACAACAAAAATTATGAGTGAGTAAGCCAAAACCTGCACTGACTTGGTCAAGTGTCACACGAAGCCTTACAGCTGCCAAAGTCAGACGGCAGGCCTATTATGTCAGCTATTTCACAACCTGTCCCGCTCTTCCAATCTGAGATGGCATAAGGAGGGCAAAGGCACGTAGACAGGGCCCAGCCTAACCAACAACAACAGCCTTAAAGCAACTCCAGCCTGGAGAACTGCAGGTGGCACTCCAGCTATGTCGTTAAGCGGCGTTAGTCATTTTCATTAATGGAACCGCAAAATAAGAAGCGCTCAGCCTAAACCAGTCAGGGCGAAGAGGAGGTGGCTCACACTCTCATCACTGTTCTTTGTTGAAGTGGGTACATGAGGGGGGCTGGGTGATGGTCCTGTGGATAAAGCACCTGATGCAAAGGTTTAAAATCTGACGTTGGGATGCCCAGCACGTGTGTAAAAGTTTGGCGGGTGTGGCTGCTGCTGTAATCCCAGCAGAGACAGGAGATGCCCAGGGCAAGCTGGCTAGCCAGTGTACCTGGATTCTGTGAACCCTGGGCTCAGGGAGAGGCCTTGCTTCAGTGTGGAAGTCAGGGTGTGATGGTGCGCACCTTTAACCCCAGCACTCAGAAGGCAGAGGCATTACTGAATAATAGGACAGCCAGGGCTACATAATAAAGCTGTCTCCTCCACCCACCCACCCACCCCAAAAAAAGAATCTCTATGTCTATCTGTTTGGTGGAGAGCAACCAAGGAAGATGCCCAATGTCAGCTTTGGGCCTCCACACACGTGTGTAAACACATGCACCCACACACGTGTGAACGTACACATACACAGAAGGCACATAAGCCCCAGATCATTAACTTCTTTAGGACTCCATTTCTCAGACATGCAGGCCTCTGCACACACATCAGCATGGTCACGTTAAATAAGATCCTCTTGCCGAGGACGCAGGCTCGAGGCACAGCACCCACAGCTCACAGAAGTGTGTAACGCCACTCCCAGGCACCCGGCTTCCCCTTCTGCTATACTCCGGCACCAGGCATGCAAGCAGAACACCCATACATTAATAAAAGTAGACGAGCAACTGTAAATAAAGGTTTATAATGCCTCTCTGTTGATCTGTACTTTGTGAATTTAATTCTCAGACTGAATCATGGCTCCCAAGAGAATGGAATCTTTCCTGTATTACTCTATTCATAATATGTTGAAGTATTTTGGTTTTGGTTGTGGTTTTTGTTTGCTTGTTTTTTGAGACAATGTCTCTCTGGAACTGTCCTGGAACAGGCTATCCTGGAACTCACTCTGTAGACCAGGCTGGCCTCAAACTCACAGAGACCCACCAGCTTCTGCCTCTGAAATACTGAGATTAAAGGCCCATGACACCATACCTGGCACATTATGTGTGTATGTATGTATGTATGTATGTATGTATGTACGTATGTGTTTTTGGTTTTTCAAGACAGGGTTTCTCTGTGTAACAGCCCTGGCTGTCCTGGAACTCATTTTGTAGACCAGGCTAGTCTCAAACTCACAGAAATCCTCCTGCCCCTGCCTTCCAAGTATTGGTATTAAAGGTATGAGCCACCAGACCCAGCACAGCACTTATTTTTAATATTGTAAAATTTTTAGTTTTTTTTTTTTTAAGAACAGAAGCATTTTAGAAATACTTTTATGGACTTTAGATTTTTGAAGCTTCTTTAGATTTTTGAACTTGTTCAGGTTAAAGTAACAGTGATTTTTCAGGGGCTGAAATTCAGCAATGGGAAAAAAATGCCTTGTAACCTGAAGGGATCAAATTCTATAGCTCTTCAGGTTCCATTTATCAACACAACTGTAGTGAGACAAAATAGTAAACTTGCAATGCATTTGAGAAATCATGACCTGGTTTTTCTGGATCCTTTTTTTTTTTTTTTCTCACATACATGCCAGGGGCCTGGTTAAGACCTCAGAAAATAATGCCAAGAGAGAGCCATTCAACTGATTTGTCTAAACAAAGACATTCAGCCAGCCCCTTAGAGCTAGGACTTGAATGGTATCTAGTACAGTTAGTGCCTACTGATCATCACGTGCTGGTTACTACACTCACACATACCCCAGTACTGCGTGTGTGTGTGTGTGTGTGTGTGTGTGTGTAACCGGATTATTCAGTTCAGTTCATCTATCTTGCTCTGCAGATCTTCTATCTCCATCTCCCGTGCATTGGGCTTATAGGCGGGCTGCCATGCCCTCCTGGCGTTTACATGGATGCTGGGATCTGAACTTGGTCCTTGTGCTTGCAAAACCAGTGTGTTCCCCACTGGGCCATCTCCCCAGGTTCTAAATGCTCATTTCTTACCCTCCTATATAGCCTCATGAGACAGGGAACATTACAGTACCCAGTAACAGGGTACTGAGAGGGGAAGTAGGTTGTTCTAGTTGCCCAGTCCTCCTGAGCTCATGTGTCGAGTCCCCAAATCTATGTTCCTTTTCTTAGCTTTAGTCTCTCTCTCTCTCTGTATCTGCGTGTGTGTGTGTGTGTATGTGTGTGTGTGTGTGTGTGTATGCTTGTACACATGCACACAGGCCAGAGGTTAACATCTTCCTTAATTGCTTTGTACCTTATTTGTTTTTTTAAGATTTATTTTATTTATTATTTATACACTGTTCTGCCTGATGCCAGAAGAGGGCACCCAATCTCACTAAAGATGGTTATGAGCTACCATGTGGTTGCTAGGAATTGAACTTGGGACCTTTAGAAGAACAGCTATTGTTCTCTGAGCCATCTCTCCAGCCCCTGTACCTTATTTTTTGAGACAGAGTTTCTCACTGAACCTGGAGCTTTGGCTAGACTGGCTGGCCAACAAAACCCCTGGGATCCTCCTGATTCTGTCTCCCAATGCTTCAATTATAGAAAAATGCCACTGTGTTTGACTTTTTTTTTAAGATTAACTGCTTTTTATTTTTTAATTGTAATTTTTTATTGGTTCTTTGTGAATTTCACATCATGCATCCCAGCCCTACTCATTTCCCAGTCCTCCATATCAGCCTTCCACCCTTGTAATCCTTCCTCCCAAAATATAATAAAATTAAATTAAAATATCTCACCGTGGAAGCTGTGGTGTGTCACAGTGTGTCACATAGTATATCCTTTGTCCAAAGATCTTACTTGCAAATGTTCATTCCTGTGAGTCATTGGTCTGGTTCAAGCACTCTGACTTCAGGAACCCCATCAATATTAAAGCCTTCACAAAGACACCTCTTGTATATCTTGCTGTTTCCCTGAGTCATGGAGATCCTGCAGCTTTGTTTCCACAGGACTCACACCTTTATAGATTCCAACAGCTCATGGGTGGGGTAGATATTGGGGTGGGCCAACTCAAAGCCCAGGATCTGGGCCTGGGTGGTAGCTGAGTTGGTCAGCCCAACAGCTCTCCTGCACCCAGGCCAATGGGGCCAGGTCTTCAATACTGCCAGGGGAGAGACAGGGAGAGCTCTCCTGCACTCACAACCCCAGGGCCAGCTCTCCTGAGCTGCCCAGGCAAAGAGTGAGATATGCCTGGCTTTTTATGTGCAACTCGGGATCCAAAATCTGGTCTTCAAGCTTTCACAGCAAATTCTTTACCCAATAAATATTGCTTAGTGCCTAGTGAATTTGTTGCTACTTTTGAAACACAATCTCATTTATCCCAGGCTAGCTTCAAATTATGTAACGGGGAGTGGACTTTAACTCCTCTACCTCCCTAGTGCTGAGATTTCAGATTTGTACCGGCATACCTGGCATGCAGTGGGTTTTAGAGGTCTAGTTTGGAGAGGTAACAAAGACTAGATGATGTCATGAGAAGGAAGTCCATGTGACGATGACATTACAACAAGGAAGAGAGCTGGGCCAGGTGCATAGAATTGCAATCTCACCTACTTGGAAGGCCGAGGGGGAAAGTTGGCAAATTCAGTTCACTCTGCCTGGAGGTGAGTTCTAGATTGGTCTAAGAAACTCAGTGAGACACTGACTTAAAATAAAAAATCATACAAAATATTCTGAAGATGTATCTCAGTAGTGGGGTGTTTGCCTAGCTAGCATTTGAAGGATCCTGGGTTCCATCGGCAGCACTGTAAAGAAAAACAGGGGTTCTTGGCATCATCATGTGATCTGGTGCCAAGAGAAGGCTCAATGAGACAGCCATTAGTGTTTTAAGCAGAATGTCTTTGTTGTGATACACTGCCCTAAACATTCCAAGACCTGTAATATTTGCAAACTGTATTTTTAAAGTGTTCCTAGAAGCTTCAGGAAACTTAAAAAGCAAATCAGGTAAAAATATTATGTCTTGTATATGTTAGCATGATCTAAAAAAAAAATGTTAAGACTGAAAAGCTGTTGTAGCATTCATCATTGCTACACCTGGCTTCATGGCAATGTTTGACTTCTTCCCTCTTGTGGCTACCTTTAGCCACATAATCTCATTTCTGTGCCCAGTCTTCTTGCTGTCATAGTACAAGCCATGTCTATCCTTTCCTTTCCAGATCAGTGTTGACATCTGGCATGACCCTTCTCTAATCCTCTGGTACCCTGATAGAGAGTCTTGCCCAGCCCTGCTCTGATACCAGTCACATACATGTACCAGATATGGGTCAAATTCCTATCGACTCATGCCTGATGTCAAGCATATCATCATCCTGTCTGCCTTAGGTCATTTTCTGAAAAGCATCCCAAGAACTCCTGGGAGAATGTGAGCTGAGACTGCAAGGCTCTGAGTTCTGCTCCAAATCTGAGGATTTGAATTTTTACCTTCTCTTATGTATTAAAATTTTGTAAGATTTTTTTTTTTTTTTTTTTGCTTGGTCAAAGAACTCCACAGCAAAACAACCAATTCATCATCACGGCTGTCACCATCACTACCACACCATGGCCTCAACAAAATCACCAGCAATACCTCTACCACGGTCGCCATCATCACCGCTGTCACCATCATCAGGCTGTCCCCATCATCACCAGTGTCGGCACCGGTCTTTGTAACTCCTCCAGAGTGTAACATAGGAGGTTTTGTCTAAACTAAAATCCTGGAAGACAGAAGACCTGAGTTTATGCCCAGTACAGCCATGTTTGCAAGCCACATGTGCTCCCTGAGCTGTGGTCTCCTCAGCAGTGAGTTGGGGCCTGCTGGGGGTGCTGTGAACAGGGAAGCCCACATGGAGCCCACTGTGTGCTGCCGAGAGCGTTTGCTCCTATTACTTTTTAGTGCAATGCCATCACTATTTTAACACAGTTGCATGCCAACTGATTACCGGCAACAACCACAGAGAAACCACACCCTTCTTCTACTCTCCCTTCTCCTTCTCCTTTTCTTCCTCCTCCTTCTTCTCTCAGGGTTTGGTCTTGAATTTGCAGTAATCCTCCAGACTGCTAGATTACAAACCCAGCTAGAGACGTTCCTCTGGCTGGGTTTGAGACCAAGCTGTCAATAAAATAGGCTGAGAGTCCTGTCCTGGGTGTCTGGGAATCCTGGTGTCTGGGAATGGAATGGAAATGATACATAAACAATTACATAAAATATGTAGCTGATAAGACACATAAAACTTGGCACACAGTAGGTACTCGCTAAACTGGGGTTGATTGGGTAGTTCCCCTCACCTTCACCTCTCTGACCTTCTTTCTGTGTCAAACTCCTCTTTCCACTGTGGTTAAGTAACAGCAGCAGGCTCTGAATGCCTGAGCCTGGAAACAAGACACAAAGACAAGAATGCAATGCGACAGAACAGAGCCCAGAAGTCATGGGACATTGGGATCAAAGACATAAACAGGTATTTTGACGTGTGTTTTCTCCTAGCTGATCACACTTTTTGTACTCCAAAGTTTACACTTGCTAGTGATCAATAGCTACGCACTCTGAAGTCGGGACAGTAAACAGTGGCACTCATACTGTTTATGGTCCCAGGGCTGCCTCCTTCCTGTCCCAGATGTTTCTGCGCTTTTGCTGCTGTGGGAACCTTTCACCGAGTTTACCTTTCTTAGCTCTCTCTAGAGACCATGTTTTCATCACAGTCCAAAACAGACCAGAGCTTCAACTTTGACCCTTGTGGTGTGAGGGTACAGAGACCACAGTACTATAGCCACAAGTAGATGCCCAGAATCCCTGGCTCAGAAAGAGGTGAACACAAGCCTAAAATAAATCTGAGTGTGGGCACGTGGCATAGCTGTCTGGGGGAAATAAAATGGCAATCCTCTTTCAAGCAGTTTCCCATCCCACACCCATCACTGTGGTAAGTGCAGGGCTTTCTTGAAAGGTTCAAACTAAGTGAAAGTTAACTGATCGATGCAATTTTTCCATTTCCAAGTATCAACAAGTTATTTTTCACACACCATAAATCCTCACACTACATATTATATTAATATTCAATATATTGATGGTTAAGAATTTTATTTTCTATTATTGTAACGATTAAAATTTCTCAAAACAAATCGCTCCAAAGTACTGTGAGATCTATTTTGATCCTGTGTGTATCAGTTAAATCTTACTGGGATTAAACCTTTACCTGTGTACCCTGTCCCCTCTAATGGGTTCTCTTCCTTACTCCAGATAGCTCCCATTTCTGCTTTCATTTCACATGTATTCCATTAACTTCTCTTTCTCCCACTCTCTTCAGCAAAGTACAATATCACATGGGTCTGTGTCTTAGTTAAGGCTTCTATTGCTGAAGAGACACCATGACCACAGCAACTCATTTAACTGGGGCTGACTTACGATTCAGAGGTTTAGTCCATTATGATCACGGTGGGAAGCATGGCAGCATGCAGGCAGACACGGTGCTGGAGAGGGAGCTGAGAGTTCTACATCCAGATCAGCAGGTAGCAGGAACAAAGAGTGACAATGGGCCTGGTTTGAACATTTGAAATCTCCAACAAAGCCACACCTACTCCAACAAGTCCACACCTCCTAACTCCCTATGGGCCTATGAGGGCTATTTTTATTCAAACTATCACAGTATGAAAATGTCATAGTGAATTAATTACTTTCTATGAAAAAAAATGATGTACACCCATAACATTGTGGCACTATTGTCATTATCCCAATATCCTAGGAACCTGTTAATGAATGAATAGATGAAGGAAAATGTAGCATGCATGTACACACACACACACACACACACACAGAGAGAGAGAGAGAGAGAGAATATGGAATCTACAGTTTATAGACATGGAAGTAGAGAGGCTACTTGGAAAAGGGTCAAGAGCAGATAATGGAGGTGAATCTGAGCAAAGTCCATTACGCACATGTATTAAAACGTCACAATGCACTCATGATTTGTGTACTACATATGTGCTAGTAAAAAGAAAAAGGAAAGTAAGGGGTACAGGGGCTGTCTTTGACATGAACTCAGTGGCTGGCTCTTTGTTCACCTCCCCCTGAGGGGTGCAACCTTGCCGGGCTACAGAGGAAGATGATGCAACCAGTTTTAATGAGACCTGATAAAGTAGGGTCAGATAGAAGGGGAGGAGGTCCTCCCCTTTCAGGAAATTAGAGAAAGGGCATAGGGGGAGAAGAGGGAGGGTGGGTAGGACTGGGAGAAGATGATGGAGAGGGCTACAGCAGGGATACAAAGTGAATAAATTGTAATAAATAAATACATAAATTAAATTAAATTAAAAAATAAATAGACTGTATACTGAGATTTGTCATTTTTCTAGATAGAATTTCCACAAGCCAAAAAAATCAAATTCATCACATTTCTCTATGTGATGGTCATTCCCTAGACAATCCAAAGCAATTTTTACCCCCTTGTGTTCACAAACCTCTAACGACCTGTGCAATCAAGAGGAGAAGGTAAGGGGCTGAAGAGATGGTTCAGTGGTTAAGTGCGCTGCCTGCTCTTCCAAAGGACCTGGGTTCAATTCCCAGCACCCACATGGCAGCTCACAACTGTCTGTAATCCCAAGGGATTTGACACCTTCACACTAATGCACATGAAATAAAGTTAAATAAATAAAAAATATTAAAAAAAAAAAAAAGAGGAGAAGGTAGACATGATAGTGTGTCGTGGAAGGTGCTGAGGCTTCCTGCCCCTCTCCCTGCTCTGTGGCTGCCAGCCATCCTGCCGTGAGGGCCATGGGCATCAATATGCCTGTCACGTGACAGAGCAGTGGGAGTGCTCCTAGGCAGGGGCTAGCTCTCAGGTGACTGCAGCCCCGACCAACACCTTTTCTGCAACCTCTTGAGAAAGCGGGCCAGGAACACTTTAATAAAGCACTCCCAATTTTCAAGCTCTGGAAACCCGTAAAGCACGACATTTTAATTGTTGTTAAGTCACTGGGTCTCAGGCAGTTTGTTATAGAACAATCAGAGATTGCTAATGCCTAGCTAGATTTTTTTTAGTAGCTCAAGATTAGATTGGCCTATCAGCGTGTCTGTAGGAGATTTACTTTATTGTTAATTAATTGATGTAGGAGGGCTCATCCACTGTGGGCAGTACTATTCCTGGGCAGGTGGTCCTGAGATTAGATAGATAGATAGATAGATAGATAGATAGATAGATAGATAGATAGATAGATACATACATACATACATACATACATACATACATAGATGCATAGATAGATACATAGATGCTGCCCTGAGCAAACCAGCAAGCAGGTAACCATTTCTGCTAAGCTTCCTGTCTTGAGTTCCTCCCCCAACTTCCCTCCAGTGGTAGACTGCGACCTGGAAGTGTAAGCCAAACAAATCCTTTCTCTCTAAGTTGATTTTCATCAGGGTGCTTTATCACGGCAACAGAAAGGAAACTAAAACAAAAGGGAACTGTGAGAAGGGAAATGAAGGTTTTGAGGAAGAAGAGGGGTGATTGAATCCATGTGCCATGAAATTAGAAAAAAAAAACTGCTTTGGGTGGAAACGGCACAAAGGGGATGGAAGAGGAAGAAGGAAATACAAATCAAATTATGTATAAAACTGCCATAATGAAACCCACTAGTATATAGGCTAGTGGATAAAAAAAAAAAGTCTATAAAAGGTCTAGAAAGAAATGTGTGGGGAACCAGAAGAGACTCATCGTTAGTAAGTTTATATATGCTGCTCTACCTCTCCTCCAGATGCAAATGCATTACATGAGGAAATAAACTTAAAGAATAAACCTAGAATAAGCCAACGCACCCTCCAATAGTTCTATTCTCATTCCTGTTGCTGTGAAAAAACACCCCAACCAAAAGCAACTTAAGGAAGAGAGAGTTCACTCAGCTTACAGCTCCAACCATAGTCTGTGAAGAGGATGTCAAGGCAGGAACTCAAACAACCAACCAGTCACATCACGTCAAGAGCAAAGAGTGAATACACACAACCTTGCTCACCCGCACCCAGGCTGCTTCCTTTTCTTTTATACAGTTCAGGGGCCAGCACATGAAATGACACAGCCCATGCTCAGTGAGGGTCTTCCACCCACCTCAACTAAGTCAGGAGAAACAGTATCTCTTCCACAAGCTTGCCCACAGGTAAGCCTGATCTAGGCAGTTCCGCATGCAGACTTTCTTGCAAAGTGAGTCTATGTTGCAGAAAGTTATCATGTCAAAACTATACACCAATAAGTAAATGAGTAAACAAACCATGCTATACAATGATAGAGTATTGTTTGGCAATGAAAACCAAGAGAGTTATCGGCTAGCTGGACTGTATGGCATGACCCTGTCTCAAAAAAGAAGGAAGAAAAGAGGGGGAGAAGAGAGAAGGAGGAAAAGATCAAAGGAAAATGAAAGTAGAGAAGAGGACATGAGGGGAAGAGGGAGGGGAGGAAGGAAACTGGAGTGGGGGAAAAGGAGGAAAGGGAAAAGAAAGACAAGGGAAAGAAAGACACTATCAAGCCAAGAGAAAAACATGAGAAAACATCAACACATATTGTGAAGTGCGAGAAGCCAGTGCCAGAAGCCACCACGCTGCGTGGCTCCTCTGACCCGCTAGAAGAGGCAAAATCATAGAAGCATCAAAAGACCAGCAGTTCCCAAGAGCTGGGCAAGAAGCAGCTCTGGGTGCACAGAGCAAGAAGCTCCTGTGTGGTGCTGGTCCTGGACACATACACAGACCCCAGTGGCCCCTTCTGTAAACTGTGGGCTTGAGATGACAATACTGCACCAGAGCAGCGGCAATGAATGATAGGATATTGGCAGAAGATGTGAGGCGGCCAGTGAGGAGGGGACAGGGTGTGTGGGAACTTGCTCCTCGCCCCTCAATATTTCTATAAACCTAAAAACAAAAATATCTGTTAATTCTGAGAACACAATAACTTAAAAGTTGCCAAGCCAACTGGACACCGCTGCCAAGGTGCAGGGCCCACCAAGAAGGCACGCGCTGGCTAGTCCTGACTGTTGCACCTTGCCTGCCAAGCCGCTCCTGGACGCCCAAAGGGCCACTGGTCCCTTCACCGCTCTCACTGCTGTACCCTGGCCTGATCAGCCCAAGGCTTTGCCACATGTCTCTGTGTGGCCAAGATGCCCTGTCGGAGGCCCATGGGAATAATAAGCCTGTCTCCCTCAGTCTCTCTCAAATAAATAAATAGCTACCGCTGAATGGTGTGATAAAGACAGAGTCCAAACTAACAACAACAACAACAAAAAAAAAAAATAGAAATCTTTTGGTAGCTAGTTCTGAAATAACTACGTGGGGAATTCAATTCTAAACCTCACATTTAGCACCAGATAGATTAAAATTCCTAATGTAAAAACTGAAACCCAAAAGTGCTAGAAGACAGCAAAGGAAAGGAAAAGACACCTTAGACTGCAGAGTCCAGTCTTCCTGTAAGACAAAACGGATCGTAAACAACCCCCAAGACCTAGCACTTTGACAGAAAGTGCCTTCTTTGCGGCACTATGACCTTCTGTCAAACATTTTTCTTTTTCTGTAGTGCTAAGGATCAAGCCCAAGACCTCCTGCGTGCTGAGCAGGTGCTGAGCTGCGGAGCCGAAGCCCAGGCCTATCAACAGCTGCCAATCAAACAGCCTGAAGCAACAATTCCATTGCAGCAACTGAGTCTCTGCATCCACCAGCATTTCACCAAAGCCCCGTTTGTGATAAGGGAAAAGCAGGAAGGATCTCTATTCTGGAGTGGTCCTTCCAAACCCTGAGATTGTTCTTTCCCTGCTTGTATGGCCAGGCCCTGGGGTATGAGATTGTATTCATTACTTTGCTTTTTGCTGTGACAGAAGACCTGGCATGAGCAACTTTCCAGAGGAAGGGTTTATTTAGGCTCACAGTTTGAGGAGATACTGTCCATCACAGTGGGGGAAGACACAGCAGTGAGAATTTGAGACGGTGGTCTCTCTCTATCCAGTCAGGAAGCTAACAAAAGATGAGAGGTGGTGCTCAGGCTTCCTCCCTTTTCTTCATTCCAGAACCCCAGCTATTCTGGCTGGCTTGTTTTATGTCAACTTAACAGGAGCTAGACATCTTGGAAGAGGGAACCTCAACTGAAAAAATGTCTCCAGCAGATTGGCCTGTGGGCAAACCTGTGATTGCTTTTCTTGATTGACGACTGATGTGAGAAGGTCCAGCTCGCTGTGGGGTAGTACCAGCCCTGGGCTGGTGGTGCTGGGTGCTGTGAGGAAGGAGGCAAAACAAGCCATGAGGAGCAGGCCGGCAAGCAGAGGTCCTACCGGGAGGCTTCAGCTCCTGCCTCCAGGTTCCTGCCCTGACTTCCCTCGGTGACGGACTATTAGCTGGAAGTAGAAGAGAAAATGAACCCCCTCCAACCCAAGTTGCTTTTGGTTATGATCTTTATCACAGCAATAGAAACAGGAAGGGCCCAGCACATGGGACAGCACCATC
Organism: Meriones unguiculatus; assembly: GCF_030254825.1. Lineage (NCBI taxonomy): Eukaryota > Metazoa > Chordata > Mammalia > Rodentia > Muridae > Meriones > Meriones unguiculatus. The sequence continues at coordinate 51,470,022 of NC_083366.1, read as the reverse complement.
TACGTTCAAGGTAGCTTTTCTCGGCTCAGTTCAATATCTGCAGATAGTTCAACGTCTGAACTAAGACAGGCCCAGTGTGTCTCCAAAGGTGATCCTAAATTCCATCTACCCATCAGTTGAGTTTAACCATCACACAGAGGTTAACAAACACCTTCATCTCCGCACTTGGGAGGCAGAAGAAGCAGGCACATCTCTGAGTCTGAGGCCAGCCTGGCCTACAGAGGATCAGCCAGTGCTACCCAGAGAAACCCTGTCTTGAAAAACATGACAAGCCAGAAAATAACGTGTTCAGAACTGCATGAACAGTAGGCTACTGCTGCAGTAATCTGAAGAAGCATCCCTATGACGCCCTGTAGATTCACGTGAGCCTGTGGCACAGAGGAGCCAGGGACGGAGGCACGGGGGACGGGGAAAAGGGAGGACGGGGCGGGAGCTGTAAAGCGGTCTCCTTGAACTCGTATCAACTCCTCACTCTGGGCCCCCTTTGACTCCACTCTTAGGAGACCCTGAACCAAAATCCTGGACCCTGGGTCAGTGAGACAATAAAAGAGATGCGCTCACATCGGGAACTTGATATGGAGGAAGCATTTGTGAGTAACTGAATAAACATTGAGCCGTAAATGACTGAATAAAGGTGCTTTGTTACCAAATACTTTAGACTTCCAAAGAAGGGGTAAGGCAGGGCAGAAAGAAAAAGAAAAAAAAAAAAAAAAAAAAAAAAAGAAAGAAAGAAAGAAAAAGAAAGAGTCCTGAGCGCCCCCTTCAGGGCAAAACACGAACCGCTTCAGCCTTCATTACTAGCTAGGACGCCTTTCTCTGTGCAGATTGACAGAGGTGGAGGAGGGCAGTCTGGTGAGATTGAAGCTGTTTTCCCGTTCATCTCGCGGGCTGACTTGTGAATGTTTGCACTGGCGATGTAGAATGGTGGAGCGCGGTGTTAAAACCTCCTTAGGGTTACCTAAGATCATCCGGGTGAAACAGTGGGAAAGGTTTATTGACCACCATCAGCTGCACGCTCTGAGTTCGCTATGTGAACCACTTCTCCAGGAGCGGGCCTCGAGGACGGGGCTTGGTGGCCGAGTCTGGCCTGCCCTGGCTGCTTTCTCTTTATTGAAATGAATGGCTGATGAGCTCAGCGCGCTCCAACGTGAGCATGAGCATCGGTTGTCACTTTCTTGGAAGACAATCCACGACGGCCTCCAACTTAGTTGAAAGCGACTGGAAAATGTGTGGCTGATGCTAAAATCTGAACTCTGGGGGGAAGCGGTAATTTGGGAGTACGTGGTGCAACACAGCTTGGCCGCTTCCTGTCTTTAAAGAGTTCACCCTGACATCGACGGGAAAGCAAACGTGAACCATGCGCTGTACTGATAGGCGTCAACATGGGAAAGGTTGGTGGTTTTCAGGGAACCCTGTTTCCTACATGATGGATGGATGAGCCTGGAAGGTGCAAGATAAACCCGATGTAACCGCGTGCGAAAACCCCGTGAGATTTCAGATTCCGCGCTGTAACTACCTTAAAGAAACTTGCATCCGGGTGCGCTCACACCTGGAAAAATCAGCATTCGGGGCGGGAACAGGCAACCAAGAACTTGAAGCCGGCTTAATCCGGCCACGGGGGTTCAGGGGTGGGGAGGATGAAGGGATGAGACCAGGTAATTCACGAAGAAACAAACCTAAGGATGCTGGGTTCAATATCTGGCCTTAATGAATGCTTATCGTGCCAGGGCCCTTTGCCGCCATTTGCCGCCATCCCCTCTGCTGCAAGATGGAGGAGCCTTGCCTGTGGTGTTTTGGAGAGATCTGCTCCCTCTAATGTTTTTTTGTTTGTTTGTTTGCAAAGGTTTGGTTCTTGTTTTCATGAGAAATGGCTGCTCTCTTCTTCTGTTTTCGTGGGAGATGTCCAAATAAAGTGTCACAGGCTTAGCATCCCTCAAACAACAAAAACCTGTCTATTGCTCACAGTGTCCGTGATGAGAAGAGCAAAATCAATTTACTAGTGATTCTTGTCTGGCGAGGACCTGGTTTTGGCCCATGGGTGATACTGGCTCTTAGTGTTCGTGGCAGCAGGGGTGAGACCGCTCTTTGGGGTCCTGAACACTAATCCCATTCATGAGGACTCCACATTGAAGACCTAATCACCTACAAAAGGCCTCACCCTTCCTAGACCCTTCCTCTCCCTTCTGACCTCTTCCATTCCCCTCTGTTCCTTCATTCCTCCCCTCTCATTACCCCTACTCTGTAACTAGGGCTGGGCCTGAGGTAGGGACGCTGTCCTGAAGCCAGCCATTCTCATTGTCTGGGTGCTCTGCTATGCAGAACTGGAGGGAGGGTGTGTGTGGCTCGCTCTCTGGTGAGAAAAGAGAAAGCAATGGTCAGGGGAACCCCTCCTGTTAGGAACAGGTCACCACGGCACTTCCTAGTCATACCACTTACCAAGTCTCTCATTCCTACCCTCTGCAGCTGACCCTGCCGGTAACTGCATGACCACGTCCCACTGAAGAAAGCTCGTGCTTTCTGAGAACCAGAGTCAAGAGAAATGGCTTGCCTGTCTTTACGTTATACACAACCAAAACACAACTCGTAGTTTGCGTGGCTCTCGAGATCAAGAGATGGCAGCTGGTGTGTGTGGATACCTTAACAATCTTGAAAAGTGTTTTTTTTTTTTTTTTTTTTTAAAGTGCCACTGTGTAGTTAGGAGTTTTTAATTGCCTGAGCTTGAGATTTGGGGAAGAGTTTATCCAAATGAACATGTTCATTTGGAGAGCGTGTAATGCAGTGTGGAATTCTGTGAAATATTGAGGCTGAAAGTGCATTTTACAGTCTGCTTTCCACACATAAAGCTGAATTATACTGGCATAGGGTCAATGCATATATCTCTTACCAAATGGCAGCATTTCAGGGATCATACTTTCTTGTAAATATATAACAAGGCAATTAACAGGTATCAAAATTTTTATTGCAGTTTAAAACATCTTTCAATTCACTATCATTCTCACTGACTTGTTCAGAGCAACTCTGTAAGCCCCCTTGTGGGATTTTCATCTCAGTTACTGTCCTTTTCAGCTCCGGGATTTCAAATAGAATCTTTGGGGTGATGATAGAGGAGATGTTTAGAAAGTAGAGTATCATTTGTCTAGACACCATAAGGTCAGTTCCTTATGAAACTGAAAGGGAGGAACACAAAATATGGGTTCCTGCGGAGCAGCCTGTGACGGCCTTTCATTTATACAACATTAGCCAGAAAAATAGTTCTGAGCTCTCTAACAGCATCATGTCAAAACTGTGTCAGAGCACACTCTCCATTGCAACTTCAAGACAATAGCTATTCAAGTTAACCTAAAATAAGACCCAAACATTTACCACAAATTATTTGAAGAAAAAAAAAAAAACAATGAGAAAAATCAGCTGTTTAAAGAGCTATGTATGGGCCTGAGACATGGTTCAGCAGGGAAGGATGCTTGCGGCCAAATGACTACTTACTTCTCTCCCAGGACCCACATGGTAGAGGAAGAGAAGTGACTTTTACAAGTTATGCCCTGAAATCTACACATATGTTGAACCATGCATGTGCTCCCTCTAAAATAAATGCCACCAAAACTTAAAAATAAATATTCTTTCCAGAAACTTTGAGGAAAATAATTTGAAAAATAACTTTTAGGTCAATTAATACCACCATGCAATTATTTACTAAAATATTACCTAGACCTTTAAAATCACAAAAGACTAAGGTGATACTACAGATATTTATTCTGTTGCTTTAAATAAAATAGCACAGTATACCTATTCAAGAAAGCGTTTATACGTTAGCATCTCTGTGACACTGAGGCAGCTGTTTGTAGCACCCCGTGGACAAGAACTTCTGAAGTGCCTCCAACTGTGTGTTTGAGACTGTGTGTGTTATGAGTCCTCACCATGGATGTTCCAAAGTCTAGGGGTTTTCCCAGTAAAACAGATGACGTAATAAAAATGAGTGATGCTTGCCTGAGGATACCTGTCATCCTGGGGCCATTTGGGAAGGCTAAGCAGGGCACTCTCTCTGAACAGTGCACTTGGCAGCCTATGAACCTTACCTTCATGTACTATGCACAAACAACCCTTTCTGAATAGGGCATTTAGCAATCTGTCAGCAACCCAGCACCCCCAACCTGAACTGAGCTGAAAGCGCACTCATCCATGACAGTGTAATGTCCTTCACTAATGATCTTCAAACACAGATAATTCCTACTCAAAGCTTCATAACACATCTAAACTAAATGATTTGGTGCAATAATGCAAACTGTGTCTTCAAAGTGAATTTTCAGTGAGAACCCCGGATTTGTCCACCTTATGCCTGGGCATTATTGGACAAGCACAATTAAAACGGGAGGCTTTATGGGAAATGAGAGAAATGATAATATAATTTTACCTGTCAATTGAAGTGGAGACCAACCCAAACTATACCTCAAGTAACCTAGTAACTGCAGAACCCTTCATGTTTTGACCTTATAAAAAGAAATCCTTGCATGCCACTCCCCAAGTCCACTAATAGGGGAGGTTCTCCTCTCCTTTCTGATCTTAGTCTGTCAGTTCACATCAAAAGTGGCTGTATTGTCCTCTACTATGGCCTGGTAAGGCTGCTCCCCCCCCCCCCAGAGGGAGGTGATCAAAGAGCAGGCCAATCAGATTATGTCAGAGGCAGTCCCTCTTCACATTACTATGTAACCCAATTGGACTCTGAACTGCCCTGGGCTATATCTGTGCAGGGGTTCTAGGTTATCTCCATGAATAGTCCTTGGTTGGAGTATGAGTCTCTGGGGAGTTCCCTATGTTCAAATTTTCTTGTTCTGTTGCTCTCCTTGTGGAGACCCTGTCCTCTCCAGCTCTTACTATTTCCCAGTTCTTACCTAAAATTCCGTTCACCTGCCCAACAGTTGCCCATCCGGCTCAGCATCTGCTTTGATAGTCTGAAGGGCAGAGGCTTTCAGAGGCCCTCTGTGGTAGGTTCCTAGGTTGTTTCCTGTTTTCTTCTTTTTCTGATGTCCATCCTCTTTGCCTTTCTGGATGGGGATTGGACGTTTTAGTTAGGGTCCTCTCTCTTGCTTAGTTTCTTTAGATGCACAGGTTTTAGTGGGTTTGTCCTATGTTGTATGTCTATATGAGTGAGTATATACCATGTGTGTCTTTTTGCTTCTGGGACAACTCACTCAGGATGATCCTTTCCAGATCCCACCATTTACCTGCAAATTTCATGATTTCCTTATTTTTCATTGCTGAGTAATATTCCATTGTGTAGATACACCACAATTTTGGATACCATAAAAAGCTAAAATGATACGCTCAGGATGCGAGGCTAAGCACTGCACTCAGGGTCAGCCGCTTTGGACCCAGAGAAGAGCATGTCTGATTGCATGCGGGTTGATGCCCCAGGTCCCGCCTCTGAGAAAAAGGTATCGGTCGGGTCTGATGCTCTTTGGGTGGATGACACCTAAATGAACATCTGTACAAAGTCCCAATTTATTTCTAATATCAGAGATCAGACCTCTACTCTTGCCTGATGTGTCTAAAACAAAAAGGGGGAACTGTAGAGAGCTGCGGAATGCTATGCCTTAAAGATGGAGCTGGTTTCCCGCCTTCCACCTTCCCGATGGTGAGTGCTCTCTGTCATGAACAATTCCACATTTGGCTAAGGCTGAGGATCTGGCTTGCTTCCATGTATGTGGACCTATCTGCATTGCCCCCGTGGCACGCCTGGGTTGGCTACCCAGAGGCTATTTAAGCTGTGGGCTGGCTTTCCCCGGGGTCCGAGGATTGTTCACTGTTCCTGAATAAACTGCATTGAAAAAAAAAAAAAAAAAAAGAAATCCTAAGCTGTAAGAAGAGCACTTGAGGATCTTCATTCACATGGCCCATGTCTCTCATACAGTATTTTCTGGCCTGTTCTGCCCTGATTTTGAATAAAGTTCCTTGCTCCTCTGTAAAAACAACAACAACAAAACAAAACCTGTGTCAGAGTATCAAATATGTAATACAAATACGAATATTTTGGGGTCAAGTTGTCTATTCTACGGCAGTAGAATATGACCTGATAAGATAGGAAAGTCTATGCCAAGGATTGCTGCAATGATTCATGGGCAGTGGGCAGTTGTGGTGGTCGTGGTTTGGGACATTCCGTGGTGAGAGGCTGTGTGTGAAGCTGAAGGGGAGAGTCGAAAGCGCTGGAAGGGGTGTCCTCTCCGTAGGGGTGAAGGAGCTCACACACCTGACACTGATGCCTCCTGCAGAGAGCAATAACCTCTAATCATTTTGGCTGGCACTGGTGTGTCTCCCAGTAGGGGAGGGTGTGGTGTACACCTTGAGTTCTAGAGAGCAGAAAGAGGACAGGATCGTGGGGTAACCCAACGGTGAGCTCAGGACACAAAAAAAGAAGACCATCAGTGCTCCGTGTCCACTGGATGCCTCAGGAGGCTAACACCGTAGGCGCCCCTAGGAGCGGGTCTCAGAGTCCAGGATGCAGGTGCTCTGTGGCAGGGGTTGGTGACATCTCCAGGAGAGGCTCTTGGGCTGGGATAACCCGCCTGAAGTGATGCTCTTCTAGCTGTGAGCTCCAAGGTGATGTCCCCTGAGATGTGGATCTGGGGCACCCTGAGGAAGGCAGGTGCAGTAAAGATCTCTGTAAAGGAAGCCTGCACTGACGGAGCTGTTGCTGTGTTTTACAGACTGCCCAGAAAGGTATACTGTGTCCCTTTGGAGGTGCCAGTGACAAAGAGTGAGAATGTCGAGATACTCACAGAGGAGAACAAAGCAAACGCCACAAGAGAAAACTATTTACCAGTCATCCGTGGATCACGATCATTGCTCTTCCCTAAGAGCAGGGGCTCAGGCCTCATCCTGGCCTCGATCCCACCTTCCACATGTGGATCAGGAAGCAGGAGTGTGAAGGACCCCTCCACCATCCATTACATGTATTTGGACAGGCTGAGCAGGGGCAATCATTTGCTCCATGAGCTGATTCTAAAGTTTTTATTTGCTCCGGCAAATGTACACACCTCCTGCTAGACTCAGAAACCTGGAAATGCCTCTGGAAAGAAATGTGTCCTTGAAGCTTCTATCTGGTATCAACACTGGGTCACAGTACCTGTGGCTGATTTTAGACTTCATATTCCCTTGGTGGATGCATCTCATGCCCATCTTGGCTTCAGTCTTTAGTCCTTGTGGCTTGGGTCACTTGGTGGCTGAGGACAGTGTCATACAGAAGAGAACACCCCCCCTTACACACACACACACACACACACACAGGCCAGCCTGGTGGACTGGTGTGAGTGTGTGATCTGTGCAGGGGGGTAGAACGGGGGCTGTTCTGGTGTTTTCCCTCCTGACTGTTGAAGGTCGTTACCTGGGAATGTTTGTAACTACACCTATAAGTTTATTTGTCCTTTTGATTTATGTAAGGTTTTTTTTTTTACTCAATTCTTTATAAAATGACAAATTTTGTTTTTCTACAGTTCAGGAAGAACATTGGGCCCCAGCAGGTCACTGTGTATACCAGCATGAGATGAAATGAGATAAATTGTACCGTGCATGGTGGCTCATGCCTTTAATCCCAACACTCACGAGGCAGAGGCAGGCAGATCTCTGAGTTCAAGGCCAGCCTGGTCTACAGAGCAAGTCCCAGGACAGCCAGGGCTACACAGAGAAATCCTGTCTCGAAAATCAAAACGAAAGTGAATAAATTGGCGCTTCCAGCAGGTGGCCCTGCTGCATCCTGTCTCATCACGCATGCTTCTAAAGCTGTCCCCTGTTCTCAGGCACTTCCCACCGCTCGCACAGAGGTGGACACATATCTGTCTGTGGTGGTACACACATCAAAGCTGACATTCACCAAGTCTCCAGGCTTCCCCTGTGCCACTTCCTATAAATGTACAAGTTGATTGTGCATCTGAGCGGGAAGACACGAGTCTGGCATGAGGGCTGCGAACAGCGACTGCCTTACTCATCTGGCCCATCCACGCTCTGAAGATTTCCCACTTGAAGACTGCTGGGGCTGTCCAGGAGCCCTGCCTTTTCTTGAGTGAGGAAACGAGTCTCAGGCCAGTGCCGATCACTCAATGAAACTGGACTTTTGCTTTAAGTCCTTTGGTCTCCTCTGTATACATCTTGTCTCATCAGTTCAGCCCCCTCCGCTCTGCCAGCATGGGCACACCATAAATTATTCTCTTAAGCGGACTTGGGTTTTTGAGCTCCACGATTCAATTCCTTGCAACACGCGGCAGAAGCGACAACTTTGGGACTGCAGCGCAACATAATTACCAGCAGGTGGTGCCCTATTCCTGGTTTGTCTCTAAGGCTTAGTAAAACCAGCAAAGAGCCAACAAACTGCCTGTAATTTGCCCCTTAGGACAAACTAGTTTGCTCACTATACCAGTCTTTCAAAATATAACAGATTAATAGAAATCCTGAGGTCCTTTAAGGATAATGGGAGAAATTTTGTTTATTTGTTTGTTTGTTTGGGCGTGGCAGTTATTGAAACAGGGTCTCACTCTCTAACCCAGGCTGCCCTCCAACTTGTGGTCTTTTGGTATCAGTCTCTCCGAAGAGATGGTTGCTGCAAATTTATTATTCACAGGGTTGGAGCAATGCTTCTGTGGTCAAGAGCACTTGTTGCTCTTGCAGAGGACTTGAGTTTGGTTCCCAGCACCCACATGGCAGCTCACTGTCTGTAACTCAAGTTACAGGGGATCAGAGGCCCTCTTCTGGCATCCGGCAGCACATGGTGTACAGGCAAGCGAAACACTCATGCATATAAAATAAACAGATTAACACACAACAACAAAATGTGTCTATTTCATGATTCCCAAGGCACACCTTGGGGAAACAGCAGTGTCACCAGGAGGCAGAGGGACCAGTGTCACCATGGGCATTTCATTGTGGTCTCTGTGGAAAGAAACAGGTGAAGCAAGGTGGACGTGTCCACAGTGGGGATATCTGACTTGTTTGGGAGGCTTGGGGACGCAGGGCTGTGCCTAGTTGTCTGATCCCTAGCCTGAGGTGTTGAGGGCAGAGGGTAGAGTGCCTGAAAGCCCCTGAAAAGAAAGCAACAGTGAGTCCCACAGTCCCTCGGCAGCCTAAGCACAAACGGAGACCCTCTAGGGAGTCCACAGAGAAATCTCAGAAGCACTCGGAGGAGCCTGACCAACCAGAAGTAGAAAGGACAGGAGTGGATAGAAAGGGACACAGGCTGGAAAGTACAGTAAACTCACCTTCTGGCTCACAAAAAAGCCAAATGAAGGAGGAACAAAGTTCCAGCCTCTGTCCTGCAAATAAAATGATTTTGCACTTTATTTTACACTAGAAGAAACTTCTCTACTATTTTTGTTTGTTTGTTTGTTTGTTTGTTTGCTTTTGAGACAGGGTTTCTCCATATAGAAATATGGGTTTCTCCATATAGCACCCTGGAATTCTCTCTGTACACCAGGCTGGCTTTGAACTCACAGAGATCTGTCAGCTTGCCTCTGCCTTCGAGTGCTGAGATTAAAGGTGTGCACCACCACTGACTGCCTGGCTAAACTTCTCCACTCTTAACACATAGCAGTTACTTTATCTGGGGAGTCTGTCTCCTCTCTTCTCCCCAGCGCCTCTCTTCTTGGCTGGCCTGGAACTCCCTGTGGAGAATAGGCCTCAAACACACAGAGATCTGCCTCTGCCTCCTGAGTTGGGATTAAAGGCATGTGCCACCCTGCCCAGCTAGGGAGTCTATTTTTAGTTACCCCAGGGCAAGAACATAACAAAGAAATTCTTCCATTCCAGTATAGTTCGTGCATCACTGTGTTTTGGGGTTCCTCAGAGCAGCGTGGATGACTCCAATGCCTTCACCACTGAAAATTCACCCTAGCCAGTGACCCTCAGGAGTATTTCAATCCCAAGGAAACACCATCTCCTCTTGACTAGCTCTACTTTGCTCTGCTCTGATACTTGACACAGAGCCTGGTCTAGAAAAGGAATCAGTAAATAGTCATTAAAACAACAACAGCAAACAGAAAAGTTGTCATCGTTCATCCTGTTTCCCTTAACTGAAGTCCCTGGGGTCATTAACTTAATAATAGACTAACAATTTCAAATGAGCACATTTAACATTGTAGTCCCTTAAATACTGTAAATACTTATCCAGCCCTCTCTTCTTTTTTTTCTCTCTCCCTTTAGAATTTGACCTATCTGCAATAAAATTCTGCTGAGCAAAAATAAGCTTTAGCTTTGTCCAAATGGAATAATTAGAAATTTGAAAGAAGCAGTTGGAGTTAATCAGTTTCTGCTCTGTTCAGAGTAATTATAGAATTTTAGAGGCAGGGAGATCTTGATGTTCGCATGTGTTAATTAAGCTCCTCTGGTTTAGCTCGGGAGACAGGAGGGGGAAACGCCCCTCACAGGCTGTTTGGGGGTGGAGGGAAGGTCACTTGATCCACAGACAACCTGGATTATAGAACGTGAGACAACACTGAGTGTCCTGTGGAGGTGCCTCCCGCCACCGGGGATCAAACCAGCGGCCCACGCAGGGAGGCAAGTGCTTTTCAGCTGTGCCACGTTTCCAGCCCTGCCTTTGTCTTTAACATAATTACTCATGGTTAAAATTTAAGGTGCCTGATACCCCTGGAACTTTCAGTAAGCGGGCCTACTACATACTGCTTTCTCCCCTTTTATGTAGACAACCAACTGACAAAGTGTGGGACACAAGCTAGAGTTATCTGAGAGAAAGGAACCTTAACTGGAAAAAAAAAATGCCTCCATAAGGTACTGCTGTAAGGTATTTCCTTAATTAGTGATTAATTGGGGAGTGCCCAGCCCATGGTGGGTGGTGTTATTCCTGGGCTGTGGTCCTGGGGTCTATAAGAAAGCAGGCCGAGCAAGATGGGGAGCAAGCCAGTAAGCAGCACCCCTCCATGGCCTCTGCATCAGCTCCTGCCTCCAGGTCCTTGCCCTGTTTGAGCTTCTGTCTTGACTTCCTTTGGTGATGAACTGTGATACAGAAACGCCAAGTCAAATAAACCTTTTCCTCCCCAATTTGCTATTGGTCATGGTGTTTCACTAAAGCAGTAGAAACCCTAAGATAGGAGTTGATGCTAATTGAAGGTTATTAGTGTTAATGTCACCGGCTCTTATGTAACCCAGGCTGACCTAGAGGTTGACCTTAAACTTTCAGTTATCCTGCCTTCTCTTCTCAAATGCTGAGATTACAACTATACACTATGTCTATTGTTTCATATTGTTTTATCTTAGAACGTTAAAGCAATGTGATATAATGTGTTCATTTAATTGACGCTGAGAACTAATTATGTACCGCGTATGTTTTTGAATCCCAAGAATATGGCAGTGAAGAAGAAAGACATGGCAATGGTTAGACAAAGTACCTGAAATAATCAACTTAAAAGGGGGAAAGGTTAATTTGGGCTCGCAGTTTTGAAGCAATTATTGGAGGCTATCTTCTGTCTCAAACTGGCCTCTTGCCCTGTTCTCCTCCAAGAATGGAGGGGGCAGGCAGCAGAGATTACAACCAGGGACTCCATTGTCAGTTCAGGGTGAACAACCTTACGTGGGATCCTACAGGTTAAATCAGCTTGCCACTTGGGATTTAAATGGAGTAGATTTGAACTGTTGGTTATCAGTAAGATGCTAGCCAAGTCACTATAGCTATGACAGAGCTGGGAACTGTCACAGCTCAGAAACTTTCCAGGGGCTTTGGGATGCCAAACAAGAGCAGTCACTTGCAGGCCAGCCGTGGGAGTGGCAGGAACAGCGGGTCTCTATATCCAGCAGGTCTGAAGGGCTGGGCTTGCACATCTGGAACAAGGTCTTAGAGGTGAAAGCAGCTGCAGGAATGCATTTCCATTTGGAGCTGGGTTCAGGGTCTGGGAGGCTGGGGTGGGAAGGAGTCCGTCCTTCTGCCTGCAGCCTCTGGTAGATACTGGAGCCTGCTCAAGAGAGCCCCCTATCTAGGGCAGAAGACTTGGGCACTTACAGCCTGACACATCTGTCCTAGTGAGCCTTTTCTGATGAGAAGGCTGAAGAACCTATAGTCTACAGTCTTTCTTTGAATAGAGCAGGGACATTCTGAGGCCCAGTCTTCACCTGTCAGCTGCTGTGGCTGAGTTAATAGAGATCCCGGGTGTCTGGTTTTACAGCTGTGCCAGGGTGCCAGCTGGACGTTGATTGATGTGATGGTTTGAATGAAAATGGCCCTCATAGATTCAGATAGATATTTGAATACCTTGTCCTCAACTGGTGGAGCTGTTTCAATAGTTTAGGAGGTGTGACCTTGCTGAAAGAAGAATATCACTGGGGTCAAAAGGCTCCTACCATCCCCACTGCTCTCTCTCTTTCTATCTCTGTCTCTGTCTCTGTCTCTCTCTCTCTTTCTCTCTCTGCTTCATGAGGTTCAAGATGTGAACCCTCAGCTTCCTGCTCCTCCCGCCATACCTTCAATAAACACTACTTACTACAAACCAAATAAGTTGCCTTGGTCATGGCGTTTTATCACAGCAATAGAAAAATAACTGATACATTAGGTATGCAAATGAGGTAAAAAAAAAAATAGGACCAATCAAAGAAGAGCTGTCAAACCTGGTAGGGAAGGGGGACGAACTCTGAGCCTGCCAAGTTTCTATAAGTTTCAAGATGTGGCCTCCGGGTCTCTGTTTCAGGAGTGGTAGAGAAACTAGGAAGGAAGTTTCTGTCCATTTCCAGTTGCTACAGGGACCTTTAAAGGCTGCCGGCTCCTTCCCTGCTCAGCCAGGGGTTCACTAGCCAGGGTTTTGTTGCTTTTCATTTCTTTCTGCTGCTGCCTTAAAAGCAACCAACCCTCTCTAGCTGTGGTCTCGCTATAGCTTCTTTGCCCTCCTAGCTTGATCCTGCCTGCTAGCTGTCAGAAAGCTCCCATCTGCCTCCCCTTCCAACAGTTTCAGTGGTGTCACCCTTAGTCACTTGTCCCTGCTGCTTCCTCCCACCGGGTTCTACCTCCTAAAGCTTCTCCCACCTCCCAATAGCAACAACGGAGCCCCGAGCCCTTCTTCACACATGAGCCTTTGCCGGACATCCCAGATGCACAGAGTGGCAGTTGTACTCTGCATTGGCAGAGTTTCACCAGCAGGTATTCAGTCAACCATTTGTCCACTTTGTATTTTGGAACAATGAAGAGTGAGGGGAGGGGTAGAATGAGAATTAAAAGGATGTCTCAGAACCCGCATAAAGTTTTCTACAGTATGAGGCAAAGAATCCACTCAGCGATATTTGAATATTGCAAGTGGCTGTTCACTCCAGCTTTCAGCCAGTTGTGAATCGAGACTGTGACCAAATGAGTTTTTAAATCATTAACAGAGGTGCTTCCTTTGTGTTCCACCCTATTCCCGTTTTCCCAGACGCCACTCAAAACAAACACACAAAAACATATAAAAAAGGCCCAGGCCTCAAGTGCAGATAACCAGCAATTGACCTCTGTATTATTGGATTACTGTTAAGCTTCCTGAATGCTGCAATGGATGATGGGACTTAGACTTACAGCCCTGGGCAATTCAGGGTTTGTGACTCAGAGCACCCAGTGTAGCCTCAGCAAAGGTCATCTGTGTTTTCCAGGCCCCAGGCAGGGGGAAAGACCCTGCCCTCCAGCTAGCCCTGACTGACTTCCTTCCACAGATTCATCCAGACTCCACACAGAGACATTCCTGTACATCAGCTCCATTCAGACCTTAAACACAGGCATGAGGAGAGGGCTCCCTCCAGCTACTCTCAGCATCAGGGAGGGTATGCTGCCCGCTGGGGGGCATTAACAGACTTCTGAAAATACAACTTGACACGTACAGCTCATGTCCCGGACATTAGTGGCCTTGAGCGTCAGGCCTCTAGGTCAAGGCCAACAGGTTAAGGGCATAGCATTTCCAGACCACAGAGAGACTTAACTTAAGAGTCCAGTGGCCTGTGCTGGACCATGTCCACTCACATTAACATGACTGCACTAGGAATGGGGTGCAGGGTTGCACAGGTGTTGAAGGTTGGGCTGATGCGTGTTACCAGCCCTCAAGATCTGGTTACACCTATCTTTGTTTTTTAAACCCGCCTAAGACATACCTGATTGGTTGATTAAACGGCCTATACCTGGGCAGGGCAGAACGAGGTAGGTGTGCGTAAGGTTCCTGGGCTTGGAGAGGACAGGAGAATCCTGGGATGCAAACAGTCAGGAAGAGAACACCAGGTTGGTTAGTGTGGAGAAAAAGAAATCACATGGGCTGAGAGAAAGGACTAATGGCATGAAAAGGCCCAGGTGAAAAATACAAGCAAGGGATTATGAATGGAAAGTAGACGAGATGAGGAAGATTAAGGTGGATGGCATTAGATGGGGGCTGGGAGATGGATGTGAGGTTATTGAGCCAGCGTAGGTAAAATATCTGCCTGGCCCAAGGTAAATAAGGCAATTGTAAAATCTAACCAGTGTCTGTGTCTTATTATGTGTGATAGTGGGTTAAATAACACTGTTGTGATAATCTTAGGACTAATAATAAACACTGTATAGTTCAACACTCTTTTTTTTTTATTTACAACAACACACAGGCACATCCTCACGTCACTAAGCTATCTGCCCAGTTCCATCTACAGTGCTGTTGTTTCATTGTCTTGTGTCTTTCCTGAAACAGTTTTTATTTGTTGTATTAGCGTTGTGTAGGTCAGAGGACAACTTTTGGGAGCTGGCTCTCTCTTGTCTTGGGTTCTGGGAATCACATTTGGGTCACCAAGCATGAACAGCAAGTACTTTCTGCCCACTCTGTTTGCCCCTTTAGATGAGGCTTGTCTGTGAAACCTAGCTGGTCTGAGACTCACTATGGAGACAGGGCTGGCCTCAAGTTTGTAACTGTCCCTCTGCCTCTGCCTCCCAAGTGCTGCAGCTGAGTGTGCTGTCACTCCCAACTTATGGATTTATATCTTTGAGTGTCATCCAATTCTGTTCTTGCATTCTGAAGTGGCTTATGATCACCCCTGCCCCAGGAAGTGTCTCTATATATAATTAGTTGATACCTGGCCTCCTCCTCCTCCTCCTCCAGGCTGCTCCCAACTGACACATATCAAAATCTCAAATAGGGAGTGTGAGCTAGCTCCTCACTTAGCTGTTTCTGTGTCATTGGAAGATGGACCCGTAGCCAGATTCACCTGAAAGCCACCATGCCAGGACCATTCAGAGGTGGTAAGACAGACAGCTCAATCTCGACAATGATTGGAGCACAGCTGTGTAATGAATTTTCTGTAGCTTCCTCCTGGCTTTGGAAGAATGGGTTGCTGAATTCAGTCTCGGGATAACCCTTTTTTTTTTTTTTTTTTTTTTATCCAATGAAATGAAAATGTTTGTCATATTGGTCAACTTATAAGATTTGAATAGATTTTTTAGAAAGGCATGCTTACTTTCATTGTGACAATTTTCATATTCAAAAGGAATAACAGTTGATGTTATTCAAGGCTGGTGGGTGATTCTGTAGTTTACTGATAAATGAGCAAAAGAGCTCACAGCCCTCGTCCAGATGTTATTTCCCAGGGACCAGGAGAAATGAGGCTTTGTGAGGAACCTGCTGCCTGGCATCGAATCCCCAGTAACTTCCTCACTGTGACTCTCTACATAGTCAGAGTGTTTGTTTGTTTGTTTGTTTGAGATAGTCTCACTACGTAATGCTGGCTGGCCTGGAACAATCTCTGTAGACCAGGCTCGCTTCAAACTCACAAAGATACACCTGGCTCTGCCTCCTGAGTGCTAGGACCAAAGGCACAGGACACAGCACCTAGCTATGACATGTTCTTATTTTAATTTAAATTTATTTATTTATTTAAAATAGTATTTTATGCATATGAGTATTTTGTCTCCATGTATGACTGTGTGCCACATGAGTTCCCAGGGCCTATGGTGGACACAAGAAGCATCTGATCACCAGGATCTGGAGTTACAGACAGCT
The DNA here is from genome assembly GCF_030254825.1 of Meriones unguiculatus. Taxonomy (NCBI): domain Eukaryota; kingdom Metazoa; phylum Chordata; class Mammalia; order Rodentia; family Muridae; genus Meriones; species Meriones unguiculatus. The sequence continues at coordinate 51,454,066 of NC_083366.1, read as the reverse complement.
GTGAGCCACCACGTGGGTCCTCTGGAAGAACAGCCAGTGCTCTTAACACTGAGCCATCTTTCCAGCCCTGACTTAACTGTTTTTTTATAAGGTGATTTAGAAGGTCTTGAAAAGGCTTATCTATTTTTTAAGACTAAAAAATCTAAATTACAACATTTAAAAATATTTTCAAGAAGTCTAGGCTCACTGGGGATATGTCTATAAACCCCTGAGAATTCTGAGAAGCCTGACACAGTTTGTTTCTGCAGAAACAATTCCGAACTCCATCTGTTCCTCCCAGGTTTTGGAAAGTCCCACAAAAACGCCAGATTGATCCACCAGCCTCGATGGCATGATTATGCTAGCAAATCTGTTGTAATTACTGATTACAAACCTCAACTGAAGGAGCTTAATTTTTGGAGAATATGTTTAACATTTAAAGGATTATGAAGAACATTGTCTTCACCTTCTTGCCATTAACAATCGGCTACCCTTGGCTACAAAACATTACGATCACATTAAAGAGAATCAGAAACAGGAAAGGATCAGTGTGGAGGTGAATAAAAATCCAGGTTAAACTACCTGCAAGTAGGCAAAGGGACTTCTGGAGCTGTTCAAAGTCCACCAGGTCCACTTTGTGTCCACGTGGGTATGAGGTGGAGATGATCCTCCCCAGAGACCATGACAGCTTCCCAAAGTAGGGGCAGACCTTCCAAGAGCACTGCACCAGAATGAAGGTGGAAAGAAATGTCGTTTTTCCTCAGAGAGAAACATGCTCTTTAAACTTGCACTAGGCAGGCAGAAGGTGACCTGGGTTGGGAAGAAGGGGCAGCCTATATGAGGGTATGTCAGAGACCACACAGGCTCTCTAGGCTATGCCTACAGGACCACCGAGCACCCAAGCTTCATCCCACCACACACCACTTGCCTTCAAGGTGGAACTTTCTTTGTTTCCTTTTGTTACTGTTTTTCTTGACGTGAAGGAGTAACATTGTATTATAAGGTAGACTTTGTTTTGGAAGGTTTTGTTTAGCCATAGCTAAAGTAAAGCTTCCGTGGTGGCTATTTTTGATTGTCAACTTGACTGTGTCTGGATTGAGCTACAATCCAGAAATGGAGAGCACACCTGTGAGAGATGTTTTTGCTTGGTTTGAAGAGGGTGAATCCACTTCTAGTCTGGACCTTTGAGGTAGAAGACATATCTTTGATTCAGATCTCCAGGCAGAAAGACAGGCAGGAAGATGTCTTTAATTCAGCTCTTTGGGCAGGAGGACACAGCTTTAATCTGGGCCACAGCTTCTGCTGGAAATCTATCTAAAGACATAGAAAAAGGAAATTTTGCTCTTTGCCTGCTTGCTCTTGCCTTGCTAGCAAGTTCATCCTTTCACTGGCATTAGAGCCTACCTCTTCAGAATTCCAGTGTCCACTGAAGACCAACTGAGACATCCAGCCTTGTGGACTGAGCAACTTCTGGATTCCTGGACTTTCCATTGGACTTCTTGAGCTTTCCCTTCATAGCCTGCCATTGTTCGATTATCTAGATCACAGCCTGTGAGTGATTCTAATAAATCCCCTTTATATATAGGAAAAGAGATTCATTCTGCTACTCTAGAGAGTGCTGATTAATAAAGCTCCTGAGAGTGTTTAAGCTCTTAGACAGAGCAATAGTGTTAACGCCTTTTCAACTGCAATGGGCTGATGGCAACATCACCTCAGTGTAAGTCAGGACTCTCTCCCTCCACACCTGCTGTCACATCAACTAGGAACACTGGCTTGATAACAAGAGAGGAAGGCTGGAAGAGCTGCATGTCCCAAACCTTTCTTAAGAAAGTCTCTGGAAAAATCCAAAGACAAGAGAAGAGAGAATCAAAGAACAATAGAGGACATTTTAACCTCTAACCTCCATAGCTAAGACAAATAGTAAACAGTTTAAATCATATCTGAGTAAATACAAAAGGCCATGCTAATCAGTCGCTCTCTTCAGTTCTCTCTACCAAATTCACCATGTTCAGGCTTCAGCAAGGTTAGAAATACTTCAGTAATGCACATTACTGAGCATTACTGCATCCGACCAAGGCTCACATACATCAGAATGTTGGAAATATTAGACCAGTGTCTTAAAATCACTCTCATTATCAGACATAGTGGTTGGTGCACGTCTGCAATCCCGGTACTTCAAAATTAGAGACAGGAGAATCTGGAATTCAAGGCCATCCTCAGATACAAGTGACAAGCATTAAGAAAAAAATCAACATCAAAATATAAAATAATTATCATTCATATGCTAATAGAGAAAGTGTGTAATATAAGGATGCATGCTCAGAGACATGGGACTCAAAGAAATGAGCAAATAATGCAAATGAAAAACACAGTAGGAGAATGAAAATGCCTTTTATGGGTTTATGGCATGACTGGATATAGTGAAAGAAATAAATTAAGAAGAAGAAGTGAGCTTGAAGACATGTCAACAGAAACTCCCAAAACTGAAAAGCAAAACAAATAACAAAAACAGAATGCAAAAGCAGAATACAGGCTGGTAAGATGGCTCAGAGGTTAAGAGCACTTGCTGCTCTTGCAGAGGACCTGAGTTAAGTTCCCACATGGTGGCTCACAACCATCTGTAACTCCAGTGCCAGAAGATCCAATGTCCTCTTCTGACCTCCAAGAGCACTGCACATACATGGTACACAGACATATATGCAGCCAAAACACTCATACACACATGAAAATGAAGTAAACAAATTTAAAACAATTTGAAAGCAGAATATAAACATCCAAAATTGAAGAATAATTTTATAGGGAGAACATATGTTAATAGGAATGCTAATGCAGAAGAAAAGAAGGAAATCTGGGAAGTAAACATGGCAAAGAATTTTCCAGAATTAGTAACATACAACAAATCTTACCAATTCTAAAAGCTCAGAGAAGAATATGCAAATAAATACTGGAAAAAAAAAAACCCTATACACTTGGACATGCCAGTAAAACTACAAGAATTTGAAACCAAAGAAAGGATCCAGGAAGAAACCAGGAGACTGAAAGAAAATCTCCCTCCTAACACCCCCCCCCCCAGGTTTCTTAACCTTACTGTAGAGGAACAAGGGTAAGAATTACATCAGCAAAATAAATAAATAATGACAAATTCTGGTGGGGGTGGGGGAAGGGGAGCTCTTATTCACTGTTGATGGATAACAACAGTGAAAACTGGTGCAGCTACTATAGAAATCAGCCTGAGGTGTTTTTCAAAAAGCTAACAATAGAACTATCATGTGATCAGGCCCTACCATTCTTGTGCATATACCCAAAGGACTCTATATCCTACTACATAGGTACTTTCACATCCATGTTCATTGCTGCTCTGTTCACAACAGTTAGGAAATGGAATCCTCACAGATGTTCATCAGTTGATAATGGAAGATGACAATGTGGTACATAGACACAATGCAATTTTATTCAGCTGTTAAAAATGAGATTATTATGTTTACTGGAAATGTATAAGACTGGAAAATATTATGCTAAATGAGGTAAACCAGGTCCAGAAAAACAAATATCGGAGTGTGTGTATTGTCCAGGAAGCTAGAAAGTTTCCATTAAAAGGGTGGTAGTGGTGGTGAAAGGAATATTGGGAGAGGGGGATATTAAAACACATGATATGAAAGCAGGAGGAATATTGGAGTTGAAAGGTCTAAGTACGGATAGAGATGGAGGAGTAAGGAAGGGAAAGGGTACAGAAAAGTGTTAACTCAAACTAAAGATACATGAAAAAGCCAGACAGAAACTATATGCGTTAGTTTTTGTCAACTTGGCACAATTTTGGAAGAGGAAACCTAAGCGGAAGACTTGCCTCCATCAGAATGACATTTGGGCCATGTCTCTGGGACATTTTGTTGATTAACTATTGATGAGAAAGCCCAGTCTGCTGTAGGAAGCGTGCCCCTCAGCAGATGACCCTAGGTCGTATGAGGAAGCAGTGGGATCCAGACATGAAAACTGACATCACAACAGGAGGGAGACTTGCTGGAAAGGAAGCAGGGGTGCTTTGGGAGAGGATTAAGAGATGACGATAAAGTGGGGGGTGGGATCAAAACATACTCTGTACATATGAAATTGTGAAACATCACATAGATTAAAAAAAAAAAGAATTACATAAGATTTCTCTCCAGATACCATGCAAACAAGCAAAGAAAAAAAAGTAGAACTATTTGTGTTGGTGCATGCCTTTAATCACAGCACTCAAGACCGAGTCAGACAGATTTTTGTAAATTGGAAGCCAGCTCGCTGTGCACAACAATTTCCAGGCCAGCCAGAGAAACCCCGTCTCAAAAACAGAAGAAGGGAAACAAAAATATTCCCTATGCTGGAATTATGTAGCCAGTACAATTATTATCCTTTACTGGGTGTGGCTCAGTAGTGGAGCACTTGATGCATTGGATTTGATCCCCAAAATGAACAAAGAGACAGCAGCCAACCCAAACAGCATGATTCAAAAAGGAGCAGAAAAGTCTAAGAAGACTTTCTCCACAGAAGATACAGAAGTGGCCAATAAACCTATGAAAACATACTCAGCAATGCTAATCATGAAGAAAATGCAAATCAAAGCCACAATTATATCCCACCCACACCTATAAGGAGGGTGGATACACACACACACACACACACACACACACACACACAGAGCAAGTGAGGGATGTTGGGAACAATGTGAATAAATGAACCCTTATTCGCTGGTGATGGTAACATAAAACAGTACAGCTACCACGGAGGGCCGTGTGGTAGATTAGTTCCTCAAAAACTGCAAAGCACGTTTAAAAGCAAACCTCCCCATGGTCTTCCTGAGGGTACCTCCGGGAGGCCACTCTGCCAGCCATCACCCTCCTGTGTGGTGCTCTGAATCAAGCCCTTCCTGAAGCTTTGACATCAGAGACGACATGTCTACCAGAGACTTGGTGCCATTGCTCAGGCTAGGTAGCAAGGTCTGCACACTGGAGTGTGTCTGAACCAAGCACAGTTTAAACTTCTCTTCAACATTTCCAAGCCAGAATCCGGGCTTTAGGACCTCATACATGCTACATCCTCAGAAGTGTGCTTTACAGTGCCCCCACAGTGATGAAATAGAGATGTGTTTTCCAGAATGACCCTTGTTGTTAAGTAACACAGAACTGTGGTTGATCTTTTGACTGAGGACATGTTACAACTGGTTGTGCCTATAACGTATATAAGAAGTATTTTCTTGCCTCTTTTGGCATGTGTGTTTACTTGCATGTGGATACATACACATCTTTGGCCATTCTTCACCTTATATGTTGAGGCAGGGGTGAGTCACATCCTTCGCCTGAGTGGAACCATGTGGCAACATATTTCTGAGACTGCTTTTCTCTCTCCTGATCACTTTGTTGCTTAGGCCACCTTTGCTTCCCTAGCCTGCCAATCTTGCTCTTTTTAGGGACTGCTTCAGGGTAGAGTCTGTGATTTTCTATCAAATGCTTGTTAAAATTCCTTTCTTCTAAAAGTGGGGAAGACCCTAGAACTCATTGGTACAGGAGACAGCTTCCTGAACAGAACACCAACAGCACAGGCTCTAAGAGCAACAATCAATAAATGGGACCTCATCAAACTGAAAAGCTTCTGTAAAGCAAAGGACACCGTCATCAAAACAAAACGACTGCCTACAGACTGGGAAAGAATCTTCACCAACCCTCTATCTGATGGAGGGCTAATATCCAGTATATATAAAGAACTAAAGAAGCTGAAAAGCAGCAAACCAAGTAATCCAATTAAAAAAATGGGGAACAGATCTAAACAGAGAACTCTCTGTAGAGGAATATCAAATGGCAGAAAAACACTTAAAGAAATGCTCAACATCATTAGCCATCAGGGAAAAGCAAATCAAAACGACTCTGAGATTTCACCTTACACCCATCAGAATGGCCAAGATCAAAAACTCAAGTGACAACACATGCTAGAGAGGTTGTGGAGAAAGGGGAACCCTCCTCCACTGCTGGTGGGAATGTAAACTTGTACAACCACTCTGGAAATCAATCTGGCATTTTCTCAGACAACTAGGAATAGCACTTCCTCAAGACATACCACTCCTAGGCATATATCCAAAAGAGGCTCAAGTACACAGTAAGGGCATTTGCTCTACCATGTTCGGAGCAGCTTTATTTGTAATAGGCAGAAGCTGGAAACAGCCCAGATGCCCCTCAACTGAAGAATGGATGCAGAAATTGTGGTACATCTACACAATGGAATATTATTCAGCAATGAAAAATAAGGAAATCATGAAATTTGCAGGTAAATGGTGGGACCTGGAAAGGATCATCCTGAGGGAGCTGTCCCAGAAGCAGAAAGACACACATGGTATATACTCACTCATACAGACATATAACATAGGATAAACCTACTAAAATCTGTACATCTAAAGAAACTAATCAAGAGAGAGGACCCTGACTAAAATTCTCAATCCCCATCCTGAAAGGCAAAGAAGATGGACACCAGAAGAAGAAGAAAACAGGAAACAAGTTAGGAACCTGCCACAGAGGGCCTCTGAAATGCTCTGCCCTGCAGACTATCAAAGCAGATGCGGAGACTTATGGCCAACTGTTGGGCAGAGTGCATGGAATCTTATGTGAGAAGTGGGAAGTAGTAAGATCTGGAGAGGACAGGAACTCCACAAAGAGAGCAACAGAACCAGAAAATTTGAACACAGGGGTCTTCCCAGAGACTCATACTGCAACCAAGCATGGAGATAACCTAGAACACCTGCACAGAGGTAGCCCATGGCAGTTCAGTATCCAAGTGGGTTACATAGTAATGGGAAGAGGGACTGCCTCTGACATAAACTGATTGGCCTACTCTTTGATCACCTCCCCCTGAGGTGGGAGCAGCCTTACCAGGCCACAGAAGATGACAATGCAGCCACTCCTGATGAGATCTGATAGACTAAGATCAGAAGGAAGGAGAGGAGGACCTCCCCTATCAGTGGACTTGGGGAGGGGCATGCATGAAGAAGGGAGAGGGAAGGTGGGATCAGGAGGGGAGGAGGGAGGGGCTTATGGGGGGATACAAAGTGAATAAAGTGTAATTAATAAAAATAAAATAAAATAAAATAAAATAAAATACAACCTCTCCTGAAAAAAAAATCCTTTCTTCTATTAAATGGATGCATGAGCCCTCTCACCTCTTCCACCCCTTTCCTTTCTCAGTTCTTACAAAATATTTCTCTGTGGTCTGTCTTTTGTCTGGTGTGTGTGCCTGTGTACCTGTGTCTGTGTACATGCGTGCATCCAGAGGCCAGAGGAGGACATGGGGTATATTTCTCTATTTCTCGCCACCATAGTCCCTTGAGTCGGGATCTCTCACTGAGCATGAAGCTTGCCACTTCGGCCAGGATAGCCGCTGAGCTCCCAGGGCCTGTCCGTCCCTGCCCCTGAATTCTGGGGTTACAAGCATGTACAGCAACACCTGGCTTTATTTTACCCCCTTCAAGACAGCGTTTCTCTGTGTAGCCTTGGTTGTTCTGGACTCGCTTTGTAGACCAGGCTGACCTTGAACTCAAAGCGATCTGCCTCTGCCCCCCTGAGTGCTGGGATTACAGGTGTGCACCACCACACCAGACCGTTTTTTTAGAGAATAACTCTTATCTTTGTCAATTTAATATATGTCAACAATGTATCTTACTCATCCACCCCACTTTTCCTTCCCACTCCCCTAATACCCCTACATGTACTCCCCCTCACACTCACTTCAGGCCCTTGCCTTTTTTATCTTTTAACCCAGAGTGCAGTCAGTACTGCCTGCTGGAATGCTGACTGATGGTTTTGTGCAAGTGACTCCCGAAGCTGTGACATCACAGTGTCACAACCATGTCATGCCCAAGAGACAGCACTTTTCCCCATCCTCCAGCTCTTACATTCTTTTGGTCCTCTTTTCCTGATACTGCTTGAGCCTCAGTGGGGACTAATACAGATATTCCCTTTAGAGCGGAGCACTCAAAAGCTATTTATTCTCAATGCTTTGACCAGTCCTAAGCCAGCACTCACCGCTGACCTTGCAGAGAGAAACAAGGCTGAGGCAGCAGAAACACAGATTTAGATGGCAGTTTGACAGCAAGACAACAGCAGTACCCCCTGAGGTCTCTGACCACTGCAGCCATGGGCATTTGACTAAGTTTACAGTACCAGGGACGAATTCTCTCCTGAGGAGTAGGCCTCAAATCCAAATCAAAAGTCATCCCCAAAACGTGCATTCCATAATTGCAGCAGGCATAGCTGGCTTTTCACTTGGATGCTGAGAAGTTGAACTCAGGGCAGAGCTATTTCCCAGGCCTCTTTCTCAATTCCTGCTCTGCTGCCTTCTAGGGCTCTGAACATGGTGAAGGGGCAGTTCTGCCATTTTGTAAAATGTGTTTTCATTTACCAGAACGGGGAGAGCACATATCCAAAACCTAAAGAGTCTGTGAGAAAATCTGTCTGTTTGTTCTCACAATTGAATACACTGAATTCCTTTGGCCTTTCCAGCTTGGCTAACAGCCTGAGATATGATGTCCTAACAGCCTATGATATGACACACTTCCAGGAGGTTACCGTGTCACATGGCCCTTTACCAAGATTAGCTCCTATGCCTCCTTGCTACCTTTCAGGCTAAGATTGTCTTGAGAGACAGGCCACCTTCCAGTGGAAGGCATTTGCTAGCGGCCACAGCCACCATCTGCTCCTTGCACTTCCTATGTACCTCAGAGTTGCACATTTTGGGCATTTATAAAAAAGTAAGTTTCCCTGTTCAAAATTCCTCGTTAGTTTTGGTTGATCATTTTAGTTTTAAAGGGAAATTTAATGTCTCTTGGCTCCTCCACAAATCCACAGTGCAGTAGTTCCTTTTGAATATCGCATTCTCTTCCAAGCCGGCAGCCCTGGTGGATGCTTTTCGAATGAGTTTCCTTCTCCTGAGTGGGAAGGCAGGGGAACTGCTGGCATCCTGCACACCGGAGCTCTGAAAGTAATTCCACTTCCAACCTGAACAGCAGAGTCAAGGAAATTGCCAGGGTGATACATTATTAATTTTGTTGCCCAGTGCTCAGAACATCCCACCCCTTCTCTACCATCCGATACCGGGAACTGCCTGGCATGGCCGTCATGGCTGAGCTTGGGTTGGGCCTCTGCCACCTCCATAGGGTTTATTTGAGCTGTGTACAGCCTTCTAACTGAAGGAGTTCCACGGATCACTCAGCCACTACAGCAGGGACCTCGAGCATCTGTACTGGTTCAGAGCAGAGCAGGCTCTTCCAGCAGCGCACACAACAGGGTCCTCAGCAGGTGCCAGCACTACAAGGTGGATCATATCATTCTGAGCATGAACAAAATGGTCCGTTTGTTTGTGAAAGTGCCACAATCTATGCTTTATGAGGAGAATCTTAAAATGATTGTGCTAAGTTATGAAGCGCCATAAAGAATGATCAAATGCAAATGACCGAACATTTGCAGCATGTGTGGTGAATAAACTGATGAAAAAAAAAAACACACACACACACACACCTGTGTGTACACATGAGTGCAGGTGCCAATGGAGGCTAGAAGTACCAGATCCCTGGGAGCTGGAGTGACAGGTGGTTGTGAACCACCTGATAGGGGTACTGGGAACTGAACTTGGGTCTCTGTAACCGTGGTACGCCCTCCTAACCACTGAGCCATCTCTCCTTCCCTCAAAGGCAGTTTTAAAAAAGAAATATAAAAGTATAGCAAAACATAAAAATATTTCAAACATCACTAATAATAAAAGAAAAATTAAAAGCATAGATTCAACCAGCAGCAGATTGTGAGAAATGGCAAAGTCTCACAATTTTTCATGTCAGGTAAAACTAGGAAAGTGCCTTCTCATAAATTGTTGGTAGGAATGAGATTTACGACAATTTGAAGCTTGCATAAGTTTTCCATTGTGAGAGTTCTCTGTTTCCTATAGCACCCTAACACCAAGCCCACAGGACATTGGTCCACACTCTTTAATGCAGGAGCATCTATTTCCCTGGACCATCTGTGGATATCTCATTCTATGTCCTTTTCCTCTGATGTGTAGCCGTTTGGAGCCTGGACTTAGCTTTTCCCAAAGTTCTGTGATAGTGACTGTGATGGTTTGAATAGGTATGGCCCCCATGGAGTCGTGTGTTTGAATGCTTAGCCATAGGGAGTGACACTATTAGGAGTTGTGGCCTTATTGGAGGCAGTGTGGACGTGTTAGAAGTGTGTCACTGTGGAGGTGAGCCTTTGGTGCTACATATGCTCAAGCTCCACCCAGTGTGGAAGACAGTCTCCTACTTGCTGCCTATGGATCAAGATGTAGAACTCTCAGCTGCTTCTCCAGCACCATGTCTGATTGGACACTGCCAGGCTTACCACGGTGGTGATAATGGACTAAACTGCTGAAACTGTAAGCCAGCCCCAATTAAATATTGTCCTTTATAAGAATTGATGCGGTCATGCTGTCCTTTCATAGCAATAAAACCCTAACCAAGACAGTGCCAGAGAGTTCCCCGGTCCACATAGACTCTGGATCATAGTTCCTGACTTTTGTTCAGAAAAGACCCAAAGCATTTTCCTGAAGCCCATCCTTAAATTTTGCTGTGGCCATTGTGCAACTCAGCAGAACCCTTCTGCATATATTCTTTTTTTTTTTTCAATGCAGTTTATTCAGGAACCTTGAACAATCCTCGGACCCTGGGGAAAGCCAGCCCACAGCTTAAATAGCCTCTGGGTAGCCAACCCAGGCGTGCCATGTGGGCAATGCAGATAGGTCCACATACATGGAAGCAAGCCAGATCCTCAGCCTTAGCCAAATGTGGAATTGTTCGTGACAGAGAGCACTCACCATCGGGAAGGTGGAAGGCGGAAACCAGCTCCATCTTTAAGGCATAGCATTCTGCAGCTCTCTACAGTTCCCCCTTTTTGTTTTAGATGCATCAGGCAAGAGTAGAGGTCTGATCTCTGATATTAGAAATAAATTGGGACTTTGTACCGATGTTCATTTAGGTGTCATCCACCTAAAGAGCATCAGACCGGTCCGATACCTTTTTCTCAGAGGCAGGACCTGGGGCATCAACCCACATGCAATCAGACATGCTCTTCTCTGGGTCCAAAGCGGCTGACCCTTAGTGCAGTGCTTAGCCTCGCATCCTGAGCGTATCATTTTAGCTTTTTATGGTATCCAACCATGCTTGGGGAGAATGTCCTGCTTCAATGGCTGTAAAGGCCTGAATGATCATGGCTGCATCACACTGTTGTGAGACTCTAATCTTGCATATATACCACAGGCAAACCAAGGAGACCAACACCAGAAGGCCTGCTAACGCTCCCATGCCCGCCTATTCCTTCAGATGATTCATGGCTGCAGCAATCCATGTTGATAATCCTGTGGCTAGTCCTGCGTCCACTCTGGTAGAATTTACTGTGACAATGGCCACTCTCAGCTGCTCCATCGTAATATCGAATTCTCCAGTCCAATTACCTAAAATATATCTTGACAATTGTTTAGACAGATTTGCAGCACAGGAAAAATTCTCATGTTATATGCTAGTGACTCAAAGTCCAGCATATTTTCATTGACAGCCAAGTTGAGCGATTTGCCATAGGGTATCAATTTGCTCCTGCACGAGGTCAATCCTCTGATTGAACACCATCAAGCTTCCTTTTAGTTGAGCATTAATTCCTTTATGTACAACTAAGGCATGAGCTACATTGGCTAAATGATTATTCAGGGTCTGAGCAGTCTGCCCAGTATGACTCATGGCTAATGCCCCGGTGGTAGCTCCAACAGCCGCCAATGAGATGGTAGTAACAATGGTGGCTGTAGTTCCAAGATCCCTTTTCTGTCTGAAGAGAGTCATAGCGTGAGGGGCATCAATGGGCACAGGCACCCAGTGAGGCATGCGAGTAACCAGGGCATACCTAAATTTACTAGCATTCCAGCATTGGGCAAAAAAGCAAGTATCATTACCTCAATTACTTGGCTCTATCTGGCTAATAATGAATAAAAATGGGGGATATAGACAAACAGGTGTGGGCTTATAGGAAATATTATGAGAAGCCTTAACCCCCTCGTTGGAACATCCTGCGTCAGTTCTAGAACTAGCAGTGGTGGTGTCCGAGGTCTGAGTAGGTTCAGGAGACCATTGCCCCCAGGGGCGAGACGTGCTCCATGCCAATTGACTAACTCCATGTTTTCCTCCACTTTTGAAAGTCATTTAAGGTTCTTAAATTATTTTTTCACTTTTTTTAAAAATTTTTCATCAATTACACTTTATTCATTCTGCATCCCCCCATAAGCCCCTCCCTCCTCCCCTCCCAGGAGAACCTCCCCTATTAGTGGACTTGGGGAGTGGCATGCAAGCAGAGGGAGGAGGGAGGGTGGGATTGGGAGGGGAGGAGGGAGGGGCATATATTCTTATACAGAAGTGGATTCTCTTCTACCATCACTGGCTCCAGGGACAGGCTAGATGGGCCTGAAGTTGTTCCTCCTCCTCCTTTTCCTTCTCCTCCCTCTTCTCCTCCTGCTCCTCCTCACTGCCTACCATCTTTGTTTATGTTCTCAGTTCCCACGGCAGCAGCCTTGTCCCCTCCCCTCCCTCTACAAATACATGATTGGAGCTATTTTCCGTTCTAGAGACCCAGTAAGTGCTCTCAGAGAAGCAGGTTCGTCAATTGTGATGTATAGTGTCCTCTTCTGCAAGTGTTATTCGTGGTCAGGTAAGGGTGTGACTGCTTTGTGTGACTTTTCCTGGGGAGATATGAGCATGTGCATATTTGCCCAAGACACGGTACTGATAGGAGACAAGGAAACAATTTCACCCAAGTTCAGTTGGTGGACTAATGGGTACACTGTGCTTAATTGTGGGAGCTTAAATAAGGGGTTACTTAAAAGATTGTAGGTAGTTGCCAAACATCTGCATCACCAGTCCACCCAAACCCCAAAGACAATCTTCCAATAGCTGCGTAGATGGAGTCTACCCTTCAGCTAATCTTCCACCTCTCATGTTCTCCAGCACTCCTGAGACTGTGCGCCACTGGGCAGCATTACAGTATTACTTGGAGATGAGAGGAACAAGGGGAGGGAGTGGCTGTGTGTTTCAGTGTTTTTTCCTCCCAGCCCCAAGTTCCCAGAACAATGACTCCTGAGACTCAAAATATATTTACAAATACCTAGGCCATATAGCTAGGCTCTCCTTTACCTAGCTCATAACATAAAAAAACCCATTATAACTAATCTACATTTTGCCACATGGCTGGTTACCTCTGCTCAGGTACCATGTATCTGTCCTCTTTACATCTTCCTGAATGACTCTCTGTGTCTGGCTCTATCCCAGAATCCTTTCCGGCAGATGTCCCACCTCCTATTTCCTGCCACAACTATAGGCTCTTGGCTTTTTATTGACAGGTAATGCTTCCATACAGACACAAGAGATTCCTTCTACAGCTGGAGTCTCAGGTGGGGGTCTGTGCTTACTAGTTTTATGTCAACTTGACAAATCTCTAAAGTTATTTGAGAAGAGGAAACCTCAGAAAATACCCTCATCAAATTGGCCTGTGGGAATGTCCACAATTATTGTTGATGACTGATGTAGCAGAGTCCAGCTCACTGTGTGTGGTGCCATCCCTGGGCTGAAGGTCCTAGGAGCTATAACAAAACAGGCTGAGCAAGCTATGGAAAGCAAGCCAGTAAGCAGCATCTCTCTATGGCCTCTGCATCAGCTCCTACCTCTAGATTCCTCTTTCAAGTTCCTGCACTGATTCTCAATGATGGAATGTGATCTGAGAGGTCTGGAATGAGATAAATCCTTTTCTCCTCAAGACTTTTGGTCATGGTCTTTATTTCAGGAATAGAAACCTATTCCACTCCTTCAAGGGAATATTATTAGGCCTGATCTGTGAGTATTAACAGGTTCTCTGATTTCAAGATGATAAGTGCTGTGTCCTGCCTGGAGGACAAAGTTCCACAACATACTACAAGTACAGGATACATACCAAAACCTGCTAGGTATAGCTAGAGTTCTTGTCAGAGACTCCCCAGGTGGAGCCTGGATGTTGACATAGCCTGGTACAAAGAATTTCAGAATGAGTCAGTATGAAGCAAGTTGGGCTTATCACCAGCATTAGCAATTTTTCCAATCCGTGAGCATGGAAAGTCTTTCTACTTCCTAGAATCTTCTTCAGATTTTTCCTTGGAGGTTTTAAAATATTTTTAAAGGTTTTTCACTTCTTTGGGTAGATTAATTCCAAGATATTTTATTATTTTTTGAGTCAATTGTGAATGAGATTATTTTCATGATTTTTTTTCTCAACATACTTGTTGACAGTAAAACAAACCTGCTCCCCCCCACCCACACACACAAACAAATTATATAATTTTGAGGGGGAAAACCTGTTTTCTTTGAGAGAAGGGAGAAAATGGCTGCCAAAAGAACTTATTTTCTATTTTCTAAATTCTATCACTATATGCACTTTGTAGTAATTCACCAAGTTTTATAGGATACTTTGTACTTGTACTGTATGTATCTGTGTTCATTAGTTTTCCTGACGCTATGACAAACTACTGGACAAAAGCAACATACAGGTGGGTTTATTCTGGTTCACACGGATTCAGTCCACCATACAAAGTGGTGGGAGTGTGAGGCAGATGGTCACACTGCATCCACAGTCAGGAAGCAGAGAGTGATGAGCACTGGTCCTCTGTTTGCTTTGTCCTTTTTATTCAGTTCAGGATCCCAGCCCTGGATGGTGCCACCAACCATCAGGTCTTCTCATCTCGGTCACATCTCTCTAGTATTGCTCTCAGACATGTGTCTCCTAGGTGACCCTAAATTCCACCAAGTTGACAACGAAGATTAACATACACTATATTCCAATGAAAGTTTTAAATACTAGATGAGTGCCTTCCTTCCAATTGGCAGAAGAGGACCTAGACCCCTGTTCAAAGGAAGACCATTGGCTGCTCAGTTTCCAAGTGGGTTCCCTAGTAAAGGGTACAGGGGCTGTCTCTGACATGAAGTTGGTGGCTGGCTCTTTGATCACCTCCCCCTGAGGGGTGCAGCCTTGCCAGGATGCAGAGGAAGACAACTACTCATGGTATAACTGCTCATAGGTCACAGTACGGATCACTGTCCTGCACACATAAGCTCTCAAATGTGTGGGCCTGGAGGGATCAGGAACAAAATAAGCAGCAAAGTCACCAAGTGAATACTATAGGCAAGACAGAAAGGCTACAGCTTAATAGCAGATGTTTTCTATTCATTTGAAAACAAATTTATAAGTAATTCACTAAGACAAATTGTTTTCAAGTGTGGTTTTCTGTCTTGTCTGACAGTGCAATCACTGGAGAACTGTAAAGAGCACTGAGGCCTGGGGCCCACTCTAGGGATCCTGATTTAATTGGTTCATCCTTTCTTGAACTTTGGCAGCTTTCAAGGATCTTGGGTCTTTGTAAGGAACAGTCTTCAGTGAAAAGCTCCAACTCAGGGTTAAGGATATGTTGGCTACAAGTCTTTTCCATGGGTGCTTAAGGGATTTACCCCATGGCAGCCTCTCAACTTGGGGTCTTGGGAAACAGTTTTGCCCTGTTAAACCAAAGGCTCATTCAAGTCACCCTCAGCCACTGGGCTAAACTGCAGCAGGAGGAGATGTCTTCTCAGTGCTTCTATTTTTGTGACCTGCTTTCAAACTCTGAGGTTGTTTTGGGCACCATTTGATTTAGCGTGTGACGAAAATCATAAATGGCCTACAAATACCAAAAGAGATGAAAGGAATTTACAAACACGTGGAACGCATTATACGTGTTTTCAAATTTATCCTATGATTAGAAGTGAAAAATATATCTCTTGGTCGTCGATTCCTAAACTTAGACCTCAGCTATTTCCTTAAACGATTCCAAGTCCTTGCAAGACACGTCAGCTTTCTCTTGGCGAGCTTATCCCAGTGGTGAGGAGGACATGGTGCTTCTTTTACAGAAGTAGCTCTCTCCAGACCTGCATGCATTAGCAGCGTGGTTGGGTGCAGGGCTTCAGGCTCTGACAGTACTGAGTGTCGGCCCAGTTGCTTAGTAGCTGTGAAGCTTCAGGCTTCATTTGGAATATTATTTAAGCCTCATCTACCAAAGACACTTGGTGATATCAAATCTCAAAACAGTGCTTCTCCTTCCTCACCTGTGCCTTGTAGGTATGATGTAGTTTTACAGTTGTTCCCATTGCCGGGTGGCATATTTCTCACGTATTGGATCCTGAGCTGAGCCTCTTCTGGACAAGAGAATAAAGCAGACATGACTGTGAGAAGAGGTCTTACATGCTCCTTGTTTTTATTTCCAGAGCCGTGCCATCTCCATGGGAACAAACCCACTCTAGTCTGCTGGAGGGTGAGCTATCCTGGGGAGGAGAATCAAGGTTCCCCAGAATAGTCAGCAGTTGACCACACACATACATACATGCACATGTACATACACATACACACAAAGAATGGCCCAGCCAAACTTCCACTTAAATGGCTCACCAGGTCAACCACAAGCTAAATAAATTTCAGACTAGTTTGTTATGCAGTGATAACTAACTAATACATGCATAATGGGATCCTAGTATTTGATGGCAAATTGGTTACAGGCCGCCCAGCAAGCAGTAACTACCCTACAGCTACTGATTTCCTTTTCTTATTTAATGTCCAATTTCTTGCAATTGGATTTGCAGGCAGACATGAGTGTATGGGATTGGAATTCCAACTACACAGTACCTTATATGAGGAAACAGACAACCTCACTCTAACCACGTGGGCTCCAAGGCCAAACTGCAAATTTAGTTTTTCATCTGTTCCCTCCACATGAAAATTCCCTTGCTGCTGGCTGTGATCCATTTTCCTTTCCCAGTGACCCAACGCAAGAGGGAGGGAATGGACCACCTTTGGAGCCTTCTACTCAGTTCTCAGAGATACTGTTTCTTCCCTGTGGGCCGAAAGAAAGATGGGAGTGATGGACAGGTAATCTCTCTGAAATGGGGGCCTTCAGATCACCTTCCTGTGGCAACCCAGATAAAAGGGAGATGGAAGAAGCTTTTCATTTTGCCTGCTTGCCCTCACTCTGGTTGGCAAGTTCATCTATCTTGTGGCTACCATTCCTGCATTCTTTTGCTGATAGTAGAACCAACTTCTTAGGCTTCCCACGTAGACTGAAGACCAACAGCTCTCCTACACCACTAGACTGGAATTGCTGAGACATTCAGCCTCATGCACTGAGCAACTACAAGCTGCTGGTCTCTCCAGTGTGAGACAGCTATTGTCAGAACACCCAGACCTAACCATTCAATCAGAATTCCTAATGAGCCAAACCAGACAAGCCAGACTGGGTAACCACAGGCCAATGTGAGTGGATGACATCAGTATGTGCCTGAGAACCTGCACTGTTTGTGTCTGGCACTGAATGAAAATTGGAACACACAGAGAGAAAACCTCATTGGCTAGAATCGCTTTTCTGTTATCATCAGCAAGAAGGGCCAACATAGAAATTAGGCTGATTTGTAGAAAATAAAATCATGTGTCTTACATTAAAACATATTGCACAACTAAATCAATAAGCTATATAATGGCCTCATGACCATTGTAAATGCTGCCTTATAAACATGTGAGATCCAATGAATATCAAGTCCAACACAGTTAATTTACCACACGCTTCAAGGTTTGGCAGCAGGTCTCTGTATTTTTCTTTTCCATAGATTCTCTTCCCCATCATCAGAGAAAAGGCCAACATTATGCCTGCAGCACTCAAGGCCCACAGCATTTTTCTCTCCCTGGCCTATCACTGTTTTTGTTTTCCCACTTCCGAAATACTAATTTCAGACCACAACAGAGAGAAAGAAATCGGTGAACTCAGGCTGGAGTGAAATTATACATTATGGTCACATGCACATCCATAACTAAAAGCAGGCATAATTCTCAACAATTCTGCAAGGTCCCAGCACACTTGGTCCACACCAGGTCTTAGGTTATACTCATGTATCACTGAGGGGGACTGTGCTGAATTCAGAACAGACTGGGGCCGGCGTTACAAAGGGGGCAAAACTCCACGGTACACTATGCAAACCATATGCTTTTGGGAGAGCGAGCATGATGGCCGAAGTTAGCTTACTCCAGGGAACTTCCTGCTTTGCTTCTCCAGTAAGAAACCTTCTCAGAGAGTTGAGGCTCGGTTCTAATATTGGAATGCTTTTATCGCTGCTCCAGAATATGACTGAACTCAAGAGGAATAAAGGACCCAAAGCCCCCAAACAATACACCTGCCATGGACATCAATGTGGAAACCAATATTAGGAAACTAGCTTTTCATTTTCTTTTTGGTTTGTATTGTTAACTCTTAAAAAAAAAAAAAAAAACAGCATCTCTGATATTGCACTTAATTTTTTCCATTTATAACAAAATGCATATAATGCAGAAGTTTACCATCTTAGCTATTTCTAAGCGTGGCGCTTAGCAGTTAAAGAGATTTCCATAATTCTGCACTCCCTAAAACTTTTCCATGCAGCAAAACCGAAATTAGCCATTCAGATACTGAGTTTTTGTGAAAGAAATCTGAATATAAAATGCTTCAGGTCTTCAATTATTCATCAACAATGACTGTAATTTGCCCACTCTTTACAGACTATACTTCCTGGAACTAGAGAGAGATGGAGAAAAAAATGACAAATATTGTTCTCATGAGGTGGTAAGCCCTCCAAAGCAGAAACAGAGTGATATTACATGTTGGTGCTTTGCAGAGTATCTGTCCCACAGCGCGCTCCTAAGGGAGAGGTTGCTGGTTAAAACAAAATGAATCCTTCTAGTGGACATGAAAGACAATGAGAGCTTCCTCCCAAACTTATACACTGGAGCAAGGGCTTGCAAGCATTTGCAGGCGCACTGTCCACTGACTTCCTCCCTGTGACACAGTCTTTGACTCCTCTCTGTCTCTGCTCTTTTTCCATCCCATCCTTCCCCTCAAGCCTACACCCCAGCTATTCTTGCCCCTACCTGGCTGCCTTTCCCCGCTCAATTCGCAACAGCAGCTGCCCTCCCTCTATCTTCGTCTGTAACTCTTCAGTCATTTTTTTGGTCTCCCTTCCCATGGTAAAATAAGTATTTTCCCACTCTCTGCCACATTCAAAGTCACTGGAAACCAAAAATCCACCCTGCAGTTTATCACCCCCAGTTTGGGAGGTAACGGAAGTCCCTTTAGGATCTTGGTAGCAAGCTTTGTCTTTCTCACCTCCTTTGCAAAAAAATATTGTAGTAGTCATTTAAAAAAAAGGTAAAGTACTGACACGTGCCATGACATGCTGACAACCTTGAAGACAGGGCTATGTGAAGAAGTCACAAGAATCCCTGTGCTATGTGACTTGTGGTATGTGCAAAGTCCAGAAAAGACATGAGTGGGTGGTTACTGCTGGGGAAGTGGGTGGTGGGGATGGCTAAAGGGTGTGGACCTCCTTTGACGTACCAAAAATGTACTCAAGGTTACGACAGTGTGAGCTGTGTGTTTGTGACTATACTAAAAACCACTAACTTCACACTTCAAAGGAAGAAGTAAGCCATCTCCCATCACCTTTAGCATTTAAAAATATGAACCATTTTAGACATAAAAAACTTTGTGTATGTGAAATTTGTATGGTAGAAATAAATCTGTCACCTGCCTAATAAATACAACGAGTTTTGAAGTCTTCAGAAATGGTCTCTGCCAAATCTAGCCTTTTGCCTCCCACCCAAAAGAACAATTCACCTGAGGCCTTAAAAAACCCATTTAACTGACATCATGCTTTTATTAATTAATATCACTAAAATTGTTAATTATTGCTAATAGATTGCTTACAAGTTATTCATCTTTCTTTTTTTCAAATTTTATTTGCTACTGTGTGTGAGAGAGAGAATACATGGATGTGCACATGTCATGGACTGAATATGGAAGTTAGAGGACAGCTTTTGGGAGGGAGTCAGTTCTCTCCACTGTGGGATCTAGAGATCAATTTCAAGTCGTCAGTCATCTCCCTGGCCCATCCTCATTTGGGTTATAACGGAACACCACAGAGTGAGTACCTTGCAAACAACAGAAACTAATTTCTTATGGTTCTGAAGGCCAAGAAGTTGAAGGTACAGTGTCTCGTGAAGTCTTTCTAATTCATGGTGTTTTCTGTGTTCTCACACACATGGTGGAAGGATATGAATCACACTTCCCACTTCCCAAAGGCCCTCATCTTAACACCGTCACACTGGGATGGCTTCCGTCATGGGAACGAAGGGAAGGGAAGGGGAACGCAGGACACCCAGGTCACAGCAGGGAATGTTTGCACTGCAGCTGTCAGGCCTGGGCCACTCTGCTGCAGGAGGGCAGCTGGGCTCTTGTCTTCCTGAAAGTGATCTGTAGCAGGGAGTCTGGAGTCTGTTGCCAAAAAGGTGTGTGGTGTGGTGTTCAGGCTGAGAGGGAAGCAGCCTCTGATCTCACAGTGCTGTCTGTGCACTGCTGCACTGCTGGACCTATGTGTAATAAGATGCTGTTAAATGAGCCCTAGGCCTCGATGGGGTCTAATTAGCATAACCCGGTCACTTTAGGTGCTTCCGAGTCAGAGAACTTTGACACACACCACACATCTATGGTTATATTTCCCAATAGGTATATTCACGCATTATGATTTTATGTTTGGGGTTTTAACTTTGACCCAATACTAACTTATTTAAAAGAGTACTTTTAGTACTTTCCAGGAGTTGACTATCTTCCAATTCCGTTGTGGCTGAGAATGGCCTAGAGCCACATGTTGATGGGGTTTATAAAGACAAATTTATAGGCCACTGTACTTCCCATGGGGCTTTGTTATTTTCCAAGAACTGCAACTCCCAGCATTCCAAAAAGTTACCTGGTCCCTGGGCAGAAGGGGCTTACAGGCTAACTTTGGGCATTATAAGACAGCATTTTACTCTGTAGCCCAACCGAGCTGGAACTATGTAGCCCAGGATGGCCCTGAATTCACAGGAATCCCCCTACCTCAGCCTACCAAATGCTGGGAATATAGACATGCGTCATTGTGCCTGATTATTGTAATGTTTACTTTTTTAGTTCTAAAATAATGGGTTCCATTACGGCATTTTTATAGCATTTGTCATTACACTCTGTTTTCATTCATTCCTTCCACAAGTGCCCCACCTCACTGCCCACTGACCTTCTTGTTGGTCCCTTTTTTGTTTGTTTGTTTGTTTTTCCTGAGTTTTTGTTGTTGTTGCCATTATTGTGCCCTCCTCTTAGTCTCCTCCTTCTGCACTGACATCACATGTATTCTATTTCCTCTTATTCCCCCCATCCCCACCTCAGGATCTCCTTAACTCTTATGGTCCTCTTTCTGGTTTCACGACCTTTATACACACATATTTAAATCCTGATTCCATGAGTTTTTCTGAGTTATTTCACTTAAAATAGTGATCTCCAGTTCCATCCATTCTCCTGGAAATTTCAAGCTAAAGAACAAAATCCCATTGTGTGCCCATGCCATGTTTTCTTTCCTATGCTTTTGTTTTTTTGGGCCAGGGTCTCACACTCCATAATCCAGGCAGGCATGCTCCTTCCTAGCTAAACTAGGATGGCCTCATACTCTCAGCAAACCTCCTGCCTCTGTCCCTCCCCTGCAATGCCATCACACCCAGCACATTTTCTTCATGCATTCAGATTGATGGGCATCTAAGCAGGCTCCATGCCTTAGTTGCTGTGAATAGTGCAGCATTAAACATAAATATCCAAGTATCTGTGGCACATTGAATTAGAACCCTTCATCCCTGCACACACAGGAGTGGTTCAGCTGGTTCATAGTGTACTTGTATTTTCAGTTTTGTTTTGTTTGTTTGTTTGTTTGTTTGTTTTGAAGAACCTCCATACACATTTCTACAGTGGCTACACTAATTGTCATCTCCAACAGCAGTGTATAAGGTCCCTTTCCCTTAACCAGCATTTGTTCTTTGTTTTCTTGATGACAAGTTTTCTGATTGATAGGAGCTGGAATCACAATATAGTTTATTATTATTATTTGAATTTCTCTAATGGTGAAGGTTGTGGAATACTATTTCATATATTTATTGGTAATCTATATCTTTTCTTTTTGAGAACTGTCTGATTCTTTTTTTTTTTTTAAGAAAGGGCTTCTCTGTGTAGCCTTGGCTGTCCTGGACTCGATTTGTAGATGAGGCTGGCCTTGAACTCACAGAGATCCACCTGTCTCTGCCTCCCTGAGTGCTGGGATTACAGGCATGTGTAACCACACCCAGCTTGTCTATCTGATTCACCTGCACACTTATACACTGGATGTTTTTGGTATTTAATTTTTAAAGTTCTTTATAGGTTCTAGATACTAATTCCCCTGCCTGATATATATATATTTGGTAAAGCTTTTCTCCAATTCTGCAAGCGGTGCCTTCACTGTGCGGAGTATTTCATTTGCTGTGCAGAAGTCTTTAATTTTATGTAGTCTGATTCAATATTTAAGATCATTCCTTGTGCTGTAGGAACCCTTCCCAGGAGTCCTGGCCTGTGTCTACAGCTTGACGCAGTCTGCTGTGTTTCTGTAGCAGTTTCAGACTTTGGGATTGTACTTTAAGGTCTTATTAGTCATTTTTCTGGTGCTACGGTAAACACTTACCAGCAAGGCTCTACCTCCTAGAGTTTCCACAAGCTTCCCAAACAGCCCCACCAGCTGGGGACCAAATGCTCAAACACAGGAGCCTATGGGGGCATTTCTCATCCAAACCGCCCTTTCTGCTCCTGGTCCCCAGAAATGCACTTATCCCACCTTCTGCACTGTCGGTATCAGTCTCAACAGGTCCAAAACTCCAGAGTCTCTTCTGAGACTCAAGGCAATCTCTTAACTGTAACCCCCTGAGAAACAAAAAAGCTAATTACATACTTCCAGCATACGATGGCACAGAGTGAACATTCTATTTCCAAAATAATAATAATAATAATAATAATAATTAGGACAGAGTGAGGAAAGATCCAGCAAAAGAATGATTGAAATCCGGCAGGGAAAACTGTAAAGGTACTTTTATTCTCCAGAAGTTAATTGTCATTTACGAGGCTAACTTGCCTCTGTCTGCTAACCTAGGTCTAGTCCTGGAAGCTTCTAGCCTCTATACAATCTAACTTAGGCCTAGAATGTTTTCAGCCTCTGAGACATGCTGCTGAATAAACTCACCCTTCTTTCTGAGCTCATACCTGGCTGGTTCAGCTTAGCTGTTCTTGCTCAAACTCCTTTCCCGACTGATTTATTCAACCTGGCTTTTCTCTCAGCCTCTGAATTGCTCTGCTTGGCCTCAAACTAACTCCAACAATCTTTTCTAATCTTCTGGCTCCTTCTCCTTCTCTGGCTTGTTCTGTCTTCACCTGTGTTCTTTCTCAGCAACCTTTCTCTCTTTTACTGTCCCAGTAAAACTGCCTCCTTTTTCTCTCATTGCCCCTTCAGTAGCTTTCCTTTCCGGTCTCTTCTCATGAGAGTTGGGTGTGTCCTAGTCTGTCAAGTCTCTCTGATTCATCACTGTTTCTGCCAGTCAATTAGACATCACTTTCAAACACAGGTGCTTCCTTCTACAAACTGTCTTTACCTTCACCATTTGGGATTAAAGGCATGTACCACCACAGGTGGACCCAAGCTTTTCTTTACCTGATACTTCCTCTATACCAAGCTGGCCTTGAACTCAGGTCTGCTTGTCTCTGTATGCTGGGTGAAAGGCATGTTTGTATTCCAGCCAGATCACACAGACCTAGAAGGTCTTTAGATGTGATCTCTTGCCAGAACAGCCATGTTTTGAATTAAAATTCCTCTACAGAAAATACCAAATCCTGTGCCTGCTATCTAGAGCTACAGTTTCAAAGGGTCTAGATAACTCTGTCCCCCCAGCTTTAATACCTGCAGCATTCATTTCTCTCTTGGGCTGGTTCCACTCCCTGCATGCAGCTAATTCCTCTAATACCATGGGTTGGTTTTCTTGATTTGCTGTTTGTGCTCTTCTTTTTTCTCCACATCAGATGAAGGGATTGCTGGCTTACATGATGGAGTCCTTCCTAGTTCTCCATTACTCAGACATTCTTCTCATGGTTTATTCTTTCTGCATTCTCATGACTAACACTGTCATTCTTTTTCCCCAGTGTGTAATATTCCTTTAAGCATCTTCTGTAAGTGCTGGCTTGGTGGTCATCAACTCTCTTGATATGTCCTCATTTGATCAATGTTTTTTTTTTGTTTTTTTTTTTTTGTTTGTTTGTTTGTTTGTTTTCCCAAAACTGGGTTTCTCTATTCTCTGTGTAGGCCTGGCTGTCCTGTAACTGAATTTGTAGACAAAGCTGGCTGAATCTGTAGACAAGGCTGGCCTCAAACTCAACAGAGGCCCCTGATGAACAAAGTGAAGCTGTTAAAGTAAAGCCAGTTCTGAGGACACATGACACATATTCATACAGACAAGAGTCTGGAAGTTCACTGACACTTCTCTCCGAACACCCTGACAGAGGCTGCCTCGGCATTCATCCTTCTATCGCTTTTATTTCTATCCTTTTTCCTTTTTCTTCTTAGTACACTGTCAATGTTTTTCCTTTACTGCATTCTTTAAAAACATTTTTATTCCCTCTCATGTATTTACATACATTTCACATCTCATACATATGTTTATCTTATATTATTTACACCTTCTATTAGGCACTCTCTTTTTCCTTTCCCCCCTTTTAAAAACTGCCTGTTTTTATCTTCTATTCCTCTTATATTTATATAATTTATTATTCAAGCTTTTTATTCTCGAGAATCCCCGTTCTTTTTGTTTTTTTTCCCCTAAGCTTTCTCTTTTCACTTCCCTATCCGTGACAGTCTCCCATTCCTCTTTCTTTCATTTAAGATTGCTTTTCTGTCTTCCTCTTTCTGTACTTTATGTTCCTGCTATTTTCATATTTACCCGACATAATCTCTAACTTCATAGGGTACTCCACATTAGTACTGTAAATTTCTGTTCCTTGGTTATTAGTAATATACTGCTGAACTTCAGTGACTTTGGGTGTATTTCTTCCATTTTGTTACTGTCTCAGCAGTGTTTTCTTCTTTATCAATGTTACTGGGGACTGAGCCTTGGAGAGTAGGGTGCTCCGTAAGAACAACAGTAAATAAGCCCATAAGATCTCTCCAAACCAACAGATGTCAAAAGCACATGCAGAAATGCAAGAAACATGAATGAAAAAAAAACCAAAAAAACAACATGACAACACTATTCCTCTAAAGCAAAATCAATTATCTGGACATGGTGGTGCACACCTTTAACCCCAGCACTCAGGAGGCAGAGGCAGGAGGATCTCTTCCAATGTGAGACCAGCCTGGTCTATATATGTTCCAGGCCAGCCAGGATATATAATGAAACCCTGTCTCAAAACAAAACAACTCAGCAACTGAATGCAAAAATACTGAAATAGGTAAAACGCTGGGTCATTTCAGAAATTTACTGGTAAAAATAATTTAAGACCTCAAAAAAGATTCAAACAAAACCATTAATTCAATCAAGGACCTGAAAAGTCAGTATGAGTGCAGGTGAGCGTACAGACACACACAAAAAAGATGAGAAAAGTCAACAATATCACTTTAAAAAAATTTAGCAACATAGCAGGTCTTGGTAGCACACACCTGTAATCCCAGCACTCAGAGAGGCAGAGGCAGGCAGATCTCTGTGAGTTCCAGGCCAGCCTGGTCTACAAAAGCAAGTCCAGGACAGCCAAGGCTAACACAGAGAAACCCTGTCTTGAAAAAACAAAACAAACAAACTAAAGATTAGCTACATGTAAGTACAAGTCAGCAAAGAAACTGAGACTTTGGGGGAAATCACACAAATACTTATGTTGGAAATAAAAAAATCAAATAATAATAAAAGCAAAGGAGTCCTGTTGGCAGTAAAAAGGCAGAAATGCCTTATAAGGCTCAGTGAGACCACAGGGGCCTGCGAGTGGGTATTAGGAACCACACCATGTGAGGAGTCTGAAGAGTGCTGCGAAGCAGGTGCATTTCCTGACTGGGTCTTTTCCTCTGTCCTATCTTCCTTCCTTTCATAACGTGACAGGGTGCAGGCCTTCTCTGAGTCTTGCCCACGCATATGCACCGTTCCTCCCTAGAGAAACTCTGTGGGATGGATGTACCAGGTTCTCGAGAACCTTCGGGGAAGCTTGGTGTTCTTTACAAGCATAAGGACAACGCCAAACTCCCAGTGCCTACTCCTACCCAAAGCTCCTAGGAACTGACAGCAAAGGAAAAGGGAGGGGGAGGGAAAGAAGGGTTAGGGCGTGGCAGAGGGAGGGGCGCAATCAGAAAGGGGCGGGCCGGGGGCGGGCCGGGGGCGGGCCGGGAGGAGAGGCGCGCCTGGACTCGTGCTTAACATGGCCACGCTGCGCAGGCTGCAAGAGGCGCCCCGGCACTTACTGGTCTGTGAGAAATCCAACTTCGGCCACGACAAGTCTCGCCATAAGCATCTCGTGGAGACACACTATCATAATTACAGGGTGAGTCAGGTCCACCCTTGAG
This sequence comes from Meriones unguiculatus, assembly GCF_030254825.1. Lineage (NCBI taxonomy): Eukaryota > Metazoa > Chordata > Mammalia > Rodentia > Muridae > Meriones > Meriones unguiculatus. The sequence continues at coordinate 51,427,524 of NC_083366.1, read as the reverse complement.
CTGGAGAGGTTTAAGGTAGAGCCTCTTCGGGTTTCAGCCGGCTGGACCTCTTCGACTTGTGGGGGGCGGGCAGAGTTCGTCCTCAGGCATGCTGGGAACTGTAGTCTTTTCAGTTTGCCGACCGCCTTTCTTGGCGATGTGTAGGACTACTACTTCCAGCATACACCAGAAGTAGGGTGGTGCTTGAGGTACAGTGGAGTTTTGGTTTGCGATTTTTGGCTGGCGACATCCTGATTCAGGATTGAGTCCCGCGGTAGCTCGGTGAAGCTTTGGGCGGGCACGGAAGAGTTAGGAGTATGACCTGCACGGTGCGTAGCTGACTTACGCCCATAATTTGGACAGGTCGGAGTGTGGCTCAGCTTGTGGCTCTTTTCCAAGCATCGCACGGTTTGACTACCAAGAAACTCCAAAACTTAAAACGACACGGACCTAAGCATTTCACACCGTAAATACCCGTCTGATAGGTTTCTCAGACTTTATACTGGCTTCCTCCCTCAGGAACAGGCCGGTTGTTGGGGCTTTGCGGGACGGACTTTAGGTGTGCTCTTGGGGAATCATTTGAAATACGCGCGGATTTTACATCCCTTTGGTTGAAAGTTCATCCCTGCGGACAGGGATGTGCCGCTTATCTCATCTCCTCTGACCTGGTACCTTAGTCTAGGAAATGGAAGCATCTATGAGCATTTCTGCCTCTTTGTAGCTTCTTACTAATTGAATGTCCCTAAACTCCTTGTGCTTCCAGGAGCAGGTCCTTTGAGTTCATCACTCCAGAGTAAACAAATCAAGGCATGTTGAATTATACTGTATTTCCTAGAATATAAAGTGTGAAGGACGTAACATGTATTGCTTATATGCAAAAGATAAAATTCAAGCAAAACTTCTATTACAGTACTTCTGCTTAGTCTCTTGCCTTACATTGCAATGCAGAAATGAAAAGCTTGAGTAAGCAAATGTCTGTTTCCCTAAGATTGATAGATTAAAAGAGTTGTTGCCTAGCAGCATGGTGGAACGTAGCTTTAATCCCACGTGGAGTGGGATAGATCTCTTGAGTTCAAGGCCAGCCTGATAAGCGGAGAAGTTCCAGGACAGCCAGGGCTACTCAGAGAAACCCTGTTTGGGGAGGGGGGAAAAAGTTGCTTGCATTCATATGTCCCAGTAAAACCTGTAAAGGAATAACTAGCAATTTTGATATTTCACTTCTAAAAACATGATAATCTTCATAAAAATACGAGTTTATACTTCTACATTCCAATAGGTTTCCTTTCTTATTCCTGAATGTGGACTGCTGTCAAAAGAGCTGAAAGACCTGGTCATGGAAATTGGACCCTATTACTCTGTGAAGAACTTACCTCTCCATGAATTCATTACACATGAATTCATCAACACCTTTGTAAAGAAAGGTGAGAAAAAGCCTTTAGTGTCTCATACAAAAAAGGAAAAATGAAAAGCCAGAGGAAGAGCCCAGCAAAATACTGGGGTTCTTCACTTGTTTGCAAAAGGGCTCGTGGAGCCAGCCACAGTGGCACACGCCTGTAATCCCAACCCTTGGGGAGGCAAAGGCAGGCGAATCTCTGTGAGTTCTAGGTCAGCCTGGTCATAAAGCAAGTCCAGAACAGCTAAGGCTGTTTTCCTCTTGCCTCTTCTCCTGTGTACCTTTCTGCTGGTGTTCCCCAGGATTACAGGGTCTATTCTGAGTCCATTCTCAACCTGTTGATGGTAAACTTGTGCAAAAAGACCCCAAATGTTGCCTGAGTAGGGGGTGTTCCAGCTAGAACTCGGCATTTGTGTGTTCCAACTTATCTCTGGCATATATTGGGTTTATTGAGTCAGTTAGAGCTGTGCTAGATACAGACTACTACCTACCTAGAAGGTTTATTGTCATGTAAAAGTAATTCATCAAAAATGTCATGCAGGGTTTTGTCTAAATTACTTTTCTTGACTTTTTCCTTCAGGTTCATTCTCTGCATTAACATACAGTACAAGGATTGATGAAGATAACACTGTTGCTCTCCTACCGAATGGTGACAACATTATTTTTTTCCTCCTTTCTTCAGTTAGAAAATAAATAGCACTGTTGAACAAAAAAAAAGTCGGGAGGGGCATAGAGAGATGCCTCAACGGTTCCGAGCACTGGCCTTCCAGAAGACCAGGGTTCCGTTCCCAGCACTCACTTGGTGGATCACAACCATCTGTAGCTCTAGTTCCAGAGAATCCAGTGCTCTCTTCTCACCTCCACAGACACCAGGCATTCGTATGGTACACAGACATACATGCTGGCAAAACACCCATAAACATAAAAATAAGATAGTTTTTTAAAAGTCAAGTCATAGCTAAGAGAGGTGGTGCACGCTTGTGATCCCAGCACTTGTGAGGCAGAGGCAGGTGGATGGCTGTGAGTTCAAGACCAGCCTGGTCTACAAAGCCAGTCTGGGACAGCCAAAGCTACACAGAGAAATGCTGTTTTGGGGAGAAAAAAGGTCATATAACTCTAAACAGAGTAAAATGAAGCCCTTCCCTGTGCTCCTGACTTTCTTCTTAGATGGAGCAGTTTGATGTTTCAGATTTTTCTGTGAATTTATAAGCATAAACTTCTTAACATTGGTTATACGATGTTGTTCCTCAGTAGTCTTATTTCCCAGGGTGTATGACGTAGGTACATTTCTGTGTCAGTGCATACAGAATTTTGTTTTGAGATAGGGTCTTGCCATTTAGAGCAGGTTGGCCTCAAATTTTCATGCCCTGCTGCCTCAGATTTTCAAGTGCTGGGATTACAAACACAAACCAGCATATCTCTGCCTGGCTTTAACATACAGTTTTTAAATGTTTTGAAGATACGTGGAGTAGGTGCTGGAGAGATAGCTCAGTAGCTAAGAGGGATTACTGCCGTTTTAGAGGACCCAGGTTCAGTTCCAAACACCACTGTGACAGCTCACTACTCAAGTACTAGGAGATCTGACACCCTCTTCTGACATCCATAGGCTCCTTGGTATAGTTACACCCCGTCATACAAATACACACTAAATAAAATAAAACTAAAATTTAAAGAAGGTATTTGAGGTAATATATAGACCATAGTTTGATGATTTTTTTTCTTAATACAAATTTAATTATTTCCACTTTTCCTGTTGTAATGTCTACATATGTATATGTGGTAGGCAGTATCACCAAGCATGGTGGCTCACACCTGTAATCCTTGGATGTGGAGGGCTGAGGCAGGATGATGACCACCTATATAAGGCCAGCCTCAGCTAGACAGCAGGTTCCAGGCCAGTCAGGTACATTGCTAGATATTCTCGATACGTTATAAATAAGTTCTTCATATGTACTTATCATACTGCCATTTCACTGCTCAGTGGTCTGGCTTTCTTAGAGAATATCAGCCATATTCTAACATCCCCTATGGGAACTCTTGTTTGATTTTTAGGAAAATTAATTTTATCGCTGGATAAAGATACTTATGAAGAAACTGGACTTCAAGGTTATCCCTCTCGGTATTCTGGCAGAAAACCGATGAAGTTTAGTAAGTATTGTGTGTGCTCCATTGGTGTCTGGCGAGGCAGTTCTCTTGTAATAAAATGTAAATGTTTGCCTCACCTCTGATCTCTTTTCAGAAAGATATGGTTCTTTCTTGCCTTTGAAACCCTGGCTCAAGGAGCTGTTGGTTGAGCGTCCTGGGGGAGTGGTGCTGTTAAATTGTTTTTCTCTGGTCGCACACTGCCAAGGATTTAATAAGGGTTGTGGAACTGAACCAGTCCCTTGCATGCGGTAGAGATAAACAACTTAGGGTTTATGATTACTCATAGAAATTCACCCACAAGGGAGAGGTGGTTTTGATGACACTGTCTAGACATCAATAACTGAGGCTACCACATGCACCGCTGTATTAAAGCTGATCTCCTGAAGACCTCTACCCTTGACCTTTGACCTAGGAAGGATTGAAAGTATTTAAAACAACTGCATTTAGCAGCTCTCAGCACTAGAAATAACCCACTTAGGGATATGTTTTTGATGGGCCAAGGGCTGAAGAACAAAATAATTTGTACTATTTATAAACTTACCGAAAATAGATGTTTCTCTACAGTGTAAGCAATGTATAATTTAAATGAAACAAGTAATCCTTTTTCTACTTCAAGTCATTTCCATTGATTTAATGGATTTATCCCTTAACCTGGATTCTAAGAAGTATGAAAGAATATCTTGGTCCTTCAAAGAAAAGAAGCCTTTGAAGTTTGATTTTCTTTTGGCTTGGCATCATACAGGTATGAGGAATATGTTACATAATGATACAGTAACTTTTAAATCTGTTGGGCATAATGAGAGTTGAATGGTGATGTACAGCTGTGGTCAAGGGATATTGTTTACATAGGTGTGTGGGCACTGTGGTGGGGCTACGCTAGCTTCCCAGGTGTCCTCACATCCTTGGTTCAGGATAATCCAGTTCTGAAGCAATCTGCCCCAATTTTCTTGGGTTTTCTGCAGACCCAGAGAGCTCCACAGTGGCTTCAGAGCAGCTAATGTGTAACCTGTTTCTTTCTTTACCTCTGCTTGTGTTAACAAGCCTTAGCTAGACTATTTTAAATCAGCATCAATTATAATTATATGTGTGTGATCTGTTTATTATTTTTGCAGGATAGTAACCTAGGCAGACTATTATTAAATGTCAGATAGCATTTGTTATGACTTTTAATTGATTAGAATACTAAATTTAGTGCCAGCGTTAATATTCATCAAGTATATTAGTCTGCTTACAATGTCAGCATGCATTCCTCCTTTTAGAAGTATATCTTTGGCCCAGTGCAAGATTGTAATGAATTGATTATTGGTAGTTATGGTGATGTGTAGTGTGTCCTTTGGAGGACAGGGAAACAGTCCATTTTGGGACTCTGTCCTTCTGTCTGCCCCTCATGGGAAGTTCCTGAACACTCTTGACCCCAGATGGCTTCTCTCTGTCCAAATTGTATAATGCTTGATGCCTCTCCTCCTTCTGCATATGGTAGATATACAAGGGGGAAAAGATGTTTACTGATGTTTCTGTCAGTTGGCAACTTCTCTGAGGATTGTCCATGCAGCAGGATTCGTGTAGCTTCTTATTTCTAGACTACTGATTCTTCCAGAGAAACTAAGAATGGCCTGAGATTTTACCCTCTCTACCAGCCAGCAAAGTCAGTCACAAGTGTAATGGGTGCAAGTCCTGAGTCAAAGACAAAGGATTTGATTCCTCAGAGTGGTAGCTGTTGACAAGTCTGGAGCCCTGCTGGCAAGCTGAGAATGTCACTCTCAGGACAAGGCCAACGGCCTGAGAACCTGGAGCCTGACGTCCAGAGATCAAGATCTCTGCCCGGAGACAGAGTGAATTTACCTTGCCTCTGCCTTTTTGTTCTCTCTGGGCCCCAGCTGTTGGACTAACCCGGTCTACCCACCCTAAGAGTGGGGCTTCCCTGCTCCAGCCATGAACACACATGCCAGTCTCCTTTTAAAGCATCCTCAGACTCTCCTAGAAATGGCCTCTACCACTAACCCAGCTTGACAACTAGAATTAACCAACACATAGGAAAATCAGCATTTCACCAAATCCCCGTTGGCCTAGAGGATCATAGAATTAGTCTAGTAATGCTGGTATGTGTGACGGGTTACATTACAGAACAAGAGGATAGAGCCCAAGGAACCCAGTCCTTTTATAGTGGAAGTAAGCCTGTGTGCTCTGCCCACAGATGGAGGGATGCCATTATTTCTGTCTTACTAGACAATAAGCCAGCCTGCCCTATGCTCTGGAAGGAGTGTCTGTTTCTGTCCTCCAAGGCTGTTGGGTGCACAGACTTCTCTGAAAAGATGCAATGGAATGTTCTGGATAGTCAAAGGGATGATTAACATGAGATTCCGTCGTCATTCAGTTGCTCTGCTGTTCCTGTTAGATTATACAAGTAATTTCCTTTCTGTAGAGTTCACTAACATCCCTATATAAGGAATACTTTGGGGTTTATATATGAAGTTGAAATTTTCTTGCTAAAACTAGTAAAATGAATATGAGCCTGAGTCCATGTATTTTCCAGGAAAGGTGGAAAAGGTAACTGTTCGTGGTCCTTTTGCATAAGCAGCAGAAAAGCAACTTCAAGCAACTATAATTAGGATACGTCTTTGCTTACCTGGCTTCCGTCTTACTTAGTCTTACCCCGTGCCCCGTAACTCAAAAGGGAATGGGAAAGGTGTTGGGCATAATGATGCATACCTGTGAAGGGAGACAGTCAGGAGAATTGTGCATTTGGGGCCAGTTACATGCTGAGACTCTGTCTCAAAAACACATACAAAAAGAAAAGGGAATGGAGTTGGGTCAGGACCCATCCGAGTTGTAACAATGTTGACTCAGCCTTATGTGGTGTGTTTTAAGGTGCGGAAGAATCAACGGTGATGTCCTACTTTTCCAAATACCAAATTCAGGAACATCAGCCAAAAATGTCACTGAGCACAGTGAGAGAGCTACAGTGTCCAGTGCTGCAGAGCAGCGCGCTTGCAGGGGAGCCGGAGGAGGCCTGCAGTGCCCTGGAGCTCTTTGACTGGCTTGGAGCTGTCTTCTGCAGTGCGGACCTGTGGGTATATGAACTCTGGAACTCACTGCTTGTCTTCAGTGAAAGTTCGGTACTTTAGAGAGGATAATGTGGAGGTTGTAAATAAATTCTCTTTCCTTTTTATGGCAGAAATAACCAGCCTTATAATTTCGTATCAACCTACTGCTGTCCCCAGCCAAGCACAGTGATAGCCCAAGCCTGTCTGTGTACAATCACAGGTTTCCTACTGCCAGAGAAGATACATGTCCTTCTGGAACAGCTGTGGTGAGAACCCTTCGTGGCTGTGTCTCTCTTACTTGTTGGTATATTGGGGTGTTAAGGACTTTCATTAGTGTGGTACAAGGCAGGGACCCTCGAACACTTTTATCCATTTTTTCATTGCTTGGGCTCACAGTACAGTGACCAAAAAAAACCAAACCAAACCAAAACAAAACAAAAAAACCACCAACCTCATCTTTTTAAAGATTTATTTTATTTATGCTTATATGTGTGTGAGTGCCAGTGGAGGCCAGAGGGCTTCAGATTCCCTGGGGCTGGAGTTACAGGCTCCTGTGAGTCTACCTATGTGGGTGCTGGGAAGCAAACGTGGGTCCTCTGGAAGTAAGTGCTTTTAACTATGAGGCCATCTCTCTGGGCCTGATATAGTTATTCTTGCTGATGGAGAAAATGCTGTTTGGAAGTACTTAACCCCGGTGAAAAGAGAAAAGCAGAGCCTTTCTTGAAACAAGCTGCTCATTTTTCTGCTTCCATTTTGAGCCATTTTGATACAAAAGTATAACACTACTTGAAAACACTTCAATATTCTGTGGGACAAATTATGATCTACGTTAAGTTTAGGAATTCTGCAGTCTGTATTTTCAGAGATAGCCCGGCATGGTGGTGCATGCCTTTAATCGCAGGACTTGGGAGGCAGAGGCAAGTGGATGAGTTCAAGGCCAGCCCAGTCTACATTGTGAATTCTAGGACAGCTAGGGCTCCATAGAGAGATCCTAGATTTCTTTGATCTTTTCCTTCCTTGTTGGGAATCAAACTCAAGGCCTTGAGCATGGAGGGCAAGTGTTAAACACTAAGTTTCTGCCCTAATGAGAATATTCATGGGAGGGGCTCGATAAGATGGCTCAGTGGGTAAAGACACTGCAGCCAGAACTGACAACCTGAGTTTGATCCCAGGGTCCAACAGAGGACCTACAAGGTGTCTTCTGACCATCACACAAACACACACATTTAAAAACAAACAAAACCCACCTTAGCAGGACTACACTATTATGTAGTTTCAGCAGGGCAGAGGTTGTTCTCTTGGCCCTCGGTGATTTTCCAGGCTCTGAATAAGAGCTGCTGTAGTTGTTTTCTGAGTTCTATGTTAATTAATCTTTATGGAATTCATAATGCAACCCCAAGTATTTAATTCACGTAAGTCTAGTTTTTATAAATCAAAGTAGAGTCTCAGCTTAATTAGAACATTAGAAAAACCCCTAATCCCGGATAATTTTTTTTTTTTTAATGTGGATGCTCCTGAACGCTTATTTATAAGAATTTTCTTTCTTTTTCAGTCACTACTTTGATGAACCAAAGTTAGCTCCATGGGTCACCTTGACAGTTCAAGGCTTTGCAGACAGCCCTGTTTCATGGAGAGAGAATGAACATGGTTTCCAAAAAGGAGGAGAGCACTTATACAACTTTGTGGTTTTTAATAATCAGGACTATTGGCTTCAGATGGCTGTCGGGGCAAATGATGACTGTCCACCATAAAAAAAAAAAAAATGCAAACTTTAAAATCGTGTTTGTTTGTTGTATTTCCTCACTGTAAAGGGTTATGTATTAGCCAGACTTGTTATAACGATTAGCTTCTCAGATCAGCATCTATTTGCTTTCTGCTCTTCAGTGGCCCCTGTTCACTGGCTGCTTATCCAGTGAAGAGCTCTGAGTGATTTTCCAGTTGACTACAGAGTAGAGATTCGTGTATCAAGTTTTCTACTTTGCTTTTCTGAACAGAAGCAGCTTCTGGGAGGAAAGGACAGGTTACAGTCCATCAGCAAGGGAAATTGAGGCAGGAGCTTAGAGATGAGCTCAGCAGAGACCATGGAGGAATGCCCCTTTCTGGCTTGCTCACCTAGCTTTCTTATCTAGGCCAGGACCACCTGTTAGGTGTAGTACCGCCCACTGTGGGCTGGGCCCTCTTCCGTGAACCAGCAATCAAGAAAATACCCCATAGACATACTCATGAGCCAGGCCAATGGAGGCACTTCCTCCATTGAGGTTTCTCCTTCCCAAGTGTATCAAACTGATGACCAAGGTGAACCATGACAAGTCCTGTTTGTCTGCAAGATCTCATGTTAATATAATACAATACAGTACAAATTGAGAAGTCACACTATCTTTTAAAAACACCATTACTTAAAAATTCAGCGTCTCTTTAAAATGTCCAAAATTTCTCAGCCATAACTTCCTATGGTAAAAATAAAATACGTTCTTACCGCAAAAGGGAAGAACCATAATTAAACAAAACCAGAGGCCAGCAGGATAGCTCCAGAATCTCAGCACCTCACATCGGGGACTCAGTCACCATCTTCTGGGCTCCAAAGTGGTTTCCTGCCTTTGCTCTCCTCAGCACACATGGCTTAACTGGTAGGCGAAGGCTGGCTCCTTGCAGACATGACAGCCATCTTGACTCGTAGTTCATGCCATGCTTATGCGTGTTTGATGCTGGTGTGAACCACCCCTGCTGCAGCACCAGTGGGATGAAGCTAAGTATGTACAGGTATGAAGTGTGCACAGCACATGACAATAACTTCCTGGCTTGTGAGTTTACTGTCAGTGATCACTCAACATGTTCCTTATAAAAAAAAAAAAATGAAACGCTGGTTGGGTAACATTGGCGGCAGCTTTATTAATCACATCTCGGCTATATCACTGTTTGCAGCTTCCCTTCATTTCATATTTTGTTCAAGATTCTGGAAGCAATGAGCTCGAGTGTGTGTTTGTGTGTATGAAGGTGTGTGTATTACATCTAGATGTGCAGCAGGTAATACTATATGGGCTTGTGCAAGTGTCCCCTATAGTGTTCACATAACCAAATTGCATGTCAATACTTGTCTCAGACCACGTCCTTGTCATCATGGGGCACAAGGCTGAATATATCTGTCCCCCAACCCTGGATAGAGCAGAGAGAAAGCTTCCAAGGGCACCATTCCCTCTCCCTCATTGATGTAACCACCAGCCCAAGCAGGAAGCCGGAGGTGTTTTGGCTTTTGGAGTGCTGCTGTCATCCATGTCTACTGAAGTTAGGAACATGATTTATGGCTGTTAATTCTCTTGAAGAACTTTAGGTTAACTAGTTGTTTTGTTTTGTTTTAGGACTGGCTGATGGGGTGCTGGCCTAGAGTGTGTGTGGTCCTGAGTTGCATCCCTGGCACCACAAACAAAAGCAGATTTCAAATGATCTACACCTGCCAATACCATCTTAAAGTAGTTTCCCTTCACGGGGGTTGTTGCTGGAGTAGAACACAGGGCCTCTGAGTTCCAGGCGCTTGCTCTACAGCTGAGCTACATCACAAGCCCCTAGTTTCCATTTTAAAAATCTGTGGAGTTTAAAGAATAAAATAAGACAATAAACTTGAAGCTACCTTCCAGGGAGAAGTGTCAGGGAATGGAGGTGGAAATGGGAGAACCTTAAACTCAAAAAAGGCAGTGTTCTCACATGTAGAACAAGAAGTATGTTAACAGCAGCCGACCAACAAAGCCAGGATGCTGGATCTGCTTTGATTGGGCCCAGGGTCCCTCAGCACAGCCTCCTAGGACCTAGGGGCTGGGGATGGTGTGTGTGTGTGTGTGTGTGTGTGTGTGTGTGTGTGTGTGTGTGTGTCTGAAGCGTGTATGAGCACTTGAGGCATATCCATCAGAAACCAAACTAGTGGAGAAGCTGAATGCAAACTTACTGCACTTTCCCAGAAGGAAGCCTGCACAACCTACTCATTGTTGAGCAAATGGCCAGAGGCTGAATGAGCCTTATTTTCATCCCAAATACATATCTTCTTTTGCTGCTGCCCCAGGTTGAGGATTTTCCCCTCATTTGGGCACGGGCTCAGAATTCCAGGGGTATCTTCCTCGGCAAGCTCTCCATGAGCTAATTGTCCTCTGCTGTAAACCCCCGAGCACCTGGCTTATACGTGATGTAGTCTTTGGGCTGGCAGAAGAGAGAGAACGGGCTTCTCTTTTTGAGGGGAGGACCTTTAGGATCGGTTACATTACCCGTCTTCAATGCCATTAGTTCAAGCTGACATGGCTATCATTACTGAAGTCTTGTCACAGCAAGAATGGAGGAAAGGATGAATGTGGGGTAAAGGATCTTTCCCCTTGTGGAGGGAAGCCATCAGGAAACTTCTTCCTCATAGGGCTGCTCCCTCCACCCTCCAGCCACACACTGGGTCCTTAGAGGACAGGTGTGGGAAGACATTTTTCAGGAGGACACTAGCTCCCCAGCCTGAGCTTCTTATGAGCCACCTTCCTCTAAGGGTGAATGGAAAGTGTGTATCAGAACAATGCATTGCTTTATGGAAACAATCTTTTCCTTAATGATGATGACCCTATTGCATTATGTTATTTTAGGATAGGGAGACTCATGGATTGAATTAACATAGGAGACAACACAAGGGTATGGATCTTGTGAGGTGTGGTTCACTGAGCGCCACCAAAGCAATGTCTACCATAGGCTGTGTGGGTGACATTCTATATGGCTGAGAAATGCCCTTCTCCCTTAAGCTGGCTAACTGAAGTTTCGGATTGAGCTTATGGATCTTTGCCTATAAGTTTTCTTCCTTCCTTTCTTTTTCAGTCTCATGACTCATGAATCCACCGATTTGGCTGAACTTGCTGTCCCTTTTCTGTCTCTATTAAAATCCACATTGGGCTGGAGTAGAGGGTAGAAGGAGGAAATGGCCACGGCAAGCTGATGTGAGCATGACACAGAAGTCCACCCCAGCCATGTAAATGCCATCTGCAGGAAAAACACTGGAGAGAGCTTCGAGAAAGCAGGTGTATGAGGATATTCAGACATGGGATCATCACTCCAGTGACAATGAACACTCTAGGGATAAACCAGGTTGATGGGGGTGGTCCTGCTTACATTCTACACTTCCCTCAACTAATGAGGAAAGTTGGGGCTTGTTCCCTTCGCTTAGGAAGAGTTCACATGTGGCTTTCGTTTCTGATCACAATTGGCAGCCTGGAGGCAGCTTGCTCTGCTGTTCTCAGTCACTCCGGGTACTTAGGCCTTGATGCCTAATGCAGTCACAGGGCTGAGAGATCCAGTTTAGGCCCAGAGGCTAGAATGTAAAGCTGTGACTTTGATCTGTGAGCAGCCAGGATTGTTCTGAGCATCTTAGGCCTCTGACAGGCCTCCATCTCTTTGTTACAGTTGGAAAGTTTTGAGCATACATTGCCTTCTGAGCTTCCAAGATGTTCTTTTTTTTTTTTTTTTTTTTTTTCTAAAACTGGTAAACTTTGCCCCTGTCCCGTTTTGAACCCATTCAAAATTTCTCAGAACAAAGCAAAGCCAGTGTGTTTGATGGCTGACATTTCTGGGCAGGAGTCGTAAAGTATCAAGGCAAGCTAAGCATTTTAACCACATTCCACCAGTTAAGGCCCAAGGAAGCCCCTCTGCACAGATGTGACTCACATTTTACAGATAGGCCTAGGCCCAGCCATGGCCACAGGGAAAAGCAGGCAGTCAATTCCGAACGGCTCATTAAGTTTCATTCTATACCTGGAAATTTAAGAGTTAAGACTTATAGCCAGGTGTGGTGGCACACTCCTTTTATCTCAGTACTCGGAAGACAGAGGCAGGCAGATCTCTGTGGGTTTGAGGTCATCCTGATCCATCGATGAGTTCTAGACCAGCCAGAACTATATAGTGACACCCACATCTAAAAAATAAATAGTAATTAAGATGTTTTTATCTTTCATAAATACCCTTTTTCATCATCAAAGTGAAACTGGAATATGAGAAGGACTTGTTTTAGTTATTCATTTCCTCCAAATTCAATTACTTAAAATGACAGTTTGTGTGCTCGCTTCGGCAGCACATATACTAAAATTGGAACGATACAGAGAAGATTAGCATGGCCCCTGCACAAGGATGACACGCAAATTCGTGAAGCATTCCATATTTTTTTAGGTAATTGGATTGGAGAATTCAATACTACGATGGAGCAGCTGAGAGTGGCCATTGTCACGGTAAATTCTACCAGAGTGGACGCAGGACTAGCCACAGGATTATCATCATGGATTGCTGCAGCCATGAATCATCTGAAGGAATGGGTGGGCATGGGAGCGTTAGCAGGCCTTCTGGTGTTGGTCTCCTTGGTTTGCCTGTGGTATATATGCAAGATTAGAGTCTCACAACAGTGTGATGCAGCCATGACCATTCAGGCCTTTACAGCCATTGAAGCAGGACAGTCTCCCCAAGCATGGTTGGCTATCATAAAAAGCTAAAATGCTCAGGATGCGAGGCTAAGCACTGCACTCAGGGTCAGCCGCTTTGGACCCAGAGAAGAGCATGTCTGATTGCATGCAGGTTGATGCCCCAGGTCCCGCCTCTGAGAAAAAGGTATCGGTCGGGTCTGATGCTCTTTGGGTGGATGACACCTAAATGAACATCCGTACAAAGTCCCAATTTATTTCTAATATCAGAGATCAGACCTCTACTCTTGCCTGATGCGTCTAAAACAAAAAGGGGGAACTGTAGAGAGCTGCGTAATGCCGCGCCTTAAAGATGGAGCTGGTTTCCGCCTTCCACCTTCCCGATGGTGAGTGCTCTCTGTCACGAACAATTCCACATTTGGCTAAGGCTGAGGATCTGGCTTGCTTCCATGTATGTGGACCTATCTGCATTGCCCACGTGGCATGCTGGGGTTGGCTACCCAGAGGCTATTTAAGCTGTGGGCTGGCTTTCCCCAGGGTCAGATGATTGTTCAAGGTTCCTGAATAAACTGCATTGAAAAAAAAAATGACAGTTTGTTATTTCTCAATTTGTTATTTCTTGCTGGCTTATCAATCAGAAGGTTGTCCTCTCACATGATGGTGGGTTGGTGGGAAGCACGTAGTAGCCTCACTCTTACACTTGGAGGTTGGTGCTGGTGGTCAGTTGGGACTGTTGACCAGAGGCCTCAGTGCACCTCTATGTGGGCTTCCTGGTAGCTGTTTGGGCTTTCTCACAACATGCTAAATGAGTTCTAGGAAGGAACATTCCAGAAAGATAAGGCCTATTGTAAACATGCTCAACAATACAGTTGGAGTACTCTTGTTTCTGACTCATTGACCAAAGTTGCTCTTGTGGCCAAGGGCTGAATTGATATGAGAGATTATACATGGGCCTGAATCTTGGGAGGTGGTTCACTGGACACCACCAGGGCAACAGCTGACCATAGACTATATAAATGATAGTCTATATAACTAAGAAGCATCTTCACCAGCTGGTCTTTCAAATTGAGTTTATGGCTCTTTGCCTAATATGTTCCTCCTTTTCTCCACACAAGCCTCATGTACCTGAGTCAGGCTGGTCTTGAACTTCCTCTGTGGCCGAGTATGACTTTGAGTTTCTGATCCTCCTGCCGATGCCGCCTGAGGGTATTTTAGGCATGTGCCACCATGCTGGTTTTTATGCAGTGCTGGGGACTGAAACCAGAACTTCCTGTGTGCTATGTAAGCATTTGACCAACCAAACTACTTCTCTAACCCCTGAATACATGCCATTTGAAACTTTGGTGATGTTTAGGATGATGAAGTAATCAGTAAGTGGCTAGCTCATTTGTAAGTTTAATATTCTCTGCTTTCAGTTTAACAAGAAAGAGGAATGGCTATCAACTTGACATGACTTAGAGTCATCTGAGGGAGTCTCAATTGAGAAATTGCCTAAATCAGATTGATCTATGGCCATGTCTGTGAGGGATTATCTTGACTGAAAACCGATATCAGAGGGCCTAGCTCTCTGTAGGTAGCATTATCCCTTGATGCCACTCCATGTTCTCTTCCTCCCATTGCACGCCAGGCTGGGCTGGGGTGAGGGAAGCTTAGCTGGGGCTGGTGGGTGCAGTGTAGGGCCTTGGCCAGCAGTAAATGTGTGGGTAAAGAACACATACACACACACACACACACACACACACACACACACACATACACACATACACACACAAACACACGGAACAGCTTTGGAGAACTGGTTCAGTTTATTGGGGGTGAGGGCAAAAGGGGGTATTTGTGCCCTATAGGAGGAGGGCAGGGTCTCTGGAGCAAGGTTTGCATGGCCATGTACAACTGGCCAGGACAGGGCTGTTGGAATATACTTCATCTTCATACTCAGGGGCTAGGGTCTGAGGTGGGGAAAATCTTAAAAGGCCAAACAAGGAGTGAGGCCTGATTACTGTCAGGGTGGTAAATTCTTACGAGGGTTGATAGTGGGGCTGCCAACTTTCTGGCACGAGATTGAAAGAGGAGAGGGGGAGCCAACTCCTGCCATCCTCTTGTGAGGTATTGAAGGGTTGAAGTTCTCCTCAACCCTTCCTCCACTAATCCTGAGCCATTGCAGTCCCACACCCAGGCAGATGCATTTGGATTGTATAGGATATCTAGCTGCACATGAACCTCTGAGCAAACTCTGAATGAGCCAATGAGTGGTATTTCCTCCATGGTTTCCTTGTGAATTCCTGCCCTGACTTTCCTCAATGATGGATTGTGATCCAGAAGCATAAGCCAGATAAGCCCTTTCCTACCTGTAGTGGTTTGAATAAGAATGTCCCTCATAGGCTCATATGTTTGAATGCTTAGTCACCAGAGAATGAAACTCTTTGAAAGGATTAGAAGGATTAAGAGATGTAGCTTTGTTGGAGGAAGTATGTCACTGGGGTTAGGTGTTGAGGTTTCAAATGCCCATGCCACACCCAATAGCTCTGTCTGTCTGTCTGTCTTTCTATCTCTCTATCTCTCAGCCTGTACCACACCTGCTAGAGCACCATGCCTGCCTGAATGCTGCCAAGTATACTCTCTGCCACGATGTTAATTGACTAACCTCTGAAACTGTGAGCAAGCCCCCAACTAAATGCTCTCTTTTATAAGTGTTGCTTTGGTCATGACATATTTTCACAGCAATAGAACACTGACCAAGACACTACCTTAAGTTGCCTTATGTCAGAGCGTCTTATCCCAGCAAAAGAATGCAACTAGAATAGTGACTATCCACTGAAGTTAGTCAGATCTCCATTTCTGCTAAAGGCTCTCCGTATCTTTAAGTCATGTTGGGCGCCAGATATGTCCCGACCCGCGGGGCTTCAATGGGGTTCCTAAGGTGGAGAGATTAGAAAGAATGGGGGAAAAGGGACAAGAGACGCAGGAATGAAAGCCAAGTCTGTTCATCTGATCAAGGCTTCCGTTTATTAGAAATTTTTACCCAACTTATATAGGGAGAAGGCAGGAAAGGGGGAAGGTTAATCTACTGCTGCAGGAAATAGGAAGAGTGCTTTCATGGGTTAAATATTGTACCTGCAAGATACCATAAGGATGTTCTCTTAAGATATCTTACGGATGCTCTAACAAAGGATGTCCTCACAATCTATCACCCATGATTTAGGGTCTTAGATAACTCTTTCACTACATAGCTTTAGGTCTCCACTAAATGACCTTTGCTCTCTACTTGGCTTTGGCTTCAGTAACTACCTTTGTCTCCACTAGATAGCTTTGACTTTGGCCTCTGTAGATAGCCTTGGCTCACTAATTGTCTTTGGCTTCCGTAGATATCTTTGTCTTCACTAGATAGCTTTGACTTTGGCTTCCATAGATAGCTTTGGCTCCTGGCAAGAACCCAGTGGTATTACCCACATTCACGGTTGTACAACCAATGCCAATACCCATTTCTAGAACTTCTTTTCAAATCCTAGGCAAAACTGGATTCCTAACACATAAGATCTCCATGTTGCACCTTGTTCCCAGGCTCTCTTAATATCTATGAGTCTGCTTGTTGTGTAAAGGTGATGATATAGTGCTTGTCTTTTGGAGACTGACTTTCTCAATGTAATGTGCTCAAAGTTCATCTTGTTTTCAGTCTCTGTCAGAATCCCCCTTTTTTTTCTATAAATATGTATGAATACACCCCACCTTACAGACATTCTGCTTGTCAATCTTTGTATTTCCAGGCTCTGGAAAGCACCGAGTCACTGCTTGGTGGACGCTGTAGTTTGAGTGTGAAATGTCCCCCACAGGCACCTGCATTTGAGCACTTGGTCCCTAGGTGGCGATGCTATTTTGGGAAGCTGTGGAACTTGAGGAGGTGGAGCCTCACTGGTGAGTCACTGAGATTTTATCACCCCACTTCCTATTCACTCTCTGCTTCTTCGCTGCAGATGTGATGTGCCCAGGCAGACTCTCAATCCTGCCCAACCCCCTCCCCATGACCTCCCCATGTCTTCCCTACCACAGTGGCATGTATCCCCTAGAACTGTAAGCCAGAATAACCCTTTTCTCCCTTAAATTGTTTCTTGTCACATATTTAGTCACAGCAATGAGTAAAGTTAATGATGGATGGTTGAAGGAATGAGTGGATAATACACAAGCTTTGAGTGCCTGAACTGGTTAAAGTTGACTCAGTTGCTCAAGTCACCAACATAAGTGCTCAGTGCCCATGTTCAGAACTTGTTTTTCACAAGTAAGAAAATCAACATTTCTCCCCTGATATCATCAGAAACATAAACAAATTCCCCATGGTGGAATATGATCTCACAATCAAGATGAAATGTCTGAGTTTCCCCAGTGGCTGTGCTTCAGTCTACTCTGGGGAAACTGACAGAAGACATTCTTCAGTCTACAGTGACGGCACATCTTCCTTAGTGGCTTTAATTTGCATTCTCCTGAGGGAGAATTTAATTTGCATTCTCCCCCCCCCCCACACACACACATACTAGTTGGTCCTTTCTATTCTTCTTCTTCTTCTATTTTTTTTTTTTAAATAAATGTCTCTTAGACAGGCATGGTGGTGCACACCTGTAATCACAGCACTCAGGGAGCCAGAAGCAGGTGGATCACTGTGAGTTCAAGGCCAGCCTTGTTTACAAAGTGAGTCCAGGACAGCCAAGGCTACACAGAGAAACTCTGCCTTGAGAACTCGAAAATAAATTAATAATAATAATGATAATGATAATAAATGACTCTTCAGGTTCTTTGTCCAAGTTGCAAACATTTTTTTGTAGAGGACTCCAAGTAAGAATCCAAATCAGTGTTGACAATAAGCTATATCTAGTTTTAAACTACTCTGCTGTGTATGAAATAGTGGTATTTTTGGGGGTGTGGGGGGGGGTCAGAATGTGCTTTGCCTTGAGAGACTGCGTTACACAGAGCCTTTGCACTCTATCCTGAGGGAACAAGATGAAAGCCCCCGGGTGGAGCCACAAAATACGCCATCTGCCGGGCACCGGTCGCAGGCACAGCCATAAACAACGCTCCTTGGAGTTGAAAGAGAAACACTCTGTAAGTTTATCAGAGTGAATGGAGATTGTTAGGGGCACATGAGCACGTCAAAATCATATCAGAGGAGCCAGGCCCAAGAACTACACGGACACAGCAGACGGAGGAAGAGTGGCGGACACCCGACGCTATGCTGGTGATGCCCCGCCAGTCTGCCATTGGTGATACCTAGTACCCACTTCAGGGGCTGGAGAGCAGAGGACTCCCAGCTGTCTGAGCTTCAGTTTATCTTGTCTCTTCCACTGTTAATGCAGTTTGGGATTACCTGCTCATCTAGCTGTTCACCTGTCTAGACCCGGACCTTCACTGGCCGTTTCCTTCGGCTGGACCAGCTCAGCTTCTCACCTTGCAGTTTCATCCCACAGCATCGCTCTCTAACTCCGACTCCAGCTGCTTGAACGGCAGCTGTTTCCTGTTTGTTATCTTATCAGTACAGACTCCCTCAACCCACTTCTGACACCTTTTCGACTCTGACTCAGGCTCTTTTAACTTGGCTTTGTCCTGTAAACCACAGGTATGCACGTAGGCATACAGATATGTTCACCGTCTGCTGTGTGCCATGAGAGTTAGTGATTGAGACTGGAATGAAAGAACCTGAGTTCACCAGTCAGCCAGGGTGGCTGGGATTACGCGGCACGTTGCGGCCGCTGAACCTGATGGGCCTTGTGAATTTTACTGTTACTCAGTAAATTCTGACATTGGGGGAAGACATGAATGTGTTCATCTACGTTTCTGATATAGTGTACGCACAGTAATGCCCTACCCACTAGCAAGCAAACTGTGGAGCCTGACCCAGTGGCTTGTGATGTCCTATAAAAATCATTGGAGCCTGTGATCCCTACAGTCCCACTCCATTGGCCATTGTCAGGGACGGTAGGCGGTGTCTAAAAATCTCCCTCCTAAGTAGATAGAGAATTGCCACCTCTTAGCTATCTCAATATTTCAATATGACCCAACACAAATAGCTCAGGCTGCAAGGCCAAGAAACTTCTCTTAACTGCTGTAAAAGGCCCTCTCTCCCTCCCAGGGGTACAATTCTTTGTCTGGGAATTCACCTGCTGTGTTTCTGTTCACAGTATCTATCTTTTATAAAAACCTCACTTCTGTTTTCCCTAAACCAGAATTAAATTAAATACTTTCACGTTGTGTCTTGGGCTCATCGCTCCTGGTGTAACAGATGTTGTTGCTATTATTTTTGCTGCTTAAGTTTTAGTTCCTGATGTGCTTTCCATGAAATACTCAGCTGGGATGTTCACACAAAGTCTCACTGCTTTTGTAGGTTGTCTCTCTTTTTGCTGCACAGAAATTTTCAAGTTTGGTATTTTAGTGTCTGCTTGTGTTTTGAGATCATATCCAAGAAACTGTTCCCAATGACCATGTGGCTGTGAGCTTCCCCTATTTCCTAGGGTTTGTAACCTCAGACCTCACATCAGGGCCTTCAGTCCACTTGAGCTGATCTTTGTATGGTATGGTGGAGGTTGAATCTCATCTTTTGGCATGTGGATATCTGGTCTTCCCAGAAGGCTTGGCTAGGGATTTCTTTCCCTTCTGCGTGTCTCAGCATCCTTTCCGAGAGTCAGAGGGTTACAAGTGCTTGAGTTTATTCCTGACCCTGTTCCATCGGCGGATGCAGGGGTGGGAAGATGGGAGGAGGAAGGAGCTGGCAGGAGACAGCACGCCTGGATGAAGGCAAGCTGAACTGTGGAATGCACCCTCTGCAGGGCAGAAGCAGAACCACGTGGCACTGTGGGTAGAGAGAGGCAAGGGCTTTTCCCATGGAAAAATGACGGAAAAATGGCCCACCAGCTTTGCCAAGGGAGACAGGGGGATGTCAGCTCTGGGGCTCCCTGGAATCCCATGAGGGTGGATCGCTGGATCTCTGCACTTCCTGAAAAAGCTGTTCCAAATGTCACTGAGTGCTGGCCTTAGCAACAAGCAGCCAGGGGTGTAGGTACAGCGCTTGGCCAGGGTCCAGAGTAATATGTGAAAAAAAAAAAAAAAAGACCTTCACATTTCTCCAGGCTTTCTTTAGAAGTAGAGGGAGGAGGCTGGATACAGTGGCCCACAGATGAGATCTCAGCTCTTGAGAGGCAGAAGCAGAAGGATCAGGAGTTCAAGGTCATGCTCAGATACATAGCAAGTTCCAGGACTGTCTGGGTTACATAAGACCTTGTCTCAAAATAAATAAAATAAAATGGAGGGAGGAATAGGTGTCTTGCAAAATATCTACAAATGTCTTAGTTTAATTTATGAGTAAATGCAGCGGGCTCAGTGGTGCACGCCTGTCATCCCAGGGCTCTGGGAAGCAGAGGCAGGCAGATCTCTGTGAGTTCAAGGCCAGCCTGGTCCACACAAAGTGAGTCCAAGACAGCCAAGGCTACGTAGAGAAACCCTGTCTCGAAAAATAAACGAACGAACAAACAAACAAACAAACAAACAAATAAATAATGTGGGTAAAAAACAAAATACCTTTCACAAAACTCTACTTCTCAAAGGGTAGCTGGATTGTTTTCACCACCATCAATATCTCAGAGAACGTCCTCTTTCTTTTCTTTTCTTTTTCTTTTTCATTTAGTCCAGGAGCTGAAAAAGAAGAGAGGGGAGAATTTGCCTTTTTTCTTCTTTTTGAAGGAGAGCAGAAGCAAGTTGCTGCTTGGCATAAACCCCAACCCTACTGATTAAATAACAAAACCATGCGCAGCCTGCAGACAAATGAATTGGTTTCCTTACTACGGCACTTCCAGTCAGAAAAGGTGAGCTGGGATGAGTGATCTGTTCTCTGGGGCCTGGAAGTACCTTGTGAGCTTTTGGGTGCAGCTCCTTAAGTCCATGTATCATCAAGAAGAAAAGTACGTTTTTAAGAGACGTTCAAATCTTACATGAGAATAAATGGGTGGCTAGGCTGAAACGGGCCCCGCTAGAGAGAGAAAGCATTCATTTAAATACCTGATTTATATCCAAATCCTTTCCATCAAAGACCTGGCTCCAGCAAGAGGAACGCACAGACATTTCTGGTGTGCCTGTAAAGTGGCCTCAACATCCCCTGCCACCATATCCAAAAGCCATAATTGGCTCTGAGGGTTGGGCATCAGGTTACGGGTTCCAGGGTGACACATGGTCCCATTCAGAGGAAACTGGAGTTGCCCCAAGGCTGCTTTCTGCTGGCTCAGGGCCTGCAGTTCCTCAGTCACAGCGAGGTGGGACCAGAGGCTGTGCCCTGGGCTGGAGGCTGGGGCACTGGGAGAACCTCGATCCAGTCACTGGCTCATCAACACTTCCCTCCACTCTGTCCTCCTCGCTGGCTCCCTCCTGGCTGTCTGCTGCTCTTTTCCTATCCCTCAGTAACAGATATCCTAGCGTTCCTGCCAGAACCCAAGACAGCCAGTGAAGAGCCAGCTGCTGTGGGCAAGTCTGTTCTGGCTCGCAACTGTTGTTTTCATTCAGAATTCTCTAGAATCTTAGGTCCCTTTCAATCTCCCCACTAGGTGGTCTTTTCTAGGCTTCTGGACCTCTGAGGCAAGCATGTGGGAATGACTTTAGGCCACTTCTCCACGGGGAGACACGTCCCCAAGACACAGGGAGCCTGAGAGTGGAAGATGGAGTGTTTGTGGCTTCTTCAGGGGAAGGCCACACCCTGCTCCACCCTCAACCATGTGCCTTCGGCACAAGACATCATATGTGAAAAGGCAAATCAGGAACACACAAAACAGTGACACAAACACGTCCTATCCCTGTGCCTGGCACACACAGTCCAGTGTCAGCTGAATAGAATTGCTTGAAACCATCGCCTCACTGATGCGTGAACTCCTTCACTTTATTCTGCTTTGAAAAGGTCAAGTTCCTTGTATTGCAGAGCCTGTTCTGGGGAGGAGTCCTCTTGATGGTTACACACACACATGCACACAGACACCACACACCATTTTGTTGATCAAGAATATTACAAACATTTCGTTTTCAGAAGTCAAAAACTCATATCAAGAAGATAAACAAATTCTATGGAAACTCTTTATTTTCCTTATTATTTTGAGATAGGATCTCTCTATTACTTAACTCTGGTTGTCCTGAAACTCACTACATAGACCAGGGTGGCTTCAAACTCACAGAGATCCACCTGCCTTTGCCTCCTTAGTACTGGGATTAAAGGCGCGCAATAACCTTTTAAAAACCATTTGCTTGTGGTAAAACACAGAATGTGAAATTTATAATCTTACCAGCTTTAAGCTTGTACGTAGTCCATCAGGATTAGATAAAGTCACAGAGCTGCAGGTGGAGCACTTGCCTGGCGTGCTCAGGGCCCTGGGTTCACCCTTAGGCTCACGAGGCTGCACAGGAAAGTCTGAGAAATCCAGAGAAACAAATGTACATATGTGTATATTTGTATGTATGTGTACATGCTTATGTAAATGCACATGCTTCCATGACTGTACGGACATTGCCACCATCCATCTCCAGAATGTCCTACTCTTCCTAATCTAACGTCTGTATCTATTAACATTGGCACCAAATTCTGGCAACGACCAGCTCCAGTCTCTGTGAGCATGACTCTTCAAGCGCCTCATGTAAGTGCAAGGAGAAGTTACTTTGTTCTTTTTTTAATGCAGAAAATCTTTTAATGACCAAAGAGGTGATCATTTTTGAATCACAGAATTGACATTTTCGTTAATCCACTCACAGGCACAGAAGATCCTGGGGCCCCACCCCCACACCCATTACCATGATCAGCCTTTTTTTTTGGGGGGGGGACAAATGTCTGAGCAAGTCACCTTTCCTGAGGTGGAGGGAAGAGGCACTGGGCTCTAAGCATCTGCATGCAAAGCAGATCCCGGCTGACAGAGGCTCTTTACTCGAGACAGACAAGGGCTTCGGCCCTGACTTTCTCCCTCTTTTCTTCCCTCACGCCTTGTTTCTTCTCACCTGTTAGAAACTTTTTTGTTCCTATCAGAGGTAGTTAGCCTGGCAAGGACTCATATTTTCTGATCCTTCCTCTTTGCACCAGTTAGCCAGTTGCATCAGCCTGTGAATCTGAGCTCCTAGCAGTGGGATGAGATACAGTCACCACTTACATAACAGATAAAAGAGGAGAGCTTTCTTGGCCAAGTGTGCTTTTGCTGGCCCGGTTTGGGTCTTTTTGTACAACCTCAAAAAAAAAAAAAATGCCTTGGCAAGCTAATTTCCCTTTGTTCTTGTGTTCCTCCGTGTGACATGGAGACTCTTCTTTGTTTCAGCATTTGGCCTGTTCAAACCTCTCCAGTGTCTTGAGATATCTTCTCCACCCAGCTCCTGCCCATCACCCAGCCTGCCACTCCTCCCTCCTTCCCTTCCTTCACCGCATCCGAGTCTGCACACCTTTTCTGGGGGTGGAAGCGCACAGAGATTTGCCACACTTGGGGTTGAATCGCGGCCCCTCAAATTTCCACTGTGAAGTCCTCACTTGCACAGTCTTGGAAGTAGTAAGTAGTGCTTACAGCCAGCACCTTTACCGATTGAGGAAGGTGAAATGAAGTCCCTGGGGTTCTTGGATGTGTATGGCTGGTATCCTTAAAGAAGGGGATCAACAATATGGCTGGTGTCTTTATAGGAAAGAGATGTGGATCCGGACACCTAGATCCAGGAGGGGTCATGAGCAGACATAGCAAGAGGCCTACCAGCCAAGGAGAGAAGCCTGGCAAAGCCCACAATAGTGCTTTCATGTCCCAAGGAAGTAAATGTCTGTGTTGGCGTGTGTGTGTGTGTGTGTGTGTGTGTGTGTGTGTGTATGTATGTGGTTGTTGTGCTATATGGTGATGTGTCTGTGTGTGTGTTTGTGTGTGTGTGTGTGTGTGTGAGAGAGAGAGAGATAGAGAGAGAGATGTATGTGGTATGTGTGGCATGTGATGTGACAGCAAACACACACCAGTACCAAATCCTAGTTGACGGCATCTTTCTTCTACTCTGCTCACACACTTTCAAGGGTCCTTCAGGTCCCATCTGAAATCATCACCTGTATGGCCCTTCTTCCCCAAGATTGTCTCCAAAGTGCTGGGGGCCACAAGGGGACATCCTGCCTGGTTATGCACACTCCTGGGACAGCTCTCTGTGTCCTGAACCTCTACTTACCCACGTAGAACACTTCTATCTTCCAGCACCTTGGATGGGGCACCCGGCTGCCTGCCAGGCTTTTGTCATGCTTGTTCCATAGTGGTCTCCAGCACAGTCTGACTTCTTCCAATCACATGTTCCGTCTCTCTTGCTCATTCCAGCCAGCCATTCTTTTTTCCAAACCACAAACCGGGCAGCCACTCTTGCTTCTTCCTTCAACCCTTTCAGTGGTTCCCTGTCACTCACTGGAGGACATTTGAACTCATGTACTGGTACACATGGTAGAAGACCAGACTGCTGATCTCCTCTAGTCCACCTTGTGTCTCTGACTCGGGCTCTGTCCCAGGCACATTCGTGCCTGTGGCTCTGGAACACTCGGCTTGTATATTAGCTGCTTTTCTCATTTCTGTGACAAAATACCTGGCAAAAGCAGCATAAAGCAGGGAGATTTTAGTTTGACTCTCAAGTCAAGGCTGGGACTATATGGGGATGGGTAGGGCCATCAGGTCACGTGCTTATAATCAGGAAGCAGAGAAACATGAACATTGGCATTTCTTACATAGTCCGTGACTCTAGTCCATGGGTGCTGCCACCCATATTTAGGGTGTGAATGAATTAAAACTAACAATAACAGGGCTAACTCCATTTTGTTTCTCTGACTCTATCTTAAGTTGACTCTCTTTAGAGTGACTTGGTCCCCACCTTCGGGTTCTGAGAAAAACCACCTGACCCTCCACCCCACAGATTGTTGTGAATACCCAGAATGTGTTAATAGATAACTATAATCATGCCTCCACTCCACAGGTTGTCATAAATACCACAGAATGTGTTAATGGATCCTCCATCCAGCAGGCTGTCTTATGGACATCTTTCTGTTTGACCAGGTGGCTCAGACCAATCAGCTTAAAGGTTACCTCACTTGCTGAACCCTTACCCAATTTTACCTAATCCTGTTGGAATTCCCCGCTTGTGGTTTTTCCCTTTAAAAACTCTGCCCTCCTGAGACTCTTTTCTGAACTGTTGCATCAGGGACGATTGATGGCCTGAGTTCGAGCTTGGATAAAGACCCTTGTGTGTTTTCATCAGACTTGTGTTTCTGGTGTCTCTTGGGGGTCTCGTGATCTAGGCATAACAGGAGGGTCCTCCCTGCTCAGTTAACACTCTCTGGAAATACTGACACACTCTGAGGTGTGCTTTCATGGTGAGTCTAAATCTCATCAAGATAACAATTAACGTGAACCACTCTAGCCCATTGTTGGGCTGCTTTTCTCGCCTGCCATCTTCTCCCAGACTCCTCCTGTCAGCGTAGGCATCCATCTCTAGAAAGGCTCCCTTGAATTCCCAGGATGTGCTTGGCACTCCTTCACCATTGCAATCATGCTCTTACTGTCTTCCTTTAAAAAAAATATTTTTTAAAATTTATCCTTCAACAATCTCATACACATATGGATTCTACCCCAGTCCTTCCCTTTCCAACTTCATGTCCTCTCTCTTTCTCTTTTTCAATAACCCACAGAATCCAACTAGTGCAGCCTGCATGAGCATGGACACCTACTTGAAGAAAAATGACACTTCCTCGGCAGCCAGTAGGTGTCAACAGTCCCAAGTTAAAGGTGGGACCTCTGAAACTAGCCTCCAACTGACCTGTGTTGTTGGCTGGCTTGGTCTTATGCAGGTCATGCCACTGTAGCTGCTGTGAGGTCTTGAGTGCCACAGCCATCACAGCAGGAGACAGCGGTACACAGCACTCCGCCTCCCCAGCCCTTGAATTTTTCCTACCTCAGCCTCTGCAATGTTCTTTGAGTCATTTGGAGGTTGATGTACATGTCTCGTTTATCCTCAGCACTGTGACGGGCTGTGAGTCTCTGTGTTGACTCCAGAGCCGTGAATGTTAAATTTCTGTTGTTAATAAGCCTCCCAGGCTGTGGTATTTTGATACAACAACCCAAAGAGACTAAGTTAATGAGTTTAGAGTAGAAGTCATGCTTGGATTACTTCTTGATGTCCAGTACTTAGTGGGAGGAATAATGCGGAGACGATTGCCATGTAAAATGGAGCAGAATAGAACGGAACCTCCTATCAGCCCTTCTGGCCCATCAGTGGCCACACATTTAAGCCTCCTGCTTCAGGGTTTGTGCCTGTCCTGCCTCACACTGGCTTTGGAGGGATGTTTAGTGGGTCAGTGCATAACCCCCTCTCATAAGCAATATATTTTTCGTGGGCTCTATCAAACAGCAGATATCCGAACTTCCTTGGGGCCTTCGCTCTGTAGGTGAGTATTCAAATGAGCACACATCCACCTTTCTTTGCCTAGCCTCTGTAATAAAATTGACAGGCCACTTGCTGATTTAAGACCAGGGCGCTCTTCATCACTTTAGAATTCATGTAGCTCATTGTGTTTTTATGGTCATAGCCCAAGTGCCACTAAGAAGCACACAAGAGTTTATTTATTGCATGGAAGCCAGCCTTCTGGGAACTGTGAACCATATTTTATGAAGCAAAAAGAGACACCAAGGGTGATATCAAGGGAGCTGTCATAAATAAAACACTGACATTTCTTGACTTAGGCTGGGGTTATGGGCAAATAAACCAATCACGAGTCATCAGTGTGTTTAAGACAACCAACCATCTAACACCCCAATTTAGCGACATGCCTTGAGGACGCTGGTGATTCCTGTTGGTTTTTCTAGTCAGCACTTGGAGGTCGAAGTGAGCAAACCTCTGTGAGTTCAAGGCCAGTTGGGTTTACATAGCAAGTTTCAGGGCAGTCAGGGGTACATAGCGAGATCCTGTCTCAACAACAAAATAATAATGTACATATGTCACAGTGCACTTGCATGTTTTCTTGCCAGTGGGTGTGTGGAACTCTTACACAGTGCTGCTGTAGGCCTGTCAGACGCAGGAGTAGGAGCCGCTGGTCTCCTTGAAAGGCTGAGCTATGCCACATCATCACCAGCAGCTAGACATCCAGAGCCTGGGGCTTCCCCCTCTCTCCTGCAGCCACTGCTGGCAACACCTTTGCTTTAGGCCTCCTTGCTCTTGAGGGCCTGTTCCCTAGCTTGGCTTTGCTTTTAACAAAGTCTGAAGAAATGAGAAGTTTTTTAGTTTGGACCCTTCTTTCCCCAACCTCTTTTCTTCTTCTCTCCCTCTCTCCCCCCTCCCCCTTTCTCAATTCCTTTCTGCCTTCCTCTCTTCTCTCTTCCTTCCTATCCATCTCTCCTTTGCCTTCTTTTCTGACCCCCCTCTTCTTCTTTATTCCCTCCCTCCTGCCCTCCCTCCTGTTGTGGGATTCTTATCAAAGAGATGGGATAGCAAGGCTTCTTCAGGAAAACAGCCTTTACTTATGCCAGCAGACTTGACCAAATTTTATTCAGAAGAACCAAGTAAGGGCTTTTATGGAAGTTTTGTTTTTTGGTCCCCCATATATGATAACATAATTTTATTAATTATTTTAAAACCCCAAAATGGGATTGTAAAGATGCATGCCAGGTATGCAAAAGGGTGGACCACTTGGGGAACCACTTGGAAGATGTAGCCAGGCAAGCATTTTGTCAGAGACTAGATCACATGGTGGTCTCTTTGTCCTTGCCCCAAGGTTTCTGGGGAGAGTTACTAAGTATGGAGAGGGATATAGCAGGGAATGGTGAAGTTCAAGAACATTCCAAGGCTTTGCTTGTCCAGCAAGCACGGTTATCTTGTTTAATTTTTCTTTTTCCTCGCTCCCAGGGACGCTACCACATTTATTTCCTCATTCCCTCCTACCTTTCTTCTTCTCTTCCACCCTCTTTTTTCCTTCCTCCCTCCTTCCTTTCCTTTTTCTCCTTCTTTGCCCTTTTCTCTCTTCTTCCTTTTTCTTTCTCTCCTACCTTCCTTTTCTTTCCCCCTTTTCTTCTCTCGCCCCTTCCTTCTCCTTTATTTGCTTTTGTAAAGAACTTTTTTCTTTTGCTATTTTCATCATGATAAAACAGGTGTCACACAGTTTATCATGTGGTACTGCATTCATGCTCATGCTCACAGTGTGGCATGAGTACATTTGTGTTGTTTTGCAGCTGCCATCAGATTGGTTTCTGTTTTGTTTGTTTGTTTGGTTGGTTGGTTTTTTTCAAGATGGGTTTTCTCTGTGTAGCCTTGGTTGTCCTGGACTAGCTTTGTAGACCAGGCTGGACATGAACTCACAGTGATCATCCTGCCTTTGCCTACTGAGTGCTGGGAGTACAGGCATGTGCCACCATGTCTGGCTTTCTGTCTGCTAATTTCTTTGGCCCATTCTTTCTACATTTTTTTTTAGTAACTTACAGGAATTCTTTATTCATCATAGATTGGAATCCTTGTCTAATACATAAATTACAAACACATCTTTCCATTGTCTTTTGCATTTTTGAGTCCTAACTGTCCCCCAAAAGGCTTAGGCGTTAAAGGCTTGGTGCTATTGCAGAATGATGTCACCCTTAGAGGTGGAGCACGAAGTCTTTAGGTCATAGAGTGCGTTCCCTTTAAGGAGGTGGGCCCTGGCTTCTCCTCCTCTCTCACTCCTTGGCCACAGCTAGTGGTTCTGCTCTGCTGTTGTGTGTTGCCTCAGACAGGACCAAAGCAGCAGGGGCAGTTAGCATGGGTGGGGACTTCTGAACTCAGACTAATCCCTTCTTCTTTGTCTGTGGATTTATCTGAGGTATTTCTTCCAGTGCACAGACACTGACTACAGGAGACTTCCTTCCCAATGACGATGGGTATTTCTTAACCTTACAGTCATCCAATTTGTGATATTTTTCTTTTGGGTTAGTGCCTTCCAAGTCAGCATCCTTCTCCAGTGTTTTATTTATTTAAAAAATGTATACTGGGGACTGAATTTAGGACCTTATATTGCTAGGCAGGTATGTTAGAACAGCTCTTCCTTCTTCTTCTTATTCACAAATCTAATATTTAATTTTTTGCTTGTCTATTTTTATTAGCATATAGTAATTTCACAGAGTAACTAGTTACCTTTCAGCATTTCCATACATATGGAATAAAGTCCTTCGATCTAATTTACATTCTTTATATATTAGGAAACAGGATCTTTCAAAGTTGTCCGTCTTGGCCTTGAGACTTACTGGATAGACCAGGTTAGGACCTGAATTTGTGATCTACGTGTATCAACCTGTGAGTAGCTGGGATTACAACTGTCCTCTCAGGCCCAGCCTCCTATAAAACGTTCAAAACCCACATTGACCCAGTAAGCACCACTATTTTGGTGCCTATTTTGAGGCACTAAAATGAAGCAGTATTATTGTTTTGTTTTGATTTTTTTCCAGACTTGATCTTCTATTCTGTACAATGCCTGTAAGGTCCACGTCATTTCCCTAGGGTGTATGTGGGATGAGTCTCATTGTTTCCTGACATTTGAATATCAGTCCTGAACTGGGGATAATGGGTCTGAGGCAGGCATGTGCTATTCTCAGATCCACTGGCATCCCAGTGGTGTGGGATCTGAAGAGTGGAAGGGTGGCATCTTTGGGAGGAGCCAGCTCAGAGAGATGGTGATGAGAACAGAATGAAAACATGGATGAGTCTGCAGCTCCAGCTGCACTCCACATAGTGGTAGGGTAGGGGACAGAGCTGGTGAGCAAGACCTTGTGAGCAGAGCAGAGGAAGGAGAAGCAGCTCTGGCAGGGGTCCCCACAGCCTCCTGCCACTCTGTGGTACATGGGAGAGAGGCAAGGCTGTGCCAAATGGCTTTACACACCATACCTCTGGCACCCAGCATTTGGTATTGACCACAGACTGTACAGAGCCTGCCTTACCTGGATGAAAGAAATGTAAAAACGGGTACCATAGAA
Organism: Meriones unguiculatus; assembly: GCF_030254825.1. NCBI lineage: Eukaryota > Metazoa > Chordata > Mammalia > Rodentia > Muridae > Meriones > Meriones unguiculatus. Next base: position 51,397,562 of record NC_083366.1, on the reverse strand, counting down.
CTTGTGTGTGTGGGGGGGGGCAGGGCAAGTGCTGGCATGTGAGGGTAGGGCCCTAAGGTACTTAAAGCTAGGGCATAGTATCCCAAGAAGGAATGACACCTGCTCTTCTCCCCTCTCTCCCTCCCTTTCTAACCTCCCTCTCCGAGATGAGAATTTGAAGCATATGATATAAGTCAAACAAGGTTTCTTTGGGTAACAGCCCTGGCTGTCCTGGAACTCTCTTTGTAAACCACGTTTGTCTCAAACTCCCAGGCGGGCCTCTGCCTCCTGAATGCTGGGATTAAAGGCATGCACCCCCACACCCTGCTATAAGCACCTTCTAAAGAAAAGTGCCTGTTCAGTCTGGAAGCCTATTGTGAGTAGCCTACAGATTGAGACCTGAAGCCTTTCTGCTTGGGGTGGGAGAGCCTGAAAAAGGTCCGAAGAAAAGGGCATCCAAGAGGTACAGGAAAGCCTTTGGAAGTGTCTTTACAAGGCACGTGTGAAGTGACTTCATTCTGTTATTTCCTGGAGTCCACATCTACTGAAACTTGTCCCGTTGTCCACGTTAAATGCATGTGATGTTACCCTTCAGTGAGGCCGGGCGCCCTGGCAGTCTGCTATGGTCTGATTCAAATCTGTTCTCTAATTAGGCTAAATGTTACTCTCCAAATGGAGGCAGGCTGCAGGCAGGACAGCGTCTCCCAAGCGTAGAGTAGCACTGTGTGTGTGTGTGTGTGTGTGTGTGAGAGAGAGGGGGGGGTGCATCATGTCTGATGATCCTCAGTACAGAGCAGAGGATCTTATTGTTGGGAACGTTAATTACATCCTCTTGTGAAATGAACATTATGATAATTTTTCCTCCAAACGCTGTGTTTGTGCAAACCTTATTATTTAAAGCTTCATAGAATATCTCTAGTAACAAAAAGGAAAAAAAAAAAAAAAACCAAACCGAACAAATAGGTGGTGACTGCCACAACGGGCTGCTATTAGCAAAATTTACAGTGAGATATGAAGGTCGCCTTTCCTTTTTATAAATACCCCATGTCACCTGGTGAAGGAGACAATATTCCAGTGGTAGTCTAAGTGTGGGCCAGCAATCGCAGGGTCCACAGCCCTTCTAGGAAGAGACTGGAAGCCTGCTGCACAGGTGACCTCTCTGCAGTCCTCTGCTGTGTTGTTGGAGGCGGTGGGCTGCTGGGGGTCTTTGGTGAAGGGACCGGAGGCCACAAACAGGTCCCCATGCCAGCACTAGGCTCAGTCCTCCCCTCAGCGCTGGTGGATTCATGAGATCCACCAGTCTGGCCAGGGAAGGAAAGGTCCGCTGAGCTTAAAGCAGAACACTGCAAGCCCCTCCCCCCAAAAAAAATTACAGGCCTTGTGATAAAAACTAAAACCATGATGTGGAGGCACACACCTGTAATTCCAGCACGTGGGACGTGGAAGCATGAGGATGGAGAGTTTCAGGGCAGCCTAGGGTACATAGTGTGAGCCTGGATGTCCCTTTAACCACAGGCCACCCTGAGAAATGACAAAGTGAAGCTGTGGATCCTAGGATGGAATCAGATTATTATTGTTACTATTACTTTTTGAGACAGGGTTTCTCTATGTAATAGGCCTGGCTGTCCTGGAACTTGCTCCATAGACCAGGCAGGCCTGGAACTCACAGAGATCCACCTGCCTCTGCCTCCCGAGTGTTGCTGTTAAAGGCATGCACCATCATGCCCAGCATGGAATCAGCTTTTAAGTGGTGGCATCAGATTCCACTCATTCAAATAAGTTACACTTTGAGAATCTGACTTATGCTTCCTGAGATAGGAAGGGACCAGATACCCCATCAGCGAGCTGATATGTGTTAACAATTAATTAATTTTATCAGTTTGTGAAGATTAAAACACTGTAGAGATTTATGTGGAAAGTTAAAAGTTTCTTGTAGTCAGTCATATACACCAGAGATAGGAGTGACAAGGAAGGCCAGGGCTTGGTGTGTATTCTCTGAACATGGAATGACGCCCTTACTTACTACTCAAGCGAATGGTTGGCTTCTGCTTTCGGTACTGCAACTGCGTCAGCCCAGGGGACCTGGGAGAGGCATGCACCCCAGATGACATCCATTCGTGAGCTTGAGACAGCGAGTGGCAAGAGTTCATGTAAGAAGGCAAAGGTTACCTCATTGTAATGGAGCCTGGAGCTTGGTCATTAAAGTTGGGATAGTGGGCCAGTGAGAAAGGCTCACTGAGAGTTTGCAGCACAAGCCTGGCCACTTAGAAAAGATCTGACTCAACCAAGTCGTCTTCACACACGTATGGTCAGCATGTTCCCTAGCATGGGGCCCTGGCAGACCTTCACTTTGGCAGCGCTCCTTGAACCCCGGGGGCTGGAGCTGAAGGACAGAGGCAGGCCCAGGGACATCTCTGGGAACACGAATCCCCATTTTTTTTTTTGTGATCATTTATGCTTTTCTCCTCTTAGGTTGTACCCCAGAATCACAGGTTGGCCAAGAAGTTAAGTTTTAAGTCCATATTAAAATCATCCAGTGCTCTTTCACTAAAGCAGTCACTTGTTAGATCTTGCAGAGACTGTTTAGAACACGACTAGAAGAACAGGGACAGGGACAGGGACAGGCCTCCGGGGTGGGATTGGCTAAGTAACTTAGTAAAGGTCATTTTTAAATGCTTGCCTGGCGCAGCACCCAATGAAGCAGAAATAGCTGTGGACAGACCACCACGATTTTCTTATGAAGTTCAATGCTTTTCTTCAGTTTTGAATTTTGAGCCCAACCCTGCTTCAACCCACTCGGCCTGTGCATGCTCTGCCCCTACAACACACAGGGTTTTATATGTTCAGAGGACATCAAGAAGGGCTGTTCTTCCCCCAGGTTGGAGTACAGACAAGCTGACTGACCCTATTGGGCCAAGGTTCCTAGATGCCTGGTCAGCTAGCCCTGTGTAGTTACGGTAAAGCCACGCAGACGATTCCTACCTGAGAGGAAGCAGTTTTTACCCTGATTGGACCTCCACAGGCAAGAGGAGCGCAAAGGATACTTACTTTCCCTTGGGGACTGGCACCCACCAGGCTGAGCAATGATGTCAATGTTCCGGGGCCCCAGTTTTCTTACAATAACTTGGAAGACAAGTGTTCCCCTTCCTCTTGACTCTCCCTGGCATGTCTTTATCCCTTGCAAAAGGTCTCTATCAGGAACACCTTCCCACACATTTTTAGAGCACAAACCTTGTGCTTTCTCATAAGCTTTAGGTGAGTCACACCTTGGGGCAGGAAAGTCATGGGCTAGGGCAAGTTGGTGATGAATGAATACAGTAAAGAGAAGCCACCGGGGGCTCACGGAGCAGGGCCCAGGAGAGGCAGTGACAGACCTAGCCAATCAGTCCCAGGACCCTTTTAAAGTCACTTTTGTGGGTGCCAATTTGGAGAATCCTCTTTGGAGAAGACACACAGTTACCAGAGGGTAAGAAGCAGTGGTGGTGGACAGTGGGCTGCAGCCCCCGAGGGCAAACCCCAACATCTATGCACATTTGTGAACCTCACAGAAAAACCCAGATTACCCCCCCTCCCCCAGGAAACCTGGCAAGGGAAGAATACATCCAGAAACATTCCCAGTGTGTTAAGAAATATTAGTTTTATTTAACCAGTTTTCACAGCTGAATATTTATTCTATAAAAACTTTACAGAGTGTACAGTTTATATATAGTTCAAACTACTGAACAAAAGAGTAGGTCCCAGATGCAAAAATACTGTACCAATCCATCCAAGGTAAAGACAGATTTACACACTGCACAGCGCTCCACACGGCTGGGGAGGCGTCAGTTCTGAGTATAAACTTCAAAACTGTACAAAAATAAGGTTTCGATTTTATTTCAATCTTCATACATTCAATATGATTGCAAGTCTAGAAGCCTAAGGAGTAATAGGCGCCTGTGGTCAGGAACCAGTCCCCACACCACGGGGTGCTCGTGAACACGATACCGTGTGTGCAGTATACGGCTGACATAAAAGCAGAGACCGCCAACAATAAATGTCAAATATAAGGTAGTTCTTCTCTGTTTTGAAAGGAGTTTCTGTACTTAATAGTGTGCCAAGAGAATTTTAAATTAAATAAAATATATTCTAAGTGAACCTAAAAATTACACTTTATAAACATAAAAAATACTTTTTTTGGTGTAATACATCAATCATATCTGCAGATAGACAAACAAAATTATGCAAAGTAGTATTTCTCACCCAGCCACAAGAAGCACTTATGTAGTTATTTTCCAAAAGGGTCAGAAAAAATTATTTAAACTCATTAATGCTAATTTGTAACTTAGCAAGTAACACTCGAGCTCCGGAGTAACTCATCCGCTTTCTCCAGAGACACTGACTTCCTCATGCTAGCTGGGTAAGAAAGGGGGCGTGTTCAGAAAGGGAGAATCTGAGGGCATCTCAGCATGAACCCACAGCCCATGTGGGATTTCCCATCAGCGATGCTTTTCCTACAAGGTCGGTCTTGTTTTCGGCATTGAGGTACTTACACACCCCCTACCCCTAGATGCGGGAACGTGTTTCAGACATTTCCGCACCTGTTTCAGCAGAGGGAGGAAGCTGAGGCTGGCTAGTGACTCTTTAGGGTTTGTAATCTAGATTAAAAAAAAAAAAAAAAAAAAAAAAGTAAAACAAACATTATTCCAAGCTCTTCTGTCACCCAAAATGAAAACATATTACCTTTTAAAAACAACAACAACAACAACAATAACAAAAAAACCCCACAACTAGTTTACAGGAAAATTAGAGCTTCCAAGAGCAGCCTAGTGCTCAATTACATTTTTAACTTGTGTATACATGAGTATAAAATAAAGACGTTTGGACAAAGAAGCTTTGTAGTTATTTTAAAGTTACAGTACTTAAAAACTCCTCGAAATAAATAGCTTGGATGTTTCCAGTCCTGCTTTCAAGCATGAGCTACTGTTGAGGAGGACTGTGGTACTGGGAGCCACCGGGTCGGCCTGCCAATCAAAACTCATCGATTTTCCTCTGCAAGTACTTTAACATGGAGTCCATTCCCTGGGCGGAGCCCCAGATCTTCTTCAGCACTTCACACTCTCTCTCGTTGGCCTGTTCCAGCTCCATCTTCATGTTGCAGCGCACCAGGGCTTTGGATTCCTCCAGCACCTGCAGCAGTGACAAACAGGAGGTTGGTCACTTATCTTTACCTATCAGTTCTGTCACAGCTTAGTACACTTAGCCCTCTGTATCCATGAGTTCCACATCCCTGGACTGAAATATGCAGAAAAAAAAAAACAACAATGTTTATACTGACTATGCAGACACTATTTCTCATCTCGAAATCTAGCACAGCCTTTGCTCACACAGCACTACGCTGCACCAGGCACCATCCACAGAGACAACTCGGGAGTGCAGGCAGAGGCGCACGTAGAGTGTAAGCAGGCCACGCTGTGCAAGGGACTTCAGCACCTGTATGCAGATCCTCTAACCACGGTGGAGGGATGGATCTCGGGCACAGAGGGATGTCAGGATATTTAACACTGGAACCGGGAACCTGAAATGGCTTATGATTTCCAAGGGAAGTGGTTTGTTTCGCTGAAGTGGACATCCACGCTACTGAGGCTCCGTGAAAACCCCTAAAGTGCTTTCAGATGCGATTTCATAAAGAGAGCACAGCTTGGTTTCGACTATGATGGCTGCTCCTGTGTCTGCACACATTTCATACACTGCATCATTGGATGCAGTGCACGTTGGAAGACTCATGTAGCACATCTACTGAACAGAAAAACCAAGCCTACACCTATGTGTACCTAAGCATGTGCCTGCATGAAGGGACTTTGCAGACAGTAAGAAATGGCTAACACTGGGCGTGGTAGCCCTGCGTTAGGTATCTGAAGTACTAAATGTCAGGCTGGTGTCCACTTCCGCAGGGAAGACCAGCTGAAAAGACCTGGAATACGGCGCGACTCTAATTTCCATGGAGGGGAAGGGATTTGTTCATCATTTTTAAAAAAACAGAATAATAGATTTTGACGTACAACTGGGTTACACGAGACCAGCTCCTTGATGCGAACCATGACTTCCTGGGTGAAGGTCCCTGGCCAAAACACCTGGGAGACCAGGCCCTTGCCGCACGCCTCCTGTGCCGTCAGCTTCCGCCCACTGAGTAGCATTTCATTTGCCTGAAGGGAGAAAGAGTTGACAGGATGTGAAACACGAGGGGGGGGGTGGGCTGAGAAGATGTCTTGGAAATTCAGCCCTCAGAAAATTTCAGGTGAGGACAGATTGTTGAAGATGTCAGAATCTGCCTCATATCCTCTAGTGGCCGCTAAGAACGGAACATGGACAAGCCACGACCAAATGGGTGGATGGAGAGAGTAACACTGTGGGCCAGTTTAAAAAAAAAAAAATATATATATATATATATATATATATATCTCTTTCTTCATGATGAAATTCAGAGTCACATGGGCTTGGAGGAAACCTAAAGTAGAGGCCATTTTGTGGTAAGTCTGAGGTTGCTGGTGTAACTTCCTTTTTCACACAAGTGAACTCATCTAAAATGCAACCTGGGTACTTGAGCTACTACCAAGAGTAAGGAACTGAACCCAACATAAAACTCCCTGTATTCCACATACAGCCAGCAGATGCCCTCTAGACAATGCTCTGAAGACAGTGGCATGTCACTGCCAAAGGGATCACACCTTAAGAAGCCACACTCTGGTCATATGTGCTTCTGTTACTGTCATTCATTCTAAAAGGTCCTCAGTTACAAAACTGACTGGAGAAAATGAATGTAACTTTGTTTTTAAAAGGGACAGAAGTGGATTTGAGGCCACTGTTCAAGTCCCGGCTTATGGACCTGGGCATCACTAACGACAGGCTCACAGTGGCCGAGGCAGGCTAAGACAGAGAGGATTTGCCCAACAGACTGTACCGGGTAGCAGCTGATGTGACCAGACCGGACTGTGGCTTGTCCTTGCTGAGACCCCAATGGTCCTAATGACCTGATCGTAAACTTCTCAGGCCCAAGTAAAACACACATTGGGCGACTCTCTTTCAGAGGCAAAAATTATGAAGAGGCCCTCTGGTAATCAATGTAACCTTTAGATCACACTGAGTATGAGTCTTTCACAGAGTGCCCGACACACTGGAGATCAAGTGTACAGCAGACTCACTGTCCTTCGACCACGACAGATACTGTGAATGTGTGTGTGTATGTGTGTATTATGCACACTCCTCAGAAGAGTCTGCAAGGTTTTGAGTGCATCATCCAAAGTGTAGACAGCCATTTGTGCTCAGTCTTGCACAAGCTCACAAGCCTGGGACGTTCTCTGAAAGGATAGGACAGCCCCTGTTGGTGAAATGACAACCCATAAAAACCTTGATTTGACCTTGTTTTGGTAGTTAAGATAATTTCTTCACAGGAATACACCCAAGGGAGACGAGAAAGGAATGCCCTGCCCCCACTCCAGTCACACACAGTGGGAGGAGCTGCAGTGCACCAGGAACGTTCTTTCCGAGACTGAGCTTCTTTGGTGACAACACCCCCAGTCACACTTGTGCCCTCTAGGCAGCAGATACTAATGAACTTGGCCTTCCCTGGCTCTCCTGTGGTCTTCATCGTTCTCATTCTCTCTTCCCCCACTTTGAGACAAAGAGCAGACCAGCCTTGAATTCACGAGCCTCCTACCCCATCTCCTAACACATCCTTCTTCATACATGCCACTTTCTGCTCCCAGCCCACCACACTGCTTCCTTTCTGTGTCCATCTCTTTTCTTTGGGTTTCCTGTTAGGAACAATTGTCTTTCCTCTGGCCTACACACTGTCTTGGTGGCTTGTCTCCCTTCTCCTGGCCTGCCTAGCTCAACACACACTTGTTACTGTACAGTCTTTTATCGTCTGTGTTTTCACCCCTCATTTTACATGTTTGGGATGTGCAGGACAATGAGAGACATTTTAAATTTTTTTTCAAGGATGTTAACAGACAAGACTGATTCAAGACTGCTAATGCATCCTTTAAACAGCACCAAGTCTGTTTAAGACACAACCAACAAATCACAATAACTCCAACCCCTACCAACCAACAAAACTCATTAAGAAAAACCAGACAGAGCTTCACCCTACCATTCTGCAAGGTCTTAAAATGGGAAGCTTTAAAGGTGTGGGGAGGAAGGAGGGCAGGTCACACTGCCTCCAGATGTAAAGAGATAGTCAGGACTGCTCTTGTGCGGGTGAACTTGGGGTTTGAAATGAGTCCTTGGCTTGACAGACACACCTTCCGCTATACACACGAGCAGGACCTGGTAGTGTTTAAGCCTGGGCCATCCTTTGTGTTCCCCTTAGCAAAGGCTACCCAAAGTGCCAACTGCTGTGACTGAACCTGAATACACAGGTGTGTGTATGTGTGCGGATTCTTGCAATGGAACAGTGACGAGGTGTATGGTGCACCCGAGGTACTCTATAGGTGTCTGCTGCTGCGGGCTCACGCCACACCCACCAGCAGCTGGGCAGGTAAGTGTCTGGCCCTGTGGGACAGTGAGGAAGGCTCACACAGCTTGTCACTGTAGGTCATTCTCTCCTGACAACGGTATTCCTTCAGTTAACACTCCTGGTAGAACTTACTCACACCACTAGGGAAAGCCACACTTGTCCCACCCAGGCTTGTCTCTGGCTCTGAAAATTCAAATGCCACTAAAGAAAGTGTATCATTTTAGCAGTTACTTTCAACGAGAGCTGTCACAATACACGTCACCTCAACAGCATTCAGTTACTCGCTAAAGAGGCTTTAGTCAGATACTCTGCTCACAGGCAGGAATTAACCTGTGTGTGGCAGGCTCTCAGCAGGTTTTGGGGACATCCTGGGCTCAGTGAGTGTTTGGGGTGCAGTCCTTTGTTGGAGGATGTGGAGTGCCACCACTGACTTCTAATGGCTAGCATGGCTTCAATTGTGGAGTCCTGAAATGTCTTTAGCCATGGCTATATGGTCGATGTGGCCACAGTGAGAATAGCTATGCCATCAGATTCCAGGTTGAGACAAAGAGCAATTACTGGTCAGGACTCATCTGCCAAGGAAACTACCCACCAAAGAGTCGGAATTCATATGGACTGACTTCAAGACATTTGGGGAAATTTCCAAGGCTAAGAATTCTTTAAACTTTAAAATTACATTTTTTTGTTGTATATGTTTGTTGTTGTGTATGAGAGAGAGAGAGAGAGAGAGAGAGAGAGAGAGAGAGAGAGAGAGAAAGAACACATGTATGCTGCAATGTATTGCTCTGAGAGCAGCAGACAACTTTCAGGAGTTGGTTTTCTTCCACACGGCAATCCCCAGGATAGCACTCAGGCACACCTGCTGAGCCATCTCATTGGCCTAGGGCTGATGAATTCTTGAGATCTCCACAGTGACAGCATCTGGCTCAAGGCTCTAAAACAGCACCTGCTGAGCGGTATATGCCTAAGATTGTCCAATACTTCCATCAGATGGGCCCTCTGTGCGCAGCCCCATCTCCTGTCTACACAGAGCATACAGTACAGGGAGATGGCACTGTCAGATTTTCAATTTCAGCTAAGTAGGTAGGTGATAAGGATTCTTTAATGCCCAAATTAAAAATAACTCTTGTCAAATGATGTATTTTAGTACCTGCTAACAATGAACCTAAAACTGACTTTATTGGTAATGAATGACCTGTGATTTTTAATCTTGATGGGATTTAGAATCACCATGGAAACAAATGTCTATGAGGGATTTGCTAGTTTACTGTCAGGTAGAGTCAGATGATCCCTGGAATGGGATCCTGCAGGGAATAAAATCGAGGAGGAGAGCTCTCTACATTCAATGAGGCTGGTCTGGTAAGCTCCCCTGCCACGATGGACAGCACCCTCACCTGCGATTGGAAACAAACCTGCCCTTAAGTTGATGTGTCATGTGTCTCGTTCCAGCGATACAGAAAATAACTAATACAGGAAAGTAAGCCTGGGGGATCAAGAGTGGCTTTGCTACTGTGATAACACTGATCATGTGGTTAGACTTTGGGCCAGAAAATCCCTCGAAAGCTGTGAAGAGGACACTTACTCTGGTAGAATTTAGAAGACCAGAGCGATGAGAGAAAACGGATGGTAGAGGCTTGGCTCCCTCACTGAAGAACAGAAAGTCTATAGGGAACTGGGAATCTGTATGCATTCCCCTCACAGGCTAAGAATCCAAGTGAGGCTGAATACAGAATGGACCCCTCTGTTTGGTGGAGGAAATATCAAGACAGGACAGCACTCTGGTGCGTGGCGAAGGTACTGCTCACTGATCTCATCCAGGTCCATAGAGAGCAGGAGGTAGAGCAGAAACATCACGAAAAAATATATAGGCCCACAGGGAAAAGGATGCTGAGTGAGTGTAAAGATAACACAGAAGGCAGATGCAACTGTTAAAGGGAAATGGCACCCTCGAGTCCTTTCCGTGGCTGCCACACAGCTAAGGCACAGGGGACGCTAAAGCTTTGGTTCACCGGGACCAGTCTCCACCGCCAAGGGCTGGAGTAAGCAGAACTTGGTACCATTGTTCATAAAGCACTTGACTTTGCAGGTGTGAAGATACTAGACAGACAGGTTCATGGAATCTGCTGCACGGTTCCATAGACAGGCAATGTTCGGCAGGATTCGAGGCGCTGAAAGGCTACCCCATGGATCTGAATATAAAGTTCGAAGTTGTAATAGTGATTCTGGGATGTAGGAGATGGGAGATGGCAGGATCAGGAAGCTATATGTGCTGCAGGCAGTAGAGTTTGGGGGTCAGGTAATCCCTCAAGATCCTTTTGTAGCCCAGACAAGTCTATTATCAGTCCCAGATGACAGATGTGGGACAGATAAAGGACTTGGTGTTTGATCTACTAAATTTAGTTCAGTCATATGCCTTCACCGTTCCCTGTTGGAATGTATTTATTTTGTACTATTGTATACTGGAAGTATGTAATTCTTTTATAGTGTAAGAGAGTACCTTGAATTTAAGATTAGACTTGGGGCTTTTAAAGGGCTGGGACTGCTAAAAGACTATAAGAGCTACATTTTGCATTATGAGATGGCCAGAAGACATGGGCTGGAAGGTTATAGCTCAAAAGTTTTAATTTCTTGTCAACTTGGGTTTATGTTGGCTAACACTGATTGTCAATGGGATTTAGAATCACCATGAAGCAAACTTGGACAAGTCTGTAAGGGAGTTTCAAAGGACCCACCTTAATTAAATGTGGGTTGCATCACTCTGTTTACTAGGGTCCTAGAGAGGAACTGAAGCAGCAAAATTCACTTCTCTCCACTGATGGCAGATGCAATGTGATTAGCTGCCTCAAGTTCCTGCTGCCACAACTGACAGCTGTGAGCCAAATAATTCCTTCCATAAAATGCTTTTGTCAGTTACTTTGTCCCAGCAATCCATGAATTACAGATCCGCTGAGGCTGCTGGAGGGCTTATGACATCACGGACTTGGGAGTTCTCCCAGGACACAAATTCACTCCCTGGCAAGTTCCCTGGGTAACAGTTTGCCCTTGCTCTTTGGATGTCTCTAAGGAAGAGAAGGTGGTCCCAGGCTCTATGAAGGTGGCAGACCAAAAACTGCTGTTGATGATCACGGAAGAAAAGGGACAAGATGCCATGTAGGTTATGGTGAATGGCAGGAAGGTCGCACTTCAGCCCTGGTATTCTGGAGCAAGAATGGGCCATTCTTAGCAGCAAAGGATGCTGGGGACATCAAATGATTACACTGGAAATGTATACCAGGCCCATACATAGAAAATGCCCACAAAACTGTGGTCATCTAAAGTGGCAGAGAAGAAGGAAGTCTAGGTTAGGATAATATGTGTCTGTAGCAGCTATGTGGCCTTGATGAACAGCCAGGAGCCTGAAGACTGGGGAGAAGGGTGTGTAGGGTAGGGATGTGTAAAGGAGAGAAGGGAGGAATGAATGAGAAAGAATGCAACCTGCAGTATCAGATCCATATTCAATAAGGATGGCAATGAATTGGGTGCAACTAACACTGGGCAGTCTTGGTTGCTGGCCATGGTGGTCCTGGTACTATATCCATGATCTGAGGGATGGAGCATCTCACCAGTGACCCCAAAAAGATAGCATGTGACTTTGCTATAGCATGTGACTTTGCTATTGTAGCTTGACTGTCAAAGCTGAGGTACTTGCATGGAATCATTCCCAAGGATACGGGTAATGACCTGATGGTCCAGTGAGAACTAATGGACTTGGCCTGAACCAGACCATAGGTCCCTAGGCTTTATCAGTTTAGATAAGAGAGTTCCCCTTCCCCTACATCTTCCTACATGCAGGCTGCATCTTCAGATGATAAAACACAGGAAATTACTAGGCTTTATTATAAATGGTACTGATCTTGCTAGCTTCCTCACTGATGGTTTTTTTCTATGAACCCAGGAGCCCACTCAGGGCCCTGCCCTATCTTTTACCATCTCCTATGTCCCTGCTGCTTCTGAGAAACATTGCTCAGCAAGTACCTGAGGCTTATACATGGACTCTATCAAGTGCTATGTGATCCGACCACAGCAGGAGCCCTCACTGGGGATGTGCATGGCCAGCAAACATGTGCTTCTTGTTGATGATGTTCTTTGGCAGAGGGTCCGCAGTGTGAAGCTGTGGTTGCCTCTGCATTTTCTGGGGTATTCTGAGGTCCATGTATGCTGTTTATAGGTTGACTGCTGTATGGGAGCACTTGCTAGGCCTTTCCACCACAACCAACAGAGGAAGCACCCATCCTTTCCCTTCTTTGTAACGCTTGGTGGCTCTGATAGAAGCTTCTTATTGTCTAATCTCCCTCATCAAGATATCTCTTCCAGGAAGAGGCACTTGGAGATGTTCCTTCCTTCAACTGGGTAGGAGTTGGGTCTCAGGGGCACAGACCACAAGTGGTTGTGATCACTTCCAACAAAAGTCTGTTACCCCACTTGGGAGTGGTGCTGTCGGCAGATGGCTGCCAGCTCCTCAGGGAATGCATTAGTTCTGTCATTGTGTTCATGGGTAACACTCTTCCTGTGAGGCCCACACACAGTGATAATGGACATGAAGCAGCCATGCAAGCCCACAGGCAGGGTATGCTGCAGAGCTGTGTATGTGTCTCAACAGCTCTCTACCAGGCACTCGCTATCGGAAACTTCCTGCAGAAGTCACCTGAGGAGAACCCCATCCATGACATTACTTTCTGTCTTAGTTCAAGTCTGTATCTGCTTGTCAAAACACAAGCTACAATATAAGCATTAATGAGTACAGATGGATTTGTTTAAACAGTTTGAAAAAAGGAAAACCACAGAAGCGGGGAAACCCTTTGCTTTCCTATGCACGCTGCGCCCCCTGAAGTGAAGGATTTTGGATGGAGAGTGGATACCAGTGTTAACCACGCAGAGCCGTAAGCTCCTAGGGAATGGTGCACAACAAACAGCACAGAGTTCGTGGCATTTCATGAAGCAAACCGAACTGTTTGTATAGCTGGTATGGGAAGGCCCCACAGAATGGCACACTACATACATCATGTACAACAACAACCAAGCTAGATCTCCTCAGGACGGCTTCTAGAATGAGTTTGTTTTAAATGGTACTCACAGATGCTCCTCCCATAATCTTGGGAAACATAACGGTAGAGCAGCCATCTGGACTCTGTCCGAAGGTGGTATAGGGTGTTTGAAACCAAGCTTTTTCGTTAGCCCAAACCACATCACAAAGAGGCAATATGGATGCTCCTAGTCCAATGGCTGGGCCATTAACTGCTACAATAATAGGCTTCTTAAACTGAATGAAAGTATTCACGAAGTTTCTAAAATGAAAAATAAATGGGGAATTACTGAAAACATTGCATAATTTGAGCAGATGAAAAAAGTCTATCATGGAATTCAATTTACCAAGATGTAAACTCTACGAAAATCATTAAGAGATGAGATTTGCTTAAGGTGCTCTCTCAAGCTGTGGGCCATGGGTTTATTTGCTGTATGCTGTATGTACGGCTTAAAAACAGCCTGGCAGAAAGGCGCTGCCACAAAGTCTGGGCCTGTAGTTGGTAGGGCTTTCTACCCAGTACATCTTGCTGGAGTCCAACCGCATTTCAGGGCTCATGACCAACCAAGGAGTGATTCTGACGAAGTTTGGTTTGGGACACACCAAGAATGTCTGAAGTTGAGTGAACAATAGTGGGCTAGGAATCAGAAAGCGTGGGGTCAGACCCAGCCCTGGTACGTGACTTCTGACCATGGTTAGCTGGCAATAACGTGAATTTATCCTGAACTACACTGAGTGACTGCCGGGAGATAGAGACTGGGTGGTTTGAGACACCGGACTGGCAAAGGAGATCCGACTGCAGCAGGAGCTCAAAGGACAGCAGTGCCCTTACTGCGCAAGTGCATGCCCAGTAAACAGAGCCAATGCTACCTGAGGGCTTGCGTCAGGCTCAGGATGGAAAAGCAAGTCAGTTTTCGGATGGGGAAAAACACCTGGAAGCTGGCTATGTGTTCGGAGATGGCTCCTTGTTACGATTTAACATGGTGGAGCAAAGGCAAAGAACCAAATGTAGACCGGAGTCCCTCGCAGGCAGGATGAGCCATAATGGAAGGTCCTAGAGCTATTCATGACTGGATTCTAAACCTGGGCCTAACTCTTAGCACTGTAAAGAGCCAACAAAGTGTTTTCCATAACTCAACAATTTAAAACACTGGAGCAGTGAGCTCACATCTCTGAAAATCATAATACCAGTAGTTTAGGTTGTCCCTAAGCCTAGGGAGGTGACCCAACGAAGGACTGCAGAGTTCAGCAGCTTGCCACCAGGCTGCCTCCAGGCTGAGCAGAAGATATTCAAAGTTTATGGGATTTCTGACTTGACAAGAATTAAGTCATTCAAATAAATGGTCTGCACTAAGGGTTCCTAGATGAGAAAGCCCGAGGAGCCGTTAGAAAGACCACAGTGGGGCTTGCTATAGGAAGAGAGCCAGGCAACCTCTGAGCAGGCTGGTGCTGCAGGCACAATCTTATTGCCTTCTGGGGATTGAGGGTCAGTAACCTGGGTTGGGACTCCACGGCCTATGCTGTCCCTGACACCTTTTGGAAAGGTGACTGCTAAAATCGTGGTTTCCATGACACGGAGCAGATATTCTTACAATATGTACTCCACATACCGAGAGCGCCGCCATAGTGCCGAGATCTAGAAACCACAACGGGATGGTAATTAATGTGAAAAGAATGATCCGAATGGTAAAATAATTCTACAGAGAAATAATATAAGGATTTATAGTTTGTTTAATACTGCTATACCAGTTTACATTAAAAAAAAAAAACCTGTTTCTGAAGTCTTTGTTTGTTTGTTTCTAAAGTCTTATGGGGAAAAAAAAATCTTAAGACTTTATTGTTGCTTGGAGTAACTTCAGCTGAAATGATGGCTCTTTCTGGAAGGGTCAGAATTCTAGTCTGGAACGCTTTCCCCTTTTTATCGGGAACTAACCGCTCTGATGTGTCAACTGAGATAACAGATAGAGACAAAGGCCACACAGAAAATCCCAAAATCTGACAGCATCCTTTCTAGCACAAACTTCTCAGGGCCGTGAAGGATTAGTCTTGCGAGCATCAAGTCAAGATACAATGCTCCCTAAGGGGAGGCACTGACTCTCCTCAGGCCAGGGCCCCTGAAGAGCCAGTGTCAGAGGAAGGAGCTGCCTATTTCTTTTGGAAAGACTTGGCATTAAGCAAAATTCCTGCTGGGAAGAACATTTACTAATTTGGTATCAAAACGCTAGATAATCTCACATAAGGCTGGGGGCTGTTTGGACAAAGTGGAGCAATGAGGATCTAGAATTGTTACCAGACAATTTGCTGCCCTTATTCAGCTGAGTTAAACAGAAGAAGAGGTGCCAGCTGTGAGTAGACTCCCGGTCCTTGAGCCTTTATTTTTAGTGTCCTGGACACTTCATTATAACACATCTGCAAAGTGGCTAGCACCAGCAAGGTGTGACAATGGACAACCAGTGTTTAACTCAATCTTCCCCGGTCTCATTTTTACAAACTCACAACGAAGTCCCTTTGCCTCACAGTTTTAAGGGATCTGAGACAAGGGATACCACAGAAGCAAATACACACGAGCTAACTGAATGTGGCGTGACTCACTGTTTACTTGACCTGCTAAAGTATAGCAAGAAAAACTCCTATCAACAAGAATGTATTTGCTTCAAGACACAGGTATGTTTTGCTGAAGTAGGATTTGGCTGTTTATGACAGACATGTGGAGGGTGGAAAACAAAAAGAAAATAAACATTTAAAATTACTTAATACGTTTAGGAAATGAGATTATTTGAATCTGTCTCAATGCTTTTCTTTCTGTTTTTCTAATCCCAACAGCTGCTGTCCAGTGTAACTCAACACTGGAGGGAGAGAGCCTCAGGAAGATTCACATGAGGAGCTCAAGGAAAGTGCACCTGGAAAAAGGAGCCAAACTTTGAGACACTGGCTGGTGAGCTCTATATTTTTAATTTAATTTATTTAATTTTTTTTAAAACCTGGGCAAGGGCTATTAGAACATATACTTTTTTGTTAGTTTTTATTTAATTTCTACTGGGCCAGGGCTATCAGAGCACACATTTTTCTGTGTAGATCCAATGTGAACACATGGAAAAATACTCAAAGCTGCCATATTTGGGTAAAAATCAATCTCAAGTTCATGCCCACTGATCCCAAATGGAGGCCAAGTGTGAGGAACACCTAAAGTTGTCTTGGAGCAGAGCCTCAGTGGCACAGCTGGTAAGTGTGTCATACCGCTATACAGTTGTTTCATAGGTACTGACAATCTGTCAGGGACTTAGGCACATTAAGCAAACAACTTAATTTCCAACTGAAAAAGAAGAATGTGCCACCTACTACTATACCACAAGCCTGAAAAATATTTAGGAGATCAAAAATTCTGAATATTTAGTAATATTATACAATTTCAAAATTCTGAGGAAAAAACTGATCAGGCTATGATCACACTCAGAAAGACAGCCAGCAGGCACAGTCAATCCTTTTACACTGCAACAGGATACTTGTGCAAGTTTCGTGTCTGAGAACTATACAATGAAGTTCTTAAAAAAAACTAAGTTTTAAGTAAGCTTATGATTTTGCGCTGGTCACATTCACAGCTATCCTTGGCTGCCTGCGTGTAGCCCACGGGTTGGATGCTCTTAGAACAGAAGGTGGGGAGCCTCCTTCATCCAGGTGTCTGTTAATTTTGAAAGTGATGAAGGTTACGTAAGGCCAAAGCGATGCCTCGTAATTCCAGGGCCTGGAAGCAGTATCTGTGAGAACCATTTGGGGGATCTGTCATACTCCAGAGGCTCCAACACAGAAAACTGAACAAAACCCCACTCCACCCTGTGTGTGTCGCCTGGGGGCGTAGAGGAGACCAGGAGTGCCATGGGGTAACGCTGAGTTGTAACCTTTCAGAATCTCAGCTCCAGCTCTACAAGGACCTGGGAGTTTGAGAGAAGGTCCAAACTACTTTACTGCACCTGCACACCTGCCAGTCTTTCAATTTTCGATCTGCTAAAATGAGAAAGGTAGACACAAAAGGGTCCCAGGGGCTCACTTGAGGACAATGTCCTTCTAGAGAAGTGGGCAGGGAAATAGAGACCTTCCGGGTTGGTGGATGGCCTCACAAACCAAACTCACCTCTAAAAAATTAAGACACTCTTACTTTTAGCTGCAGTGGTCAGCAAGGTAAAGGAAATGTGCTTTGCTTACATCGAGATGTGAAGGGTCTAAGGATGGCTTCTGAACTATTAGGATACAGTGAAAATACCAACCGGGGGAATGGATGTAGCTCCACATTGGTAATGTGACATTAAACAACAACAACAACAACAACAACAAAACTAAAAGAAATTGCCAAGTAACAGAATCCAAAACTAAATTTGTATTACTTGTACGGACATAGATTAAAATGCTTAGGTTGAGAAGGGCATGTTGATTATGCTGTAGACTTGAAAACTTTTGAGAAAGTGGATTTCAAGCCAGGCATGCTAGTGGCCTGGATATAATCGCAGGACTTGGCAGGCTGAAGCAGGATTCAGCAAGACCCTGTCTCAAAAAAAAAGAAAATTTTTTTTTCTTCAAGTTCTCATCACAGAAGTGTGAGGGACAACTCAGGTGATCTAGCCACTTTACAATGTACTTGTCTGAAAATACAGCTTTTAATCATCATTTAAAAAATTAAAAATATTTACAACAGGCTGGAAACACATGCAACTAAATAGTACATTTTCTGGATGAGTATAAGAAAATGGGACTTTTAATTGCATTATTTACTTTTCTGTGTAGTTGGAAGGAAATTGGGGAGAACATTATGAAAGAACCACATTCACCGTGTGATCTTATGGAACTGTCTGTCACAAAGCTGGACAGCTTGCGAGCACGGCCATCGGCATGCTATTGTTTGAGAGACAATATACAGCACAGATACACAGCAGGCTAAATCATCACAGCAGGCCCCAAATTCCGAGCTCAAGCCAGGCCTGAATTCAGTGACCTGTGCAAGGGAGGTATCATTGCCTATTAATCTTGCTACGTGCCTTTCAGAAGACATGTACACTTTCCATGAGGCTTGTTCTCTCAAAGACCCTCTGGACCCCAGTGGCTGGCTGGAAACCCCCATTTGTACATACCTGATAGCATCTGCCATCTTAGTGCTTTCTCTCTTCCTGTCGTCTGTGAGGCGCCGTATAAAATAAATAAAGTCCAGACCACAACAGAAGACGCTGCCCACAGCGCTGAGCAGCACCAGCTTACTGTCGTCGGCCGCGGCTGTGCTCAGGGCGCTCTGAACTTCTTTCATCACCTGGAAGTCACCACAAACCCAAGTGGTCAAGAGCACTCTGGGCACAGAATCCTACAAAGCATTTTTTTTTTTTTTTTTTAAACAAAGCACTCCTTAATGGGACAGTTCAGGTCTGAAATCAACGCACCTCCATGTTGATGTGGTTTGCCTCACCCACTGTGACTGTAAACACTGAGCACGCTTCATGTTTTCTATAACCAGGGGTTACGGTGCCAGAGATGAAGCAGAAATACAAGTACACGGCAAATTATAAACATCAGTGGCCTGGTTGGTCCACACCCACCGTGGGCGGATCTCAGCAGACAAGGCAAGCCACACAGGTATCTTCTGGAATTTCTTGTTTGGACAGCAGGTGGCATATTCAGCCAGTTTCAAGAAAGGAGTTTGGTTCTGGGGTTTGGGCTGTTCTTCTCAGCAACCTAACACAACGAAGACACTAAAGTGCTGTGTAAGTGCGCTGAGTGGGGACGCACCACTGCGCACACGCCACTTGAGCGGACCTTCGTGAGGCATTTTAACGTAACTAACCAAGGCACCCTGCAGTCCAAAGGCCGACCAAGGAGCAGCCTTTTGTGATTCTGGCCAGATACCTACTTGCCCAAGATGTGCACGCTGGCAAAGAAGCAACCACCAGAATGCAAACCTCTGTGAGGTATAATGCAGTACAATCACACTGGATTCTAGAGCCGTCACAGAACTGGTTCCCAAACTTTGTGAGCACGTTAGTTACCTTGGGTCACTGAAAGCTCCCTCATCTATTACTACGTCCTGACAAGGACATGTGTCTGCAACAATGCTGATGGCACCCTTAAAGCAGGATGACAGCCAAGAGTCTTGAAAGGGACTAAGACCCAGGGTACTTCTATCTGGTCTGAACAAAGAACTCGTCAAGATTCTGATGTATGTGAGCTAATGCAGAGCCCATGTATATACATTTCCATGTGACTTTACGGAGGCCATAAGGTTGCTGAGCCCATGGTCTACAGATGACTTGGGGTAGGGGCTGGGGGATGAAGAGACGGAGGATGCAGCCACCACACCCCACTTTAAAGCCACAGTTCCCAAAGCAGGAGAATGGAGTGGCTGCTTAGCACCCTCCTCCTAGGATGTGTCACTGTGGCCACAAGTGTGACACAAAGCATCTGTCATATCCCCAGAAGGCTTAGAAAGATCAGGAAGAGTGTCACTCAGCAAAGCAGGCCAGGACACCAGTCTGGGGCGTGTCTCTCACCTCTGGGTTTAGAGAGTTATTCTCTGATGATTTTGTGGATAACAAAATGTGGGTGAAGCCATCTTGCTTCCTGACGACAATATCTCTGTATCTGTAGGCGCTCTCTGTCTGCCTCACACTGAAACGCAACCGCTTGTCAAAAGGCTGGTCTCTTCTGTCGTCAATAAATTTCCTTTTCCCAGCTGTCACTCCTGTAACAGACGTCTGTATGGTGGCTGTCCCATTGGCTGTTAGCGCATCCATGAACGGAGATGTACCTGCCAAGAGTTTGAAATCACAGTGGTCTGTGATGTCCTACCACCAATCACCCCCCAGCGTCACCTCTGAATTAGACAAAGATGCCCATTATAAACCCAGGACTTGGCTATTAAACAACATCACAAATTACAAGGTTTCCCAGGTTTAGTTTCACTTTTAAAGAAATCACTTTGGTTACCTAGTGTTCAAAAAGAAAAATATTGGACATGCACCCACTGAAAGAAAGTTCCAAAATCTGAGCCCTGTAAAGGATAGGACTTAGAGAGTGGCTCTCAACACTGAGAATTTGAAAAGGAAAACGAGACCGACTGGCAAAGAACCGAAGAGTTAAGGCTATCTCCTGCCTAGTCAACCAATGGTCACTGTTCTAAACCCAAGAGGGACCAAAAGAGACAGAGATGAAGCCACATGTCTTGGCAGGCCTATGGAAAAGTTGACACTGCTCCTTGTGGCATCACGGACAGCAAGAACTTCTTTTTCATGTTACCCTAGAACATACCCGTGAGAGGGCTGCCTACTGGACCCACTCTAGTTTACCAAGTCTTTTTTTTTTTTTTTTGAGACAAGTTCTCACTATGTGGCTCTGAAATCAGAGATCTTCCTGCCTCTGCTTCCCAAGTGCTAGAATTAAAGGCATGCACCATTATACCCAGCTTTCAAGCTGCTCCTTGAATCAGCACAGGTGGGATCTGTTGAAGGACAGCTCTCCTTTCCCCCAGCAACATTTCATCATGCACCACTGCTCCCCAGGGTCAACACAGATACTGTTTTTCAACCAGTCTTGGCACATGATTCTTCAACTTTTCTATGCCAGAGATCAAAGCCAGGGCCTCATGCATTCTGGGGTCTACCATTAAGTTACTGACTGACCTTCAACATGTTTTATTATAATACAGTGGACAGTCACAAAGGAAGAAATAACACCACCAGTGTTAATCTTTGGAATAAAAATCACATTCAGTCTTTCGACAGATCTAAGCAGGTTATAAATGCACACATTTCAAGAATCTAAAAAGCAGGCTGAAGAGATGGCTTAGTGGTTAAGAATACTTGTTCCTGCAGAGAACCTGAGCTCAGTTCCTAGCACCCACATGGCAGCTAACAACCATTTCTGACTACAGTTTCAGAGGCTCCTACACTCTTCTAGACTCTTCGGGCATTGGCTGCATGCACATGGTACTCGGACATAATGCTGGCAAAACAGCCATACATGCAAATAGTTAAAAAAATCTAAAAAATAAGCTAACCCTAATGCTGATTCTCCCTCCTATAACCTAAAGCTATAGCAAGAGTGCTAAAAAGCCTCCCACCCCACTGCAGAACTTCTAGTGACCTTCCAGATTCTTCATATGAAAAGAAATATGAGTCTTTCTCCTCCCCCCATTAAGAACAGGCGCTGGAATGCTAGAGACGCAGGGTCTTACATATACTGTTGTGTTTGCTTTTGTGGTGCTACCATGCAATTCACTCTCTATCAGGACACTATTTGTTCATAGGAATCGCTGTGAGCCACATATAAATTTATTTTCTCAATTCATACTGGGATAAACGCTAAGGCTCAATGGGTTAATTCTATCAACAGTGGCCAGCATCACTTCCCAGGCAGGCAAATCCAGACAACTGCGCATTTCTAGGGGATTTGTAACCCAAGTTTTTCATTCCTGAAAAGAACACCTGACGTCACCTGTCAGGCAGGATGTTGTTAAACGGCTCTGAAAGCTTTTAAGCTTCATTTTCTCTTCTGCCAGATCCTCCCCAACCAGTGCTCAAAACCTGTCCTAATAGCTCTGCCTGGAGCTCTCTCACTTGCTCTTTTCAGCACCGTTCTTTACTGGCGTGCCCACCACACCTTCTCTGGTCTACACTCACAGTTTCCACTTCTTCCTTGGCTCTCCATTCCCTGACTCATTTTAATTCAGAGTCAACAGAACCAGGTAATTCCTTGAGTACACAAAAATGGACTGTGTATGATTCTGAACTACTGAGCTCAAGTGAATAGGACAGGGGGCATTCACAGGGGATCCTAGTGGGGAGAGGCAGAGACACTGGCTTTACCAAGGATGAGCACATTCATGGGAGTATGTTCAGAAGACAGGTAGGGACATCTAGGGCTGTAGACCAGTATATGGAAACTGATGTCCATGGGTGATACCAAGACAGCACATTGGGAATAATGCAGGGGGTTTTATGATCAAGTACATTATATGTATAGCAATCCTATAACAAAACTCACTACTTTCTACAATTGGTATATACTATGTGTTTAAAGCACAAAGCTTAAAGCTAGCAATGGAAGATCACTGAAGGCTGAACAAATGCAAACAACTTGTCCCTGCCTATCCCAATTTCCTACAGCATTTGTGCCTCTCTGCTCACTCTATAGACAGTCAAGCCATGTGCTATTATACCCATTCAGGAACGTGCCCACTTCAGGACCTGTGAACACATCATTCCCCTCCCTAGAATACCTTGTCCTAGAGCTTTAAATGGCTAGCTTGTGCTGTTCATCTAGGCATCACCTGCAAGTCTTTCATATACCTACCACCTTGTCCTGCGCCCTCACCATCACCATCTACACTCCCTTTATAGGGTCCCTGAAACTTGTTTTTCATGTTAAACTTTCATATATATTTACAACTGCTACACAGGGTCAGAGCTGTATCACTACCCTATAGCCCTAGAGCTCAAACCACCCAGAGAACCTTCAGTTACTCAACAGTTACTCAGCAAAGTCCAGTTATCACAAAGCTAATCCAGAGGCAGCTGGTTCAACACCCTGGAGTAGAACTGCTGTGTAACAATGCCCCCTATACTGCAACTGATTTTAAAAGAGGGGCTCTGGAGAAAGCAAGTACACAAAGTTCCCAAGACTCAGAAAGCTCCCCCAACCTTTACGCTTCACAAGGCCCCCTCTCCTCAAGGTGAAATATGCAACAGCAACCGCTGGGGAGAGGGTACTCTGAGCTGTGGGGCTGCCTCAAGCAGTGCAGCGAGGTCCAGGAACATGGCTTTCTGGTGATGCAGTTGCCCCTGTGGTAACCCTAATAAATGCACTGGGCTCCCTTAGTCAGATGGGTGGAGGCCTCATGCTAAAGCTCTTTGTTCATGCTCCACAGTAAAATAACAAGTGTGACCAACGGCTAATGACCAAGACCCATGAAGAACTATTTTATATACCATAAACTGAAAATCCAGGGACTGGCAGGGTAGCACTTATGAAAATGTCAAAGTTGCCTCTGAGAATTAAGGGCGGACACTCCTGACCGTCACTGTCATCCCATGATTCAATAGGGAAAAATTTGTCAAGGAAACATACATATTTCCTTTTGAACACGTGTTTTCTTTTACTAACCGAGGAGCAAAAAAGATACTTCGAACATGGGTGTTTAACCCACTTAATACCCCAGCCACAAAGGGGGCAGGTTTCTAAAAATGAATGAAATGTTTCCAACTTAGGAAGGTGCTGTGCTCTCTTGTATCTGGTAGTGACTGGTGTTTTGGTGTGAATTAACAATGTTCCTACCAGACATGTTTTTGAACGCCAGGAGGCAGGAATAATACCTGCCCTTGGGTTCTGGCCACTTCTCTCAGTTTTTTGTTATACCAAGATGTGAGTAGGCTCCTTCTGCTACCATAAACCGAGTGTTTTCCATCATGCCTTTCTATTGTGATGATTGAAATCCCCCTGAAACTGTGAACCAAACTCTCCCTTCCTTAAGCTATATGGACTACGGCTCTACAAAAACAACTAGCACAACCAGCAACTAACGCAATATGCAAGCATCTGTCTCCAGACCCCGGACAGCAGGCAGGGAGGGCAGCCGTCTACCCAAACACTGATGTGCATACAGACGCTATAAGGCAGAGCACAGGGAGAGGAAGTTCTATAACTTCTGAGATTCCAGTGAGTCTTGGACCAATACCAGTCTGGATATACATAGGGAAAAATATATTAAGTCTGGTAAGAAACAACTTTTGAGATACATCAACTCCTAGAGACCCAAATTGAGTAATCTTCAGTTTATGGAGGGCTGGGAGTCTTCGGAAGGTCCCTCTACTCCCCATGACAGACGATACACGCAGAGCAAGGCACAGTCACACAGCAGCAGCACTAATCTGGTGTAAGATAAAGGATGAGTGGAACTGCACAAAGCTTACAGCAAGCCAGAACAAAGCTAACACTTCTGAAAGATATGTGACGGGACTAGAAAGATGGTTCAACCGTTAAAAGAACATACTGCCTTTGCAGAGAGTCTGAGTTTGGTTCCCACGGGCAGGTGGATCACGTTGCCTGTAACTCCAGCTCTAGGTAACCCGATGCCTCTGGTCCCCACTGGCACCTGCATTAATTACCACGCACACACGCACTCCCGAGTGCAGGCACTAAAGGCATGCACTACCACTTCTTGGCTCACAAATTTTTAAGTATATAGCAAGATCCAATGGCCTAAATTGTAAAAACCATAATATCTAGCAAACAACCCAAGGCTGACAAGAGGAGAAAAACAGGACTGATACCTGAGATTACACCACCGAACAGGAAGAGACTCCAAAATGAGAAGTGATGAGATTAACAGAAAAAGACATTTCAAATTTAATCATCTTCCATATGTAAAGAGTAAAATTGG
Source organism: Meriones unguiculatus (assembly GCF_030254825.1). NCBI lineage: Eukaryota > Metazoa > Chordata > Mammalia > Rodentia > Muridae > Meriones > Meriones unguiculatus. Next base: position 51,372,617 of record NC_083366.1, on the reverse strand, counting down.
AACAAAGACTTATGGGGGGGGGAATTCAGACATGTTAAGTCGATAGCCCACTACCGTGCTGGTCAGCCCCTAAGCACCCCAGGCAGACAATACTGATAGAGTACCATCTAATTAGTCACTGGGGGGAAAGAGGGAGGAAGTCTTGCTCAGCACAATGCTCTGGTAGCTAGGACTGTCTAACACGGATCCACACAGAAACAAGTTATAAAATGTTTTTGTTTCTAACTCCTAGATGTGTGTCATAGTTAGCTTCAGCTGTCAACTTGACAAACCTCGGAAGAGAACCTCACTTGAGGCATTGCCTACACCGGCCCGGCCTGTGGGCATATCTGTGGGGGTGCGTTTCCTTGATTGCTGGTTTATGTAGGGGGGCTCAGGCTGTAGATGAAAGGCAGCTAAGCAAACTAGGAGGAGGAAGCCAGCAAGCGGCATTCCTCTGTGGGCTCGGCTTCAGCTCCTGCTTCCAGATTCCTGCCCCAAATGCTGGCCTTGGCTGCCCTTGACCATGTGAGATGTAAGACAAACAAACCCTTTCTTCTCCAAGTTGCTTTTGGTCATGGTGCTCATTATAATGACAGAAAGCAACCTAGGACAATGTAGTTCTTGAAAATGTGTTTCTTAGAGAGGTAGAGCTAAAAGAGAAAAGAGCTGTATCTTTAGAAGAATGTGTTTTAAGATTAGAAAATATGTTTTAAAAAAGATCATGCCTCTGTGGCTCAGGGCAGATACTTTAGAGAGAAGAGCTCGTTGGTTTCCGTATTTCGGGAAAGCCAGAAGCCTACGGACCCAGGACATTTAACAAAGATCAGCTAGGATACATGTGTATCATGTGTGCGTGCACAGGCACAGGCAAATCATAAATCTGAAGACCTGGGGTGTAGAGACTGCAGACAGAACAACTCTATTTATCTTGAGAAGTCTAAGAGACAGAAAGGGAACGGTGCCTTTAACTAGAGCAGAAAATAGTAACCACTTGGAATTGTCACAAGAGAAAAAAATTCCACCTCTCCCTTTCATATCAACAACAAAATGAATAAAAATCATTTAGAATATACTGGAAATAAGGATATCTTCAAACGCTGTACTGTTTAGAAAAACACTATTTCTCAAGAAGAATCTCTGAGCAGAAACGAGACAAACAAAAGGTAACCAAGAAAAGATAACCCCAGAAGCAGCTACCTCAGCAGCACGTCTGTTCAAGTCAGTGTTCTGTGGCTACAGCAGGAAAGAACAAAGGCTGGGCTGGCGGCACAGTGCTAGCCTAGCACGCGTGAGGCCCCGGCTTCACTCTCACAGAAAGGTCTGGTTTCTCTCACGGTTATGGAGGCCTCAGGCCGTGATCAACTGGCCGTGTGTGTGTGTGTGTGTGTGTGTGTGTGTGTGTGTGTGTCTTGTGTCTGTGTCAGGGCAGCACACCTGGGTGAGGAGAGCATGTGGGGCAGGCAGTGGGGCTCACCTCATAGTCAGAAAGCAAGGAATGAGGTTCACAAGCATCTTGAGGGCAGGATCCCAATGGCCATGGCCTTGACCGTCCAGACCGGACAACACATGGGATGTTGGGGAGGGACACTGTAGCTCTGAAGTGCAGCAACTTCTAAAAGCCCACTGTGGGGTTAGGCTGTCTAAGTAACAGCTGTCACTAACAAAGGCTTCTGCAACCCAGGTGTGACAGAATGACAGAACAAAACCATACTCCGGTTCTGTGGTGCCACAACCCTGTGTCACTAACAGCTGTTTAAGAGCAAGAAAAACAAATACACATTACATATTCTAGTTAATAGAAAGCACACATTAAAATATATCGACAATAGGAAATGAATCTTGGAATAAACTTAATCTTCATGAAATACACTAAATAAGGCCATATATGGTGGCATATATGCCTTTAATCTTAGCACTCTCGGGGCAGTGGAAGGGGTAGGTAGGTCTTTGTGAGTTCTAGGCCAGCCAGGGTTATATGGTGAGTTCAGGCCCGCCAGGGCTACAGAGTGCGATCTGTCTCAAAAGCAAACAAACAAACCACAATGAATAGATGCCATCAAAATTTTGTCAAGTAATACTACAAAAGAAAACAAACAAACAAACATGATTCTAGAGAACCCTGCATACTTTTAAAACATCTTCCAATTTAAGTTCTAGTAGACTTCAAATCACTATTTCCAGCAAGGACTTAACAGAAAGACAGAGCGATTTTTCAGAGAAATTAAATTAGTTACATAAAACTACGTATAATACATGGGTTCTAGTACAAGAAAACAGAACCAGTTTAGATCAGGAGACAAATACAACAAATCATTTAGCTTGCCCTGGACCATGCAATAAATGTGAATGAAAAAACCAAAGATGTTTGTTTTCCTAAAAACGAGCTGTATCTAATGAAAAATAATGCGACATGGATTCTATGTGGAAGAGAACATTAAAGGATGGATAGCTCTGTTACACTATACTCAGGATTGTACGTTACTATGGTGTCGACACTGAAGCATAAACGCGAACTGAGTTAAGTAGAAAGACAAAAACAGACCACACACAGTCTCACAGACACAGGAGGTGTGCTGCAAAATCAAACCAAGGGATAAATCCAAGGTATGAAAGCGATCACTTGGGCAGAGAAACAAACTCCCATTTCTACCTTTACAGTAGCAATAAAGTCAGGGCACACATCTACCAACTGCACATTTCTAAGCAGTACTGTCAGATGGTCCATCAAGTTCCGCCCCAATAATTCCACTTTTAGAGGTCTACCATGTGAAAAATAGAAACTACATAGGAGCTTGTATTTTACACACACAATGTATTTAAATATCTCTACTTTTAAATTAGAAAGTTATTCTGCATGCATACATGACATTAAATGGCTGCATTTGTAATATCTCACTAATACAGTTGGTTGGTTTATGTGAACTTGACACAAACCTAGACACACCTTGAGAAGAGATCTTAATTGAAAAATTGCCTCCAACAGATTGGCATATAGGCAAGTTTGTGGGGATACTGCCTTGATTAATGATTTATATGGGAGACCTCAGCGGCAGCTGTATAAGAAAGCAAACTGAGCAGGCAGCAGGGAGCAAGTCAGTAAGCAGCATTCCTCCACAGGTCTTGGTTCCAGGTTCCTGCCTTGACTGCTCTCAATGATAGAGGGTTACCTGAGAGTTATAACAGGAAATAAACCCTTTACTACGTTGCTTTTTGTGTGGTGTCTTATCACAGCAACATAAAAGTGAGTCAAGAATCAAAAGGGGCGAGTGGACAGACATGGTTATTTCATGTAATTCTACTAAGAATGTAATTACACAAAACCATGAGCAATACGGATGGACATAGGATACTTTTTATAGCTGTGCTACTTTGTACATTTAATACTAACTAACCCTGATTAACCAGGGGCCTCCAAGCTGTACGATGTTAATTTCCATTCAGTAAACCCTCACTGGTTTTCCTCTCACTGACTGTATTTGAGTTTAATATGCTGTCAAGGCAATATGGGTCCAAGCAGAGTTTAAAGTTGATTTTAATCATCTCACATATCCACAGCCACTGCTTTCTCTGAAATTAGAGAGCAAGGCCTATGGTGTCTACAGAATAATCCATGTTTATAGGGTTTAACATTTGAAATTGCTTTTCACACCTAAACTCAATCCTACTTAAACCTACAACCTGACTCAGTTTATGCAATGTGAAAATTAAATTTACTGAAGCATATATTTCCGTATGAACATGCCGGAAAGTAAAGGCAGCCTTTAAGCATCAGTATCTATTTTATAATAATACAAAGGAGACAAAAGGCTCCTTTGCTCCTATCCCTTCAGTTACAAGCGCCTCCATCCACAGGGATATGAGTTTCCCACTGATAAATGCTCCTCAGTCGCCTGCCTGTGTGAAGAAAAGTTCATGAGCGAACAGCACCCAGCTGAACCTAGTTCCTTGGAAACACACAAAGCTCAAACTTGCTGAGGAGCACCACCACAAGAAACCTTATTATTATGAAGCAGCCCATTCAAACTCTGCCGAATAAAGCCACACCCTGTCACCGCCTATTTCCAGAGCTTGGCTCTAAGTGTGGGTGAGTGCCTCTGCTCTGGCCAAGCACTCCAACGATCAGGTTCTGGACACAGGCCAACAGCACAGGGGCAGCACAGAGGGTAGGAGGACAGACTGACTGTGGTGAGCATCAGTACACAGCTGCCAGGCCAGATACTCAAGACTGAAATACCCTTCCTGCTCTAGCTGGCAGCCGCTAGTTTTCACACTGGGGCAGGGTTAGGAGGAGTTCTTTCAGCTGTTATTGCAGTGCGACTCATAAGCAGTCTGACTGTGGCGATGGAGTTTGTGGTGACAGGTGAGGGATACTGTGTTCTTTCCCTGGAGGCCATCCCCTGCTCCACACAGCAGTACCTTTAAAGCTCTGGGATACAAAGGCAGTTTCATGGCTGCCAGTTAGTATCTGTTTCAGACAGGACAGTTAGAAACTAGAGATTCCAGCATTTCCATATAGTGGCCTGACCCTCACAATGGGTTATGCTGGGGCTATCTGAGAAGGCGGCGTCTGGAGCAGCACTTGCATATTAAATTTAGATCCCAACAAGCTCCAACTGTGCCCCGAAACAGCCTACCCAAGTCACCTGGGCCCTCAGGGAGGATCTTCCACATGCTCTCACAGTCAGACCTGTCTCTCAGATCCATCTGTCAGATCCACGAACCGGAGATTCAAGCTTACCAATCCAACAACTTGTGTTCCTGGTTCCTGCATAGTGGTTACCGCCATTGCCACTGTGGTGGTTTGAAAGAGGATGGCTCTCATGCTTACACATTTCAGTGTTTAGTCCTTAGCTGGTGAGCTGTTTGAAGAGGGTTAGAAGCATTAGGAGGTGTGGCATTACTGGCAGAGCAGGCCTGGTGGCTTTCTCTCTGCCTGCTACCTGTGATTTGGGCTCCTCCAGGACCATGCTCAAACCACGGCGATCATGGACGAACCCTCTGAACTGAAAACAAGACACCAATTAAATGCTTCCTCTTCTAAGAGTTGCCTTGGTCATGATCCTCTTTCACAGCAACAGAAAGGTCACTGAAACAGCCTCCCTGCCTCTCTCCACAGTGGCTCACTGATATGCTGGAAGACAGTGGTTGGCTGAGCAGAATACCAGGTCTCTGTCCTGACTCTACCACTATGGTGGAGGCAACAGGTCTTTGTGGGATGGAATGGACACAGCACCAGCCTGGCGTGAGCCTGCTCTTTAACATGCAATCCCAGCCCTTTGCTCTGATCTACCTGACTCCCCTGCTGCACACCATTCTTTGGACTACTTTTATGCTACTGTACAATAATGACATCGTCAAGCCCCCTTCACCACTAAAACTTTCCTCAAATTGTTCTTTCTTAAAATATCATTTATTGGGGCTGACGAGATGGCTCAGTGGTTGGGAGCAATGGCTGCTCTCCAGGACTCTGGTTTGATTTCCAGCACCCGCACGGCAGCTCACAAGTGTCTATATCTCCAGTTCTAGAGGACCTGTCACCCATATACAGGTAGGCAAACACCAATGCACAGAAAATAAAAAACATCATTCATTTATTTACAGTATGTATGTATGTATGTATGTATGTATGTATGTATGTATGTATGTGCTTCTGCCTGAGAAATTCAGAGGGGTGTCAGATTCCCGGAGCTGGAGTCATAGGCAGTTATGAGCTGCCTGAGTCGAGCTTGGGTCCCCTGTCTGAACAATGTGCACGCTTACACTGTCTCTTGGCATGGGACATGTCTCTTGGAATCTCCTCAAACTTTTCATTAGACGATTTTTTTCTACAGAGTAAGAACCAATATTAAATATTATTAAGCTGAAACTTAGCTGAACAGCATTTCCATAAGTCTGGTCTCTTATACCTCTGAGGCCCTTGTGAGAAGAGCCCCAGGCCTGAGCACACACAAGCACCCAGCTCTGCACTGACAACTGGGGCTGTCTTAAGGCCAGGAGGGGGCCACGACACCCTGTGCAGACAACTGTGGTACTGCGTCGGCAGCGGGAAAGCGCATCATACTGCACATAGGCCATTAAAGAGCAAGGGGAACCTACATGTGGCAAATGAATCAGCACTATTTTAGTCCACAAAGCATACAAATAATAAAAATAACTCACGAATGTCAGAAACAGACAAAAAGGAGAATGAATTGAAAGTTGTGAATGAAAACATTAAAAACCCAAGAGCACATAGGCTTAGGGACCAAAGAGCTACGGTTTCTTCAATTAAAGTGATTTGCTTTAATAGCTAACTTTTTCGGAGAGAAGTAATTTAAGAATATTAAGTACACAAAGCAGTAAGGAGAGTTAAATTGAAAAAAACACTATTGAGACGAAAACGAACTACCAACTAATAGTTAACCATACCCTCCTAAAGTAAGTACCTCCTAAGTAAGACCAGTCTAATTAAATCAAGGGACACACACTAATGATGTATTTGACCCGTCGACTGTGGCCTGCTGCTACTAGCATAGCAGCAGGTCTTCTCACCCTGACTCACTCCCAGGGAGCTCTGTGAAAATGCGTTTGGTCCATACCGCCAGACACCTGCGGTTCCTAGGGTAGAACAGAGACGCCTTGCAAAGATGACGTAGACACACACAGGTCAAGAGCTGATGCAGTTGGTACCTATCAGTGATGGAGCATATTCAAGGCCTGAAATAGCCCCAGACATAAAATATACGGGGCAGAAGGGAGGTTACAGCAGTCTTAGCATTTCCTTCACACCAAAGCAAGAGCCATAAACCCTCAACAAAGAAAGTTAAGTAACAAACAGGGAGACAATGACCTGGGATCTCAGAAACCAGCAGGGAGCTCTGGAGTGCTACTCAACACAAGACCACCTGCTCCCCTCACTCCTTCAGGAGGCAAGTGGCAGGTTATGTGATGGCCCCCAATGTGGAGACAGGGAATTGAATGGTTTTGGAATGGTTTCACGTTCAGGCGAGTGAAATGTTCTTGTTTCATCCAACCATCTTCCCTTGTGTACTTGCATTCAGTCATAACTCTTTCCAACTCATTTGCCACCAAATTTAAGTGGAAGTATGGTTTCTTTGAGTGAAGTGATCACAGGCAGCTGGACAGGGCAAAGGGGTGGCCTGGGCTAGCGTCAAGTGACAGCACTGTCAGTGCTCACTGGGGGATACCAGGCACCTCACTAAATCTCTTTACAAGAGGGAAACCTAAGGTCTACCGTGCTTACTTTCCACCTAAGAGCACCCAGTGGGTGTCAAGTTCACACCACACCCAGCCAGCAGCCTTCCACAGTGGTACACACACACACACACACACACACACACACACACACACACACACACACCAAAAGCAAATAGTACAAGGTAAATATTGGAAGAAATGAGGAACTAACAGATGAGAAATCTTGAAGGTTAGGAACATCTCCGAACACTTTTAGGTTGAAACTTGATGGGATTAGAATTCCAATGGTTCCCAAGTGCTTTGCACACTATCGGAATTCAATGGGTATCTGCTGAACGCAACTGTTAACAGACAGAATGTGGCACATCAGGAAACCATGCCAATCAGCAAAGAAATGGGGGTGTCCAGATATGCCAGACTCTGGGGATACAAAGAAAAGGCTTACTACAGACAGCCAGGATAGAAGAGCAGACTGGAACTAGCCTTCTGAGGGTTAAACGCCACATTAAATAATTACAGGCATACCATTGGAGGCAGTGGAGGGATTAAATGATCAACAACCCACCCACCTGCCAGCAACAACTGACAACTGAGTCCAGGGAATGAGAAACGCTTGAGAGCATCCAGGGAATGGGAAATATGTTCATGCCCCTGAGGGTGGATGTAAAACCCAACACATGTCTCATACTTATTAAAATTTAATAACCATACTAGGTTTTTCTTTCTTTCTTTCTTCTTTCTTCTTTCTTTCTTTCTTTCTTTCTTTCTTCCTTCCTTCCTTCCTTCCTTCCTTCCTTCCTTCCTTCCTTCCTTCCTTCCTCTCTCTCTCTCTTTCTTTCCTTTTTCTCTTTGTTAAAATTACCTCTGGCACTGACGTGGGTGAAGAGCCAAAGGGACTGATTTTTTACAAATGGGGAGAAAACCATTGTTGGGCCCATGTGTCCAGTGACCTGGGAAGAGATGGCTTATTTTCACACCCGCTCAGATTTCCCTTCCTTGGTTGAAAGTGTGAGAGGAAACCAGTCTTTGTGCTCAAAACACTCACCTCCCAGTCTCACTTTCCTACATAACGGACTATCTGGCAGCAGGGCCTGCATCCAACAGCAAAGACCGCTGCCATTCAGGAAACAGTTCATGGTAGGAGATTACTAAAATACATACCCACCACACACAATTCTAAGCAGGAGTCGGCGTAAAATGTTTGCCATGCAAGCGTGAGGACCTGAGTTTGAATCCCCAGTACCCATTAAGATGGCAGGCAGCTATGGTGGCTCATCTGTAATCACAGCACTTGGAAGGTAGAGAGAGGATCCCCAGGCAAGCAGGCTACTTGGACTAGCTGGCTGGTCAACTCTGGGTTCAAGTGAGAGACCACACTTCAATATGTGCCTCAACAGTATCTCAAATGTAAAGAAAGTGACTGAGGAAGATAACTGAGGTCAACCTTTGGCCTTCACACGCGCGTGCAAGCACACACACACACACACACACATACACACACACACTCATGCAAAAAGCCTTGCTCACATCACAGACACACCTAGTAAAGACAATGAACATGAACATGATTAATATGCTGCTCCCATGCTCCATGTTCATAGTTCCCACTTTCACCCTTCACACTTTCTGCATGAAGCGCTGTGCTGTGAAAAACTTCCCTGTGGTGTATACCAGTGACAGGGACACCCAGGATCATGCAGCGGTGCCCACCCCGAAGAATCTACAGATTCGGTCCTGGGTATATTGACAGTCCAGATATCTCCAGAGTCCTCAGGAGAGATTAGCAAACCACTGGGCTATATTATAGCGTTATGGTTTGCTGCTTGTTTCTAAATGAGTAGATCAATGACGCTAAGTACATCCATGGTGACATGCACCATCCCCGATAAATACTTTTTTCTCCCATCTCGTTCATGTTCGTGGATTTGGCCACTGTGGGCACTCCTCCAGTAAGAACTTCTCATCTGCCCTGTGTGACTGGCTTGCTCACTCAGCACGATGTCCTCAAGGCACAGCCCTGCTACAGTACCGAAGGCATAGTGGTCCTGTTGCCAGACCACAGTTCATGTATCAGTCCACCACCCAAGAGACCACTGGCATCTTTCACCTTTTGGCTTTGATTAGCACTTGTTCTTCCGGACTCTGCTTTTCATTCTCTGAATACTCTCCTACAATGGCATTGCTGGATCTCACAGCAATTCTCTGTTAAAGTTTTTAAAGTTACACTTAATGTTTTCCTATATTATGCCAGAATGCGGTCAATAGATATAGCCAAGCTCTTGGGAAACTGTTAAATTATGGACTATGCTCATTCCATTTCCTTCTTAAAGGTCTTCATTTCAGTTCCCTTGGGATGGGCAAGCGGGGGGACAAGGCTGTAAAAGTCAAGGCATGAGCAGTTACCATAACATACAGAAGAAGCCACACAATTCTGAGAGTGTCCCAGTCTAGAGACAAGGAAGGTCTTTGTTTATTTATGACAATGTGCCGCTGTCTCCCAAGCCCATCCCTGAGTGCTAACACATGCAGAGGCAGATATACACCTCAGCGTTCTGCCTTACTAAGCTTGGGCCTCTGGTTCTGAGGCAGAGTTGAAGACATTCAGGAACTTGCTGAATGGCTTCTGACCGTATTATTATCATGTTCTTAGCACAAGGACACAGCCAAGTGCCCTTGCTTGTGTGTTCAAGTTTTGTGGCACACAGGTCAGTGCTCTGTGGATTATCCTGTGATAAGAGCCCTCTGCCAGCTTTCATCTTCACTTTCCTGAGCTCCTCAGAGAGCATTAATCCCTAAAGGGATTTGGATCCCTAAATCTAGACAAACAAAGGAGCCTTTAGTAGAATAGAAGTCTAAAATCCCATGTTTACTGATTCCTTCACAACATACACTCCACAGAGAGAGCACAAAACCGTCAGCTATAATCAACACGTTAGAGTCAAAGTGTAGAACATTAAAGAAACTCGAATCCATAAATGTAAACCATATTTGAAGAAATCAAAGGAAACTGTTCAAGTCAGATTGGTCTTCAATGATAAATGCAAATTCCATGTCAGAAGTTTAGTTTTGGCCTTAGAAAACAGAAACAAGAAGATGGACAATTGCCAGTCAGACACGCCCCCTCCCCAGGCCCAGTCTAAGTGGATCATGCTGGTTTCTAAAGTAAATCTAGCAAGAAAAGCGCAACTGTAAAGGTATTTTACTTCACTCTGACAGCTTTGCGAACAGGTCTGTACAGATGAAAAGGTAAGACTGGGAACAGGAAAGTAGAGCTCACTGTGTGTGGTGGTATGACTCCGAGTGGCCCCACAGGCCCATAAATTTAGTTATAGTGAGTGATGCTAGTGACAAGGAATTAGGAGGTGTGGCCTTCTTGGAGGAAGTGTGTCACCAGGAGCGGGCTTTGGGGTTTTCAAATGCTCAAGCCAGGCCCAGTCCCTCTCTTGTGCTGCCTGCAGATGCAGATGTAGAACTCTCGGCTACAGGTCTGCCTGTGTGGCACCTTGCTTCCTACCACGCTACCTGCCATGCTGATAATGGTCTAAACCTCTGAACCTGTAAGCCAGCTTCAATTACACGTCTTCCTTTATAAGTGTTGCCGTGGTCATGGTGTCTCTTCACAGCAATAGAACACTGACTAAGACAGCATGTTGGGTGCGTGAGTGCAATCCCAGGAACATGGTGGTGAGGTGATAACAGGAAGAATGATATGGTGTAGGTCTGCAGCAGCAGGGTCTTATTATCATGTCTATAAAAGACTTATTTCCTGTGCAATTCTACTTTCCCGTGAAATCCATTTCTAGACACTTTTCTTCATATTCATCTTGACTTTTAGAATTAACCAGCTTTTGCAACTACAATTTTAGTAAGATAATTAATGAATAGCAATCTGACTTCCCGAGTTCATTAGTACACGGCCATTAATTTCAAATCCTATCTATTTTAGCGTAGTATCATCTTTGTTATACTCAAGCTTCAAAGACTATTAATTCACAATATACATTTACTGTGGCCAGTATATTCTAGGCTAACATGTTCAGAACTCATTTTTTTTTTTAACCTCACTGCATAGACAACGTCACAGAGGTAAAACTTCAAACACCTGTGGAAAGTATACGACTATCCAGAGTCATCCCAGTCATGGTGCTTGTGACACTCACCCTGAAGCATATCAGCCTTCTACCTGTAATGGCAACAGCGGCAGGCTGACTGAAAAACCTGTCATCTTTTCCAAGACAGATCATTTTGGCAACTTCTTTAGAAGTCAAATAGAGCACACCACAGGACAGCATTAACCTTTTCTCTCTGAACTCATCGCCGCTCTAAACCAGAAATATTTAAGCTGGAATAACTGAGCGAGTTCTCAAATGCTGTCCCACTTAGCTCTGTAGTAGCATGGTATAACTCCCCAAGGGCAAAAGACATCATTCAGGCTGCAGAGGCTAATGCTAAAGAAAGCACAACGGGTAACCCACGGGAACAGAAAGCAGGGACCAGCACACAGCAGCCCAGCCTGTAGCCAGAGACTAAATGCAGGACAGCCTTGCTTCAGGGGCATGTACAGCAACTCCATTTTTTTTTTGGGGGTTAAATTTAAAGACTCTTGAGATAAAAAGAAACCCACGACTTAAGACAAACTGGTACTTCTAAAATCTAAGAGAAGCTTTTCCCCAGGGTTCCTGAAAGATACTCAACATACTTGGCCACCCACTCAAGTCCGAAGGAAAAATCAGCAATAAAAACAGGTAGGTCAAATTCAACAGACATCCAAAAGCACACAAAGGCAGCAGCTGCTTTAGCATTCTCCAAACCCTCAGGATCATCCCTCCCAAACCCCCAGTAACTAAATGGAACCTCAAATAGGGTCCTCTGGTGGGTGGGTCCCTACGAGCCCTGATCCTGCAGGGCTGGCCTGCTAGAGAACAGTGCTGAGTCCTGTTGGTGGCTGAGCTGCTGTGTGCTTCTCTGGATCTGTGAAATACCTTAAGACTTGCATTTAGTATAAAACAGTCTGTGAGGGAGGAGAGCCTTCACTGGACTCAGTCAATCGCCAGTTGCTGACAGGGTCAGGAGGCCCCAAGAACAGAAATGCCAGCTCCATTCCGTCACCTTCAAGATATCTATCGGCCTTTCAAGCAGCTTCCAAATTCACAATGAACTTTCTAAGAATGGTGTCGTGGAATTTGTGGCATTTATTCAGTCTTTAACTTTAGTGTTTTTAGTTGGTATTTCTCCAACTCATGACTAAGAAATTTGCTCACAGGAACACAGATTTTATATAAATGCCCTCAAATTAAAAACAAAACAAAACAAAAAACCAACAACAATCTGGTATGAAAACTGGGAATGATAACAGATGACTGTGATTTCAGCTACCTAGAGAGACTTGAGGCTTGGCTTGGCACTTGGAAAGACCCTACTTTGCAACAAAAGTTAAAGGCCTGTAGATGTAGCTCCGTGGTAGAGCACTTGCCTAGCCCTAATCCCCCGGAATGGGGCAAAACAGGTGTGAAGTATTATTCCCCTCAGAAGAGTAGAAGTATAGGCAGTTTGTATCCAAAAGATGGTCACTTGAGACGTGCCTGCAATTTTATTTGCTCAGTATTTATGGTTCATTTCTGCCCACTGAAAATGCAAACAAGTTAATCATTATAACACCCAAAGAAACCCTCAAGCTTAGCAAACCTTTGATACATTAAGCTATCTAACACCATAACATTTAAAAGTGTGCACATCAGAAAGACAGCAGAGTGGCCAAATGCTTTTGGAGGGTGGCTGATACTCAACAAAAGAAAACCACAAACCTCCTAATCTGCAGATTTCCATTAAGATGTAACAGAAGGATGTGCCCTGCGGTGTGTGTCAGAACAGGAGAGCATCTGCTGTAATTAAAGACTACCCAGCCATGCCCAAGGAAACAGAGCCGCCACTGGTGCTCTGAGGAGCTGCCAGTGTATGACGGGGTGCTCAGACAAAAGCCGGTTGCAGCTCCGTGGTATGAGGATGAGGACCAGAAGCAGACCTCCCAGATCAAGAGCTGGTGGTCATGCTCTCTCGCCCATTCTCACTTGCTGAGCCATTCCTGACCCCACAGTGGTAAGGTCTACCTACCTACCTGTGTGTGTGAGATGACCGTGTGGGGATGGTTTTCTCCTTCCACCTTTACGTGGATCTTGGGGCTCAAACTCAGGTCATCAGGCTTGCTCTGGTGTTGGGTGGCAAGCCCAATTCTTGTGTAGTGTGGTAATTTAAGACAGCTGCCAGGCTTTTCCCCACAGTATTGAAACGCATGCCCCTGGGCATGCGTGCACTACGTGAGGGAGTTTGAGAGACACAGGCAAGGTGGTGGCAAGCCACCCAGATCCAGAGCTGGCCCACAACGGTGATGCCATCCATGACTCTGCTCAGAGAAACCTCCAGTTCAAGATCTGATCTGCAAATGTCATGCTTTACTTCAGAGGAAGACCACCAAGGAAAGAGAAACCATTCAGAATGAGCAGCAGGCCTGCCATGGCAGAGCGCTGGGTAAACTACAAAGTTAACTTTTCTTGAGCTTAGGGCACTGCGGGTGCCAGGCAGATAGCTCGCAGGATAAGCCCATGTGAGGAAAGTGAGGCTGGGGACGGTCTCTACTGTATCAGAGCAAAAGACAAACTGGTGAAAAGACAGACTGTCTGCTGTGGGCTGAGCGTAGGCTACTGTAACAGTGACAGTGCAGATCCGCGCCACGGCCCCCACCACTGCCATGGAAAGGTATGGATCCTACCCTCATCTCGTCCCGTTATCAGAGCACTGGGGGTGAGGGAAGGAGCAAATCCTGTAAGCCCCTTAATGCCAAGAAGAAGAGATGGGGGAATGGAAAAAAAATCTGGAGAAGGTTGTACCCCATAACCCCAAAGCTGAGCCATGAAGGTCCTACGACTGAGAAAGTGCATTTTCTGCTCTTTCTAGCCTGTCCTATCTAACAAGAGTGAGCAAAACCAACAGCACATTACTCCGAGGCAAAGCCAAGAGATAGAAATGGTTTAAGATTCTGGTATAATGGGCACAGGAGGAGAAGAGGGAGGGAGGGCGGGACTGGGAGGACACAAGGGAGGGGGCTACAGCTGGGATACAAAGTGAATATGTTATAATAAATAAAAAAAATTACAGGAAAAAAAAGACTCAGGTACAAAGGGGAAGTGGAAAGTTGTGGTAGGTGACAGACACTGAGACTTTTCTGCAGTGTTTGCCCCCAGCAAAAAGACCATCTAGGAAGCTGCAGCCCAGATGCCCTGATGACAACCACAGTACAACTGAAGTAGTTCATGCTGACCGTGGAAAGCTATGACTACTCCAGGAATAAGCACTAACTATATTAATCTTTTCTTTTATTATCTATATTAATCTTTTAGATAAGATGCCTCACTATCTAAAAAAATTAAGATATACAAATATCAAAGAACTGAAAAGTTACAGTTCACTGTTAAGGAAACTAAGAGGTGATTCAGACGCAGGGTGGGTATACCAGATGATGGTATTATCACCTAGGGACTTCAACTACAAAAGATACTAAAAGATCTGTCAGGAAAAAGCCAGGATTCTTGCATGAGCAGATGAAGAATTACAGCAGCAATAAATGTAAGGAAGAGCCAAATACGAACGGCAGAAATAAAAAACCACCTGGGAGATAAAAACACATCAATGGTCTTACCCAGCCGAGAATACTACGAACTACATAACCCACAGATACGATGCACTGATTGGTGCAGTAGTGGCATAACTGTTACAGGGACAACTAAGTGCTCCAAACACAAAAGAAAAACCAGACTAGAGAATATATGGGGAGGAAGCCACTCTAAGTGGAATTAAAAAAAAAAGTATTCTTAGACAATCATTCCAAAGTTGTAAAAATTCAGTCTAGACTAGAACAGGCCAAAACAGAAAACACATTACAGAGACTGACTAGCCACTGTCTCCACAGAAACAAGGGTTCAGAAGATGGAGTGGCACCGAGAGCTATCGTTTGAACAATCTACAGCTACTAAATATGGATTTCAAAAATGAAGGCACAATTAAGACCTCTTCAGAGAAGAAGGGCTGCAGGAACCCAAGCAGCAAAGACACAACATGTTTGAATAAACAGGTATCTCCTCATTTTAACCGATTATAGAAGGAACGCTCTAACAAGGATAGTCTCCTAAGTGTTCAGAAATGCAGTATACCTATGGGAAAATTATAATCAAAACTGAAACAGAAGCACAGGGTAATAATAAAAACACGTGGAATCACACTTGGGAGATTCAGACAGTGATCGAAGGCCATCCTGGGCCTTGACATAAAAACTGCTAAAACTCAGAAATATAAATAGCTATCATAGTAAGTCAGTGTGAGAGTCTGAATGAGAATGGCCCCCAAGACTTTCACATCAAGTAGAGTTATCTTTCAATAACAGATAAATCATCCCCAGAAAAAAACACAAATAAGATTCACTGTGACCAGGAACATTTCGGGGTTGAAATGAGGACACTAGATAACAACTTAGGTCCAGATGAAGAAATGAAGAAAACCACTTAGGAAACTGTAAAAAAGCAGGACAAATGTATTTTGGTTTGCAATTCTTCTCAGATCTGATTTAAAAGACATCTAATATAAAGCAACAATTATATATCTGGGCCAGGCATATAATTTGTATGACAGCAGTTATAAAAGGAGAGAGGACAGAACATAGTTTTATAGGAACAAAGCTATTTTTAAAAATATTACTGAACTTACATTGGTATTCAATCAAACTACAGTTTCATTAATTATCATTTAACTAAAACTTCCAGGGAAATCAGTGAAAACTGCCAAAACTATACAGTACACGGGCACATAAAAAAGAGAATTAAGATGTTAACACCAGCACATATTTAACACAAAGAGAAGTAATGAAAGAATGGGGAGGAGCATAAGATACCGAATGATAGATATATAAATCCACTGAGGCTCCACAGAGTGGCCTATTCTTTCTAGACCACAACCCTCCACAGCATGTTGCTGTAGTGACTACTAGGACACTATGACACAGCAGTGAGACATTTGTGTCTCTGAATGCATCCAGGAGGTCAGAGCATGGCTCAGTGGTTGAACTTTTGACCAGCATGTGTGAAGCCTGGGGTTACAATAAAAGGCACAATTTAAAAAATATATATATAGTATAAAAGATGCCTTTAATCCGAGCACTCAAGGAGGCAGAGGCAGGTGGATCGCTGTGAGTTTGAGGCCAGCCTGGTCTACAAAGCGAGTCTAGGACAGACAAAGCTACATAGAGAAATCCTGTCTTGAAAAAACAACCCCCCGAAGTATAAAAGAAAAAAAAAAGTTGACTTCTCCGGGGTACTTAACCGTGAATGAAGCTGGCAAGAGTAGAAGTCAGTACTGGTGAGTCAGGGAGTGGTGACGGATAGAAAGGCTATGGATACTCGTGCCCTTGCCCTTTACAGGACTTTATATGCTGTACAGCCAGGCTACACTGCATTCATAAAACTATTTTTAATCTATGAATTAATCTTGGCTTATTATTAACATCTTTACAAACATTTCTACGTTTAGATTAAAAAGGAGACTATTTGTAATGAGCTTGTCTAGTTAGTCAACTAGTTGCCTGTCAACTTGAGTCTCAACGGAGGGATTGCCACCTCAGACTAGCCTATGGAGTTGTCTGTCGGGGTGGGGGGAAACATCTTGATTGTTAATCGACGTGGGAGAGACCAGTCCACTGTGGGCAGCATCATTCCCCACGCAAATGGTTCTGGGTTATAGAAGAAAGCTAAGTGTGCATGGGTCTGCAGCTGTACTTCTTGGCTGTGGCGTTTTCTGGCTGGAAGAAGTCATGTTGTGCAGAAAAGAAAGTAGGCCTGCTGGAGTTCCTGGCCTGACTTCCTTCAGCAATGTGAGCTGTTCCTTCCTTGTGTAGTTTTTGGTCATGATGTTTGTCACAAAAACAAAATGAAACTTAGAAAAGACCTCTGTCATAAAACAAAAATTCATGATAAGCAATAGGATTTTTTTTTGATGTAGTATAATTGGTGGTACCATTGTCATGCTCAACAGTGACCGAGCACTGTCACGCCTCAGTGAACAAGGAACCTACTTTCAGTGTAATAAAACAGTAGACGTCCCATTTAATGGCAAAGGAATGAAACACATGATACCAGTAGGCTGTAAACAGAAGAATGAACAAAGACAATGAGCCAGACTGGAGTTAGACTCACACTACACCAGCGTGAGACAGAATAAAAGCAAAGGCTGGGGAGAAGGCTCGGCTGGGAAAATGCTTGCTGGACAGCAGCTCAGATCCCTGTACCCACTTGAAACCCAGGAGGATGTGGAAGCCTGCTTGTAATTCCAAGGAAGGAATGGTATTTGGTATTTTGGGAGAAAGTGGGCGAGCCAGAATAGCTGAAAAGTACACACCAATCTAAAGTAAAAGTACAGGAGAAATTGTTACAGGAGGAAAAGAAGGACAAAGGTAGCAGCTCAGCTGGAATACTGCCTAGTAATATATGATACTTTGAATTTAATTTGCAGAATTTAAAAATAAACAAATATAGGTGGGAAAGGAAGAAACATTTTTGTAACCCAAGGTTACAAAGTGACAACAAAATTACATGTCTAAGCAACAACAGAACCCTAAAACAAGAGTAAAACCACATAAAGGAGATAACTCAATACCAGTAAACGATTATTTCAAAATGAACATATTGGATGAAAGTACAAAACCAGGCAGAAGGTGAGTCTGACAAGGGCCAAACAGACCTAGCAGACCAAAATAGAGTAGTCCACCCAAGTAATAGGACACTCCTATCCTTGGACACAGGACACACTGTAGAGCACAGAGTGAGTATGACCATGGCTATAAAGTCAGACAAAACTTCAAAAGGACTGGAAACACACAAGGAGTAAATTCAAACACAGTGAATAAAATCAGAAATGAGAAAACTTTGAAAAAAAATTTAAATTGTTTTATGAGACAGGGTTTCACTCTGCAGCTCTGGCTCCTTCCAAGTGCTGGCATCAGGGGAGTGCCACCACATCTGCACACTTGAAAAAAAATTATGACCTCTGGCCTAATCATCCAAGAGGTAAGACTACGTAAAACCAAAGCTAGTTCTTTCAAAGCTTCCACAAAGTCGACAAATCTAGATTTGGCCAAGGGAAAAGAGTATTTACAAATACTACAATCAGGACCTCACAGAATATGTAGGAATACTGTGAGAAATCTGTAAGAGCTCTTCAGAGTAAGGTAACTTGACAGAACAGGATGCTCCTAGGGAGATACAAACCACCAACACTGAGCTTAGGACAAACAGAAATGAAACCCATGAAAAGACTGAATAAAAATTCCCATCAAAGCCAGGATTACACGGATTCCCAAGCATTAAGAAGACCACACTAGCCCTTCAAATACTCTTAAGAGAAACAGAAAAAGAAACACTTCTTCATTCATCCCATGGGGCCAACACTGCTTTGATACCAAAACCAAAGACATTGAAAGATAGTCCATTACAAACGTCCCTCATCATGACCACAGATCCAAAATCCTCCACAAGCCACAGCAAACTGAATGCAGCAGCGAGTAAAAATGACTGTAACTTTAATGACTCTCTCTGCCTTTGGAACGCAAGACTGGATTAACCTACAATCATAAATGCAGCAATCTTTGTGACCAGCAACTAAAACCACACAATCATACTAATATTTAGTTGTTGCAAAACTGGTTTTCGCACTGTTGAAATTTGCCATTTGTAATTAGATTACATTCCTAATAAATTTGGTTATGCTGTATTTCATTTGATGTGTACTTCCTGCTTTATGTTTTTTTTTTTTTTGCTAATGACTTACTTGTTTATTTTATAGAGATGTTAGACAAAAACCAATTAGAGAAATTTTCCTCACTGAGTTCAAAATGGATCATAAAGCAGAACAGACGATGTACAACATGAGCGCAGGGACTGCTGATGAGCCAAGCGCTCAGTGTGGGTCAAGGGTGCCATTAAGGGGAGCAGAGCCTTGAAGATGAGGAGCAATCATCAGGGCCAACCCGATTATGACTACATGGGAACCAGCCAACCCCCAGGGTGGATGACTCAATGGTCACTCTGTACTCGGAGCAAATTAGAAAGGTGAAAAGGCTTGACAAATGAGTGCCTCATAAGACAAATGAAAAATCAAGAAAATAATTCCCAATTGTCTTCCTTTCATTGAATGAAAAACAACGAATCATTTCTTGGTTAGACTGTGAGAATGTGACGAAAAAATGAGATTTTATTTGGCAATTAGTGATGGACTAAGTAGTCAGACTGAGAGTGCCGAAGCCGTTCCCAAAGCCAATCTCATACAAAAACCACTAAGGTCACCACCTGGTGCTCCAACACCAGTCTCGCCTACCAGACTCTGAATCCCGGTACAACCAGTCCAGAAGTCTGTGCAACAAAATGATGGGATGCACCCAAACCCGCCTGCCCACACGCAGGCACTGGCCAGAAGAGTACAGACTTGAAAGCCACCATATGGATACTGGGAGTCAAACCTGCTCCTGTGCAAGAGCAAAAGGTTCTTTGAACTGCTAAGCCATCTCTGCCACCCTAGAGGGCATTTCAGACCCAAGCCATAACTTCTACTATAAAGACCGGGTCCTGCTGAGTAGCTTGGGCTGGCTGGGAACCCTTAGCCATCTTACTTCAGTTTCTCAAGTGCAAATACTACAGGTTTGTACCACAGCACAAGGCTCCACATACACTTTCAATGGCTTTCACAATGTATCTTTGCTATGCTGACAACAATATCCACTGTTTTTACTGTATCTCTCGATAACACAGAGAGGAACTTAGAGCATCAAGGTTTACCAATAAGCCCTAAGGTGTTCCCCCATGCTAAGTTGCCTATATTCTTGGGACACAGCAGTTAAGAATGCTTGGCTGTATTACTATTGCTCTCAGGGAATGAAACATCTCCAGGTCAGCAAAGTCAGGTCATTCATATGCATGCTGACATGATGCTATATGTGTAATTTGCACACATGTTGCTACAATCATACTTTAGTCTGAGATTTTAGTCAACAGTGGAACCCCCTTTTTAAAACTATTTTATTTTTCATTCATCTAAACAACAACAACAACATCCATATCTCAGCCCAGGCTCCCTGCTGCTATACATTTTATTACATCTGACACTTCGAAATAAATATGATTGTAAACAATGGTAATTTGGGGTGAAAGGAATTTCACTGTGAAAACTATGTAATCTTGACTCTTATTAATGTGAATGCTGTTGAAGCTGGTTGTTTTCTACAAACTTAAAACAACTAACAGTAGTAACAACAAAGCCTCTGCTGCTTCACAGGGCAGGGCTGCACAGGCAATTTTCCTTGCAGAATGTGTTCAGCTGCGGCTTCCCACCCCTGCCCTGCTGCTGGTGGTTGGGAACAGAACATTTCTGTCCTCTCAGAACAAAGAAGACTACAACCTCCAACTCTAATGCGTCCATAAATTTGTCACCACTTTCCCACTGTATCTGCCCCTTCCAACAATCTTCACGTACAGTACTGTTCTATACCATTTCAAGTACTCTTCCTACACAGGGAGACATAGGACAAACCAAATCAGCACTTGCATGTAGGAGGCACGTCATCTTTGAAGATGCAGAGCCAGCCCCGAGAAAACCCCAAGTGTCTGGTGTCCCGTGATCTAAGGGAGGCTTGTCCATGCAGACACATCAATTCTGAGGCATTCCTATCTTTGTGGAATTTTAAAAGCCGAGTTAAAGACAACAAATTTTCACAGAAGACTTGTTCACTGAAAGCACTAAATCTGAACATTTAATGATTGTTAAATCTGATTAGTCCAACTTTCAAGTTGCTTTCAGGCTAGCAACTTTAAAACCAAAGCAGGTCTAGCAGCAGGCAAACATCCATGTATACCCCAAAGGCTCTAAGCTTCTCCCACAGACTGATCCCACATTTTAGGTTGTACTAAATCTCTGCAAAGAGTTGTTTCATTTATGCAACATAGTTCTGAAACTAACGTAGGACTTAAAGAGAATCATGAAACTAAAATTCAAGTTTTATACATATATACACACACACATATATAAATGTGTGGGCGTGTTAGATGTGCACTGGGGGCAGAACACAAGAGGCTTATACATGCTAGGCATTTGTTCTGCCTTGGAACCAAACCTCCATTTGTTGTGGTATCTGCAGGACCAGGACTAGGCTTGCCTGCCCTCACCTTACTTCCCATTCATACAGCATCAGGGCTGGCAGTACTTAAACGCCACCATCTCAGAGCTCTGCTGACAGCTGTAAGCTGCCCCCTTCTCCTGGGTACAAGGCTACAGATACTGCCCTAGGGAAGACCTCAACCTCTCTGTCCTTTTGCCAAGGCTTTTCCTTCCATGTGTTTGCCTTTCTCCCTCTTTACCTGGAGACAGGCAGACACATGGCTGGCCCCCTTTGCTATAAGAGAGTGTAGTAGGAAAGGCAACATTCTGCTAATAGCATTTTCTTTCCTCCAGGGAGTAGCTGCCAATAGCCCTATAATCAGAAGAGCTCCATGCAGCCCCTCCCCACTCCCACAATCACAATAAAATGGCTTTGGAAATGTTTTCTGAGTACTATTCAGTCATATTATCTAATCAGATTACCTTTCCAGTCTATGAACAGTCTAAGTAAGTCTAAAGTGGTCACTGCATGCAGCCAGCCCATCCATCCACCCATCCACCCATCCATCCATCCATCCATCCATCCTTCTTTCTTTCACTCATTCATTCACTCCTCACTCACTCACTCGCTCAGTAGCTTCTGGTCAAAAACAAAGAAATAAAACCATGAAGTTCTGCTCAAAGAACTTAATCTTGCAGGAAGAACAAGTAAAGAAAATTAGCACCATAGTTTACCATTGCTTTGCAGGTAGCCATGGGTTGTCACTGTCCAAATGCTGATCCTACTCAGGGATGAATTAACATCTAAGGTTCTTGGTGTCTGGTAGCTTAGATGGATATGCTGTGAAGCTGCACAGCAGTTTAGATGGTGAAGGATACGGGAGGATATAGAGACCAGACGTGGCTTCCAGAAGGGCCAGCCAGGCCAAGGGCCAGGAGCATAGGAGTTAACTAGATTAAAAAAGGAAGGGAGAAAAAGGGACGTGTGCACAAAGGCACAAAGAGAAAAACCTGTCAGTTTCAGATGGAGGAAGTCTGGTCACTGAAGCAAGGCAGGCCAGCCCTTAGTTCTGCAGACCACAGCGCTGAATTCCAGTGCTTCAGAAAGCCGGGAGCCTAAACCTAGTCAGCGACTCAGGATTCCCATCTAGAGCAGAGCCTTCTAGTGGCCAGATATAGTAACACTTGAAAAAAAGGCATTACCAAAGATGACAACTGCCGGCCTAAGCCAGGGGTTCTCAAACTTCCCGATGCTGCGACCCTTTAATACAGTTCTTCATGTTGTGGTGACACCAACCATAAGGTTATTTTCACTGCCACTTCATAACTGTAATTTTGCTACTGTTATGAATCATAATGTAAATTATCTGTGTTTTCCCATGATCTCATTCAACTGCCCTCTGCCCCCAAACCAGAGGTTGAAAGCCGCCCCCGCTGGCCTAGGTGGTGACAATAGTGAAAGGCCATATCGACAAAGGCCTGGTGACAGACTGGATGAATGCTAAGGATGTGGGAGAAGGGAAGGGTGGCTCTTGGCTTGGGCTAAACCGATGAAAGCAGTACCCACTGAAATGGAAAGGCTGGATCGACCTGATAGAGCGGGTCAGTAAGTAGGTTTGTTTACAACTCCTATGGTGAAAAGTAGAAAATAATTAGATGCTAGTACATCTTTTCTCCTAATACATTCACTTTCCCTACCCCTGTCATTAAATATTCACAGATGCATTGAAGAGGACACATCTTAAGAGCATAGCCACCTGCTTGTGCAGACCTAAGTCTTAATAGGAATTCTCAAGCCCAACAGACACACACACAAAACCTTTTGTGCACATGCAAGGACACGGGTCAAATACATACAGGCTACAAGCTGGCTCAAATGAAAATGAAAACTACATGTGCCGTTCACATTGACTATGAGAGAAACCTCCGCAGCTGCTCAATGCCAAAACTGTCCTCTGGAAGGGAAAGTGCTGAGGGCTGCCCGACAGGGACCCTCACACTGCTACCTTCACTAAGAGCCAGCTTACTCTGCGGCGCTAAAACACGAAACTAACTTCTTTTAAAACCACACGCCTAGCTTCATCTAGTTAATGATTCTCAACTAGAGTCCCCAATCACGGCATCTGGGACGAGTGCAAGAAGTTAGCACCACTGTTTAAACTACACAACCGCGCTGGTCACCACTGCAAAGGTGGCACAGACGGAGGCTGTGCAGGCTCCTTTACTACCACCAAACAGGGAGTTTGCCAAGACCCACAGCTGGGCCTCAAATCCAGGAGCACTGGCCATTGCTGAGGAGGGACCAACAGACTGCCTCACAGTCCAGGACAAAAGTCACCGAGAAACCAAGACAGAACACAGATTTCTACAGTGGACAGAGAACAGGAAGTGAAAATCTGAAAGCCACACTCACCAGATCTCACAGACACAACCCAGAACAGTACACACAATTGAGAAATCCAGTTTTAAGATTATTTTTTAATATAATTTTATTACAATTTATTCACTTTTTGAGATCATTTTTAACTACTTGAAAACTGTGCTGACTGCCCACTTTTCTGTCAATGCTTCCCTGTACGTACCAAGGAAATGCTAGGCTTCAGCAGCATGCCTGTGCCTCCAATTCCCCTCCCCTGCTCTCTTCAGGAGACACTGTGGTGATGCCAAGTGCTTGCACTAACCCAGCCCTCCAGCCCTTGGATGCACTCAAGCTGCCTTTAAGGAGCTGCAGTTTCTAACACGGCTGTTTTGAACAGTTACACCGAAGCACTCAAGACTGTGGGAAAGGGCCATCCTAGGCTGTCACAGAACCCAGAGACTACGTAAGCAGGAAAGCCCAGTGTGTAAGTGCCTATTAAGTGCATCAGAGAACCACTTGTGAAAGCTGGGCAATGCACGAATTAGGTCACATGCCATGGTCTTTCCAAATGGCCAGAATAATCTTCTGAAAAATTATGTTATGAAAAATGTTTAGGCCACCCAGTGGAAATACTACCACAATTTGGCATGGACAATCCCTTCCCCTAGATAAAACCAAACCACAACACAACTCAGGGCCATTTTAAGTTCCTTTTCTTCACCTAAGGCTAAGGCAATTGAGGAACTCTAAGAATATAGCTTCCTATAACTATAAAGCCTTTTGTTCCAAGCAAACCTTTTTTTCTAAAGTCAAGTTTAAGACAGGGAAAAGGAGAAAACTGTTTTCTAACTTCACCTTTAAGTCTACATGATACAGGCTGAAATCTTGATGCTGTGGAGAGAAATCTAATGTTGCACTCTGTGAAAACTGCTACTCTGTAGCCTTCACACTACCACACTAGACAGACACTGGGGCAGCCATGCCTGCTAAGCACAGGTAATTAGGCAGCTTCATCTTCCTTATCAAGTAGAGAATGTTCACATTATGTTTTTCATAGCATTGCTACAAAACCAAAATGGCACTTAACTTTTAGAGGTAATACCAACTATGACCACACTTTGCTGGAAGTGCCTTCTGAAGAAAACGCTACAGTTACAGTGCTACCAAGGGAAACATCCATCACTCAAGTACCAGGAAGATGAAAAATAATCTCTATATAGTTCATTATGCATTTCTGGCAACAATGTGTCACACTTAACAAAAGGCACAGCACCCATCCTTGGAATAGGCATGCTCCCTACCAGACAAAATGCACCCCTTTACTGCTACAATACTTAATTCAAACTGTAGGCACCTGCTTCATAAACCAAGCCATCCTACTGTATAACTTTAAGATTTTACTAGGACTGAGGAATTTTCTTTCAAGGCTCCAGTCACTACAGCAACACAGGAGTTTCAAATGGAAGTTACAATGTAACTATAAAAATGGACTCTAGGAGATGCAGAGAAGGTTCAGTGGTGAACAGCACTTACTGCTCTTCTAGAGGATGTGAGTTTGGTCGCCTGTACCCACCTTAGGTGGGTGAACTCCAGGGGAGACAATACCCTTTTGGTTTCCTCAGGCAACCTCATGCAGATAATAACAACAACAATAAGAAGAGGAAGAGGAAGAATTGAGTTAAATTTCTGTTAATATAATGAAATGCCCAAAGGCAGACTGCTTTGTAAAGAGGTTTACTCAGGGCAAAGTTCTGCGCGTTTAAGTACATGGTGCCCCAGAGAGGACCTCATGCACAGCATGAAGGGAGAGAAATATATGCATGCATTCACACATCACGGTCTTGCTGGGGTCCCACAGTAGTATGCCATTTTTCAGGGGTGGCCTCCATACCTAATCACCTTCCATATCACCACTCTGAAGACTAAGCTTCCAGAAGCCTGAGCCTTTAGGGCACAGTGAAGCTGTATGTAAACCACAGCACCAAGATATAAGGCCTAACCACATGGTGTCTGATGCATGAGCAGCAGCTTTGGAAAAGTGGGCAGTTTCCACAGGGAAGCTTTGACACTAACTCATGCAACAGATCGATTACCTGATGCAGATTCTAATCCACATGCAACAGACTGCTTACCTGGCATACTATGCAAAAGCAAGCTTTACAGTGGACCCCCCTTTTAAAGCTAACACAGCAACTTGTTTCTCTCACACTGGTTCTAAAGGCACAGGTCAATCCTCTGAAGTTTTAACCAGAATGTTTTCTAAAGCTGGAAGCATTACAGTGCAGGTGTGTCTCAGGAGCACAGAGCTAGGTTCCACAAGGTTCTATCTGTACGCTCAAGCCAGACCCTAATAGGTGGTGTGACCGGGCTGTCTCTCTAGATCAGCAAGTTGGCTTTGTGGGTCTAATATTCTTACTAGTTTAGGCGGAAGATAAGAGCACTTTCCAGCTTATGTGGTAGCAACCTATCATTTGCCAGGTTCAGTGCGTCTGCAATATACAATCCCATGCTCCTGGGCCCACTGCTTACATCAATCAGGATCTCTCGGTTCAGAGCATGCTGGGCAAGGAGAGGTGACCAGAGGAGGGGCTCCTACCACCGCACCTCCGTCGTCAGGGGATCTAATGTCTCCTTCTGGCCTCCATGGCCACCTATGCATGTGCATATGTACACGCACAGAATAACTCGTGAAAATTACGCAGAATAACTGAAATAACACGGGGGGGGGTGGTAAATAATAAGTAAAACATAATAAATAAGCCTGATTATGCAGCATTGGCTTCCCAGAGGGAGCAGAGGAGGAGACACGGGTGAATGAAACTTGGGAGGTAAACCCATGTGCCTTCAAGAGCAATGTCAGAGCTCAGGGAAAAACAACAACTAGGTAACAAATACTTTGGAGATTTACCATGTTTCTTAACACTTCTATTCTGAATGGAACATGGAGCCTATTTATGGCCTTAAAAGGAGGTAGTCAGACCCATATCACTGGGGAATACGGGTACTCAATGCATTGGGTAATTTTTTTATAGAGCTAGCATAGCTCACCAACTGTGGATCAGTGCAGTTCATTCCTGACATCTCCTTAACAATGGTCCACCACGCTGCCCTGGCCTGAAGGAATGCTGCCCAAAACTCCAGGATTTTACTTGCAGTACTATGGGGGTGGGGTGGGGAGGAATGCTGGCTTCTGGTCACGTGATAAGCATAGAGTGGTTGTGGCAACTACAGGTCCAAACAGGGGCCCTCCCTGTGCACAGAAGATACTGCCTGTGTCCTGACACACAGTTACTGTTGTGTGCACTGAAGGAACTCAGAGCTTCCAGAAACTCCAGTCAATGTCTGGCATGCACCACAATCAATCTGAAACTTCAAAGTCACAAAAGATGGCTAACAGGAGCCTAAAGGTGTATGAAATTCAAATCAATGAATGTAGGCCAAGCACAGGCCATAGCTACCCAGACAGAGTCCTAGGCCAGGACCACAGCCTCCTGCAGGGAGGAAACAGGAAGCCTCTCCTCAGGGCACCAGTGGCAGGAGACAGGCAAGCCAATATAAAGGCTAACAGTCAGATGGATGACTCTACATAATTCCATTTGTTTAAGTTCAATCAATCTTTTACCTGGATTTTGCCCATATAAAACAATACAGTATTTTCAGAACAGGGCAATCAAAGACACAATGAAGGTGAACCATGGACGAAAACACTTGAGATGTGTGTGGCTCCTACCACACAGCATGCAGCAGGACAATAAGCAGCCCTGTTTTTTTCTATCCAGAAGTCCCTGGCACACGGGACAGCTGTAAGAGGATTATGTCAACCTCATTTTAAAGCACATATGCAAACTGTGGGACTGCAGTTCCAGCACAGAAGGACTACAAGTTCAAGGCCAGCCTGGAAAACACAGTAAGTCTGTGCCCCAGCTCCAATTAAAAAAAAAAAAAAGGTGTGTGTGTGTGTGTGTATAATTAGAAAGAGGTTCCCCAATATTTAGCCCAAGGTAGTGGGTGATCTGAGGTAACCAGAACCCCACATGGATGGCCTGGCTCCCAATGGCTGCTCTTAGTGTCTCTTTCGAGGTCCAGTGCACCCAACAGCCACTTTCTGTGTGTGGATACCATAACGAGAGGTATTGTTAAACTAACAAGTGGTGAGACAAGCTCACAAGCCAGTGGAGAAGAAACAGCCAGGGAGGTAAAAGATAGAGTTGATGAGGATGTGGAGAAACCGGAGTCTCTGAGATGACACAAGATGATAAGTAGAGCCGGTATGAAAACTAGTAGGGAGAGGACCCCAAACTTCCTTAAAATCAACAATCCTACCTCTACTATTTATCCAAAACCAAACCAACGTACATCTGATGTACAGGATGAGGAAGAACCCCCTCCTGCCTCTCACTGCCTTGTGACTTCTCCAGCCACTGACACCTGTCAAACCAGGTTCCCTTATCACATGCCTCTGCCAGCAGGAGCCAGGTCTCTCTCTCACACCAGGTGTTTCAAGATCATTTCCCATCGGATTTATTTTTTCAGGTTCCTCTAGGGGAGCGGCTCCCATCCAGTCCCTCAACCCAGGTATCAAGCCACTTGAAGATGACTCTCTCCAAAGCTGACTAACCTAGGAGATTTACTCTCTAGCGTCTTCCTTCCAGAGATCTCTGTAGATAGCTGTTATGTCTGAATAAGGCCAGTGAACACACAGGGAAGAAGGAAAAGCAGAGAATCCTCCACAGATAGGACAAGAACAGTCACTATGCATTCAAATACAGCAAATGGATGGAAAGAGCATGGCCTACCAGGAGCACAGTTCAGAGCTATTTTGGGAGGACTAGGCTGTGTGAGTCAGCTGGCTAAACCCTGAAACATGACATAACTTCGAAGTATCACTCAAATGACTACTTTTAACTTCGTGATAATCTTGCCCCTTGGAAGGTACTATATTTAAATGTACTTGGTGATTAAATGTACTTAGGTTATCAAGACTATTCATTGCTTTGGTTCAGATCTGCCCTGTTTGCAGCTCTGGACTCCCTTGGAAATTACCTGTTGGTCAGACAATTTATGTGAAGTTAGTTGTCCCCTTGGAGCTCTGGAGGAAGGATAGTTTTTCTTGGCTGGTCCACTATGAGGTCAAGGCACCAACCCACTGTACCCTGGGTTTGCCTGAATGAGGCCAACAGAGCCCACAGTAGGAGAGGTTGGCTGAGGCCTGCTGGTTCTTCTGGCCCTGTGTCCAGGCTGTGCCCAATCTGACTACATGGCCAACACATGTCATTCTCATTGGCTTGTTTTGAGTACTTAACATTTATTTGAGACAAGACAAAAGAAAGAGAGAGAGGCCTTGACTAATATAATACTCATTGGTAGCATGAATTATGCTTACAAAAACTTGCCTGTCTCTCACTCACCTGACAGAGCAGAGTGGAGGCAAGAAGTAGGTTGTAATGTAGACCCTACTTTCCTACCAACTCTGGGAGTTAAACTTCTTCCTCACACTCAGTCTCACCTATAGCAAGAAGTCTGAGCTGAGAATCACAATGCTAGAGAAATTTAAGCAGAACAATGGAAACAGGAACATGCTGGACAGCTGGGGATATAGTCACCTCACCCTGAGACAGGGATGCCACCAGAGAAGGACTGCAACAGGACTTAGCACAACCTGCAAATGGCAGGCGAAAATGGGAGGACAGAAGAGTCAAGTGGAATTGAGGACAGGTGTTCAGCTCTCACAGTCTAAGAGTAAATAACAAAGCACCACAACAAAACAAAACAAAACAAAAACCAACCAACCAACCAACCAACCAACCAACCAAACACAAAACCAACCAACCAACCAACCAACCAACCAAACAAACAAACACAAAACCAACCAACCAACCAAACAAAAAAATACAAAAAACCCCCACAAAACTAGAAAGGAAGTTAACTTGAAAAACATACCTTGTTCTCCTTCCCTGTGCCATGAAAAATTCCCAAAAGGCACAAACTATTTCTTTACATCTGATCTAAAGAAATACAAATTTCTTTTAAATTATACTTTATGAAACTTCAAATTAAACCAAGACCCTTTGGCATATTCAAAAATGGGAGGGAACCATCTCATTAATGCAAATGAGCTTTAAGGTTTTCTGCCCCCTAAGGGACTATATACCCTGTGGCAGAAGAGATGGGGTGTTGAGAGCCATGAACAAGTGTGGCCTCTGCACAGCACAATAGCTCAAGCGCACAGGAGACAGCATGGCTTCTGAGGAAGGGCTTGCATATGCCTGTGATCATGTTTGAAACTGTTAGCCAACAAAAGTAAAACAGGTGAGGAGTGTGAGGTGAACAGAAAAAGTACCCAGAGTCAAAGTTTTCCCATTTTAAAAATCAAGTCATGACATGCCATTCTTTTTGCCTCCCCAGACGATATCGTGAAATAGATTACAATGTTCCATAACATAAGAACAAGTAAATAACAGTCACAATCTCCACAGCTTATCAGACAGCACTTTGGCAATGCCTATCAAATCCCTCAATCAACTACAGCCCCATTGTTTACAACAAGTTGCCAACTCAGAGGGCAGGAAAAATGGGTCTGCACCATGTGTGCTTAGGTCTAAGCAACTGTGGACATGAGAAAAGGCAGGAGAACAAAACAAAGCAAGATGTGAACGGGGCGATCTGAGTAAAGAGCGTGCAGGAATTTCTTCCATGGGTCTAGCAACTTCCATTACTACGGAATTCAATTTATATAAAGTTTAAAACTTCTGAAGAAATACTTGGAGTGGCAACAAGGAAAGTCCTTTAAGACACGTTCAGTTAATCATGCTGTTCTTTTAGAGAACCCAGGCTTGACTGCCAGCGCCAACAGGGCGGCTCACAACTGTCTATAAATTCCAGTTCCATAGAATCCAGTGCCCTTTCTGGCTTTGGAGGACACCAGGCACACACATGGCGAATACCTAAGTGTAGGCAAATAACCTCACCACAAATCTGATAAAATAAAAACCGTAAAAAGTCCAATTTGGTCAGTTTCTAGACTGAGAACAAGGGCACTGAAATTGGCTCACTGCGAAAACACTGCCCTGAGTATTCCTGAAGACATTAGAGTACACTCACAAGACAGGAAGGAGAAACACTCCCACAGAGCATGTTTTCTGTGCAGGGTGACTGACTGGTGGTCAGGCCCAGTCCACCATCTGCGCTGGGCAAGGTCCTTCCCTCAGTGCCTGGAAGGGATGAGAACATGTCCCTGCTCTCCCATCTGAATCTATGTGTCTTCTCAGTACATTCTGCCCTTTCGGTACCAAAAAGCAACTTACCACGGGAGAGATGGAACCTAGACAAGGCTGCACAAACAAACCTTACCCCACCAGTCTCACTCTGCCTGTTTGTGTATATCTTCCACACCGTGACACCACCCCAAGAATCTTTTCCTGTGTGTAGTTTGTTGTCACAATTTACTGTCCTTTTCTAAAATGATATATAAGTTCTTACGTCTAACTCCTCTGGCTGCTTCCTCGTTTCTGTGGCACATGCATAAAATTAGTTAAATGGCCTATACACCTGTTCCTTCAGTTTACCTCTCTCAGGCTCAATTAAGGAGCCTAAGAGTGCTGAGAAATGTAACTAGCTCAGTTATCCTAACACATATAGGAGAGGGGGAAAAAAGGGGATTTCAAAAAGGAGCTCTAATACTTCAATAAAACCACACCAAATGCTTTAGAAAAAAACTAGGTTAAATATAACTGTCCAAATAGATGTGAGAAAATGAGACTATAAAGGAAAACCAAGCAAACCAAAGTGTAGGAATGTGCACTCAAAAACGTTCACGTGTGTGTTCTTGGCCAGCTGTAAAGAAGTCCAAGCTAGATGAAAGAGGCTATAATAGAGTGAGCTTTCTAGGAAACAGCCTTCCCTTCATGCTCGAAGGCTTTCATCCCTCTAAGTAGCAAATGGAATTAACCTCTGCAAGTGCTCACATGCACGTCATGGACCTAGCCCAGTCAGTGGCTTGCTCAAGTGAGGCAAATGCCCTGCCAGAGAGATATACCCAAGATCTTCTTTCCAAGGGTTTAGCCACACATCACTGACTGGCAAATACCTGAGTATTTATAAGTTTTAAAACAAAGCCATTACACTTGCATACTCTGAAGATTTCTTAGAGGTAACCAAATTCTTATAATGGGTGGAGCTGGCTTTAGAATTCTACAGCACACTAAACTCACCACAGTCCCAAAGGACTGCATGTTACTGAGATCACAAGTTTTGCTTGAGGGCATCAGTTATCATGAGGTAGGGGAGGCTGCTGCTCACTGGGTTTTAACTTCTGTAACCTTTCTCCGTGTTAAGTAGCTGATTTCATGAGGAGGAAGTGAGAGGAAGCGTCTGGACAGAAAAGTCACACAGAGGCGCTAACAAATGCCCACTGGGCTCAGACAGCCATGTGCATGCATACATGATGCATCTGTGTGGTGGGGGAGCGGGCACAAGATTATGTGAAGGACTATCTTGGACACACATGGAATGTCGGAGACAGGGTCTCTGCTAGTTGCTATACCAGCCAGGCTAGCTGGCCCACAGGCACTGTAGGTGCCTCAGATAACATCCATTCACACTATAGTGACTGGCTTTCACTCAGAGTTCTGGGGATTCAAATTTAGGTCTTCACACTTGCACAGCAAGCATTTTCACCTACTAAAGTCTTAACCAATGAACCATCTTCCCAGCCCCGCCTCATCTTCTGAGGCAAGCTTTCACTGACTAACATTCAACTGAATCTTGCCGCTGCCTCCCCAGCATTGAGAGTTCAGGCACCTTGCTTTCACCTGGTGCTGGGATACAATCTTAGGTCTTCACAAACAGGCAGCAAGCACTTTTTAAAAAAATCTAGTTAATGTTATTTTATGTATATGTGTGTTTGTGTCCTTGTCTATATGTATACCATGTGCATGCAGGTGCCCAAAGAGGCCAGAAAAGGGTGTCTGAACCCATGGAACTGGAATTACCGATGTTGTGAGCGGCCCAACGTGGGTGCTGGGAACCGCACAGTCCCCTGGAAGAACAGCCAAGTGCTTTTACCCATCGAGTCATCTCCCTGGCTTCCCCAAATCCAGTGTTACACATCCACATCACTTGTATCTTTTCAGTTTTTCTGGTCTTACTTGGTAGTACTCCATGCCCCTGAACTTACTATGTTGCCCAGGCTAGCCTAATATTCACAGCAATCCTCCTACCTCGGCCTCTCAGGTGCTGGGATTATAGGCACGTGCCCCTACACCCTGCTCAATGCCCCTTCTTTTCAAGTACACGTTTTCCCTGTGGTCCCAGGTGTTACTGCTGGGTGCTAGTCTCTGCCTTCAGCTTCCCTGCATCACAGCCTCATACTCAACAGCCCTATGGGACTAGAGGGGAGCTGTTAGCATAAAACTTATACTTCCCCTAAAAGTAGGAGGGCAGAGAACCAGGCCACAAGCCCACCTACATCCTTGGAGATGAAGGCAGGCAAGCTGAGGCCTTCCAGTCACTTTCCCAGGATGGCTTTCCCTTGACTAATAGCCAGCTCTGTGTGGAAACAATGGCAGGGTTTATTTCTGGTCTTTCTCATCCACCCACCCACCCACCCACCTACCCATCCATCTATCTATCTAAAGGCTTGCTGGCAATTATCTCCTACTTCCTACTTTGAGGAATGCAGAACAAATTACATATTTGAATTTGTAAACAGCAAAAAGTTATAACATCCTCTTCTAAAAACTACATATAAATTGCTTATTTTGTAAAAATAGTTCACTAGGTAATTAGAGCAAGAAATGACCTCTGACCTCCTGTTGAAGGAGTAGGAAGACAACTTACCTACATTTATGAGAGAAGCTATACATCCACCTTCTTATCCTTTGTTTTATCTCCAAAACAGTTAAAAGCCAAATATACATATGGTTATTCTATAAAAGTATTAGTGTATTAAAATGGCCCACAACATTTATTCTGATCCAGCTATTCTAATCTGTTTTCAGAGGTAAATACATCCCCTGAACACACGATTAATGTTTTGAACAGAAAGATGGTTCATTTCCCAGCGACTCTACTGGCATCTGCTTCAATTAGTTTCAGAATAACAAATCCATTTTCTTACACACCTCTAAAATGAATCTGGCAAGTAAAAACAAACAAGTGCTTAAAAACAAAACAAAACTACACATGTGGACCAACAGTTGAGCAGTGCTTCAGTCTCGTATCTCATCCCCGAGGAGAGGGAATGCATGGCTTTCTGGAAGGACTGCCCCATTCTCTCCTGGGGCCACAAGGCCTTCTCAAGTCCTCACCTGCTGGTCACCTAAGGCCTGCCAGCACAGACTTCAGGTGGTCCATACTGCCCTAGCTGTGACTGTCAGAACCTACTCAGGCTGTGCTAGCCCTTGTCTGTGTCCAGAGCTGAGCACAGTGACTCACCTGACGGCATCAATACAGAAACACACGATCCCTCCCCCCACACTAGCAGAGGCACTATGAAGAGAACACAGGAGATGAATGGAGACGTTTGTTTTGACTCCTTCTGTGTCTATGGCTCTCTTTATGAACTTTCACTCTCTCTGGATTTGACTTCTCTACATGGGAAACGGAGCTCACCAGCAGGTGACTCATAGTCTCTTCTACCTGGGACTGTCTATGATCTTCCCGGCCATGGAATGTCATCATAGTCATAAATAAACACTAATCTCCTGTGAGAATGATCAGCAGCTGGCAGACCAGGACCTTGGGTCTGGTATGTAACTGGAAAAATGCTGGTGAGACAGCAGACTTGAGTTAACAGACAGCTGAGGTACCATGTAAGGGGAAGGCCCAGAGGAAAACTCGTTGCACAGAGCATGGGCAGGATTGCTAATAACACTCATGTGACTTTTACCTGTGGAGCTAACTGGCTCTCCCCAGCAACCCCACACCACTGTGTCATATATTAGTCTACAAAGCTGGAGCTGGGTGTACACACAGAGACCACACTGTAAAAGGGCCAGGAGACGGAGCCTGAAGTCCAGGTGACGCTCAGGAGGCAGCTGAGAATGACAGGCCAGGGCATGCTGCCACGAAGCTGCCTCCACATGTCGGGGCAGTGGCCCAAGGGCAGCCAGAAGTGTTTCTGCTACTTAAGGAAGTGAGAGGACTCAGCAGCTTGGTCACAGGGAACTATTCTGCCCACTCATGTAAATGAAATGGACGAGAGGTATCAGTAGGCAGGAACCAGGAGAGTTATGGAAAGCCACGGCACAGCGGGGGCTGTGAATCAACGCTGCAGCACCTGCATGGCTAGCATGCAGCTCTGCGTTGCATTAGCAGCTCCTTAGACAGAATTAAAACTGAGAAGGCTGTGGCAAGAAGACAGGATCAAGACTTAAAGACCGGCATGGCCAGCGGGGTCTGGGCGAGAGAATTGGGAAGAATTCTTTAAAAGCAGGCAGCCATTAAGGTGTGGATGGGCAAGGGGCAGGAGCCCCTGGAAAGGCTGTCTTAGGAGATGGGCAGGTTATGGCTGAGTGAAAGCAAGGAGATGGCAACAGACTGGTGCTGTGCAGAGTGAGCTCCTACTCCTAACCAAGATGCAACAGGATCCGGCCAGCTGTGCATCAAGAAACAGACCGAACTCCTCAGGGTGCCCTCAATGGAAGCATTTCTGGTGAGTCACATGGGCATGCGAAATAAAGGGGATGGCCTCTAAACCTGTGCTGGCCAAGTGAGAAACTGTAAGCAGATTCTTAACGAAGCTGTGTGTAAGAGGTGTAGGAAGGCAGGTGGCTTCATAAAGCTTGCTCTAAAAATATCAATCATAAACTGTTTAGGAAGAGACCCTGTACAGAGCAGTGCAAAGTGCTGACATGGCTGTGGGTGGCAAAGAGAGAGCCAGTGCTGATTTGAATGCCAATGGCTTTGAGCAAAGAAAGGAGAAGCTGTCAACATCCCCCAAAGGCAAGGGAGTTAGCTGTGTGAGCCCCCACCCCCAACTCTGAGGATGTGAGGAGAACCCTTCTAGAGAGGGACACATGCCCTCTAGGGTCACTGCCCAGCCTGTGAGCAAAGGCCATCACAGCCCACCTGAACCACTCACCTTTTCCATTGACAGCTAAGCCGGTGGCCATGGCAGCCGTCACGGGGCCAGAAACCTGAGGCACTAGTGGATGTATTCGGGGCCTGCTCCCCATCCTGGCTCGCTCTGCACCAGGGCCCAGCAGAGCTCCAACGGGTTTCTCTGCAGTCACCTCTGGTGCTACGGTGTCCTCGGGACCCTGCTCCACGGGGTCCAGCTTCTCAGGGCTCTCCCCTGGAAAGCCGTCAACCACCGAGGTCCTGCCCTTAATGGGGCTCTTAGGCACGAGAATCTTGATCCCTGACTTGGCGAGGTCCATGTTCTTGCGGTTTGCAAGAGACGGGGCTGCGTTTTTCCTGAACTTCTGGCTGGCAGCCAACAGCTGGCTGTTTTTGGACTCATGATCTTTGCCGACCACAAGTGCTTTGGGGTTGGTCTTGGAGAGGCTGCTGTGGGTGGACCTGGAGATCTGCTTCCGGGCGTTGCTGGGGGAGGCTCTGTTGGCACGGGCAAGGCCGCCCTCCTTTTGCCTCTCGCTGTGGCGCCGGTTGAAGTCATGGATGTATTCCTCACAGTTCACCAGGTGCTGCTCTGGCTCCCATGTGTCATCCTCACTGTCATAGCCTTTCCAGTGCACCAGATACTCTGTCTTCCCTTTCTTGTTTTTTCTTTTGTCAACAATCCTTTCCACCTAGGCATGAGAGAAAGTTTAAAAACAAACCTCATTACTCAAGAAAGCTACAAGATAAACAAGGAAACATTCTTCACCATCACCATCTCCATCACCACCATCACTACAGGCCATAAAATTGATCTTTTCTTTCCTGCCCCAATCAGAAAAGAAAATGGCAACAGAGTACTTGGGATTCGGACAACTTCCTGGTAAGGAGCTCTAACTACATGCTTACATTTTATACTCGAGATGCATGTACAGTACACACAAATCAAAATGTGAAGCCGCACCCCATTAACACATGAATTTTATATGTTAAACTTTCTTTAAACCACACATACAAGAAAACTAAAAAAGAAAGGATACAGCCTCCCAAGTCAGGGATCAGGCTGGAGGATTGTTGCCATTTCAAGGCGAGCCAAGGCTAGAACAGAAGGGCTCTGGTCTTAAAACACCAGTTGTGGGTATGCATTTTTTTTTAAGACTTTATTTATTTTATGTATATGAGTGCTCTATCTGCATGTACACCTGCATGCCAGAATAGGGCATCAGTCCCCAGTGTACATGGTTCTGAGCCACCATGCGGTGCTGGAAATTGAACTCAGGACCTGTGGAAGAGCAGACAGCTCTCTTAACTGCTAAGCCATCTCTCCAGCCCCTTACCAGTTGTGTTCTAACCACAAGAAATATTGGTAATTACAGCAATGTGTCTTCATTTTAAGAATTAACTGGAAATCCACTTGTAGCTTTGAAACCAAAAACACAACCATGGCTATGCATGAGGTAGGTAGTTAGTTTCTCTATGATCCAAAGGGCCTTTTTATTTTGAAACTCAGCCTCACCGCCGGAGTTGGTTCTAACAATCACAGCCGGGGCAGTAGAGAGCCCCTGAGGTCTGTGCTGGCCATCCTCAGGGTGACCACCAGTAAGCCATACCTCCGAACAGCAAGGGCCTTCTGTGTGGCGTGCAGCCAGCTCAGGCAAAGGAACGTGAGCATCTGCTAAACATGACTTTGCATCACTCACCAACAACTGACAAGACAGGTCTCAATGGAATGCTCTAGGACAGATAGGCTATTTTCCCTCAAGTCCTGGTTTTGTTATGCTAACAGCGTTAAGAGAAGGTGATGTTTAGCTTTTACTGGTGATTGATATGTTGTGTATCAAGTTTACTGCAATGCACTCCACTACTTTGACATTCTAAGTGTAAATGGCAGACTTACAATTCAGAGGAAGGAAAATGTTTGACAGTAATGCCCACGTTACTGCAGAAACCCACAATCTGGTACGACACCCACACTTAATGTAAACACCACCAGACTGTTGCATAGCAGTCAGGTGTGACTTTGTGTCATGTCTGGCAGGCAGAGTCGAGCTAACAGCTCTTTACTTTCAAGAACATCAGTGTGCTCCTTGCAAAGTTACAGGTTAGATGTCCCAGTGTGTACCAAGTTCTCTGCAACTCCTAATTAATGCATGTTGACTGACTACAGCTTCAAGGGCATGTGGAAATACTTCATCTTCACCTTCAAAGACATTCTTCTTAAAAACAAACAAACAAGCTCTCCAACATAGTTATACTTAAGATACAGACAGAATTAAAGCCCTTAACTGCAGACCAGCCTCAATTTAAACATTCATTATTACTTCTATGTGAGGAGGATTAAGAACAGAAAAACTTGACTCAATGGGAGACAGATTTCACATCCAACAGATCTCCTGTCATAATTGCTATCAGGTAGGCGTGAGCTGGTCCACACAGCTGGTAACACAAGCGAGGCCCACAAGCGTACTGACATGCCATTTCACTTCGGAATAGTTACACACAGGTGCAAGTCTTTAGTGGAAGTAAAAGGAACATTTCTGGAAAATTCCACAAAAATCAATTTCATGGCAGTTGTAGCTTAAATTTCTAAATGTGCAGGAGAAAGAGATTATACCTTTAAAAGAAAACTATGTTCACCGCTATTTTTGTTCCCCTAAATCCATTTCTACCCCCAGGAGTGTACACTCAACCAGAACACCCTCTTCACTCCCATCCTCCAGGCTGAGGTGAGGATATGGGGACAAAGAACAGTTTCTTTCTCTCTCTTGTTTAACCCCGAATGCTGGCTTTTCTCTTCTGTGACCCCAGGACCCTGCCCCTTTCTTTGCAGTATAAGAACCAGCCTCAGCTGTTACTTTAGGACACATATGGGTTTCTCAAATGCTGAGGGCAGACTGTTCTGAGATGCCAAAAGAAGGCAATAATCAGCTGGTGGCACCCTATGGGCACCGCTAAGGAACAGATAGATGGCTTAAGCTTCAGGGCCACATGATTGCCCAACCACTCAACTTGACTCAAAGGCAAGAAAACAGAATCAACAAGATCAGTAACACCTAAAAAAGCTAAGACGTAGAACGTTGTAGTTTCTTATGTTGCTGTCACAGAAGAGCGCGTGTGCGCGCACACACACACACACACACACACAAATCATCTTTCTCCAAACCTCAGACCCTTTCTGAGCTCCTACACCCCAGATAACTGCTTCCAAAATCTCTTAGGATGTGCCTTTCTCAAAGTATGTGTAAATGCACTACTCTAGTGACACAAGACGAATGCTAAGAATTCCATACAAAATAAGTCTGTGGTAGAAGCTAACACGCAGACCCATGGAAAAGCTCTGACTTTTAAAGGCTCAATGCAGGAAGAAGGCGTGAAAATCTCCAATACCGTCTGTAATAGTGTTACCCAACAGTCACACGTGAAATGAAAATTTAAACACAAAATTCAAACTCTGTGCCCTTGTTACTAAGTTCTTTGAGTTAGGATTTTTCTCTAAAACTCATTCTAAAAGCCAAAATGTGGGACAAGTAAAACCCAACCTCCTGTAAAATTACAGACCCTGCTGATGGCTTGCAAACCTCTGAAATCAATCCCCAAGGAGCACCCAGATACCCAAACCACTTTTTTCTTTTTTCTTTTTTTTTGGACCAGAGTCTAGGATCCCCAATCCAGCAATATTCAAGGTGCTCAGGGCTGCAGAAAACAGACAGGAACACATGGCAGAGAGGCTCAGTAGGGATGCAAGAAAAGAAGACCTAACTCTACTACTGTTGCCGTGTAAGAAAAACCAGCACAAGGCTCCCAAAATGCCAGTGCTGGTTGCAAAGCCCGGACAGTAGATCACTGTCCACACTGTCCGTCTGTCAGCATGCTAGCCCGAGAATGAGGGACTTTCTCATATCCACCTGTATGAAGACGCAATGCTGGGTGGGGAAAATAACTTATTAAACCCCACTTACAGGAAAAGAACTTTGGTAACCTGTAAGATGCAACAAATGAAGACATCATAGCCTCTGAAAAAAGTTGTTATGACTGTTAAGAACAAGAAAAGTTGCCTCGAGTTTTAAGGATAGTTTTTATGTAACAGACTGACACACTTTCTGGCTTTATCTTGGCATGAAAGTACTACAGACTGCATAGAAACTGTTATAGATTTTGGCACCCTAACCTTCCAGGCTAGTGGGAACACAGTTGGGTCTTGCTGTGCTGCACAGCTGTAGCACCCCATCAGCAGGGGAAAGAGCTGACTCCCTGTGGGGTGCTGAGCTGCTAAGCCACAATGCTCTTTGGGTATTGTGTGAAACTCATTTTTTTTTTTTAAACATTTTCAACTTCTAAGAGGTTTACTGGGAAGTAATCCCATCCTAAGTTGAGCATCTGTGGGCAGAAATGAGGAAGAATATAAACACAACTATCTGAAGACACATAGAGAAACCCCTAAAGAAAGTGGAGGGGAATGGAGTTTTAGAACAGGGAAGCACACATCGGCTTTTGCTTTGCAGGGGACAGGCTTTAGCTGGCAGCATTCAGACAGAAAGAATGGTTAGAAGACAAAGCCTAGGTTGAAAGTAAAGTAGAAATCTAGGTGGGTGGCAGGCAGGACACATCACAGAAGCATGAGGACCAAACTGGACTAACTTACTGACCTCTTCAAGCACCAGGCACAGTTATGAGTAACAGTGTATCTCAGGGCCCTGAAACCACAGCCAGTGAATCAACAATGGCTAAGGCAGATTACAGAGGGGGGATTCTGTGAAAATTGGCAGAATAAAGGTCCATGGATGGCATAGGTATATGGCTGGGCAGGCATAAGTTTGTACGGCCCCTCCCTGTGGAGCCATACAGAACATATACCTGCATAACCCCGAAGCAGAGAACTGCCATCTCAGGACATGGATCTACAAATGCCTCAAAAGAAAAGGAGCTTCCCTCTGCGTGGGGAGCAAAGGGCCCAGGAGACATCCCCCCAAAGTAGCAAAGCTGTTTTTTGTTTTTAATGTCTCTGTGAATAAATAGGGTGAAGATGTAAATGAGAAATCCTTGAAAAGAAGGAGCAAAAGACCAG
Organism: Meriones unguiculatus; assembly: GCF_030254825.1. NCBI lineage: Eukaryota > Metazoa > Chordata > Mammalia > Rodentia > Muridae > Meriones > Meriones unguiculatus. The sequence continues at coordinate 51,331,770 of NC_083366.1, read as the reverse complement.
TACACGGGGTTGTGGATGGGGGGAGAGGGGGGCCTCTACTCCAGGGGTGACTAGCAGTGCTGGGCTTGGCCTCAGACCCAGAGGAGGGGAGTGAGCTGAGAAGATCGGGGTTACACCTCAGTAGTAGTTCAGACATTTGTCCTGGGAGAGGCAATCTGTAAGAGGCCCAGATAACACCTGGCTAGCTGGCTGCACAGTGTGGGGAAGTTCTCCCCAAAGGTGCCCTGGAAAACAAGTGCAAGAGGCTAAGGCAGAGGACACCTTGGTCAACAGAAAGAAATGTAGGAAAATATTTTCAGTGTGTGTGTGTATGGGGAAATTGTTGAGCCATTATGGGTTAAGTACAAATGCTGAAACTGGTTTCAAAATCTACCCTTGCCTAGATTTAATGGAGTTAGACTGGTGAGCAATTTACACGCCAGGCACTATCAAAAGCAATGGGGTAGACAACCAGTATGTATTATGTAATAGTTTGTAATGAGCTAAGTGTGACACCAAACCAAACAACGGCTTAGCAGAAATCAGGGAGATGCAGCCTTTCAAAATAACACGTGTTGGTCATACCTGCAATCCCAGCACCCACGGAGGCAGAGGCAGGTGGATCTCTGTGAGTTTGAGGCCAGCCCAGTGAGTCTAGGACAGTCAAGGCTAGCCACCCCCAGAACAAAACAAAACAAAAAAACAAAACAAAACAAAAACAAAAGCAAAAGACAAAAAACAAAAACACTGTCTCTACCCCACAGACCCTGGGTGCTATTCCATTTCCACATCCCAACTGAGTGTATGAGCACTGGGATTGTGGGTATGTCCTACCACATTCAGATTTCTGTTTTACAGATCCACACTCAAGGTCTGTTTTCATGCAGCCATCTCTGTGGACAGGCAAGTTTCTTTACAAGTAGCATGTGCAACTGGATGATGTTACAAATTACAAGTGGGACGACTCTAGAGACATCTATGTTATAACATTAAAAATAAAGGCAAAGAAATGACTCCTGTAGAAGTCCAGCAAGACTCACAGCTGACTTCTCACCAGAGAAAAGTGTCATAGCACATTCAAGGTGCTGGGTTTTGTTTTTCTGTTTTTATTTTTAAATTTATTTATTATGTATACAATGTTCTGTCCGTATGTACACCTACACGCCAGAAGAGGGCACCAGATCTCATTATAGATGGTTGTGAGCCACCATGTGGTTGCTGGGAATTGAACTTAGGAGCTCTGAAAGAGGAGCCAGTGCTCTTAGCCTCTGAGCCATCTCTCTAGCCCTCAAGGTGCTGTTTTTAAACCTGCTACTTCTACAGAAAATGAACACATGTTCTGCCTATTTATATCCTAATCAGATCCTCTCTGTTATTGGTGATGTCATTGTTCCAGCCGTGTTCTGTTGTTGTTTTTTGGGCGTGGTGGAGTCACTGTGGGCTTCATGCATTGTATTGTTCTATTATGGCCAGAGTCTTGCGAAACACTACACTTCTGCTACAGACTTGATAGGACATTTATACATATAAGACTATGTTTATTGTCTGAGTCCAGAAACACAGAGTTCTATAACAGGCAGAGCTAGGGATAGGGGAAGGGCCAGCATCTGGGAAAGACAGACTTCAGAGGCCATCGTGTGATACCAATGGGTTACCTGGCTAGTGTACTGTCAGACAATGCTGCCCCTCAGCGACGGGCTGAGTGCATGTCCACTTTCAACCATGCCCCACCTAGCTGCAGCCTACAGGCCCCTTTCCAAGCCCTCTATGGAACCACCTCTACTCACTGCTCAAAACAACTGTCTGCAATTTGCATTGTGAACATAGACTCTGCTAAATATTTGCAGAAAAAGACAGATTATATTGCTGGTAGAACTTCTCTCCATGAAATGTTGAGGAACTTCATCACCCTGGAAGAACCCAAACGGAAATTTGAATCCACATGAAAAACTTGTCTCTTGATTGTGTCTGGTGGGCTGCATAAAGATGTCAAATAGTAGTGAAACAGGACTCATTCACTGAGCTGACATTTTTTCTCCCTTTGGCTGGCGCCATTAACGCAAGTGTAACTGGCTGCTTCAGCATCTGCAAGATGCTGTTGTTGCCTGAATGAGGAAACAGAGTGCGTTCTGTCATCCATAAAACCCTAGCCAGTGAGTCAAGGCTGACAGAGATTCTTCCAGTGCCAAGGTAATTTCAAAAAGAGTAGTGGACGAACACCCTGACGCTCTGGTTCATGCAGGGTGAGGGCTTATGGGAGGCAAACGCACAGCCAAGTCAATGATCCCTCCAGAGCTGATCCCATAATCAGTGGAACTTCATTCTGGAGAGAGTCCCACTATCTCACGAAGGATACACGACCTGCTTATTTCTCTTTGTGGTCAAGCGGCTCTACTCTCAGCCCTAAGAGGGAAGTCATCCCATTTTTAGGAGAGAGATGAGTTAGCACCCGGCCTTCACCCGAGACATACAGTGCCACCCATGCACACTGGCTCTGGGAAGTACTGTGCCACCGGGACCCTGGCTGGCTGCCTCCAACAATGGTTGTATACAGGTTATGTTTAAGATGAACGCTTTTGTCAGTTCAAAGTATGGAAGCAGTCAGTCCACTTCTCCCGCTGTCCACCTGAAGAGCCAGGTGGCACCATCCTTTCTCTGGGGTGACTAAATGCTACTTGTAAATGGAGGGCATATCCAGTCCAGTTGGGCAGGAGTGGGGACACTCAGTTCTTCTGCCAGTTTTCAACACCTGGGACATCTATGAGTGACCCCAACAATCCTGCAGGCTGAAGGGAGGAGGGTGACTTTAACCTGCCACCTATGGTTTTCTGAGAAGCAAATGCACCGAGAGCCACAAAGGAGAACAGTGAGGACCCCGGCCTCCTGCCAAGATCAGAATGGCTATGTTCCGGTTGTATTCACTGCCTATGAAGCTGCACAGAAGCAGTTAGGAGACACCACAGTTTGTAGCTTACCTGAACTATCAGCAACCCAGGCCAGGGCACTCTGGAGAACTCTACAGGCTGAGCGCACTGTACCCAGACACTTTGTCACATTAAGCCAGGGTGCTGATAGAACACCCAGCTCTTCAGTGTGGCACTTCCAATGAGCCCCTGAGGATTCCCTACACTCTTTCCTTCTGAGTCAACCGTTCCAAAGTGGCTACTCCAAAGAGGGAAGAGATGGTCTGAGGGACACAGGACCTTGGAGATTTCGGGGAAAGAGACAGGATCAACAGACAACAATAACAGTAATCCTTTCAAAGGAGTGTGGAGTATCAGCCATGGTTAGTGAAACCTAAAGGAAGGTCTAGAAAGATACCCATCCATGCAGCCATAGCTGATTCTATTTATTATAAAGGCCTCCACAACCCACTCAATCAAGCTTTCTGAATAAAGGGTACTGGGAGCCCTGGGAACAAAGCTTACTTGTCAGAGTGCTGGCTAGCACGCATGAAGCCCTAGATTTGATCATCCGCCACCACGTAAGCAGGCCTGCAAGAGTCTGAAGTTCAAGTTTATCTTCAGTTATGTACTTTGTCCCTCCTCCAAGGCTAGCCTGGGCTATGTGAGACCCTGTCACCACAAAATAAGTACCACAGACCTCGTTACCAAGCTAATTTATAATATCTTATAGGCCAGTAATAAAATAAAAAATCACGAGGCATCATCCTTATGGTGTGGGAGGAGACAGAGGTCTTGAGTCACAAGAAGCACAGTCAGGAAAGCAGGAAAACGGATAAATCAGACTTCATCAAAGTTCCAAAGTCTCCCTAAGCCACAGGGCTGGGGCGGGGTGTGAGTGTGTGACAACACAGATGCAAAACGTTCCATGCCCAGCACCGATCTGTATCTGTTTGTTGGGTCTGCTTCCACTATTTATGAATAATAGAAATATACTGCATTACAGCCAAGGTGCCAGCAGACTGAAGAGTCCAATGGGGACCAATCCTCCCAGATGGCACCAGCAGAAGAAGGTACACGCAAACTCTGCGGCCTTTTATAAAGTGGCTAACACTACTGCAACAGAGATTATGTTTCAACATTTGAAGTGTGTGTAAGTCAGTGTGTGTGTGTGTGTGTGTGTGTGTGTGTGTCAGAATCCTCATACAAACACAATATTATGCCACTGGACCCCTCTATAAAATGCACTGGCCTTTCTAGCAAAGTGTTAAATGACACAAAGTTAGAACAACTGTGCCGCTGGACCTGTTTCACAGGCAGTCTCCTGAAGCTCGAGGTAGCAGCAACTGTACAAGATGAATCCTAGCTGGGAGGAGGAAGTTAAGTCATTTAGTGTGTGTGCCCTTGAAGGAGACCCTGGAAACCCCAGCCTGTACTTGTCTCTGCTTCCAGGATATGATGAGGAAAGTTCATTTCTCCACTGCCTGCTCCTATCATGATATGCTGCTGGCTGCCTTGCCACAGGTTCAAAGGCAACGGAACCAAGCAACCATGGGCTGAAATCTCCGAAACCCTTAGCCAAAATAAACCTTTTATAAGTTGATTTACCTTGGGTGTTTGTTAGAGCAAAGGACTGCTACCAATTCAGGCAACAAGAACGAAATGAAAACTTATATGCTTGGCTGTGAAATGCTACATGATACGGCTGATACGAACAAAGAAACCTGATATAAAGTTTGTGCATGGTGGAGGCACACAGGTGAAATTTGTGGTCCCTGTGTCTAACAGATGAGAGTTATGCATACGTGCACGCATATCTGTTAAGATTCTACACACCTATGATCTACACATCTTCAACTGGATCTTGCAGGGCCTACATAACAGAAGGTCGCCTATATGGTTCTTGGCATGAAGATGCTTCTAACCAGAAAACTGCCACTGGGTGTGTAAGCAGCCAACAGCTACACAACAGAAGCTTCCCAGGAAGAACCCAACGGATTAGCTCCCAAGGCCTAAGTGGTGGAGAAGCAGATCTCAACAACACTGAACATCTGTGCACATATTCAAAAAAGAGCCACCACAAAATCAGACAAAGATGCTGTAAGAAGAAAATTCATACTTCCAAATCAGTAAGGCCAGCACTACCAACTGAGAGTGGGACAAATTCTAAGCCAATTCATAAAAGAAACCACCAGTAAGCATGAATGCCGTTTAATCCCATCCAAGGGTAAGGCTTAGCAGGCTGTGAGGAAAACTCTTTGGAGGCTGTGTGAGTATGGACTTTACAGAGCGTTGCAATCTTACAGTGAGCATGGGAGGCTTTAGAGCGGTCTTCTTACTAGTGGGATCTCAGCTAAGGATTCCAAGGAATCCACTGGAGACATCCACATGTGTACACATCAGACAGGTGAGTGAACAGCTGAGAGGAGAACTCTACATGGCTGTGCTACATGCGACGGCATGCCCTGTCTGTGTGCCCATTCAACCATCTTGAACCAGGCTCTTTAAGCCCAGCACACACCTCATGCTATTTCCTTCGGTAACAGAATTCTGCATTATCGCATTCACACAGTTTATTCTTAAAGTAGGTTGGCAGGAGTTAAGGCTGGAGTTTAAAAGCCACGTTTTCCTAGGTGATAAATATTAAGTTAATTTTTAGAACAAAGACAAAGGAAAGAGGTCACAGCTTAGGTTACCAGCATGTGTGAACTTCTATCCGGCCCTGAAAAGCGCACACTACAGTGCTGTCAACATCATACTTCTCTCCTGTTGAACGGTCACTAGCTGCACAGTAAAACGACAGAACACGCATAAGCTGGCATAAGGACATATATTGTAATCCTCTCCAACTCAATGAGATAAAAATTCTCTACGAATCAACAGATGACGTGAACCTTTCCTACTGAAAGTTCTGGTACTTGTTAAATTACCTACCCATTTTATGAATCAATCAAAATAAATCAATCAAATTCAGGCTGTCTGTCTTGGTGGCAAGTGTTTATCACTGAGCTATCTTGCAAGTCCTATTCTCTTTTTTTCTTAAGGCTTACCCAAATAAAAATAATAAAAAAAAAATAACAAGGAAGATGCTGATAAAAAGGAAGTTGCCAAAAAGCCACTTTCCCAGGGGTTCTGTTCTGAATACATGCAGAATGGCATCTGGTGCAACCAATAAACACTTGCTCTTTGCATACGCGAGAGCACAAACTAGATTAAATCTGTATGTGTGTATTGTATACGAAGGGTGAATACACAGTGCCACAACTGCAAAAGCAATCGTGCAAACCCACTTCACAACTGTATTCCTCCTCAGATGTCTCAGAACGGAATAAAGCACTTGCTATCTCTCACGGGCCACAGAAACCACACATGCTAAATGGAAAGCTTGAAGAAATCATATAAAGAAATTCCTGTTGTGAATCTGGGTGACTGGTACCATGCTGTACAGCCTGGGTGTATTAAATGGATAGGGACAAAGATGAAACTGTGGAGGGGCTGAAAATAGATAATGAGGAATTCTTAGGATGGAAATTTTCTGTCTAGTTCTATTTTCATAACACCACAGAAAGGTTAGAAACTACAGCTTATCTGAACTTGCCTTATATTTTTAAACTCTTGCCAATTTTTTTTTTCTCGGTTGTTGGTTGTTCTTGTTTCTTCCAAACAGGGATTCTTTGTGTAGCCTTGGTTGTCCTGAACTTGCTTTGCAGACCAGGCTGGACTTGAACTCAGAGATCTGCCTGCCTTTCCCTCCCCCAAGTGCTGGGATCATTACAGGCGTGTGCCACATATTTCACAGCAAAAAGCAAAGCAAAGAATATAACAAATCCCAAAGCACGCCAAAATTAAACCAAGTACAGAATACACCAAGCATAAGATAGGCTCTTTACAGAAGAAACATTTGTAGATCTCACCCATTGTGTCTAATTAAAAATGTTCTCATCGAATTATAAGCTGTTACTTTGTTGTTAAAAACCCAATCTTCTGCTAACAGGAATAAGCACATCCTTCAGAGGAATAAAAGTCACCCCTGTGTGAAATGCAGCAAGGCTGTTTACAGTCCACAAAACATGACTCAAGCCACAAGTGGACACTTGCATGCATATATAAGACTAATGACAATGCTGTTTTAAGAGGCATATGATGACATTGGCAGAAACCAAAAACACCCTCTAGTACCAGCATCACAAGGCAGAGTCCTGTCACACTACTGAGGAGCCTCTACTGAGCGCAAGTATTAGCACTGTGTACTAACTCAGTGGCCAGACTCCATCCCAGGGTCTCCCTTTATTCTCCTGCATGTTCTTCTGGTCAGTTACTATTTCTACTGTTCTTTTCTAAGTACAGTCAGTTTTTATGAGTACATATTCTTTAACTTTACAGAGCCCTGAGATGGTTGTTTCCAGTAATTTTGTCAAGTTTCCTCTTCTCCCCCCCAAAACCCAGTACAAAGAACTTGCCAACTTCCTCCTCCATACACCTGAAGCCTCACCCTTCCAGGTCTAATGTGGCCTGGCATTTTTAATCACCCTCTCTTGAAGCCACTTGGTTTTGGGGATGCTACTCTTTTGGTTCTCCACTGCCACTCATTCCTTCTCTATGGTTCCTATGAGCTACCTTTCCTCCTGGTCTCTCTATTCTACACATGTGCACTGGGCACAACCAGCATTCAGCTCTTGCCACCAGATTTTGATTTGTGGTAGTGGCAAGCCACAGCTTTTAGCCAGCAAGGTGACTGGAAGACGCAAGCAGGAAGCTGGCTCTCTACTGCACCTTGAAGAGCTTAGTGGGTGGCACCCAAGGGTGGCAGCTGCTTTTGACTTTAGGGTATTTTCAAGTTACAATAGGTTAGTCAAAACACAGCTTTGCTATAAGCTAAGAGCTAAGCTCCTGAAGAGCTAACAGATTTTGCTTTAAAATATATCCAAAACAACAAATTAAACCAAGAAAAGCTGTGAGAGCACAGCTGAAATACAAATAGTAAAGTATGTAATTGCTAGAATGAGGTAACTTCCTGTGTTTCAGGGAGTCCATTTACTGTTCTTTTGTGATACAAATTTTGCATTAGTTTGAAAATGGAAGAGAAATCAAAGTAAAGGTGGGCAAGTCTCTTCTGAATGGGGAGGATATACCAGTGAGTTCTGTGGATCTGGAATGTTGGTGTGCAAGCATGGGGGCCTTATCCATGAACTGGCTCCAGGTCATTAATGCTATCCTTCCTCTTGAATCAATCTGGGCAATCATTTCTATTGCAAGCATTTCAATGTCCACTTCAATAAAGTCATGCACAACACCTCCTTTTTATTCCCAATGTTTCTATCTAATCCTCTCACCCTTGATTAACTTCTTTTTAAAACGAAAAGTTTTGGATATGTATATTTAACTGAATCTGTGCTTTTATTTTCTATTCTTATTTTTAGTATCCTTTTTTTCCTTTGACTTTCCTGATGTTCTTCCTATAATTTGTAATTCAAACACAATGCTAACAATGACTCAGTTCTAGGTGTTCTCTTAATTCCCTTGTGATTTCCTCAATGGCTCACAAGATAATGAGTACAAATTTCTAAAAAGCTTAATTAAACATTCAGTTTCTAATATAGGAACTTAGAATCAGAGAACACGGCATGATTTTAGCCTTTCTTCATATTTGCTGCCTTGTGGCTTAGCACAAAGATGAATTAAGAAAGCATTTGTTAAGCATGGTAACACAACTCATTCCAGCGCTTATGAGGAAGAGGTGAGCTCTGTGAGTTTAAGGCCAGCTATAGCTACATATTAAGGCCCCCAGTGAAGAGAGGAGAGAGGAGGGGAGGAGAGGGAAGGGGAGGATTTCTTGAAAATATACTTACTCAAGGTAAGGCTCTCAATATTTCTTAGCTCAGACAGACTGTACCTATGGAAATTGTCTAATTTTGTAATTTCTCACTGATCAATCTTCTAAATCCTTAAGGAGTAGTCTTCCAACATTCCAACATTCCCCACCAATTACAGATGTCAACTTTTCTCAACTTTGCTTTATGTATTTTGAAGGAGTGCTGCCAGGGGCAAACAAGTTTATAAAAGCCATCTTCAGAAGAACTCTGCTTTCTTCCATAAAAAAAATGAGTGCCTCTGTCTTTCTGACTTCAAAGTTCGACTTTATGTAACTGATACACTGGCACCTAATTATTGTAATTAAGTTATCTGCATTTATTTTGATGGCTTCATCCTATTTACTCTTGGGTGGTTTTTTCCCTTTTCATAATCTGTATGCTTTTAGGTGGTTGCCCTAAAAATCTTCTAATGTGCGGATTATAGTTGAGGGACAGTTAGTCTCAATTGTCAAGTTGAGGAGCCCGAGAACTGCTGAGAAGTGGGTGTCTGGGTATGTCCATGGCTGACTGTCTTGGTTAGGTTCACGGAAGCGGGAAGGCCTGGCCACTGTGGTGGCACCGTTCCCTGGGCTAGGACCCTGGGCTGCATGAAGAAGAGAAAGTGGAGTGAGCACAAGCGCTCGCTGCTCTTTGCTTCTTGACTATGGGCACAATGAGAACAGCTGCGTCCAGCTCTCGCTGCTCTGACATCGCTGCCATGATGGACGCCCTGAGACTGAGTCACAGTAAACTCTTCGTCACGCTGCTTTTGTGAAGGTATTTTGTAAACAGCAACAGGAAAGTAACCAAGACAATTCTTGTGTGCTTACTACACCAAACCTACTTCTTCCTGCCCAAAGAAAAGGACAATAAAGAACATTACTCTTGTGAGTCTTCCTGATGCTACAAAACTTACTTTCAATGAATTTTTATATTCCCCAAATTCATCAACATTAATGTTGGCTGTTCTGTGTAGCCAAGAGTGTTCAAACATTCCTGCTACCTCTTCCTCGGTTTAGTCATCTTTATATCTCACATCTTTCTGGCTCTGGTTTCTTCTTTTTCTCAAATATCCTTTGATGACCCAATTTCCAGTATGCATCTGCCAGTGGTAATCCCCAGTGCTTGTTTTGAGATATCTCTTTTACCTGGATTCAACTGGTTCACAGCTAACTCTTCCATCAAAAAGGGGTCCAGCAGGACAGCTATGTTCTCAGCTTCTTGCTTGGAATTGCTGCTGAGACCCACACTCACTGTTGGTCTTTCTCAGGAGATCCTCCTCTCCCTTGTGCTGCCAAGATCTTCTAGTTCAGCTTTGAGATTCTGTGCTTCATGGTAACAGCATTTGGGTCCATATTAAACTGGTTTATGTTTCAGTACACTTCAATTTGATATTAAAAAACAAAACAAAACAAACAAACAAACAAAAACAGTCCACAATGGTATCTTCTTAGCCAACATCATTTCCAAGCCTTTTAATTGGGTCCTGTGTTCTCTCTTCAGAAATACAGAAGCAAACTGTAAGTTCCTGTGCCCTAGCAAATGGTTTCACAAGATGCAAAGGCACACAGCACTAAGGCAAGACCAGTTTCTGCCCTGAAGTTTTACCTATCTACAGAAATCTTTTGATACATTTGTGGAAACAATGGCTTTCTTGGAGAAACTTTCCACCACTCAGCCTCATGAGAAGCATCATGTTGTGACAGAAACGAAGTGTATCAGAGTCAGGCTGGCTTAGAGAAGACTGAGACTAAGTACAAACGACAAGGAAGCCTTCTGGTTAGCAGCTGAGGCCTATGAGAGCCTCTCCTCAAGCATAAAATGACCTCATTTTTGCTCTAAGGAACAAGAAATCACGCACTGCTTTTCTATTTTAACCATTAAGTGGGGCAGGAAATGCTCCACCTGCAAAGGCATGCCTTGCTTGATTTAGCTGGAGTAGCCAGAGAGGAAGTGCCAGTGCTGTGAGATTACAAACTAAAGACGAACAAATTAAAGAGCTATCCTGACATTTTATGTAGAAACATCACAATCTTGGCTCACACTGGTATCCCAGCAGGCCTTTACATTTATTAAACAAGCTTCCCCAAAGTTAGATATTTGTTTTCTTGTTAGATCATGTGTAGAGTTATTTCACAGTGCAGCTATAATACTAATAACTATGGGTTCTAAGTCATCTAAGGATGACTTTCTTTTAGAAAAAAAAAATTGGTGGAGTCAACTGTTAACAGCTGGTATCTTATTCATGGACTTACCTTAAAGCCCATTTAACAGTCTCCAACCAGACAGTAAGCTTATCCTACCTCCTTGACAAAACTAAAACTGTAGAACTTAAACATGTCTTCCAGCGCTTAAACCTTCAGGCTGTATGCCAGGCTGAGGACTTCTTAGTTTTCATCCTGGAGAGTTCTGTGTGTCCACACAAGCTGTAAAGCCAGTGTCCACACAGGCATCCACAGCAACTTGAGAAAAAGAACCAATGTTCTTGAGAACTATCTTGTTTCTGGATCCTAAAGAATCGGGTTAGGAATCTCCTCAGGTTAACAACCACATACATGAACGCACATACATGAAGGAGCAACTGTGACTTCATAGAGAATAGGCTTTTAAGGACACTGTCCATGGGTCTTTATAGCCTGGACAGAATCAGACTCTTTTAACCATGGTGTTCCAGTTTGTACCCAGCTGCATTAAAGGTATAGGTTAGGGGTGAGGGTAGTTTCCATGGGTACCAATAAGTCACTCTAATTCTAATAATTCACTCCTCTAAAGAGCAACCTCATAAGCAACACACCTTCACACAGCTGACTCAGTGACAGCTTTACTATGGAAACAGATCCTTATACACCTGGTGAGGCACTGGCAGGGAAGTTGGGCAGGGGAAAGGGAAGAAATGGGACAACTACTTTCTAAGGAGCCCAGGCTGGCCCTAGAACTCTGGCCTCAGCCTCCCAAGTGTTTAGGATTACACGTCTCTGCCACCATGACTGAGTTATACTACTCTTTTAAGAAGTGATCATCTTCAAGTCCTATTCTTCCCTACCTCCACAGGAAGGCAGGCATCACTCATTGCTCAAAGATCTGACAGAAGCAGAGCTCAAATATGGCCATGGCTGGGGCAGCATCTCCTCTGGCATGGCTATTTATATGGCTACAGCTCTATCAACAAGCCACTACAGGCTGCGTTTGTTAGCTTTCAAGCCCAGGTAGCTCTCCTAGAGGGTTAATCTAGGTGCCACTGAAGGAACCATCAATACACACAACTACAAAAAACACTTTTGTTCCTTCTCACTATTTTGTTCATAGTACTATCCTCTTCATTGACATTTTGATTGTGCTACATCTCTAATTAAGAAGTATCAATTTCTACATTGTTCTTATTGGTACTAATTCCTAATTGGAGAGTTACCACCCAAATCCTAACACCTGTTGTTATACCACCATGGTCACTAACAGGGACCCCAAGGCTGGGCTCATGGGTGGATGGAGTGAAGAGGGCGGGGTTGGAGAACAATAGTGGAATGCAATACTCAAACCACAATTCATAAGAGCTGAAAGCATAAGCTTGATCTTATGACACTGTGTGTCCACAGAAGTCAAACCATCAGCCCAACCATACAACTGCTATTTGGGGGTGACACAACGGTGGTGCCTACACACAGGTGCTCCTTGACTCTCTAAACACCCAAGATTGCCAAAAATGTCCTGTAAATATAATTTGTAATGTAAACATAATTATCTAATGCCAAAGCTCATGGTAAAGATGTTCTTTTATGTACACAGAAAATGGCTACAGAAAAGGTAGCCACCTTTGACCAAGACTTGAAAATGTGTAAGATTCCAGGGAACCACCTGGGATATGCTGGGCGAAGTCTGCCATTTCCCCACCTGTAAAGCAAGGGTAGCCAGTTCAAAGCTAAAGAAGTTGAATGAAAAAGCCTGCATCAAACTACATCCTCAGTAGCAAGTTGGAAGTGATGTGTAATAACTAGTACTGGGGGAAAAGACCAAAGAGACGCACATAGCTCAGAGACAAGGGCTCTCCTGGAACTGAAATCTCTGCCTGTTGTAACCGAAGAATAGATTTGTCTATGAACACAGAAATCCCATGACTCACTGCAAACCGCACAGAACAGAAAGCTTACTAGGGACCGCCAGCTTCAAACCAACAGAAAACCTTTACAGTGAAAAAACAAAACAAAACAAAACAAATCAGCAAAAAATGTGAACAAGTCTGATTCAAGCCCTAAACGAATCAGTCATGAGCAGGCCCGGAATGAACAAAGGACACAGTGGGTACCTGACATTTAACACAGCTCATTAACATTTTCAAGAGCTTATTTGGCAATCACTGTTTTGAGTTTTTTTTTTTTTTTTTTTAACTCATTTAATTCCTGCAAAACCCTAGGTGACAAACCTGATCTGTCTTTCACTTTCTACAGAGGAAGAAGTCAGATACAAGGGTTGTCAAAGGAGTAGTCATGAAAAAGGCTAGGATTCGAACCTGGCAAGTCTAATTTGACAGGGCTCTGAGGTCTCTTGCCTGCTCATCTGTGTAACTAGGAAACACTGGTACAAGGTGAACATCCTTTGCTAAAATTCTTGTGGACCAGATGTGCTAAAGGCAAACAGTGTTGGCACTCAGTTTAGCTACACTTAAGTCAACCACTATTGAAGGAGACAACACGGAAGAATGACTAAGGAAATGGGCTTACTTCTGCTTAGACCTCAGAGCTGGTTTTACTTGAGGGAGGGAGGATGGAAGGAAGGATAAAATCCGTACTTGGACAAGGAGCATACTTAGAGATAATAGACAAAAAGTAATCAATGAGACGTCTATGTAGAATCTTCATCTTCAGAAATAAACCCAATTTCGAAGGGCAAGGGAACTGTGAGGACAGAGGGGCCCGAAGGCGGTGCACACCTCCAATCCCAGCACTCAGGAGGCAGAAGCAGGTGGACCCCTATTTGTCTGCGGCCAGCCTGGCCTACAAATTGAGTTCCAAGCCAGGACTGTTACACACAAACAAACAAACAAACAAACAAACAAACACACACACGTAGAAGGAAAAAGACTAGTAAAAGAAAGAGGAGGAAGCAGCAGCGGCAAGAGATGACCTGTGAGGTGGAAAAATCTTAGGAAGAATTGCAGAACCATGTCTCTGAATCAGGCTCCCTCAATAGAGGGCGTTCTCTCCCAAACAGGAGTGATGGGAAACAAGAGCTCAAGGTGAAGCAACAAATGTGGGGCAGTTCCCTGTAAAGCTGGACGAAGGCCTCGGGACAAGCTTTACCTTGTCAGGACATGTTGGGACAGGACCGAGTAGCCCAGCAAGCCTCACACTTGCTATGCAGCAGAGGGTGGCCTTGAATTCCTGAACCTTCTGCCTCTACCTCCAAAGCACGGGACTTTCTGAGTGTGCATGACCAGGCCCAGCTCTGTAGGACACTTTCAGAAGCAGACAGCAAGGAGACAAACTCTACATACAGTCCACTGGAAGAATTTACTGGACTACACATAAGGGATCAATAAGCAAGAGACACTGTGAACACTGCTCAGCCCCCAGGATTTAATACTTAGGAGACTCAGACATCACAAGGCAACAAAACACGCTAAGTAACCATGCTATTTTGAAGGCCTTCCAGTTTGTAACAGGAGTTAGTAGGCACAGGTGGGGGTCTTGCTAGACTTCCTTGTACAGACCTCTCTCTCTCTCTCTGCATGTATTCCCCACCTACAGCTCTAAGTGCTCCACCTGAGCAGCAAGCGCAGCCTCTTTTAAACAGGTGAGGACTGTTGTACTCACGAGAAGGACTGCATCTTTACAAATACACTTTCCGAGGGAGGCTGGGTAATTCCAAGCTACTTTGGGAGAGAAGTCTGAGTGTGAAATTTCTCTTAATAAAAAATAAAACAAACGAACAAAACAAAAACCAAAACCAGTTCTGGAGCTGCTTGGTAATGGTGGCACATCCCCCATGCCACCAGATTGTGCCCTTGAAATCAGTTACCACGGCACAGGTTTGTGTCCGGATGCTACCACCAGTTTTAAACCTCCCGCATTTTTCTAACTGGGAGTGGTCACGAGGTTCGATTGCGAACTTCCTCAAAGGGGAAAGACCCCCTTTCTGTTCCGGGTCTCTTACACAGCAACTAGAGAGCAGCTGTCAGGACTCTGGGGGACAGGGACAGCCACACCCAAGCACGAGGAGCCTCTGAGGCAGGTGCTATTTGAGGGGCCTGACCCTTAGTCTCACATGCATGCCCTGAGCTGGACCTGATGTTCCTGCAACACCCAAACCGCTGTGTTTACCTGCTTTCTTCCTCACCTGGCTCCAGCGAGAGCACCGCGGGCTCTCATTTGTCTCTTCTGCCCCGGGTCTGTTCCCCTAGCCGCCTCCACCCACAGTGCCTGGACCTGGCGGGCTCAGGGCATCACAGCTGTTCACTGTTTCCACTCTGCCGCCCTTCCTATTTCCAGCAGTACTGCTGGGGTCCTGAGAACATGTGTTAGGTCACACTACAGTCTGTATGTGTCTTCTGGGACTGTGGCACTCTACCTTCCCCCAAAGCCCAACAGGGCCTGGCCCCTTATTCCTCCTCTGCAATGCAGTCCTCCCTCCCTCCCTCCCTTCAGGCTTTACCCACAGGCCTCTCCCAGGCAGTCCAACATCCCAAGACCTCACCTAAGATAAAGAATCAAGCACTACTCTGACACTCTGGGTCCCTTCCACTTAATTTTTTTTTTCCTCCTGAGCATTTATCAATTATCTCACACACCACATGTCATCCTGTTGATTGCCTTCTCCTCCACCTATGTGATGAGCTCAGAGCTACAGGCCAATGTGCTTTGCACACCTGTGCTGGGGCCACAAAGGTAGGCATGCTGGCCAAGTCGTGAAGAGCCCTCTATGGTGCATGGATAGTGTAGGTCAGATCTTAGTAGTTTAATGTACCAGAAATTAAAGCAAGTCTACCCCAGTGCCTGAGGTTGAGCACAGTCAGGTCTAAGCTGCCCTTCGTAACAAACAGAACACAACCTTAAGCACATGTCTGAACATCAGACACTGTGCAGGACCATGGTAAAGGCAAGGTTCTAAGACCTGGTTCCTTTGCACAGTGACAATTACCCCTGTCTAACTGCAGGTGAGATTCCCAAGTGTGGCATTAAGTCATTTACACTGATGGCCTTTCATAAAAGAACCAGAGTGGAGCATTCCGCACAGTAAGGCTCATGCTCATGATGTTTCATGATGCATACTAATAGTTCTGTACAGTGGGCTGGGCCATTTACAGCTCAACCTCTATGTTCAAAGTCTGGCTTCCTGCCCTCTTTTGCTTCTTTTTAAAAATAGATCCCCACAAAGGGTTCATGGCTTCAACAGGTTAGAAACTGCTATTATAAACAAGGGTGTTAAAAAGGACAATTCCTTTCACTTCAAGTTAGAGTGCAACGCTGAGTTTTCACTTCAGACTCTACAATAGATGTATCAATTTCTACAAACCACAATTTGATCTTAACAGTCATTCTAAAATCCTCAGGCGGCTCTCTGTGGAAAAGCTCTTTCCTTTTATCTTAAAGCAACTGTGTGGACACAGACAGGCCTAGGACTCCAGCGCCTGAGCAACCCCCACAAACATACCTCAGTCACACACCTTATATAATGGCTGCCCAGACTCAGCCCTGATTCCTGCCAGTCCTAGCTGACTGGTGGAGACTGTCTCAGCTCACGGAGGAGCTCTTTACACTTCTGAGGCAAGTAGTCATGAGTGCTGGTCAACGGAAGTTGGTTTTGGGTGTCTTAGGGCCCCTGGCCACATCCTTGGGGTGGGTAAAACTGAGCCTCCCATACTCTTACCTGTGAGGCACACTGCTCCCCACACCTGCCAGTCTTAGAACCACGCTTCTAGCCTGAGAGTCACGAGATTCTCCATGGCTTAGTATCTCTCCACTTGAGAACACTTTCTGTAGTAGAAGATGTGCACAGAACACTTGTAAAAGGAAGGGGAGACACACACACACTCACACACGGATGGATGGGCAAAGGATGGACAAAGAGACACATACACAGCTACACGGTGATCAAAGATCACATCATTTGACCCACCAAAATGAATCACTAGAGCCTTCATAGTATGTGGGCTTTCGGTATTGAAAGAATCCCAAATTCTAACTCTGACCTGCTGGGAACAAATTCACAAGTAAATGTCAAGTTGTGTATTATCTCATACACAGAGTTAGCTGTGAGCGCTGGCTCTTCAGGGTTGAGGAAGAACGTCCTGAAGATGAGCTGAACTGCCCTATACGATGCTCACTGACATTAAGCTAAGAGCCCAAGTGACAGGCACTGGCCTGCCCAAGTGCATCCCGAGGGCTAATAATCCACACCTGTGTAGATCAAAGGACCACAGCAAAGTGAGGTCAAGCCCCACACGTGCAGTGAACTGTCTTCCAACAGACATGAGGGATGCGCACTTCGGTGGGCTCATCAGGAATGGAAACACTTCTGCTTTGAGAACCAGACAAACAGTGCTCAGGGATGCCGGGTGCTTGGAAAAACTAAGATGTTAACAGTGGAAGGACCAAGGAAGAAGAATGAAAGCATGTAAAGGAACAGGTGACATGAAGGCTATCCTGGACCAATGAACAGGTGGGAGGAGTGGGCTTGAAGACAGTGTCACTTGGGGGCCTGGCTCCAGCCTTTGTACAGAAGTGGTAGCTGCTCTTTGTACAAAGAAGGAAAAGATCTTCTGTCCAGAGTGTTCACAGGGAAGAAGGGCAAGAGGTGGAGCCCTAATCTACAAGGGGGGGGGGGAGGGGAAGCAGCAGCTCAAGAGGAAGGTGGCGCCACCAGTAAGAGGATTTTGAGCTATCCTTGGTACCAAACAAGCGAGGGAGGACAGGGCAGGGAAACCGGTTGCTCTGAACAAAGATCAGCACCTGGGGAACTTGGGAGCTTTTGACTGAACTATATTCTCAGTTTGAGTTGCTCCCCAAATCCTCTATCCTCTCCAAGCCTGGGACCCTGCCCCTGTCTCTACCCCACAGACAAACAGCTTAGCTTTCTCCACTCCTGTGCGTGTTGGCAACCTTAGTTTTACACTGGAAAATGACAGTTCCCATCCTCAGGGGTATGAGGAGAATTTCCTGGTTTTGTTTGTTTGTTTTTCTGTTGCTGTATTCAAAATGGGGACCAAAAGCAGCTTGGGGGAAGAAGGATTTAGAGGTCACCGTGAAGTAGGTCAGGGCAGGAACTCAAGGCAAGCCTGCTGTGAAGGGTCTACCTTCCTAGGAAGAACCACAGCTGAACTCAGTTGTCGAGAGAAACTTGTTACAACATAATTTTCCCAACAAATACAGATAGAAAAAACCCCAAACACCATCATATCCCAATAGCCACCAGAAACCCGTGCTCAGTGGGAAACCAGCTTTCTGCCTGGTGCCTAGACGTCACACAAGGGAAACACAACCCTTCACAGCAGACTGCATATCCAACGATCAGCACACGGCAGCAAAACAAGCTGCCTCTAAGTCTGGCAGCAGTGCCACCTCACGCCGAAAGGTCAACATGAGTCTCACCGAGCCTTTAAGCCAACTACCAAATACGAAAGACAGAGAACAAACGTCCTAGCACTGTTAATCTGCGAACAATCTGATGAGTCCTGTCCACGAGACACAGACCTAGAAACTGACCAAACTGGGCCAAAAAAAAACCAAAACAAAACAAAGGAAACAAACAAACAACAAAAAATTCAATGAGAATGAATGAACGAAAGAATGAGCAGAAAATGAACCAGCTACTGCAGAAAAGGGAACGGGACGCGGTGCTGTGATCAGCACACGGCTACCACAGCTTGATTCTGATGTCTTAGTGTTTCCCACCCCACAGTTCACTATCCTGCAAGGACTAAAGACACGTTCTTTCAATGACTCGAGGCTGGGAGGGTCTGAACACATGCATGGCTGCAGTGACCCCAGCTATCTAGAAGCATGTGGGCACAATGTACCCACAGACCCATAGGGAAGACGGTAAGTGTGGAGATGGTTCTAGCTCCTCTGTCCTGGTTTCATTTGACAGCTACCCCAGGAAAGGGAGGGGGACTCATTTCCTTTCTAAAAGCATCTTTAACTGCAGACAACACCCAGGCTCCACTTCCTGCTCAATCCAGGAACAGCTAGCAGAACATTCCCTGCGAGGAACTCTCTAGCACAGCAAGGTGCTCACCCCTCTTTAAGAACAGTGCGTGAGAGCTAAACCCAAGCCCTCAGTCCCAGCCCTGGGCTAAGCCTGACACACATCACAGCCTAATCCTCACTGCTGTTTAACCATCTACTCCACAGACTGAAAACCGAAGGTGATTAGCCTATGGCATAGTTCAAACATGACTCAGGCTGCTTCTACCAAATGAGTCGCTCTGGCTTTGAAGGGGTGGCAAGGCCCAACTGTAAAAACTGTCCATCTTGCCAAGTAGGTGCTGCACAGCCGTTGCCCGCACCCACAGCTGTTACTACGAAACTAAATGATGAGTCAATCATCGGACAGTTGTGGTTGTCATGGGATAAGCCAGACTCAGCCACTGTGGTCACCTGGCTATCCACATAAGGTATTTTTAAATGAGTGGTACTCTTGAATTTTCTTTTCTACTTGTCAGATCAAGTCTGAGCTCTATCAGTTAATAAAGCGGAGGACCCCCTCATACTTTAATTCCTTAACATTTTAGAAACAGGTTTATTATTATTATTATTATTATTATTATTATTACTATTATTATTATTATTGTGTAGCAGAGGTGAGCACGCTATGGTGTGAGGCCAGGGGACAGGTCTAAGGAGTTGGTTCTCTTTCAACCTTCACATGGGTTCCAGGGACTTAACTCAGATTACAGGGTTTCTATCTTGCCAGCCCTTGAAATTATTTTCAGTCCACCCTCTTCCTCTAAATAGGGTCAGTATCACTGTTAACTTAGCTAAATTTCAGTGTGTGGTTTTCACAGTCGTATTCAGTGACCCCAATGGCATTTTTTTTCCTGTTTCCTAATGCAAACTAAAACATTACAAAGTTTATTATACTCAGTGTTCTCAGTGAGTGTCATTAATAATGTTAGGGCCATTGTACAGTTCTTAGAAGGAAAGAAACTCTAGTGTTAAATTTAAGAACCTTATGGAATGAAAGAGATTCTTCTTTTAAATAGTTTTGAGAGTACTGAATGGGAAAATAAAACCACATAGGTCCTTAACACAAGCTTTAATAAAATATAAACTTTTCCAGTTAACTGCCAATGGTCATAAAATGGAACCATTTAATAAAAATATATAAAAATGTGAATGATATGAATCACAGCTCCATCAGAGCAAAGACAGAGATCCCTGTATATCTAAAACCCTGTTATAACCTTAGAGACTAGCACTTCCATGCTCAATAAATATTTGCTGAATTTGTCAAGGAATGAACTGCACATCTGGCCCTCAGCTTGGAGTTTTATGGCAGAGCTTCAGTAAGCTAAGCCTGAGTAAAGATGACTATTATTGAGCTATTAGCATTATCTGCACGTGTAATGACTTTTCACCAATACTCTGCCTCTTCCTGACACTACCCACCTTCATTTTTATCTATGTATTCATGAGACAATGGGTCCTAATGTTCAATGGCTGACCTGAGGCCATCCAGCTAAAAACAAAAAACAAATAAAAACAGCAGCAGCATAGGATTTGCCTCTCCTATTTGCCTAAGCTACTTCTGTTTTGACTGTATCTTTTATGACTGTGATGGTTTAAGCTTCATTGTCAGCTTGACTGGATTTGGAATCACCTGGGAGAGACACCTATGAGTGTGCCTGTGAGGACAGAAGACCCACCCTGATGTGGCTGGCACTGCAGTCCTGGGCCGAGTGACAGAAAAGGAGAAAGCGAACAAAGAAGCAGCATTCCCTGAGGTCTGCTTCCTGACTGCCAATCTGTCACCAGCCACCTCGTGTTCCTCTGCCAGGACTTCTGCTACTGGACTGAATTCCCTTCATACTGCTTAGCCAGTGTCCTCTCAAATTGCCAAGAATTTGCCACAACAAAAGAGTATCTAAAGCAATAGTTTCCATACATTACGAGGCCCATGAGTACAGGCTCTGCCTTCTTCCGTTTCCACTGGACCTGGGTCTAGCAGGTAATAGGCACAGACCTGAATTGAGAAGAGGAATACTGGCTTAAATCAGTTTTATAGTCTGGGAGATTTCTGTTAAAAATAAAAATGAGGACAATATTCTTCAAATAGTGATGTTTAGGCACAAAATCAGAGAAAGATGGTAAGAACAGCTTTTGAGTAACAATCACCAATTAATTCTTAACAAAAGCACACAGAATAGAATGCTTAGGATTTTGAAGAGCCTTGGAAGAAGGCAACCAATAAGCATGCTGTTTGCTACCAACAGCTGTATCTGCAGCTTCCTGCTTATATTTCTTTTAACTTCAAAAGTTCTTGTACTTGGCAGAGAGTTGTTGGTATATGCTTCCACAAAGGCTTTCTGTGCCATATCATTATTATCTGTTTTCGTAATTGGCTTTTCACTGGATATTTTCAACAGGCTTCAACTGTATCATGAAACCCCCATACCATAGAATGCTACTTAACAAGCTCACTGCCATTACTTTATAATCCTTGCCTTCTAGAGCTTGAAGGCAAGATGACAGAGTAAGACAAGAGTTTCACCGACAAGGCCCCCAAGTGATCAGAATGCTCTTAAACAGGCCATCACTAAGGGAAACAGGATTAAAGCTACATTTGATCAATAATAACAGTATCAGTGCTGACAACTGCTACCTGATGTATTACAGCTCCTTTAAAGTCTGCTTTGTTACTCAACAGTTGACTGTTTAAGGGATCTGATCAAGTTGTTTTCAACAAGGTGAGAAGCTTCAAATATCTAGGACATACAATGACCTTCAACCCTCTGACTCTGCCTCACATGCCCTATGGGGCCGCCGCCAAGAGTCTCAGCTGGCTGCAGAGAGGCTATGGGCAGCTGAATGGAGCTTCCCAAGTGCCCGAGATCTAAGACCCTCAGCACGCAGTAGTCTTACATAAGAGGTACAGCACAGACAGAGTACAGTCAGGATCCCGTAAGTCCCTAGAAAATGTTCCTTTCCTGGCCAACCAGCTTGCTTTTCACACCACTAGACATTCAGGGCAGCTGGTCACAATGCAATGTGACTCTTGCCGGTGAAGAACGAACTTTGCTGCTGACATTACAAATAAGCTGTGTGCTGTTCTCATGAGTGCTTGTTTATGCATTTGTCCAAAAAGGACATTGCCACTCTGTGAAAACAGGCACAGTGACTCTGGTACAGGCGACTGCTTTCAAACTGACTTTTTAAATTGTCAGAAGAGAACCCTCCAAGTTCTATGAAACTTTGTTATGCAAAACTATTTACATCGCTTAAAAAAACCAGATTTGCTATTCTGGAAGTTCTACCATATTTGATCATTTACTCTGGTGAACACTGTCAAATTGCGGTATCAGGCAGTGTTCCAGAGTTCAAGATAGAAAACAAAACACCTCTCCCCACACAGCAATATCACCAGACCCCCACCTCATGAAGACAACCTTAAAGACAGTTCCTGGCTATCTACCCCGATGAGGTAGAGGCTTGATTCGAGACACTCGGTACCCTTTTTTTAGAGAACAAGAAGGTCTTGTTTGGTTTTAAAATCTAAAATGCTCAATCCCCATCCCGAAAGGTAACGGGTATGGACATCAGAAGAAGGAAAAAACAGAAAACAACCTAGAAACCCGCCACGGAGGACCTCTGAAAGGCTCTGCCCTGCAGACTATCAAAGCAGATGCTGAGACTTGTGGCCAACTGTTGGGCAGAGTGCATGAAATCTTATGTAAGAAGTGGGAAATAGTAAGATCTGGAGAGGACAGGAACTCCACAAGGAGAGCAACAGAACCAGAAAATTTGAACACAGGGGTCTCCCCAGAGACTCATACTCCAACCAAGTACCATGCATGGAGATAACCTAGAACCCCTGCACAGATGTAGCCCATGGCAGTTCAGTGTCCAAGTGGGTTACATAGCAATGGGAAGAGGGACTGCCTCTGACACAATCTGATTGGCCTGTTCTTTGATCACCTCCCCCTGAGGGGGGAGCAGCCTTACCAGGCCACAGAAGATGACAATGCAGCCACTCCTGATGAGATATGATAGACTAAGATCAGAAGGAAGGAGAGGAGGACCTCCCTTATCAGTGGACTTGGGGAGGGGCATGCGTGAAGAAGGGGGAGGGTGTGTGGGACTGGGAGGGGAGAAGAGAGGGGCTTATGGGGGATACAAAGTGAATAAAGTGTAATTAATAAAATAAAATTTAAAAAACTACAACTGAACCTGCTGAGGGTCAGAAAAAAAATTTTTTTTGGGCCTGCTCACATACAAATCTGAAGTTGAAACTCTCCACGCTGGCTGACTCTGGAGAAAGTGTTTGTGAGGCAGAACTGAGATGATACAGACTTGGGCACATGGGCACAAATTCCAGCTAGGGACCAGAGGAGCAATGGGAAGACTGCTGCCTTGAGCTCCACAGAGAACCCTCAGTCAACACTCACAAGTTAAGTTTCAGGGATGGAGCAAAGAACACAATTGTGATCTGAGAGCAGCCCCTGCTGTATCACAAGATGCCTGGAGAGAAACAGACTCAAAACACAACTTCAGTAAAAAGCTACAGAGAGACCTCTACTAAGCTGACAGACAGATGTGGAAAGTCAGACACACCCACTTTACAACAGTGGGGGCCATAGCAGCTGCACGGAGAACTCTGAGGAGACTGGCGGGTGATAGGGGTGGTGCTGGAGCAATAGCCCAGAGCTAAGAGCGCTTGCTGATCTTTCAGGGGAAACCGAGTTCAGTTGCCAGCATCTATACTGAGTGGATTTCAACTACCTCGAACTGTAGCTAGCTATAGGGGATCCATCTGACCTCTTGCACATAGAATACATGTATATACACACACAAGCACACGTGCATGCACACATGTAAAAATAAGATAAAACTTTTTAAAACAGATGGGCTAAAATTTCTGGTATGTCAGGACTTAACTGAACGTCAATCCGAAGCAGGAACCAGAACCCGCCGCTTCTCTGACATGCCATGTATACTGGTATAGAACACAGATGAAAAGCCCTCACTGACCCCATGGGCAGTCCATGCTGGGTGTTAATAGGGAACAGACAATTGTACCTGAGTCTCAGTGGCTTGAACTGCATGGTGGCACGGACAGAGTGTGCATTGATCAGATTAGGGAGGACACTCTACCGGGGTCTGACACTGTTGCAGAAACCAATTATTTCGCTGACCAAATTGAAACAGGAGAGCCATTCACACGACAGAAGAGCTTGGTTTTATGGATTTAAATAAGCGAACGTATATCTTGGTTTGCTGAGAACAGTCTTGGCTTACACCTGTTGTCTCACTGTCCAAACTGGCTTGGCCTTTCTATTTTTCCATTTTTAATTACATATTATGATCCATTATTACATTAAAATAAGCCAGTGTGGACTCAGTCCATGTCTCATTTGTCTTGCTTCTGTCACAATCTTGTCTGTAGCATGTCTCACATAGGCAGTGAACAGAGCTTCAGCATGCTGCTGTAGCCAACCGACAAGAAACTGCCCATTTCTGGGTCCCTTTCCTGACCCAGGTGTCTCCAGCACACACGGCATTAACTCCAACATAAAGGGAGCACATGCAAACTCCAGTGCAGGGACCACTGGGGAATCAGAGATTGGCCTCTCATGTGCCTCGTTTATGGTCTAAATCTATTCTTTGTTTTGACTACTTCTGTTTTGCAATGGGCTACTACAGTAGTATTGACCTAAAAATGTTAAATACAGGCTTAGTAAGTAAAAATTACACGTTCACTGTTCAAGCAAGCAATCGACTGTGTAATCTGCACACCTACCCATGTGTGCCATGGTGGACCCACCAAGAGCCAGACTCTAAAACAGTATCAATATCGACTTTCTTCTCTCCCCCCGCCCCACCCCACCCCAAGACAGTGTTTCACTGTGTAGCCCTGGCTGTCCTGGATCTTGAGCTGTAAATCAGGCTGGCCTTGAACTCACAGAAATCCACCTGTCTCTGCCTCTGAACACTGGGATTCAAGGGATGCACCGACACCAACCAGCTCCATATCCACTTTTTATGAAGGGAATACTTAAAAATAATATTAAATACAGTTGTGAAGTTTACATCTTTACAACCACAGGGTTTTGTCAAGTCCAACTTTTCATGTACTCAAGTGAGTGTTCTGTTTTCTCCAGCAACGTTCTGCCATTAATCATGGCCCCCTACAGCCATGGGAGACATCAGTTGGATCACTTCCAGTTTTCTAACAGAAAATCAACTACATTACTGAGTCTATAGTTTTTACCTAACCCATGGAGCAAGGGTCAGTAACAGTAACCTGGATCCAAATCCACCTGCCTCCTGCTCTAGCATAGCCTGCGTGTACGACTGCTCTGTATTGGCTTTCAGTGGCTAAGACCAAAAACTATTTAAAAAATCCTCATCTTTGTGTTGGTAGAGCGATGTTTACCATTCCTCGGTGCACAACCACGCACTATTTGCACACTGTCATCAAGAGCTACCTTTGGGCTACCATAGCAGATGAGTATGTGCGACACAGACCAGAACATAGTGACCACTGGCCCTTTAGAGAAGGTTTGCTGAATCCTGTCATGCAAGGTGAAAATCTCCCAGCATTAAATGTTCAATATTTCGATGTAGAACATCATTGTTTTTTGTGATTCTCAAACAAACTCAAATTTTCTCATATGTACACAGGTAGATTAGACAGCTCGGTGGATATGTGTAGGGCGTGTGTGTGTGTGAATAAACAACCAAAAGCACTCCATCTTGTAAGCATGTCGCCTCTTTTTGTTGTATACCCAGGTGGTCCTTCAAAAGACTACTTCGAAAAATCAATCCAAGTCATCGGGCCCCTGTAGATGAGACGCTTAAAACCTGGGCTGTTTTTTTTTTTTGTTTTTTTTTGTGAAAAACATTAGGAAATCCATCTAAACATTCAACAAAGGTTTTCAGAGGCCAATAATTCCTAGAATGCACACATGCACATCCCACTTGTACTTTTTTAAGGCTTTGGCAAATGATAATTACCGAAACCAAAGTTTATAAGTGAAATTAACATAAAACCAGGTGATGAACAGAAGATATGAGTTTTAAAGCCCCTGAAAGCCATAGTGTGCACTGAGACACTGAGCTGTGGGAAGAGCCGTTTTTGAGCTCCTATTTTTAATTGGAGAAAGGCTAAATTTTACAGCATCTAATTATAGCCAAACATTCAAAAGGATGAAAGAGGCAACTTATTTGACAATGTTTTGTCTTGTTAAATTATCTGCTGAACAAAGGTATTCTAAATGGAGGTTTAAACAAAAAGTTCTTGTGAAAATATTTGCGCTGAAACAGGCCATATTGCAATTAAAACAAAAAATACACCAAAAAATTTCCCTTTGCCTATATTATCTTTTCAAGAAAGTACTTTCTCAACAGGGAAGAATGAAGCATGGAGAAGAAACCCAAAATGTCACCAACCTCACATGTACTGATCAGAAGAAGTTAAAGAAGTGTGTAGACAGACAACCCTCAGGAGACCCTGGGCACAAAGCCACAGAACAGCCCGGCGTCACAGCACACACAGTAAAGCAATGAACGGAGTAAGAGTAACCAGACTCCTAATGTAGACAATTACTCTAATTCATAGATGTTCGCTTGTTTATTATACAGTAATTTCCCAAATAGGCTTGTCTTATGTATAGTAATGCAATAAAGGCCAACATCGGTCAAAATGCATTGTGGGAAACCATGTACCCATCTGTTCTCAAAGGCTTCCATCTAAATGATAAATTAAGCTTCTGGCTTATAATGGTTTGACCTGTAATTTTTCCACACTGCACATCTGATATGTTTAGCAGGTATTAAATGAGTTTTAACTTTATGGAGGTGGAGTACTACTGTGACGCGCAGAAGAAATTCTGTATACGACCACTGTAACTTGTGCCTTCACCTGACAGACCCAAACACCTCTGTTATACTCAGAGCATATTAGCTCCAGCAAAACCATCCAACATAAAGCCTGCTTTATCAAGGGCTGGATACCCCACCTTACTGAAATGCAGCACAGTGTACAGTGCTGGCCATCATCCCTTATGACGACAGCTTCATGTCACCTACCTGAGGGAGAAAATAAAACAAAAATCAAGACTCTAAGTCTAGCTTCTACCAACAACGTGTTGCACTCATAACATCATGAAGTCATTAGAGACTATCTGCAGCTTCAATACCCAATAAGGAATGTGTGCCGACTCAAACTGGCAAATCAGAGCCAACTGCTTACTTATACATGTGCACAATTGGTTCCCACTTGCCCAGTTCCACATCTCCAAGAGTGGCGCCCTACCTTATCTATATTTGTACTCATTTGCTGAGGGGCCGCCTGCTACTTACAAAGCCTGACACTGGGGACCCAGAGTAGAATGGGTCAGAACCTAGCCCTGCCTCATTAATCTGTGTACCACAAAGATGTGAGGCTAACCTACTCCACTATTCCACCCCAAGGCGCACACACCAAGAAAAACACTTCTCTTAGCGTATCCACGACAGTGCACACTTGCCACAGGACCATCTCTGGCAGGGCACTAGACACAGGCATGGATAACCATCTATGACAGTCAACCTCCGTGTCAACTTGGCTGGACTGGCAGATGCCTAAGACCAGTGAAGCACAAATATGGTGCTTCTAGAAAGGAGTGGCATGTAGGACCATGGCCAAGGGAGAAAGCAACAATTTCCAGGACCCTGGGGGACAAAACTTCTAAAACCAGAGGGAAGAGCAGCCAAGTGGAGCAAATGAGGACCTTACAGTTCAGTGTGTCAACTCCTCTAGGAAGCTGGAACTCTGAAAGAAAGCACACACCCTAAAGCCCTAAGGCCCACAGTGGGTTCTGGAGAATTCATCTCTTTGTGGCCAACACAGCACAGAAATCTTAGGCTTTATAAGGAAGGGTGACTTACAAGTTCCCAGATTTGGGAAGAAAAAGTGATCAAAGTAAAAAAACATTTCGGCGGTTGGAGAGAGGAGGAATGGCTCAGCAGTTAAAAGTCTGTGCTGCTCTTGCAGAGGACCCATTCAGTTCCCAGCAGCCATATCAGGAGGTCCAGCACTCCCTGTTATCTGTTAAATCCGAAATTAACCAAAGTTGCTTCTTAATGTTCACATCAAGAACACAAACAGCACCAGATTAATAGTGACTAAAACGCCTCCAAAGAAGCCAATGCACTCTTCTGGCCAACAGACACCTGTACTCACGTGTACCTACCTGAGCAGACACACACATGCACACAAGCACGCGTGCATGCATGCACACATACTTGTTATAGAGTCCTCACAAATTTGGCTGTTACAATATATGTAACAAAGTAGCCTGGTCAAAAGGAAGATGAACTGGGAAAGACAAAGCAGGCCCAAAGGATGCTGAACGGAGGAATAAAGGCAGAGCGGAGGTGGGAGAAAAACGGAGAAAATGAACAAAGCCAAAAGTTCGTTTTTTTCAAAAACTCATTAAAATGAATAAGACTTTAGCTAAAGCAATAAAGTAAAACAAGTGACACAGGTAACTAGAAGCAGAAGTAAAAACAAAACCATTACCATCAAACTTACACAAATAAAAGTGATTCTAAGAAAATACTATGAATGTACATCAATGAACTTAATAGCCTAGATGGAATGGATAAATTCTTAGAGTCCTATCAAAAACCTAAACTCAAGAGAGGGAGAAAAAGGATACTAATGGGTTTTTGTTTTGTTCTTTTGTTGTTGTTAGATAGGGTCTAACTAGCCTAAAACTCTATGTAGACCAGGTTGGCCTCACATTCAAAGAGATCTACCTATTTCAGTCTTCCAAGTGCTGGGATTAAAGATATGTGCCATTACACCTGACTGGGAAATTAATATTAAATTAAGTAAACATGTTTAATTGAATTATTAAAGCATTAATTCTGAAGTCAATTCTTGGATGTTCACGTTGCTTATTTTACGAAGTCACTAACAATACTGAATTAATAAATACTAAACCAATGATGGTACAGCAAATATAGAATATAAATTTAAAATCCTGGAGTCAACCAATCTTGGAATAGTGTACTCATTTTACAAAAGCATGGCCTCAGAATTATAAGTGCCTTGCCCCACCAACAGAGATCAAAGCTCGGATCCAGACTCAGAAACGGACCTGATCCTATAGTGCCTCCTACTGCTTCTATTCTCTGACCTTTGTATTAAAGAGCTGAATGAGGCAATGTGTTGGGACAATCTATTTCAGCCAGAAGAATACCTGTCAGGTAACTAAAATTTCCTCACCTAAGCACATCACAAATGACTAGTACACACAACCCCAGTACTCATTTAGGCAGTTTATACATACTTTTGCACACAGGTAAGTTTTCACACATAGAATCATAAAAAATAATAACTTTTAACAGGATTAATACCCAATGCATTATTGACAATACTATATACCACGATCAGCAATAAAAAGCTGGTTTGATACTTTAAATGTTGGGTAGTAGTGGCACTGGGAAGGGAGAGGCAGGTGAATCTGAGTTCAAGGCCAGCCAGGTCTATACAGGGTGAGTTCCAGGACAAGTAGGACTACATATAAAAACCACCCCCATCATCCCCATCAACACCACCAACAACAAATTAAGGAACATATTACATACAAGCAATGCACTAGGAATGAAGAGAAAAATCATACGACCACGACAATCAATGCAGGAGAGACACTGCCTTTAATCTCAACAATAGGGAGGCAGAGGCCAAGGCAGAAGCAGGTGGATCTCTTAGAGTTTGAGGCAAACTGGTTTATGTACAGAGTTCCAGGATAGCCCAACCCTGTCTCAAGGCCAGCATGGTCTAAATAGCAAGTTGTAAGCCCGACAAGGCTACATAGTGAGACCCTGTCTCAACCTCCCTCCACCCTCCAAAACACTGATATAATCCAATATTAAACAAAACCTCCCAAAAAAAAAAAAAAAAAAAAAAAAAAAAAACCCCACACATTCAAACAAACAACACGGAACTTAACACAAAAAGGTTTATTTGTACAATGAAATGCCTATAGCTCACATTTTAACTATAGGACCTGAGGTTTTCAAGGATGTCTGCTTTCAGCGCTGGTGTTTAACACTGTGCCAGGAGTTACAGCCAAAGCAATTAGGCAAGAAAAATAAATAAAAGGAATTCAAATTGCAAAGGAAGTAAAGCTATCACTATTTATTCACATTATGATAGGATCTTGTACATACAAGATTCAAAATAAGTCACAGGAAAGCTATTAGGGCTAATGAATTCAGTGAAGTTATAGGACACTCAATTAACTCACAAAAGGCAATGTTCTTTCAACTGGCCATGAACACTGCTGAAAGTAATATGCAAACTGGGTATGATAACTATTAAAATTGAAATAGCCTTTTTGCATAAATAGAAATGCCTGCCCTTAAATGCAAATAAAATCCCACAATGAGATATCGACAGCTATAATAATAAAAACCCTGAAAATAAATGCTGATGAGTGCCACGATTGCGAATGCAGAGTGGTACCCACTAAGTAAAATAGATTGGTAGTTCCATCCAAAGTCCTTTCAGATGACCCAACAATAACCAATCCAATGACATGAGAAAACTATTGAAAAGATGTATTTGTATGCTGATGGTCACAGTAGTATTACTCGTAACAGACAAAACACAAAAACAAGCAACAAGTCCAAAGTCCATTACAGTAAACAGATAAAAGGTATGCATATACAAGAATAATGTTCAGACATTTCCAATACATACATGGATGAACCTTGAAAACATAATGCAGAGTAGAAAAAGCATCATGGACGATGAACAAGTACTGTAGACATAATCTCACCAGTAACAACTCCAGAGCTTAAGCAAATACACCAAAATATAACATATGCTAGAGTTCCAGGGGTGGGAGGAGGACACACTGGGGAATTGCTACCTGATAGTTGAAAAGCTTCTACTTTTTTAAAAGGGTTGTATAAAAGTTAGAGATTGTGAATTAACATTGTAATCAATGTCATAGAATTGTAGGCTTAAAAATGTTCTGTTGGCTTATTTTCTATTACATATATTTAACCAACAGATAAAGGCACAAATGTGTGGCTAACATGCCTGATGACCAATCAAGACTCCAAAAGAGTTAATTAGCCTGAGCATCCACACCTTCTTATCAGCAACAGACCATAAGCTACTCCCACAAGCTGGTGGGACAGTGCTGTACTTCTGTTGACCCCACCATGGATAAAAGATTATGAAGCTATATTATAAAGGCAAAGTGGTAGTGAAAGTTTTGGTTTCTTTAAACTCATGTTATTAAATATGTTTTTGTTTTAATACCAAGTGTGGGACATGGGGCTGCTTTAGTTTGTCCACAGCTGTTAACTGTGATTGTCTTGTGCTCTGAGAGGGATGTGATCTTTGCCAGCTGCAAATAGTTTAATTCTGAGGACTCTGAGAGAATATAAATGCCAGAGCCCAGAGAGGGACTGGGGTGCTCAAAGGAAAAAGGCAGCTGCTGCCCACTGCTGCTGCTGGTTCATCCTGCTACTGTTGTGGTTTGCTGGATAGCCTGACTAAGAAGATCGGACTTGCCTCAAGGAACCCAAAGACCCTAACGAGCAGGAAGTAGTAAAGAGATCTGCGTCTCCTTCCCCCTCTAACCTTCTTTCTCTCCTACCTAGTGTTGGGGGGTTAGACAGGAGTTAGAGGTATAAGAAATCCCAATAAAGTAGATTTAAAAGTACACCGACACAAAGCATTCCAGCAAATGAGTACTACTGTCTGTACTTACAGAATCCGATCCCTATTTACAAACTAGGATGGACAGAACTTCAATGTCTGGATAGGTGTCAATAATCATTGCATTCTCCATTTTGGGTTTGTTCAAAGCGCCTGCCAAAAAGTGATTCCAGGTGTATGATGAACCCCTTGTAAAGCCCAGACAGAACTCTGAGGTTAAACCCAGATATACACCTTGTTGACAGTGTAGGGCAGGGTCCTTGTTTTCTGCATCACTCAGAGGGAAAACATTTGCCAACTGTGAGGAAATCTTAACCAAATGCTATCAATGGTTCATTTTCCATACTGAATGGCAGCAGTGTCTAGCCCAGTGGTTCTTACTCTGTGGATGTGGTCCCTTTGGGGATCAAGTGACCCTTTCACAGGTCAGATATGAAGGATATCAGACATTTACATTATGGTTCGTAACAGTAGCAAACTTACAGCTATGAAATAGCAATGAAATAATTTTATGGTTGGGGTCATCACAACATGAGAAACAGGCTGCAGCATTAGGAAGACTGAGAACCTCTAGTCTAGAAGATCAATCTTTCACCTCACCGTCTTACATTAACACCATGATTCTGGACAATAGCTTTTGAGGACTCCTTAAAACCAAAGTGACCTTTATTAAATACTGTAACTAAACTTAAAAAAAAAAGGCTGATTACCTTTTGTATTTTATGGGGGCACATATTAACTAATTAATGAACTAACTAATAAAGTTAGTCCTCAATCAATAAGCACTACTGACATTTCATTGAAAAGCATCATCATGTCATGCTTTTTAGCCCTGTATTTCAGTTGACTGATATTCCATTATTACACCCCAATTCTAGAGCTTATTTTTGAATGGAGAAGTTAAAAAAAGAAGTTGATTTATTTTCTAAATAGGGAAACAATACAGGTAGTGGTGTGGTTTGAATGAAAATGTCCAGCATTAGGCTTTTATCTCACAACCCTTGAGCCCCAGTTGATAGCACTGTTTGGAGAAGATGTGGAAACTGGCTGGAAGAAAAATGTCACCGGGGTCAGGCTTTGACCTATCATTATTGTTATTACTACCACCACCATATACAGTGTATATATATATATATATATATATATATATATATAAACTTCCTGCTTGCTTTGCTCCCTGTGTACAGCTGAGATGTGACCAGCTGGCTTCTTTCTCCAACTGCTCTCTCATCCTTTCTTTGTCATTGCAGACTCTGTGGTCTCCATAGGCTCATGTACAAATACTCTGTCCCCAATTGGTAGTACTGTTTGGGAAGGATTAGGAGGAGTGACCTTACTGGAGGAGGTGTGTCACTGAGAATAGACTTTGAAGTTTCAAAAGACACCATTCAAAAGACACCAAGTATGCTCTTGGCCTCCTGCTTGTAGATTAAAATTTGAGTTCCCTGCTGTTCCTGTCACCGTGCCATCATGGGCTCTGATCCTTTACAACCATAAGCCCAATTACATGCTTTTTTAATAAGCTGCCTTGATCAAGGTGTTTTGGAACCATAAGCCAAAATAAACTTCCTTCTTAAATTGTTTTGGTCATGGTATTTCATCACAGCAACAGAAAACTAATGAATTCAGGTGGTAAACAAGATGTTACAACTGAAATTTGGGTAACAGTTCAATCAAAATTAAGTCAATGATTATGCAAAGGACAATGTGATTTCATTTTACTCACAGAGGAATATGCACTAAATTTTCTAAACCACAAATTTTAAGACCACATGGAAAGCCAGAGCCACTTTAAAGAATTCCCATATGGTAATAATAATCACCAACCTCTGGTTTCCATTTCATATCTCTGACCTGTTGCTTGGACCATGAAAGTTTGATAGCTACTAAGGTGAAGAGGTGAGAAAGAGATTAATAGTGATGAGGTGAGATGGGATTCTATCTTACATCATTAAGATCAATATAATTCAGTGCCACGACCAGAAAACACAAAAATAATGTCCCCACTGCTATTAACATCCGCTACTTGGTCTGTGCCAAGAATGGAGTAAGATTTAAGAGTGTTGTGACTCCACAGGTTTCACTCAGTGTGAGGCAAAGGCTTGGATTTGTTACAGACCCCAGCAGCCCATTACGACATCACTCAATCCATTGTGGATGTGCTACTGTGTCTCACTCCTACTGTGGTTTTAGGGTTGCACGGCTGCTTCCACCCGTACAGGCACACCTCAAACACCTGTGGACATCATTTCCAATCACGTCTCAATGCACTCACCCAACCCACTGACCCTGTCCGCCCTTTGCAGTTTGGGAAAGTCCACGTCTATCATGTCTCTTCTAAAATACATGAGGACCTGAAACAGATAGGAACCCATTTCCCCTTGGAGAAGTGGCTGGTGTTACATATTGTTAAGTTGCTTTAAAAAAAAAATCAGCATTACTATGAATAATTTCAGTAAACACCACTTGTGACACTTACTTTCCTGTATAGATTTAAGCATAAAATGTCAGTGGGCAGGGCAACTGGAGTCTCTAATTGACAGTTGTGAGAAACTTTCATGGTGTTCTGGCTCCCTTGAGCACAGGACTGTCAGCTAAGCAGCACATTCCATTTTCAATTTCCTAAAGATGCTACTTTGGGGACACTGCAGGAAGACTGCAGTTGCCTGCTCTAATTCCTGAAAGTGCAGCTCCAGCCACAACTATTTCCAATAGTTTGCATCAGCCTTTGTGCTCTGACCCTTGAACTATTTCTACCAAAGGCAGAGGGAGAGCGTTCTCCTGCTGGCTTACAAGAAAGCAGGTGAATGGTACAAAAAGGGCAATGCCACCACTGGTGTAAACACAAGCATGATCTGCATGAAAGGTTTGCCGCAACTATGCAAACGTCCCTTCTCTGCCTATGTAAGCATGCTGTTCTCACCACGAGGCAGGAGAGATATCCTCCTGTGCTGTCCCCCCCCCCCCCCATGTTTTAACATCAGGACCAATTCAAAGGGTTCTCTCCAGTGGCCTCTTACTCTGAAGAAGCAGAGTGGAGCTGAACAGTCAGCTACAGTGGAACAGCCAGCTGTTGAAAGCTGAATGAGGCAGAGCTGAGCCCGGCAGCAGCATCCCAAAGAGAGAGAACTTAGGGTCCTGCCAGCAGCTCTGAAGGATGGCACAGGCAGAGCTGCTGAAACCCTGTGGCCTTGACAGTGAGAAAAGGTGGAGCTGCGCTGACAGGCTGTGGCAATGAGGCGGGTGATAGCAAGGACCTTAAGGGTTGATATTTAAAACTGTACCACTAGAGGGTGCCACGTGCTGCTCCCACCTGTCACAAGTTCAGGCATACAAAAGCTGCAGAAGACAGCACTGCAGCTTCTCCGTGAGCACCCAGATCTTCAGTCTGGGCGGACAGAGAACAGAACACTGCGCGAGGGAGTGTCTGGTGTGGTGAGTACAGGTTGACTGTATTTACTGAAGACACCAGACAAGGTCTGTCGGGACCCTGAAGAACTTGATGATGCAGAAAGAACAGAATCTGACAGGGGAACTCACGGCGCAGCATGGTTTGGTTGGCTACATAAAAAGCATGCAAAAATGGACCCATAGTGATCAGAAACAAAAGACTCCCCGTTTTATAGCTGACTCTTGGTGAAACTTTATTTTTTTGGAGAAAAATTATTTTTAACATCTTTTGTTTGGCCTTACAAGAGTAAACAGGGTACATGGGTACTTTCAGTAACCACTTTCCAGCCACAGAAAGTGTACTCAAGAGCCCTGAAACAGAAATGCTACAAAGATACACTATAGCTGCTGACAATACGCATGTCTATCTGCCTACTTGTGTTCAGTCACAGGAAACCCATGGTTAGCTGCAGTTCAAGATGATCTGCTTACCTGCGTGGCCTAAGGACCAACCATCATAAACAACACAGATGGAAGGGAGGTTTGGGATCAGTCTATAATCTACCTCACCATTCGAGGACTGCATGTATGTACCATGTACGAACTGCGCATGCACCGCACCACACCACACCACACCACACCATACCACACCACACCACACCACACCACACGACTTTGGGATGGAAGAAAAAGCAAACTGTAAGTCATGAGCAGAAAATGAGAACCGTGTTGTGATACATGGTCCAAGAGATGCTACCAAGGAACACTGGCTACACTTTTACCCTCACTCTACCTCGATGGAGAGAACACCATTACCTAGGATCGAGAACACCATTACCTAGGATCCCACTTCCTATGGTACTGCATGTGCTCCTTAAGCTGACAGGAATGGCACCTGGCACATCTGCCAGAGATCTCCCCAGTCCTAGCTTTGGCCACAGGGGTCACCTAAGACCAGCAGAAAGTACAGATATTTACATTATGATTCCTAACACTAGCAAAATTACAGTTACGAAGCTGTAACTAAATCATTTTATGGCTGGAGGTCACCACAACATGAGGAACTGGATTAAAGGGTCACAGCATTAGGAAGGATGAGAGCCACTGCTCCAGCAGGTGCGAGTCAGTAACTTAGTCTTCCCAGGGCTGGAGAGATGGCTCAGTGGTTACAGTACTTGATGTTCTTGTCTGGTTCGGTTACAAGCACCCACATGGTGACTCGGAACCATCCAAAACTCCATTTCCAGGGCATCCAGCACCTGTTTCTGACCTTCAGTGGCACACCAGATACACACACAGTGCACATCCATACATGCAGGCAAGTACTTATACACATAAAAATAAAATAAGTCTTTAAAAAAATATCAACTAAATATAAAAACAGTTGTTTATAAAATGTTGCAGAAAAGTCACTCCAATATTTTTAGGAAACATTTTATTCTCTATAGTTTGCTGGAATGTCGAAGTTAAAAATAACTGGGATGTACAGTTTTATGTGAAACACAAAATATGTCAACAAATCTGTTTACTATGAGTCTGAGAAAGAAACTCTGGGCAAATTTTACCAAAACATAAAGGAAAGCAGATTCTAATAACCACCAATAAAGCAAAATCAGAATGGTGCAGACACACATTCACACACAAACACACAGGTCAATCTCATTATAGCAGGTTAAACCTCCCCAGTCCTCTGGGGCCTTGGTGTACAAAGCATCCCCGCACACTGTGATGGAGTTCTAGGAAACCTACCACCATCTTAACATCAGGTAGTTTGAGAGGACCTAACATGGTAAGGAGCTGCAAAAGTGTGCCAAAGTCAAACCCACCCATCCCTCTGACCTCGTTACTAGCAAATGTGGACAGAAGAGTACCTGCCAGACATTTGGAAGGCGATCTCACTTAATGGTGAGACACTGAACACTCCCCATACCTACGTGAAGTCGGCAATGTTTTCTACCAAGCCCATCTGAACAGCCTTCCTGGAAATCCCCAGCCTAGAAGACAACAAAAGGCAATGGATATAAAATTCCAAGGAGGAAGGTATGGATGGAAAGTAGATTAAAGCACAACACATTTATGCTTGTGCTCGGGAACCTAGCTACAAAACATTACCAAAGAAGGGCTTAAAAACAAGTTCAGAGACATGACATTTTTGTTTGGGAATGAGTGTGAGGAGGCTCAGTAGTCAAAGACCTCACTCAAAATGAGACAGAAATTCAATGCAATCTGCTGCCATGAAAGCCCCAGAAGGTCCCACAGAACCCAGTCGGGTGGATTTAGGCAGCATTCCTATACTAGAACACGAAGTTTCCTGAAAAGCCAAAAGAACTTTTTTTTTAGAATCGGGAGAGCTGAACAATCTGAGATGAAAACGTACAAAGTTGCAGTAATTAAGCCAAAGTTACACACAATAAAGAGCACACAACCATAACTACAGAAGCGCTCAGACTGATCCACACTTGGACAGGCAACTGGCAGGCCCTTTAATACACACCCTTCCATCTGCCTACTTCCTGGGATGTCCATCTGATACACCCTGGGAGTTCACTGCCACATGGGACCTCCAAGAAGAAGAAAGGTCACAGAAGGAAAGTTAAGGAACAAGGAAAGGAAGGCGTAGGTTTACCCACAGCAACATGAAGAGTACCTGGCTTATGGGAAAAGCTGCAGTATTAGATCCTTGGTGTGAATTTTAGACACAGAAGCACTTTGTGTGTGTGTGTCCGTACATGGGCGTGTGCATGTGTGCACGTTCACACTTGCATGCGTGAATGTACATATACATGAGCATATTCAAGCATGTTGTGGCCAGAACAATCTTGGTTCTTGGTTGTGAAACATCTACCACCCCCTCCCTGCAAGGACTCATACTTCCTGAACATTCCTCTTGCCCCGATCCTATCACACTGTGAAACAGAGCTACCACCAATTGGATGAAACAGAGGCATCACCTACATCAGCAATCAAATAGGGAAGCCATATTAGCCCCGGTGCTTGGCTAGACTGGTTTGGTTTGTGGGACACTTTTTACAGAAAGAATTACCTTGCCAAGATATTTTTGCCTTGCTTGTTGTTTCTTTGTTTGACACCAAAATTATTTATTCAAGAGTTTCTAAGAGTTATCAGGGGTCTGTCTGCTTTTCCCGCTTTGGAGACAGGGTCTCTCGGTGGCCTTGAACTCAGCAGGCCAAGCTGGCTAACACTGAGCCCCAGGGACCACCATCACAGAATTACAGGCACGTACACCATGTCCTACTTGGCCCCTCCCTTTAAATATGTGTTCTTGGGACGGAGCACAGGTCCTTGTACTTGACCAACTGAGCACTTTCTATGTGTAGGTGACATGTCTTCCAAGCATGCTAACACGAATCCTAACATGAATCTTGCTAACACACACATTCTGATTCAATTGGTCTGGAACACTGCACAGCATCTGTCACCTCCATGGTCATTCCGCACGACACACATGTTCTGCGTGTTCTCGAAAATGCCACAGGAGACTAAGAGGCAGGACTGACTCAAATGGGGACTAGTCTGGCAGGAGAGTGAAGTCATAGGTCGGAGCCAAAAGAAGTGTCAGACATATTTATGTTTTATTTTCCAAGACTAGAGTAGTTGATTGAGTGTTTATATAATTAAAAGCTACTCTTCAAAAACTCAGAAAATTTGAGAATATGGTTACTACAATCTAAGACTGTCTTAATAGAAGTGGCAAAGAGAGGGTCATTTAAAGCTGGCCAGCTCTGCTCCTCAATCAAAAATCAGCCACTGGGCCAGAAAAGAACAGTGGTAGAGGGGAATCAATGGCTGTGGTAGCAAACCACAGCTACTGCAGAGGTTCTTAAAAAAAAAATAAATTGTAAGTCAAATGCCCTATTTTTATTTCTACCACAGTAGAATGTGTAACAGTTAATCTTGATTGTCAGTTTGCTGGGATTTAGAAAACACCAAGAAAATGCACCACACAGGGTTTCTATGACGGTGTTTTCAGAATGGTTTAATCAAAGAGGAAAGACCCATCCTGAATGTGGTGACCCTATCCGTGGAGCTGGAGTCCAGGGCTAAATAATAAGGAAAAGACAGGGGCTGCAGAAACAGCTCAGTGATTAAGAGCACTTGCTGCTCTTCCAAAGACTTGAGTTCAGTTGCTAGTACCTAAATCAGGTGGCTCACAACTGTAACTCCAACTCCAGATCTGACACCCTCTTCTGGCCACTGCTGGTATCTGCATGACCACATGCAGACACTACACATATAAGTAACAAAACAGAATAAATCTGAGAGAAAGCTGAGCACCGGCACGCATCTCTCTCCACACCTGTGTGGACTCCTGCCACCATGCTTTCTGAAATGTGAGCCAAAGTAAACCATTCCACGATTACACTGATCTTAACAAGCTGTTCATGACAAGGAGGAAAGCAATACAATATATAACTTAATAACAACACATTTTTACATAGCCTCTGTGTTATCCCTCTCATTCTCTTTAGTTACTCCTGCTTAACTTCTGAAGGTCTCATGAGCTCGCAGGAATGTCCTCTGGATAATGCCAACCATGAAAGTCTCCAGGGTTGGCCCTTGAGGGCACCTGAGCCTGAAGCATTATTCGCTCCCATTGTGCTGGTCTCTAAGGGTGACCAGCCATAAATGGCACCCACTTGCTCCCCCTTTTATTTCACCAAGTACAAAAAGAGGTTTCAGCAGCAACTGAAAGGGCATGAATGGCCACTTACTGTGGTGGAATGTTACCTACCAAATTTTACACAGTGCACCTTAACCCTGAATATGGTGGCATTAGAAGGTGAGATGTTGTTCTAAAGAAATTAGGCCAGGAAGCTCCACCCCTGTGAAAGACTCCTGCCATTATTGTGAAGACCCTTGAGAGTTGACTAGTCCCTTCCATGTTTGAGAACACAGGAACAAGGCGCCACATACAAATTAGAGAAGGCACTCAGGACACCAAACCCCTAGTTTTATGAAGTGAAAACTTCTGCTCTTTATAAGTCACTTTATTATTACAGCCCACATGAACTAGGATACCACTCAGGCTAGCACTAGAGTTCATAGGCTTTATCGTATGCTAGGTGAAATGGATTCATGAAATCCAAGTCTCGGGTCTAGTGGGGCATCAGTGCATACAGACACAGAAACTGATGCAATCTGAAACTCATTATTAAATGGTACGAGCCATATTACCACAGGTAGTCATTACACAGCACATGCGTATCAAACGACTTTTAAAAGTAGCACCTTCTAAGAAGTTAATTAGAGGCACTTACTTCTTTCTAGTTGGGAAACCATTTGGGAGCTGCCCTTAGAGCCGAGTCTTGCTCAGTGGGAGCTGGAAGGCAGTGTGCATGCTGGAAGAATAGCATGTAACTGGGCTACAGTTAAGAGAGACAGCCTGCGGCATCCTCATGGAGGCAAGGGGAGGGGGACAGGAAGGCAAAGCTGACACATCCTAATCGAATTCAGAGTCAACACAAAGTTGGGAGTGGTAACACGTAATCCCGGCACTCAGTAGGCAGAGGTAGGAGGATCAGGAGTTCAGCTCTGCTGCTATCTACTGAGCTGAAAGCCAGCCTGGAGACGTAAGACCCTATCTCAAAAAGCACTTAAAAAAAAAAATCACC
Source organism: Meriones unguiculatus (assembly GCF_030254825.1). Lineage (NCBI taxonomy): Eukaryota > Metazoa > Chordata > Mammalia > Rodentia > Muridae > Meriones > Meriones unguiculatus. Next base: position 51,291,138 of record NC_083366.1, on the reverse strand, counting down.
ATGGAAAATATCTGCGTAAGAAATATCACCGAGACTTTACTATCGAATCATGCAAAGGATTCTTGAAAGTTGAAAAACAAAAGAGCTGATAGAAAATGGGACAAATAGAAAATGTGAAGTAAGCCACTCATATTCAAAAGCCCTAATAAAAATTATAAACTGCCAAACACGAATATCTTTCAAATCTCACTATTAAAAAATTACAAGTTAAGGACACAGAGGAAATGCTGAGGTGAGACGTGTTACCGGCAGCTCGCCCTGGTATTCACATCTTCCCCCCGCGATCCCGCTTAGGAACAATCCTGGAGACATGATCTCAACAGTCTAAAAGTGCACACACGCGAGGCTTTTCACCGCACTGTTTATAACCATGGAACATGTTCCTAGGAGGGAGGCCGGGCCACTGGAGAGTTCTCTGTCTCAAGGACTGATCCCTGAGAGCTGCTTGACTTCCAAGACAGTCAGCGACACGACAAAAAAACAAATCAGCAAAGAGTGCAGTCTAGAATCCACTACGCACTACAGCGATACCTACCAGCTACACACACGAGTATTTGCAGATCTGTCAAAGACATGAGACTGGTCACACACATTCCCTAACGACCTTATCAGAACAAGAGGAGGGAAGGGCAGGCTCAGGGGGGCACTGAATCCAGTATGTCTTCTTTTAAATATGATTCCACTCCTGATCCAAAATACTGTTTCACGAACCCTAAAATACTCAATTCCAGTCAACTGGGATACATTGTAGGGAAGCCCCACATGGAAAACAAGGAAAGAGAATGTGCCCAGTTGTACAAATGAGTAACATTACCACAATGAAGGAAGCAGAGGAGTAAGCTGGAAAACGACTCAATAAAGCTAACAACAGAATTTCATATAAAGTCTGTTCTCAGAGAAGTTCAACAGTCGGCAAGCTTATTCTGTGACAGAGAGCAAATATTTTCAGATCTACAAATATTTTCAAGCCACCCTCTCTCTGCAAGGACTAGACTTTATCAGTGCACTAAAAGCAACAAACAAACAGATGGGTAGGTTCTAGGCCCATAAACTGTTAAGAAACCAAGAAGCAAAATGGATTTGGACCTTAAATCTTGATATAGCCCCTCTGTCTTCTCTACCCCTGGGAGCACTATCCTGCCTCGGCCCCTCACCCCTGAAAATGTCTGCCTGCTCCAAGTTCATCTCTACCTGCTCTCCTGATCAAGAGAGCACCTCTCAGCTGCTGAGTTGTCCCCTCTCTGCAGTGGAGGTGAAGTCACCCCACAGGGGCCAACAGATGAGGGCCCCGGCAGCTTGGCAGTCCAGCAGCCTCCAAATTCACTCATCTCTAGATGCAGCTTTCAAACCAGCACCATTTCAAGGGAAATCCACACCTCCAAGTTAATTGGGGCTGGGCTGTTACACGTGAGGTGGCTGGCGCTGGGGCTGGGGCTGGGATTGGGACTGTTTGGGGAGCCTCATCTTCGGCTATGCCAGGAACCCTTCCTCGAAACAACAGCTCTTCTCTGCCATTCTGGGCTTTTCCCTCTCAGGGGCCATGGGGTTCCTTTGCCTAATGGTAGCCTTTCTCATCTTCTTGGCCATGTGAAGCAGCTGTTTCCACCTCCACCTCCCATAGTTCTTTTGTGTTAAGTCTGCCTTGTATGCTCCTTTTCCTGTACCCTCCCCCCCAAGAAGTCTTGGGGAAGTGCTTGGCTCAGGGCTTGACAGATAGAAGACAAATATATATTGTATTAATAAGAAAAAAAAAACTTGATCTAGGTAATAAGGTTGTTCATCATAAGAATATGCATTGACAAACCTGAAATAAGAATTAAGCGAATGAGAAAATGCCATATGGCTAATGGGAGCCAGACGTGTCACTGAAAGAAAGAGACATTCCAACTAAGTCAAGGTAAATTAGAATGAACAGTGTTGGCTGGGTTGGGGAGTGCATATGAGAAGGACCCATGTGAAAATGTCTGTACACACACACTCCATAGCTCTGTCCTGCGGGTGGCTGAGAAGCAATAACACCTCAATAGCATCCAGCATACCTTGTGCCCTAAACTGGGGTTCTAAATACCATCCTCCAATAAATGGGAATAGGGATCCTCTGAAAATTGTTGGCTGTAGGGCAGAACTTCAGCTCAAGATCTAAAATGAGCCCTGAGCACTGTGAGAGGTGAAAATAGAGGTGGGTGGGTGGGCAGAGGGGCAAATGGAACCAAACTAAAGGGAGGGGGCAGTGACCCAAACTGGAACAGAGTAACAGAAGACTAGGGTAGAACACAAATTATTAAAATAATTTACATTTACACACACACACAGGTGGATAGGTGGAGGGACGGATGGACTAGCACATAGAGCAAAGGGTCAGAACCCCATCTAACAAATGTGGAAGGAACAAAGAGAATATGTAATCAACACAAGTGACTGCTGCAGGCAAATATCTGCCAATGGAGCACTAGTCGCTACCCAAAGTTTAAGGAGAAACATCTTATGACACCTTAGGAAAGCCAAGCGCCGGATGCTAGCGGCTCTGGGATAAACCCACTGTCCCCTGATTGACGGCCATTTATTCAGGGAGCAAGAATTCAGCCTGTTCCGCCCTTCTGAACTACATGGACCCTCAGTCAGAACAATGCTATCCACAGCTGTGAGAGTGATATATAGCCCAATGCCCACTCACTCTACCAGCCATGTCTTTCTGGGACAGACACACCCACAAATATTCTTTCCCAGCTGTCTGGGCATCCTTTGGCCCAGTCAACTGAACAGGCAAAATTAACTATCACTATGGGCAAGAGAAGTCTTAATGTTTCCATGGGTGGCAGTCACAGGAGACAACTGGTGAAAATGTTGGTGGGAGGGCAGCCTGCCCGAGGCTGTGAGCCTGGAAGACGGGGGGTGGGGTGGGGTGGGGGACATGCCAAGAGAACCAAGACCTACTAGCACTAAGATGGACAGTTAGCTGTGCACACAGACACGCTGGCTATTGGCTGCCACTTGGAAAAGGGAAGCAAAAGGAATACTCCCTTGCAGTGTCCCTTCAGCATCCTCTGTTGACCTAGTTATAGGGTTAAGGGAACTGCCAAGCAGAAATTTCATGGGACTGGGCAAAAGAATTTAAACAGAGAAAAGGTGAATTCATCTCCTTATGTTGCGCCCAACTGATGTTTTTAAATTGCAAGACACATACACACACACATACACGGAGGGGGAGAGAAATTTTTGCTTTCCTTATCAAAATATTTTAATGGTTTAAAACAACCAAAACCAAACCACACAAGCAAATCAGCTCACTTTTCATGGGCTGGAGGGGCTGTACAAGGTTAAGAACGTTCGCTTTTGTTGTGGAGGATGTGGATTCAGTTCCCAGCCCCACACCAGGCAGCTCACAACTGCCCATAATTTAGTTCTAGGGGAGTCCAATGCCCTCTTCTGGCCATGGTGCACACCAGGCACACACCAGGCACACACACACACACACACACACACACACACACACACATTATTCATGCACATAAAATGAAAACACAAGCTTTTCATTGTAAAGCCATTTTATTTTTTAAAATTTTCAGTAATTTTATTTTTGATTTTTATAAACTTTATTAGTTAAAAAACTGGCAGATAAAGTCATTTTAGATTGACAGAAAAGTTGAAAAAAAAAAAAAAAAAAGGCGGTGTTCTCAAATACCCGCCACCCAACTCCATGGCCTGTGGTCCTGTGGTCACAGCAGTCATCCAGACCTGAACCTTCACTGCTGTACAATCACATAAACTTTACTCAGATTTCACCATTCCCCCCTTAAGGTCCTTCTTCTGCTCCAGGGTCTGTAGCGTGTTCCTTTTGTGTCTTTTTACTCTGCTTGTAGCAAATCCTGCCTTTTTTTTTTTTAAATCATGGCCTCCATATTTTTGAAAATTGTTTGCCACGTATTTTGCAGATTACCCCCAAGTTCAGGTCCATATATTTTTAGAAAGAACTGGCCTTCTACGGGGGTTTGCTAGGAATGCCGTAACAAAAGACACAGGCTGGAGGCCTATGCGATAGGGATGTGCTTTCTCATAGCTCTGTCCAAAGAAGACTTGATGTAAGACTTCATGTAGGTCCTTCCTCTAGAGCAGTGCTTCTCAACCTTCCTGATGCCTCATGACAGGGTGACTCCCAACCATGACACTATTTTGTTGCTGCTCCATTACTGTAATTCTGCTACTGTTGTGAATCATAATGTTAACATCTGTATTTCCTGATGGACTCCTATGAAAAGGGCACTGGACCCTCGAGGGAGCTTGACCCACAGGTTCTAGATGGTACTCTGTCCTCCGTCTCCATCCCTTTGTGCCAAGCAGTATAAACTGGCCTTAAATGTGATCCTCCTGCCTCAATGTACACATGCACACAAGATGAATTATAATATAAGAAAATCATATGTTAAGCGGTGGTGGCTCACGCCTTCAATCCCAGCACTTGGGAGGCAGAGATAGTTGGATCTTAGTGAGGTCAGCCTGATCTACAGAGTGAGTTCCAGAACAGCCAAAGATACAGAGAAATACTGTTTAAAAAAAAAAAAAAACAAACAAAACCAAAATCATATCTTAAAAAGATTAACATTAGTTACATGTTTTAACGTTTCTAAAGTAAAGCAAATTTTACAGTAAGTAGGAAGAAACAAAATACTGGTTAGCACATTTTTAGTGTGTTTAAGAGCTAACAGTTCAAATATATTATTATTATTCAGATATAACGTCTAGGTCTCTTTTGGGGGAGGCATTTTAATTTTGACTCAAGCATTTATGTAACAAAATTCATTGTAAAATACTGGCTCTAGATTTTCCCACGTTTGAAACAAATATAGCCCGAACACACAGACCAATATATAGAAATGGGACAGAAACCTGTGCTAAATGGGCCAATGGTTCCACACAATTAACCAATTCTGTCTCATTTAAGCCGTGAGTTCACACATGTTTAACTACTCAGGCAGATTATCTGCCATTGAAGGATGTTTTCTCAAAGACCTTCAGGTGCCTATTACCAGCAATGGAAAAGTGTGTACAGGGATTTAGGGGGGTGGGAGCACACGTTATAAGCAGCAGTTTGTGTACTAGTCAGGTCTGAGACTCTGTGTCAGGCTAGAAATGTCTTGACCTCAGCAGAGCTGGAGGGTGGTGGCTACACAGAGCTAGACAGAGCTGCTGCTGAGGGCCTTCCTTCTGTCATCTCCCACCAGTCTGCAGTGTAGGCACAACCTGGACATTGCACCTATTCTCTTTCTAGTGTCTAAACCTGCCAGCCTGTGAGTACCTCAAGAGCCCAAGCCTAGAAAACCAAATGGCCTTTCACTGGTGTCCTGGGGAGCCGTTAACAAGCTTAACGATTTACACAGAGCGCAAAGTCACTTCGAAATCCAGGGTGGTTTACAGGGGGAGTGCACAGGAGGGGTAAGTCATGGGGTGGGGGCAAGAGGAACAGCTGTCAAGAATGAGAAATGGAGTTTTCATCTCCTCCGATATGGTAAACAAGACAACCTTTCTAGAACAAAACTTGCAGCCACAGGTGAATAAAATACCTTCTAAAGCCAAGTGTGCTGGTACACACCTTTTAATCCCAGCACTAGAGGCAGGTGGGTTTCCGTCAGTCTGAGGCCAGTTTGGTGTATATGGCAAGTTCCAGGCCACTAGTTAGGCTTAGGCAGTGAGACCCTTCTTAAACAAGCCAACAAGTAAGAAAACCGGGCCGTGGCACACGCCTTTGATGCCAGGACTTGGGAGGCAGAGGCGGGCAGGTCTCTGTGAATTTGAGGCCAGCCTGGTCCACACAGTGAATGCCAGGACTACACACGAAGAAACCCTGTCTCAAAAAACCCAAATGAATGAATGAATGAATGAAAACCTTTTAAATACTTCAAAACCATCTTCCTCAAGCTGGCAAGAAGGGGTATTTCTATCAATATAAAGATGAAAAACTTTTTTTTTTAATCAAGGTAGCTAATCCTCGAAGGTTTTAGGGCCTGTGATGTAGCGTTGGGACACAGGATCGTGTAGCAGGATGGGAGGACAGATCAAAGTGCCCTCAGGCAGGAAAGGGGTCAAAAGGCATGAAACAAAGCTACCTTCCAGTCTTGGTCATAGGCAGATCTTGCCTCCCTTCCAGCCTTCAAAGCAGCATCCAACCTGCTTCATCTCCAGGAGGTGGAGATTCGAGGGAATGGGTGAGAGTGAAGGCAGTTTTCACCTCCCTGACCTGCTTAGTAAGAGTAAAAACCCACAAACAGCCAAACCCACAAGCTAGAGTGCTCCAGAGGCAGGGAAAAATTAGGAAAAGCTAAGGCACATGCACAGAGGATCTGCGCAGGCAGAAGAGGGTCATAACTACTTGACGGAGGGACAGAAGTACCCCAGCAGGACAGACAGGTAACTCCACAGAAAACCGTAGACCTTAGGGGTGTCTGTGCACTAACATCCGCCTGTAGGCGAGCATGTACAAGGGACTCTTGCAGGGAGACGGGCTGCAGCGGCCTAAGGCGTATGTGCTCTTAAGAGAACGGGCCACTATGGAACACTACTGCGGACAGCAAGCAGCGGGGCAGAGAGGGCAGGAGCAGGGAAACGGAAGGAACCATCCAAAAGATGGGGAAAGGGAAGAATGAAAGGCAGAACCTGGGCTCAACACCACCAGGGCACCTTTTCAAGTAGCTGCTGAGGACAGGAGAGGGCGCCCTGGAGCTGTGGCTTCAGAAAATCTCGCTGACCCCTCCCCTGGAGAAACGCGAGCAGAAAGGGACTGGCAGTTGAGTCTCATACAAAATCATCTCAATTTAAGCATGAACAGAATAATGACCACAAAAAGCAATGACAGCTCAGCAGGAAGCCATGTTTATGAAACAAACTACCCTGTTATTTACAGAGACACTGAAGAATCTACTTTTTCTATCAGCAGAATACTGAAGAGGCCACTCTGACACCCACAGATATCATGTGAAACTGAACTTAAAAAAAAATTCTAAAGACTATACAAAATAAAAAGAAAAGGTAAGAATGGTTAGTGTGTGTTTACTGGCTTATGGTTCTACCCACTCCCCACTGCCATGCCTATAAACCAGGGATTCCTGACAATGCAGGTTTGTCACCCTTCCTAATACAGTTTATGGTTGTGGTGACCCCCAACAATAAGGCTATTTTTGTTGCTACTTCGTAACTGTAAATTTGCCACTGTTATGAATCATAACGCATGTATCTGTGCTGTCTGATGGTCTCAGGCGACTCCTGTGAAAGGGTCATACGACAACCCACAGGTTGAGAACTGTGATAAATGGTTCCACATACCAGAACTCCAAGTTGGAGGTAAACTAGAAATGCACAGAAATTCTGACGTCACAGGATTGTAGGAGCAAGAAGGACTGAGCATGAAAATGGTAGTCTCCTGTGCACCAGGCAGACTACAAGCAGCATGGGAAGAAGGTCGGGACCAGAAATCTAAGTGCAACACAGAGCCAAGTCCACGAATCCGCTTTCCCAAGCATGCACAGCTTCAGCAGCAGATGCTTTAAGTGTGGTGTGCAGAGCCCACAGCTGGCAAAGCAGGAGAGTCCCAAGAAAGAAACAGTAAGCATGTCTCAGACCCTCAGCCCATACCCAGCATATAGCCACAAGAAGCCCAGGGCAGGAGGCTGGCTCAGCAGGGTACCAAAACAGCAGAGGATAAGCAGCTTCTAGCCAGCTTTAAAGCATGTAACTCCATGTAACTCAATGTACAAATTCTAACAAAAAAGAAAAACACAGTAAAATGATACAAAAGCAAAAACTGTAAAGCCAAGTGATTTCCAAGTAATAAATACTTCAAACAATTTTTAAAACATGTTCAAGAAACTGATGAAAAACAGTCTACCAATGACTGAAGAGATAACGGTGATTAGGAAAATGAAAATTTTAGAGCTAAACAAAGTATTTTTTTAACTAATTAAAACTGGGGGAGACCAGAGGACAACTTCAGGAATGCCTTCAGGTACCTTCCACATCTTGTTTGAGAGTCTGTCACTGGCCTGGAATGTTTCCAAACAGGGTAAGCTGGCTGGCCTAGAAACTTCTAAGACATCTACCTACCTATTCCTCCTATTCCATCAGTGCTGGGGAGTAGACAGGCACCACCACCTTGCTTTTTGAAACAGCGTCTCTGTACGTGTCCTTGGCTGGCCTAAGCTCAGGCAATGCCTGTGTTTGCCTAGCAAGTGCTGCTGCTAAAAAGGAGTATGACACCACACCCAGTTCACCACCAGGCTTTTTACACCTGACGGTTGGTTGGTTGGTTGGTTGGTTGGTTGGTTGGTTGGTTGGTTCAGGGAATACAAAAGTGTGAGGGGTCCTCATACTTATAAAGCAAATTATTTACTTACTAGCCATCTCCTCAGCCCTGAACAAAATATTTACTAAAACTACACCTGTTTAGCAAGGGATGAGTGCTTTCTTTCTGCCATCATCTGAAAACCAACCAGCAATCAAGTAAACACAAGCAAATAAAAAGCATAAAAATACAACAAACCAGAAAAAGATGAACTGAAAAATGAGAATTCACAGACTTGTATGACAACAGAAAAGGTAATACCATGGAGGGGCAGGCTACAAAAACAAAAACCTTTGAGATGTAACATTTGAAGATCTCCACCACCACAGTGAACCTAAAACAAACACAAAAAATGTCCCCCAAATGCAGCATAACAGAATCACCTTCAGGTAAAGGAACCCCTTAAGAACCCATAAGAAAATACATGTTATGGGCAGGAAACCAATGACAACAAGAACAAAAGGATAATGGCTCCGTAGAAACTACTGGCATAGTAAGACAGAGTCAAATGATTAAAGAGGAAAATAAAACAGCTAGCCTTGCAGCAAAGAATTCTAACATCTAGCAAAACCATCACCTTCAAAAAGAACGTAAAACAAGGGCATGTCCAATTGGCAGATCCATGCTATAAAAAAATTCTAGGTCCCAGAGTCTAAATGGAATCACCCAAGATGGCATCTTGGACCTACAAGAAGAGTCAGAAACAGTATTTATGTGGATATGTTAATAAGCAATTTCTATATTGGTTTCTGTAAGAGATTAGCTAAAAGGGAAAATATGTAATTATACTGATAGAGGTACAGCATACATAAACATCCTAATGCGTTACCACAGGATGTCAGAGAAAAGTACACTGTAGTAAAAACTGTTTCCTCCAGGTTTGATATCCATGATAAGTAGATTAAGATAAAGCTACAATACATACTGTAATCCTTGAATTAACTATCCTATCTCCTAAAGAAGCAAAGAAATACAGCTAGAAAACAAAAGAACTGATGGGATAATTAAAAATTAATATAAAAAGTAGACAAAATCCTCTCCCCAATAAAGCTAAATGTGAGACCTAAACATAATCACATTAATAATAATTTTAAATGTATCAGGAGGCTGAAAATGTGGCTAGGTAAACAGAAAACTTGACAGGCACGCAAGACACCCTGGTTTTGACCAGAAGTGAAAAGCGGGTGGGGAGAGGGTTCCAAAGAGTAAAACAGTGTTTTAAATGTGAATGAGAAGCTGGAGAGATGGCTCAGCCATGAGGAATACACACTGCACTTCCCAGTGCCCACATAAGACAGCTCACAACTAACTACCTGTTTAACTCCACCACCTCCAAGGGGATCTAACCCAGTTGGCATCTGCCAGCACTTGCACTCACATGCACCTTTACCCCATTACCTCCCCATACATACACATAATTGAAAATAAAAATAAATGTAAATGGTACAAATTCTGATCAAAAGACAGACTGAACCTTTTTAAAAAGACAAAACACCACCATAAAAAAAAACAACCCATCTATAATCTATTTTCTAAAGTGGTACTTTAAATACAAATATGAAACAAACTAAAAAATACCAAGATACCTAGAACACACTCAACCAAGAATGAAAGAATCTACAACCTTTCCAAATATACAGAAAATTCATGAAAGCAGGCCATATACAAGTCCTTAAAAATAAATGTGAATAGACTGTAAATTTGCATAGAATGTTTTTCAGCTGCAATGGGATAGAAAAAAAGTCTATTAAAAAGCAAAAAAATAAAAACTCAAGTACCTAGAATTAACCCAAGTCTGAAGAAAGCATAAGTAAGCCAAGTGTGAGGAGTGTTCCTGTCTTAGCTACTTGGGAGTCTGATGCAAACAGGAGGGCCTAAGCGCAGTAGTTCAAGACCAGCCCAGGGAATCAAGACTGTCTAAAATAAGATTTACTGAAATTTTACTTTAGATGAAGTAAATTCCTTTTAAAACAAAACTCAATCCAAAGTTGACTCAAAGAATAAAAAGTCTGCATAGCCTTACATATTTTAAAACAAACCTACAGATCTACAATCTTAAAACTAATCACAAAGCAATTCTCGGGTTTCATTAATAGGTTCTATTAAACATGTATAGGAGAATCAAAACTAATGTTTAACACAACCAATTTCAGAAAAGAAGCAGGGGAAGAAGGCTGCCTTTCATAAGGCCAGTGATCACTGTTATGAATCAAGGGAATGACATTAGGAACCTACATAACTTCTCAAGGCAGCAACGTTTACTAAAAGGACCAAAATTCCTCAGATGATTTTACATTCAGATCAAAGGATAATATCTACTTAGAACCACCGCAATAAAATGACAAAATTACTGAGCGCAAGAAAGAAAACTTACAAAAACTCGAGTGAGAAACTAGAGAGGGGCAAAAGTTGTCCCTGCTGTAAGACTAACAAAAACTGTAATTTATAACCAGCTAAACAGTCACTAGTATTGCTCACAGTAAAGTTGCCAGTAGACATGCAATATCAATTATTCACTACCCCTAATCCTCTCTGAAATAAATAGACCCTAAGTATAAACTCACATGGTCACATAAATCTTCTAGCTTGAATGGTCAAAAGAGCACTACTTAATAAACAATAGAAACAATGCAATTATCCAGCAACTGATGAACTGATAAACAGATATTAAAAATGAAACATTAAGTAATAAATATAGCACTGAAGCATTTCACAACATAACTGAACCTTGAAAACATTATACGACGTGAAAGAAGCCGGCGATGAAGGACCAGGTACGACACGGTTCTCCTTATAGGGAATACAGGACAGGCAAATCCAGAGATTACACAGACTAGGGGCTGCCAAGGTTGGTGGAAGAATAGAAAAGAGGGTTTCTCAGAGTGATGATTATAAAACTTTGTAAAATATGACAACAATCAGCCAACTGTATTCTTAAAAAAAAATTTCATTATTTAAATTGTATCTCAAGAAAGAAAAAGATGGAGTTCAAAAAGAAAAATTAGCATACAAGGAAGAAAATAGGTAAGAGAACACAATAAACATGCAAACGTAATGTTGGAAAAATTAATCTGATTCAGCAAAAACTAATGTACCAAACGTATCTTTATGAATGGCACAGATGTGACACTGAGCTTGGTGGTGCACACTCAGGACTTGGGAGGCAGGAGAATCAGAAATGCGGTAATCCTCAGCTGCATAGCTAGTCTAAGGACAGAGACCCTGCCTCAAAACACCAAAAGCTACAGAGGTCTTCACCTAGTCAGGGAGAGGCTAGAGATGGTGATGGAGAGCAATGAACAAGTCCCTGTCCTTCCTTCTAGGAAGGTAAGACCGAGAAAACTTACTAACTATACACCCAATTGTTGTTACATCGAAGAGAACACAAAACTCTGGATGAATATAGGAGACACGATGCACACAATCCATGAAGGATGCTGACATCCTCTCCGATTCCAAGGACATCACTGAATAACCTGGTCATCCCTGAGGAAGCAAGCAGAATGTAAGGGCAACCACAGGGTCGGACATGCCATCTTATCTTCCAAAGCAAGTCTGTATCAAAACATCTCTTTAGACAAGAGAAAGCTGAGCAGGGAGTCCCACTAATGAGTACTAGGGTAGGTACTCACCTTCCACATAGGGCTCAGTTGGGTCCCTGGTAATCTAAGAAAAATATTGTCCAAAGAAAAGAGTGCAAAGGAGAGTGACAAAAGGAAACACCAAGAACTGTCTCAATAATGATAAAGAGCAGTAAATTCAGAAATGACACTGCATTCATAAGAAATAAATTATGGCCCATTTCCAGTAGAACAAGCACAGAGCTCAGCAAAGAATCACAGATAAGCAGGAGCTCTGCGGCCCCATCCCCACGCCGCGTCTCCCCCAGCTGATAGTGGCTTGTCTTGGAATTCTGAGAGCTGGAAAGCTGCCAGCAGTCCAGGCCCAAAACAGGCACCTCAGGTCCCAGGAATTCCTAAGATAAGGCTCTGCCTTCTGAACCAATAGGACAGGGGATTTGGAGAGGGCTATGCTAGAAGAGAGAGGTGTGGAACTCTCTAGAGTTTTTCCAGTGGGAAAAGAGGGCAGGAATTTCTCATGCTTGGGAACTTTAAAATCTACAGTCTGGGGCTAGCAAGGTGGCTCAGGCTTTAAGCTGTTCCTGCAGAGGACCTGGGTTCTAGTTCTTGCACACACTCAGTGACTCACAACTACCTGTAACCTCCAGTTCCAAGGTATCCAGTGTCCTCTTCTGGCGCCTACAGGCATACACATTAAAATAACAACAACAACAACAACAACAACAACAACAAATCTTGGAGGGAAAATACTGTCTGGCAACAAAAAAAAACTCTAGACCAGAATTCTTTCCTGCAGAATAAAATACTGAATTTGTTTGCCTTCACCAGTCTCTTGAATTTGTTGTTACAGGGTGAGGGTAACTTCTTTCATTGAAGGTTTTTGTGGTTTATCTGTCTTTAATTATGGCCGAATGCTGCTTGCAGTTCTAAACAGAACGCAGGTAAGCAGGCTCCCTTTCCTACCCATCTACTTTTCTTTGAGATGTGATCTCACTATGCTACTCAAGCCCTTGAACTTCAGGGCTCAACAGATCCTCCTGCCTGAGCCTTCCAGATCCCTAGACTGCAGTTATGTGCATCCTTGTCCAAAGACAGACATTTTAAAAAGAGAGAGAGAAAGAGAGAGAGGAAGAAAAAACCTAACCAGCAAATGCTGCCCAAAGCTAGCTGGCTCAGCCACATACTGTGCTTGTGTGTGTCTTCAAGAGAAGAATACAAAAAGCAAATTTGATTATACCTAAGGCATAGGCTCAATATGCACCACACACACAGTCACTCACTGATGGACAAATCTATAATCTTAAGAAATTAGCTCACCTGCTCAGCTCATTAAAAGATTGGGCAAGAGAAAATCCAATCAATATTAGTCAAAGGATATAAGTCTGATGTGGACATTCTTGTTGCTATGACAAGATACCCAATCATAGCTGCATAAGAAAGCTACTGTTTACTTGGTCTACAGTTTGAAGGAATACAGTCCATCACAGAGGAAAGGCCACGGAGGCAGAAGTGTTGAGGCAAGCGGTCACTGGATCTAGTCACTCACAGTTAAGAAGCAGACAGAGAGGAATAAACACCAGCGTGGCTTTTGCCCTTTCACTCAGCTTGGGACCCTAGCACATGGAATGGTGCTGTGTAGCCCAGGTGAGTCTTCCTACATCAGTTAACCTAATCTCAAAACTCCCTCAGACATGCCCAGTCAATTGTTTTATGGGACATTCCAGATACTGGCCAACTCAGGATCCATATCAACTACTACAACATACGCCTATGTAACAGCTGAACCCTGATTGAAACAGATACAAATTCTATTTCCCAAATAAAATGCTTTACAAGAGCAGAAGAGATCTCCACAAATAACTTTTAGGAGCAGGTGATAGCAACGCAAAGATGGCTTCACACCAGAAAACACATGATATCAGGAAACTAAAATGCCTGGGGTTAAAAGAATCTTCTTCAGTAAATGCAGAATATGTCCTACATAACTCAATAACCATAATTAAACAATTCCAAAATAAGAGAGAATCTAGATTCCCATAGCTTCCCCTAGTATTTGACAGAACCAGTCCATTTAAGAATTAGAAACAAAGCTGAAATGCTTGCAATTTACATTCAATGTAGTCAATAAGAGGTAAGAGTTCATTAAAATGTTTGTCTCAGCTTTAAGACAACATATATAATAACACATACTATGTAATATATTTTATATTTATATATTATACAATTAAAATAAAATATATAATATACAATATGTATATTTTCTTATATATGTAAATATATATATGAACCTGTAGACTTTCCAAATAACATGGTAATTTTAAAAGGGAGCAAGAACATAAGATCAAACCCAAATACCTGTACATACCAGTATGACATACCAGTAACAGCCAACTGATCAAAAAGAGCCACAAAAAAAAAAAAGTTTCTAGGAATTAGGCTGTACTTAACTTTCAAGAGTTCAGACCGATGATCACAGAGAGAGCTCAGAAAGAAAGATTCAGCCTAAGTATTGGCTTTCCAACTTCTCAGCCTCTTTCATGTTTATGGCCATCTCCCCTGAGCTCTGCACAGTGGGTATGGCCAGAACACCCCAACCACCCCAAATGTGTTTCCAACATTTGATCTTATTCTGTGTGGCCAACCACACAGCGCTTAGCTAAGTCCATACACAGATAACTCTGAGTCAGTACCTGTCTTGTTCTCTAACCTGTGTGGCTCTTATGGCTCAACACAACCTTCTGGACACAGGTTCCTCAAACTTGACACCCCAAACCCAGCTCCTCATATCCCCCAATCCCTACCAGCCTTCCCTGGGAATAAGACCAAGGCTGTTTCCTCCTTAAGCAGCAGACCCCACTCAATAAATGGCAAATCATTCTACTCACCCAAATCTGGAAACCCGACTTTTTCCATTTCTCTTAGCCGATCACACGGCTAAACCAAGCACAACTCCACCTCCCACGTGACAGGCAGTAACCGCTCATAACCCGAGTACTGTTTGCCCATCCTCCCCACGTGCCTTGTCTGTACTGTTGTGCCTGCTTCCTCATCTACCTCCTTGGCCTTTCTTGGGCTCCTTGCAGTTGATCTCACAGAGCACCCAGGAGAAGCTTATAAAATTTAATGTTAGTACATCATTCTTCTATGGCTTGACACGTTAGGCCACTAAAATTCAAGGTTCTCAGCACCACTATCTATAAGGTCCTAAATGTGCTCCTTTTACTCTAACGCCACCTGTTATCCTCTCCCCATCTCGAGACACACTGGCCCATGCCAGCCTTGAACTCACAGATCCACTTCACTTGTGCCTGCCTCCCACGTGTTGGGATTAAAGGTATTAAAGGTATGTGCTACCATACTCTGCTAGAAAGGATTTCTTATACAAAATTAAGAAAAACAATGGTGGCCCACACCTTTAATCCTAGCACTCGAGAAGCAGAGGCAGGCCAATGGCCTTGAGTTCAAGGCTAGCCTAGTCTACACAGTGAGTTCCAGGACAGCCTGGGTGGGCTACAGAGTGAACCCCTCCTAAAAAGAAAAGGAAAATGTGAACAAATGACAAAGGATTTCATGTCGAACGTCTACAATTCACCTTGGCAGCACA
Source organism: Meriones unguiculatus (assembly GCF_030254825.1). Lineage (NCBI taxonomy): Eukaryota > Metazoa > Chordata > Mammalia > Rodentia > Muridae > Meriones > Meriones unguiculatus. The sequence continues at coordinate 51,275,624 of NC_083366.1, read as the reverse complement.
CTTAATCCCTATATTATCAGACAAAGGGGACATGGATCTCTGACTTTCAGGCCAGCCAGGTCTATATAGCTCAAGTCTGGGGCTAGCTAGCGCTGCTACAGGCCATAACCTATCTTACACACCCACTCTTGCCATCTGCATTTACGCAGAGAAATGTGCAATAATGGCTCTCCATGGTGTGTAGTGCTCAGTGCTCAGATCTCAGTCCTAAGAGAATGGAAAGGGATTTCTGGTCAACCTGTTCTTCAACAGGCACACGTAGAGCCTTTATCACAAACCACAAGTAAATGGATGAGATGTGATTCTGCGTGTTGGGTCAGTGTCAGCTGGGTTACACAGTGACCGAAGACAGACAAATCATATTTCAAAGAGGTTGTAGACGACACAACACCTTTTCCTCTCAGACTCTCTCCTCTCAGACGTCGACCCTCAAACAGCCTTCTGAATACCCTCCGTGCTGCCCAACCTTCCATCTGTAATTGATAAGTGGATTTTAGAATAAACGAAAGCCAACTAACTATATGTGTCATGAGTGAGGCTGATGATTATGCAAATCAAAGTGGTTTGCCCTACAAGAGTGAGGTGTCCTTAAGAGGAAGCGTGTCCAGACCTCAGGTGACCTCGCCATCTGTGACTGCCCAAGCTCCTTGATTTCTACAGACTAAATATATGGCCTATAGAATCATTTTATAAACTAAACCCCTAGCCTTTTTTGCTCTAAAAATAAAAAATGATAATTCTATGGGCTATAGAGATGGTTCGGTGGTGAAAAACACGTGCTACTCTTACAGAACCTTGGTTCAGTTCTCACCACCCATGTAAGGAGCCTCACAAACACCTCTAACTTCAGTTCCAATGGTTCTGGCTCCCTCTTCTGGCAGCTACAGTCACAGGTACACACAGGCAACAACAACAAAAAGCTCATACATAAATGTAAAAGAAAAAAAAAACTTTTAGAAAATTGAAATTTTATGTGTATGTGAATGTATTCTAATGTGTGCATTTGCCCATGGAGGCCAGAAGCTGTAACTTAAGGCAGCTGTGCCCAGCCCCACATGGGTGCTGGGAACTGAACACTTGGAATCTCTAAGAACTGCAAGCCCTCCACAGCTCCAGCCCCATAAACGAATCTTTAAAGTTCATTCTAGACAAGTCTTCTGTTAAGTCTCAACACATGGGGAACTTAAACATGTTTTTAAGGCCCCAGGGAACTTGCAGAGTGAGTTGGTGAGCTAGTCTAGCACTGTTCACCTGACAAACTGACCATGCCTCAGTGAGTAACGTGGAGAGCAACTGAGGAAGACGGTCATCAGGCTCACAACTCACCCACCAGAACACAGTGCAAACCCCACATTTATATATAACAATAGCAAATGTTGTCACACACTTCAAACCATGGTTTAGACTATCTTTGTAGACATTTAAATTTTATTTAAAAGAAAGCTTCTGTGTATTCTTCTTGGACAAAATTTTCAATCAACTTGCCTGAACAAATCCAATCTCTAATATTTTGCACTTGGTGCTTTAGGCATCTTTTTAGACATCTTAAATTTAAGTTAGTCAAAGACTATTCTCCAACATGATTCATTGAGTTCATTTTCCTTACAGATTGTCGTCATCTTGTATAAAGTTTATTAATTTTCTACCCCATCATTAGTCACTCCTTTTTGTCCACACAAAGGATTTCCATGATGCAATGCACAGGAAACCTACTGGCTGTGAAATAATTGGGAATCAGTCCGGCCTTATTTGGCTTCCACAGCAGCATTAGAAAATGTCTGGCTTTAGTCAGGTCTGTTGGAGGCACACAACTTAGAGACGACCCACCCCGCAGGGGGCCACACTTTAAGAAAAGGATGATGGGGAGTGATTAGTCGCCACAGGCCCAGCAAAGGCAAAGGACCTCGCTGTCAAGCCTGACAGTCTGCGTTCAAGTCCCAGGACCCACTCGGTAGGAGAGAACCAAGTCTCAAATTCTGATCTCCCATAACATGCACTGCATACACACACACACACACACACACACTCTCTCTCTCTCTCTCTCTCAAAATAAAAGCAAAATATCAGGAGACGGAGTGATGGCTCAGAAGCTGAAAGAACTTCCTACTCTTCTAGAGGATCTGAGATGGGCTCACAACTCTAGCTCCAAGCCTCTTCTGGCCTCCACAGACAGGCACCTGTGTAGATAGGCAGGCAGGCACACCCGCACGCACACCCGCACGCACGCACGCGCGCACGCGCGCGCACGCACACACACACACACACACACACACACAGCAGATCATGGATTCCAACAGAGCCACTAACATGGCTCATCTTCCTGGAACATTTCAAAACATCTCATAGCAACCCTCCCCAGGTCTACGAGTACACAGCAATAGTTTCATCAGAGTTCTAGGGTAACATAAAGAAGTAAACAGGTCAGGCTAGCCAAAGCCATTCAACCCCCACCCACCCATCTCAATTTCTTAGGAGAGTGTTTGCTCATTTTGCTGCTGTTAGAACAAATGGCATAGGTGAAAACTGTAGAAAACATACCAAGAAAATGGCCTTAACTTTACCACTTATAAGCCAACTCTTTGAAAAAGTCCTTCCAGACTGCTCATCTAACACATAAGACCCAAAAGTCCTACCAGCTTTAGCTTATTTCACTAGCTAATCTTAACATCATGTGTCTGCCTTTGGCACTTTTAGATCATGCTGTGTTAGTCCAAGTGTGCCATGACTAGTATCAACTGAAGCAGTCCCCATGAAGTCCCAGAGGTGAAGAATGCACATGAGATATGCCACTATTTTTACAGACAAAGAATGAAGGAGAGGTGTCCCCTAGTTCTCATAGGTGCTAAAAAGCTGAACTCTTGAGATTAGTTACTGGTAAATTAGGAAATACCCCTGTGTGCATCGACGTGATGCCCTGAAATTCTAACAGCAAATTACTGACAAAAAGACAGGTACATTTTAACAAAATAACAAAAACCATAGCTTGCAATCAACAGTGCTCAGCACTCTGCTGAGACTAGGGCTGACTTCAGCTTTTTGACACCTGTGTTGGAAGAAAGCTTCATGCATGTCACTTTTGCAAACGAAAACATAAAATCCATTTTAAAGACTTAAACTTGTTTAATGTGTGCTTGAGTGTATGTATGTGCACTTCATGTGTGAGAAGACCCATGAGGCCAGAAGAGGGCATCAGATCACCAGGAACTGGAGCTTACAGGCAGTTGTGAGCCACCTGATATGGGTGCTGGCAACTGAAACCAGGTCCTCTGCAAAAGTGCTGAACCATCTCTTCAGGCCCATATTTCATTTTAATAATAACAATGCAATATGTCTTTCTGGGAGAAATCTTTCCTCCCCTAAAGCAGTTTGTGCTACCCAGAAAACCCTGTCTCGAAAAACAAAACAAAAAACACAAATACAAGAATATGTTTTTGTTTTAATCCCAGGTGTGAGGAAATGGGGCTGCTTCACAGCAGCTATGATTTGCACTGTGCTCTAGCTGAGGTGTGATTTTGCCAGATGCAGATAGTTTCTGTGCTTGTGTGACATTTAGAATTCTGGGGACTTTTCAGAGAGTATATAAATGCTAGATTCCCCAATGGGTGGGTTGTTGATTGCTGTTGGTCACAGCTCATTAAGTAGTCATGCACAAAGAGGACCCAAGAAGAAGAAATTAGATATCCTGACCACAAGGATCAAACTTGCCCTAAGGAGCTTGATGGCCCTAATCAGCAGGAAGTAGTCTAATGATAAAGTTACCCACTTTCCAACCCTTGACTTTATTCAGGGATCTCTTTCCTTTCTTCTCTATCCTCTTTTCTCCCACATACAACCTTAGTGGGTTGAAAGGGATAAAGAAAAGTTGTTACAAAGCAGCAAACGCTAGCTAGACCTAATGCACCACTGGGGCTGGCAAACTGAGAGCAAGCCAGCCTCAGCTAAAGAAAGCCTGGCGAAGATATGCTCAAACATCAAATTGGCAAGAGCAACAATGCCTGCAATCCCATAAACACCATGGCATCCAGTTTACACTTTACCTGCATTTTCATTATCATCAGATAAATACATTGTTGGTGCCAACCCTCCACCCTTCAATTTCCCAATAAAGGGGGGCTTCTTCAGATGTAGGAGCTGCAGCAAAGGAGGGGCCGAGGACCCCCCAACCACAAATAAGAACATCTTCGATAAGATGTAATTCTTCAGGCTTTACTGGGCTTGCAGGAAGCAAGGAACACCCCAGGCACACCTCCAATTCCAATCTTGGAGAGTGAGTAAATCATAAAAATAGATCAAGACCCATGGCAGCTAATACGGAGCCAAACTGACAGATCTAGAATCAACAAGACACCCTCTGAGTTGCCTGTGAGGGAGTTTCTAGATTCCGTTAGTTGAAGAGGGAAGACCCTAGATGCTGCTGCTGCGGTACTCCCTGGGCTAAAGTTCTGGATGAACAAAAAGGAGAAAGCCAACTGGGCACCACTACTGATTCCTCTCTACTTGTGACACTACGTGACCATCTCCTCCCTCCTAGGAGTGACTCCTGCTTCCACCGCCATCACCCCACCACCCCGTGATACACCCTTAGCAGACAGTGAGCCAAAATAAGGCCTTTCCTAAGCTACCTCTGCCAGCCATTTGTCACAGCAAGGAAGAAAGAACTACTGCAACACCAAAGACAGAAAAAAAAAAAAAAAACAGGGGGTGCGGGATGACAACGGTCACCCAAAGTATTTAAAAGCAGGAAACAAGGCCAAATTACTAATTAAGTAAATAGCACACAGCCTCTTAAAACTGTCCACTCAAAACCATTTCATCCAAAACATTCTTAACTCTAGGCACGCAAGTGTAGAAAATGGGTACTGCACTTTTTTTTTTAACATAAAGAATGACACGTTGGTTGAGTAGTTGATACTGAAGGAACACAACATCCTCAGAGGTTGTCAGAGCTAAGTGATCATCTCGACTGTAGAACTGTCAGTGCTGAGCAAGGCACTTCACCTACATGCTTAAGTACATGATGACAGAAGACCGTCTAGAGCCATTTCAGAAAGTGCTGGAAGTTCTGTCCTAATCCCAAGCAAAAATTGGTATGTTTTATGAAACTCAAGTCAACAACTTAATTTTAAAATCCAATATTCTAATATATGCAATCCAAGGCCATGCTAATTTGATACACATATGCAAAAGAATGAGAATAGGAAAGCATTAAGTCTTTCTTTTCTGTAATTAAACCATTGTGGTTCCTAAACAGAAAACCTGTATAGGCAGTACAACACTGCAGTCATAATGTCACTGCATCCATGATATACAGGCCTCAGATCTGAGCCACGGTGTCTGAGGCAGCAATTGCTGGCATTGTGCGTGGCGACAGCACTCACTGCAGAGTGCAACTGTATATATTCAGAATGGGCTGTGGCTACAGTGCAGTCACGGAGAGCGACTCAGGTGAGCACTGGCAGCAAGGCCATGCGCTCATTATGCATTTGCTTTTGATTCTCGCACATTCAGAAGCCCTTTTACTCTTGCCACATTTGTTCACAACATCCCACACTGGTGTTCAGGTGACCCACTGAACTGCAATTACCAAATTAAACTCAGTTCAAATGAACTAGAGGTTTACGAGGTTACCTCAAGACAAATAAAAGAGCAACAACATGGCAAGTCTTTTTAAAATATGAAACAAATTTAAGAGGATAGAAATGGAAGGCTAATCAATAAGGAGGCATAAAGAAGACTCAACAGATGCCTACGTGGAATCCAGGAGAGTAGAAGCAGAGTGTGCAGGTGCACATACCAGCAGTGAGGAGGTGAGGCAAGACGATGCCAGTCTGAAGATAGAGCTGCCCAGCAAGACTCTCAACAACAGAAGGGGAAGAATGGATACAGACACAGGGAACAAATATCTGAAGACAGAAAGGCCAGATAAGACACAAACCCAGAAAAGCAGGATAACATACACCAAGTGTATTCGTAATAAAAGTGTCATACAAAATATACAAGGTAGTAAAAAACAGAACACCTAAGTTTAAAAAAAAAAAAAAAGTGATCTCTAAGGCAACCAGAAAGACATTTTGGTTTTCTATAATGGAGCTAGGTCCAAATAGACACAGACAAACTCCTCAAGAATAATGAGAAAGCAGATGATGGAATTGTATCTTGGAAATGCTGCAAGAAAATACCCAGTTTAAAAATAAAGAGAAAGAACCAATGAACTGGTTTTCTTTTAAATCACCACTACCACCCCCTTACCCCTAAGGCTCAGAGGCCGTAACATGGGAAAGAGAGGGTGAAAAAAAATTTTTTAAAACGTTTAGGACCAGAGTGAAACTGTCTTCTGGCCATGACAGGACAGATGCACTCAACTCACAGCAGCTGTTGCTGCTGCACAAGACCTGTACAAGAACATGCCAATCAACCTTCTAGCACGGAGTGCCCAGAGGTTCGCCAGGCCCATCCCATGCTTGAAGAGTTATGGACAGTTGATTTCAGCAGGAGGGAGAATCAGTTTCACCCCTGAGTGTGGCCCCTGATAGAGCAACTAAATGTTCCAGAGGGCCCTATACCCATAAATATATATAGGCAGCAAAAACTGGACTTAGTGGGTTATTTAAAATAAAACAGTAGAGGAATGGGTAAGAAAGTAGGGAGCCAAGGGGAGGAATGGAGGGTAAATGTGTTCAAAATACGATGGTATGAAATTCTTAAAGCAATAATAAAACGCTGCACTTAAAATGTATGCTGCTGTTAGCAGAGAACAGTATGTTTTACGTATGGCGTGATTTCTGTAAGTCCAATGGTAACCACAAAGCAAAACATACAAAATTAGTATTCAGAAGAAGATACATGTCCTGCTCTACTGACAAACACCATTACCAAAAGCAACATGGAGGGCCCAGAGGCCCTTGAGCAGGACAAGCCTTCATGATACAAGAGGAGCCATGCAAGCTTCTACAGGAGGGAAGGAATAGCCCCACCCAGCCATGATGCCTACGACCACAACAACCAGCATGGCAGGCTAACCCACCCCATCTGGGCAGCAGTAGCATGCATTCCTTGGTGGTAACCAACAGCTCTCTAACTGGACTTGAATAAAACCCACTCAACAAGAAGAAACTCATGTCTGACACTGGAAACCTAGGCAACTACCTAGGGCTAGTAAAGTCATGGATCTTGAAGGACATTCTACAATGACATTATCAAACCCACATAATTCCTAACTACATTCTAATATTTGTCCTTGTACTCAAAGGTAAGGGTGTAGTCCCCACCCCCATCAAGGAAACTAGCTAGAGACATTACAGAAACCACAACCAACTAAAATAACAAGTTGTAGAGCCCACTCCCAACTGATACATCTGTACAGAATTAACTCCTGACCCCAGGGCTCAGCAATCACTGATTACTGGGGGTGGGCTGTTGTGAAAGCCAGAGGATTAGGCGTTTGCTCTGAGATTGTGTCTTCTAGAAGCTGCGCTCATAAAATCTCATCAGCATGACTGCCTAGACATGAGCTGAACAACCACAACAGACATGTTAAGTAGACAGGGAAAGCTCTCCAAGCACCAACCCTCCACAACTAAGGAATGCTAAGAGAAAAATAGCCTTCCCCAGTAATCTTAGGGGTTCTATCCCTGTGAGACGAAAACATCATGATCAAAAAGCAAGTTGGGGAGGAAAGAAAGGTTTGTTTGGCTTACATTTCCGGATCACAGTTCATCATTGAAAGAAGTCAGGACAGGAACTTAGCAAGACTGGAACCTGGAAGCAGGAACTGATGCAGAGGCCACAGATGGGGTGTGGCTTACTGGCTTACTTCCCATGGCTTGCTCAGCCTGCTTTCTTACAGAACCTGGAACCATCAGCCAGGGATGGCACCACCCACAATGGGCTGGACTCTCCCCAAGTAATCACCAATTGAGAAAACGCCTTACAGCTGGATCTTTTTGTTGGGTTGGTTGGTTGGTTTTGTTGTTGTTTTGTTTTTCGAGACAGGGTTTCTCTGTGTAGCCTTGACTGTCCTGGACTGGCTTTGTAGACCAGACTGGCATTGAACTTGGAGATATCAACCTGCCTCTACCTCCCTGAGTGCCAGGATTAAAGCATGTGCCATGAGGACCAGCTGTGAATCTGGGCCTCACACACACATTTCCTCAATTAAAATTTCTGATAACTCTACCTTGTGTCAAGCTGGTAAACAAAACCAGCCAGCACACCAGGGAAGAGCATAATTGGTTAACCAAAAACAATGTCAGCCCTGAAAGAAAACATACATAAAAGTAACAGTATATACACTAGGCAGGTTGTATTTTTCTGTTTAGGAAGATATATATGTGTAACGTTAACTATAAAAAAGGAGGCCATGAATCTGAAAGGGAAGGAGCGGTATATGGGAGGGCTTAGAGGAAGGGAATGGAAAGGGTAAATAAAAAATTATAATCTCAAAAATTGAAAAAAATTAAAAATATTTTACTTAATAAAAAATAGGCTTACAGAGCAAAGGGGAAGTCAGGGCAGGAACCCAAGACAGGAACCCAAGGCAGGAACTGAAGCAGAGACCTTGGAGAAATGCTGCTCACTGGCTTGTTCCCCAAAGCCTGCTCGATTTGCTTTATTATACTACCCAGGACCACCAGACCTGAGGAAGCACTGCTCTCACATCAATCACTGCCAAGAAGATGCAATGCAAACTTCCTCCTGACAATCTGATGGAGACATTTTCTCAACTGAGGTTTCTCGTCCCTGAAAAATCTAGTTTCTAGCTTTTGTCAAGCTGACAAAAAACTAAACAGGACAATATTAAAGATCAGAGCAAAAAACAAATAAATCAGAACATGGGTATGGGGGTAGTGGTGGAGATATTTAAAAAAAAAAATTCCTCTATCAACCTTTAACTGAACAAAAAGAAAAAAATTAAAAGCAGAAATACAAGGCTCATGAGACATATACGATAATCAAGGGGAGTACCTAAAAGACAACAAATATTAAGGCCCATCCAAAATCAAGACTGAATGATATGAAGGAATAGAAAATCTGAACAAACCAGTAATGAGTAAGAAGACTAACTCACCAATATCTCCCTTTATAGCAAAGACTGGCGGCTTCACAACTTAATTCTTCCAAACACTAAAACAAAAGCACAACTAAAGAACACTATCAGCTCATACCCTGAATGAATATAGGTGCAATAATCATCAATAAAATACTAACAAACCCAATTCAATGACATATTAAATAATAATAATAATCCACCAGAATAAAGTGTGATTCATGCTAGGATAATGCAAGGATGGTTAAACAAACACAAAAACATCACATGAACAGAATAGAGAACAGAAACTATATTAATCATTCTCAAAAGATGCTGAAAAGGCATTTGGTAAAACAACATTCCTTCAGAAAAAGACCCTCACAAATCAGGTGGTGACCCAATAAAGGGTATATATGACAAGACCATGAGTAGCATTCACTCTCATTACTTCTACTCAATAATCTGAATGTCCTAGACAGAGGAAAAGAAACAAAAAGGCACCTAGATTGAAAAGAAATTCAGTTATCCCTATTTGCACACAATATTATTTCATATACAGAAAACCCCAAAGATTCTACCAAAAACCTTTTGAATACAAACCAATATATTAAAAAAAAAAAAAAATCAGAAGTGTTTCTATACACTTAACAGCTAAGTATCTAAAAAACCAAATACATCATCACATTTGCAATAACTTTAGTGAAAAAACATAAAAGACTTAGAAATGAACTTAGCTCTATCAGGGCAGGGGTTATAGTTAGGGCACCCGTGTATTCTGCGTAAGACTTTATATCATGGATCCTAGCACAACACATATACACAGACGTAGGTGACTATAAACATTGATGAAAGACACAAACAAAGCTAAAGGTATACCACGTTCATGGATTAAAATCACTAATATGATTAAAATGTCCATAATGCAAACAATGACCTGAAGATACATGGGATTCCCATCAAAATATCAATGCCATTCCCTTACAAAATCAGGATAAATTCTTAAATTTATACACAAAAATAAAAGTTTCCCAAACAGCCAAAGCAATTTTGAGTTAGAAAAAAAACCTAGAGGCATCATACTGACTTCAAAATATACTAAGAAGTTACATAAATAGAAGTGCACACTCTGGCATTAAAAAACAAACAAACAAACAAAAAACAGACTCAGAGGCCAACTGAACACAATGGAAAGCCTAGAAGAAAATCCAAACATTTATAATTGTTGACAAATTATTTTACAACAACCCTGCCAACAAAGGAGCTAAGACCAAAGGATAGTTTCTTTAATAAGTAATGTGGATAAAACTGATGGTCACATGCAGAAGAGGGGAATCTGACCCTTTCCTTTCTTTATGTACAAAGATACCAACTCACATGGACAAAAGACTCAAATAAATCTAGGACTCCAAGCTCAAAGGCACTGTTCTAGGCAATAACTGACTGAAAAGCAAAAATAGAACGAGCAGCCTATAGAATGGAAGAAAACACTTGCAAAACTTACATCTGATAAAATGTTAATAACCAAATTACATGAAGCGTCCAGCACAATAGCAGGAAAACACAATGGCGGCAACAACAACAAAAACAGGCTAAAGATCTGAATAAACACTTCTTAAAAGACATACAAGTAGCTCAGACACATTAAAAACATTCACCATCAACGGTGAGGAAAAATGCAAAACCCTAATCAGGACCAGTAAAATGACTCAGGGGGCAAATATAGAGCCACACAAGCACGGTGACATGGATTTGTGATCCCTGGAAGGAAGAGGATCCACGCCACAAAGCTGTTCTCTGACCCCCACACACATATCCTCAAATACACAATAATCAATTCTTAAAAACCACAAGCTGGCACCTTCTGTTCGAGTGGCGAAGAAAAACAAAAGACAGCCACTGACAAGGGCACACGGAAGAGGCAAGACTTCACAGTGATGGAGAATATGCGTTAGTACAAGCCCTGTAGTAAAACTCTTACATGAGGTCCTCAAAAAATGAGAACGAGGTCTTCCAGGTGATTCACAAAAAAAAAAAAAAAAAGGATGAAGAAGCACCTACACTCCGTGTTCATCAAAGAATGGAGAGCATACAGTGTATGTACACAGTATATACTCCACCAATAAGAAGTTCCTGTCATTTGTGACACTGATAAAGATGGAAGCCACACGTGAAGTAAGCCAAGGACAGACAGACAGACCATGGGTAGTCACAAGCTAGTCGAGGGAGAATAGGCTGGGGGGAAATGTTGGGACAGTCAAACAGAAGGAATGTCTTCAAGAGTCTACCTTACAGCAATGGTGGCTGTGGAATGTGAGTAGCTGTGTTACTGAAAATGTTCAACGGGTACTGTTTCCATCACAAAAATAACTAAGGGAGACGCCATATTTAGGGGACTGCACAATGCACACATATCAACACATTACGTTGTACATGACAAATACATACAGCTGTACAACATTTTCCCCATGGAGATAGGGTTTCCCTGTGTAGCCTTGTCCGTCCAGAACTTAAAACTTTGTAGACCAGGCTGGCCTTAGACTCACCTGCCTCCACCTCTTGAGTGCTGGGATTAAAGGTGAGCACCACCACGCCTGACTCTATATAAACAATTTTTAAAATTGTAAAACTTTTAAAACAAAAAATGTCTAGTCTTTAAGAAACCTATGGCTGGAGAGATGGCTCAGAAGTTAAGATCACTGGCTGCTCTTCCAGAGGTCATGAGTTCAATTCCCAGCAACCACATGGTGGCTCAAACTGATTATAAGACCCAGTGTCCTCTTTCTGGCATGCAGGTGTATATATGCAGACAAAATTGTATACATAATAAATAAATAAATCTTAAAAAAAAAAAAGAAACCTATGTTCTTATTTACGCTTAATCAAAAATAGGCTGTGGACCATCGCTCATTGGAAGGCAAGCCTGAATTCAACGCTAGGAACCTTTAGCTTGAAGGAGAGAAGAGACTCCGAACCAGCTTCAGCTGCTGGAGATACAGAGATTAAGTATATTCTAGCCTTTCAACTAACAAGCTCCTGGGATTCTGGAAGACTGATGTTCTACTCTGGAAGAATGCCCTACCCTATTGCAGATTGTTCCCGTTTTTCATCCACAAAACATAGTTCCAATAGTCATGTAGTCATACTAAGGATGTGCTACTATATTCAAGGTTCAAGGCTAAGTGTTGGAGAAGACGGAAGAAAACTACAGCTTAGCAAGCTAAAACAACCCTCTGCAGTTCTCAAAGCTCTGAAACCCATCCTCCATCAAAGCAGGTACTTAAGGGCAAGACTTCCCAGTACAGAGCCTCAGGCCAAACACAGAACATTTCAATTTAGGAACAACCAGAAAAAACATGACAAAACTATTAATCCCTTGACCTGGCCTCCGAAGCACATGGTGTTCTGCCCAGCCAGCCAGACCACAAAGTTCATCTACAGTTGGGTATCACTCCTGCTGCACAAATAAGGCCTCCACCAGCAAACTGTATCTTTTTAAACAAAAACAGGACTGGGCACTTGACATCAGTTACAGAGCAGAGCTGAGTACCCCTTTCTACACACTTGCTGTAGGGGCATGCTTTATGTATTTTCTCATATAAGCCTCACAACTCTACAAGGGAAGCACTGATCCCATCTTCACAGATGAGGAAACAGCTTTCATGGCTAATTCACTCAACATGACAGCTGAAACTCAGAAACAAGCTATCTGACTCTTGATCCAGACTCTTGGCCACTATGCAAAACTTCAAACACGACTTTTCTTTCCCCCTTTTTTCTTTAAATGTACGTCTTTATTTGATACAAGTGTTTACGTGTGTGGGCTCTAAGTGACAATCTACAGGAGTCAATTCTCTCCCTTCACCATGTAGGTGACACTGACCAAACTCTGGAAGTGATGTTTGGTGCCAAGAGCTCTCACCTGCTGACCCCTGGCACTAGCAGCCCTTAGTTTGTTCGTTGGAGACAGAGGCTCACTATGCCTCCCAGGCTCCTATGCATCCCGCGCCTCCTGCCTCAGCCTCCCTGAGATGATAGGTGTGCTACCTCAACTTCAACTTTTGTTTTTTGGCTTTTTCGAGACAGGGTTTCTTTGAGTAACCTTGGCTGACCTGGAATTAGCGTTATAGACCAGACTATGGCTAGCCTCGAACTCAGAGATTCCCATGCCTCTGCCTCCAGAGTGCTGAGACTATAAAGGTGTGCCATCATGCCTGCTTCAACATCAACTTTTAATTGTAATACAATCGCAATGTCTCCAACAAGTCAAGAACTTAGAAGAAAGCCTAAAAGATACTAACCAGAAGAACTACATTGCTTTCATCACTTCAGTCATATCTGTTATCTTTCCCCTCAAAACAAACTAAGGAAAAACCAAGACTCAAAACGTCCATTGAGCAGGTGCACTATAATTGCAATGTCCTTATCTGTTCCCCAAGAGATGCTTCTTGATGGCATCACACATCACAAACCTCCATCTCTCCCTATGAAACCTCCGTGCCACAGGCATTCCAAATCACCCTGAATGAACACAAACCTAGTATAAAACGTTATTTATAAGTGACTTCTGTCATAAAAATGGTGAGTAGACAACAGGAAGCTATAGAATAAACACAGAAAGTAACTTTACTAATTCATAAATCAATGATCAGCGTGCTCTTTCCTATACCAATGGGGCTGGTATTTAGAACCCCCCCCCCCAAAAAAAAGAAACCCAACAGTGAACACGAAAGAGTAAGCCACCGAAGAATGACCTAATGTGGAAAGTAAATCCCCACACCTTGTTCACACTAAATACTTTCTGTACTTTCCAAGACTTGGTCAGTGAGACATCTTGCCTTCATCCTAGCCTCTTACTGTGCTGATTCCGACCAAGACACATTCATTCCTGGAAGAAAGCTTCTTGGGAGCAGGAAGTTTTCTCTTTCTATGCCCCAGTGACCTAAGACAGCATCTTGAATACACCAGGGGACTGCTAATGTGTAAAATGGTTGAAAGGCAGAGACAATTTTCAGGGATAGGTGCAGAACACTGAAGCACAAATCAAGGACACCCAACAACCTCCCCCTTAGTCTACAGAAGGTAGTCTGCTTCTAAGGACTTTTGTGAACATTTGTTTTTTTAAAAAAGCAACAAAACAAACAAGAAAGTTGCTACAAGCCTCTCACTGCTGTCAACAAAGCTTCAGCTCATGCCAAAAGCAGTAATACACAAGGAAACACACCTTCAAAGGATAACATAAGGCTGTAGTTACAGATGCTCATTTCAATCCCTCAACATTCAAGTCCCTAAAGGCATCGTAAAGGTGAGTATAGATTAGAATCCGGAAAGTTTGAAGTCTCTTAAAAAGATTAATTTAGAAATAATGTGAAATCAGAGAACCACTTATTCCAAAGGCACAGGCTTTACCCTTCCGTACTCCCAGGAAGTCCACTTTGAAATACCTCAAGAAGTTACGTGGAGACATTCAGAATACGTCCAAGAGCCAGACCGATAACTCTCAAACTTCAAGTTAAAGCTGGCAGACCCATCACCCATAACTCATCGTTCTCGACTCTTTAAGTACCCTCTCCTACTCGCAAGGCTGCGACGACAGCGCATCGGCGTTTAAGTTCAATTTCCTGGCTCCGGCCACAATGCTAACCTAATTAAAGCATGTGGTCAACGTTCAGCATTGTCGGTGCGATATTTTGCATCCCTCTGGCTAGTACCCGAGCGGAGACAGCCGCACGGGCCCCCCGCGAGGCGACACCCTGTCCACCGGGCTCTAGCGAACGGGCAGGAAAAACACCCCCGCGCCGCCCACGGACCCTGCCGCGCTCGGGCACGGGCTCCCCTCGCCAGCAGCACTTTGGGCTGAGTCTGAGCAAGTCGCTCGTGTCAGCGCCACTTCCCCCCGGCCCGGCAACTCCAGCGCCCCGCCCGCCGGCCCCGCCGGTCGCCGCTAGCCCGGGGGGCTGGCGCACGCTTCCCGTCCAGCAGACCGGGCACGGAGGCCCGCGGGCCGGGGGCGCCGCTGGGGGGAGGGGAGTACCTCGTACAGCTCCTCGGAGGCCATGGTGGGCGGCGCAGGGGCGCGGCGGGGTCGGGGCGCGGCACCCGGCGGCAGACACTTTGTTCCAGTTGGTTCCCTGCGTGGCCTGCGCTTCCTGCTCCGCGGCCGGCGCCGGGCGCAGTGCACGGACCAGCCTCTCGCTCCGGGCGGCCGGTGCGGGCCGGCGGCAGCGGGGTTGTGCGCAGGAGCAGCTGCGCAACGCGCCCTGGGCGCCCGCGCTCAGTGCCCGGCGGGCCGGCTGAGGCTCAGGCGCGGGTTCATCGCGCCCGCCAGGGGCCGGACGGGCTGGGGCGGGGGCGGCGGCGGGGCGGGCGGGGCGGCGGGATCCGCGGCTCCCGGTCTCCGGTGTAGTGCAAAAAGCTTCCTACTTGCGACCGAAAAACCTGCCCCAGCTACTGAGCATGCCCAGTGCTGCCGCCCGGCCCGGCGGAGCAAGGCTCCCGCGCTCCGGGTTTTCGGGCCGCCCTCGCGGGAGGGGCGGGAGGCGGCGGGGCGGGGCGGCCGAGGGGAGCAAGGACTCCGTTCCGGGCCTGGGCTAGGGCGGTCGGGCTGCAGGGAGCGAGCCGGCAGGAAGGGGAGGAGTCGGGCGGGGTGGGCGGGGTCGCGGCTGGCTGTGGGCGGAGCCAGCGGCCGTGGGCGGGGCTCCGAGTTGCCCAAGTCCCGCTCCCCGGGGTCGGCGTGGCCACGGCACCGCCCACCGGCTCCGGCTGGACGTGGGCGCGGGTTGCCCGGCAGAGGGCGGGACCGGGCGGCACACGAGGGTCGTGGAGAACGGTGACTGTGCCCGCTGGGGCAGGTAACCCGACCCGAAGTTAAGCAAGGACCCTGGCGGGCCGGTGGGCTCGCGTCTGGAGTCGCGACCCGACGGCAGCGGCCGCTCGGTTAGCGCCGGTAAAGCGGGAGGGCACAGTGGGTGCCTCGGTGCGCCCACAGCTGGCGCCGACTGGGGACAACCGCCAGCCAGCTAGGGGCCAGCGGCGTGGCCAGGTGGAGTCTCCCGCCCTGCCACGTGCCCGCCGCCCCCGCGGCCGCAGCCAAGACCCGGAGCCAGGATCGGACGCCCCGCCGCGTGTCGCCTGCTGGGCCTCCTGCCGGGGTGGGATCTGGGCACGGGGGAGGGCGGCGCGAGGGCGCGGCCGTCTCGCTCTGCCCGCAGCTTCCCTCCTCCAGGCCTTGGGTTCCTCCCAAGTGTCCATCTCCCCTAAAGGGGAGCGGAGAGGAGCGTACCGAATTTGCACTCCGGGAGGTCTGCGTTCTAAAAGAACGTAGCTGTCACTGGAGACCCGCCTTGTGGGGGAGCGGGTAGACAACACTCCCTCTCTCCGTCAGCTGCAATGGGCTAGCCTTGGCTCCTGTTATTGATGAGATGGGTAGAGCGCGCAAGGCGCATCTACCGGGAACTGGACGTTCTCTGTCGCAGGCGAAAGAGGGGACAGGACTAGCTTCCCAAAACAGCAACAATGGAACGTCCCCTCGGGGCATTGCGGATCCCCCTCCCAACCCCCGCCTTCCCCAAGCCGTAGTGGACGTGAGCATCACTTCCCGCTGCTCCCAGTGCTCTCTCTCCCATGCCACCCCAGTTCTCAGAGACCAAATCTAACCGACCTCCCGGACATCGGGCACCTCATACCTGTTTTCCTCTTTAAACCCAACACCAGCATTCTAACAGCCACGGACGTCGAGGTCCCTGCCTTTTCCAGACCCGGGGAAAAACAAAACAAAAACACGGCAGCTCCTTGAGCGACAGTGCAATCTCCAGAGTCTTCGCGAAGGTGCCCTCGCTTGTGACTCTCATGCCTGCAGAGCCCACTTGAACCTTAACCTCTTAGCCCCGTCACCTCGAAAGCCTGGTGTTCTCTCCGGAGACTCCCAAAGCACTCAATGAGTGCTCCATTGCAGCGCTATCTCAGTATATTTTAGTGTTTATCCATTCTTCACCTTCAATCTTGAATTTTCTGCCCTAAATATCACCCTCTACGTATGAAATAAGTTGATGTTCAATGAGCTGGAATTTCAGTGGCCAAAGAAAGAATAATCAAATTCCTAAACAAGAACCACAAATTAAGGGGTCCAACGCATCAACTGTATGAGGCGCCTCGAGCTCCGCCTTTCACAGGTGGCTCAGCCAATGCTGTCCCAACCTCCAGCACGTCTCCTACCCACTTAGCACTTCCTTTGTTTGCTACACTGGGGGGATCGCCTCAAGCCCTAGTAATTCATCGACAGGATTGTTAAAACTCCTCGTAGCTAAGAATTAGGACTTTCCACAAAGGTACCTCAAAATCCGTTGGCCACTAACACCATGTCCAGCGCTCAACTGGTGACCAAACATACCGGGAAACTGAAGAAAAACAGAAATCTTCGATATCCACTGAGCAGATAGCGTCCCACATTCAAACCCGTGCGCAAGAGTGGGCACATTTCTATTCCTACCACGCTCACACTAACCACTTCTACTTTCTGGACAGAATTTATTAATGATTTTCAAGGTGTCCCACCATGTATTATCTCCGAAGAGCCTTCCAATCCTAATCTTGTGGCCCAAGGAGGATGGAGAGAGACCCAACAACCTATTCAGACGCCAAGCTAGTACATAGGGAGTAAGTCTTCGCCGAGGTGGAATAAACAGACTGGGGGCGGGGGGCGATAAGAGCCGGAGAGGAGTAACCCAGAAAAGTTCACACTTGACAACATCGAAGACCTTAGTTATGACTAAGCACGGTTAGTCCTCGACGTTGAAGGTGTAATCTCTAGTAGACTCCGCCGAAACAGGAACAAGCCATTCTTCCTCAGCTCCGCATCAACTGCCTTCCACAGCTGAACCTGTACTCAGGTTCTCAACTAGCGGCCAAAAATCTGACCACATGTTCAGCTGTCCATCTACCCCTCTTCCCTGACCTCCTTGCTTCCTTCCGTTTAAAACAACCAATGGATAATTAAATGCTATTTTACACACACACACACACACACACACACACACACACACACACACGCCACAGCCTCATCAGCTGAACTTACTTTCAAATGTTGCTTTCCTCCTTCACTTTTTAATATAAACATCTTATCAGTGCCTGTAGTAAAAGTAAATATGCCCAAGATCGCTTTGTGGCTTTGAATTTATACCACCTTTATGAAATAGTGCAGTTTTTTCTAGAGATACCAAGACCACGTGTTTGGGTGTGGAAGTACCCAAACCTGGATTAAGAAATCAGTCTGGCAGACTCTTCAGGAAAACGGTACCAAAGCAGATAACACACAGTGGTCAGAGCAGCGTGCACAGCACAGACCTTAAAAGGTTATGGGAGTTATGGAAGTGGTCAACACGGGAGACAATGGACCCTTAACAACACACATTTACGACAATGAGCTTCAACTCTTACCTGTCTGGAACCAGTGGAGGAGATTCACACAGTCCATTTTACCCCTTCTCCAGAAACACACAAGCCAATCCTAGAGAACAACTCTTCAGATCTGGCACCACGGCCATTTTTCACCTTTGGAGAACAAAGGCTGAAAACTTAAAATTCGAGGTCTGCTCTCTTGTCCCTTCCTTCTCCCTCAGTAGCTAAGGCAGCCTCTGCTAGTCCTATTCTCCCAATAATCTGCATGCCATCTACATTTGAATCCCAAGGCATGCTGGAGTAGATGGGGGATGGGACTTTAAAGACAAAGGAAGCCAAAATCAAGCACCCAAGGCTCTCTGCGCCAAAGGCGTTTTCAGGATGGGTGGCTGTGAAAGGCTGCAGATCAAGACTGCCTACAGCAATTCTGTAGCCCCAAAGCATTCTCCATCTTGTGTACTGTCTCTAAAGCTCAGAATTTCATTATGGATTTTATGAAGAACGGACCTAGAATTGGTTTGTTTAAACATAACGAGGCAGAAAGGAAATCAAATACCATTCTTACTATAGGTTATCCATTCTGCAAAACTAAGCAGAATTCCCATCTCCATCACCTGCAGAGAAAGAGAGGAACAGCTCAAACTGAAGAGAAATGCAAGAGCTAGAGAAACAGGAAGTCATATGTTGAGTTCTCTACGCTTAGAGCCAGTCATTCTTCCTTTCCTGAAAGCTTAAATTGTATATACTAGTGCCCCTTTCAAGCCAACTCTTATCAGGTGATTCCTAGTTTTACCCCCATTCTGTTCCCTGGCTAAGTAGTCAATCTCCCACTTCCATGGAAGGGAAGCTTCTCCTTCATCTTTAACCAGGACCTAAATGACATCTTTTCTACTGCTTCCTGTCCAAGCACCACCACTTAATTTTTCCTCTCTAGAGAGGTCAGCGCTAAGACCTCTTTACATTTGATTTCACTAATTTTTTCTTAAACCACCTCTTGCTATGCTAGGTAGTTTTCAATTAAGGGTCATTTTCTTTTTCGTTCTTATCTTCCTTCCTTTTTTTTTTCTTTTTTCTTTCTTCTTTCTCTTTTCTTTCCTTTCTTATTTCTTCTTTTTCTTTCTTCTTTCCGTTTTCTTTTTCTTTCCTTTCTCCTTTCTTTCTTCTTTCTTTCTCTCTCTCTTTCTCTTTCTCTTTCTCTTTCTCTCTCTCTCTTTCTTCTTTCTTTCTTTCCTTTCTTTCTTCTTTCTTTCTTTCTTTCTTTCTTTCTTTCTTTCTTTCTTTCTTTCTTCTTCAGTACTGGGGATTGAAACATACTAGGCAAGCATTAGACAACTAAGATACATCCCAGCAAGGGTCATTTTCTTTCTCAACTAATACGGTGCTTTTTGACAGCTTTTTCCTTTTGAGTTAGCTCATACTGATTCGCCAAAACAAACTTTAGGTTTTATTAAAATATTTTAATCAAAGAAGGAGCAAGGAAGTAATAACTTAATAAATTAATAACTCTGTACAGTATCCCATCTTCTGAAGAGAGAAAAGGCCAAAAAAAAAAAAAAAAAAAAAAAAAAACAGAGAAAGCAGCAGGTAGCTCCATGTCTTTTTGGTCAAACTTATGCCAGAACCAACTCATTTTAGATCCTTGAAAAAGCATCAAGTAACTTCCTTTGAATTATTGTGATTAATGTAATTATCCAGCAGCCTCTAACCCTCTAGTCTTCAAATACACACATACTTCAGAGAAAAGATGTCAGAGAACATTTCAGAAATTAAGAACATCAAGGTGACCAAAAGCAACCAGAACCCAGACTTAGCCTGAGACCTGGGCAAGAATCAAATAAGCATGGAATCTAATATGAAGACGAGTAAGTAAATTTGGAGGTGAAGCTGGGGCCAGACAGGCAGATGAAAACACAAAGCAGTACTTGGTTTGTTTGTTTCATACCACCCTTATCCTCAAGGTCCCCAGGCCACCACCAGCAGCAGCAGAAGCATCTTTGAACTTGTTAGAAGAGTGCATTCTCTAGGCTGGAGCTTTAGTTTCATAATAAAACACTTGCCTAGTATGCGCAGGGTTGTGGGTTCAATTCCCAAATCTTCTTACCAAAAGAAAGTATAAATGCACTTTACCCAACAATCTGTTCATTTCAGTAAACCCATTGAGACTCTAGTGCGTGCTTAAGTGTGAGATGCAATGGTTTAGACCAACATATTGTATGCTTTAAAATCATTTTCTTTAATGATGAAACGATCCTTTTAAACAAGGTATTTTGCCAGCATGGTGGTACATAGAAGCCTTTAGTCCCAGCACTCAGGTGGCAGAGACAGGCAGATCTCTGTGAGTTAGAGGCCAGCTTGGCCTAGACAGAGAGCCCCATATAGGCTAGCCAGAGCTATATAATGAAACCATCTTAATACATTTCCTTCTATCTTGATTATACACGTGAGTATGCGTGCTCATGTGGGCATACACGGCCACCGTACACATGCAGAGGTCAGAGAGCAACTTCATGGAGCCAGCTCTCTCCTTCATGCTTATAAAAGGTTCCAGGCATCAAACTCAGGTCACCAGGCTTGAGTGGCAAGTGCCTTTGCCCACTGTGCCACCTCACCACCACCTTCCTGACCTATGTTTTTTAAGTTGAATTCTTTTTTTTTTTTTTCTTAAAATGGATTTACTTATTGTGTGTATGTGTCCGCTCATACCATGAGGCATTTGTGGAGGTCAGAGGGCAATATGCAAGAATTGGTTCTCTCCTTCCACCACACAGGATCTGGAACTAAACCCAAGTTAATAGATTTGGTGGCCTTTAATGAATGTAATAAGTGAGCCTTCTTTTTTTTTTCAGTATACATTACTTATTGATTTTTTAAAAAGCGGTCAAGTTGGTTTCCTTTCTGAATTTTCCCACACCCTATTATAGCTCATTGAGCTAATGAGAATTTATTATATATACAACATAACGTGTATATTCCTGTGGGTGGAGCATGAGCATATGTGCACATACAGTGACATCAAGTATCATCACTCAATCTCCACCTTATTTTTTTTTATTTTATTGATTGTTGTTTGTTTAAGGTATGCTCTCTTCCCGAACCTGGAGTTCATGTATTTAGCTAGGCTGGCTACCCAGTGAGCTTCTGGAATATCTTCCTATATTCCCTATCTCTCACTGACCAGTGGGAGACACAGAAACAGATACAGATCTCTCACTGGAAGTACAGATACACACTGCCATGTCTATCTCTTTACATGACTCCTGGGGACCCAAACTCACATCCTCATGTTCCCAAGTAACTGAGAACTGAGTCATTTCCCCAGCCCCAAAATTTATGTCACATATTCTAAGCCTCTAACAAATTAAACAAAATGGATGAATTTTAGTTTGGTCAATAGAAATATTGGGGGGGGGGGGAGAAAATGAACACAAACACAAACAAAAGTCCGTGCCTTATACTGGGAACCATTCTAAAACCCTTATAAACACTAAGCTTTTTAATTCAACAAACACCTAATAAAATTATAGCTAACATTTACAGAGATCTCTAAGCAAGCACATTTGTCCACAAAGCACCTTTAGGGTTGTGTACTGCTCCTAACTATAAGCCAGTTAGTGAGGAAAATTCATTCTATGCTCAGGTCTATGCAAGTTGAAGGCCTGAGAGCTGAATCACTAAAATCACTTACTACTCAATGAAAGTGTATTCTATCCCTATTACAATTATATCTGTAACTCAACTTTCAAGGTCTTTGACACCCTCTTCTAGCAGGCACTCATGTGGTATGCAGAAAAAATACCCATACATATAAGATTTAAAAAAATTTTTTCCTTTTTCACTTATTAATGCATTAATTATTAATTTCCATCAGTCCAGCCCCCTGAATATTGGTCATATACTTTAGATTATAACTCATACCGCTTTATCCCTGGACAGCAGGAGTTTTCTGGTGGCTCCTTTGTCTCACTCGGTGTGTTGTGTTTTGAGCATTTCCATTCTTGCTGGCACTATAAGATATTCCGAGATCATTCTTGCATATTTTCCTGGAGTCAGCCATTTCCACAAGGAGCTCTGACTCTTTTCACTAGAGAAGCATACTTGGAAGCAAGATCTGGGTGCTAGTGTGCTCAGCTGCTTATGGCGTTTCTGAAGGGTTTGATTAGCTTATATCTAAACTGCTGAGATAAGACAATAACTTGAATTCAGAGGGCAACAAAGAGGGTTCAGGTTCAGAGAAGAGCTGGTGGTGTAAAGACCAAGAAGTGAAACAAGACATCTCTGAGAAACAGAAAGAAGCTGGAATGCAGGGACAGGAAGAGGGACTTAAGATGGAGGGATGAGGCATATGAGGCTAGTGAACATAGCAATGTCCAGGTCTCTTAAACAATAATCTGGTAAGCATTACTTAAAAAAAGATTGATTTATGTATATGTGTTTATATATCCATGAGTATATGCCATTCATGTGTGGGTTCCCATGAAGGACAGAAGAGAGTGCTGGATCATCTGGAACTGGAGTTATAAACATTTGTGAGCTTCCCAATGTGGGAACAGGGAACTGAACTATGGCCTTCTTAAAGAGCATCAAGTGATTTTAACTGTAGAGCCATTTTTTTTAACCCCCTGATTCATATTCTTAAAAAGCTTGGCTTTTAAAGGGCACCATGACTCATGCTTATAATGCCAAGAAATGGGAGAGGGGGGAAAAGAGCTACAATTCAGTCATCTTTGGCTGTGTATTGAGTTTGAGGCTAACCTACTTAATACTCTGTCTCAACAAATAGGATTTGGTGTAGTGGATCACACCTTTAATCCAAAAATTCACCAGGGAATGAGATAAATAGAAAGTTAACTATGAATTCTAGATTAGCTTGGTCTACATAGAAAGTTCCAGGCCAGCCAGTAAAACCCTGTCTCAAACTAATCAACAACCACCAACCAAACAAATGAAAGCTTGAATTTAAGATATAGAATCAGCCTATAAAGCCATCAATAACTTAATGGATAAAAAAAATGTGGCATATATACACCAAGGGATTTTATTGGTTCATAAAGAACAAAATTGGCTGGACATGGTGGCTCATACATGTAATTCCAGCCCATAGGAGGTTAGGGCAGGAGATTTGACATGAGTTCAAGGCCATTCTGGGCTATAGAGTGTACACTGTTCTTACAGAGTACCTAAGTTGAGTTCAAACACCCACTTAAGGCAGCTCACAACTGCAATAAGTCCAGCTCCAGTAGACCTGACACTCTCTTCTGAATCTACATTCACATGAGCACATCCCTACTCACACTCACACTGAATTAAAAATAAAATCATCCAGAGGTCCAAGATGGCAGTGCTGACTGTGCACTGTGTTAGATCCACAGGTCAGCACTGACTACAGAGTGACTGACTGATGGAACTGTGGGCCCTAAAACACCACTGTCTGTGTTTCCCAGATGAGAAGAGAATGCACAGTGAGGGAAACAAGGGGGGGGGGGAGGGTCCAACCTCAGGTCACCTGGCTAATCTCCAGAAAAATTTCCAGTGCTCAGTCTCAGTCTCAGTGTCTAGCCACCCACCTGCACAATGCTCTCACTAACCCCTGAATACCTTCTGGGGAGGGGCAGCTCCAACCTCTGGCCTCCTGATACCTGGTAGCCATGGCAACAGGCCCAGATGCCACTTCAAAGCTCAACCCATCTCTCTAGGGAGACCTACCAGACCCTGGACTCTCAGGTTCTCCAAGATGGCTGTGCCTAGCAAGCACAATGTCTGGGCAGCTGCAGCTCATTAACCTCAGAGCAAGAAAGCCAGTGGTAGGGTGGTTGTCTCTGGGAATTCTCCTGGTGAAAAGAGAGTCCCTAGGATCCTGAGGAATCCAGTTAGTTCATAGGACTATACATCTGAGGAAAGCCACAGGAAATTCACTAAGAAACATTTGCCAGTCCGAGACTATACCCACCAATCTGAGGAGGGCTCCTGCCAGAATATCCAGCTTCCTTCCCAGGGCTCTAACCTCACCAAGAACTCCAGTGGGAACCAGAAACTACTAGCCAACATCAGAGACAAACAGATAGCTAAAGGCCACTGTAAAAACACAATTAATAAAAGCCAGAACAATATGGCATCTCCACAATCCAGTTATCCCACTGCAAGAACTCCTGTATACCCTAACAAAATTGAAAGACAAGAAAATGACCTTAAATCTATGCTTATGATGATGATAACATAGGAAAAAATAAAATTCTTAAAGAAACATAGGAAGATACAGTCAAACAGATCAAGGTCTTTACAGATGCCTGTAGGGAAGAAATGAATAAATCACTCAAAGAATATAGAAAAACACAAACAGGTGAAGGAAATCAATAAAACAGTTCAAGATCTGAAGATAGAATTGGAAAAAATAAAAGAAAACACAATTGGAGGAAATTATGGAAAGGAAGAACTTAGGGAAGAAAACAGGAACTACAGAGGTAAGCATAACCAACAGACTACAAGAGATGGAAGAAAGAATCTCAGATGTGGAAGATACAATGGAAGAAAATGATGCATTCATCAAGGGAAATGTTAAGTCTAAAAAAAATTCTGACACAAAAAATCAAGACACTATGAAAAGATGAAACCTAAGAATAAAAGGAATAAAAGGAAAAGAAGATTACAGGCTCCAAGGCCCAGAAAATATTTTCAACAAAATCATAGAAGAAAATTTTTCCAATTTAAAGAAAGAGATGGCTATAAGCATACAAGAGGCCTAAAAAACACTAAATATATTAGACCAAAAAATAAAATCCTCTAGCCACATAATAATTAAAACACTAAATGTACCAAACAACAACAAAAAAATTAAAAGCTGTAAGGGAAAAAAGCCACGTAACATATAATGGCAAGCCTATCAGAAGCAAACCTGACTTCTTATAAGAGACCATAAAAGCCAGAAGGGCCTGGACAAGATATATAGCAAACCCAAAGAGACCACAGGTGCCAGTCTAGACTACTATATCCAACAAAACTTTCAATTACTTCAATGGAGAAAACAAGATATTCCACAACAGAATGAAATTTAAACAATATCTATGAACAAACCCAGCCCTACAGAAGATATTGGAAGGAAAACTCCCACCCAAAGAGGTTAACTACACCCTGAAAAACATAGGATAAAAAGAATTTCACTACAGCAAAACCAAAAGTAGATAAGCACACAAACAGGCTACTACAGCCAACATCAAAATAACAGGAATTAACCACTGGTCATTAATCTCTCTCAAACTCAACTCTCCAATAAAAAGACACAGACTAACAGAATGGATGTGTAAACAGGACCCAACAGTCTGCTGCATACAAGAAACACACCTCAGCCACAAAGATAGACATTACCTGAGAGTAAAAGGCTGGAAAAAAGATTACCAAGCAAACAGACCAAAGAAGCAAGCTGGAGTAGCCACTCTAATATATAATAAAATACTTTCAACCTAAATTAATCAAAAGAAATGAGGAAGAGCACTTCATAAACATCAAAAATAATTCTACATCTCAATTCTGAACATCAACACCCTACATACAAGGGCACCCACATTTGTGAAAGAAACATTGATAAACCTGAAGGTACTCATTGACCTCCACACAGTAATAGAAGGAGACTTCAAAACCCCATCGTACCAAGGACAGGTTGACAAAACAGAAAGAAAAAAAACAAAGAAATAACGACACTAACAGACGTCATGAATCAAATAGACCTAACAGACATCTACAGAACTTTTCACCAAAAACTTCTTAGCACCTCATGGAACCTTTTCCAAAAATGACCATAAAGTTGGCCACAAAGCAAGCTTCACCAGATACAAGAACATTGTAATAATGCCTTGTATCTTATCAGACCATCATAGACTAAAGCTGGACCTCAACAATAACAGAAATAACAAAAAGCCTATATATGCATGGAACCTGAAAAACTTTCTACTCACTGATACCTGGGTCAGGGAAGAAATAAAGAAGGAAATTAAAAACTTCCTAAAATTCAATGAAAATGAAGGCATAACATACCCAAACTTATGAGACACAATGAAAGCAGTGCTAAGAGGAAAGTTTATAACAATAAATGCCTTCATAAAGAGATTGGAGATATCTCATACAAGCAACTAATGGCACACCTTAAAGCTCTAGAAAAATAAAAATAAGCAGACACACCCAACAGGAGTACATGGCTGGAAACAATCATACTCAGAACTAAAATCAATAAATTAGAAAATAAATAACAATTCAAAGAATCAACGAAAGCAAGAGCTGGTTCTTTGCAAAAATCAGGAAGATAGACAAATCTTTAGCCAAACTAACTAAAAGGCAGAGAGATACTATCCAAATCAACAAAATCCAAAATGAAAAGGGGAACATAACAGACACTGAGGAAATCCAAAGAATCATTAGATTTTACTTCAAAATTCTATATGTCACAAAATTTGAAAATCTAAATGAAGTGGACAATTTTCTTGATAGATTCCACTTACTAAAGTTGAATCAAGATCATATATACAGGGTCTAGAGAGATGGCTCATCAGTTAATTGCTCTGGGTGTTCTTCCAGAAGATCACAATTCCATTCCCAGCATCTACATGGCAGCTCACAACTGCCTGTAACTTCTTTTTCAGGATGCGACACCCTCATACAGATATGTGCAGTTAAAACACCAATGTATATAAAATAAATTTTAAAAAGATCAGATAAACAAATTAAATAGTTCTATATCCCCTAAAGAAATAAAAGCAGTCTTCAAAAAGTCTCCCAACCAAAAAAGCCCAGGACCAGATGGTTTCAGTGCAGAAGTCTACCAGATCTTCAAAGAAGAGCTAATACCAATACTCTTTAAACTATTCCACAAAATACAAACAGAAGGAACATTATCAAAATAATTCTATGAAGCCACAGTCACTTTTATACTTAAACCATATAAAGACCCAACACAGAAAGAAATTTTCAGACCAGTTTCCCATATGAATATTGACACAAAACTACTCAATAAAATACTTGCAAGCAGAATTCAAGACTATATAAAAAATATCATTCACCATAACAAGTAGGCTTCACCCCAAGCATGCAGGGGTGGTTCAATATATGAAAATCCATCAATGTGATCTACCATATACACAAACTGAAAGAAAAAAACAAACCACATGATCATCTCCTTAGATGCCAAAAAACAAAACAAAACAACACAAAACAAAAACAAAAACTACAAAAAAAAACCCAAAAATTAGACAAAAGCTAACACTTGTTCATATTTAAAGTCTTGGAAAGGTCATGGGTACAAGACACATACTTAAATATAGTAAAGGAATATATAGCAAGACTATAGCCAACATCAGACTAAATGGAGAGAAACTTAGATTGTTTCCACTGAAAACAGGAACAAAACAAGCCTGCCCACTCTCTCCATATCTCTTCAATATAGTACTTGAAGTCCTAGCTAGATCAATAAGACAACTAAAGAAGATCAAGCGTTTACAAATTGGAAAAGAAGAAGTCAAAGTATCACTATTCACAGATGATATGACAGTATACACGAGTGAACCCAAAAATGCTGCCAGAGAACTCCTACAGCTGATAAATACCTTCAGCAAAGTGGTTGGAGACAAAATTAACTGAAAAAATCAATGGCCTTCCTATATTCAAAAGACAAATGGACTGAGAAAGAAATTAGGGAACCTTCACAATAGCCACAAAAAAACAAAGTATCTTGGTGTAACTCTAACCAAGCAAGTGAAAGACCTGTATGAAAAAACTTCAAGTCTCTGAAGAAAGAAATTGAAGAAGATATCAGGAGATGGAAAGATCTCCCATGTTCATGGATTGATAGGGTTAACATAGTAAAAATGATCATCTTACCAAAAGCAATCTACAGTTTCAATGCAATACCCATCAAAATAACAACACAATTCTTTACAGACCTTGAAAGAACAATTCTCAACTTTCATATGGAAAAAATAAAAAAACCCAGACTAGCTAAAACAATTCTCTAGAATAAAATATCTTCTGGAGGTATGACCATTCATGATCACAAGTTGCATTATTAAGCAACAATAAAATAAACCCACACACCGACAGACACTTGGTTTTTGACAAAGAAGCCAAAAATCATGCAATGGAAAAAAGATAACATCTTCCATTAATAGTGCTGATCTGAATGGACGTATACATGTAGAAAATGCAAATAGATCCACATTTATCAAGTCCAAGTGGATGGAAGACCTCAACATAAAATCAGACACACTAAGTCTACTAGAGGAAAAAGTGGGGAAGAGGCTTGAACTCACTGGCACAAGAGACAACTTCTTGGACTTGAACACCAACAGCTCATGCTCTACAATCAACAATTAATAAATGGAATCTCATGAAACTGAAAAGTTTCTATAAAGTAAAAGACACTGTCAATAGAACAAAACAACAGCCTACAGACTGGGAAAAGATCTTCACAAACCCTATATCTGACAGAGGGCTAATAGGCAGACTATACAAAGAACTCAAGAAATTAAACACCAACAAACCAAATAATCCAATTTAAAAATGGGGTACAGAGCTAAACAGGGAATTCTCAACAGAGGAATATCGAAGCGCCGAGAATCACTTAAAGAAATGCTCAGCGTCCATAGTCATCAGAGAAACGCGAAATCAAAATGCCCCATGAGATTGCATCTTACATTTCTCAGAATGGCTAAGATAAAAAACTCAAGTGACAGCACATGCTGGTGAGGCTGTGGAGAAAGGGCAACAATACTCTTCCATTGCTGGTGGGAGTGTAAACTTGTACAACCCCTTTGGAAATCAAGCTGGTGCCTTCTCAGACAATTGGGAACAGCTCTACCTCAAGACCCAGTTATACTACTACTGGGCATATACCGAAAACATGCTCCATCATATAACCAGGATATTTGCTCAACTATATTCATAGTGGCTTTATTCATAATCACCAGAAACTGGAAACAACCCAGAGGTCCCTTAGTGTAAGAATGAATAAAGAAGACTGTGGTACATTGACACAATGGAATACCATTCAGCTATAAAAACAAGGACATCATGAAAGTTGCAGGCAAGTGGATAGATCTGGAAATGATCATCCTGAGTAAGGTAACTCAGACCCAGAAATACATGCATGGTATATACTCATTTATAAGCAGATATTAGCCATAGAATACAGGATAATCATATTAAAATCCACAGATTAAGTAACAAGAAAGACACTAGGGAGGGTGCTTAATTCTCATTCAGAAGGGCAAGTAGGATAGACGCCAGAAGTGGTGGAAGAGAGGGAACAAGATGGGAGCCTACCATACATGTCCTCTGAAAGACTCCACCCAGCAGGGGATTGAAGCACATGCTAAGACTCACAGCCAAACTTTGGGCAGAGCACAGGGAGTCTTTTGGAAGAGTTGGGGAATAGAAGGACCCAGAGAGGACAGGAGCTCCACAAGACTATCAACAGAGCCAACTAATCATGGCCCAGGGGGGTCTGAAGAGACTGATGCACCAACCATGCATGGACCATGCATGGAGAGGACCCAGGTCCTCTGCTCAGATGTAGCCGATAGGCAAGCTCAGTCTCTGTGTACATCACCTAATAAGCGGAGCAGGGGCTGTCTATGACATGGACTCTGTTGCTTGTTCTTTGATCACTTCCCAGCCTCTCCTCCAGACCCCACCACCCCACCTGAAGAGACTTGACAGTCTGGGGTCTTTTGGTAAGTGAGGAGGGCTCCCCCTTTCTGAGGACTAAGGGACAGGGATAGGGGGAAGATGGAGGGAGGGGCTGGGAGGAGATGAGAGAGGGGGCTACAATCGCGATGTAAAGTGAAAGTGAATAAATTAATTTAAAAAATCCTTTTCAAAACCAAGAAGTTATGTCACTTACAGGAAAATAGGTAGAACTGAATATCATCGTGTTTAAGAAAAAAACAAATACCACATGAATTCTTTCATATATGGACTGTAAATTATATATGACATAAAGGAAAATGAGGGGCCAGGCATGGTGGTGCATGCCTTTAACCCTAGCACTGGAAAGGCAGAGGCAGGTGGATCTCCGAAACCTAGGCCAGCCTGGTCTACAAAGTGAGTCCAAGAATGCCAGAGAAATTGTCTCAAACGAAAAGAAAAGAAAAAAGAGAAGAAAAGAAAAGGAAAGAGAAAATGAGGGACTATTTGAGGGGACAAAGGGGGTGGGGAAGTGGACAATAAGAGAGTGTAATGGTATGAATATGCATGTGTGAAGATGACATAGCAAAACCCACTATTACACATGCTAACTTTTTTCAAAAATTAAGGAAAAACCCAGAAAACAAAAACCTCTGCTTTATAAAGAGTAGGCAATTGGAGCACAGTAGTTTATTATGATTATTCCTCTAAATTTGATGTGTTGTACTTGTTTTGTGTGTGTGATTTTCTATCTAAAATATCTAATTATTTCAACATATTTTTTCAACAATTCAACACAAATCTTTGATGCTTCTCACGAGCTGAGCACAGTAATCAAGCATCATTACGCTGAGGCCATCCCATGCAACACTAAATAAAACTGGCAGTACTGGACATCTCGTTTCATTTTTTTTTCTCTTTTATTGCAAAGGGAGAAGTTTCACCATTAACAATGATAGCAGATAACAGGAATTTGTAGGTGTCTTCAGTCAGTGCAATACAATTGCTAAGCCTAGAGTGAAGAAAGATTTGAAGGGAATAGTAGCCCCCACCATTAGTCCCAGCATTAGGGAAGCTGAAAGGCATCAGATCTCTGAGTTCAAAACCAGCCTGTAGTGAATTGTAGGTCAACCGGGGCTACATAGTGAATGCCTGTCTCAAAAACAAACAAAAAAAATACATAAATTTGAGAAACTCAATCATGATACGTATCAGACTTTGACAGCTACTAAAATGATCATGACATTTTATTTTCATTTTTCAAATGTGCTAACCTAGAAGAAAAAAAAATGTTGACTTCTGGTGTGGAATAATAAGGACAGAACCAGGGCACTGTTTTAAAATTTGAACCAATTTTACTCTTCTGGAATTCGCTAAGTAAGGTTTTGGTACACTGTCTATTTTATTAATTACTTGACTTTGTATGTTAATAATGTGTCTAGGATTTTGAATCTATGTCCATAAGAAAAATTGGCCTACAGTTTTTTCTTTCCTATGCCTTTGTCAGGCTCTAATACCGCAGCTGCATAGGTCCTCCAGGGCTGCCGTCTTATTCATTAGGCTGCCGGACAGAGTGACTGTACAGGTCTCACGGGAAGTACTGTGTACCTTTTTTCAATTTTCAACCTGTACATGAATGCCACTACTTCTTTCTTCAGTGACTGTATGCGTTTGATTTTTAAATTTCTCGGGTGCTGGCGAATTTTTGCTATAAAGTTCCAACATAAAAATTCAAACTCTTTATTTTTTTAAAAAAAGTACTTTATTCATTTTGTATAAATATTTTATACAATTATAAATAAAATAAATTTATTTTTAATCAAAATGTATTGTTTTTAGTTATAATTTTTATGTATAACTAAAATCTTATTTGTATAATATTTTATTATGCATATAATTTCATACCATATGCACAGATATTTTGCCTGGAAGTATATTGGTGCACCATGTGCATGTAGTTCCTGCTGAGACCAGAAAAGGGCATCAGATTCCCCAGAATTACAGAGAGTTGTGAACTACCATGTAGGTTCTCAGAATTGAACCTGGGTCCTCTGCAAGAGCTGCTAGAGATCTTAACTGATGCTCTCCAGTCCCCAAGATTCAAATTCTTTAAGAAACACTCAAATTTTCTGTTTATTCCTGTGTCAGAACCCACATCTAAAATTTTTAAGTCTAGTAGCAAGAATTACCACCCAAATCTAGTACTGTAGGATATGTAGTAATGTCTCATTCTAATTCATTAATGTGTGTTATTTCATACCTGCATGTCTGCGTGTGCACCACATGTGTTCTTGATTCC
Source organism: Meriones unguiculatus (assembly GCF_030254825.1). Taxonomy (NCBI): domain Eukaryota; kingdom Metazoa; phylum Chordata; class Mammalia; order Rodentia; family Muridae; genus Meriones; species Meriones unguiculatus. The sequence goes on along the minus strand of NC_083366.1, from coordinate 51,243,240 downwards.
CAAGCTGGCCGGAAGAAGACATTCATTCCCTGGAGCTGGTTGTGAGCTGCCCAGATGTGGAGAACCAAACCCAGGTCTTTGGCAAGAGCAGTGAATGCTCTTAAATGCAGTCTCTTGAGTTTCAATTATTTTGAAATTTAAAATTTCACATGCCACAAATGTGCACAAAGTTTATAACTTTATAAATATCCCATGATACTTAAAATTACATATTCTGCAGCTGTATGCAATGCTCCCTACCTGTCTGTCTAGGTAGATATAAATGTATATAACTTTACTATTTATGTTGTTCAGCTCTTTCAAATTAATGGGACAGGTATATTAAAACTTATGTCTGTGTCTTCGGTTTAGTGTTTTTTTTTTTTGCTTTATATATTTAAGCTTGTTTGGTATGCACATTTACAGTTGTTCTATTTAGCTGGTAAAGGAAGAATTTTTGTTAGTGTGAAGACACCAATAAGGCTTTTGACTTTAAGTCTACATTTTGGAATTAAGATATCTACAACCAGAGCTAGTGAGATGACTTAGTGGGTAAAAAAGTACATGCCTCCATGCCTGACAATCTGAGTTCAATTCCTAGGACCCATGTGATGTAAGAGGAAAACTAACTCCTGAAAATTGTTCTCTGACCACCATACGTGTGCCATGGCACATGCATACACACAAACATATACACACACACATACACACACACAAATAAATTAATGTAAACATCTTAAAAACATCAAGGTGTTGGGTACATGTAAGCAGATGTCTGTAAATTCAAGGCCAGCCTGGTCTCCAAAGCAAGCTCCAGGCCAATAAGGGATACATAGTAAGACGGTATCTCAAAAAAAAAAAAATCGATAAATAATAGAATAAAATTAAAAATGTGAAAACTATCAACAACTAAATTGTTTTTGCTTTGTGCTTATGTGATAGAAAAGTCTCCATTTTTGCATTTTTAGTGTTTTGGATCCTGGTATTTTACATACATACATACATATGTGTGTGTGTGTGTGTGTGTGTCTGTGTGTGTTCCTCACAACTAACTAACCATTTCTCTCTCTCTCTTAATAATTTTTTGAGACAGGGTTTCTCTGTGTAACCCTGGCTATCTTATAACTCTCTCTCTAGATCAGACATGCCTTGAACTCACAGAGATCTGCTTGCCTCTGCCTCCTCAGTGCTGGGAGTAAAGTCATGTGCCACCATTGCCTGGCCCATTTTATTTTTTTAATTCACCTTGACAAGCCTTGTTAGTTCATTGGTTTATTTACACTAAGAGGAACTACTGATATGTGCAGTTTTGATTCCCTATGTCTTAGTTCGGGTTACTGTTGCTATAATGAAACACCATGACCAAAGAAATTTGGGAAGAAAGAGTTTATTTGGCTTACACTTTCACAACACTGTGTATCACTGAAGGAAGTCAAAGCAGGAACTCGAACAAAGCAGGAGGCAGGAGCTGATGGAGAGGCCACAAAGAAGTGTTGCTTACTGGTTTACTCACATGGCTTGTTCAGCCTGTTTTCTTACAGAACCCAAGATCACCAGCCCAGGGACAGCACCACCCACCATGGGCTGGGCCCTCCCTCAGCAATCACTGAGAAAATGCCTTTACAGCTGGATCTTACGAAGGCATTTTCTTAACTGAGGTTCCCTTCTTTCAGATAACTCTACTTGGGTCAAGTTGACATAAAACTAGCCAGGACTTTTTTTTATATTTATTTATTCATTATGTAAGCATGTGAAGGACAGAGGACAACTTATGAAAGTTCTTTGACAGTGTGGGTTATGAGAATCAAACTCAAGGCATCAGGATTATAAGACAGCTACCTTTATTCACCAAGCCATTTCACTGGTCCTGGTTCCACCATGGTATGCTATTTTGTAGTTTGTATTTATCTACCCCCTCTGTATTTCTCCTTCTTTCCTTCATTAATTAGTTTCAGTTTGATTATGAAGTTTAAAAATAAGTCCCATCCTTATTTCTGTTTTACTTTTTAATTATTTCATTATTTAATTATTTTAATTATTTAAGTAAGTCTGTGTGTGTGTGTGTGTGTGTGTGTGTGTTGTGTATCTGTGTATCTGTGTGAATGCTAACCATATACCATGGCATGTGTTTGGAGGTAGAGAAAAACTTGGTAGAGTTGATTTTTTTTTTCTTCTATCTTTGTATAAGTTCTAGGGGTCAAACTCAGGTTTGTCAGGCGTGCTGGGTGTAATGGTTAGTATTGTCAATTTGACAAAAGTTAGAATCACCTTTGAAATGGGCCTCCTGGGCATACCCATGGGAGGGATTATCTTTTTTTAAGTTAACTGGATTGGGAAAACCTGTCCACTGTGGGTGACACCATTCCCTAGGCAGGAGCTCCTGGTCTGTGTAAGAGTAGATGGATCCATCTGAGCACTACCATTCATGCAATCATTGCTGTCTTCTTCTGACTGTGGATGTACTGTGGCCATCTACTTCAGAGCTCCTGCCACTGTGACCTTCTGCCCATGATGGACTGTAACCTGGAACTGTGAGCTAAAGAACCTCTCTTTCCCGTAAGCTGTTTTTGTCAGGATATTTAATCCCAGAAGCAGAAAAAGAAACTGAGGTGTGTGCCAAGCTGAGCCATCTTGCCAGCCCTGCCTGCAGTTTTGTATATTAATTCTCTACATGCCTGAAGTCATCTGTTGGCTTATATTGCCTTGCAGTTCTTTAACACACCAAAACCTCTGTCTAAAAATCATTGTCCATCTGCTTGATGAACAACTTATATTTCCTTTTGTGAAGATAGATAATGTTTATGTAAAAAGGTCTTTATTTTACCTTTACCATAAGGTTAGCCATTTTCTCTCATTACATTCAACATATTTTAGTTTATTGTCTTCATCTTCGTACCATTGTTTCCATTAAGAAATACTAATTTTTTACTCCTTTGAAGATAATTTGTCTTCTCTCTTTCTCTTATAAAAAACATTGTGGGTAGGACAGGGAAAAGCATGCATATACACCCTCCCCACCCCCACTCACGAATGTGAATGTGTGTGTGTGTGTATACATATGTGCAGGTCAGAGAACAACTTGAGGGAGTCTTTTCTCTCCTTCCACCACATGGGCCCTAAGGATTGGAATCAGGGCATCAGGCTTAGGGGCAAAGTTCCATTACCCACTGAGCAATTCCTCTGGCCCAAATTGTTCTCCCTTGTTCTAAAGTTTTTCTTTTTGTCTTTTGTTTTCACCTTACTCTGATGTTTGAAACTCCAGCATCTGGAGTTTTTGTGGGTCTGTTTCTAATGTCTGCTATTTCCATTGATTTCATTCAAATTGTTTTGATTCTGTGATTGTTTATTCCTATATATCAGATTATTTTCTGTTATGTGCCTGATACTGCATTTATAACATTGTAGAACTGTTTGAGTTCTGAGATGATATCTTTCTCCAAACAGAATTAAATTTGCTTCTGCCAGCCAACTAGGTCATCTAAAAACCAAGGTCATGGCTTGAAAGAATTCAAAGCTCAGTGGCAGTCTCTAGAAATGTTTACTTCTGGGTTACCTTCAAATTCCTTCTGATTTTACTGTGTGTGAGAGAAGTTTATTCGCCGGGCCACCACCCTAGGATGGGCCTTGGTCACTAATCCCTGACACCTTATTCCTTTATGGTTTTCAGAACCACACTTGGCCTTATGATCTCTGGCTCATGGGTTTCTCCTGAAGACAAAGCATAGCAAAATCCCAGGCTCACCTCCTCGGGCACACACACTTTCCCCTTCAAGTTTTCCTGTGAACCAGATTCCTACAAATGTTGTCCCACAATCTTTTTTGTTCACGATCATAGGAAAATTAACCTGGCTTACTTTGTCTGCCACTCTCAGAAGCCATACCTAACCTTGACCACCACTCTGTAAAACAGGGCTTATTATTCCCATATTACAGAGAGGAAATGGGTCAAAGATGGGCTAGCCATCAATACAACATAAATACTGCTTACAGAGTGAGTGGCCTGTGTGTTCTCAGAGGCTGCCATTTAAGCAGTCCCCTGTAGTACCACAAAGAGAACCGGGTCTGCAACAGAGTCCCTCAGGGCACTTTCCCGAGCAGGCACTGCACTATTTCTTGAGCTACAACTTTGGGAAGATCAAGCTAACCAGTGTAACTGAGGAGTGCTCAATCTGGGTTGCCATCTGCCCTGAGGAGCACAACTCAAATTAGCTATGAAGTCGTAGAAACAGAGTAAGGACATGCATGAAATGGTTGGGGGCAAACACTAAATGTCTCATAGTTACTGTGAACATTTCCATGAAAGAGTTTTTGCTTAATATGATAATGTGGTTGGAGAGATGGTGAGAGGCTGAGCTGGGTTATGTAACAGTAACAGAACTGAGTACATGTTGGATTTCCACAGCTAGAAATGAGGTTGGAAGGGGGAGGGTAGGGCTCAGAGTTGGGTGAGGTCATGTGTCACTCATCTGCTTTCTGATAGTTCAGGCTCTCTTGCACTCACACGGAGTTCCCTCTACACTACGCTACCGTTTCTCGCTCTTTTTCTACAGCTTTTTTTTTAACTAAGTAGCGTCTTTTCTGGTTGGGATTCTTTTTTGTACCTTCATGCTAACTTCCTCATAGCTTCAGTCCAGATTTCTCACTCGGAATAGTTCAGTTTCACATTTACCTTCCTCCGAGTCAGAAATAGGCTCTCTCCTGCTTTGCCGAAGTTTTTGCTGGTCTCTGTTCACTGCCAACCCCGTGAATAATCTTTTAAGTGAGGCAAAGGTTTTTCAGCACTTAGCACCCTACCCAGTCAATGCTGCATGGAGTTCTGACAGCAGCATACATACTTATTTATCCTGGGGGCATGTTTTCTACCTTGGCCGTCATTACTTTGTCCTTGTACATGTCTGAACGCTTCAGAGAGTGGGTTCCTGGTGAGTCTTACACCACAGGGCTTTGAACCCACCAGTTCCCAGAACACAGTGGTGCTCAATGATGAGGAGGCCAAATGCCATCCCCTCCGCCCCCACATTCCTACAATAAATGCTCATAGAACAGGGAGCGGCAGCAACATTCTTTCTTGCGGATAAGGGGATGCGGCTGTACCCAACGGAGGTCAGTTCACGGGGAGGAACGATTGTTTCAGCCCTAGCTTGGCTGTCTAGCTCCAGCAGAACAATGGAAATGCTTTGGGAGCAGGCACAATATGAAGCAGTGGCAACCTGTTCAAAGGCAGCTATTGAGACTGTCCTGAGCCTTTCCCAGATAAAAAAGATGAAGGTGCTCTTTTCAGTCAGGGCACTAGAATACGTGACATTATTAAAAATACATGCATACATGCATGCATACATACATACATATATAAACAGTTTAGAGATCTGATAGGGAAACATGAGTGAACAGTGGTATATACACCTAATACAATAAAATGTTGGGAAGCCCTTAGAATGGTTGTTTTAAGATTTTTTTTTTAAAGATAGAGAAATGCATGTGGTTCGCATAATCTACAAAGCCCGACCACAATATATAAAATACCTATAGTGGGACATAATATGACAAAACATTTTAAATTGGAAACAATAATTTTCATCAGGGGTGAAAGGTGATGCCTGAGGCGGAAGGTCAGATGGAGCTGTTCCTGCCACACCTGTTTGTCCTTTCTGAGCTTCAAAATATTTAAATTTAACTAGTCATTTAATATTCAGGTACATAAGGGAAAAATAAGGAAATACGAAGGCAAATCGGTATAATCTCAACTATATCTATATATATAGAACCAACTTAAAATTTCAGTATCTATGTTCTCTGGAGATATTAAGTTTTTATTCCTTTCTGAATTTTTATATTTTTCAGGTTTCATGTATTCAAAGCTTCTCCCCACTTCCTCATTTTTAAAAAAACTGGGTCCAAGGTCTCTACCTCAGACAGGCCTCCAACTCCCTGTGTAGTTGAGGGTGACCTTGAACCTCTGAGCCTCTTGCATCAACACATACACTGGATGTGTTATATGGTACTGGGGAACAGTACCTATGGCCTTGCAAACGCTAGACAAGCACTCTATCTACTGAGCCACACGCCCAAGACCCCCCAAAATAAATTTTGTTTAAAAATAAGTGGAAAATGAAACTGGTGAAGAATTCAGAAAGCACAATTTTAGAAACACGTAAAGATACATTGTGTCTTCGTTTCTTTTCCTGTTGCTGTGATAAAATACCTTGACAAAGGCAACTGAAAGAGGTACTCTATTCCAGGACACACTTGAGGAACAATCCACAACGCTGGGGAAGTCAAAGTGGCAGGACCTTGAAGCAGCTGGTCACATTGCTCCGGATAACCAGAAGAGAGCAAGGCATGTTTGTCTGTCTGCTCTGTGCGCCTTCTCTGTCTAGGCAGCTGAGGATCCCAGGTCAGGGAAACAGTGCCTCCCACAGTGAGCTGGCCTCCCCATCTCCATAAACGCAATCAGGATAATCCCCTACAGGCATGCTCAGAGCCCTTTCCAGGCTATGATGGATTCTGTCAAATTCAGGCCACTGACCATAAAAGCTTGTATTACAGTTTCTCTCATTTGGTGATAAAGCCATCCATCAGGAGGATTTTTAATACATTATTAATAAATAAAATTTATACAACAACCTTTCTTCAAATGTCACATGGAGAATAGATTCTTCTCCTATTTGTGGTAGTAAGGGCAGTCTCTCATTTAGAATAGGAGGCACAGAGAGCTAACAGAGCCTACTGCTAAAGAAGTATGTAATCTTGGAAAAGTCGCTTTACTTCTGTACATCAAATCATTCTCAAATCCAAAGCAGACAGCTTGAGCCAAGTTTCCAAGCATCAGTAGTAACGTGCACTTACGACGTTTTCAAAGCTGTCACGGAAATCAATTCCATGAAAAAAAACCTTTCTGCTTTATTAAAGAAAGTCATTTTAGTTACAACAAAAATCACAGCCATCCCCTATTACCCTCACTATTGCTTCACAAACAAGAGATTTTCAAGTCATGTAAAGAAGTAGGGCGATCATAATCACAAAATGCAGCCAACCTTTTAAATTTTACTAATTAGTTTTTTAAAGTTATTATAATAGTTTTATTTTGTATAGACATGTGTTTGGGAATCACTAGTTTAGATAAGATCATTTCAATATTAAATATGGACATAGCTCTATCTAGGCACCTTTTTGAGACAAGCTCTCCCTATGTTGCCCAGGCTGGCCTCAAATTTGTGATCTTCCAGCTTCAGCCTACTAAGGGCTGGAATTATAGGCTGGTGCCACTATGCCCAGTTATAATTACATATTTATAAATGTGTAATCTATACATTTATTTATATCAATCAATTGTGGATATAATGTTGGCGCAGACCAATCATTTATACTTTATATGGGGTATAAAAAGAGAATAACACCATTCAGTTATTAAATAATTTATAATATTGATAATAGTTACAAGTTTCAACAGTCATGGGAGCTAGGAAGGGAACCAAATGTTCTCTCAATAACTCGTGATCCTCACAATAAGCCATGAGGTGACAAAATTAACACTGTATTATGAGAAGGTTGAAATTGTCTGAATTGACATGGCAAGTGGACTTGAATTTAGTTATTCTAGCCCTGATTTTAGTCTCCATAAATTCGAGTGTGGTGGAAACATGAGGAACAGAAGTTTAAGGCTATCCTGGGCTATAGAGTGATCTTGAAGCCAACATGGAATACAGAGTCTATTGGAAGGAGATATGAAGAGACGGTGGGGTGGGGAAAAAATAAAGCAATTGAAGGGATATAGGAGGTGTTGTGAATCTTCCTTGCTCTCCAGGAATTTAAAATCTGATCAAAGGCAGGCAGGGTGGCTCCGTGGTAAGAGTGCTTGCCACACAAGCTTGAGTTGAAGTTCCATTACCCATGCAAGAGGTCAGGTGTGGCTGAAGAAGCACTGGTGACCCCAGTGCTGTGGGGGACAAAGACAGGAGGGTCACTAGGTTTTGATCAACAAAAGTCTTATCTCAAAGAAATGTGATGGAGAGTAATAAAGCAAGATGCCTGACATCTTCCTCTAGTACACACAGAGGTATATACACCACACACGCGCGCGTGCACACACACACACACACACACACACACACAGAATTTGGGAGTAGGTACTGGGTATATAACAAGGAGTGTGCACAAACTAAAGCTGTGAAAGCACTCTGCAAGTACATTCTCCCACCCAAGGCTCTTAATCATAATACAGAACAATGTATGCTTGCGTTGAGTGAGTAATGCAGACGGTATGTACAGGAGGTGGACTTTGGGAGAAAGTAGAGAACAAAGAATCAACTCAGAGGCTTTAACTGGACATTTAAGGGTCAGAGGTTGGGGAAAAAGGAAAAATGATACAACAGAAATTTAGAAGACAGGGAATAAAACGAAGTGAAGTCCAGTGCAGCTGGATTAGTGCAGCTGATCACAATGAGGAGGGTTGGAAAGCCAGTACTGTCAGGTGAAAGGCCTGAGACATTGTGGTGAGCAGAGGTAAGTGCTGCTTTCTGGTCCTCAGGGCAGGAGTGTAGGCACAGGAGAGAAGGCAGAGAGAGAACAGAGGCACACTGAATGCCTTAAAGAAGTGTATAAACGAGAGGAAGAAAAATCAAGAAGCAATACTACAGGATTTAGTGGTGTGTTAGATATGAAGGGACATGAGGATGGAAATGCCAAAAAATTGTTTAAGTTTTTATTAGCGTAAGCTAATCACTCACAGTGGCTTTCATATGATACCTTCATACATGTATACAGTGCCTCTTGATCCTATCTCCCTGTCTCCCTCTCTCCTGTTCCCTCACACTCCTGCTCATTGCCTTTCTCTTCCCATCTAGCTCTACCTTTTTGTCTTTTTAACAGAAATATTAAAAATTTCAAGCGTCTGTACTTAGTTGAAGTACCATAGGCAAAAGCAGGGACAAAGGAAGAAAACATTTGTTATAGAGAAAAGAATTTTATTTTACTTATGTCTTAGGAAGCAAACAATACATACATTCAACTTGTGTGTGTGTGTGTGTGTGTGTGTGTGTGTGTGATCTATTCATTGGGAGACCAGGACAATCTTCACCAACTTAGTTTGTTGGTTTGTTTTTTGAGACAGTTTCTCTGTGTAGCCCTGGCTATTATGGAACTTGCTCTGTAGACCAGGATGGCCTTGAAATGCCACCTGCCTCTGCCTCTTTGCTGGGATGAAGTGCATGCGCCACCATCACCCAGCTTCTTCACCTCTTATTTCCTAACAGTTAAAGTTCCCTAACAGGGAAAGTCACAAAGTGTTTAATCCATCTATGAGAGGATTAAATGACACTTTCAGTCTAGGCTATTATTGACTCATGACCCCTCTGCCTTGGCCTCCCAAGTGCTGAGACTACAAGCACATTATACACCATGACTGTCTTGAGTTCGTTTTTGATACTTTTTAAAAACACTTAAAACATTTCTAGTTACTTTTTAAAAGGTGTGTATTCATGGGCACACGTTACGGTGAATGTGTGGCTGTCACTGAGCTTCTTGCTGTGAGCATTTATTCTTCTTCTCTCATGCGGGTCCCAGAAATTCAACTCAAGGGCTTGGGGTAGGTAGCAAGTGCCTTCACCTACAAGTCAGCTCAGGGATTCCTAAGATTTCTTTCTATTGTGTGTTTGCAGTGCCGCATGCATGCCACGGAGCACATGTTGAGGTCAGAGGAAAACTTTCAGGAGTCCATTTTCTCCTTCCATCATGTGAGGTCTGGGAATGTAGGTCAGGCCAGTGGTCTTGGTGGTAAACAGTGTTACCTGCTGAGCCATCTTACTGGCTGGAGATCTATTTTTATTTTGATTTGTTTGTTTGTCTTGAGACAGGGTCTTACTGTGTAGCACTGACTAACCTGGAACTATATGTAGACAAGTCGGACTTCACATTCATTGAGATCTGCTTGCCGCTACCTCCCAAGTTCTTGAATCAAATGCATGTACAATCATAAAAGCACCTGATGTAACACACACACACACACACACACACACACACACACACACCTCAAACAAACAAACAAAAAACCCCAAAGCAACCATGAACAAGGTGTATCTTTCTTGTTAGTACTGAGACTTATGTTAATAGCTATCAGGATGTGTTTGAGGTGTCAGCTGGAATTATCAAGTACATAATCTGAGACCGGAGGTTGGAATTCAGATGACTATTTGGGACAGTAGAGTGGGCTGTTCATCCTTCTCACTGATGGTAATAAACAATCCAGGTGTGAGAGGAGAAGTGGCCAGATTTGATGCTGGAGAAGTGACCAGATTTGGTGCTGAACTTGGCAATGCCCACAAGTTAGGAAGAGGAAGAAGAAGAAAAAATACATAACAAGATCAAATGCTTAGACTTGGTAGCAAGTGCTTTATCTACTGAATGAGCTCAATGGCTGGTAACATTTTTTTTTAATCTTGTGTGTTTGGGAGTGGAAAAAAGAGAGAAAGAGAGAAAGAAAGAGAGAGAATACAACAGTACAGAATTTATAGAATTCAAGAGAGCGATGATTATCAAGTAAGTAGATGATATTTTGAAAATTTTGTACAAAAGGCACGTGTCAGGAATTTCTTAAATCTCAGAGAAATTTAAAGAATTGGGAATGATTTTCAAGACATAAGAACAAACAATTTAATTCATAGGATATTTTCCAGGTATGCGTATTTGTCACCATCAACGACTCACTTCCTTAGAAACTAGAGTAATCACAAATGTGAAATTAAAAAATGGGACTTGGAGTCAAAGTATCAAGGTAACCATCTGACGAGGCAGACCTCAAACCACATTAGTCCAAAGAGATAAAGAAGGCTACTACATACTAATGAAAAAAGCAGTTCATCATGAAAGTTAACAATTATAAATATATATGAATTGAGTGTGGGAGTACTCAGTTTCATAAAACAAATAGTAATAGGTACAGTAGGTCAGATAGTGGTGACTGCAATTCCCTAACTCTCGTCTTTAGACAGGTTATCTAAACTGCAGAGGTAAACTGCATCATGGACCAAATGGACTTAACAGATATCTATAGATCATTCCATCTAACAAAAATGGAATACATGGAACCTTCTCTGAAATAGACCACACTCTAGGTCACAAAGTCTTAAGGAATACAAAAGAATTTAAATAATTTCTTGCACCTTATCAGATAAAAATGAAATAATATAAAATAATAATGAACTGACTAATACATTCTTAGAAAAATAAGAAGAAGCCAAACTCAAAAGCATTAGGAGGCAAGAAATAATAAAGATCAAGGTAGAAAGTCATGCATGGAGGCTAAAAGAATGGTACATAGACTCAATCAAACAAGGTGATTCTTTGAGAAGATAAATAAGACTGACAAACACTGGTCAAAGTAACCACAAGAAGAGAAGATCCAAGTTGATAAAATTAAAGATGCAGAAAGTGAGATTACAGCAGACTTCACTGGGATCCCAGATGATCACCAGGAAATACCTTGAAAGTACATATTCTCTCCCAAGACAGAAAATCTAGAAGAAATGGATACATTTCTAGAGACATATGACCTACTGGTTTTAATGAGATATCCCTCATATTCTCAGGCATTTGAAAACTTGGTCCCCCAGTCGCTGATGCTCTCTGGGGAGACTTAGGCCTTGCTGGAGGAAGTATGTCATTGGCATCAGGTTTTGAGGTTTTAGAGGCCTATTCCAATTCTCAGTTTATTCTTGTTTCCTGCTTGTGGACTGAGATGTGAACGCTCAGCTGTTCCTGCTGCTATGCCTGGTTGCTGGCTGCCACACCTCCCCCAGTTACAGTGATGGAATCCTATCCCTCTGGCACCCTAAGCCCAAAATAAGCTCTTTCTTTTATAAGCTGTCTTGGTCATGGTGTTTTATCAGAGCAATAGAAAAGTAACTGATAGTGCCTACCAAAATAAAGTCAGGAAGATACAAACAAGCAGATTCACAACAAGCAACAAGACTGAGAAAGTCATAAAACATAGCCTCACAAAATATCCCTGAAACTGTTCTACAAAATACGAAGGAGATGCTGCCAAACTAAGTTTTGTCCTGGCACCAAAACTGGATAAACATATAACAAAAGAGAAAACTTACAGACCAATTTCCATGACGAATAAAAATGCAAAATTCTCAATAAAATTCTTTAAAGTAAAATAATAATTCTTGAAAGTTATTGTCAAGAGTATATTAATAAGATCACACATCACAAACAAGTAATAAGTTAGTTTCATCCCAGGAATGCAAAGCTTGTTTGACATATGAAAATCAACAAATATTATACAACATGTAAACAGATTTAAGGACAGAACGCACACATGATCACCTCAGTAGAGCAAACGAAGGCAAGACAATGTCCAGCTTCCCTCCAAAACAAACATCTTAAAGAGGCCAGGACCAAAGGAACATGTTTGTAACATGACAGAGCTATACGCAACAGATTTTATGCTAAATAAGGAAAAACTGAAAACATTTCCTCAAAAAATCAAGAAGGAGGCAAAGGTGCCTAGGTTCATTGCTTGAAGTCTTAAGCTAGAGTGATAAGAGAATAAACGAAAAAGAACAAAGCAAGACAGCAGGAAGTCGTAACGTTCCTATTTACAGTTGATGGGAACCTGTACTTACAAGACTTTAAATGAGGCTGGAGAGATGGCTCTCTGGTTAAGAGTCCTGACTGCTCTTGCAGAGAACCTGGGCTTCAGCATCCGCATGGCATCTCACAATGGCATGGGGATGTGATACCCTCTTTTGGTTTCCTAGAGCACTGTGGACACATGTGGAGAATATACATGCATGCAGGCAAAATACTCATACACGTAAAAATAAGTTTTTTTTTTTTTTTTAAAGACCTTAATGATTCAACCAGAAAACTTGGATCTAATGAAGACTTTGGGAAAGTAGTATCAGGACACAAAATCAACATCCAGAAATTGTTAACTTTTCTATACACCAAAACCAAACTTTCTGTGAAAGAAGTCAGGAAAAAGAATCTCAATCATTGTATCTGAAAAAAATAAATAAGCCTAATCAAGGAGGCGAAAACTTTAATACTCCATAAATAATTGAAGAAGACACCAGAAGATTGAAAGACCGTCCAGGTTTAAAGGTTGGTAGAGTCAGTGTTGTAAAAATGGCTGTATTACCAAAAGTGTTCTACAGATTCAACACTATCCCCATCAAAATTACAGTTGAATTCTTCACAGAAATAGACAATTCTGAATTCCCTACAGAAGCACAGAAGATCCTGAAAAGCCAAAGCAGCTAAGTAAAAATGATAAGCCAACATGCCAGTCTATGATCTCACTACACAGCCACTGTAACCAGCATAACAAGGCACTGGCACGAAAACAGACACAAGGGCTGATGAAATCGAATAGAGGATCCAGAAATAGATCCCCATTACTACAGCCACTACGTTCTGGACAAAAACAGATGTTCAGGAAAAGCCAGCCTCACGAGGTGGTGGTGCTAGCTCTTGCCTCCCAGGAGGCAGAGGCAAGTGGATCTCTGTGAGTTTGAGGCCAGCCTGGTCTACAGAGCAAGTTTCAGGACAGCCAGGGCGACCCAAAGAGAAACCCTGTCTGGGATGGGATTGGGAGGCAGGAAGAAAAGAAAAGATGGCCTCTCTGCAACAAAAGGTACTGAGAAAACCGGATGACTCTATGGAGAAAAATGAAACAATCCACTTATCTCAGCTCACCAAAAAAATGTCAATTCAAAGCGGACCAAAGACATGGCAGTCTGAAATACTAGACGACAGCATAGATATGACACTTCAAGATGGAAGCCCTGGTAGGGGCTTTTAAAAAAAGACTCCGACAGTGCAGAAAACAATCCCAAGACTCGACACACAAGGTTATATAAAACTAAAAATCTCTTGTACAGGAAATGAAAGTATCAGCAGAGTGAAGAAATGGCTTACAGAATGGGAAAAAAATTTTTTTTTGTCAATTACATGTCAGATACAATAGTAACATTTTTTAAACTACAAAAGTTAAGCACTAAAAAACCTTAAATAAACAAATTAGCAAATAGGCTAATGAACTGGATAGACAGTTCTGCAAAGGAGAAATGCAAATGGCCAATAAGTACTTGAAAGTGTGGGGGCTGGAGAGATGGTTCAGCAGTTGACAAGTGTGTGTACTGCTCTCACAGAGAACCCGACAGTTCCCAACACCCTCATTAGGCAGCTCCACAAACCACCTGTAACTCCAGCTCCCGGAGATCCACTGCCCTCTGGCTTCTGTGGGCAGCTGTGCTCAGATACACACTGTCACACAGACACATAATTTAAAACAAAATAATTCTCTCCAGGTCCTCAAACCTCCCCTCTTCATGCTCCCCAGAACTGATTCCTGACCCCCCGTTTCCCTCCCCACACCCTCTCCTCTACTTCCTCTTCCACAGTCTATTCCATTTCCCCATCTGAGCAAGATCCAAGGAAGGCATCCCTTGGGCCATCCTTGTTATTTAGCTTTTTTGGGTCTGTGATAGTATGAGTTATACTGTAATATATAGCTAATATCTGCTTATAAGTGAGTACATACCATGTGTGTCTTTCTGGAGAGAAAAGGGAAACCGAAGTTGGGGGCATCATGGAGATAAGCTGGAGACCCGTGACAGGGTAAGCTGTACAGGGAGGATGTGGGGATGCCTACAAGATGTGAGGTGGTAAAGATAGAGTAGAGACCGAGGGAATGACCAACCAATGCCTTGCCCAACCTGACACTCATCCCATGGGAGAGAGCTAACCCCTGACATCATTAATGGTACTCTGCTATGTTTACAGACAGGAGCCTAACTTAACCATTTTCTGAGAGGCACCTCTAGCAGCTGATCGAATCAGATGCTGAGACTCACAGCCAAGCATCTGGTGGAGCTTGGGGAGGCCTGTGGAAGAGTGGGAGGGAAGGTTAGAAGGACCTGGAGGGGACAAGAATGCTCCAAGACCAACAGAGTCAACTAAACTAGACCCATGGCATCTTAGACAGAAGCACCAGCCAAAAGGCATGCATGGACTTGACCTAGGCACCCTACCCATATACAACTGATGGGCGTTTTGATCTTCATGTGGGTTTTCTAGTAAGTTGAGTGGGTTCTGTCTATAATATGGAGTCTGTTGCCTGCTTTTAATCACTTTTCCCTAGCCAGGCTACCTTGCCTGGCCTTAGTGAATAAGTGGGATCTCAGTCCTGGTATGACTTGATATGCTGGGGTGGGTTGGAGGTGGGGGAGCTCCATTTTTCTGAAAATGAGGAAAAGAGGGAATAAGGTAAAGAGGGGGAAAGGAGAGACTATGATCGCAATGTAAAGTAAATATATAAATTAAAAAACCAAAATATTAATTTAAAAATCTGCTCAACATAGTTAGCCATCAGGGAAATGCAAATTAAAACAGGTTTAAGATGCCCTCTCAAGACAGGATGTCTACCATCAGGAAGAAAATGAAGCACATGCTTTTAAGCACTTGGGGAGCAGCAGGCAGGCAGAGCTCTGTTTTAGGACAGCCTAGGCTACAAAGGTAGCTCCAGGCCAACCAATGATACCTAGTGAGACCCTGTCTCAAAATAAAATAAAACAGAAAGAAAGAAATAAGATATCGAATTCTGGGGAAAGAGTTTCTCTCATGCACTGCTGGTGGCTATTAAATCAATGCAGCCATTATGAAAGTCAATGTGGAGATTAGTCAAAACACTAAAAATAGATTATAACTAAAAATTAATTATAGCTACTGCATAACTCAGCTATCTCACCTGCAGGACTCTTTAGTCCACACACCACAGAGGCCCTGCTTTCCCTGTTTTCTGTAGCTAAGAGATGGAACCAGCCTAGATGTTCACCAATAGATGAGTGGATAAAGAAAGCACACTATGTAAACACAATGAAATTTCATTCAGCCTTAAGGAAGAATGAAGGCAGTCTGGTGAGATGGCTCAAGAGGTAAAACGCTGCTCTATAGGCCTGAGGACCTGAATTCGTTTCCTGGAATCCATGTTAAAAAGCCAGATGTGATGGCGTGTGTCTGTTATCTTAGCTCTCCTATGGTGAGATGGGAAGCAGAGACAGAAAAGTTGCCTGGAAGCTTGTGTAAGCAGTGCACAAGAGACGAGAGACCCTGCTTCAAAAACAAGGTGGGAGTATTTTACTATCACTTATCTGCATTATGTGAATATTTAGCTCTGAACAGTTTTTACTACTTTCAGGTTATTAAAGGCATATTTCATTCACTAAAAAACAAACAAAAACAAAAAACAAGGTATAAGGAGAGAAGGGACTTCAGAAAAATCTCGTTCTGATCTCCACATGCACACATGTGCCTTGCCCTCACAAATGTGTGCACATATTCACAAACACACAAAACAAGTAAAACTTTAAAAAACACAAAGTAAATTCATGCCTTCATAGGAAAATGGATGGAACTGGAGATTATGTTAAGTGAAATAAGCTGGACTCAAAAGACAAAACCAAGCTAGATATTGAAGATAATATAACACTTTGTGTTAGGGTTTTTGTTGTTGTTGTTTTGTTTTTCAACTTGATACAAACTAGAGTCATCTGGGAAGAGAGAACCTTATTTGGAGATTACCTATACCATATTGGCCTATGGGAAAGACTGTTGGGTATTTTCTTGATTAATAATTGATGTGGGAGGTCCCAGCTTACTATAGCTATTGCTTCCCTTGGACTGGCAGTCTTGGGTTGTATAAGAAAACAGGTTGAGCAAGCATTAGGAACAAGCCAGCAAGCAGTGTTCCTTTTTGGCTTGCCTCCTCAGTTCCTGCCTCTGGGTTCCTTGCCTTGAATTCTATCCTGAGCTCCTTTCATGACAGACTACAAGCTGTACAATTAAATAAACCCTTTCCTTCCCAAGTTGATTTTGGCCGTGGTCTTTAATCATAGCAAAAGAAAAGTAAGATGGGGGGGGGGATCCAAGATGGCTAAGAGGACACTGTGTCTGATGAACAGGACAGCAGTGACTACACAGTGACCAACAGACTGAACTCTGGGCCCTAAAATACCAGCAATTGCGTTTTCCAGGTGAGAGGAAACCCCATGGTGTGGGAAGCAATTGGATCCATTCTCAGATCACACAGGTAAACCCAGGAAGAGTTCCTGGGTCCTTGCAGGTGCTCGGTTGGCAGCCCAGAGCCACATGTCTGCATGCTCTGATCGCTGTCCCAGGCTGAACTGTGGGCCCCACAACACCAGAGACTGGGATTTCCAGTTGAGAGAAAACCCCACAGTGAAGGAAGCAATCGGGACTGACCTCAGGTCACCCAGACAAGGTGAGGTCCTGGGGTCTGGCAGATGCTCAGTCACCAGCCCAGAGACCTGATGGCAGGCCCGATTCATTATCCCAGACAGAACTGTGGGCCCCAAAACACCACAGATTGGGACTCCCTTGTCAGAAGGAAACTCCACGGAGGAGGAAACATCAGGTCAGACCTCAGGACACCCAGCTCCAGAAAAGTTTCTGGGTTCCCACAGGCTCCAGGCTCTAGCCTCCTGCTGTATGCAGGACTGCTCTGCTCACTTCCCACTGATTACCGTTTGAGTACTGGGGCACAGAATTCCAACCTCAGACCTACAGAAGACTGAGTTCCACAGGTTTAGCCCCAGACACTGCACCCAGGTGCAACCTGTCTCCCTAGCTAAACTGACCAAACCTTGGGGCTCCCTGCCTCTTCAAGAGGGCTACACTCAGCAAACACAGTGTAAGAGCAGCAGCAGCAGCCCACTAAATTCAGAGCAAGTAACCTAGTGGCAGGGCAGCTGTCTCCAGGACTTCTGCTGGTGAGAGGAGAGCCCCCCCCCCCCATGACTACCAACAATCACAGTTACCACACAGGTCCATACACCTGAGGTGAGCTGTGGCAATTCCTGAGAAGCACCAGCCATTTGGTGACCACACCCCAAAAGCTGAGTAGGCCTCCTTCAGGAACAACCATCTTCCTACCAAGGGGATTCTCCTCACCCCAGGAGTCCAGGAGGTACCAGAAACTAACAGCCAATACCTGAGACAGCCAGATGGGTAGAGTCCAGCGTAAAAGCACAATCAACAAAAGCCAAAGCAATATGGCATCTCCAGAACCCAGTTATCCAGGAGCAAGCAGCCATAGACATCAATAAGTGAAATCAAAGAAGATAGCCTTACATCTATGCTTATGAAGAGGAAACAAATAAAATGTATAAAGAAATAGAGGAAGATAAAGTCAAACAGATTATGGCCATCCGTAAAGAAATACAGGAAGATATAGCCAAACAGTTTTTAAGTCACTGAAAAAAATAAAAGAAACAGAGGAATGTTTAAATAAACAGGTGAAGAAATTGAAGGAAAAACAGGAAAATACAGTCAGACAGGTGAAAGAAATCAACAAAACAGTTCAAGATCTGAAGATAGAATTGGAAAAATTAAAAGAAAACACAAATGGAGGAAATCATGGAGAGGAAGAACTTAGGGAAGAAAACAAGAACTACAGAGGTAAGCATAACCAACAGACTACAAGAGATAGAAGAAAGAATCTCAGGTGTAGAAGATACAATGGAAGAAATCGACGTATCTGTCAAAGAAAAGTAAATCTAAAAAATTCCTAACACAGACTGTCCAAGAAATCCAAGACAACCAAGAAAAGACAAAACCTAAGAATAATAGGAATAGAGGAGAAAAGCAACCAAAACATGAACTAAAGCTAAGGATAAGGTTCTTGCAGATCAATAGGATCTAGAGAAAAGTGCTTCTGTGTTTCCTCATGGCCACAGAAAAAAAGAAAAGAACTGGCAATGTCTTCAAAGGGCGACATGCTACAGGCTTGCTCTGCAGCTTACTGTTATTGCAAGGTGGTGGAAACTCTAAGAAGTGGGACCCTGAGGTGGGTCTGCAGCTGATTTCATTTCTCTTCTATTTCCTGGCTGTGATGAGGTGAGCAGCTTGCTAGGCACATGCTCTTTGCCTCATCCCAGACTCAAAAGCAAAGGAGCCAAGTGTCCGTGGACTGAAACCAGAAGCCCGAATAAACCTTACCTCTTCAAATTGATTGCCTTGAGTATTTGGTGACATAATGGAGGGATAACACCCTACTTAGAGTAATGCTGCTCATTAGATAAAAAGCTGTGTAGAGGAGTCAAGGTTCTCCTGAAACTGCCACCCCAGGGGCATTTCTCCAGTGTGTCCTCATGGATGAAGAAGCTGGTGTTCTAGCAGCTTGGGCTGGCAATGAAAATCTCTGCTTTCAGAATAAGAAAACATTCCTTTGAGTGGAGTGTAATTAAACCCCCTTCTCATAAGTACAGTTCAGCCGAATCAGAGCCTTGTGAAGCAAACACCTGAAATCTAAATACACACGCAACTCTTCAGATCCAGTTTGATCCAAAGGTAAATTTTAGGATAACCAGCAGAACGGGGAATTTGCAAACCATTCCATCAACATTTCTCAAGGAAAAAAAAAATGTGATGTTTTGCTAAGAGATTAGAGAGCAAGAAGTTCAAGATTGGATTGTCTGGTAAGAGCTGGAGTGCAGGTGCTGTGAATTAACAGTGTACGATGCCCTGACCACCGATGACTTGAGGGGATAGGACAAAGTGTTCTCAAAATGAATTTTTGTCATTTGGATAAGCACTCCAAAGACCCATGTGTTGCTAGCCTGTGCTGCTACTGGGAGCTGCCAGAGCCTGTAAGAAGTGGGGCCCAGGGAGAAGTTTTCTGGATACCTTGAAGGAGATACTAGGACCTTTGGCCCCTTCCTTCCTTTTATTTGCATTCTGGCTACTAGGAGGCGAACAGCTTCCTGAATTAAGAATCCTACCACCACATGCCATCTCATCACAGCCCCAGAGGCAAAGAGGAGAATCAAACATAGACTGAGACCTCCAAAATCCTGAGCTCAAACAAATTTTTACTCTCTTCAAGTTGACAGTGTGGGGCTTTTTGTCACAGTGAAGAAAGACTGAAGCAATTGTCCAGTTCCTCACGTAGGTGGCTGAATACCTCGACAAACCTGTCTCATCACCACCGGCCTCGTTTGAACCATTCTTCTCAGTTTAAGATGGTAATAAAAACTTTAACTCGTGCATTATTTTGCTTTGCTGATGGGAAGAGGACATTTTGACTTGCGTTTGTAGAGCTGAAGGCAGTAGGCATGCTGGGCGAGCAAGCACACAGTGATCTACATCCCGCTCCACAGTTCCAAACAGGCTACAGGTTGGTCTGATTTGACTGTGATCAGGCAGGTAAAATCCTTGTTTCATACACAGAGGCCAAGACAGGAGGAGTGGGCTCTAATGCACATTTGGGACTAACAGTCTACAACTTTTTCCCTGAAATGAATGCCTTGCCTTTTAGGATGAGATTGTTTTAGCATGCACCTATCAATCCCTTATGGGATATAAACTCCTAGGAGTCAGGGAGACCCATTAGGTTAGGGAGTCCTAGGGAGGAGACTAGGTTGTGTCTCAATTTGTGCGGTAAAATCTTCCCTGAAGTGATTAAAAAGTGTTAAGGTCAGAAACATAAATTAAAAAAGCTTTCACACCAGTGGATGGCTTGCAGCTTTAAGGAGGGATACGGCCTTTATTTGGAGGCACTAACAGGCCCCTCTTTGTCACCGACAGCACTCAGCTTCTTGTTGAGTGTTACTGGAAGCTGCAATCCACCGTTGCTCTTCCAGCTTCAGTGATGGTTAACAGTGGAATACCCGGGGGTGCCCACTCAGGAAACGCTGTGTGTATTAACACAGGCCAAAGCCTGCTGGGAAGCTCCAGCATCCCCGTGCTAATTGCCCAAAGTCATTACTGTTACTGCTTTCTTCAGGGGATTGATTCATTGGGTCACATGTTCAGCAACACATGTTGGAGATTGAAGAAGCTATTTAATGGCTGAAAAAAAATAAAGAGGCCACTCAGGCTGGCATGCAGCTGTGTGGCATCGCCCGGTGTTAACCAAGTTCATGGAAGGCTCAGAGCCAGCTGGACAGGAACAGACAAGAGGAGCAGGGCTCTACAGAGCGTGTCAATATTCCTTCAACTCAATTCCTGCTCAACAAAGGAGTTACATATTTACAAGGAGCACACACACACACAAAGGCTATGTTTTGTATTTCTAAGTAGCTTTCCTCCCCAACCCCTGAAAGTTTTAAAAACAGAATGAGGTCAGATAAAGTTAAAAGCTGACCTAGTCCCAAATGGAGCGGTTGTCACCCGAATTTGAGTTTATTTTCCGTTTTTATTCCTGAATATAGAGTCCATTCGTAAAAGACAGGGTGTTCCTACCATTTTGACTGTTCTCTGTAGATAAAAGTCATCATCGTTACCATCATTAATGTTCTTTGGACACTTAGAAGCAAAAGGAATTATACTTTGAATCTATTTTATAAAGGAGATCAGGACAAAAGTCAGGAGAACATATTTAAATGTTAAAGGAGAATGTACTTTGGGGAGAGAATTAATAGGTATATTATGTTGCTTCTCAAATTCAATGTGCCTACAAATCACTCTCATTGAAAGGATGTTAAGGTGAAAGGGGCTGAGAATTTGCATATTTGACAGAGTTCAGGCAATGCTGGCACGGCTTATTCACGGACTACATGAATAGAAACATACATTTTTTAGCAACATTTCTATCACCAAAAGAATTCTGAAATAATCTTGATTAGTCATTACATTTTTTTTTTCTGAGACAGGGTTTCTCTGTGTAGCCCTGGCTATCCTGGAACTTTCTTTGTAAACCAGGTTGGCTTTGAACTCAGAGATCGTCCTGCCTCTGCCTTTCAAGTGCTGTGATTAAAAGGAATTCACCACCACTGCGCTGTCATTTAAAAAAATTTTTTTTAAAATTTTATGTGTATGAGTTATTTTGCCTGTTTGTATGTGAGTGTGCTGTGTGAGTGTCTGGTGCCTGCAAAAGCCAGAGGAAGGTATCCGATCCCTTGGAACTGGAGTTACAGATGATGGTAAGATGCCATGTGAATGCTACAAACTGAACCTGCATCCTTTGTTAGAACAATAAGTGTTCTTAGCCACAAGCCATCTCTCCACCCAGAGAAGAACATTTTCTTAAAAGTAAATATCTAGAATTAAGAATTTTTGAAAGACGTGTACGACTGTTTTTCATGAGATAAATTCATGTCTACAAACTATAACATCTACAGGACCTCCCATTAATTATTTGACTAGCCTTTAATTATTCATACATACTTTCAATTTTAACACATTATATTCATTAATTTTAAGAAGACCAAGTAGTCATTAAGAATAAAAGTGCCCAGGCTACAAGAACAGCATGTGCGAAGACCCAGAGGCTACCAGACCACATAGACATTGGCCTTTTCTTTTTCTTTCTTTCTTTTTAAAGATTTATTTATTTTACATATGTCAGTGTTCTGCATGTACACCTGCATGCCAGAAGAGAGTATCAGATTCCAGCATAGATGGTTGTGAGCCACCATTGTGGTTGCTGGGAGTCAAGCTCGGGACCTCTGAAAGGGCAAACTGCTGAGCCTTCTCTCCAGCCCAACATTTGGCTTTTCACACTTATAACCTACTTGACCATAAGACCCCATTGATTCTCCTGTTCTTGGCGTAACTATTAATAAGTTCCCCTTCTACTATCAAAAGGGACTCAATCTAGAAAATAAACTATAATCACCCTAGTCATAGCTCATGCAGAGTTTAAGTTGTGTAGTATTTAGCACAGTTTTCCTGTATCATTAATCTTTTCTACTTAAGTCTATGTCTTACTTTTCTGATGAGATTATAAATTGTTTGAGAACATCAGCCTCGTTTATTCATTAGATCAATATTTACTGAGTGATCTTTAAAACAAGCTGGGATCGTTGCCCACGTGCATATGCAAGCTGCGTGCAGTTAACTCTAAATGTCAGAAAACATTATAAAACTGGGTAGTGCTTGCAGTCCTAATACAGCTCATGTGTCCATCCATCCATCCATCCATCCATCCATCCATCCATCCATATATCCATCCATCCAATAAAACTCTGTTGAAGGTCTCTTTGTGCCATGACTCACATGAAGCCTAGCCTAGTCAAAGCCCAGACTCTGCCTAATCTTATTTCTTCACATAGAAATATCTATCTATCTATCTATCTATCTATCTATCTATCTATCTATCTAGGTACCTATCTACCTATCTACCTATCAAGCTACCTTCTCTCTGGAGAAGCCAGTTGTGCAATTGCCACACGTCTTTCTCAGGTAGAAGATGGATCAGCAGGAATGTTTTATTTCCTTAAAACCCTGTGACAGAGCTGTAGAGACAGCTCAGTTGTTAAGAGCACTGGCTGCTCTTCCAGAGGATCCAGGTTTGATTGCTGGCGCAGTATCATTTAGCAACTGATACTTGCTAAACAGCTACTATGCACATGGTCTGTGGATGACATCTCTCCCTGCAGATTCATTCATTCAACTGCTCTACAGCCACCTTTTTATTTATTACAATTTATTCATTTCTGATGCATGCCCCTTCCTTGTCTCCTCCCAGTCCCACTCATCTTCCCTCTTCTCCCCCTATGCCCTTTCCCTAGTCATCTGATAGGGGAGAACCTCCTCCCTTCTATCTGACCCAAGCTTGCCAGGTCCCATCAAGGCTGGTTGCATCATCTTCCTCTGTGGCCTGGCAAGGCTGCACCGGCCAGGAGGAGGTGATCAGAGAGCCTGCCACTGAGTTCATGTCAGAGACAGGCCCTGTACTCCTTACTAGGGTACCCACTTGGAAACTGAGCAGCCAATGGATTTCTTTTGAACAGGGAGTCTGGATCCTCTCCATGCATGGTCCTTGGTTGGAGTATCAATCTCTGTAGGCCCCTCTGGGTATCTTTTACAACCATTTTTAAAACTCTTGCTGCACACAACATATGTTAAGCACAGGGGTATAGTATAGAAAATCGGGTAAGATACAGTATTTCTCTTTTTGGAACTTATGGTTTTGAAGTGAGACAGCTCTATAAACAAAAGAATTACAACTCAATCAGACAAACACAACACTGCCATGGAAACAAGGTGAAGGAACCATGGACAATTCCTACGGGAAAAGAATCACCTTCCCTGGGGTTCTTTCATTTGACTTCCAAAGCAAGGTTGTTTCTTCTCTGCTACCCACTGCCAGGGAGTTCTGACTCATCTATCTTACCCTGGTGGGAAGCAGACACACATTCCAATTATCTTTTGAGTATGGCTGGCCCTAACGAGGCCCCAGTTCTACAGAGGAGCCAGTGCACTTAGTGATTGCCAGGTTCTAAGACAACAGGGTCGGGACTTGGGAAGGGCCAGTGTGCTTTCCAGGCGAAACCACAAACACTTGGTTTTTGGAGAAAGTGTGTGGTTAAAGAGATAGGGCTTATAATGGGTGGGAACTTGAGGGCAATTCACAGAAATAACTATCTATGCAAAAAGTAACAGGTAAGGGGCTGGAGAGATGGCTTAATGGCTAAGAGCAATGACTGACTGCTCTTCCAGAAGACCTGGATTCAATTCCCAGTACCCACACGGCAGCTCACAACTGTCTGTGACTCCAGATTCACAGGACCCGACACCCTCACATAGACATACATGTAGGCAAAACACCTATGTATATAAAATAAAAATGAATAATTATCTAACTTAATAAAAAAAAAAAACAGGTAAAAGAAAGTGAAATGTTTGCCAGGCATGGTGACTCATGCCTGTAATCCAGCACTTGGGGGGCAGAGGCGGGTGGATGCCTGTGAGTTTGAGGCCAGTCAGGACTACAGAGTGATGACCTATGTAAAACAAAAACAAAAACAAAAACAAATCAAAACGAACAAAAACCAACCTAACAAATCAACAAAACAAAGGAAAAAGGAAAACCTTTTATGGATTAAAATCCTATTGATTATCTGCTATTAAAATTCAGAGGTAGGGTTGGGGCTGTAGCTCGGTCAGTAGAGCGCTTGCTTAGCATGTATGTAGCTCTTGATTCATCTCCCAGCACCACCTAAAGAACAGCTGCAATCCTAGCACTCAGGAAGAAGAGGCAGAAGGACAGAAGCTCAAGACCAGCCTCAGTGATGTAGCAAGTACTTATTCTTATTTTGTCTTTGCCTCTGACACAAGATGTCATATATCCTAGACCGACTTCAAACTTCCTTGAACTTCTGACCCTCTTGCCTCCACTTCCCAAATACAGGTGCTTGTCATCACGCCCAGTTTATGCAGTGCAGAGCATGGAACCCAGGGCCTGCTATATGCTATGGGAACATTCTACCAACGGAGCCACATTCCCATCTACACAGCAAGCCTGAGGCTAGCTTGTATTGCGTGAGCTCCTGCCTCAAAGAAAATGAAATCAGAGCTAATTTAGGTAATAGTCCATTCATATCTGTAAATCTTTGGCATCAAATCGTTTATCAGAGTGGCTAGGAAAGACAGCCAGAGAAAAAGAGATGTGTAAGTAATTCTGCATGGGGATCACTGCAACGGTCCTAAGCACGAGGCAAGGCCCCAAAGAGATGTCTGGGTGAGGGGCCAGCCGAGTAAGAAGCTGCCCTGGGTTGTGGCTGAAAGCAGGGAGAAGACCAGCCTAGGTCTTCTGGGTCCAAGCTCTTTCATCCCTTGCTATAGTTACATTATGTGCAAACCTCCAGGCAACAGTTCATCTGTGAACCTGGACGTGAACCAGTTCCCAGATCTGCTCCTCTCTTCCCTGTTTCTGCTTCCAAGTGTTGGACTCAACTCCTCTTTCTTTTTCAAAAAAAATATTTTATTTTTAACTTTTGTATGTGTGCACCTGTGTACACACACACAGACACAGACACACACACACACACACACACACACACAGGAGTGCAGGTGCCTTCCAAAGCTATAAGAGAGCACTAGATCCCCTTGAGCTAGAATTACAAGGGAGTACGTAAGCCACCTATATGGGTGCTGAAAGCTGAACTCAGGTCCTCTGCAAGAGTGGTCCATATTCTTAACCCCTGAGCTATCTTTCCAGTTCCTCTCTCTCCTTCTCCACCATCCTCCTTGTGTGCCTCAGTTTCTCTTCTGCCCCAGCACAGCATCACAGTCTCCCATCCCTGTGTCTGTGCTACTCCTGCCCTTGACAGATTTCTCAGTGGTACCCTTTCTTAAACGTCTTTCAATCATTCCAACTGGCTGCTGGAATGAGCACCAAGTGTCCTCTTGTGCTTAGCATTCCAGTCTCCTTAGATCAAGTCTATTCTGATTCATGTGGCATTTAAAGACTTTCATGATTTAACCTTTATGCTGACTCTTGGCTTATGGATGGTGTTCAAGGTCTAGTTGTACCACCTAACAGTTCATGAACACAGGCTTTTGGATTTTTGCACCTATCACACACACACACACCACCCAGTGTACCCAGGGACTGCCATCCTGCCCTCTCCCTAACCCCCATGAGCTTAGCTAGTTTCTATTTATCCTTTTATCTGTGCTTAGGCATCGTCTATGGAAGCCTGTTCTACCTCCATTTCCTCACAGACTGGAGGGGAGCACAGTGCGCATGTGTGGTAATTGAGCTCGCTGGGACCGTTCTGCCCTGTTCTGTGAATGCAGAGCTGGGCCTCCTGTTTACAATCCCGCATGATAAGCACGAGGGGGAGACTCTGTGTTTGGCTACAGAAGAAAGGAAGATGGCAGAGAAGGGGGTTTTTCAAGAGAAGGATGAAAGGGCTACACATCACACTTGATCTATTTTTTTTTTTCCATTTCCCTAAATGATAACTTGTTCCTTTCCCCGCCTTTCTATGTTTAAAGACCATAATACTTGCTTGAAAATACCAATTATGAATGTGCAGCTAAAGTGACTTTCCTCCTGAAGAAACGAGACTGATTATACAGAGGATTAGTGATTGTGTAGCACTGAATAATTATCATGAGAGACCGTCCTCCGAGGAAGAAACAAAAATTTCAAGTGATTGAAATTAGCTTGAGTTTCTGGGAGACTTGAGTTCCAGTCTTGATTCTACCACTTGCTTTGAATTTGGGTGAGATGTTTAACCACCTTAAAACTTTATGTTCTTTAAAAAAAAAAAAAAGTTTGTGTGTGTGTGTGTGTGTGTGTGTGTGTGTGTGTCAGTGTGCTACTTTGCATGCACATGTGCATGTGGAGGCCAGAGGAGAGCATCTGATATTATCCTTTGGAACACTGTCTGCTTCTTTTGAGACAGAATATTTCACTGGCCTGGAAAGCTCACCAATTAGGCGGCACTGGCTGGCAGAGATCCCCCTGCTCCTTCCCAATAATGGGATTATAAACCATTGCTCTCATACCCAGGATTTTTTATTATAAATTATTTTATTTTATGTGTATGAATATTTGCCTGCATATATGTTTGCATCTGCATTCCACGTGTGTGCAGTGTCTGTGAGGGTTTAGGAGCCTTTGGGGCTGGAGTTACAGGTGGCTGTTACCATGTAACAGTGACTAGACTGGAATTTGGTGCCTAAACCAGGCTGGTCTTGAAGTCATAGAGGTCTGTCTGCCTTTTGTCTCTCATCCCAAGTGCTGCACCTGGAATTTTTCTGTGGGTTCTGGGGATTGAACTCAGGTCTTCCTTGTTTGCAAGGCAAATACTTAAATAACTGAACTATCTCCTGGGTGCCTGGCTTACTTTGTTTGTGAGGTAGTGATGGCGATAGCTCATGTCTCATTCGCATTTGGGGGGTTATTACAGCAGATGCAGAACCTAGCGCTCTGCTGAGCACATGGTATTCACGAGCACCTGGCTATTCCCAGGTGTGGTGGCGCACGCCTTTAATCCCAGCACTCTGGAGGCGGAGGCAGGAGGATCTCTGAGTCTGAGGACAGCCTGGTCTATGGAGTGAGTTCTAGGACAGCCAGGGCTACACAGAGAAACCCTGTCTTGAAATACAAACCAAACCAAACAAAAAACACCAAAACCAATCCAACTAAAGAATGTTGGCTATAGTAGTGAGTACAGAGAACTCTGGGTTTCTCTTTGATCTCAAGAGACAGCTCTCTTGTTTCTTATAACTCAGTAATTTTTTTACAGTCAGATTCTGAGTTGTTGGACCTCAGGAGACAGGTGACAGACTTTCCTCCACATTTGCCTTTCTGATTGCATCTGGCCTTCTTTCTGCTCACCACTGATTAATAAGCACTGATCCCTCTGTGTCCTTCCATCCGTCCATCCTTCCCCGGACCCTGTGATCATCCCCAGTCATTTCCCTGTTTCCCAATCCCTTCTCCCTGTCCCACCCATCCGACTGTATGCCCTGTCCCTTCCACCCCCCTCCAACTTTTTGGTGAGGGGTTAGTGGCACTATCATGAAATCTATGAATCTCTCCTTAAGTGATAGTAAGAGAAGCTTGTTAGTGCATCCAGCCTGGGGCGTTTAGTCCAAATTACAAAGTCTCAAATCAACAAACTATTATGTTTACTGTAGCTGATTAGCTTGGGTATCAGTTATAATGATGGTAAAATGGCCAACAAAATTTATTTCTGACAATACTGTTGCAACAACATTACACATTTGACAGGTCACGTCTTTGTGTTAGTGCCTCGTTCTAGTTTTAAACCACTGTTATTTGGCCCTCTGTGTTTGCAGATCTCACGTCTACAGATTCAACCAATGTGGGCAATTGATACCGGAAAACCTGCATCTGAACTGAATGTGTACAGGGTCTATGCCATTATTCTCTGAGCAGTCTAGCACAGAAACTGTTCATATGGTATTTGCAATATATTAGGCATTGTAAGCAACCCAGAGTTAGATGTATACAGGAAGATATGTGTAGTTTCTATTTAAGTACTGTGCTATTTATGCATATGTGCATATGTGCATGTGTGTATAATGTGCACATGTATATAATGGTCAGAGATCAGCCTCTGTTGTGGTTTCTTGCAGCCATCCACACCTTGCTTTTTGAGGCAGGATCTCTCAGTGGAACCTGAGACTTGTCAAGTAGGTTAGGTAACCTAGGCTGCCCAGCAAGTCCCAGGGATCAGCTTGTCTTCCTCTCCCCATGCTTGGTTTTCATGGGTGCTGGGGATTGAACTCAGGTCCTCACACTTGGGTAGCATGCATTTTGCTGATTGTAAATGGTGTCTTCTAAGATCAGCTATCTCCTGAGCCCCTGTTTTAATAAGGGATTGACAAAGCGTTCTGGACCCAGGCTTGTGTGGTTTCTGAAGGATGCTTGTGAGAGGAAAACACGTGTATTGTAAGAAGCTTTCTGGAAGATGTCTTACTGGAAGAAAGCCTGTCCTCTACTCTCAGCTCTCCCAATGTGACATGGGGATTCCGGGAGAACTTCAGCCACAGTCTTGGACTGTGAGAGTTAGGGCCATACCATAGACATAGCAAAGAATCGTGATGATGTCATAGAGTTGCTAAACCAGTCCTGGATTGTCTATGTATTTCATTTAAACTGATAGCATAATAAACTTTAATTTTACTTAAGTCCATATAATTGGAGGTTTTCTGACATAAAGCTGAATCTAATTATTGATGCACTCTTCATGCATGATATGGCCAAGTGGACTCTAAGAACATGGAGCAGGGTTGACAAAGTGTCCAGCAAGTAAAGGCACCTACTTTCATGCCTGACTACCTAAGTGTGATCCAAAGGATCCACATGACAAGAGAGGACCTCCACATGAGTGTCATGTCAATTGTATGTCCCCCAACAGGCATACACAATAAATAAAAACGGTGGATCATGGTGGCAAACATCTTTTGGGAGGCAGAGGTATGTAAATTTCTCAGAGTTTGTCTTCACACTGAGTTCTAGACAAGTTCTTGTCAAGTGTGTTAGGCTAGCCTAGGCTGCCCAGCAAATCCCAGGGATCAGCTTGTCTTCCTCTCCCCATGTCTGGCTTTCATGGGTGCTGGGGATTGAACTTAGGTCCTCACACTTGGGTGGCAAGCATTTTGCCAATTGCAAATTGTATCTCCTGAGATCAGCTATCCCATGAGTCCCTGTGTTTTAATAAGGGACAGACTTCTTGCTATCTAAAGGGTTCTGGACCCAAGCTTGTGTGGTTTCTTACAGTGTAGCCTTGGTCAGTGTAGACCATGCCTAAAACAATTTTTTAAAATGTGGTAAAAATTTTTTTTTTAAAGAATACAGAGCACACAGCATTTAAGGTTTGATATTTGGAACGGCTGAATCATATTCTGGGGGTGGGGGATGAAAAAAAATAGCTCACATCTTGTTTCCTTTAGCTTCCAAACAGCTGGAGTCAAAACAAATTAGGATGCAAGCCTGATACATGTTCAGAATTTAGGAAAAGCCCATAATATTTTCTTAATCACATTTGCTTATTTATGAGGAGGGGTTTCACATGTTATATAGGACAGAGGACAATTTGCAGGAGTCAGTTTTCTTCTGCCATATGAGTTCTGAGGATCCAACTAAAGTCATCAGGCTTGGCAACAAGCTCCCTTGCCTGCTGAGACATTTTGCCAGTCCTATTTTCCCAAACAAAATGACTAGAGTGTATGCCCTGCAGCAAAGGCTGCCCCAGGTGTGGAAAGGGAACTGGAAGTTTTTAGTGTTGGCAGGAGCAGTTTGACAGGTCTAGCCAGGATCTGGGGTAATGAAGGAGGAGTGGCTTCACTTACTAATAATTTTAGGAAATGGTCTTATCAGAAAAAGAATTCAAAGTTAGGTTATCACATTCAGTTTAAGGGCTGTATGTTTAGTTCTCCATTGTCTTAGGATTCACAACCTCAGCACCATTGAGTAGGAATTTTGATGGAGCAGGCACTAGACTGAGAGCATTGTGTATTTTAGTAGGTGTCTTAACTAGGTTTCTATCTTATTGCTGGAATAAAACACTGAGACCAAAAATAACCTGTGGAGGAAAGAGTTTGTTTGACTTACAGGACCCCACGGCAGGAACCGGAAGGTAGAAACTAAACCAGAAGCCACCAAGGAGTGCTGCTTACTTACTGACTTGCTCTTCATGGCTTGCTCAGCCTGATTGCTTTCATTTTTCTAATCTTGTAGGAACTTCCTTCTTTTGGGGAGTTTATTTTAAAGGTGAGACAAGGGGTTGATTTGTAATTCTGTGTTTCTGTTTAAGCCCTGCGTCTTTTCCTACAATTGCTCATCGTAGAGGTTTCCTCTTTGAATTTTTACACACCATTTGCCCATTTTTCTGTTTTTCTTTAAAATGTACTTAATATTAACTGCGGCATGAGCCATGGGTCTTTTCCTCTCTCAGTGCTGAGGATTGAGCCCACGGTCTCGTGCTTGCTAGGCAAGTGCCTTACCACTGAGCTCACCCCAACATTGATTGGTTCTTCCTTAGTTTATCAAAGTGGTGAACTGGAGCGGTGATGTACACATTTAATCCCAGCATGAAGGAGGCAGAGGCAGGTAGATCTCTGAATTCCAGGCCAGCCTGCTCTACAGAGTGGGTTCCAGGGCAGCCAGAGCTACACAGAGAAAATGGTTTGGTTTTTCAAACCAAACCAAATCAACCTAACCTACCAAACAAAAAATTTTTCAAAAGTCCAGCAACACACATACGCATGTATGTATGTGTGTATGTATGCATGTATGTTGCTGACTGTTAATTTAACACAGCTTAGAATCACCTGCAAAGAGAGGCTGTCGTCTATTTAGTGCTGGGCTGTGGGCAGATCCGTGGGGGATTGCCTTAACTGAGTTAATTGAAGTGGGAAGACCCAAAGTGAATGTGGATGGTGCCATTTCATGGGCTGGGCTGAGAACTGGCTAAGAGCAGAGAAAACTAGCTGAGCAGAAATAAGCTAATGAGCCAGCATGCAAGCAAGTGCTCTTTTCTTTCTGCTCTTGGTTTAGGATGTGATATGACCAGCTGTTTGAAGTTCCTGGCTTCCCTGCTATCACACAACTGTGCACTAAACGTTTTCTTCCTTTTGTTACTTTTTTGTCAGGGTGCTTTTATCAGAGCAAGAGAGACGAAGCTAGGACAATATGTTACAAATAGCTCCACTCTGCCTCACTTTTTCCTTTATGACTTTTCTTGTGTGGAATTGTTTAACTTTGGCACAGTCCAATTTATGTGTATGTATATTTAATCCTTTGTCCTTTTGGGGCAGTCTTTAAGAAACTGTCTCCTGCTCCAAGGACATAGACACAGTACCCTATATGTCTAAAAGTTTTAATGTTTTATTGGAATATTTGTTTTTAATCCCACAAAGGTCTCTTGCTTTTCTCGATGAGGTAGTATCCTTTCTTTCAGGCTGACCTAGAAATCACAGTTCTTCTACCTCCACAGTCCTAGAATTACAGGAGTGGGTGGGCCACCATTCTTGGTTCCATCTGGAGTCTTTTCCTGTGTTCAAGGTAAGGGAAAGATCACATGTCTCTCAACCTCACTGCAGCCCTATGCAATAGATATTATTCAGCACAGAATGAATAGCCAGAGCTTAGATAAGAGTTTTAGGCCAGCCTGGGCTACATACACTTTTCTCTGTCCCCTGTTCTCTCTTTGTCTCTCTCCTCTCTCTCTGTCTCTTTCTCTCCCTCTCTCCCCTCCCCCTATCTTCTTGCTAGAGCCTAATGTGCCTTTAGGCTCACACTGGAATGCAGAATGTGAGGTTAATTCATTTCTACTCCAGTGTAGGAGTAGTTCAGGTCCACTTTGCACAAGTCTACAGAGCTAAACACCAAAAGGTATTTCTTTTGGCTCCCCGCAACCCATTTTTTCCTCCTCAGAGGTAATAACCACTGACAGTTTCCTGGATATCAATTCTGGAATATCAGTGTGGGCATGGGGCATAAAACAGAATTCATAGTGATTGGCAATTTTGTAGACAATCTTCTGAGTTTTCATGTTCCAAAGATGAGGACTATTGGTCTTGACTTCTCTCCTCTCCCAAAGAAGTTGCTAGGTGACCCTGCAAACCTCACCAGCAGGCCACCAAACCAGCCCTGCAGCCACCTCCCTTCCACCCACGCTGACCTATATATAAGCAGACACAAGAAAATATGTGGGAGGATCCCCTGGAGCAGGTAGCCATCTAGGATAATGCTTTTTTTTCTGTCCCCAAGGGCTCGTGGGTTGAATCCAGGAGGGTCTTGGGCAAGGATAGGAGCCAGTCAATTCTTGTTTTCAGTATCCTCTGGGAAGAATTTAGCATTATCACTTCCATTGTGGATTCATTCAATCAACAAGTTGTAGTGGCATTAGCAACAGCTGCTGCAACTTTGTCACCAATGGAAACCACAGGTGTTTTCCCATCACACAGTTGTGCA
The DNA here is from genome assembly GCF_030254825.1 of Meriones unguiculatus. Taxonomy (NCBI): domain Eukaryota; kingdom Metazoa; phylum Chordata; class Mammalia; order Rodentia; family Muridae; genus Meriones; species Meriones unguiculatus. The sequence continues at coordinate 51,210,050 of NC_083366.1, read as the reverse complement.
TATCTTAAAATAACACTCAAATTCATTCTTAGAACTTCTGTTCTGCTAGAACTTGTTACTTTGTGTGATAACAAGGTGAAATAAGCTACGCAGGGTAGGACAAACCGGACTGAACTTAAATAGTCAAACTGGAAGCAGAGAGTGGGATGATGGGAGCTGCCGGAGTGGAGAACCAGGCAGTACTGATCAATGACTACACAGGTTCAGTTATGTAAGGTGAATCTGCTGCACAACACATTTGCCGCACTCCATCGCACACTTAGGAAACTGCTAAGAGTTTAGCACTTGAGTTGTGTCCTCAGAATAAGGAGGGGAATGAATAAAGGAATGAAGACATGAATACGATCCAAGGGTGCTTTCGAAGGTGAATATATTTATGACATAGATTCTAAGGGTGTTTCATGGGTAGACACTCATCTTTAAACTCTAACACATTTATATAAAATATATATGTGTTATCCATATTAAAGGCATATAGCTTTTTACATGCCAACGGCACCTAAAACAGCTCAATAAAATCCATTATTAAAGTACATATTTTAAAATAATCTTGATAATTGTATTCCAGTAACAATTGTGTCCTTCATAGCCATGCATACTATACTTTGTTTTGTAAACTTTAGAAAGCTTCTCTGAGAAGGTCCATAAATGCTACCTGACTGCCAAAGGCATCCAAACACAGAAGACTGCAGAGAGGTCCGTGGGATGGCTGCTTCCCTCACAGATGACCCTCAATCTAGAATGGCTCAACTTGTGTGAGGTTTTGTTTGTTTGGTTGGTTTTTCCTTAACAATGGTTTGAGAGTCTTGGAAGTGTGATTAGTCGAATTACCTGTCTTTGGTGGGGTGGAACCATAAACCATACCCAGACAAGCAATACCTGTGGCCCAAACCAAGCCCTCTGCAGACAGGGAGACCGTGTCTTTTTGTCTTGCTGGCTTCTTGTCAAGATGCACGGTCTTGAAAGTGTCCCCTGTCATGGCCGCTGCTACAGCAATGACATGTACCAAGAAAGGCACGTCCATACCTGGCGCATCCACAATTAAGGGGTGTCTGTGTGAACCTATAAGATGGTCCCTCCTTTTCATCTGCAGAACCCAGGATGCCAAAGCTGTTCTAGAGTAGTCCACCCCAACAGGTGAAGAGAAAGCAGCTCCTATTCCCATTGCCCTCATATGCGGTGTCCAGATGAAGAACGTGCCGCTGGTGCGAATTCTGCAAAGGTGCCAGCGGCAGTTGGTGTCGACACCCTCAGGCTGGGACGCACATGGGTGACCAGAGCCTGGGAGTGGGGTGCCACAGGGATGATCCAGACAACAGTACTTCCCAAAGAACCCTCACAGGAGAAGCCTCCTAGGAAGCAGGCCCAGCTGTTAGGGCTGGAGCTGTATTCCTTAAAGGATTCTTCTAATCACCCTCCTTTCTCCCAGCTCAACCCAAGAGAGACCAGGAGGCTACAGAGAGAGAAAAGGAAGCATCATCATCATCATCATCATCATCATCATCATCATCAAAACAAGAAAAGAATGCTTCTCTTAAAACAAGAACAACAACAGAACATAGATACAATCTTGGAGATAGGGGAGGAAAACTCAGAACAAGTATAAAATTAATCTGACTTAGCCTATTGAATATTTAAACACCTGAAATGGATTCTCAATGCCCTGAATGCAGGTGATTTTAAAACTGAGTCCCTAAGGAGCTACCCATTCAACACAAGGAGACAAGAAGTGGCCAGAAATACAGAGATCTGGATGTAGGGGTCGAAGAAACTGTGAAGCCATTTGAGATGGTCACACAACAGTTTGGACTGTTCATTTGCTCATTGCTCTGATTGTCTGCTTTTAATGACTTAGTTTTTAAATACAAATAATTTTTTCACCTGAGTCACATATATTTTTACAGCTGTATTTTTTTTTTCCAGACACAATTTGACATCTTCTACCTCTGAAGTCAGACTTGCCCAGGTGGCCGGGAAAGCACACTTACCTGGCAGGAGTCAGAAAGATGTTCCTGTGTCTTTTGAAGTGTGCAGGGCTCAGCTTGCTCTGAACTAGGCTGGCTCTGGCTCAGGCCCTGTGGGAGGAGAAGGAAAGAGTGTAACTGAGTCCCTGGGATATGTCTTATGTATGTGTAGAATCTGTATATGTAGCAGGGTGGGAAGGCTAAGCAGAACTTGGCAGCACAGGCTCAGACCTCACTTCTTGGTTCTGGACTCCAGTCTGGACAAAAGGAAAGACTGACATCCATCCTTAGGCGGGCTGATGCCCATGGCATAAGGGTAGGGTGAACTTGCTGAAGGTTCTTGGAGGATCTGAGGTGGCTTTCCATTGCTCTTACCCTACCCATTTCCCCATCACTCTGAAGTGCCAGGAGAACTCACTATGTCTTAATCACCACCACCACTATTCCTGTCTGACCAAGTCTTCCAACACTACTCTCTGCCTGTCTTCTACATCCAAATTATTTTTTCTTCTTCATCTCCGTTTTAGATACCCTTTACTTTCTTATGTTTTCCCAGTGCTTCCCTTGTCCTCAGTTTTGCTTCGCAGCTCTTCACTTGATTCAAAATTGAAGAGATGCTGAGGAATCTTCTCACTTCAAAATACCCCTAGACATTACTATAATTTTTTTATATTTAAAATTATTGTCATTTAGTAGTTCACATATTCCAGAGGCTATGAAAGGACTCTGTATAGTTGATTGACATCCGCCTAGAAATTAAAACAATCATTTCCTCACTGCCTACATAGGTTAGCATTACTTTGAATGTCTTTATATATTGATTTTTGTTGGTGGTAGTATTCCAAGGACTATTTTGTTGGTCCACAGTAGAATTATAGAAGACAGATGGGAACCCCTGGCCCAACTCCTGGAGTTCTCACCATGCAAATTTGATCCTGATGGTCCTTTTCAAAGGCATGCGAGTCACTTAGGCTGTTTAATACGCTAGCGTCCTTTAACACTGTGAGAAGGATTTATATCTTGACTACTCATAAAGATGAAAATAGGGCAGAAGCCCACTGATTTATGTGAGCACTTCACATGAAAAGACCTGGAGGCTTTAGTTAACTACAAGATTTATATAAGCTGAAAGTGTTAAGTGGCTTTGAAAAGACAAATATAGACATTGAATGAATTACCAGAAGTGGAACATTCCAAACACAGGCAACACCAGCAAGGCAGCATTCCCACTACAGACAAAAAGCATGCTTAGCTCTGAGTACCATGAAGCAACCAGAGACCTCTGAGCTCCATGAACCACACGTGGACACACAGTGGAAGAAATCTCAACCTCATGCATAGTCTCATTACTCTGAAGTGCCTCGTGCCTCTCACTTAACATTTGGGGCGGGGGAGGGGATATGTTCTCCTAGCATGTTTGCCAAAAAAAAGAGTAAAAAAGTAATAGGCACAAAATGACCAAAGAAACAGAGGAGTCTGCTCAGGATAGGTGGTAAGAGAAGGTGTTAGACTCTGCTGTGGGAAATGCTGTCAGGATTCAGAGGAGTCTATCCACTCTGTGTACTCCAGAAACACTACTGGTCACAGCAGAGAAGGGAACTGCAGAAGGGGAGGGGTGTTCTGAAATTCATTTGATGCCCCTGGGAGCCATTTCCCTCATTGTTCTTGCAGCTCATCGCCATCCTGACCCTTCTGATGGACAGTGGGGATTTCCTCCTAAATTATGTCATTATCCTCAAAAGAGACGAGAGAACTACTGTTTCCAGGATGCCTCCTAAAGTTAGAATGGCCTAACATTTACTCTTGTACGAGTAAACGTATATTGCTGTGTATTGCTTCATTTGATATATATACATATATATATATATATACATATCTATCTATCTATCTATCTATCTATCTATCTATCTATCTCTCTCTCTATATATATATAGTTTTTTTTTGAGATCTCTTTGGGTGTTTCAAGCTGGCCTTGAATTTGGTATGTAGCTGCGGATGACCTTGAGCTTCTGAGCCTCTGGTTTCATCTCTGGAGTGCTGGGATTATAGGCATGGCCCAAGCATACTGGGTTGAACATGGTGCTGCGGATGGAATCCCTAGCTTTGTGCATGCTAAGCAAGCCCTCTACCAACATAAGCCAGATCCCTAGCACTAATATTTCATTTCTAGTCTCATCTCTGGTGATATCGTCAATGATAAGATGGCAGAAGGCCTCATCATAGACCCTGTTTTTCTTCCTCTCCGTATAGTGTGCACTTCAAAGCACGTTCCTCTTACAGTGCCCAAGACTAGGAAACTGTCCTTGCCTTCAGTAGCTATTGATTTTTTTTTTTTTTAATTCCTCACTCCTTCCCAGGGTGGCTCAGCAAGGTCACTCCGCACTGTCAGAGCACTCTGCATTGGGTTATAGCTCTACCTGGACTTTACACTCCTTAAATCAACAGCTTTGTCATTTTTCTCATCTGGTTTTGTTTTGGAGACACTGTCCTCCATCCCAGCACAGGCAAACTATTACAAACTGTGCTAGCAATTTGACTACCAATTACAGGGAAGTGTGAACAGGAAATGTACAGTCTATGCGTTTCCTTGACTCTCTGGTTTGGCCCAGCAGTAGCTTAGCTTATGAGCAATGCTTTAAGGTAGACTCAATGAGCAAGAAGGCATTTGGTGCCAGCAGTGAAAACTTGAAAGCTTTGGCTTCCAAAGATTATTTTTTTCCTCTTCCCTGCTTTTGAGGTCTACAAATCATACTGTCTAATTACAGAATCTTAGGGAAACATGGAGTCAACTTCCTTGGCCAATTCTCTAGTTTACCTTCAGCAATGCCTTTAATCTCAAGTTAGCTTCGCTGTTCACTGTTCACTGCTTGAGTAAAATTGCTCAGCAGTCAAGACCAGTGACTGTTGTTCCAGAGAATCTGATTTTGATTCCCAGTACCTACATGCTGGTTTACAACTGTCTGGGACTCCAATTCTAAAGGATCTGGCACTCTCTTCTAGCCTCTAAGGAGAGCAGATATATATATGGTACACAGACAAACATGCAGGCAAAAGACCTACATACATAAAATAAAAATTTCAATTGTGCTTGCTGGGACAAAACAAACAAGATACTTTCAAAATAGAAAACTTTTGAGATTTTTTTTTTGTCTGTGTCATGTTGTCTGTATATCCACTCTTTAATCCCAATAGTCCAAAGGTGGATGTAACCCTGAGTGGGCCCTTGAATAACAAACCCAAAAGGTGGTTGGCTTACTTTTTTTTTAAATGATAGATTTCTGATATATTAAGAAACAGACCATTAATGTTTAGATATGTGAGAGGACTTGTTAGACTCTATGTCTAAGCATGACAAATATTCACTTCCTCCTCTGAAACAATGAAGAATCCAGGGAGTGATCCTAGCCTGTCTGAGCTTTAGATGTGCCCAGAGGTCTGGGAGGCAGCAGGATCTGGAAACATGGATGTGTGTTTTGTACTCCCATTAGATGTCTAGTTTAGATATTAACAGGCTTGAAAGACATGGAGGATAGACCCCTTTCCCGTTAACCAGCAGCTTTTAAAATCAGGAACTGGAAGTACTGGACTGTGACCACTGGTCAAAGGAATGGGATCTGAGTTGCGTCTCTGGCCCTGGGTGGAGACTTGACATTCTGAACTGCCTGGAAGATCATGAGATTAGCTGTCTATCTGAAGGCTATCTGGTAAGGAACAGAGGAGTACTCTTGTCCACTCCCATAAGAGTGAATCCAAATGGTCTGTCAATTACCTGGACAGGAAGCTGCCTCCCAGGGAAAGCTCTGTTCTAGAGACTCAATGGTCTAGAGCATCCCTAAAACTATAGCTCAGCACAATGGTCTTTTTGGCCATTGGTCACTCTCACCCTGAGTATGCATGCTTTCCTCTCTTCAATAAACTCTATCTTGGGTATTATTCTGAGTGTCACTTTCAACAGAGACTGTGACTGACCCAGGAGCAGAACTGAGGCCAGCTTGAGATACAAGTGACACCCTCAGTGCCACGTGTTGACTTTCTTGTCTGCGCAGTTGACTGTGAAGGAGCGTGGACTGAGAATAGGCTGTAAGACTGTCCTTTAGGACCTTTAACTTAGGTTGTGCACCAAGGAGAGAGAGCCTATTCTGGGGAATTCCAGGTTCAGCAACCAAGGTTCTACAGAAGCGACATTTGTGTTGTGGGGATTTTAAGTTTTTCCTGTTGTCCTGCTCATTCTGTGGTGTCATTTATGGGTCCGAATGGGAGTGAGGAGGCATGCAAGTGCTGTTCCTGGTGTGGCTTCCCCCACCCATAACTGGTGGATCCTGGGAGGGGGATCAAAGCAGGAATGGCTAGGGGTGTGGAATGTGGGGGTGTAGGGGTGAGGGAATGTGGATGTGTGTGGGGGGGTGTATGGGAGTGCGAAGACATCAGACGGCGGTGAGTGTGAGACAAACAGCCTTCTCAGGAGATAGCTTCAGTGAGACAGCTTGTTAAATTGGGGGTGGGGAGAGAGACTATTTAAACCTTCGGGGAGTGGGGTAGAGAGGCTTTTGGGATGAATGTGCATCACTGTTTGGATCCAAGGTTCTGGGAATGCCTTATTTGCATGAAGAGGAATTACAGGTACTTGCTGGACATGACCTTATAAGGAGAGAAGGAGTTTAACCTATGACCTGGTTGCAGGATGTGTTAACTACATCATGGGTGGCAGAGGTGGGGACCATAAGGCTACCTGTGCCTGGAAATGCACGCCTAGAACAGGGAGGTACCATCCCTACTCCTGTTGGTCTCAGAAGGAGATTTTTCAGGATTTGGATCCACCACTGTCTCACTCTTGTTCTAGACCATCTTCCCTGGTTGCTCCCCAGCTCCCCATACAAGAGTCACTAAAAAAAATTGAATTGCTCCTAAGAGGAGACAGAGAGGAGAAAGAAAAAGCAGAGGCTTGAGAGGGGGTGCTAGGAAAGAAAGCTGACCAGGCTGGCTATGCTTCTGTTGGTGCTAAACTGAAAGATTGCGTGGGGGCTTGCGAAAACAGCATGCATGGCCTAGAGATCACCTCAAGATTGCTTAAGATTGTAGAAAAACTCATCTTCATACTTGAAGTGGCTGTTTTACTCTGAGCCTTGACAGGCACAGAAGAAAACCTGATCCATATCTCTCTGAAGAAAGAATGCTCCCGGTCCTCTTTACAATCAGAAGGAGAGCGATTCCCTGGCAGCCACAGGCTTTCTGGAATTCCTTGACAAGCCTGCAGGGAAAGTGATTTTCTCTTTCATGAGCAGGAGTCTGAAACTCCTAGTCAGGAGCGAAAGAGAAACTCTGTTTCGGGGACCTTGAAACTGTTTTGTTGCATGCTTCCCAGTGCCTGGCTCTAACCATCTGTCCATGCTTCAGTTCAGATAATAGACTGAACTCAGAACCTTGAGGTACAAAGCCTGGGTAGCCACTTCCTCCCTATCCAAATGTCCCCTATGGAAGGAGAAGTGAAGGTACCGTACAAGATTCAGAAAGCTCAGAGAGTCCCAAGCCCATATACCATACAGGCAGCAACATTGCTGGGGGGAGAGGGGATTGTCCAGTGGGCTGAGCTGCCTGAAGTTTACAGGAAGTTGAAGAGATACAGCTTCAGTGATTCATCAGCTGAGCTGGGCTGGGCTTCCCAGCGATGCAGCTGCCTTTGAGTCCCCCACACCCTTGTAAGTAACCCCAACAAACCCACTGTTTTACCATGTGGTAGACTTGGATGCGATCGTTTCTTTGCTCCCTGTTGGTGCCCTATCTAGGGTGAACAGATGTTTGCTCACACCTCCTCAGGAAAAGAAACACAACAAGAAATTAACTGGAAGTGTTTTAGAAGTGAGAAGGAAGGAGGGAAGAGACTGGGCACGAGGAAAGAGGCAAAGGACAGACTTCATGAGTCATGCTCAAGAGGGGACCTTCTGAGAGAGTTCAGGGCCAAGGGCAAGGTGGTGGGCCAAGGGGCTGAACCTGAGGTGAAGTCCAAGTAAGAAGAAAATCCAGGGGGACTGTTTGGCTGGGCAGTGGATGGCTATGTCTAATCATATACAAACAAGCCTCGCTCTACTGGGTGTGTCCAGAGAGGAGGAAAGTAACACAGTGCTCCTGGTTAGTTTGTGTGTGTGCGTGAGGTGATAACACTCTGAGAAGAAGCTGTTGAAAAAGATTTCATATATATATATATATATATATGAAATACATATATTGATACATATATAGAAGAAATATATGTTTACATATAATAATTCTATATTTATATGAATATACAAACATTATATATAAATTCTAAAGCACAGAGAAACTATGAAATCCATGCTTATTAGCCATTTTAAGTACAAGCCATCTAAGCAAAGAGTGGCTTCTTCTGTCACACAAAGCTGGCTGCCAGAAGCTGGGGAGAGAGGGAGGACCAGGCTGTAAATGTGGAAAAGGCTGGTAACACAGAAGAGAGAGCCAGCAGGACTGAAAGCAACCCATCCTAAACCACAGACACAGAAAAAAAGTCAACATACCATTTGTCACTGGTTCACCGCTGGCTCCGCTAAATAGCATTCATTGAGTACATTGAACCCCCAGGTGGCAGCTGAAATCCTCAGCAAACACTGTATTTCATTGTGGTGGTGACCCGCCCTGCAGGGCAGCTGGAAGCAGTTTGTCAGTGAAAACTCCAAAAAGAATCCAACGTCTGCTCAGAGCTTATGTTAAACACAATTGCAAATGGAGCTACTTGGAAATTTTCATTTTATTTGCCTGAAGGGAGGGGGGTGGAAAAGAAATGGGGTGGTGGTGGTGGGGAAACCCATGGCTTTGGGAAGAAGCGAGTCATGGTTAACACTTAGAACAGTGTCCAGAGGGCTGATTTGGTTGCTCCCCTCAGGGTCTGGGTCAACTGCACTCCCTACAACAGATGGCTCAAGCCCATGAAGGGATGCGTACTGCAAATCTGCTCTGCACAGACGAAGGGTTTGACTCATGGGGTCCGCAAGCAACTGGTGGCCATGCAGACTTCTTCCTCCTGAGGGCCGGGATTACAGGTGTGTGTCATCACACCCCTTGGTAACACGGTTAAGTTACTAACCTTACACTTACTAAACACGTTTCCGGAACAAGACGCTCGTACATTAGGGCAATGGTTCTCAACTGTGGACTGCCATCCCTTTGGGAGGGGGGTAGAGAATGATCCTTTCACAGGGGTGGCCTATCAGGTACCCTGCAAATGAGTTATTTACAGCACGATTCCTAACGATAGCCCAATTACAGTTAGGAAGTTAGCGAAGAAAATCACTGTGATTGGAGGTCACCACAACGTGAAAAGCTGTATTAAAGGGTCACGGTGTTAGGAAGGTTGAGAGCCGCTGCTCTAGGGTAAGATACAATGATGGTGTTAGGAGATGGGATTTAGAGACTATTTAGTGTGGAGTAGTATTTGGAAATTATATTAATCCGGGTAATAGTCTCCGACATACTGTTATCTCCATTTTACAAGGAAAGAAATGGAATTCCAGAGCAACTTGGTAAAAAAAATCATGCTTAAGGAAAACACAGTCTTTTCCACGAGCTGGTGGCTGCTGCGATGGAGGACGCTTGTGGAGAGGCTCATCTTTAACAAGAGCTTTAGAGCAGCAGCTGGACAGAAACCCACAGATGTATCTACCAATGCCAGCTCCCCGTGCAGAAAGGACATGAGGTTGGGGCAGGAAAGGCCAGGAATGAGCACAGGACTCACCAAAGGCTCTACCATGCAAATACAGATGCAAACAGGATGACTCAACAATTTCCTACTTACATTTAATGAGGTGGATTGGATATGGTTTGTCTCTTACTAAACACATTGAAATTCATCGTTCCTGTGAGGTACCAAGAGGTGGGCCCTTTGAGAAGTGATTAGGGCTCTGCCCTTTTACTAATCAGCTTTTGGTTGCATTAACAAATACCCAAGGTATCGGAAGTAATCAGCACATGAAAAGGTTTCTTTTGACCCATGTCTTCAGTGATTTCAGGACCAACTGAAGTCTAGACCAGGAGGGGCAAAGTATCAAGCAGAAGTAATCCCATCAAGCCAGGATTCCCCCAACAGCCTGTACATAGAGCATGCATATAGTTGAAAGTCCTGACTAGTGACCAGAATGAGCCTCGTTCTGGCCACCTGTTGGAAACACACCATCAAGAAGAAGAGAACAGTGCTTCCCATGACCTACCCAGTCCAGAGCACACATTCAGCATTATTTGTAAATACACATCTTTGATTACCTGTGCTGTGGGATGCCGGCAGATGTGGAGCTTAAACCGGCTTCCGTCCCTCTGTCTTCAGGGAGAGGATTTGGCCAATAGGAGACATGAGTGTGCATCTGGGGTCTCCCGCCCTGTTGGCTTACTGTCTTCCCTAACGCTATTCATGCCTTTGTAAATAGCCCCTTTACGGAAATTTCCTACAGTTACTCAGTTTGACCAAGAGGGACTGTCTCCTTCCTGGATCATTACTGACTCCTGTTCAGCAGTCTGCTTTACATAGTGCATTCAATAAAGGCTCACGGAAGGCAGTCAAATGTGATGCTCTGCTGCCATGTTTCATTTGGATTGTGGAGGGGTGACCAATGGCCTCAATGCTGGTATGTGGGGTGGGTTCCTTAGGCTTTCTACTGCAACATAAACTCTCTTTTAAAAATTTCATTGGATTTTAGGACCATTATCTATGTTTAAAATAGATTTCTACATTTTCATTTAAGCCAAAGTCATCTTATTATGCAATAACACAATCTTCTGATCTATAATGAAATCTGTGTCGGAATGTCTTAAAGTGAATTGCTGAGAAGCGAACAGAACACATATTGTTGTGTTGTGCTCAGTCTGAGTCAGCTGCCTCTCCAGGGAAGTCACCAAGGAACACACACCGCAGCGAAATGAGATGGATAAATGCTTATTAGGTTTGGAATGGAGAGTGACAAGGGCTTCACCATGACAAACAGCTGCTGAAATATAGTTTCTGCTTTTTTTAAAAAAGCCACTTTTAGACATAGTTTCTTGTTTTCCCTGCCCTTCCTGCAGAGTATTATGCCAAGAATGGAAGAAGAGATCCTTACATGCGATGAAGAGCATACTATATTGTTTTATGTTGCTAACTCCATTTGTTGATATATTTTAATCCCTGGAGGCAGATCAATTAGAAAGAAAAGGGAAAACAGTCCTCAATAAAGCTAATATTTTGAGAAGCAGTCCTTATTTACACTGTGGTAACGGCTGGGAATAGAGCATATTTTCTTTTTATCATTATAAATATGTTTATTAAATGACAATATTAACACAATATTGTGTTAGTAAAATAGGCTGCCTGGGAGGAGAAACCAAATTAGGGTGCAAATTTACCATGATCTCCAATTCAGTGCAGTGTTTTCCAGTAGCAGAGATTTTGAGTATGTACTCCAGGAAGGCAGGATTTAAAATGTCTCCCTTTCCTCTGCCATTTAATATCAGTTTTCCTGATCAGTTTATGATCTTCAAATTCATTCAACCTCCGAAAATTTGGACAAATTATTGAAAATAAATCAGCAGTATTTACTGTGGTTAAAGACAATGTAGTCCTAGCTGGCCTGGGACTCACAGGCATGCTGAGATCAATGTTTACCACCATACACCAGCCCCCCCCCCTTTTTTTTTAATTGAGGATTTGATAACTTCAAGCTTCTCAGGTAAGTTCTTGGCATTATGTTTCCATTCTTTAGGCAATAAAAATAATAAAATGTTATTTATAAAAATGGCTATTTCTAGTATTATTTTCCTGTTATAAAATACTATAAAGACATATGATTTAGACACAGTGCCAAATGCCTGTGATCTAGCATCCTGGCAGGTAGAGCTAGGGGACCAGAAATTCCAGGTCAACTTTGGTGTGATGGTTACAATGACCTAGCCTCTGGTTAATACTTCTGGGAGGTTATCTAGATTACATTGATTGAGATGGGAAAAGCCACCCACTCTAGGCAGTACCATTTCCTGGCTGAGATCCTGGACTCTACAAATGGAGAGAGAGAAGCAGCATGCATTCATCACTGCCTTTTGACTGTAAACTTGATGCGTGTGGCTACTTCAAGCTCTTGCTGCCTTGCTTTCCCACCAGGATAGATGTACCTCGAAGGAGCTAAAACAAGCCCTTTCCCCAGTAAGTTGTTCATTCTGAGTATTTTATAGCAGCAACAGGAAAGGAGACTAGATGGCAGGCTGCATCAGATCTTGTATCTAAAAGCTTACAAGCCAATGAAGGGCATGGTGGACAGACTGACTGAGTTCATTTTAACAAGCATCCATTGAAAGTCTACTATGTATAACTGAGAAGTCACAGTGTGAAGGCATTTATTTGTACAGCTGTTGGAGAGAAAAAAAAGGAACAGTATGCACTGAGATAGAAGGATTGCTATCAATTTGAGATCAGTCTGGGCTATGTAGTAAGTACCACATCAGCTTAGTCTATGTAGCAAGGCCCCATTTTAAAACATGGCCTGCTGGGCTGTGGTGGTGTATACCTTTACCAGGATAGACAGGGCCACACAGAGAAATTCTGTCTCAATACCCACCCCCTTTCCCTGCCACCACCCTCAAAAGCAGCCTATACTATATAGGAAGATCCTTTCTCAACAACCAAGCAAGAAAGCTCAGAAAGCAAATATTAATCAAAAGCCTAGCTAGTGACACAGGCCTGTAATGTTACTCATGAGCTAAGACAGGGGATTGAAATTTCCATTCTTGCGTGGATTAAACAGTGAATGCAAGGCCACTCTGAGCAACCTAGTGTGACTCTGTGTCAGCACAAAAGTAAATCGGTGCTGGGGATAGAGTTCAGTGATGGAGCCCTCGCCTAACAAGCAGAGGGACCTGCATTCAATCTCCAGAACCATAAAACGTTAGCACACCATCATCCTGGTTCTGTTTTAAGATTTGAAGTAGAGAGGCTAGAGAGATGAAGGCTCAAAGGCTAGAGCGCTTTCTTGCTGGCACAGTCGTGAAGGCGGAAGTTGCTCCCAATGTCCAGGCAACAAGTCCTGTGTCCTGTGTGTATCTGTAACCCCAGCGCTGGGAGAGACAGAGACAAGAATATTACTGGCTTCCATCCTACCTGAGAAAACAGGCTCCAAGTTCAGGGAGAGAGGAAGGCACTCAACACCATCTTCTGGCCTCTGCAGTCACTCAGGCATGCACACCTACCCACTTGTGTACATGAACACACACAATCCTCCCACCCCCACAAGGCACACATACCTACCTACCCACCCCCACCAAACGAACACATAGATCTTTAAAAATTGTATTACATATACTCTCAGATATTTTGAGACCAAAACTGAGGCCATGTTTTCTTTAAGTTTGAATGTCATAATGTTTTTCTTCAGCGTCCTAGTTAGCTTTCGCCGTCAACTTGACACAGCCTAGGAAAGGTGTCTCAACTGAGGGACTATCCAGATCAGATTGGCCTGTTGGAGGTTAACCTGACTGACAACTGAGGTAGGCAGCACCACTCCCTGGACAGATGGCGTTGGGCTGTGTAAGACAGCTGCCTAAGTTGGAATCTGTATGTGAGCCAAAAAGCACCATTCCTCCATGGCTTTTGCTTCCAGCCCCAGCTCGACTTCCTACTTCCCTCAACGGTAGACTGTGACTTGGACATGTAAGCCAAATAAATTCTTTCCTCCCCTAAATTGCTCTTGGTCATATTTTAGAATCACAGCAACATAGACAAAACTAGATCATTCAGAGGTGTGAGGACACAGAATATGATGCTAGGGTCCTCAGGAAGTTCTCTGGCTTCTGTGACCTGCCCTCCTGAGTGTACTGACAGCTTAGTTTGTGACGACAGTGATGAGGACGACAGTGCAAAGGGGTCTGACGTGAAGGGACTAAGGTGATCATGTGGACATAATCTTCAGTGTCCTTGACCATGAAAATGGACCACAGAAAGGAATGTCAGGCACCATGAGGGAGAATTTGGTCCAAATGTGAGCTTGCTTTGGCAGCACAGGCAATTTTCTTTCTCCAAAATGCTGTCAAAGTTATCCTGAGCAAATGGCAAAGGTGTTGGAAATAAAACATGACCATTTGAATAAAAGATGGCTTCTGAATGACCCACATCTTCCACGCAGATGGACAGATCTTAACTCATCATGCTTCTTCATGGGCAACACTGGTCTGATATGTAGTACGTTAGTTAAAGACCACTCCCGTGTTCTATCTCGCCGCCTTCATCGTGCCATTATTCCTGTGGCTCTGTTTTGTCTTCATAACGGATCAGGACTTTCAAATCTATAAAGGTGAGTATCCTGATGACTAAAAAGTGATCAGGTGATGGTTACTGCAGGCATTTGTGTGTGTGTGTGTGTGTGTGTGAGAGAGAGAGAGAGAGACAGACAGACAGACAGACAGACAGACAGACAGACAGAGGGGACAGAGAGATGAGTGAAAAGTACTCAATTGGAGGTAAGATGTAGTCAAACTTTAAACCATTTGACTTTTATCTAAGGAAAATATATTGTTAATTCAGCTAAAGAACCACTGGAGTGGGATTGGGAGACCTGCAGGTATCCAAAGTGATGGCACAAATGCCAGGATGACTATGAGCCATTATTTAGTAATAAAAGTAATACCAAAGTCACATATACTGTGATCTGTATTTGTTTTAAAAACATATTAGTGAAAACAGAATCATTGTGCAGCTATTAATGTACATTGATTGCACAGAAAAGTTAGGTACTATTATCTTTATTATAATTTGGGTGGTAGAAATATGGATTACTTTTATTCATTTTTTTTTGTGGGGATATAGACTCTCAAAAATTGTTAAGTGAGCTGGAAGTAGAAGGACCAGGTCTTCAAAGTCATCCTTGGCCAAATCCTTGGACTACATAAGATGCTGTCTCAAAACAAACAAATATGAACAAACAACCATTGCCACCAAAAATCAGGAACAACAAAGAAACCCCAACAAAGCTGGGTATGGGAGCACTTTAGCCTTTAGTATCAGCACTAGGGAGGCAGAGGTAGGTGGATCTCAGGCTAGCCTAGTTTATATAGAGTTTCAGGCCAGCCAGTCTCAACAAACAAAAATGTGAACAAAACCAATAAACTCCTCAAATACCAACAGAGGGCTTAATGATATTAAGATAAAAGAAACTCAAATATTGTCTTTAAAGATGAGAAAACCGTGACAACATTAAAAGCTATTTCATTTAAAACCCTAAAATGCAACTTTGCGTAAGCAGAAATTCCTGCTTTAATGCATCTGGAGTGGGTAGACTGTAGCAAGTGTCTTTGCTGAGGAATGAAAAGTCCCACTTCCCTAGGCTCTGGAAGCTCCAGCAACTGAAATGAGTGAGGAGTGAGGGAAGTGAGCATAGCTCCTCTCAATCATGGAATCAGCTTCTCCTTCTCTTTTATGTCTGGTTTCTGGCTAAGGCTCCCCATGCCCGCTTTTGCCTGCACTTGAGAACAAGCTTGACTTTTACATTCATTATGCTCATCTTTGGCCTGATGTACTCTAATCTCCCCCTCACTAGCTCTTAGCAAGTTTTGTCCCCCTCAAGGAGTAGCTCTTTTGTGTCGTTCCTATAGCATTGTTTGGATTATATTATTCTGTCTGCAGAGGTAAAACTCAACCTGGAGTCTGTGTCTTTGTCTTCCTCATTGTCTACTCACTTGAACCCCAAGTTCCAAGTTTCTGGTATACAACAAGTGCAAAAGAACTGAGAAGCATCTCTGGGCTGCTGGCTCCTGTACCATCCTGACTTGTTAGGTACTCCTCAGCAATGAAGAAAACCCCTCATTCCCATTTTATCTTGCTCTGTCAGGTTTCCCCATGCCCCCCCCCCCCCCAGTGAAGCTTAGCTAAAAGAATTAGTGTAGCCTTTTCTGGCTCTTAACATAGGGCGTGGGATGTGCTACCTTTCACCTGGAGGAAGTGGAAAATGGAACCCAGCCAAGTAGTTCTCAGGCCATCAAAAGCTATTAAAGAAAGCAATAGAAGAGATTAACGCAACCACTGTGCTCAAATGGAAGTTCTGGTTTAAAAAATTAGAGAAGCCATGTGGGAAGAGTCAGAGAAGGAGAGACACACTTTCAGGATAGGCACCATGAATAAAGCACATTGCTGTGGAGACCCTGTGTAGTGCCCCTGTGCTTGTATTATACAGGGTCTGAATATGCACCGATAGAATCTTTATATGGGGGAGATCTGATAATTCTGCCCTACACTCCAAGAACCAGTTTGGCTTCTGGTTGGTCTTACCATTGTTTCTCTTCAGGGATAAATTTCATGCAGGGCAATGTATTTCCAGGCTGTATTCTCGCTTTCCCTTCCGGCTGGCTGTTGCTCTGGCTGGAATGCCATAAAATCCTTTCGGGGTCTTTGCTCTCTGATACCACCTGCAATGACAATCCCAACAGGAGGAATTTATTACAGTAGATGGGAAACCAAGGCTCACAGCCTTTGGGTACTTTCCTAGGTCTTTACGGAATCTGAGAGCCAGCCAGCATTCTGTGCTTTGCCGAGGAAGTAGTAAATATCATTTAGCACCAAGTCAAAGCAACAGCACATTAAAAATGATAGAGTAAAAAACAATGGTTAAAGTTGTCAAACTTGCTCTTTTTCAGTACAGTAGAAACCGATTTCTTAGTTCCTTGTAGTTTATCAACATTTATTACAATATATGAAAGAGTGAGTCATGATGGTTAGAAGGCTATCACTCATAGCCATTTGTGTCACACAAACGGAAGCATACCAGTTCTTCCTGCCCCCTCCCAGAAAGCACTCTACTGTTTAACTACCCTTGGTCCTCCGTTCCTCTCTTTACCTTCTGTGAGAGACTGGAGGATGCTGATGGACAAGGAGCTGTTCCTATCCTCAAGTGGTGTATTGCTTAGCAGGAAAACAGACACACAGTGAACATCTAATTCAAAGGATAGGGAGTACAGAAGGAACAAGATGCTCAGACACAGACAGGAAGTGCTGCTTTGCTAGGGAGCCATGTTTAACTCTAAATCCTTTGGCTGTAGCCCTAACACTTGTTCTTTTGGGGACATGAAGAGTGAGTGGTTCCAGGTGGCAGGATGTGTTAATTAAGGAGGATCCCAGTGTGTCAGGATGGAGGGCTGTTTGCAGAGTGGCGGGTGGTTTGACATCAGAGATGGTGTTGCAGTCTATGTCCTTTGGCATTTATTTTGGAAAAATGAAACGGAGGCCATCTCCCTCGATTTTTATGATACAGAAGTGAAAAGTGAGGCCATAGCGGGCTCTACAAGAATGGTCTTCTACATCAGTTTGTTGTATTGATGCCTGGCTTAAATATTCTGATGCAGGTATATGGTGTCAAGGAGGTAGACCCTGAAGTTACTCCAACATGGGCCTGAGTACTGGCTTCACACCTCCTGTGCGCCCAGATAACTGACTCACTCTCTAACCTGAGACAGTACATCAAGATTGTCGTGGTCAACGCAAGCCACTGGGGAAACAGAGGTCTTTCTAAACCAGATTGTGTGTGGAGTTCTCTTGCAGGCCTCGCCAGAGGTTTGCTGGTGAGTGTAGTTTGACCCTGAACACATAACATCACCCATCACTCGTGGACACCTGTTTGTCTATGAGCCCACAGTGAGCTCCACGTGAATGGCAGCTGGTCCTCGACATCAGTTTGATTTATCATCAGAATCTGCGTCTGTAATGTGCTAGTCATACCACACACTTCACAAGCAAGCATGAAAGGACACAGGCCCCTGACACACGATGACATATTTACAGCTAGCAGATGCAAGCCTCCATTATCACCCACACAGAGTTACATGGGAGTGTTTCCTTGGTGGGATATGTGTATTTCTCAAAGCATAATTTAAGCAAAAAAAAACAAAAAAAAAACAAACAAAAAAAACCCAAAACAAAAACAACAAACAAAAACAACAAAACAAAACAAAAAAACATTCTCTGCACTCACTTTTTTCCCCACTTACTTTTTAGTTAAGTAGTAGTGGCATGCCTACCCAGTTGCTTGAAGTTCAAATGACACATTGAAAGCCAGGTGGCCTTTAAACACTCCATGGGAGAAGCTGACTCACTGTCAGATGCTGGGTAAAGTTGATAAAGGGACAGAGAGATCGCTCCTTGGTGCTTGGAAATCACCGAAGCAGCAATTTGTCTTGGGTGGCAATCTTTCCTCTGGCCTTGACGGTCAAGAACTCTCCTCTGGGTGCTCCCAGTAAAAGCATGGCTGGGAATCATGGGTGCAAGGACTTAGGTGCTTGCAGAGAGAAACACCAGATTTCTGGAGGGAGTTCCTAGTCCTCATCTCCCTGCAGTGACCTTATTCCTACTTATTCTACTTCCTGATTATAAATGAGACTTGCCATGTTGAAGAAGACATTTTGCTTGGACCTCCCCCAACCTCATATGATAGATATGGAATGAATAATAGTCATAGAGCCCAGGGTCACACACTCAGTGCGTGGCAGAACCAGGAAGAAATATACCCTCACCACCCAGTTCTCACAGCTTGGTTTGCTGTAGCCACGGGGCTGCAATTATTTTTCTTCCCATCTTATTTCTTACGAACTGGAACCATGTTTAACTCTAAACCCTTTGTCTCTAACTCTGACACTTGTTCTTTTTTGGGACATGAAGAGTGAGTGGTTCCAGGTGGCAGGGTGTGTAATTAAGGAGGATCCCAGTGTGTCAGGATGGAGAATCCTCAGACTGCAACTGTCCTTGTCACAAGTGTCCTCCGCCTACACGTGGAGAGAAGATTGGATCTCTTGCATATGGCTGCCCTGGGCTAGCACCTGCCTCAGCTAGGGACAGCAGTCACCTGTGTGACTCATCTCCTTCTGTCTTCTTCACTTCCCGTATGTTCTCTGGGGACTCTGCAAGCCGTGCACCTCTGCATTATTAGAGAGCGCTCTAATGCCACCAAAGGAAATGAGACATCCGAGCCATTAATGCAGGAGTTTAGGATTCTAATCTTTACATTTCATGCTAAGATTCTCAGGGCCATTGGACGGAGCTGCTCCACCATGAGAGTAGACAAGCCCTCCAGGAGTGTCTTCTTGCCTTCAGGCTGCACAGTTTGGTGGCCCCAGGGTCTGCTTCTACTGATCTGCTGTTTTTGGTTTTCCTTTCCACTCTTCTGCCTTCCTGGGCCTCCACTGCCCTCCCTGGGCAGTTTAAGATAGGTTTGTCCTCTATCCAAACTATAGGCAAGCTCAGTCTTAGACGTATAAGTTATTTTCAAGTCCAAAAATGTTACACACACACACACACAGACACACACACACACACACACACACACACACACACACACACACATGAAGGAGGATGATCTCTGTGGAAAGATTTTCAGAAAACAACCTTTGCATCTGAGTTTTCTTGTAAGCTGTGGTTCTACTCCATTCATCAGGCTCCCACACCTCACACTTGAGGTGAGTGATCCATTACCAGGGAGGACATAGTTTATAGAGCACAAAGCAAGATCTTATGTTTCCCTTGAAGGAGAGTCTGAGGAGAGAACTGGGGAGACAGCTGGTCGTAGCTGAATCTTTCGGGAGTCTGTTCTCCCTTTCCACCAGAAGGGATCAAATTTAGGTCAGCAGGCTTGGTGGCAAGTAACTTCATCCTCTGAGCCTTCTTGCTGGCCCTGGGAGCTGAGTCTCTTCTTCCTTTTTTTCTGATCGTCACTAGGTGTGTGACCTCTAGTAAATTTACATGCTGCCTCTTTATGTCATTTCCTCATCTGCCTCAGGAGAGGATGGGGTCAAAGGGCCTCTTCTAGGGATCTGTTCAGTTAACACCCACTTCCTTCACAAAGGGGCTAAGGGATCAGTTGGGAAAGAAGAGAACCTTCAGTCTGTAAGGATTCTATGATCTTGGGGAGAGAAGCACATGGACCAACTTTGATCAAGATCATTGGGGTTCTTGTGTCAATGAAAATGGCTGTTTTTCTCATCTTATAATTATTAGTTACCTCCCTTTTCTTTTGTAGTATGTACTTAAGTTGTATGACTGAAAGCTTTAAAACATATTTTTATTTGTATGTGGTGTGTGTGTGCATGGGTGTGCGTATGTGCGTGTGTATCTGTGTGTATGAGTGGGTGCATGCTGGTGCCAGAGGAAGCAAGAAGAGGACATCATATCCTCCTGAGCTGTTTGTGAGCAAGTCAACACACTTGCTGGGAGCACAATTCAGTTCCTCTAGAAGAGCAACATTTTTTTAATTCTTTATTAATTACACTTTATTCACTTTATATTCCTCCCTGTGGTTCCCTCCCTCCTCCCATCCCAATCCCTCCCTTCCTCCACCCTCTGCATGCATGCCTCTCCTAAAGTCCACTGGTAGGGGAGGACTTCTTTTCCTTCCTTCTGATCCTAGTCAATTAGGTCTCATCAGGAGTGGCTGCGCTGTCTTCTTCTGTGGCCTCGTAATGCTGCTTCCTCCTCAGGGGGAGGTAATTAAAGAGTTCATGTCAGAGACAGTCCCTGTTCCTATTACTATGGAACCCACTTGGATACTGAACTGCCATGGGCTACCTCTGTGCAGGGGTCTTAGGTTATCTCCATGCATAGTTCTTGGTTGGAGTATCAGTCTCAGGAAAGACCCCTCTGCAACAAATATTTTTTAACTGCTGAGCCATGGCTCCAGCCCCTGGTAACTTCTATTTTTAAGACATAGTCTCATGTGTTCCATGCTAGCCTCCAAATTATTGTATATCCCAGGCTGACTTTGAACTTCTGATCCTCTAGCTTCCACCATCCAAGTGCTGAGATTACAGGGATGCATCAGCATGCCGGGTTTACATGGTGCTGGTGGTTGAAGTGAGGGATCTGTGCATGCCAGGCCAGCAGTCTACCCTCGAAAGTTATACCCTCAGCCATAGCTCGAAGTTTTGATGTGTAGGTTGTAATGGTTAATTTTGGAAGTCAATTTGACCTGGTTGAGAGATGTTGAGGAGATTAACAAAGCACACGTGTTTCAAGAGGTGCTTAGATCATGAAGACCCCGGCATGCTCACTCCACAGATGGACTAAAAGCTTGAATGTACTGTTAGGAAGTAGTGGAAGGAGGGTTGTATTTGGAGAAAGTAAATCCTGTGGTTTGGTTTTGGGGAAAGGTCTAAATATAATTCCTACTACTTCCCCTCTAAATTCCTTTCTTGTTTTTACCCCCCCCCGTCTCCTCTGTGGCTATTTGCGTATGATGAAGGCATGAAATAAAATAGTGCATTTCATAGCTTAAAATGTCTAATGGCCAGTGAGCCTCCTGCCTTCATACCAGCTCTCTGGAGGCTGACGCAGGCAGAGCTCTGTGAGTTCAAGAATAAGTGGTTCCCAGAAGAGAGACTTTATCTCAAAACAAAATAAAAACAAGAAACATGTAAAGAACAATAGAAAACTAAGTGCATATACATGAACCAAACAATACAGTCTTGGATTATGTAAAATAAATAAGAAACTATATAAATTAACTATTATAGTTGAAAGTAGCTTAATAAACATCTCTAAGAATTACAGATCAACTAGAAAAATAACATGGATATTAGCTGAACATACAACAATGCATATGTACATCCAAAATAAACACAAGATGGAATTCTTGCTCAACATTTACAATAGAATATGTGCTAGGCCGAAAAGGAAATTTCAATAGAGTTCAAAGATGCAATCCCATTTGACAGTGTTTTTCAATAATGTTATGGAATTAATGCCTTTGAAAAGATGCCCAAAAGAAAATCTTATTTATTTAGAAGCTGGATAGAATATTATTAGATAACATCCAATCTAAAAGATACTCAGAACCAAAAATACCACATATTAGAATTTGTGTAACACACCCAAAGCAGTATTTAAAGGCAAACCATAACTTTAATTCACTAATGGATTAAGAAAAGCTGAGAACTGGAGCTGAAGAGATGGTTCAGTGGTTAAGAGCACAGCTACACTTGTAGAGGACTCAGTTTGGGTTCCCAGCATCCACATGTTGGCTTGCAACCATTTGTAGCTCCAGTTCCCCAAACCACTTGGCATCTTTTTGGGTCTCTGGGGGTACTGTACGCACATGATACACATACGTATGTGCAGGCAAGAACACCCATACACGTAAAATAAAAATAGTCTTCATGAAAGAAAAGTTAAAAACAAGTGAGCTTCCATAATCAGATTCTTCCTCATACCCATCAGGGTCACTATAGCTGTAAAACCTAAATATAAGCATTTCAAGGCTTAGTTTAGCTTTTTAACTCAGGCATTATTTTTATGTAATAAAATGTACCCATTTAAAAGTATAATTTAATATGAAATAGATACATTAAAGAAATACTTTAATATGTATTATATAGATATATGTAGGTAAGTAAGTATATATATAAGTAAATAAGATGTTTAGTCTTTTGGGTACATAAGAAGGCATGGTATAGATGGTTCACATGGTAGATTCATTTTTATCTCTCTTTCAAAAATGAAAAAAAAACCCTAATTTTATTTTCTTTTATTGAAAATAGATTTTCTTTATACTATATATTCTGATTCTAGTTTACCCTCTCACAACTCCTCTGAGTTTCTCTACCTCCTCTCCCATCTGATCCAGAAACCAAACAGGCACCTAAAGAATATTAACACATTGTCTATCTATTTATCTATCTATCTATCTATCTATCTATCTATCTATCTATCTATCTATCTATCTATCTATCTATCCATCTGTCTATCTATCTATCTATCTATCTATCTATCTATCTATCTATCTGTCTGTCTGTCTGTCTGTCTGTCTGTCTGTCTGTCTGTCTGTCTGTCTATCTATCTATCTATCTATCTGTCTACCTACCTATCTGCTATCCTCGCTGACATGGAATTTGCTGTGTAGATCAGACTGGCCTCCAACTCACAGAGATCCACCTATTTCAGCCTCCTTATGCTCTGCAATTAAGGTGTGTGTTTATGTCTCCTGTCTTTTCTTTTTACTCCTTTTTCTGTCTCTCTCTCTCTCTCACTGTGTGGTGTGTGTGTGTGTGTGTGTGTGTGTGTGTGTGTGTGTGTTTGGGTACAAAGTATATGCGTTCACGAGTATGTGTTCCCATGGCTGAGTTTAGGTGCCATGAGGCCAGAGAACAATCTTGGGTGTCAACCCTCTGCATCTGAGGACCTTGTCTGAAACAGTCCCTTGTTTTGCTGCTGTGTATGTCAGGCCAGCTGCCCCACAGGCTTCTGGGAATTCTCTAGCTCTATCACACATCCGGCCAATATGAGCAATAACAGATATTACTGTGCCTGGCTTTACAGAGGATCTGAGGACCTAAACTTAGGTGCTTACACTTGTGTGGCAAACTCTTTACTCTCTGAGCCATCTCCTAAGCACAGGTTTGATTTAAAAATCTTAATTTTTTTTTTTTTTTTTTTTTTTTTTTTAGTATCTGCGTGTTTATACCATGGTGTGAGTGTGGCGGTCAGGACAACTTGCAGAACTCAGTTCTCTTCTTCCACCACATGAGTCCCAGGATCAACCTTGGGTCATCATGCTTGGTGGCAAGCATGCTTACCTGCTGAGCCATGTGGCTTGCCTGAATCCCTTTTGTTGAGGGTCTTCAATGCCCAGGTAATGGATTTGGATGGTCAGAGGTTATATGATACAATAAAACATTTAACAACCTTGACACCGAATTAATGGCTTTATCAGCTCCTTACTATACCATCTTAAGTAAATTATTTGAGTCTCAGAGTCTCATTTCCTCATCTCTAATGGAGATGGGAGAATATGGAAAGGATCAAATAAAGCATTGTATAAAAAATAGATGTGATCCGTGACAACCGTGTTGAAGAGACTTAAGCTCGGGAGGAAGTGAGAGAGACCTAATTGTTTTTAAACCTTTTTATATCAGGGAAGTAGATAAGGTTTTCCTTGTGAGAAGATCATTCTTCTGCTTTGTAAGAACAAGATCTGAGAGTCATCAGAACAGTTTGGGGACAGTTCAGATGACATGATGTTAGCGTGGTGATTGTGATGGACCAAAGTTGGAAATGAACCAATCATGACTGCTGAGAGAGGGAGAATCAGTCTTCCCCAAGGATGAGCCCCCTAATTGGTTATCCTGTGCCAAATGGTTAGCCTAAAAGATTTGCATACCAGCAACACTAAATGGACTCAGCAGGTTGTATTTATATAAGTAATAAGAAAAAAAAAAAAGGAAAAAAAAAGAGGATGAGGGCATGCTAATAGATCTGAAAGGACTTGGGGAGAAATGAGGTAGGAAATGTATATGATCAAAATAGACTATGATATTCACAAAGAACTAATAAAGATGTTCCTTTAAGAAAAGAAATGACAGTGAGAATCAATGAACATTATTCAAGTTGGCTTGTTGGGTTTTAAATGAGGGTACCACCCTCATTCCCTGCCTTAGGGAAGTCCAAAGGGGACTGGCCTAGCAGGGAAGGTGATGAGCTAAATTTTGGATATCTGGCATTTGAGGTGCCTTTGAGATATCTTCCTGGCAACGCCAAGAAGTTGGTTGGATACATTTGCCAGCGATTGGATGATTAGTCAGTCTGTACATGTAGTTTCATGCCACCGTCTACCTATATGTGACATCTATCACGCCCTATTGCTACTTCAACTCATTGTCCCCAACTGGGATACTTCACCTTTCTTTCACACACTGTCTGGCTCATAATTTTTAATGGCACAGTCACTCTGCTTGTCATTCATTCTAAAATCTGGGCATCACGTTTGGGATTTTTCCTTTGTTTTGTCCTCCAAGTTTAATTAGTCACAAAATTCAGTTTTCTCCTTTGAAATATCTCTTGCATCTTTTAAAGATCTTTGTTTTTTTTTTTTTGTTTTTTGTTTTGCCTTCAAAATTTTGTGTATCAGTGTTTTGCCTGTTTTGCCTGCATGAATGTATACCCCATGTGTGTGGTACCCATGCAGGTCAAAAGAGGGTGTCAGATATCACGAACTGGAGTTACTGATGGTTGTGAATCACCATGTGGGTACTGAGAAACAAATTTGGGTCCTTTGTAAAGCAACACGTGCTCTTAACTGCTGAACCATCTCTCTCTCCAGTGTCCCTCCCACCCCTCAGCCTCGAGCATCCCCTCCTTGCCGCCTCCTGCTTTTTGAGACAGGATCTCACTATGTGTCCTTGGCGCAACTGAAACTCACTATAGAGATCAGGCTGGACTTGAACTCACAGAGATCTGTCTGCCTTTGCCTCTCAATCCCTGGAACTAAAGGCATGTGCCAGCATTCCTGGCTTTTTCTGTGATTATTAAAAAAATAATGTTTAAATTAGCATGCAAAACGATAGGTTTTATTACAGTGTTTTCATCTTTTTTGTCATTATGCTTTGTTCTTTGTCCCACTCCTCCTTCACCACCCTTCCCCATTCCAAGAATCTACCTCCCTGTTTTTAAAAATCTAGTTCAGTTCTTTATTATATAAAATACCTGGCTACTGGTGTCAAAGTTTTGTTTCCTAATTCTGGTCTCCAGCCAGAACATAATGATCAAAATCAGTCTCTTAAAGATTGTTTTCACTGGTCTATTCCTTCCATAAACCTTTTGGTGGCTCCCAGGGGCTGAGGTGAAAACCTGCTGGCTTTGGTTTAGATTTCAAGGCCTTTTACCGTCTGTCTCCAACCAACTCCACTACTGTATTCTCTCTCCACCCCCATGCTGGTTATCAAACCCAGGGACTCCTGCATGCAAAACAGGTGCTGTGCCATCGAGTTATATTCAGCCCTCATACTTTAAAAACTCTTTTTGGGATGGTAAGATGGATCAGCAGGTAAAGTGCTTGCTGTTGAAGCCTGAGCACCCAATGTCACCTTCTTAACATCCACCAAAAGGCCCAGTGCTGCCCATAACCTCCAAAACTTAGGACTTGGGGTATGCTGGCTGGCCAGTCCATTTGAAACTGCAAGCTTCAGGTTCAATGAGAGATGTGATCTCAAAAACAGAAGAGAAAAGAAAATGGAGAAGCGATTTAGGTAGACATTTCCACATCAACCTCTAACTTTCATATTCACCCGTGTGTGGGTGAGCACGCCTTCATCACCTAGATCCACTCCTTCTCGTAATTACAGAAGCCTTTGTTCGTGGGAAATACTGTTCCAAAATGTGGCCTCTCCTTAAACGGAGCATGTGAGAGTGGGGCTGTGGATTGAAGCGTGGAAAGGGCTCTGTGTGGGTATCCTTTGCCTTTGTTTCCTTATTCTATTCCTACCTGCTTTGTCACCAGAGAAGAGCCCCCACTGGACCTTTGAACATCTCCTTCAGGTGAGTGAGTGTTCTCAGGTAGGAACAGATGTCCTCAAGAAACAAGTGGGTCACTAAACCAACCCAAAGCAAGGCATCACTGTGCCTGGAGGCTGCCTCTGCCCTGGTTTTCTCCTCACAGGCAGAGAGTGCCTCATAAAAGGTCCCTTTTGTGATGTAATATTAACATAGCCACACTTCAGCAGCAAGTAAAGCGGCAGTTCTGAGTCACACAGCTTCTCGTAAGATCCTTCCAGAAGCCAAGGGCATCACAACAAATCATAGCCAACTTTTATGGGGGACATGCTTGGCCTTGGGCTGATTTCATCTGGAAAATGTCACATAAAAAGTAGTGATCCAGCCACTGAGGAGGCTCAAGGGTGAAGTGCTTGCACACAATCCTGACAACCTGAGTTGGAGCCCTGGAACTTGAAAAGGTGGAAGGAGAGAACAGAGTTGTTCTCTGACCTCCATATCTATGACACTTATTCACATAACACACACACACACACACACACACACACACACACACACACACACACACACCAGACAAGGAAACACCAGTGATTTCCAAATCTGGCATGGGGACCAAATAGTATCCCAGGGCATAAAATGAAGGGTGTTGAGAGGCTGATGACCCTCATGGTAAGATGTATATTGTTCTCTGAGGATGCCACAGAGGAAGAGAAAGGAAAGCTGGAGTTGGTAATTTAGGTGTGGGATTCAAGACTGAAGCTAAAATGAGGCTGATGTTAAGTTGGAATCATCTGTAGAAAGGAGATAGCCAAAGCTGTGGAAAGGGTGTAACTATTTTAGGGAGCGAGGAGAGTGAGGCTTGTGAAATTCCCACATGTAATGAACCATGTGGGAAAGGAGGCAGGAGATGTGTTCACAGACAGCAGATGAAGTCCAAGTGTCCAGGGAGAGAAGAACTTCAGGAAGAGTGGCATGACTAGGGCGTGATGTTCTAAACTGTAGTTCCTGGATAAGAAGAAGCCAGTGACGCTGGAATTCAGGATTACTTTACAATTTTACAGGGGTGCGTGTGCTTAGGAAAGCTAAAGAACTAGTTCTCAGAGGCCAGCTTGCCTCAGATGGTCTGACCTCTCACCTTTGCTGTCCGGGACCCCCCAAAAATTTTTAACCAGTTTTCTTATTCTTGCTTTATAAAGAAAAAGTGTCATTTTTTTTTTAAAGAATCCAATTATCTGCCTGGTGGCGGTGGCACCCTTTTTTGGGGGTGGGGGTGGGGGATGAAACTTTATTTGTAGGACCTTGACAAATTTTAACTACTTCCACAAAGCAAGATTCTGAAGTATTATGTGAATAGCATACTTAATGCATAGTGATAACTAGTCTCATTAACAAAATAGTCTTCTAGGTAAATTAGTCTTTACTTTGATGCCAAAAGTTTTGGCACAAGGAATTTTTCTCTTTTTAAGAGGAAACGAATGTACAAAATATTATTTTTTTCTAAAGCTAGGTGATCAATTTGTGCACATTTATATTGTTTAAAATTTCAGACATCCTCTTTACATTTCTAAAAAATAAAAATAAGATTTGATAGACACAATTTTAACAAAATTGATATATATATTAATGTATGATGCAGATTTACAAATACCCATAATTCACCTTTGATTTCTAAGTAGCATAACTATTGTTATGCACTTAATATATTTGTCATGGGTGTTCATCTCTCTACTCATAGATAGACACATCCATGTGTAGACTCAAAAACACAATTCACTTTTAAAATCTTGTGCTGGTGATTGAACTCAAGGCTTGCAAATGCTCAATTAGAGCACTAAATTAGCCAAGAAATATTGTCTTCTCCAGCAAGAAAAGATATATAAGAAAATAACTGACTATTGAATTCTATATCTATTACTTATGTTATTTAGCTTTGATGTAATATACCTATTTTTTTAACAAGGTAAAATTATAACTAAAATATTCTTGCACAGACTAAATGAAATGAGACATGCAAACAACGAATCTAGTGTTTGACATATACTAGATTTTCAGTATAATTTTTCATTTTATTTCATGGCTAATAAATCTAAATATGTTTTTAAATCAACTATTGGATATGGTGGGAATGTAACCTTGTACAACCACTTTGGAAATCAATCTGGCTCTTTCTCAGAAAATTATGAATCATGGTACCTCAAGATCCAGCTATATCACTCCTAGGCATATATCCAAAATATGCTCAAGGACATTTGCTCAACCATGTTCGTAGCAGCTCTATTCATAATAGCCAGAAGCTGGAAACACCCTAGATGTCCCTCAACAGAGGAATGGATACAGAAACTGTGGTACATTTACACTATGGAATACTACTCAGCTATTAAAAACAAAGAAATCATGAAATTTGCAGGCAAATGGTGGGAACTAGGAAAGATCATTCTGAGTAAGGTAACCCAGAAGCAGAAAGACACAGATGGTATATACCAACTTACAAGTGAGTATTAGCTATATAATATAGGATAAACATAGTAAAATCTGTACTCCTAAAGAAGCTAAACAACAAGGAAGACCCTAGGGAAAATGCTCAATCCTCATTTAGAAGGAAATATTCGATAGACATCAGAAACAGAAAACAGGGAACAAGAGCCTACCACAGATGGCCTCTGAAAGACTCTATTGACTGAGGTATCAAAGAAGAGACTGAGACTCATAGCTGAACTTTGGGCAGAGTGCAGGGAATCTTATCAAAGAAGGGGGAGATAGAAAGACCTGGAGGGGACAGGAGCTCCAAAAGGAAACCAACAGAGCCATAAAAACTGAGAGCTCTTTGAGGGCCCTGGAGGCCCTTCAAAGACTGATACCCCAACCAAGGACAATGCATGGAAGGACCTAAAACCCCTGTTCAGATGTAGCCCATAGACTCAGTTTCCAAGTAGGGTCACTAGTCAGGGGAGCAGGGACTTTCTCTGGCATGAACTCAGTGGCAGACTCTCTGAACACCTTTTCCTGGTGTGTGTGTGTGTGTGTGTGCAACCTTGCCAGGCCACAGAGGAAGACAGTGCAGCTAGTCCTGATGAGACCTGATAGGCTAGCATCAGAGGGAAGGGGAGGAGGACCTCCTCTGTCAGTGGACTAGGGGAGGGGCATAGAGAGAGAAGAGGGAGGGATGGTGGGATTGGGAGGAGATGAGGGAGGAGGCCACAGCTGGGATACAAATTGAATAAATTGTAATAAATGATAATAATAAAATAAATATAAAAAAATAATAATATCCGATAGTTGGTGGAACACTTTTTTAATCCCAGCACTTGGGAGGCAGAGGCTGGTGGATCTCTTTTGGGTGCTGATACCTCTCACTCTTGGTGTTTTATTGTTTGTTTAACTTTGTTTTTTATCACTACTTCAGTTTGCCCACACACAGGCAAAATATTCTTTTGGCAGAAGGAAGAGGTGGTGGATGACTGGAATGATCCATGATCTGCCCAGTGGTCTCTGCCTTGCCAAGCTGCTCATGCCTGGCATACAGAGTGAGTTCCAGGACAGCCAAGGTGTAGGTTTAGAATTTTCACCTAACCTACTTTATTGAGGGTTATTAAATGCTTATACCTCCCTTCTACCCACTGACCTGAGGAAGGGGAGAAAGGAGGTTATTAGGTAAAGGGGGTTTTTGTAGACCTTTTTAGAAGTAGTTCCTTGGGATGACTCCACTCTTTTTAATCCAGATACCAGCAGTCCAGTCCAACTGCCAACACCAAACAGAACACAAATCAGCAGATCAGGGACACATCAGGGAAAGCCGCAAGACTCAGTTGGATCGCCCTGAGAAGTTCTCTGGAACGTTTCTCTCTGCGAAGTCAAGTGTTGTAACACTATCATCAGCTTAGGAATGTCTCACTGTCCGTGGGCTTCTATATATCTCCTTTCCTCACAGTCCACCCACAGATGTTCTCAGCTGCCCAGAGTCACGCCCCTCATACAAGCCAGCTCACGGCAAAACAGCAAGTGCCCTCTCACAGGCCAGCTTCCAGCAAAACATCACATGCCCTGGCACAAGACAGTTTCTAGCGAAACGTCACATGACTCAACTCAGTCTTCAAAGAAACCAGAAACTTCCACTTCACCAAGGCTACACAGAGAAACCCTGTCTCAAAAAACCAAAACACCAAAAACCAACCAACCAACCAACCAACCAACCAACCAAACAAACAAACAAACAAACAAAAAAGAATCCAATTATTCAACAAAGATTGACTAAACCTAGGAACATCGGTTATCTTGACTCTGAAAATTGTCCTTCAAAGACAGATTTAATTATTATTACATTTTTGGGTGGAAATGTGTCCTGAAGATATTATTCTCCAGCCTTTTGAACCCTTACATGTTTGGAGCCACCACTGGGAAATTCCTGGGGTAGATTTACTTCCGAATCTGTAAACGGGTGCCCTCAAAGCTGCCATCTCTTTTGGCCTATGCTTGCTGGTGAGAGAAGGCTGGCCTCCGGGAAGACCTGCATCTAGTCAACACTTGCAAACAACCAAGAATGGCGATAGACATTGGAATTCCAAGGCAGATGTTTCCAAAGCGGGAATAGTGAAATTGTGAAACCAGTCTGTTTATTAGCAGTCAGTGACGTTCTTTAATGCTGGCACCTGCCTTTATCCATCTCGTTACTCAGAGCATACAATGTGTCCTGGGAACTCTTTTTTTCTGTATTAAATTTTTTCGTTTTCTTTGTGCCTGTGCTTGTGTTTGTGTGTGTGAATGCAGGCACATGGAGGTTAGGGGATAAGCCTCCAGTGTGAGTCCTTACCCTCTATCTTGACACAGGGTCTCCTGTCTGCCACTGAGTATGCTAGACCAGCCCACTCAAGAGCTTCCGGGGATTTTCCTGTATCTGCCCGCCGTTTTCCTGTTGAAGTTCTGGGATTACAAACCTGCGTCACCGCATCTGTCTTTTGGTGGGCTCTGGGTATCTGAACTTGGGTCCTCAAGCTTGTGGAGCAAGGAGTTTATCTGGCTCGTTATACATTATGTATGTTTATATATGAGCAAATATTTTTGGAATTAAACAACTTGATTGCATTGTTTAATATGTGAAATTTTTGGTATTCATTTTGGTGTGTGTGTGTGTGTGTGTGTGTATTGTGTGGTGCCTTTGTGCATGCATATTTATAAGTGTGTACACTTGGGCAGTACAGCAGAAGACAAAAGGTGTCTAGCTTTATCACTCTCCCTGCCTTATGCCTTTGAGGCAGGGTCTCTCACGGAACTTTGAGCCAGCCTGGCAGCAATACATTCCTAGCAATCCTCCTGTCTCCACCCTCCACAGGGCGGGGGTCACCGGCAAACACGATCATGCCCAGCTGTTTACATATTTGCTTGGAATTCAAACTCAGGTCCTTATGCTTACATAGCAAGTGGGTCTTACCAATGAGCCATCTTTCCAGCCCCACCTTTTCTTTTTGCAGTTTATACTTCACTTTAAATTTGCCTTTGTATTATAAAGTACTTAATACAGAGAAGTGAAAGGAGAGCACAAAGAACTCACGCAAATCTAATATTTGGCCATATTTACTTCTCACGTCAACATATGTATTCAATTGTTTCTTAGAATCTGAGGGTTTGGCTGCAGGGCCCTCCAAGCTGACAATAATCTATTGCTCCTCAAGTTCCTTGTGTAATATGGTATAGCATTCTAGACACAATCTAGACACAGCCTCCTGTGTACTTTAAATATTCTCTGGAGTACTGATGATATCAAACACACTACAAGTGCTGTGTGAATCACGGTTAGACTGCATTGTTCAGAGAATAATAGCAGCAGATAGTGTGTGACTGTTCAGGGTTGATGTCTTAAAAAATGGTTTTTCCATTCATGGCCACTTGAATCTACAGATGTAAATCTGAGTATACTGAAGGCCTACACACACAAACACACACACACACACACACACACACACACACATATACACATATACATACATACACATGTGTGTATATATGTATGTATATATGTATACATAGAGATACCTAATGTAAGAAACACTTAAAGGTTAAGCATCATTTTCTAGACCTCTTTTTATAGCCAGACATAGTGATACATACCTGTATTCTCAACACTTGAGATGTTTCGGTAGCAGAATTGTGAGCCTGGAGCTAGCCTGGGCTACACGGTGAGACCCTATCTTTAAAACGACGTAAAACCACAAGCCAGAAAATATGGTTTCATCTCTAAGTGCTTGAACACACCCTCAGGTGACACAGTCACAGCGTTGCGCTGCTTCAACTATAACTGTCTTGTTGAAGTCTCCTCAGTTGGCCCGCAAACATCTTGTTTCTCTTGCTTAAAACCAGATCCGGTCAAAAGCATCCTCTTCGTGTAGACGACCATTCCCCAGGTCCCTTCTTCCCGAGTAGGCTGTTGCCCTGAATCTTCAGAATGCTCTTCATTCTGGATCTATCTGGTTATCTTGGCTGGCTTGCTCTTCCGCGTTTCTTGTATTGGGGCGTCATAAAGAACTAAGACTTACCTGGATGGAAGGTCACTTTGAGGAGGGCATCTATGGGCGACAGTGTCGTTTTGTATCCTGCCACAAGGTAGGCGCTGCCTGGTTCACCTGCTTAAGGTGGCAATAGCCAGGCCTCTACACGGAGAGGTTCCACTTCCTCTTTGGGATTGGAGAACCATCTGTGGACTGATCCGTACCTACTCGCAAACATCTAGTTCACCACCCACATTTCGCTTTAAACACTGTTTTCCAAACTTTTGTTTTTAATGGACAGTGATTCTATGGCACTCAGGGGACATATAGCATGCTGCTTCCATGCTTGTGCACACTGTGGAGCGATCGAAGCAAACGCATCTGTCACTTCCAACTTGCGTTTCTGTGGTAAGAGCGTGAACATCTCTCTTGATTAATTTGAAGTGAATACCACATTATCAGCGACCATAGCCACTGCTTTGTGACAGAACACCAGACTGAGCTGTCCATGTCTTAACCTTGTGCCTGAGGCTGAGAACCTGTCCCTCTCCCACTCTCTACCCTATCATCCATCTGATTTCGTGCTTTCAGCACCCGCTGATTATTCTTGCTCGATATTTCATGAGAAAACAATAAGTGGTGATTTTTTTTCAGTTTTATGACTTTTTCTTTATTACCAGGTAGCATTTCCTTATAAATACAGGGTAAATGTTTACTTCTCCTGTCTGCCTCTCCTCTCCTCCTCCTTCTCCTCTTCTTTCTTTCTCTCCCCACCTCTTTTTTTTTTTTTTTTTTTGAGATTTTTTTTTTTTCAATGCAGTTTATTCAGGAACATTGAACAATCCTCTTTTGCCCAATGCTGGAATGCTAGTAAATTTAGGTATGCCCTGGTTACTTGCATGCCTCACTGTGTGCCTGTGCCCATTGATGCCCCTCACACTATGACTCTCTTCAGACAGAAAAGGGATCTTGGAACTACAGCCACCATTGTTACTACCATCTCATTGACGGCTGTTGGAGCTACCACCAGGGCATTAGCCATGAGTCATACTGGGCAGACTGCTCAGACCCTGAATAATCATTTAGCCAATGTAGCTCATGCCTTAGTTGTACATAAAGGAATTAATGCTCAACTAAAAGGAAGCTTGATGGTGTTCAATCAGAGGATTGACCTCTTGCAGGAGCAAATTGATACCCTATGGCAAATCGCTCAACCTGGCTATCAATGAAAGTATGCTGGACTTTGTGTCACTAGCATACAACATGAGAATTTTTCCTGTGCTGCAAATCTGTCTAAACAATTGTCGAGCTATATTTTAGGTAATTGGACTGGAGAATTCGATACTACGATGGAGCAGCTGAGAGTGGCCATTGTCACAGTAAATTCTACCGGAGTGGACGCAGGACTAGCCACAGGATTATCAACATGGATTGCTGCAGCCATGAATCATCTGAAGGAATGGGCGGGCATGGGAGTGTTAGCAGGCCTTCTGGTGTTGGTCTCCTTGGTTTTTTGAGATTTTTAACCCAGGGCCTTACACATGCTAGGTAAGAGCTTGAATAGTTGGCTTTCTGTTGCTTGATAAACTGCTGACCAGAGCCAACTTTCACCTTACAGCTCTTAGGTCACACTGCATCGCTGAAGGAAGTCAGGGTGAGAATGCAAAGCAGGGGCTTGGATCAGAAACGGCAGAGGAATGCCACTCATTGGCTTGTTCTCACCATGGCTTCTGTCTAACTAGCTTTCTCATACAGCCCTAGACTGCTAGGGACGGTACTTCCCACAGTGGGCTGAGCCCTACTACATCAACTATCGATCACGAAAAAACACCCCAGAGACAAGCTTAAACCAATATTGACCACCTCAGCACACGTCACGTCACCAAGTGATGCCCCTGGCTCCGCTCCCTTCCTCTTCGTTGTAATTTTCAGATTTCACAAGCTGAGAAAGTCAGCTCTCTTAACATGAGTCATGATGGCCTCCTGGGTAAAAATGTGTTCAATCCCCATCGTTACATTACAAGCATTTAGCTACTTTTGTGTGTATGTTATGTGTGCAGGTGTGCGCATGCCACAGTGCAGGAGGGCAGCTTATGGGACATGACCACATAGCACCAGGGGATTCAGGTGTTCAGTTTCACCGTGCCAGCTCTTTTCATACATTTTTAATGAAGAAATTGTCTTGAGCATATTTGGTAAGTGCATCTTGAGCTAGCCACTGGGCCTTCTGGCATGTCTTTATCTCTCCCCACCCTTCTTTAAAAAAAAAAAATCCTGGTTTCTGCCACAAGGTATTTCAAATTCATCATCAGTGACAGAGAGAGGAAATTTATTCATTCATTTACATCCATCCATCCATTCATTCGTGTGTGCGCAGGTATGCATACAGTAGGCGTGTATGTTTGCTTATGGAGGCCAGAGGAGAGCCTCGTGTGCCGTCCTTTAAACGCTGTCCACATTTCTTTCTTTCTTTTTCTTTTCTATTCATTTCTTTCCTTCCTTCCTCCTGCTCCTTTTCCTTCTCCTCCTCTTCCTTCTTTTTATTTGAGGCAGGTCCTTTTACTGTCCTGGAGCTTAACTAATGGGCTGGGCTGGTGGGTTAGAGAATCCTAGGAATTCGTGTGTCTCTGCCTCCTCAGCACTAGGGTTACAAATGCACACTATCAGACCGTTTTCGTTTTTTAAGCATGGCTTTCGGGAGCCTACTCAGGTCATTGGCATGAAACTGTAGTCCCAGCTGTTTGGGAGGCTAAGGAGAGGGGTTCAGGATGGGCTCCAGCCTGAGACCAGTGTCTTGGCTCCCCACCCCCGAAAGATTAGACACATCCCGATATTTCCAAATTTACCAATAAAACATTGCATTGTTTTTTTCCCAATCTTTAAATTTAAGATTGATTTCTTAAAAAATTCAACCTCTTTGAAATTGTTCCTACATTTCTTTTTATATGGTTATTTTAGTTTATAATAGTTTAGCTGTACTTAATTATATCATCCTATGATATTCATAGTTTTAAAACAACATCCCAGTGTTTTCTCTAGCAATAGAATGGTTGAATGAAATTTAAGCCTTCTCTGTAGGAGGGTGCCCCCAAACATGGGTTGCCAAAGCATTGGCCACAAAATCTCTTCCTTCTCTGGGGGCTGTTTCTAAAATTATTAGTTTGTTTTAGCTTGTTTTCAGTTTTAGGGCTTGCTTTAGTCTTTTACTTTAGGATTGGGCTATGTAAAACAGTTGCTCGCTTCAAGAGTTAAAACTATATAATTAGAGATGCTTGTATTCAGTCTCGGTTTTGTCTCTCCTCTACAAGTACTTATTTTCATTATCTGTTTTTATTATGGATTTACTCTTATTTATGTGGATATGTTGTGTGAGTGTATGTTACGCCTATGTGGGTACCTGTGGAGGCCAGATGAAGGCTTCAGATCATCTGGAGCTGGAGTTACAGGCTACCTGACACAGAGGCTGGGAACTGAACTCGGATCCTCTGCAAGAATAGTAAGCGCTCCTAACTTGTGAGCCATTTCTCTAGCTGCTTTTATTAGCTTATTTATTCTCTTTTTCTTTTCACATGTCTGTGGTGTGTGTTTGTGCATGTTCACATATTTGTGGCTGCATGTGTGTGTCTGTGTATGTGAAGGCCTGAGGCTGTTTTGGGAGTTGTTTTCAATAGTTTTCTAACTTATTCAGTGAGGCAGGGTCTCTGAGCTGAACCAAGAGCTTGACAACATCTTGCTTCAGAAACCCTCTTTCTCTGCCTTTGGGGTGCTGGAATTGCAGGCAGGCTCTCACGCTCACATCGTATTTATGTAGGCACTGGAGATTCGAACACTGGTCCTCACACTTACACAGCAAGCCCTCTACTTGTTGAGACATCTTCTAGTCCTTATTTCTCTTTCTCCTCCTCCTCCTTCTTCTTGGTTTTTTGAGACAGGGTTTCTCTGTGTAGCCTTGGCTGTCCTGGACTCACTTTGTTGACCAGGCTGACCTTGAACTCACAGAGATCAGCCTGCCTCTGCCTTCCAGAGTGCTGGGATTAGAGACATGCACCACCACGTCCAGCTCTTATTTATTCTTTTAATGCTTCCATTTTGCAAGTAAATGCCATTCATATACATATATAAATACTATTTTATAGTATTTCAAACATTCTATATTTTCTCTCTTTTAATACAGAAGACTTTTCTCATTGTTGTCTATTTCTCTCTCTCTCTCTTTCTTTCTTTCTCTCCCTATGCTAGAGATCAAACCCGTTTTCATGAAGTGTTAAATACATGTTCTATCATTGAGGTATATGCCCCAAGTTCATATGTGTGTATATATATATATATATACATATGTATACATGAACAGAATATATATACTGGAGCCATCCTATCCATGGATACAATTCTTCCCTGCATTTCACAGTTGAATTCTGCTTCAGTATGCTGGATGTGTCTTCATTCCCAACTTAGAGTTATTTGTATTATTTCTAAGTTTTTGTCATTTTAAATAGTGTGCACTAATCACATCACCCTTCTGTCCCTTCACTTTTGTACTGGTATGCCTTTAGGACAGGATTTATAATGTCGGACATGTTAGCATATGGTTGTTTTTTTCCCTTTTTTTCTTGCCTTCTTTTCATTTTCTCTAACATTTAGATAATGACGCTAATCATGTGCAGTAGATAGAGGAGTCTGCAATAGTTAGAAGTGTTCCAAGTTCCTACCTTAGAGGGACCCATTGTCAGTACCCTGGAAATCCTCTCTCTTCCTCCCTCCTTTCTTCCCTCCCTTCCTCCTCTCCCTTCTCTCTCTCTCTCTCTCTCTCTCTGTGTGTGTGTGTGCATGCACGCTGGCTCGTGTGCACACATGAACATGTTTTATTCACCTGCTTTTGAGACAGGGTTTAATGCAGTCTATAATTTTCAGCATCATTCAGAACGTCCGTCGCCTTCTGGTCCTCTTAGGTGTTGGCATCACGGGCCTGCGGCAGGTTCACATCCCTTTCTTACAGCATCTTCATTTCTACTTAAAAAGCAGTGATTGTCCTAAAGTCTGTGCTGACTACTTTCTGTGGATTTTTTTCTTTCTTTGCATCCTTTGTTTTATTTTAGTTTTTGCTCTTTTGAGACAGTCTCACTGTGTAGTGCTGGCTATCCTGAAACTCACCATGCATAGAACAGACTAGCTTTGAATTCACCGACTGTCTTTGCATTAAAAAAATTATGTTATTTGTTTGTATATCTTTTCATTTATGTGCCTGAGCCATGGCAAGTGTGTAGAGATGAGAGACAGCTAGCAGGAGTTAGCTCTCTCCTTTCACCCTATGAGTCCTGGGGGCTGGATTCAGGTTGCTAGTCTTGGTGACAAGTGTCTTTACCTTCTGAGCCATGTCCCAATTCCTCTTTTGATATTTTATATAGGATCTCGCTCTTGCCCAGGTGGTCCTGGTACCTCCATATAGCCCTGGCTGGCCTTGAGCCCATGATAATTTTCTTGCCTCAAGCTCCCAGGAGCTAAGATTGTAGGTGTGAGCCACCATTCCCAACTATCCCTGTGATCCCTTTACAATCTTATCACATATCTATGTATTTCCAAATAATATAATAATATTATTTTGATATAATAATATATTATTTTAGTGTGCAGGTGAAATTGTTTAATGACGTATTTTTCGGACCGTTAAATGACATAGGACTTTGAGTAATACTGTTATAACCACTCATTTTTTTTTTAAAATATTGCTTTCACAATATTTTATTTATTTATTTTTGACAATTTCCTACATAAGAACTGTGTCATAACATTTATGTCCCACCCCAAAAAATTGATTATCCTTATCCTAGCAGTCACTGATTGTTTATAGTTTCTTTATCTAGGGATGATACCTTATGGAATTTTCCCATCCCCGTTGGCATCTTTACTGGTATTGTCATCATAAAGGTCTTGTTTTAGGCAACCATATTGTTGGCTTTTCATGGGTGCAGCATCCTTGTTATGTCTAGAAGACACTGTGTCCTAGTGCTGTCCTGGTCTTCTGGTTTTTATCATCTTTCTGCCCTCTTTTTCATGATGTTGGAGAGCAAATGAGGGTCTTGCATGTGCTAGGCAATGTATGTATATTCTGTGAGTTTCCCATTGAACATTAATTTTGTAATCTAGTCAAAGAGAGACAAAGACACGGGTCATTTATTTTCATATTTGTGTAGTGTTCTCTTGATCATAACACGAGTTATTTATCCATTCTATTCTCAATAGACATTGGGCTGTTCCTAGTTTTAAAAATTCCTAAAAATTAGATTGATTTATTTAATGTGGGTGTGTATGTGCCCTTGCACAGGTGATACAGAGGATGTCTGCTCAGAGCACACGTAGGAGTCAGTTGGCTCCTTTCACCACATAGATCCTTGAGATCGAACTCAGGGTGTCAGGTTTGGCAGTAAGTGCCCTTGACTGCTGAGCCATCTTACTAGCCCACATTTTTTATTTTTATTTTCAACATTAAGAACAACGCTTCAGTAAATAGCCTTGTGTATGGTGTTGGCTTATACAAGAAGAGTTTCTTTGGAATATATTCCTAAAACTGTAATTGCTGGACCATTGAGGATGTGCAAGTTCAGCTTTGCTAGCTGTATTGGGTAGAGACACAGCTACAAAGAACAGTACGTGTTCATTAAAGCAGAAAGGGATCTTTTTAAATAGGCTGTTGATCATTTACAGAATTGTTGGTAAGGTTGAAGAAATAGACTCTGCACAGAACTTTTAGGAATAATTCCCAAAGCCACACCAAAGGACAGGGCCACCAGGGAAGCCACCACTTTTCTCTTTCAAGAAGAAGCTGTGCTTTAAACCAGAACGCTGCCAATTCAATTCTGGCTCCAAAGCCACAGGGCTCTAGGTACAATTAGGGAACCACTCTAGCTAAATCAGGAAGCCATGGTTAGACCTGCTGGCTCCGGAATCAAGCCTGTGCTCTGAAACCACCTTCTCAAATTGGGAAGCCACCATTATAATCCTCGTCCACGAAATGAGTACCCTCAGCCCCGCCTGGCTTGCCACTTGACTTAGTTAACATCTCACTGGGAATGCTAGATGAGTGAAACCTTAATTACAATGGACTGCTACTGGTGTCTTGGAAATACTTCTTGAGTTTCATTTTTATTTTTTTGAAATCCAGGGAGGCCTACTAGAAGGAGGTTGGAATGAAAGTTGAACAAACCAGTTTCCAATATTTGCCACATGAAGCAATGCCAATTTCTTTCTCTGGTGCTTGGGTCAAGCTGCTTTCCTGGCGGCAATGCATGAGAATGTCTGTGGTCCAGTGTCCTTGCCAGTGCATGGTTTTGTTGGTTTTTTTTCTTTTTGTTTTTGAATAGCTACTCTAGTATGATATTAACTTGTGTTCTATGATTAATAATGAGTTGATGTGTGTCTTATATACTTTAGCTATTGGTTCTTCCTCTTCTCAGGAGACCAGTGGTACTTTCCCTGCTCTTTTTCTTTCTCTTTCTTTTTCTCTGGCATTCTCCAGCCTTCTGGATAAGGAGTCTTTGTTGGGTATGCTACACATGTCTTCATAGGCTCAGGCTCAGGCTCAGGTTCAGGCTCAGGCTCAGGCTCAGGCTCAGGCTCAGGCTCAGGCTCAGGCTCAGGCTCAGGCTCAGGCTCAGGCTCAGGCTCAGGCTCAGGCTCAGGCTCACGCTTCTTTACTTTTTTCTAACCACACAAAGCCTGAATAGTATTCAACTTTAATAACTATTTTTTATTTTGTTGCTCGGTTTTTAAAAATGAATCTTGTCCTACCTACACATCATTAGTCCTGACTTTATTATTAGGTTCAGAACCATCAGAGCTGAATTTATTTATATATTAGATGGAATTTTGCTATGTTGCTCAGACTGGCTCTGAGTTCCTAGACTTAGTGATCCCTTTGCCTTTCTAGCTGAGACTACACCCACTAGTATTGGTTTTTATGTATGTCTAGGGGCAGAACTCCATGTTTATTTTTTTGTATGAATATACCCCTGTTCTACAGTGCCAGGTCCATTTGAGTGTGTCCTTTTTTCACAATCTCTTTTTCTGTCCCATGGGTCTGCTTTTCATCCACTGTGTTTTTAAACACCCAATCCTAATTGTTTCTAATCCATCTGCCAGGATACTTTTACTTACCCCAGCCCGTTTGCATTGACTGTATATACATTCTAGAATTACTTTGTTAA
Organism: Meriones unguiculatus; assembly: GCF_030254825.1. Lineage (NCBI taxonomy): Eukaryota > Metazoa > Chordata > Mammalia > Rodentia > Muridae > Meriones > Meriones unguiculatus. The sequence continues at coordinate 51,169,150 of NC_083366.1, read as the reverse complement.
GTCTTGAAAAAAAATGCCTTACTAAGATTTTTATTAGAATTATATTGAATTTGGAGAACAATTTGTATAGAACTTGATATCTTTAACATAGTCTACCTTCTATGTGCAGTGGAATGATGCCATTCTGCTCACTTAGGTCCTCTTTTGTGGCACTAGGCCAGGAACCCGGGCCTTTATGCATACGAGTACTATGTTACTGAGATGTCTCCAGCTTTAGATGTGTTTAGATTTAGACTAATTAATTAAATTTTATTAAATATTTTTCACGAAAGTTGCATGTGTTCAATTTTCTCCACCAAAGGCCCTGCGCATCTTTTGTTCAACTCACTCTGTTGCTATTTGAAATGACTTGCTGTTTGGAGAGAGGTGTTTTCACCGTATTGCCTCCACTGACCTTAAATTCCTGGACTCGAGCAATCCTCTTGCCTCGGCCGTCTAGTGCTAAGATTACAGGTGTGCACAACCACACTGGGCTTTTGTATTTGGAGGTGAAGAGCTTTGTATTTCACAACTGAACTCATTTTGTGAGCTGGGAGGTGCTCTTTGGCATGATGCATACATTCTTTTCTCTCACCAGTCAGCGACTTCTGCTTCCTGAGTGCTGGTTTGAGTTTTATTAACCGCTCTACCATATCAGTTCAGATAATATGATTTTCCTCCCACTAATGAGACAGAATACGTTACTATGTATTCTATTATTGACCTAAGCTTTCATTCTTGGAAGAGGCTCAGCTCGGTCATGGTGTTGTTCTACTTTGCTAAGTTGCCAAATTCAGTTTGCCAAGACTTTGTTCTGGATTTTTGCATCTACGTCCACGAATCAGATTGACCTTCAATTTTCCTTTCAAAGGCTGCTCCTGCTTAAATTTTTTATACAAGCTTAGAGATTGTGTATAAAATGAGTCTGGGCAGTGTTCTCTCTTACATTTTCACTTTTTTGTGAGGACACTTAAGATCTACTCATTTAGCACATTGCAAGAACACAAAGCAGTGTTGTTGCCGTGCTGCATGTTAGACCATCAGAGTGCGAGCACCTTGTATAATATAAACCCTAAACCCTTTGTCAGCATCTGACCCCCTGACCCCGGGAAGCTGAAGTCTACTCTTTGTTTTTGTGACTTTACCTAGTTTAGTTTTTTTCATGTGAGAAAGCTAAGGCAGCAGTTGTCTGTGGTTATCTTGTTCTTAGCACAATGCCCTCTGGTTTCATGGATGTTGTCACAAATGAAAAAAACTTCCTTCTCTTTAAAAGAAAGGTGATATTCCACTGGATATATGCACCACATTTTCTTTGTCCATTTTTTTTTTTCTGTTGATGGACACTTGGGCTGATTCTGTCTCTTGGCTACTGTGATATGCATATCAGTACAATGCAGATAGGAATGCAAATATTTCTTCGAGATCTTGCTTTCATTTCCTTTGGAAATATATGCAGAAGTCAGATTGCTGGATCATATGGTAATTCTATTTTTAATATTTTTGGGGCTCTTTCCAAACTTTTCCATAATGACTGCACCAATTTACATTCTTGCTAACAATGTGCAAAGGTTCCCTTTTCCCTGCATTCCTGCCCACCAATCCTTGTGATCTTTTTTTTTTTTTTTTTTTTTTTCTGTTTTTGACAATAGCTAACAAGTCTGAGGTGATGTCATTATGGCCTTGATTTTGATTTTCCTGATAATTAATTTTTCAGATTCCCGTCTTTGGTTCGTTGGGTTTTTAAAGCTGTTGGAAGCCGTCTGTTCAGCGGAGAGGCCAGCCTCTGATCTTTATCATTTAGTTATTGTGAGCTCTTGGGGCTAAGTTCCAGATCTGAGCCCCACTGTCCTCCCAAGTCAGATGGACGTAGTAGAGCACACTGTCCTTGCCCTAGAGACTGGTTGCTCTAGGCTGAACATTTAGCAGTCGGCTTTATTTAGGCTTTCAACGTAAATCCTTCAAGAAAGGGAAGGCTTTGGGGAAGATACTTTCCTAGGGGTTGTTTCCAAGTAGTTTCTTCCTTTGGTGTTGTGAACTAGGTAAAGGGACCCGAAGTGTGTGCGGAGACATCTCTGTTTATAAGGTTGAAGTCGGAAGTACTGACAGTGTACCTCTAAAGTCAAGTTCCAAGTCACTGCATCATGGATTTTTAGCTCTGGAAAAATCTCCTGGGATTATCCCATCAATGCTATCTTCAGCCAAGAAGGTACTTAGTTATTTAGAGCTTAATTATCTTGATTTTAAATTGCAAGAGAATTTTTTTGCATGTAAATTTTAATTTATAATCATGAATCCCTTCTCACAGTAATCATACAAAAGACGTCTTGAATGACACGAGAGACAGAAATGAAAAGTCAGCTTCTCATCTGCAGTCACCTCAGCTTGATTTTCTCCGTAGAAGTATAACTTTCAAAACCTCTATTTTGAGTTCTACCAGTAGTTTCTGCCATAATGCTCAATAACGTGACTTTACTTTTATCTCTTTTAAGACAGAATGTGGTGTGTCTCTGTGAGTTCAAGGCCAGCCTGGTCTATAGAGTGAGTTTCAGGGCAGTCGGAAGTTTCCCTCTCCATTCTGTTTGTCATGTTTTATTTTTAGTTTCCCTTATGCTTACGACGGCCGCTTCAAACAATCTCTCTCTCTCTCTCTCTCTCCTCCTTCTCTTTCATTCTTTGAGATGGTCTTATTGTGTAGCCCTGACTGGCCTGGAACTCACTATGTAGACCAGGCTGGACTTGAACTCACAGAGATCCTCCTCACACTGCCTCCAGAGTGCTGGAATGAATGGTGTGCACCACCATACCCAGCAAAGCAGTGTCTTTGGACTTTTATATTTTGACTTAGAACGGGCGTTTCCCTGTGTACAGCAAGAACATCAGCTCCTCCAGATTTGCCTGCCTTGCTCCAGCTCCAGGCATCTCTTGGCCCCTGGCTTCTCTACTGGAACACTTCCGTGTCTATTCTTCCGGAGCTTTCTGAACGGGAAGCAATGAGGCTACCCACTAAGCCCTCAATGACTGGCTTTCTAACACATATTATCTTCCACAGCCATACATTCTCTTTAGGCTTTGTCTGGGGCTGGGTTCTGAACATTGAGAGCCAGTATAGAGAGTTGACTATTAAGACTGTGTAAACATATGTTCAGTGGTCAACTCTGTGACGTGACTGCAGAAGCAGAGAACGAATGGGATCCTAAGTTACTAGACCTGGGAACTTGATGGAGAAAACATTTCTCAAAAATTAGCAGGGGGAGCTATTTCTAAGAAAGGGGAGAAGGGTGACATATTGTAACTAAATCATCCTTGAGTATCTATGGAGATTGGTTCCAGAAACTCACAAACAAAAGTCCGTGGATGCTTAAATTTGTTGTAACACTGCGTCTAGCTTAAGTCCATCCTCCCATACACTTGAAGTTTTGTCTAGACTAGGTTTAATATTTAACACAAGATAAATGTTATATGATAGTTGTGCACTGCATTGTCTAGGGAATAAAGACAAGGAAAAATTGTCCACACGTGTTCTATACAGATGCACTATTTTTTTTCCTGTTTTAGTCATAGCTGGTTGAATGCAGGAATGCTAGACACTTGACTATAGAGGGCAGATATAACTGCTTTTGTCATTGTGGTATATATTCATCTTATACTAAATTATCCAACTATATATTTCTTATAGGGATCCATTTTCTTTATGACTATATTTATTTTAGAACTGGTTGAATTTTGTCTAAGTTTCTGAGGTTCTAATTTGGACTGTTTCTTGAGCTTGTTGCATTGCCATCACCCCAGGCAGGGTGGGACCTTTTTATTCTCTCATGGATCAAGACTACAGAGTCTGTAACTTTGTGTGCACGTGCAGCAAATGTGTATGAGGTGTATCCGCATGTGTGTGGTGTGCTCATGTGTGGAGATCAAGGAGGATGTTTTATTCCTGGAATGGCGCTTGACGTTCCCCACCATCATGCTAGTCTGGTTGACACTTAAGTCCTGGCAACCCTCCTATAGCCATCCCTTCTCCTCTCCAGTGCTAGGGTTACAGGCTTGGGTAGCTGTGGTTGGCTTTTTCTACTGGTGCTGGGGACATGGAGAACTTAGGTTCTCGTGCTTGCACGGCAGATGCTCTTACCCACTTTCGCATCTCTCCAGTTCCCTTCTGTGACTTTTTTTTTTATTAGTTCCCTTTCTCATTGATGTGAGAAAATATGTGACAAAAGCAAGGTAAAGAAGGAAGTTAACTGCTTCAAGGTTTAAGGGGATGTGGTTCCTTAGGGTGGAGAAGTCATGGTGGCAGGACTGTGAAGTGCTGGTACCATGGTGTCTATAGTCAGGATGCAGAGAGATGAAGGGTGAAGCTCAGCTAGCTTCTGCCTTTTTTCTTTCTGTTTAGTCCAGGACTTCAGCCTAGTGGAGGCTCCTGACTCCACCAAGAGTGGGTCTTCCATCCACAGTTCAATCTCTTTGTAGATGCCCTCATGGACATGCCCAGTGTGTTTCCTAGATACTTGACTCCAAATTGAGTAAGGTTGACAATGATGTTCCACCAGCACCCACACTTGCTTGGCTGAGGTAGGTACTTGAGCAATGTTTGCAGAGAAGATCAGTATGTGATAAGATCAGTCCCAATTTAGACACTACAGTCTAGATTTTATTCTTGATAACTTTGGAAAACATCAAATTTTATGCTTAAAATAAAATTTCCTAGAAACTTAAGGCCAATATACCATTATCTTATGGCTTTGACTGTTGCTAGTAAGAGCCTTCTTGCTAGGCTGGGCATAAAATTCAGTGGGAGAGAGCTTGCTTACAATTTGCCATGACCTGAGTTCAATTCCCAGTACAAAGTAGAAAAATTCAATGTTGGGGTTGGGTATGTAGCTCAGTGATGAAAATGTCTTGGGTTTATTCGCAAGAACTGAAAAAGAAAATCTCATAATAATGTGATTATTACTTCTGTGTAGGTGGGGTGGTTTGAATGAGAATCGTCCCCATAGGCTTATGTGCTTATGTGTTTGTATACTTGGTTTCCAGTTGGTAGAACTGTTTGGGAAAGATTAGGAGGAATGGCATTGTTGGCGGTATGTTATCAAGGAAGCTCTGAGGTTTCAAAAGACTTATGCCATCCCAGCCTGCCTTCATTTTTCTTTGCTTCCTACTTATGAATCAAGATGTGCCCTCTCAGCTATTTCTGCTGCCATGCCTTCGTCCCGCCATCATAGACTCTAACCCTCTGAAACTGTAAGGCCAATTAAACACTTTCTTTTATACATTTCCTTGGTCATGGTGGTTTGTCACAGCAATGGAAAGGTAACTAAGAAGTTAGTGCCAGGGAGTGAGCTATTATCGTGACAGTCCAGAGCACGCTGTTTTATGAAGGAATGTGGAAGACTTTAAAGCTTTGGACTGAAAAAAAAAAGTGGTTAAACACTGTAGGAAGGGCTTAATGGGCCATCCCAATGGGGGCTTGGAAGATAGCAGTGCTGAGAGTAGTGTGGACTGTGGAGGCCCAGATAAGAGGTTTCAGAGCAGAACAATATTTAGCAACTGGGTGCGAGACCATTCTTTTAATGTTTTGGTAAAGAATGTGGCTGTTTTGTCCCTGTTCTAAAAATTTTCCGGAGGCTAAATTAAAAAGTTATGAACTTTCTTTTCTTTTCTTTTCTTTTCTTTTCTTTTCTTTTCTTTTCTTTTCTTTTCTTTTCTTTTCTTTTCTTTTCTTTTCTTTTCTCTTCTCTTCTCTTCTCTTCTCTTCTCTTCTCTTCTCTTCTCTTCTCTTCTCTTCTCTCCTCTCCTCTCCTCTCCTCTCCTCTCCCCTCCCCTCCCCTCCCCTCCCCTCCCTCCCTCCCTCCCTCCCTCCCTCCCTCCCTCCCTCCCTCCCTCCCTTCCTTCCTTCCTTCCTTCCTTCTTGGTGGAGGAGATTTTAAGACAACTAAGTATTGACTCTGTCCTTTGGTTGTTAATAGTCATTCTCATGCAGGTCTACAATGAAAAAGAGGAATCAGGACAAAAAAATATAAAAAAATGTACAGCTGAAGAGAAAAAGCACACCAGGAAATTTAATATTGGAACCAAGGCTTGTGCTGAAAGAGATGAGATCAGGATGAGGGCCTTATCTGTACTGGGATAGAGTGGTGACCTCAGGGCAAGATTGTACCCAGCTAAGTTTTCCACTTGTAGAAACAAAACTAAAAGCAACAACAATGGAAAGCTACTGAAAATGTGGTTCTAGGCTGCACCCATTTTGGCAGTCAAACTTAGCAGTGTAATCCATGTGATTCTCTAGCTTTAGAGTCATGAAGGATACGTGAATAAAGGGTCTGTGGGATCCTCCTCTGCAGTTAAGGATTGGTGCTCAAGCCAGGTGTGTTCAGGGGAATCCCCTCATGAAGGCCTGAGAAGTCATTTTGTGAAGAAGCTGTGAAGGTGAGGCTAGATTGGAGACTACAAAATGTTACAGGTGCCAGACCTGTAGGATATTTGCCAAGGAGAGATGCATGTAGAGAATAGAACCAGCCTGACACACACACACACACACACACACACACACACACACACACACACTGCAGGTAGCAACCCTGGAAGGCCAGAGCCATCTAAGCCATTTGTCATCAGGTGGAGCTACAGATTTTAGAGTTTGCTTGCTCAGTTTTGGTCTTTCTTTGGTTCAGGATTTCCTCACTATGCCCTGATTCCTCCCTTTTGGAATGGTGGTGTACATCCTCTGCCACTGTATATTGGAAGTGCATAATTTGATTTTTGACTTTACAGAGGTTAGAATTAAGAGACTGCTTTGAGCCTCAGAAGAGACTTTGAACTTTGGGCTTCTGAACAGTGTCAAGACTGAAAGACTATGGGAACTTTTGAAGTTGGATTAAATGCATTTTGCATTATGATATGATCACAAATCTATAGGGGGCAGGGAGTGGAAGATAGTGGTTTGGATGAAAGTGGCCCCTATTAGCTCATGTTTTTGAATCCTTGGTATAAGTTGGTAGAGCTGTTTGGGAAGAATTAGGAGGTATGGACCTGTTGAAGCTGGTGTGGCCTGGAGGGGAAGTGGTCGTGGTGGTGGGAAGACAGAGCTTGGAGGTTTCAAAAGAATTACAGCATCCCCAGTGTGCTCTCTCAGTTCCACACAGTGGATCAAGATGTGAGCTCTCAGAGGTTCTCACCACCATGCCTTTGCTCTACTATCATGTGCTGAAATTCTCGGAAACCACAAGTCTGATTAAGTGCTCTCTTCTGTAAGTTTCCTTGATTGTGATGTTTTTCACAGCAATAGAAAAGTAACAAAGACGGTAGGCAATTCACTCTTTCTGTAATTTTAAAGTTTGACATTCTAAGCTTTCACAATGATGTGTGCATAGGCATTTTAACCCTTTTAAAAATCCAGCTTGATAATGTCTGGCGACATGTCTTTCTTTTGTTCTGGAAACCTTTTAACAATTCCCTGTCTTGTGTTTTCTCTTTCTTAGACAGTCAGTATTTGGACAGCACACTTTATGAATGAGCTTACTAATTATCCTATTTTCTTAAAATGTTTTCTCCCCAAATTTCTACTTTTAAGTTTGTAACTAAGAAATGAACGTTTTGCTTTTGGCTCTTTTGTCAGTCAGATTTTTAAAAACATTTTCAAGACTTTTTTGTTATATTTTGTGGTAGAATTCTTTTGGCTCTATTTTTCTTTTTAAATGTATCTTACCTAGGGTTGCTGTGAAGAGACACCATGACCACAGCAACTCTTATAAAGGAAAACATTTAATTGGAGCTGGCTTATAGTTTCAGAGGTTTAGTCTATTATCATTATGGCGGGAAGCCAGGTGACACACAGGCAGACACGGTGCTGGAGAGTAGCTGAGAGTTCTACATCCAGATCGGCAGGCAGCAGGAAGAGAGTGAGCCCTTGGGCCTGCTTGACCTTCTGAAACCTCAAAGCCCACCCTTCAGTGACACACTTACTCCAATAAGGCCACACCTACTCCAACAAGGCTGCACACTTCTTAATAGTGCCATTCCCTATGGGCTTTTCATTTAAACCACCAAACAGAGAAAAGAATCTTATTGAGCCCACCATTTTGGAGAGTAGACAGCTCCACTGACATGACCTCTGGTAAGGGCTCAGGGACAGGTGGCCTTATTAGACTTACAGAAGCATGTCTAAGAGGGTGAGATGACATGGAGGGACAGGAAGCTGATCAGCCTCTTGTTTTTGTTTTGTGAGACAGAGCTTAGACTGGTCTGGATCTTGTCACCCTCTGGCCTCGGCTTACAAGTTCTGGGATCGAGGATTACAGGTGCATAAGATCATACCCAGCTAACTTCTGTCTGTCTGTCTGTCTTCCCCCTCTCCACTCTCTTACACACACACACAACCTCAAGAAAAACTCATCGAGTCCAACATAGTCCTTTCCATAAGTTATACCCTTAATAGCCTAATCTCCATCCATTAGGCTCTACCTCTTTCTGCTTCCACTCTGACTAAGCATCCAAGCACATAGGTTTGGGGAACAAGCTACATCCAAACCAGAGAAACGAATTCTAACGTTTGTCTGAGAAACTGAGCAGGAAACATTGATGGTTTCTGCCATTGTCTGTAATATCTGTTTCCTCTAGGGCTGTGTTTCTCAACCTGTATGTTACAACCCTTTTGCGGGGGTCACATATCAGATATCCTGCATATCAGATATCCTGCATATCAGATATCCTGCATATCAGATATTTACATTACAATTAATAAGAGTATCAAAATTATTGTTACGAAGCAGCAATGAAATAACTTTATAGCTGGGGGTTACCATTAGCAGCATTAGGAAGTTTGAGAACCTCTGCTCTGGAGTCTTTTGTTATTCCTGTCTCTCTCCTGGGTATTATGTACCTTTCCAATTAAATGTTATCTAATTGATTAAAATGAATGCTCAGTAGTTTTTACTCTACACCAACACCAAGCAAGACAAGATTTCTAACCTCCTGGACTTAGGGAAGAAGTTGCAGTTATGTAAATCAACAAGTAAGCAAAAATTTCAGTTTGAAGTGAGAAGGCTGATGTATGGGTTAGTGACCGGGAAGTGTTCCCTAGAGCCGGTGGCCAGGAAGGCAGCAGTCAGAATGGTACGTGGGATCTGCCATCTGGAAGACAGGGTGATCAGTGAGGTAGCAACAGGTGGGCAGCTATCATAGAGTGTTATATCAAGAGCCCCTAGGTAGGCCCTGGGCGAAGAGTTTGGCTTTAGTGTAATTGCAGCCATGGAAGCATTCTAAGAGGGGTGTGATGATCTGGTTTACATTCTTAGGCATTAGGTAGCTGCTGAGTGGAGAATGCTCAGAGAAAGGCAAGAACAACAATGGGACACTGTGAGGAGGCCTTGCAGTTGTCTAAGTGAAGAGAAAGGTGAAGGCAATTGGTTACAGTCATCGAGAAACTGTCATCAGGACAGAGTGCTGTTACCACGGCAGCACAGCACATGTTCTGGGGAAGAATAGCCATTTAGTGAGCTGTTGCTGTAAGGCCCAGAGAATTAGGGCAGAGCAGCAGGTATCATATGGGCAGGTAAAGGTCACCGGCGGCATCACCATTTCAGGAGAGGGATGACAGAAGGACTTGGTCATGGGTCATGCAAAAGGCTCAGGTGTTACAACTGAACAGGAAATTCCTGCGAGTGGGTTAAACATCCTCTTCTGGCAGTTCATAATAGGAAGACCTTTGAGTATTTCTAAATACTTGCGTTGTGGTGTCCAGATTCCTCCTATTCTTATGTTTGTGGCAGAAATCACCCCAATGGGAAACAAATGGTTTTCAGAATCACTCTCTATTTCTATGTCATGTCTGATTATCTACAATCAAAAGGGGCTTTGAATTCTATTTTGATAACAGGATTATGTATGGGGGTTGAGATTTTGTTCAGATTCCTGGTGGGTTATCCGGACGGATTACAACAGGAGTTGAGAAATTACACAGAACCGAATATAAATTTTGAAGCTATGATATTTTTCAATACTTTCATTTTTGAAAACAAGAAATCAAACCATGAATATGCAAAATGCCCTCGATAGTCTAAACACGATAAACACAAACTCATTTCAAGGTCACGTAACAATGACCTCAATCTCAAACTATGTGGAGGTTAAGAATCAGATTCAGCTGGGGAGGAGTGAGAAGAGACTCGAAAGTGACTAAGATGTTCTGGTCACCCCAAAGGTGGTCCCCCTTGAGGGCTCGTCGTGGTTATGGAGCCTGGAGAGTGACTAGGCATAACCCCACTGCTAGTGAGGGATCACAAGCCTGTCAGTCAAACCCACATCTGCTCCCCAGGCTCCTGCTCACTCTTTTTCCCCTTTCTAAAAATTTGACCTTATGTTTTAAGTTGTATGTATGTAAGGTAGAATATTAACATGATTCCACATGGCTGATTATGAGATATTTAGGCAGCTGCTGTTTTAGAGGATTTGCTGACCATGGGCTCTCACGCCCTGCCACCAGCCACACTGGAGTGCCCCTGCCCTCTAGAAGCGGTGTCTGTGTCTGTGTGTGTGTGTGTGTGTGTGTGTGTGTGTGTGCATGTTCATGCATGTGCAGATTTCACCAAATTCAGTCGTTGCTGCTATATTTCAAGCATATGCACATGTATACAATGTGGTAAGTTTAACGGTTATTTTGCTTGAAAAAGAGGAAACTGAACAGTATTTCCTGCAATCAGGATTTGTTCTCTTTTACACACCTGACCTTCAGAACACAGTCATCTTCTACAGTCCCCCAATATAGGTGTATTCTAATTTTCCTTGCCTCATTATTCAGAGTTTATCATGACTGTGTTCTGAGTGGTGTGGTCCACCTGATTAATTTTCCTATCGTATGCACCCCCCCTTCCCCATGGAATTAATCACTGGCTTTTTATTTCATTTGCTTAGTTTGCTTTGAAATTCTCACAGATTGAATACCAGCCCCTCCAGTTTTGTATATCTCCCATATGTTCTTTCCGTCCTGGGGATTGAATGTAGGGTCTTGCACATGCTCAGTAGACACTTGACCACTAACCTTCCCCAAGTCACATATGTCAGATTTTGCTTTATATTTTTTAAGGCAATCTCTTTTGGCTCTGCTGTAAACATCAGTGGTTACCCTTTTTGTATTAATGAACATCAGCCTTGGTTTCTTTCTTTACCTGACAACCTTCCTCTCTCTTTGGGGGTTTGAAATGATCTTCATTCTGCCCTCTTACATAATTGGTAGTTTGGTTGAGTATAAAAATCTAGGTTGAAAAATGTACTTGAGATATTTAGAGGTTTTAGTCCATCACATTCTGCCTGTTACATGAAACCTATCGTTATTTCCTCTGTTTCTCTTTTGAAGCTTGTAAAATTCTTCTCTCAGTTCTTGTATTCTTAGACAGCACAATGAGGTGCCTTCATGTAGATCTATCTTGCTTGCTTTCTTTTATGGGACTTGGTGAGATTTAATTTTTTGGGGGGGGTGTATTCATGCACGTGGGGGTATGTGGCCATACAGGTACGTGTGTGTGAGTACATGGATGTATATGTACATGCAAGTAGAGATCAGAGGTCAACCTTTCATGTTATTATTCAGGAGCCATCTACCTTACTTTTTGAAAGTCTCTCATTGGCTGGAGCTTGTAGAGAAGGCTAAGCTGGTTGACCAGCAAGCCAAGGGGATCTGTTGGTCTTTGCCTCAGTATCATCAAAGAATACATGAGCACCAACCCAGCTTCTTACACAGGTTCTGGAGATTAAACTTAGGACCTCATGTGGGGTTTGAAAAGGTCTTCATTCTGTCCTCTTAACTGGTAGCTTTGTTGAGTACAAAATTCTACGTTAAAAAGTGAATGATGAGCCCTTCATTCTCTGAATCATCTCTAGCACTGCCATGTTTTTAATCCAAGTCATGTCTTTTGGTCCTAGGGTATTTTTCTTGTTTTGTTGACTAAGACCCATTGTTGTAAGTGCTTTCTTGCCTTCAAGGCATCAGTCTAATTATTTTGTACATTTGTTCCATGGTTGTCTCCTTGCTGATGGTTATTTTGCCATGCCGTCAATTTGTAAAAAGCATATGAATTTCAGAGGTGTATAGTATTTTCATCTTAAAATAAAAGAAATATGGTAAATGTTTTCTTCTGTGACCTGAAGATTCTTTCCACTCTAGTTGTAATTTAAGCTAAGGTCCATCATCATATTAATATTTATTAAGAAGCTCTGTAACAATTTTTTTCTTAGACTCCCTGGACTTATTTCTTTTATGGAAAATAGAGTTTTTTTTCCCTCACACAACATATGGTGATGATATTATTTCCTCTTATAGTCTTCACAGTTTCTTCCCCACCTCCCCTCTCATCTAGATCCATTCCTTTTTTTTGTCTCTCATTAGAAAATAAGCAGGCTTCTATGGGAAAATAATGAAATATGTTGTAACAAGATACAATAAGATAAAACAAACACTAACAGATCAGAATAGTACAAAACAAACAAGCAGAAGGAAAAGAGCCCAAGAGAAGGCACAAGAACCAGAGATACCCTGGTCCACACACTCAGGAATCCCATAAAAACACTACACTGAAGGCTATAATGTATGTGCAAAGGACCTACAGGATAAAAAGAGTTGGAAAAAAAAAAAAAAAAGGAAAAGGGAAAATCCTGACAAAGAACCCACAAAGATTCTGTTGGTTTCTTGGCCATCTACTTACTGGTGGGCATGCAGCCTACTCTTGAATAGATTGATTCTTCAATGAAACCTTTATGGAGAAAACTAAATTTTTATTTGCAAATGATTATCAACCTGGAAGTAGCTTTTGGGTTAGGGGAGAGGGCCTGTGTCCACTTCTTTCAGGTCTCGGACCCCATTATTCAGGATTGTTTTAGATTTCCTGGGATTTTCATTCTTTCATATGACGCTAAATAGTTGTCCTTTAAAGATCTGTGAAGAATGCTTTAGATTTTTTTTTTTCAATGCAGTTTATTCAGGAACCTTGAACAATCATCTGACCCTGGGGAAAGCCAGCCCACAGCTTAAATAGCCTCTTGGTAGCCAACCCAGGCGTGCCACGTGGGCAATGCAGATAGGTCCACATACATGGAAGCAAGCCAGATCCTCAGCCTTAGCCAAATGTGGAATTGTTCGTGACAGAGAGCACTCACCATCGGGAAGGTGGAAGGCGGAAACCAGCTCCATCTTTAAGGCATAGCATTCCGCAGCTCTCTACAGTTCCCCCTTTTTGTTTAGACGCATCAGGCAAGAGTAGAGGTCTGATCTCTGATATAAGAAATAAATTGGGACTTTGTACTGATGTTCATTTAGGTGTCATCCACCCAAAGAGCATCAGACTCGTCCGATACCTTTTTCTCAGAGGCGGGACCTGGGGTATCAACCCGCATGCAATCAGACATGCTCTTCTCTGGATCCAAAGCGGCTGACCCTGAGTGCAGTGCTTAGCCTCGCGTCCTGAGGGTAACATTTTAGCTTTTTATGGTATCCAACCATGCTTGGGGAGAATGTCCTGCTTGTGCCCGTTGATGCCCCTCACGCTATGACTCTCTTCAGAAAGAAAAGGGATCTTGGAACTACAGCCACCATTGTTACTACCATCTCATTGGCGGCTGTTGGAGCTACCATCGGGGCATTAGCCATGAGTCATACTGGGCAGACTGCTCAGACCCTGAATAATCATTTAGCCAATGTAGCTCATGCCTTAGTTGTACATAAAGGAATTAATGCTCAACTAAAAGGAAGCTTGATGGTGTTCAATCAGAGGATTGACCTCTTGCAGGAGCAAATTGATACCCTATGGCAAATCGCTCAACTTGGCTGTCAATGAAAATATGCTGGACTTTGAGTCACTAGCATATAACATGAGAATTTTTCCTGTGCTGCAAATCTGTCTAAACAATTGTCGAGCTATATTTTAGGTAATTGGACTGGAGAATTCGATACTACGATGGAGCAGCTGAGAGTGGCCATTGTCACAGTAAATTCTACCAGAGTGGACGCAGGACTAGCCACAGGATTATCATCATGGATTGCTGCAGCCATGAATCATCTGAAGGAATGGGCGGGCATGGGAGCGTTAGCAGGCCTTCTGGTGTTGGTCTCCTTGGTTTGCCTGTGGTATATATGCAAGATTAGAGTCTCACAACAGTGTGATGTAGAATTTTGATGAGAATTGCATTGAATTTGTAGACTGCTTTTGGTAAGATAGCCATTTTTACTATACCAATCCTGCTGATCACTGAGCATGGGAGACCTTTCCATCTTTTGACTTTTTTTTTCCAATTTCTTTCTTCAATATCTTCAAGTTTTTATCATAAAAATCTATTACTTGTTTGGTTATGTTATCTCAAGATATGTTATATTATTTGACGCTATTGTGAAATGTTTCCCTGTTTTTTTTCTCTACCTTTTAGTTAATTTGAATAAAGGTTTGTTAACCTTATTGATTTTTTGCAATGAAACAACTTTTTGTTTATACTTGTTTTGTGTGTGTGTATGATTTTTTATTTGTTTGTTTTGTTTTTATTTTATTGATTTAAGCCCCGAGTTTACTTATTTCTTACTATTTCCTTCATTTTGGTACCATTTATTATTTTCTTCTAGGATTTTCAGTTGTGCCATTAAGTCACTAGAATGAGATTTCACCACTTTTTTTATGTAGGCACTCAGTGCTATGAACTTGCCTCTTAGACTAGATTTCATTGTGTCCTATAAGTGTGGGTATGTTGTGTATTCATTTTCATTTAATTCTGAAAAGACTTCTATTTCTTTCTTAATTTCTGTCTTGACTCATTTTCATTTATTAAAGAGTTATTCAGTTTTCATGAGTTTGTAAGCTTTAGGCTTTCTGTTGTTGTTGACATCCAGGTTTTTATCTTCTGTTTGTTTTTGTTTCGAGACAGGGCTTCTCTGTAGCCTTGGTTGTCCTGGACTTGCTTTGTAGATCAGGCTGGCCTCTTACTCACTATGATCCACCTTCCTCTCCCTCCCAGAGTTCTGGGAATAAAGGCACCACCACAATTTGCTGACATCAGTTTTAATCTATGGTGGTCAGATAGGATGCAAGGTGTTTTTTCAATTTTCTTTTATCTGCTGATTTTTGCTTTGTGTCTGAGCATGTGGTCATGGAGAAAGTTCCATGAAGTGCTGAGAAGAAGGTACATTCTTTTGTGTTTAGATGAAATGTTCTGTAAATATCTGTTAGGTCCATTTGGTTTATAATGTCAGTTATCTCCAGGATTTCTCTGTTTATTTCTTGTATGGATGAACTATCTATTAGCAAGAGTGGGCTATTAAAGTCATGAATGTCAATGTGTGATTTAAGCTGTAGTTGTATTTATTTTATGAAAACTTGAGTGCCCTTGTGTTCGGGACCTAGATGTTAATAATTGCAGTGTTCTCTTGGTGTATTTTTACTTTAATGACTGTGTAGTGTCCTTCCCTATCTCTTCTGATTAGTTTTTGTTTGAAGTCTGTTTTATCATCTATTAAAAGGCTATACCAGCTGGCTTCTTAGGTCCATTTGCTTGGAACATCTTTTTCCATCTTTTTACTATGAAGTGATACCCACCATTGGTGTTAAGGTATGTTTTTTTGGGTGCAGCAGAAGAATGGATCCTGTTTTCACATCTATTCTGTTAGTATGTCTATTGTATTGGAGAATTGAGAACAGTGATGTTGAGATATACCAATGAGCAGTGTTTGTTGATTGATATATTTTTTTTGTAGTGTGCGCGTGTGTTTTTGTATGTACATTTGTTTCTTCCTTTTGATTTGCTCATCTGGGATTATTCATTTCTTGTGTTATCTTGGGTGTGGTTAACCTCTTTCCCTGCTAGCCCCTTCTGTAGGGCTGGATTTGTAGACAGATATTGCTTAAATTTGCTTCCATCATGCGAATGTCTTATTTTCTCTATCTATTGTGGTAGAAAGTTTTGCTGAATATAGTATTCTGGGCTGGCAACTGTGGTCTCTTAGAATCTGCAGCACATCTGTTTATGCCCTTTTGGATTTTAGAGTCTCCACTGAAAAGCTAGGTATTGTTCTAATAGGTCTGTCTTTATATGCTACTTGGTTTTTTTGTTTGTTTGTTTGTTTTTTCCTTTGCAGCTTTTATATCCTTTCTTTGTTCTGTGCATTTAGTGCTTTGATTATTATGTGCTGAGAGGACTTTCTTTTCTGGTCTAGGTCTTTTAGTGTTCTGTTATCTTCTTGTACCTTGATAAATGTCTCCTTATTTATGTTCGGGACATTTTCTTCTATAATTTTGTTGAAAATATTTTCTATGCTTTTCACTTAGGTTTCCTTTCCTTCCTCTATTCCTATTATTCTTAGGTTTAGTCTTTTTATAGCGTCCCAGATTTCCTAGATGTTTTGTGATAGGAATTCTTTAGAATTAACATTTTCTTTGACCACATTGATACTTATCCATTTTTTTTATTCTGTCTTCAATACTTGAGACTCTCCTGTCTCTTTTATTCTGTTCTTGATGCTTGCCTCAGAGGTCTGTTTTTAGTTTCATTTCCACATGTCTCTCAGTTTGAGTTTTCTTTATTGATCCATTTCTATTTCAGGTCTTAAATTATTTTATTCATTTCCTTCCACTGTTTTCACGGATTTCTTTAAGTGATTTGTTAATTTCCTTTTCAAGAGCCTCTATCATATTTTTTGTTTGGTTTTTGTTTTGTTCTTTGAGGCAGGGTTTCTCTGTGTAGCTTTGGCTGTCCTGGAACTCACTCTGTAAACCAGGCTGACCTCAGATTCATAGAGATACATTTGCCTCTTCTCCAGAGTGCTAGGATTACAGGTGTGTGCCACCAAGGCCTGGCTGACTTCTATCATATTTATAACAACTATTTTAAGGTCTTTTTCTTGTGCTTCAGCTACATTGCAATACTCAGGACTTATTGGGGTAGAGCTGCTGGGCTCTAGAGGAGATATATTGTCTTGGCTCTTATTGTGTTTACACATTGAGATTTAGGCATCTGGGATTTAGAAATTGTCATTCTAGGTGCTGATATCTGGTCTTGTGTTTGTTAGGTGGATGTTTTGTGCCTTTGTTTCTGTGGTCCTCTCTGGTTCTTAGGAGATGTTGGTGTCTGTGTGTTGCCTGGTAGGAAATTCTACCAGGATCCTGATAGATGTGACACTGGGGGTTCTGGGTAAATTGTGTTCCTAAATATTGTGTTCTGACACTTAGGAACAGGATGTGATGGAGTGGGGATGGGGGGGCTGGAAGGTTCACAAGAGGGAGAGAATCAGGGTGTTCTGCCAGAACCTGCTTAGCCTCCTGAGAATAGGGACCGAGTAGAGAGAGACCACAATAGGTAGTTTGCTACTGAGCTGGAGATGAGATTGGGGATTGGATTTGAAGAAGATCAGGGACAATAACGATTTGCAGCTCCCTTCCTGTTTCACTTGTTTGCCTTCTTTGCTAGCCACATTCCCATGTTCTTTGCCATATTCCCTTAAAAAATGGTAAAAGATGGGGCTGAAAACAGGGTTTTGTTTGAAAGTGTGGTTTCAGGGAAAAGACTAGTGGACGCTCAGGAAAAGCCTGCTAGAGTTGAGGGTTGGTATAACAGGATGAGCGGGGAGGAAGGTGGGAGGCAGAGATCTTTGTGATGCGCTGGAAATGAGGGCAAGAAGGGAGGTGAGGCCGCAGCAGTGGTCTGCTACAGAGCCAGGGACAGACTGGAGAATTGGATTTTGGAGAGAGGAGGGAGAGGTGAAGATGGGCAGTTACTTTTCCTACTCACCTCGGCCTGAGTGGACTGTCAGCCCTTTGGCCTTTCCGCTTGTGACTTTCAGGTACAATGACTTTCAGGTACAGCTGGCAGACTGAATATTAGAATTTTACTTCCATTTCCCCAAAACAAAACAAAAGTAACACTAAAGTGATTTTTAAGGCCTATCCCTGCCATGTCAAGAGAATGGTAAAAGAGCATTTTGATGACTGAAAAGGAAGGAGTCACTGACTCTGCACACCTCAGGCTCAGGAGCTGCCTGTGCCATATTCTTTTTAGAAAAATGGTAAAAGGTTTGTTTAGAAGTGTTTCAGGGAAATGGAGACAAGATGCTAATGTTCAATCTGCCCGCCGTACCTGGAAGTCCTCATTTACTTTCTAATCCCAAAAGGAAAGGTCGAAGTTCACAACACTTGGGAAAAAATGAGATGTATGAAGGAGGAAACAATAACTCATCATGAGAAATGACTGTAGTTTATACCTTTGCTTAGCTTTCAGTGCTCTCTTGGGATCCGTTCTGTTGGAAATGTGAGGGGAGAAACTCTCAAGCGCATTATAAGGGCTGTGACATCTATTGCCAAGTGGACGTATAAAAAAGCCATTTCCATAGACAATTCTACCATCAGCGAGAAACAACTATCTTTTTAAAGCATTGTCATCAGCATGGCTAATAGTCTCTCAATACTTTTATCAGCCTTGAAGACAAGAAAAGGCAATCTTTTTATAATCTGTCTTTCTTAAATCCCAATCATGCTGAGTCCTGTAATACATACCATCCTGTGAAATCCAATATGTATTGTCAATTTGTATTTTTTCTTTTATGAATTACCTTTTTCATTTCCCCTGCCTCGTTTCAATTAGTGCCTTTATCTTATTGATCCCAGAGACCTCTATATATTAAAGCTATTGATTCAATGCTTCAACAATATTTTCCCATTTGCCTTTCATTTTGTGGGAGTCTTTTTCATTTTGTGCTGCCAATCAATTGGATCCTTCCTTCTATATCTGTATTTTTGTTATTCTGGTCTTATCCCAGGACTGGTTATCTCCATGGGGCCTAGTGTGGTTTCATACCTCAAGGAAATTAGACTCTAACTTTGGAATTTTCCTTGTTTGCCAGTCATCTCAGTAATCTTTATTTAAATGTTTTTTCCACATTGATATGGAGTGCCACTGTTTCCTGTTGGACAGGTGAGCCCATCTTCCTTGCTGCCTCTCTTTATCTGCAGGTGACATCTGGGAACTGCACTGTCCTTACTGAGACAGAGTGTGGGAGCCATATATGCTCTTAGTTGGTAACTTTACAGACCGTTATGGGTCCTCTTCAGTGCCTGTGTTGGTTGGTATGGACTGAGAATAAAAAAGAAATCTGTTTAAAAATACGTTGATTATTTTTATTGTCACTATGACCAAGTACTTGACAGAAACAATCCAAGAGAGGAGAGATTTATTTCACTCACAGCTGCAAAGAGCTCAGCCCATCATGGTAGGGGGGAGAGTGGGAAAGCATGTTCTGTCACAACAGAGAGAAATCAGAGAGAAAATACAGAAATTAGAGGAACCAACGTGAGAAGTCCCGAAGGACATATCCAGCCCCTGACCTACTTCCTGTGCCTAGGCCCACCTTCACCACATTCTAGTGATATTATCATATTAAGAATCTATCAAGGGATGACCCGATGAGTAGGCCTGAGCCTTCTTGATCAAATCGTCTCTGGAAACAGCACCCTTGCCCCAACTGTTTTACCTATCTCCTTGCTGTTTCTCAATCCATTCAGGATGACAATTAAGATTAATTAGAGCAAGAAGTAAACCCACTGTCCTAGGACAGGTCTCTTCTATATAAAATTACAGATAATCTGGAAGACACATTACTAAATATTAATAATATATTTTAAAGGTGTTGAATTTTGATCTCTAAGTTTATTTTCCCTCAGTATTTTCTGTTAACATACATGGTATTTTATTTTGCTTTTTGAATGTGTCTCCATGTGTGGGAAACAGGCATGTGTGTGTTTCTATGTGTGTGGGTGCCAAGGCTAATGTCAATTTTACTCATTGATGGCATAGGCTCTCTCAACTAGACCTCAATGATATTAGAACTCAATGATACAGCTAGTCTAGCTAGCAGTCTTGCTCTTGGGGTTTCTTGCCTTCACATTCTCAGGGATAGAATTACGGAATGGACCACCACAGTTACCCGCTACTGCTATGGTTTCTGGAGACCAAATTCTGGTCCTCAGGATTGTGTGGCAAACAATCGCCCGCTGAGCTGTTTCTCCAGTCCCTTGTACAATGTTTTCAAGCCTTTTTTTTTTTTTTTCTTTCTTCAAACTGATCTTAGTTTCATAGAGTCAGCTTAATTGTAACTTTGGATCATAACAGTCTCAGGGACTCCACATTATCTTTACAAAAAGAAAACAAGAAATCTACAGAGGCTAGCTAGTTCAGACCCAGAGGAGAATTCCAAGAGAATGCGCTGGGAGGCTGTTCTGTGACTAGACAGTAGAAAATCAAAGCAGACAGGATTTGGTGTGAGGGTCCAAGGTTCAGCATTCTGCAACAATATGTCCTTGAGGAATCAAGAGCAATTCAGCTTGTGAGAAGCTAGGGTCATAAACGGGAGTGACCATTTGTTACCTGCCGTAAGCAGAGAGCATTAGAATGAGCAATTTCAAAGCTGTGGGGATTTGCATGTTTAAGAATCTCATATACCCAATTAAGCCGACCCTTTGGGCGTTTCCTCACAATTGGAAGATTAGCGATTCTCTTTATTAGAAAGTGTAACTTTATGTTAATACCACAGAAATGAAGAGTCTGTAAGCCAGACTCCCCAAGTGAAGAGAATATAAATAAATGCACGCAGACAGAAATTACAACAAAAGGAGAACGTTTACAATGCTCACCTTTCCCCCAGCTTCAACAGTTTGCTTCCCGGCTCCACGTTCCCCGGGGGGCACATGGACTCTTCCTCTGTCTTGCCTGTGAGGCTGACAGCCTCATTCTTTCTTTCCGGAAAGAGGACAGCGTGCTGTCTACCCTGTTTTTCTACCTTTCTCTCTCACCTGAGTCCTCTACAGTTAGGCGCTGGTGTCCACAAAACTGTCTGTACCGAGGCTGCAAAAGACTGCCCATACTGTGTCTACTCCCTGCCCATCCCCCTCTCCCAATACCCAACACTGTATACTGTTTGGAGATGTTTCCTGAAACTTTTATTCCATTCTGTTCAGTTCCTTTACATTCCGTTCACGCCACTCTATTTTGTCTGCTCCACCCACCCAATTTTACTCTGCCCTGAGCTCTCACATGCCCTCTGCTTTTCCCATGACTTCACTAGATGCTCTGTCTTAGGGTCCCCCTCCTCATGTCTCACCCCCAAACATTGTGGTGCTCTAGGACTTAGCTCTGGCTCCTCTTTATCCTCCCTATTTCCTCACTACATGATTCACTACAAGCTTTATGCTTAAGACATCCAAAAGCCTGGTTTCTCCTGAGTCTCCAGACTACTAAACCCACCCACCCATTGAACACCTATGTGTGAAAGTGTATCAGGCATTTGCTCACCCGGCCATAACAGCACTCTTGTTTCTTCCCCTACACAAGGCTGTGTTTTCAGTCTCTCCTCTTTCAGTAGTTGCCCACTCTCTCCCCACTTTCTGGGGACCTCGATTACAAAAACCTTTCTCTTTTCTTTTTTTAAAGGAGGGAGAATTTATTTGGCTCATAGTTGGGAGAGAGTACAGTCCACTACGGTGGAGTGGAGTCCCGGACAGGAGCTGAGTTAGCAGGACACATTGTATCCACAGTGAAGAAGCAAAAAGAGCATTGCAGCTCAGCTAGCTTTCTCCTTTTTTTCATTCGGTCATGACTCCAGCCCAGGAGATGGAGCCATCTTCAGTCAATGTGGGTCTTTCTTCGTGATTCACATCTTGTCAGATTAAGAGCCAGCTACCACACTGTGCTCTTGTTCCATTCTTATGTATTGCGTGTAAAGTGAGCAATCAGCTTGTAATTTCATTTGTTTTGATAAATATGAACAGCCAGGTCTGATACAGACTACCCTAAGTAAGAATGTGGTTGTCTCTTACAGAAGAGCAAGCATATTGCACATAAGGGAGTGAATAGTAAACATGACTGGGAAGTCAGAGGGTGATGGATTGTGTGCCTGTCTAGAATGCTTGTGTCCCTCCCTACGGGCATTCATTATCCTTTTCTTCCCTATCGACATCAGGCTTGTTTATATGACTTTCTTTGACTAACAAAATAAAGGCACCACATCCCAGTGGAGCCCTTAAGGAGCATTTTTCTCTTGACAGAGTGTTAGGACTGTGTGGCTCCCGCAATCTGGACCACAGAGTGGAGAGCCCTTGAGACTCAGCCTTCACAGGCAGCTAGCAGACATGTGATGGGGATGAGGACTAAACTATTGCTCTATGCAGTAAGACTGGGGTAGGGGGCTTTTTTGTTGTTGTTGTTACCGTACCTTACTTCTTAGGCTTGCTTTATTTTTTGTTCGTCTTTGTGTTGGAAGCCAGTTCTCATGTAGCCCAGATTAGCTTCAAACTTAATATGTAGTCAAGGAAGACCCTTCGTAGAAATTTAAAAGCCCTGCTGCTTCTACCTTCTGAGTAGAAGGAGAATCATTGTTGATGCTTTCTTTTTTTTTTTTTTTCCTCCTTCCATGTATACACTAAACCCTAGCAGAATCACTTTGATAATAGATCCCACAGGCCACCATTTCTTCATACCTGTGATGCTCAAATCCTGTTCTAAACCACTGTCTTCGCTCATCAGGGTTACTCTGTCAGTCTCCTGACTGGGCCTGTTGTCTTGTTCCCCACCACTCTGTTATCACTACCCTATAAATTGGTGGTCAGTCATTTTGAAAGAGCAATTTGACTCTGATGGGTTCGGATGATTATTAGAATGAATCCAAACTTCTGAAGTCCCAGGAGACTCATGCTTAGATCCTGCCTACCTCACTATCACAGCTTGCACCCTTCCCTCCTTCATCTTCTGCTACACAGGTATCACCTTTGGCCATCTGATTGCCAATCCCTCTACTGGAATACTTTCTCCCCTGGCTTGGCTGTCTCTTCATTACCCAGGCCTCAGCTGCATCACCACCTCCTTGAGAAAGACACCCTGCAGTCACTTAGATCCTATTACTCAGTGTTCTTATTTCTCATTTTCTCAGTTCTCATTTCTCAATTCTCTGATATTCTTATGTTTCTGTTGAGAGTTATTTTCTCAGCCAGACAGGAAGTTCTAAGAGAGCAAGAGCCTTGTCTGACTTATTTATGGCAGTCAGTTTGACACCTAAACAGTGCTTGGGACTCACAAACTTGACGTGGCTCTGCCCTTCATTGTGGGCCTTTCGTGGATAGTCTTGTCTTTCATTTATGAGAAAAATAAATAATGCCCAAAGATGCTAATTAATTTGTTCAAGGTCAAATACTTTTTTAGAGCTAAGAGTTGGCATCTTGACTCTGGAATCTTTGGCTATAGTTCCCAATAAAACTCCCTTCTGAATCTATCACTCCTAGAACCAAGAAAGTATTGTGTAAAAATGAGGAGGGGTTCCTAAACTATCTATAAACTATCAACAAATAGGTTGGCTTCTGTTTTAAACCTGGAAACAAACATGTGCTGGAAACAATTGAATTGAGGGCATTAAAAGATACTTCTGTCAGCAGGGCTTGAGAAGTTTAACTAAAGGGTATCATCATCTTTGTCATAGTTGTCTTCGTCTTCACCATTGTTGTTGTCATGGTTTTAACAAGACAAGCCTCACTTATGCTGCCGAGGCTGCTATCTAGCTTCTGGCCTTCTGGCCTTTCTCAGCCACTTGAGTAGCTGTGCTACAGGTATGTGTCACCACATCTTACATAATTCCACTTTTATTAGAATCAGTAGCTTGAACTTTAGGGGGGGAGGCATGTCACTGAGAAGTCCCAACCTTTTGGTTCTGTCTCCTTATCATGTGTATAAATGACATGTGTGTGGAGGATTTTGGCTGAACTTTTCAGAGGAAAGGAATTATTCATTTGAAGACATAAATAACTTGCTATGCCTTTCCCCCCTCATCCTTCTGAATGCAAATATTTTAGGGGACCCATCCTAAGTAAGTTTTGATACCCCTAACCTTGCATCCGAGGATCATCATCACCGAGAGGCCATTGTTGGCTGTTGTGTTTACCAGACTCTTGGCCAATTTGAAATGTGGCAGCTTTTCTGATGAGGTAGCATTCTCCCAGACAATGGAAGCTTGTGTGAGGATCACAGCCATCCTGAGTTTTACCTTCACAGCCTCAGACACTTACCTTACTTCTGAACTTGTCCCCACAACCCCTGGTCCTGCTTGCAGACTAACATGCCCCTGTAAGGTAGGAAAGGCTTGCCAATTGAGAATACTAAAGGTAAAGCCTTTTTTATTTCTGTGCTGTGATTTTCCAGAAGGTCAGTCTTCCTCTGGGCATCAGTCACCAACTGGGCAAAGCTATTTTTGGAGACAATTGGGGGAAATCCAGCATTGACTCTATATTAGGTGATGTTAGTTTGCTTGGGTAGGACATTGTGTCATGGCTGTAATTAAAAGGGTTGGTTGGTGAGAGATGCATACTGAAATACTTGCAGATGAAACTCTGATGACTTAGATGTGTCTGGTTTCCTAAAAAAAAATCTGTACATAAAAATATGAATCTAGGGATATAACAATATGAAACAAGTAAGGTATAGTGATTCAACCCTGTAATAGCAGCACGTAGAAGGCTGAGACAGGAGGATCACGAATTTAGTTGATCTGGGGTTATATAAGGAGAGTCACTATTAAACAGAACAAAGAAGGCAACATGAACCTACAGAAGTTAATGCTGTTGAAACAAGGTGATATGGAGACATTCTTTACCTGAGTCTTTCTACTAATGCATAAGCTTAAAATTTCGTCAATAAAATGGTTTTAGAAGTTATTCATGAATTATGCCACATTAAAAAAAAATCTGCTTTGGTCGCCTCATAGAACTCACTGCTTCAGGGAGAAGGGGTGCAGGGAAGGCAAGAAAATGGGGGTAGGGGAATCAACCAAGATGCATAGACAAATGCTGTTTCATTTTGCAAGCTAATTAAGAAAATAAAAATATTAATCAAGAAAAGCTAGTGCTTCAGTGGGTCAGCAAGGGGCTGACGTGGAGGGAATGTCAAAGACCCTAAAACACGCACAGTCTCCTGCACAGGGCTCATAATTAAGTGCTTAAAAGATTTAATGGTCACAGATTTTTCCACAGACGTCGAAAGGCTGGCTGAGCAGCCTAATTAGGTAAAGTTTCAACTCTACGGGTACAGGCCTTTCTATGTAGAGACCTCTTGTTTTTCCATAGAAGAATGGATCCCACACAACCTATCTGGAACTTGGTTGGATGGTCTGTGGAACTGCTAGGGCTCAGGATGCAGTGGATAGGTAGTATAGAGACCCAGGCAGAAGTCTGAGAGGCACAGGAGATATGTACTTAGCCAGAACCTGGCTGTGGTGAACATGCCCTGGCAGCTTCACGGTGCTTGGCAGTATCAGTTCTTTTTCTCCTCACTGAGGCAAACTACCTTACGAAGATGCATGAAGGGAGGAAGAGCTTGTTTGGGCTCATGATTTTAGAGGCGATATGCTTCATCCTGGCAGGGAAGGTGTGGCACTGGGAATGGGAATGAGCTGGTCCCACCACACTGTGGTGAGGAAGCAGCAATGGATGCTCGTGCTCAGCTCGTGGGCTCCAGTCCACGGAATGGGGCCACCCATATTCAGACTGGGGCTTCCCTCCTCATTTAAATATCTTTGGCAACACCCTTACACATGGGGCTAGAGGCGTGTCTCCTAGGTGATTCCAAATCCAGTCAGGCCGACAATGAGGTCCGACCACCATGCCGATCAAGGGTGACTTTTGGGAGTGCTTTCTCTTCTGCAGTGGAGAAGCTAGCAGCGGCTTCAGGATAGAAGCAGAAAAGCAGACTTCCCTTTTACGTACAGGATGTCCCCTCAGAAGGAAAAGGTGAGTAGACCACTTTATTCCAGGGGAATCTATGACAGCTTGAAAAAAAAAGAAAAAAAAAAACAGCTTTGTCTTTGGACTCAGGTCTGTAGGTAGGAAAAGAGAAATGGATTTCCAGGCTGCTCAGGGACAAGGCCTGTCGCAGACCTGGGAGTGTCAGTTATGTGTTAACGTAGTCTCTTATCCTCGGCATTGCTGATGTTCTAGGCCAGCCATTCTGTGCTGGAAGGCTGGCTTGCGCACCAGGAGATGGTTAGCTCCATCCCTGCATCCACCATTAGATGCCAGGAGCAGCCCTTGCCTGGCATTAGCAGTCAAAAATGTCCAGAGCAAAAAATGGTCTCCAGGTACTGTTAAATAATTTTCAGGGAAAAATAATTGCTCCCTGGTGATACCACCGTGTTAGCAGGAAAGTCCCTCCAGGTGTCCTGAAAGGACGAACCTTTTTTTACGAAGAACCCAGGGACCCCTTGTAAGAGTTCAGTCTCAGGCCTCAAGCTAAGGAAACAGACTCCAGTACCATATATGAGACTTCCCCAAAGGTTGTGCGACTTCCCAGATAGGTTGTGCGTTACTCTTGTCAGCTTCAAGGCACCTAGGGAGCCCTATACATGCCCTGATGCTGTGAAGCTATGGAATTACTTCTGTCACTCCACATCAATACCATTTTGATCCCATTTGTCAAGAGCAGATGGTGTATTGGGACAGGTGAACCAGATTGGACTCTCCTGGGCCAATTTCATTGTGTTTCAGTGCCTGGAAGTCCTTGACACTGGAACCAAGAATTCTTGGCGGGAAGGTGGACTTTTGATATTAGCTGTATGTATGGGAGAACTTGAGTTAGGGACTATGGGGGTGAACAGGAAGCCATTATTGGAATCTGGAACAGGACAGCAAGATACCTGAATTGCAAAGCCCTGTTTAACCAATCAAACATGTTGTTGTCAATTTGTATGGGTCCTGGGAGATAGATAAGAGACTCGAGTTACCTTTAAAAATACAGAAGGCTTCCCTGGTTGCAATTTGGTCTTTCTGAAATAAATGTCAGTGCTGGGAAGTGCCCTTTCACTGAAGGTTCTGCTTGGCTGGGCTTGGTGGCTAGTAGGTTGACTTTGTTTTTGTTTTTCATGATGAAGATGAAGATTTCAAACAAGCTGTTTCTTCAGGTCCTAGCTGGGAGTTGATGGAGCCTGGTGACAAGATCTCTCTGTCCCTGCTTCTGGAGTGATCTGCATTTCAGGTCACAGCAGGCTGTCATCATCACGTCCTTAGACTACACAGTCCAGTGTGCACTGGAGACTGTATGCAGGTCACTCAGCCCATTCTCTCTGCCCACACGCTTGTTTGCCTGATGTAATTTCACAGGCAAATAGTGTCCCTGTGTGCACTTTTCTAATGACGGGGCTCATGATTGCCCAAGGGTTCCCTGCATTGCAGGACCAGGCTGAGAAAGCTTAGGTAAGTATTGCTGATGAGGTAGAGTAGTGTTAGGGATTTGGATTGTCATTACTGTGTGAAGCCAGAAAACAGTCACAGGAACTAGCCACAGTTGGAGTACTAGGGGACAGCGGCTTGAGGATATTTCCCCAAGTTCTTAGGAATGTCATCAAGAGGTAGACTCTACTCTCACCCCTTGTGTATGGGCCAGCTCTAGCGACTCATTTTGAACAAGAGGATGTGGCCAAAGTGACAGTGTATAACCTTTGAAAGACAGGTAGGCCTTTCAAAATGACAAAGCTTCTGCCTGGCTTTCTCTCTTCTCTACCTTTTTGTCTGTCTGTCTGTCTCTGTTTCCCTACTGTCACTGGCTCTCTCTTCTGATTTGCTCTACCATAGACAGGCCCGTGTGATAGTCCAGTCATAGGGGTGGCTGAAGCTCCAGATGATAGCTAGCCTCAGTCACTTGACAGAAGGGGACAGTTTGTAGGTGCTTACAATGATCAAGCACCTAGCTGATCATTGTAAGCACCTACAAACTGTCATGCTAGCCGGTGTGTAGGGGAGATGAGAGTAATATCAGTGCCACGGTTGTAAGTCCCTTTGCTTTGGGTTAGTTTGTTACACATCAGTAGACAACTGGAAGGGATGGCGATGACATTAGTGAGGCGAACAGGGGCTGTTTATCGAGCAAGCACTTATCCGACACCCCAATCCTTTATGATTCCATAGATTATCTAATTTTATCCTCACGCCAGGCAAGGTAAGTACAGTACTATGTGTCAGTAAAGGCATTAGAAGATTAGGTCTAAGGGCAATGGAGGTGACTCGGTGGGCAAAAGCTCCTGCTGTGAAAGGGTGAGGAACAACACTTAAGATCCCTAGACCTCTTGTAAAAGCAGAATGTGCATGTACAGAGACGGGGGCCGAGAGGGGACAGGAGACCTCACAGAATGTGTAGGACAGCGAGTCTAAGGTCTTTGGTGGTGAACAGCTAGAGATGCTGCTTCCAAAAATACTGGCACCTGAGGTTCTCCTCTGCTATCCACATAGCTATACTTGAACATACATGAACAGGTTACATGAAAACACACTACTGCTACTGCTGCTGCTGCTGCTGCTGCACACACACACACACACACACACACACACTTTGAAAAATGAGGCCCAAACCAGGGTCAGGTGGTTCTTGAGAAATAGCGTCAGGCTTTGAATCCAGAGCCTCAGTTCTATGTGACACAGACTGACCACCAGTCAGTTGTGCTGGTGGAAGGTTCGCCACACTGCCTGGGCATTGACTCGGGTGGGGAGGGAACAAAGAAATGACAACACAGGGACTCCAAAAAGCTGGTACTGAGTGGATCTGGGCTCTAAGCTTAGAGAAGGCTACACGCCTCAGAAGCTCAGCCTCTTTATGGTATACAGCTGAGCAGGGAGGCGGGGTTACAGTGTAGGGCTGAACAGGATGTGTATACAGCAGAACAAGGAGACAGGTTTAGTTAATCTGGGCAGGAGCAGTCTTTATGAGTCAAGCATCCAGGGAGAGAAAACAACAGTAGATGTTTTACATTTTCTTCATACACTGTCAACATTCACAGGCCAACCAGGCTTGGCCATTCCTCTGAACCTCATCCAGGGATGGTTTTGTCATGGTACCGAGGGATTGGGGTTCTTGATATGGCCATGCTGTGTCGACAACACACAGCCACTGAGGATATCACTTGCTCCCTGTAAGGGTTAGTATCAGTGTTTTTTTTTTTTTGTTTGTTTGTTTGTTTGGTTGGTTGGTTGGTTTTTTTTGCGTGTGTGTTTGTCTACTGACTGAAGGGCATCAACAAATGTCTGGTGGTGAGAGTTTCATGCTGCCTGGCAGCATGTGCTATCTTTTAAGCTACAGCCGTCCTACCTCATCTCCTGTTGCTGTCTTCCTGGGACACCCTGGCTGGTTTTCTAACTGTCTCCCTCATCTTTTATCTGCATCACAGTACTTTATGAAACAGCGCTTGCTTTGTGATATTGCAATCTTTAAACATGCAGATTGCATTATCTCTCCTCAGGCTTATTGAAGCAACATCTCTGGAGTGACCCAGGAGCTTGCATTTGTTGCTAACTCCCTATAAAATGCTTCTGCAGAGGTCTTGAGGCAAAAGGATGTAGGTACGAATGCAAACACTTAGGGAATCCCGAGGGAATCTATTATCCTCAGGATCCTCCTTTATTCCTCTGTGGGGTACAGAGCGGTAACTACAGAAGCCCAAGGCTGTGGCCAGCAACTTAGATGCCAGTAGGGAGCAGATTTAGGTCCTGTTCTTTGAATAGAAACACTAGAATTTGCTTGAGTGTTGGTTTCTGATGGGAAGTCACCCTCATGGATTTCATTGGATAAGCTTTCAGAGCACAGGCATTTTTTTTCTTGGTGCCAACACCATTGTCATTGCATACCTGACTTTACAGGGCCCTCAAGACACAGGCAAGTGAACCCTAACACTACTTTATCCTTGGGAATTTAGGCAGATCAGTTGCTGCAGCTGTGAATCCAGATGACAAGTAATTGAAAGGCCTTTGATGGTCACAGACTGTCGTTTCGATCCCCTAGGGGCACACACAAGGACAACAGTGCCAGCTGCGATTCCTTTGGTCCAGATAGCATAGAGGACACCGTATGTTTCACCTCTCCTCTGCAGCCCTCTTTCATCACGATGTGTCAGGAGCACAGCCCGTCTATAATTCAAAACATCAGTACAGTGGGGATTCACTATCTGCATCCCAGGGGAACCAGGGTAGTGACTTGCCGGAGATGCAAGGAAAGGAACAGCACACGAGGCCCCCTCCATCAGCCCTCAGCTAATGTAGTAGACATGAAAGGGCTGCAGTGCTGGGAGAGGGCTCTTCTGTGAGATGTTGGCAGCCTGCTGGGAGAGATAAGACCTTCTTAAACCGACAGAGAAAGGGCAGTATTGGAGCAAGTTGTGTAGCTGCAGTAAGCAAAAGGCATTAGGGTCTTGAAAGAGTTGGTATAGGAACTGCTGGGTCCTCAGGGAAGGCCTCTTGTTGGGCGTGGAGCTGGTGTAGGCTTTGAAGGGCAGGTAGGGATGTGTCCTGTGGGATGGCTCCGGGGAGCTCTGTGCCTACAAAAGGCAGTCTCTGTCTTCAGATAGCGACTTAAACTCACAGCATACTTTGAATGTTGCTCCCCCATTCATTGCACCCAATGTTCTCTCTTGCTTCATTCTATTCCAAGCCCTGCTGGAGACGTAAGCTCATGTGGAGAACTAGACAAACAAGAGTATGAGAACAGCTCCCATTTATTGGTGGAGGATGCCTTCCAAGACGCCCAGTGAATGCCTGAAACCATATTCAACCATAGATATGCTATATCCACACATATGACACTGTTTAATTTTTACATTAGGTAAGTAATAGAGTAACACAAACAATGATACAACAGAGCAATCACAGTAATATGCTCCAATGAAGTCAACAGCTTTGCTATTTTTGCACTACGGGGTAATTAGTAAGTAAAATAAAGGTATGCACACCAGGGTGCTAGAGGTCACTCTGATGAACAAGATGGCAGCTCTGCGTTGACGCTGAGGGTAGCATAGTCAACATGGATACACCCGGCAGAAAGGTGATTTAGATTTCATGTGGACTGAGTGAGACAACATGGGATTGTATTGTACTACTCAGAATGGTACATAATTTAAAACTTCAGAATTGCTTACTTATGGACCTTTCATTATTATTTTTGGATGACTTCAGGTAAGGTACTGTAGAAGTCAAAACCTTGGCTAAGGGATAAGGGAGATAACTTTTTTTTGCATATTTCTTCTCTGGAGAGTAGAGGATGCACGTGGTTGTGGGTTTTGAAGGCCGAAGTTGGCTTTTTACATACTCCAGGGGAAAATGCTGGAGCCAGATCCTTCCATGGTGTCCTCAAAATTGCTGCATAGGCTAAATGCAACGTCTCAGATTTTTCTGTCTAGGTTCATCAAATTCCATAGTTGGTAATGGACTTGGTTACTTTTAAATTGCTATGAAGAGACACTATGACTAAGACAACCCATAAAAGAAAACAATTAACTTGAAAGCTCATGGTTCCAGAGGGCCAGAGTCTATGACCATCATGGCAGCTGACAGGCAGGCAGGCACAGTGCAGCTTTTGTCTGATCCATAAGTACAAGGCAGAGAGAGAGAAAGAGAGAGAGGGAAAGAGAGAGAGGGAGAGGGAGAGAGAGAGAGCGAGAGCGCTAACTGGGAATCACATAGGATTTTGAAACCTTAAAGCCCATCCCAGAGGTACACCTCCTCCAACAAGGCTACACATCCTAATCCTTCTCAACAGTTCCACCAACTAGGGACCAAGTATTCAAATGTATGAACTTATTGGGGCCATTCTCAGTCAAACAAACAGTCAAATAAGCCACGTTTAAACTTTGCCCTTTGGATATGGAGAAACTTGCTGGATGTCTCTTCTTGGGGAAATTTATGTTCCCTGCCATTGCTACTTGCAGGTATGGCATAGGTAAACACATGAGTCTTCTTGCAATCAAGGTACATTTTGTGGAGCTGGATCCTTGGCTTTAGGAAGCCAGTGAACATTTATTTAGCTTCACACAAACCTATCTCCATCTTGTCATCTTCCCTGCACCCTGTGGTGGAGCCTCCCACTTCCCTTCACAGAAGCCCACCCATCAGTTGCCTTTTAGTGCTGCTGAGCAGTTGCTAAGAAAATAGCTATCCTGGAAGCATTGCCACCACTTATGATGGTAGCTGCTTGCGTGAGCTTCTGAGTTACATTCTCCTGCTGTGAGAATGTAACTGACCAGGTCCCCAGTTGTAGCACTCAGACTTTTACTGAGTTTGTGGCAACACTGAGCTTCCTAAAGCAACTCACTGTCAATGACCATGTAAAGGGCCTGGGCTCAAGAACTACCCGGTGGGTTTGCAGATACCTCCTCAGATTGTACAGCCCTCTTGGAGGCATCTATACAACCCTCTTTCCCTCTGTCATTGCCTCACAGTTAAGTTTGTGTTGTTGATCCACAGCCTCCACTGTTCTCTTCTTATTTCCTTTATTCATGCATTTTTAAAGCTAAAATCCATGTGGATTTAATTCCATCCTGCCACTGCTTTTTGGAAGATCTGACTGAAAAAGTTTGAAATCAAATCTTGCAAAACTGCTAAGGACTTGTAAAGGTCTACTCAGCCAGAGCTGATGATTGGAGACCTAGGACAAGGACTTCCAGGAGATTGGAAGAAATGTGTGGACAGCTACAGACTTCCCACCAGCTTTAGGTAAAACAGACTGATGCAAAACTATTTCTGGTTTCTAAGATGCTGAGAGAAAGTTGAGCAGAGCCCTGGGACTATAACAAAACAAGGGTACCTGACCACTGCAGAGATGATGTAAAGAGCCTGGTGCCTTTCATCTCTGTCCTTGTCTCTAGTGTAATATGGCTGGTCACTGAATCAGGGCTCAGACCTGTCAACATCAGCCCAAATGAGTGAGGGGTCAGTCTACTTTGTTGGGTCACCAATGAGGAGGGCTCTATCTACTTGCCCTTTGACCTGACCTGCTATGGCTGCTATGACTACTGTAAGGAGGTGTTTGGACTGTCCTGGGGAAGGTGAAATGCTCCTTTTAGCTGAGTCATAGATGGTATTTTCTTACACCCACCTTCCTGTTTTCCTATCACCTTTTTTTCTTTTCAACCTTCCCCACCTCTGCTTTCTTCCCTCCTTTCTTCAATGGTTTCTGTGGTATAAACCTCAAGGGAATACATGGAAGAAAACCCACTGTTACATTTTTCTTCTGCAGAAGGCATGAATGGGCTTGAGGTCAAAGAATGACTAGTTGGGATCTAGGGGACATTTCTACCTCGTAGCAGGCTGGCACTGGATTCTTGCTGTCAGGATAAAACAATGAAGAAATGTGAAAGCAAGATACAAATAGTCTTGGTGGTTTCCTGACATTTTCAGGTTTGAGGATAATTATGTCAATAGTTGACCAGAGATGGTAGGGAGTCTGGGGTCAAGTTGGGGGAGATGAGCCTTCCTTTGTTAATTTGAGGCTATTAAAATACCATCTGGGTGCTGAGTTCCAAACTCACTGCTGACACATGCAGGCTTTGTGTGCCTGAAACCCTGGCCTTCTCCTGTGACTGTTTGGGATTGCCAGTGTGTTAGTTTGGATGAGAATGGCCGCCTTAGGCTCATATGTCTCACTGTTTGGTCTCCAGTTAGTGGAACTGTTGGGGAAGAATAGGGTGAGGGCCTTGTTGGAAAGCGTATGTTACTGGGGGTGGCCTTTGACCAGGGCCTAGTCTCCCTTTCCATCTGCCTACAATGTGAAGATCATGTGATCTGTCAGCTACTGCTCCAGAGCCAGGCATACCTGCCTGCTGCCACACTCCTGGCTGTGATGATCATGGACTAACCCTGTGAAACTGTAAAGAAGCCCCCGATAAAATGCTTTTCTTTATATCGGGCCCTGGCTGGTCGTGTCTCTTCACAGCAATAGAAGAGTAACTAAGACACCAAGCATGGGTGTCTACAGCCCAGAGCTCTTGGGTTGAGAAAGCACCTTGCATGGTGCTTTTATTTTGATTTACCAGCTGCAAGCTAGAAGCATGGACAGAAAGAAGAAAGGCAGGTGGAGAAAGTGTTTTATAACTCATGGCATAAGCTGAAGTTAGAAAACCTCTTTTGCAAGAGGAGATGGGAAATGCTTTGTGAAAAGGAATACCACCTTTTACAACAGGAGAGAAGATAAAAACAAACAAACAAACAAACAAACAAACAAACAAAAATGGACAAAACCCAGGGAATTTGGGGTGGTTCTGCTGGTACACAATCCCCCCCCAGTCCTCTCATTTTCTCCCCATCAGAGGATTTTCCCACCCATTGGAGGATTTCTTTCTTTTTCTCCTCTCCTCTTTTTTTTTCCTGCCCTCAGAAGTCTTTACATCCTCCACAGTAATTTATTTTAGTAGCTAGACAACTGTTCATGCAGTCCCTGGTCCTTATCCCTTCCCATTAGTTGCTGATAAGTTTCAATAGAAGATGCAAGAATAGTCAGGTTGCCCAGCTGGTGGGACATCTGTGTTGCTCTCCCTCACAGACCAAGAGTGTTCCACTGATTTAGAGCACAGTGAGGTCGGAGCCAGTGAGTGTTTGTATTTCATTCCAAGAGAAACATTTGCTGAGGAGGAGTACAGGGCACAAGGTGGCCTTGGCCTGGTTATCTGCACAGGCCCTCAGGAAGGTGGGACCCAGGCTTCACAGCAGAGTGCTCTTGGAGCTGAGTGTAGAATCATTTCATCAAGGGAAACTCTCCACGCCCTGGGCAGGGCACCCAGATGCTCCTTAGGGATGGTGGCACCTCTTTGAAATGTGGAGTTTGAGACCACATGCCTGCGTTCTGATGCCAGCCTGCCACATCCTTGTGTGACTGCCTTAGTTAGGCTTCCAAGGCTGTGATAAGCACCTTGACTAATGGCAACTTGGAGAAGAAAAGATTTCTTTTAGCTTATGTGTGTAGTCCATTATCCAGGGAAGTCAGGGCAGGAACTCAAGACAGGAACCTGGAGGCAGGAACTAAAGCGGAGCCCAAGGAGGGATGTTGCTGTCTTTTCCCCCCTGGCTTGCTTAGCCTGCTTTCCTATACTGCCAAGGCCTAGGAGTGCAATCACTCACAATGGCGTGGACCATCTCACGTTAATCATTAATCATTAATAATATGGAGGTGTTTTTCTCAGTTAAGATTCCTTCTTCCCAGGTGACCCCAGCTTCTGTCAAGTTGACAAAAAACTAACCAGGACAATGACATTAAACGAGTTAGCTTTTTTTGGTCCTCAGTTTCCACATCTGAACAATGAGAATAATATCAGCAGGCTAAAATTACTTAGCCTATATTCATCTCTGTTTCTACATTTGTAAAGTAAGGATGATAGTAGTGAAGTGTAACAGGAAATTCATGTGTACATGTCAACCTGTCATGGACATCCTGCCATTTGTTATTATCATTTAAAAATTAAATTTATATATTTGTGTATGTGTGTGTATGTATATATATGTGTAGATGTTTGCATGTGTGGAGGTCAGAGGACAACTTTCAGGAGTTGGTGCTCCCCTATATGGGTCTGGGATAGAAATCAGGCCTTCAGTTTTTTGTGGCAAGTGCCCCCTGAGCATCCCATTGGCCCTTTGATTGTCCTCTTTAAGGGAATGCTTCATGCAGTGGAGTGGGCAAAGTTGGAGTCAGAATCGCCAGCATAAGCTCTTCCACAGGAGGTAACTCAGAAACCCAACCTTTAACTCACTCACTTCTAGACTGTTATTACTGTGTGGATCTCAGTGGAGACACTACATAAATATTCTTGCCAGCCCTTACAACAGCCATGCATGTGGACCTGATTATTCCCATCCATAAATAGAGACACAGGCAGCCAAGAGCCTTGCCTGAAGTCACCCACAAGGCAGTGCAGGAGAAAGAACTGAAAGAAAAGCTCCTTCCCCATATCACTTGGTCTTTTGCCCTAATTCCCAAGTCATGCCTGGCCATCCACAGCCATGTTTTCAGGTCCTGGGGGCCTCCATGCTGAGCATATTTATTCTTTCATAGGCAAAGTCGGGTGAAGGATACACAGTGCCTCTGCTTGAAGAGAGCCTTAAATTTGTTATATACAGTAGCTGTAAGAACTAATTTTTCTACAAATGAGGTATACCGTCCAAAGTCAAAGCAGCCTGGCTTAATAGCCCATAGCCACAGCACACATGAGGCTGTAGCGATGGAATGGTGGAGTGCTAGTTAGGATAGAGAGTATGAAAATGTCCCAGAAATTGAAATTAACATCCCAGGGGCAATAGAAATAAATGGGCTCTCCATGACATCTGGAGGACTTCCCTAGGATCTGAGCATCTTTTCTTTCTACTGCTTGGCGGCTCTCACCTCTCAGTAGCCCATACTGGGGCGCTACGGCTGGCTCCCAGCTTCTTCCTGTTTTCCTAGCTGCCTTGTTCAATTTCAAGGTCACTGGGGTTTTTAATGTTTGGCTTCTCTTAAACTGTGGCATTGTGTCTGCCTGCCAGTGAGGTCTTTGTGTTTGTGTGTGTATGCGCACACGTGCGCATGGATGCATATGTGTTTAGCTGTGTGCCTGTATGTGTGATGGAGAGGACTCAGATAGCCTTCTTGAGTGGGCTGAACACATAAAGCAAGTGCTAATTAAACTCAGGTGAAGGCTAGATACACATGCTCTCTGCCTTTGACCAGTGTGCCACACGTCACTACCCTTGCTTGGTTGAATATTTTTACCCTAAAATGGAGCTATTTGGATGCAAATGTAGACAGGAACCAAACTGAGGTTTGGTACTGTCCCTGAGATGGAGCTGAGCAGAGATATGTGATGACCTTTGTCTCTAGGTAATCCTTACCAGCTTCACATCCTAGATTTTTTTTAAGAGTCAAAAAATTAATCAAATTAATTTTAATTTTTATTATTTTATTAAAAATTTATTTAATTTTATTTCATGTGCATTAGTGTGAAGGTGTCAGATCTCTTGGAACAGCTGTTACAGACAGTTGTGAGCTGTCATGTGGATGCTGGGGAATTGAACCCCGATCCTTTGGAAGAGCAGACAGTGCTCTTAATCAATGAGCCATCTCTCCAGCCCCAAATTAATTTTTAATCTAATTTTATTGAATTTGTTCAATAAATTTCATACATTTGAAGTACATTCTGATTACTGTATCTTATCTTCCTTATCTCCCTCCCACGTCTGTTAACCTGTCCTCCTCCTTACAATTCTCTTTCAAAATCCCTCCCTGGCTACCAATAGATTCCAGAGGAGATGCAGCCATTGTCTGAAGTTGTGTACTCACGGAGGTGCCCACAAGACTACTGAGGGTATTTCCAAATCCGGGGTCACACAGACCATCCTAGCTTTTCACTCCAGCCTGAGGCCATCACTACCTCTTGGCTTGCTAACAGCACAATATTCAAATGTCCTTTAAAAGAAAAGAAAAGAAAAGACAACGAAACAAAACCAAAAAACAAACCAACCAACAACAACAACAAAAAAATCAACCCTTGGGTATTAGTGTTTGGTTTCTCTCACGAGTATCCATAAGAGATACAGTGCAAAATGCAACACTGGCAAGCAAACAGTAAGTCCAAATAAACAAACATTTCTGATTTTTATGCCAGGAGCTTTTCTAGTTCATTGTACAGAACAATGATAGGGTTGGTTCCAAGAACACTGAGCCCCAAGAAGCTAAGGAACGGAGCAAAGTCATGTAGCTGATAAGAGACAAAGTGGGGGCTAGACTGCAGGCTGACTCTCCCAGCCTGTGCTCTCAAGCAGTCAGCTGTTACAACAATAAGGATGGGTCAGTGTGTCTATGGAGCAACATTGGAGACGTTTTTTGGTTGTGTTGATAGTGCTATGGGTGTCCACCAGGCAGATCGAAGTTTGGATCTGGATCTTAGGCAAATGCTGGTATGTCAGAGAGAAAACTGAAAACAACCAGCAAGGAAGTGGAGTCGATTTGAATCCAGTTGTAGGGAGTCAATGGCAGTCTGAACTTGATGGTAGCTCAGAAGGTGGTGTCCAGAGAAGATTAGTATGCAGAAGAAAGGCTAGTGGGTACCAAAGGAAGCACTGCCTATCATTGGGCTCATAGGACTGTGGACTACCTCAAGGAGAAGTGATGATAGTGTCAAGCCTATGTAGAGTTCCTCACAGAGTGTTTGGCAGACTCAGTGCTCGGGTCTCCACTCTCTATAAGCCACCAAGGAGGAGGCGGTGGCCCACCATACTGAAGAGAGGCCAGGAAGGGCACATGTCTGAAGGGGCATGTGCTCACGGAGTGGCCAGCATGGCGGATGTCCATGCTTTTTCACTTACTCATCACCATGTCCCTGTTTTCCGCATACGCTCTCAGTCTCCTAACACAGCAAGTACATACGTGACCCTGGCTAAAGTGACTGATTGAAGAGCATACTGATTCAAGTGATGCTAAACAGACTCTCCCCTGAACTTCTGGAAATTTGAGCCAAGAGGAATGTGCTTCCCCTTTAGCTAAAGATCTTTTGAGGATGCAAGTCAGAGCTGCCATGTCCTAAGTT
Organism: Meriones unguiculatus; assembly: GCF_030254825.1. Lineage (NCBI taxonomy): Eukaryota > Metazoa > Chordata > Mammalia > Rodentia > Muridae > Meriones > Meriones unguiculatus. The sequence continues at coordinate 51,130,827 of NC_083366.1, read as the reverse complement.
CTTATGTGTTTTTTTCTTGGGAAGATGTGAACAAATGTTTGTTCACTTCAGATAGGGAATGAACAAGAGATCAAAGGAACAATTTTACCCATGTCCAGCTTGGTGAGCAAGTGATTTTTGGGGGGCTGCTTATTGGGGCATGGGTAAGGGGTCACTTCAAGGAGCATGGGTGACTCAAAGGGAGCGGCATCATCACAGAGCCCACCCCAGTGTTACTGTCGACTCATGAGAGTTCCTCATCCCTGGAGCCTCTGTGCCACTTGGAGACAAAAGCTCTAAATAACTCCCCCCCCCCCCCAAGCATAGTTTTTTTAGTGCTTATGTAACCCCAGGGAAGTTTTGTGAACTTACTGAATTTTATGAGCTTCTTTCTTCCCTCTGAGGGGGTGGGGGTTGCTTCAGTTGGGAGGAAATCATGAGACAATCTGAATTCAACCCGTGAAGAAGGTGGGTTGGTTCGGTGATGTGCACACACAGAGAAAAGCTGAGACCAGAGCAGGGAGGGTGGAGTCTGCCCGCTTCTCCTCATCTTGGTCTACCTTGTTTGCTGCTTGGTCTCAACTTAGCAGGGGTTTCTGCCACTTGTGACCTTAAGAATCTCAACGAATTCAGAGAGAAAGTGCATTGTATTAAAAGCGTGTGAAAAATAGAAACGGAATTAAAAAGACTCCGAAGTTCTGCGCTGAGTGGGAAGAGTGAGCAGAGGGTCAACCTATTACCGGGAGGAAATGGTACCCTGCCATCTGATGCTGGGAGGAAGAAACAGCCCAGATCATTTGCTGGCTTCGTTTTCTGAACAAGAATCTTGTTCAGATTAGAAAGGTGGTGATAGACTTGGTCGGAAGGTCACTGAAACCCGGGACAAGTGAAGAGACAGTAAGAAAGGGCCACTGCCATTCCAATAAGCTCATTTCTATGCCCTGCTGGTGGTGGGAATGGGGTGGCTACCTGTCTATGGGATTTGGAGATATGAAGGTGTAGAAACCGTGGCTGTGGATGGCATAGAGTAAAATCAGAGGGAGGACTAAGGCAGTTTTCACAAGGCTTTGGCGATGCAGAGGTAAAACGTGGGCCTCCTAGAGGGAAAACTACACCTCAGTTTTAGTGAGGCTAACTATAGAACCCTTCTGACATGCTTGTAATGTGGATCTTCTGGTCTTAGACAACCTGGTGAGAGAAGACGGAGTGCAGGCTGGGTGGACGGCGACTAGCAAGGGTCAAGGAGAGAGAACTTCATGTTGGATAGGATGCAACTGCAGTTCCATCCGGATGTCTGTGTGGGGCTGTTCAGAAGGCAAATGGCAAAATAGAGTCTGGAGATCAGAGCGGAAGCCAGGGTTGGGGAATGAAGCTCTGAGGAAGCCCGTGAATAGAAAGGAGGTAACCAGATGGTGAGGAAGGCCCCGAGAACTCCCGAAATAGAGAAGAGAGATGAGAATGCTCAAAGCTAGACTCTTCATGGTGATGGATTTTCATTGAAAAGGAGAGAGAGAGCACTCAGAGGTGGGGAGACTCCAAAACAGAGAGTACAGTGGCTAGCAGAGCCTTGTGCTGTAGGGGACAAAGCTAACGAATGAAGAAAGACCAACCTTGGTTGTGAATGAGGATCTTTAGAAGATCTTTTTCAATCACCTGGAAAGTCAAAGTTGAGTAAAGAGAGGAAGTGGATGATGAGAACCATCTTTTTTTCTCTTTCTTACAATCACCTCTTTCCTTCCCTTCTTATTTCATCACATCTCTCTCTGTGTGAGTGCGCTCATGTGTATATGCATTTGTGATTGTGTGTGAGTGTGTATGTGTGTGAGAGAGAGTGTTTGTGTGTGTGTGTGTGTGTGTGTGTATAAGTGTGCCTTTTGAAGCCAGGGGCCTATCTTGAGTGTCAGACACTATTTATTTTTTTCTTTTTTTTCAGTCAGGGTCTCTCATGGCCTGGACCTCTGCAAGTTTGCTAGGTGGGCTGGCCAGCAAGCTCCAGAGATTCACCTGTTTCCACATTCCCTGCTCTTTTTACCATTGATTCTGAAGACTTAACTTGCATCTTCATGCTTGCAACTAAGCTAGCTCCCTTCTCAGCCCTTCAACTGCCTACTAACAGAGATACACAGTTCCTACCATTGTTTGCTGTTTCTATGCCCACTAAGGCTTCTATGTGCTTTGGGCTTAATTTCTTACAGCATGTACAAGCCTAAGGAGGGACATACATTCCCTGCCTGGACTCAGCTGGAGAAATATGGACCTAAGAATTCATGCTTATGGACTCTGAAACCACAGTGGCTTAAAAATCAAGCACATCTGTGACTTTGGAGATACCCCAGAGGTGGGTGGGAGGCAGTGCTGTCCTCTGATCCACATGGTCAATAAGGATGAAGCCAACAGAGGTTCTGGCATTGCATGGCTACAAGCATGCCATTGGTGTTGACATCCAAACCAGGAGAGAGAGGGAGAGAGAGAGAGAGAGGCACACCCAGGCAGAAGTCCCTGGATGGATGCCCAGATGTGGCCTGAGGAGGTGGGACTCCAGCCAGGCCTGGAAGTGGTATGTATTATGTCACTTTTACCACACACTATTGGCTAGAATGGAATCACATGGTCTGACAACAGGAGAGGCTGGGGAATGCAGTATAGCTGAGTTGGAGGAGGAAGGGGAAGCTGTGTGGTAGTCACAGCAGCTAAGATCCTGTGGCACTGGGCCCTGCTCACTTTTCCTAATCCCTTCATTCTGTAGTTTGACCCTCTTCCAAGAAGTGGGAGAGCACTGTTGATTATTGTCCTGTGTGCCAAGCACGTTCCTGTTTCCCTCTCATTCAAGGTTATTCTGTCTCCTCAGGCCTGCTGCTGCTTCCTCAAATGCCACTCATGCCATAAGCTAACCAGAGATTATGCCATTTCTTCCATAAAGTCACTCTCTGGGCTGCAGTGATTTCTTGCCCTTTGTGATTTGAGTGGATCAGATCCTGTCATGTCTTCTTCCTTCTTGAATTGCCCACTGTAGTAAGTTATACGGACTTCTGCATTCTTCTGGAGACACAGACTGCAAACTCATTCAGGGTGGCTTAAGTAATAGTTATCTTTGCCTACTCAATAATCATGCTAACTATAGGGTCTACCCTCCCAAATCAGAATGTGTGGTCTAAGAAGTTCTAGTGGATGGACACTAGAATCAAGTAGATGAAATGTGTGTAAGACAGCTTCAGGTATGTGATATTGGAGCAACAGAGAAATTTGATCATTATTGTTGGTCTTGAATGGAATTGTGTGACTGTTGTACAACAGTACGAAAGAAAAGAAAGTAATTTATGGAGACTTTAAAAAATTGTGTGTGTGTGTATGTATGTGTCTGTATTTTCACATGTAAGTGCAGGTGCCTGTAGTGGTCAAAAGAGGGCACTAGATTCCTTGGAGCTGCCTGACACAATTGATGGGAACTGACCTTGGGTCCCGAACATCTTCTTAGCTGCTGAGCCATCTCTTCTGCTCCAGAGGGAGTTTTAAATCATGACAGAACTGGCTGCAGACATTTCCCTGGGCACACTGGCTTTCCCAGCTCAGTTCCTAATGTCCTGAGATTTGATTAGCCAAACTGAAATGTCTAGACATATCATTGAAAAAAGACAAACATCCATTCAAGCAGAGGCCCAACATTTCACACTTGGTACAGTGGGCCATTAAGTGTCCATTGGAGTGCTTCAGGAGGTATGCTTGTGTTTTGAGATAGTTTTCAGATGACCTGTTTTATTTGGCGTCTGTTTCGGTTCGCTCAGCAACTGGAAGCCTGTTTACAACTCAGTGGCTGAGGGTCTGGGAACCATTTGTAAATTATTTTGTCAACAAGTTAACCATGGGCAACAGCCTTCAGGCCTTTTCATTGCTTAAATTTGAGGCATCAATACAAGAACTGAACTATTTCAATAATAAAAATGTTCTTGCATCATGGCTGAGATTTACCGGCCTTTGAGGGTTGAATCAACAAGGAACAAAAGAAGAAGAAGAAAAGAAAAGAGATGAACTGGGGCTAAGCGTAAATGGCTATGACAGTGGGTGGGTTGCCTTGAGCCTGGATCCCAGAGGACTGGGCTTGTATGGTAAGTTTGGGGTTGGGCTGCCTGTCTGGTAGAGCAGGAGAATTCCTCTCTAGGCTGAAAGGCTGAGGGCTCTTCCATGGAAGAAATGTGGTGAAAGCATAGACGAGTCAGTGTGGAGACAGCCTGAGGCCTGCTGTAGTCTTCCTTGTCCAGGTCCTCAGGAAGCCTGCTGTAGGACCCAGCCCAGTGGCAGTGCAATGGGTACTTATTAAAAACCACTGTACCATGTCTGATGTCCTGGTTTATCCTCTCCCTATGTTTCCGCCCCATTGACAGATGTTCCCAAGACATGCTGCTGTCTCCTCTCTCCGGAATATTGTGTTCCCCACAACCTGTCTGACCCGATTGGAAGCCAAAGCGCCCTTTAACCCTTGTGAAGGGAGTGAACGTTCTCTCTCCTTTTCCCTGCTTTGTATGGTTTTGAATACTTGTGAGCTTTACATTTCTGTTTTGGTGATTTTGGTCTGCAACAGCCATTTGGGCATTCTTTCCAGCCCGGCCCTCTGGAGTTTTCTTTGTTCTCAGCATCTTCCAGCCATTGTGCTCTGAGCTTGTCTACTGTCCCCTGGGTTTGTTCACCATGTGCGAAGCCGTAGCTCTCCAGTCAGACCAGCACATCTGTGTGGGAGCTCCCTGAGTTCAGTTGCCGAATGGGAAGACAGAAGCCTTACATTGTGGGTGTGCTGGGGAACCAGGCAGGGAGATGCTAGAAGAGTGAATCTCAGGTTCTTTTGGGAACAAATGTTCACTAGCTTGGAGCTCAGAACCCAGATAAACCTCAGAATGGTTGATGAAAACTATACGGCTTGGTCTTGCGGACCCAGGGATGCTGTTGTTTTTTTTTCTGATATCTGGAGGTCATCTTGGTGCTTGTGAGTTTCTGAGTCCCAGTAAATAGCCCTGAAAAAGTCCCTGGTGGGTACACAGCTGAGACCCCAACGAGGCAAGCTCAGCGTCATAAAAACTCCTTGGCAGGGAGAGAAGTCCATAGACAATCTGGGCTGCCTGAGCAGCAGGTGAGCTGATTCCCATGAGGCGCTCAACAGAGGCCTGGCAAAGCTGGAGGATTTAATACTTGCAGCAGCTGATATAGATGTAGACGACCTTCAAGAGTTCCCATGAGCACCGTCGTGGCCACCTGGCTTCTCTAGCAGGGTGGCTAGAGAGCTCGGTGGTTACTTGCACAGCAATATAAAAATGCAAACTCAGCAGGCAAGGGTTGCTTTTCCTGATGGAAATTATGGTCTCTCTTCTTGTTTAGAAGCATGGATTGGATGCAGGGTGGGGAGAGTGAGAAGATCCTGCCTCATGGAGATGAAGATGCTGAGATCCAGCTGCTTAGAAAAGGATGGGACCTGTTGTCGGAGCTAGGGCTGCATGGGAACTTTCTGGCCTGGGAATCCTTTTCTTTGGGCTCTAGAATGGTCGGTTGAGTTCCTAGTGAACAGTTCTCACCTCAAGTAAAAGCAGGCTTTGCTCAGCAGGGTTGGCTCATCCAAGAGTAAGAACGAACCGACACTTGCGATAGATGTGGTGTGGGGTGAGGTTGGTACAGGGTGGCCTCTGTGTGTGCAAAAAGTAGCTGCTACAAGGCAGCCGGCAGGAACAGCACTTGAGCCTCTACTCCTCTGAAGGGCTATTGGAAAGCCCTTGTAGTTTCTTCAGCTTTGGAGTGTTCCCTCCCTCCTGCAGCAACTTGTGATCCAGGGCTCGACGGAGGGATGACAGCCTGATGTAGAGCTGAAGGTCTTGGCAGTAAGAGTCACATGTGATTTATATGTGATTTATATGTGGCTTATGTCAGACTGTGGAGGGTGGCGGGGGTGGACATTCCTTTTCTATAGTTTATCAAGGACAGCATTTTGAGCAGAGACATGATGAGAGAGTGGAAAGAGAAGTATAGAGTAAAGCTGCTTCATTGTCAACGAAGTCATAGCTGTTGAGGTCACCTGAGGTTGCTCACAAAAACCACCTTAAAATAAGTGGCTCATGAAAATTTGCAGAACAAAACAAGCCAGAGAGACAGGAAGGGGGTGGAAAACAAGAGAATTTTGCAGCAGCAGCAGCAGCAACAACAAACAACAGCAAAAACCAAAAAACCCAAAGTAACTAGGAGTTAGAACAGAGTGTGGGGCCTTGGACTATTCTGGGCTGAGTTCAACTTTTGTGACTTTCTAGCTGTGGGTAGGACTTGGAGCCAGTCACTTAAGCTCTTGGAACCTCTGTTTCTCTAACTGTAGGTTGGTGCAAGTGCCCAGTGCACAGGTGTGGTAATCTGTTAAGGTAAACACTTCTAACGTGAGGATAACATAGAAACCAAAATCTCCTACTATTTTATTTTATTTTATTTTATTTTATTTTATTTTATTTTATTTTATTTTATTTTATTTTATTTTATTTTATTCTGGCTAGAGCAAGGCTCTGCTCTACTTTCTGTGAATTAGCCTCTTGTGCCTTCTGCTGCGGTGGCCACCTGTCTCTGCAAACTCCTTTTGTGGGCTTGCCTCAGGCTGATTCTGGGGTTCTGTGGAGAGCCTTGCTTCCTAAGAAGGGCCAGCCACAGTTTCTGGGGCTGTACCTCTCAATCCCTATTCTTATTTCTCCTGTTGGCCCAGAACCTGGGTCCTGCTTCTTTCCCTGGGAGGTGCTAAAGTGTGCGAGGGCTGAATCCAAAGGAATGACGCTTAGCCGGACAGGTGGGTTTGTAGGACACCAGTCCACCAGTGAGCGCCCTGAGGGAGAAAGCCTTCTCCAATACTGTTCTTTTATCCACACAGCTCTCCCAGAGATACATCGACACAGCTCTTGCAGTGATACAACTCTCTTTACTGGGGCGGGGGAGGGGGGACTAGAGGTGGGAATAAGGGCTATGTAAACCTTGGGGAAGTGGGTAGGAGTTTTTGGGTGAGTGAGCATCACGGGCTGGGGCTGAGGTATTGGGAATGATTCATTTGCATGGAGAGGAAGTTCAGGTGCTAGGCTATGTGAATCTTGAGGATTGTGAGGGTGTGAGGGTGGGGGTCGCAAGACTATGGGAGCCGGGGCGGGCAGGCACAGAATAAGGAGAGAGTGATCCTTACTCCTGCCTGTCTCAAAATTGAGATTTCAGGGTTTGAACACTGCTCCACTTCGACCTAGCTCCACGCTGGTTTCCCTGCCCACACAGTTTGGAGGATCGTGTTCAGTTGAAACTTCAAGCTTCCAGTCTCTTAAGCCCAAAGCCCTGGACTGACCCACACTGCATTCTCACCCGGATCCAATACCCTGGCAAACCCTGCAGACCCCTCCTCCATGCATGACCCACCACCCCCCTCCACCTCCGTGGCACTGCCCGCCTTTGAGTTGCCTCGTTTCCATAGAGACAGCTGGGCGAGAGGCTGAGCGGACTGTTTTCAGTCCTGTCCCAGCGGCTGTATGTTTTCATCCCAGCAGAGCGTCCCTGGTGTAGTGTCCTCCGACTCAAAAGTCAGGGTCCTCATTTTCTACCCTCCTCACACTTGCCTGTCCTACCCCACCCACAGCACCCTTCATCTCTCTCCTTGAGCACACCAGTCTTGTTTTACCTCGGGTCCCTTGCTTTCTCACTTCCGTGACTTCTTAGTCTTGAACCTCCACACCGCCCCCACCTTCAGATCATCCTAAAATCTTAGCCCTGTGCTGTGTGTCTAATCCGTGTAAAATGGTGACCTCACCGTCTGTCGGACTATTCAGTTTTATTTTGCTGCACAGCCACCCACCACTGTTGTCTGATAATGCTTGATTCCTCACACGTGTGTCATACAGGCCTACCACACCTACTTTAGCAGGTAAACCCTGGAAGACAAGGGTTTGTCTTCCTGGGGTTCATTGTGCCTCCTTCAGCGTCGCACTTTCATAGTGAGTCAGAGAATGATGCTTTTTCTTCTGTTTGGAAGAATTTCTATCAGCTTGGCTGACCTGTCAAAGCCAGATCAGCCAAACTCACCTGGGCCTCCTACTTTCCTGTGTCTACGTCGAACTGGTGCTATGGTGCTAAAAACACTGTGATAGTTTTTTGTTTTTTTGGTTTTTTTTTTTGTTTTTTTGTTTTTTTTTGACCACATATTCTTCTTATTTATTTTTTGCTTGCTTGAGTCAGTCTTGGGAAGTTATATCTTTGTGGATAATGGTCTAAGTTCTCAACGTTGCTGGCCTACCATTTTGTCTTATTCTCCTCTTATTCATTAAGCGTCTTCGTAGGTTGGCATCCTACCCCCTTGTCTGCAGCACTGCATACTGTGGTGTCTAGTATAATGCCACATCCTGCCAGGTTTACGGTTAATTCAGTTTAAAGTAAAGAAACAACTTGACGCCCCTAGGTTCCTCTCTGGACCTTTGTCCTGCTTCCTGATTTCTGTTTCTATCGTTTATTCTCTGAATTGTGAAAGCTTCCTTAGGTATGCTCTACTTTCCCTCAGTTCTCAAGACAGGCACAAAGGCCAGTAATTTAGAGACTTGTTTCTATCTTTCGTAACTGCAAGGCTCTGCATCTCCCTCCCAATGCACATGGGTTGGATCATGTTTTCATACATGATGTTTTTGCTGTCATTCTATTTAAAATATTTAAACTTCCACATTTTAACATTTTCCCTCAAACTTTGTATTATTTTGCAGTTCTGCTAACTATGTGGTAATTACATTAAAAAAAAAAACACCTACATTTATTTATTTGTGTGTGTGTGCCATGATACGAGTGCAGAAGTTAGGGGACAATGTGCACGTGAGTCTCCGAGACTTAACTCTAGCCTTTAGGCTTCTCAGCAAGCACCCAGTGAGCCATCTCTCCAATAATATGGTAAAATTGCCCAGAACAGGTTGGTTGGTGGCCCTGCATGTGAGTGTTTGAGATGAACGCTGGTGGAGGTAGGAAGGTCCAGCTGCTGTGGCAGCACCGTTTCCTGGCCAGGATCTTTGGATGTACAAGAGACCTAGCTGAGCACTAGCCTGAGAATGAATCCGTTCAGCACTGCAGGATGGTTCCTTCTTCTGTTCCTGCTTCTGTTCCTGCTCTGACTTTCCTCAATGATGGACTGTAACCTGGAAGCTGAAGACAAATAAACCCTTTCTTCCCCTAAGTGTTTTTGTTTGTTTGTTTGTTTTTTGTTTTTTTGGTCAAAGTGTTTTTCATCACAGCAACAGAAAAGCATTGTCATCAGTTTCCAATCTGCTTCACACCTAAGTTTTTCCAATCTGCTTCACACCTAAGTTTGATATCTATTGAGAATTTATAACTAGCATGTGACAAAATGCTTACACATACAATGCTTGGGAAAGATATGGATTTGTCATGTGTGGGAAAATTGAATACATGTTCATTAGGTGCTAATTGTGTAGACTATAGCGTCTTATCAAAGTTGAGTAGTTCATGTATTTCATATCCTTACTGACCTTGTCGTCTCTTGGTCCATTCACTAACTGAGAAGGGCATATTAAATTCACTTTAGGAGTATACTTCAGTAGCTGAGTGCTTGTCTAGCAAACATAGGGCCCTGACCTCCATCCCACCACCAAAGAAAACCCCTACAACTGCCAAAAAAAAAAAAAAGCAAAACTCTGACAACCTGAAACAAAACAACAAACCATTTACCTTCGTTCTGTACAAAATAATTTAAAATGTCTTCAGTCCTAACTGACATGTACTAATTCTGCATGTGTATAGTCTATAGCATGGCATTTTAGTATTGTAGGCACAGAGAGACAGTGTGAAGTGGAGGCATCAGAGAGCTTTTAAGCACGGAGCCGTCTTCCTATCCACACCCCAAATGTTTATTATTTGTGTCTATGTATGTTATGTGGGCATGCACGTGCACACGCAAACACACAGCGCATGTGTGGAAGTCGGAAAACAACTTGAAGCAGTTTGTTCTCTTTCCACCGTATGGGTCCCACACATTGACTTCGGGTTGTCAGCTTTACGGCAAGTACTTTTATCCACTGAGTCATCTCTCTGGCCCGGTGATTTTATTTTTCTTCATGGCTGAATAGAACCCTATTGGGTTCTAATAGACATATAGACCACATTTTCTTTATGCTTTTGTGAATGGTTGCCTGAGCTGGTTCCGTATTTTAGCTACTTCGAACAGTGCAACAATAAAGGTGATGTGCAAGTATGTCTGTGATGTGCCTGTGGAATTTGTCCACGTTTTCCTGTAGCAGTTTCAGGTCTTCCATATCCCATTTTGAATTTATTTTGTTCAGAGTGAGAGATGCAGAGCTGTTTTCATTCTTCTAAGTGCGGTTTCTATTTCTGCACCACCATTTCTTAAACTTTCTTGAAGAGACTATCTCTCTTTCTTTTTAACAATGGATGTTTTTGACATTTTTGTTAAAGATTAGGCATCTACAGCTGTGTAGTTTTGTTTATAGGTCCTCTATTCTAGCTTTGTGGTCTATATGTCTATTTTTGCACCATATTGTTTTTGTTACTATGGCTCCATAGTTTAATTTGAGATCAGGTCTTCCAATGCCTTCCACATTGCTCTTTCTGCTTAGAAATGCTTTGGCTGTTTGGGACTCTTCATGCTTCCATATGAATTTTAGGATGTTTTGGGGTTTTTTTTGTTTGTTTGTTTATTTTTAGTTCTGTAAAGAATGTCATTGAAAATTTGATAAGTATTACATTGAATCTGTAGAATGCTTTTAATTAAATGATTATTTTCATTACATTATTTCTGCCAAACCATGAGCATTGGGGAGACTTTTGTCATCTAGTGTCTTCCACAATTTTTTTTTTTAGTGTTTTGTAGTTTTCATTGTAGAGGTCTTTCATCTCCTTGGTTAGGTTTGTTCCTATGTATGCATGAGTATACACACACACACACACACACACACACACACACACACACATACACGCACACACTTATTGTGAATGGGATGCCACCCTGCACTGATTTTTTTCCTCAGCAAATTTATTATTATATAGAAAAGCTACTAATGTTCTGTATGATGATTTATTATCCTACTGCTTTGCTGAAAGTCCTTATCAGACCTAAGAATTTTCTGGTGTAGTCTTTAGAATCATGTGATCTGCGAATAGAGGTAGTTTGAGTTCTCACTTTCTCTTGTCTTCGTGCTTTAGCTGAATCAGCCATGTCCTTTTCTTATTCCTGATTTCAGAAGAAAGGCTTTCTTTCTTTCTCTCTCTCTTTCTCTCTCTCTCTTTCTTTCTTTTTTTTTTTTTTTTTTTTTGCTTTTACTATGTTGAGGTGTTAGCATTTCTTTCTCTTGGGAAAACCTTCCTTAGAAGCTGTTTTGAAATGTAAAATTAATTGTTGTCAATCATACCTAGCCTATTGTACTAAGAATGTTAGAAATTACTGCTTTTATCCAACTGTACTCCAGTATCAATTAACTGGTCATTCTCTAGCACTCCTTTCCATCGTTGGTCAACCACTGTTCCATTTTTTTTACTGCTTTGAGGTCAACTTGTTAACTTCTATATAAAAGTGAAAACATGTGACATTTGTCTTTCTGTTCAGATTTACTTCACTTAACATAATGTCAACCAGTTCCGTATATGTTGCTGCAAATGACAGAATATTTATCTTCATGGCTGAACACTATTATATCACAGTGTATACACACCATATTAAAAAAAAATCCATTTACCTGCTAGGAGGCATCTTGAGCTATATTACATCTTAGTCAGTTTTGAATATGCTGCCAAAAACCTGAGAGGGCAGTTATCTTTTTAATGTGCTGATTTCCTGTAGTGGGCTTGCTGGAACACATGGCTCCGCTGCTTTTAGGTTATCAAAGACCTTTAATTTTGTTCTTCAAAGTGGCTGCCTGAATTTTAATTCCATCAATAACGCATTGAACTTTTCTTTCTCTACATCCTTGCCAGCACTTTTTGTTTGTTTTTCTGTCTGTCTGTTTGTTTGTTTGTTTTTGATAATAGGCATTCTGACTGGGATGAGATGGTATCTCATTGTGGTTTTTGATTTCTATATTTTTGATGATTGCTGCTTGCCAGTCATCTGTACATTTTTTTTTTTAAATATGTAGCCAGGTCATTTATCCATTTTGTTAGATGAGTTCTCTCTCTCTCTCTCTCTCTCTCTCTCTCTCTCTCTCTCTCTTTCTTTCTGTTGAGTTGTTTTAGTTTTTACAGAAAATTTCTAGTACATTCAAAACTGCATCTTCTTCCCCTCTTCCAACTCCTCCTTCTCTTTCTCCTTCTTGAAACCCTGGGGCTGGAACCCAGGGACTTGTATGTGCTAGAAAAAAGTCCATCCACTGAATTACACCTGCTTCCCCCATTTATAGCCATGTAATTATGTACATTGATGTTTAATGTTCCTCTCCTCTTTGTGAACCGAAGTTTGTCTGCCAAGCATGTTCAAGATCTGGGTTTATTCCCAGCACCACAAAAGAAAAGAAAAGAAAAGAAAAGAAAAGAAAAGAAAAGAAAAGAAAAGAAAAGAAAAAAGAACCAACAAACCCTTCCTCCACAAAACCACTTTTATTATTTTTGTAGTGACTCTCTGAATCCCTACTAGTGCTTGGTGTCCTCCGTTCTATTTTAATGATACTAACATGTTAAATGGTATTGTTTTGGCTTATTTTGCTAACTTGACATTTAACATTATTTTGCTTTCAACCTTTTTTGTCTCCTTATGTTTAATGAGTTTTCTGTTGTAAACAGCACATGGCTGAATTAAAAAATAACACCCCTCTTTTAAGAATTTGTCGGTGAGCTTTATCTAAGTACGTTTAGACCTGCTCTGACTTTCATCATGTTGAGTTTTCTGTTTCTTTTTCTTTTCTTGCTTTTGAAAAGAACTTCAGTCATCCCTTTTACCCTTGGCCCTCATTTGAAGGTGTCATGTTCCTGATTTAATCCTTGAGCTTGTTTTCCCAGAGAATGTTGGCTTGTCCTTGGGTTCCAAAGCAAAGACCTAGTTCCAAAGGGCTCCTGGTGGAGGGGATGGCCACAGGGAGCCCAGAGCAGAGGGTGTGGCCACAAGGAACTCAGAAGAGATGGAGGGGCCTCAGGAGCAGAACCCTGAGGATTCTTTACCTTTATCTTTCTAGAGCTGTTTTGCTTTAAGTCAGAGCCCTGTCTCCAACTTCCACACAGGCATTCCTTCCATTCTGGGGTTTCTTTACTGTTTTAGTATACATCTTCTCAGTTCCTGGATTACCTTTGAGGAGAGAGTCAGTGCTGGAGTGTTAGCCTCCTGAAATAAACCCCATAAATCACTTTCTCCCTACAGACTAATCCACAACCCCTTCCATCCTTATCTCTTCATATATATATATATATATATATATATATATATATGTATATATATATATATATCTAGGCTTTAAAATTATTTTATTTTATTTGTTTAGACTTTTTTTGTTTGCATGCATGTGCATCACTTATGTGTCTAGTGCTAGTAGAGGTCAGAGGAGGGAGTGGGATCCTTTGGAAATGGGGTTATAGATGGCTGTGAACCATCTTGCATGTGCTGGGAATCAAACCCCAGTCCTCTGGAGGAGCAGTTAGTGCTACTAACCCCAGAGTCATTTCTTCACAATCTCTTCCTTTTTTACCACAGAAAAATCATTTTGCTAAGATGTTCCATCTGCCTTTGCCTTGGTCCCAAGTTGGTGGACCTGTTTACACCATCGTTTTTTAACCCATAGTTTTTCTTTGTGCCTGAAAACCTTCAGAAAAAAAAAAAAAAAAAACAAAACAAAACACTAATTTCTTTAAAATCTGGATTTGAGGGACTTCAGACTTGGAAGCAAAAGATACAATGACAGCAAGGATTTAAAGAGGAGTTATAAGGAATTATCTGACAGAAAATTCATCTTAGGGAAATGTTAAATCTCCAGAGGAAATGCCTACAGAAAGGGACAATTCCTGGAGGAAAAGCTAGCTTCCTGCTTTAGCATGATCGTATGTTGAAGCTGTTTGGTTTATTCAGTTTTTCCTCTGGCTTCTAGGGCAGTCAGTCAGTTTAAAGAATCTCCAATTAGTTTTAAACTGATCACCAAGTAAGGATCACCACACATTGTAAGAGTGATTTCACCATGAGAGGTTGAATCAACTTTATCTCTAGGAGGCACATTATCAGAAGAAAAAAAAAAATAGAATGAGTTACAATAATGTCCTTGGGGAAAGGAACACACTGAGAATTGGAAAGCATTCTTTGAAATGAAAAATATGGAAGCTGAAGCATAAGCTTCAGAAAGGCTGGGGAGGGGAAGACTGTCTCCTAGAAGGAACGGGGAAAGTAGCAGATGGACAACATCTATAGATGTCTATAGAGTTGGTTTTAAAGATAAATCACATACAAAGTTTTCTTAGAAGTATAGAATGTAATTTTCCAGTTTGAATAGGACATGGTAACTTCATCTGATTTTTAAAAATGTGGGGAAAATGTTCAGAAGGCTGAAGATTGAGGCCACATCAGATTTCTCAGGAGTAATGTGGATGATTAGATAATGCGGAGGGTTGAATGAGAATGTGCCCAGAGCGTCATATTATTTGAATGCTTGGCTCCTAGTTGGTGGGACACTTTGGGAAATGACTAGAAGATGTGGTTCTCTGTGTGTGTGTGTCTCTCTTTCTCTCTCTCTACCCCAGTTCCTTTCTCCTCCTGTCCCCCACCCTACCCTGCCTGCCTTCTGCTTGTGAATTAGATGTAAGCTCTCTACTAGTGCTTGGGCACCACGCCTGCCTGCCTGCCTGCCTGCCGTGATGCTCCCTGATATGATCTTGGTCCGAAACTGTAAGCCAGCCCCCAATTAATGGCTTTCTTTTATAAGTTGTCTTAGTGAAGGTTTCATTGCTGTGAAGGGACACCATGACCAAGGCAACTCTTCTAAAGGAAAACATTTAATTGAGGCTGGCTTACAGGTTCAGAGGTTTAGTTGATATTGCCATGGAGGGAAGGTTTAGTCCATTATTGTCATGGTGGGAAGCATGGCAACAGTCAGGCAGACATGGTGCTGGAGGAGTCAAGAATTCTACATTTTGATCTGCAGGCAGCCAGGAAGATAAACTGGGCGGAGCTTGAGCACTCCGAACCTCAGAAGCCACTTCCACAGTGACACACTTTCTCCAACAAGGCCACACCTCCTAATAGTGTCACTCCTTGTTGGCCAAGCATTCAGACACCGGAGTCTATGGGGGCCATTCTTATTCAAACCACAACAGTCGTCTTGTTCAGTGCTAAGTTGAGAATCCCTGATTTTGAAAGCATACAGTCACATAACTATTACCGCAGCTAGGCTACAGAACACAGTCAATTGAGTGAGTTTCTTGTGTCCCTTTACAACAGAGTCACTTGGTTTTTCATATCCTACCGACCCCTATCTGTCTTCTACTACTGTAGTTTGTTTTATCTAAAAATTATCTACACTCCTTTTTTTGGACAGTGTGTTAGGTTTGTTTTGTGATGCTTTAACAAGGTACCTGCTGTGAGGTAACGTATAAGAAAAAGAGGTTTCTTTGATTCATGATCTTTTTGCTACAAAGTCCAAACCGTATGTTCCAGTGCCTGAAAGTTTGGAACTATCTGTCCAAATCACCCTCCCCAATATAAAATATATTATAGTTTACACTTACACTGTTGAATTGCAGCCATTCTTTTCATGTATATATGTAGCATATATGTGTGTGTGAGCCATTTTAACCAACATATCTCTCCTGCTGAGATGGAACTCACCCTCAATACTGACCTAAAATAAGGCTGGAGGAGAAGGCTCAGTGGGAAAATGCAGATATGAGGACTCCAGTTCATATCCCCAGCACTCACTTAGGCATGGGGGTAATGTCTGTAACCCCCCATGCTGGAGTGGGGTTGTGATGGAGACAAGTGGATCCTAGAAGCTTTGTAGCCAGCCAGGCTAGCCAAAATGGTGAACTTCAGGCTCAATGCAACACCCACTTTCATCCTGGACCCCCACGCACTTCTCCCTTCCAGACTGTGGAAGCAATGTGACCAGCTGTCTCACTCGCCATCATGACTTCCCTGCTTTGAGGCACTGTCTCCCTTCTTAAAGCACGAGCCAAGCAACCCTTTATGTTATCACAGCAACAGCAAAGCAAGAAATGGAGCTAACAGCTCAGAGCCTGCATCATGCCATTATCCCCCTCCCGACTCTCCAACTCCTTTCAAAAGGGAGTCTTTCCAGAGACATGTCTTTTAGTGTTTTGTATTCAAGGGAGTGCTAAAGTTGAAAGTGAAGATGTAAGCCAGGGTCCAGACATGGCATTAATAAGGTCGCCATGGAGACGACAGGGCGACGGCTTTTTAACAGTTGGTGACTGCACTGGCTGGTATTATGTCAACTTGGCAGGAGCTAGAGTCATGAGACAGGACTTCCTTTGGTGATGAGCAGCAATGTGGAAGTGCAAGCCAAATAAAACCTTTCCTCCCCAACTTGCTTTTGGTCATGGTGTTGGGTTGCAGCAATAGAAACCCTAACCAAGACAGTGAGATAAACCCAAACAGCAGTCCGTGGGCAGGTTGTTTACGCAAATACACACGGTAGTTTGAAACATGGTTCCTTCGTGTACCCTCACAAGAACCAACCCATACTGGAGGGTCTGATGGAGCATCCCCTTGGTAGAGCTGGGTCCCTGTTCTGGAGAAGGACAGTGGCATTAGACAGTATTAGCATGAGCTCTAGAAGCATTTGAAACTGCTGAACTCTCCCACGGCCGCTGAGCAGGAATCCAGTGCCTGGCGGAGACAAGGCTCCTGGGCAGGATGCAGGAGCACAGGCTGCTGAGGTAGCTGCTGCTGGCCCCTCAGCTCCACACAGCTGTTGAAGCTCAAGCCGGCCTCCCCCCACCCCCTCCCTGCTCCGGGAATTACCGGGAGCTCCAGGAAGAAAGGGACAGAGGAAAAACATGGAGAGGTGGACTTGAGGAAGGGAGCTCTTGATAGTGCCTGGGTGGGCCTGAACGAGGGGAAGGAAAGACTGAAGTGCCATGTGCTTTGCCTTCACAAATATCCTTAGCAGTGACTGAAAAGCAAAGCTCAGCTGCTCTCTTGGGGTGCGAGATAACAGCCACAGTCCCTCCCTAATCCCTGCTTAGAAGTGTGTTTCATTAAAGTGGTTTTTGACAGCCACAGTGGCCAAGGAAAGTCGTATGTGAAGGCAGGGAAGAAAGCAGTGGATTTCTTCTTGAATATGAACACATTTTCTTTATCCCTGAGTTGTTTTGACTACTAGGTTAGAGAGCCCCGACACACCTCCTGCATGGAAACCAGATGTAAATCCCATGATCTCAATGGCTCCCAAGTGCTTACCGACTATGGGACTAAAGCCTTAGCCTTCAAGATGGTCTCTGCGTATCCAGCCAGGAGTGGTCACTAGGAACCTAAGGAGGCCAAACCATGGCAAACATTTTTGATTTTAGGAAGGCTTATTGTTCATATAATTATTTTTAAACCATGCTTCTTTCTCTTTTTTTTCAAATCAGAAAAGTTTTTCTAAAACCAAAAATAAATCAGAGCCTCTTCCAGCATCTCCTTAGAGATGACCACTGTTAATTACATCTGTTTGTCTACATTCTTGCCATTTCTATAGCATTTTACAAAAGCAAGTGCCTATACATACAGTCTGATTCTTAGTGACTGAATTTACTGGAAAGATCCTTAAAGGTAATTAAATTGTACAATGTTAGTGTAGGTTTGCATGTGTTATTTCCACTCCCGCACTACTTTTTTTTTCTTTTTTCTTTTTTAATGCAGAATCTCAGTATGTAGATCAGGCTGGCCTCCAACTCCCCTGTATCTGCCTCCTGAATGTTCTCATTTTGACTGAGAATTTCAGTAAGAGGGCTTAGTATTTTCATTCTAATGGAGCAGTATTGCAGTTCTATAGAAAGTAGCCAATGTGGGTTATTATATATGCCCACGGTTTTTGTGCCATCAACAGAAATAATTATAATATTAAGCCATTATTAAGTCCATACTAAAGAGACTGGGGGAGATTCAGCTTGAGTGTCCTATAGTTCTTTTATTTTTAAATTGAAAGTAGTTTTATTTATTTATTTTTTTAGAACATATTCTGATTATGGTTTCCCTGCCCTAACTCCTCCCCAAATCCTCATCTCCTTTTTCTCCCTCTCATTAGAAAACAGTCATCTACTGATGAAACAACCAAGAACCATACGTGGAGAGGACCTAAGCTACCTGCTCAGATGTAGGCAACAGACATCTCAGTCTTCATCTAGTAAGGGTAGCAGGGGCTGCCTTTGACATGGACATTGTTGCCCACTCTTTGCTCACTCCCCCCCACCCCCCAAGGCAGGGTGGCCTTGCCAGGCCACAGAGGAAGAGGATACAGGCAGTCCTGATGAGGCTTGATAGGCTAAGGTCAGTTGGTAGGGGAGAAGGGCGCCTCCTTTCTGAGGACTATGGGAGGGAAATAAGGGGAAGAGAGACGGGGAGTGGGACCAGCAGGAGATGGGAAGGGGGAGGAGCTATGACAGAGGAAGACAATGCAGACTGTCCTGATGAGACCTGATAGGCTAGGGTCAGATGGAAGGGGAGGAGAACCTTCCCAATCCGTGGACTTGGGGATGGGAGTGGGAGGAGAAGAAGGAGGAATGTGGGATTGGGAGGGGGCTACAGCTGAGATGAATTGTAATAAATTAAAAAAAAAACTTTAAAAGTAACAAAAAAAAGAAAGAAAAGAAAATAGGCATCTAACAAGTAATAACAAAATAAAAGAAGATAAAATAAAAGCAAAGAAACTAACAGAAGAAAAAAGTCAAAGAAAGAACACTAGAAACACATGTAGATGTAGAGACACACACAAGTTCACATACATAGAAATCTTACAAAAATACAAAACTGGAAGCTTTAATACAAATGCAAAAGACCTGACAGGAGAAAAAAAGTAAAAAAAAAAAAAAAAAAAAACCAGACAAAGCATTATAAGACAAAGGAGGAACCTCCAAAAATGCCTGTGAATTTGTTTTGTATTGGCCATCTAATTCTGGGCATGGGGCCCGGCCTTAAGAGTAGATTGTATCCCATTGAAACTTCGTTGGGAAAAACTAAATTTATCCTGTGAGCAATTATCAATTGGAAAGAGCTTCTGGGTTAGGGATGGGGGCTAATTTCCACTTCTCCTCTCAACACCAGGACTGCTTCTGGCTTTTGGAGCCATGCAGGCCCACGCTTGCTCACTCCCACAGTCTCTGAAAGTTCATATGTATACATTGGTCCTGCTTGGGCTTGGGAGGCCTTGTTGTTGGTATCGTCCATTCTCACTGGCTCTTACAGTCTTTCCACCTTTTCTTCCACAGGGTTCCCTGAGCTCGGAGAGAGGGATTTGATGGAGACCTTCCATTTAGCACTGAGTGTTCCAAGGTCTCTCACTCTCTGTTTTTGTCCCGTTGGTGGATGTCTGCTTTTGTTTTCATCTACTGTGGGAGGAAGCTTCTCTGATGATGGTTGAGCAAGTCACTGATCTGTAAGTATAGCAGAATGTCATTAGGAGGCATTTTATAGCTACTTCCCTTCAGCAGAATAGTGGTATTTGGGTTTCCCCTAGGTTCCTAGCCTATCTAGTCTCAAATTCTTATCTACCTGAGCAGTGTCAGGCGTGGGTTCTGTCTTAGTCAAAGTTCTATTGTTGTGAAGAGATGTCATGACCATGGAAACGCTTATAAAGAATGCATTTAATTGGTGCTGGCTTCTATGTTGAGAAGTTTAGTCTATTATCATCATGGTGGGAAGCATGTCAGCATGCAGGCAGACATGGTGCTGGAGGGCCAAGAGTTCTTAATATCATTTCACAGACAGGATGAAGAGAGAGGGAGACAGTGGGCCTGGCTTGAACTTCTGAGACCCCAGAGCTTACCCCCAGTGACACACTTAGTCCAACAAGACCACAATTACTTCAAAAAAAAAAAAAGCCATACCTATTCCAACAAGGCTATACTTCCCAATAGTGCCTCTCGGTATGAGCCTATGGGAGCCATTTCCATTCAAACCATTACAGGTTCCAGCTCATGGAGTGGGCCTTGTATCAAATCAGATACTACTTATGAAGGCCCACAAGCTTTGTGCCACTAAATGCACCAGCATTTTTAAGGTCTCTTTAAGAATGACTGAAAAACAAAACTGAGTTGCGGTCAAAAGCATTTTATACGTATTAATCCTCGAGGACAATGCAGTGACACCTAATTTATGGAAGAATAGCAGACGAGATGACTGAGCCATGCTTCCAAAGTCACAGAGCGAGTAGCAGAAGCAGGCTGTATCCAAAGCTGTCCAAACCAACTCAAAATAAGTTCCATTTGCTACCTGCTATTTAGTAAGCAGGCAGTCCTTATGAAAACATACCACATATTATGCTACACATATTTAAACAGATTTTAAATTTGCCAACAGATTTCAAATTGCTTTGAGATTTGATCCTATGTATTATGGAGTTATTAAGTAATGAAATTGAAGTCTATCTTCCTCTGGCGTTCACCACCAGCATGACCTTGAGCACATCTTTTAATTTAGCTACAAAGCTATGATACTGTGTATATTATACTAGGACTACAGAGCTAAGAAGAGGATGAAATGAGGCAAGACATAGGAAAATTCTCCCTGAAAACTACAAAGAATTGCCTGTTAAAGGAGGTAAGGCTGTCTTTATGAACAATCATAAACTTGGTCCCAACAGGTTTTATAAGTTCACCCCTAAGACTACTTCATCAGAATAAGATCAAGTGCAGATTTTATAACAATATGAAAATATAAGACACATTTTAGACTTGTTTAAAAGGTGGGACATAAAGCTGGGCATGGTGGTGCACACCTTTAATCCCAGGGAGGCAGACACAGGCAGATCCCTGAGTTAGAGGTCAGCCTGATCTACAGAGTGAGTTGCATGACAGCCAGAGCTACACAGAGAAACCCTGTCTCAAACAAACAAAAATAATAAATAAAATAAAGTTGATAAATCCCTGAGGCCAAGCTCTGCATCTGCCAGGGTCCTTTTCTCCCTCCCAGCACAAATAGTTAATTGACTATGCTTTTCTCCTCTCAGCACATCAGCGTTGAAGGCTATAGTTTCTTTATTTTGATGCCCAAACATGCCTTTTCTATTCTTATATTAAATTCTTATTTTATAAACATAACACACATATTTTGAAAGACAAATCATCAACAGAAAAGCAATTATAATGAAAAATTGCTATGAGTCCCCAATTCCCTAGTTTACACCTACTTCAAATTTCTTTAGCTCTTCCAGGGTTTGCTCCCATACTTTAAAATACGTTTATTTTGCATTTTTGATCAATTAATGTTGGTCTGTTATTGGCTTCCTATTATGAAAATGGGGTTCTAATTTTTATAACCTCCTCCCTTCCTCCACTTCCTCATTATCCAATGGATTATGAAATAACTCTTAGAGTGTTTGCTTTTTTTGTGAGGGGTGGGGAGGAAGAGGGTTGAGACACGTTCTCATACTATAGTACAAGCTGCTAACAAACACAATCTTCCACCCCCAGCCTTCTTTGTACTGGGATTTCAGGCAGGAACCACCCTCACTAGCTTCTGTATGTTTGTTTGAGTTGGTGTGATTGATTCATATTATGACTAATATTGTTCACTGCTGAGACAAAGTATGAGCTACCACTGCCATTTCCTTTCTTAAAGGAAATAAACAATACCAAACAAAACAAGAAAAACAAAACAAAAAACAAAATCAACTTGAATATAACTAAACTGACCAAGAAGAAAACTCTTTATTAAGACAACATTATCTCATATTCTATAAATTATTGCTTAAAAGAGTAAGAAAAGAGGAACTATATGTCCAAAAACTCAACAAATTAGGTAGTCACACTTGTCTATCTGGTGTGCCAAAACTATTACAAGGAAAATATAAAACATGAATAAGCCGATATGTCAAAATTGAGTCTATGTGTATTTAAAAATCCATCTGTAATAAAAGTCCCTGTCTGGAAGTTTGGTGAATTCCACCAAATATTTAAGGAAGAGATAGTACTGATCTCACACAAGCAGTTGCAGAAAATAGATATGAGACATAGTCCATCTCATTTTGCCTTATAAGATAAGGAAACAAATGTATAGTTAATATTATTCATGTACATTAAAGAACAAATCCTTAAAGCATTATGATGTAGACAGCGGTAGGAGAAAATAATGAATCACAGTTAAGTGAGATTTATCCTAGGAGTTTAAGGTTAAATATTTGAAAACTCTACAGCTCACCACATTAACAGAATACCATTTGGCAAAGCTTGGTTTCCACTGCTGATTAAAAACACTCATGTCAACGAACTTCCAGCATGATGGTGGTGAGCTCCTGTGACTCCATGTGACTCCAGCTACTTAGGAGGCTGAGGAAGGATGATGCCAAGTTAGAAGGCAGCTTAACTCTGTCTCTCAAAATACACAACACCAAATGAAAATGGGATGCCTTTAAACTTATAAAGGGCATCTATAAAACAGACAGGTGACAAAGAGGAAACAGCTCAGTGGGAACAATGTAGTGTGTACCCTTATCAGGAACAGGTGTTTTCACCAACATCTGCAGTATTGTCCTTAAAGACATAACCAGTGCAAAGAATTTTAAGAAAATTGAAAAAGAGATAAATACTGATTTATTCACTGGCACAGAAAATTTTAAGGCAACACGAGAGCAGGAATGACTAGAAATATCAGGTAAACTTAACAAAGTTGCAATGTACAAAGTCACTATTTAAAAACCTAGAGGACAAAAGTGTGAAAAATTTTATCTGATCACAATGAAAATGGTTAGACAGATATCAATAGCAATGGAAACTGCAGAAAATACACAAACACATGGAGATCAAATATACTGTTGTATGATGTGTGGATCATTGAAACAATCAAGAAGGAAAAGTTTTTAAAAATCCTAGAATCAAACACAGCATACCAAAACTTATGGGACACAATGAAGGCAGTCCCAAAAGGAAAGTTTATAATGCTAAGTGCCATATCAAAATTTTTTGAGAGACCTAAAATTAATAAATTAATGATGTACCTGAACATCTTGTAAAATGAAGAACAAAACCAGACCTCAAAACAGATGAGAAGAAATAATCAAAATCAGGTCAGATATAAAAATTAAAAACAAATAAAAAAGTACAAAGAATAAAATGAAGAACTGGTTCTTTGAAAAGATAAAATTGGCAAATTGTCAATTTCAGCCAAATTAGTGAGAGAAAGAGAAGAAGACACAAATTAAGAAAATCAGACATGAAGAAGGAGACATTACGACAGACACAGAGTAATCCAGAAAATCATGCAGCCATGAGAGTAGGCCAGTGGGCAGGGGTTGAGATCAAGTTTTCCTGGGATTAGCCAGCTGACCTGAGGTTGCACCCACTCATTTCCCTCATTGTGGACTCTCCTCTCACCTGGGAAACACAGACACTGGCATTTTGGGGTCCACAGTACGGCCTGTCAGGCTCTCTGCAATCACTACTATGCTGCTGTTCAGATACCATGCACAATTGGTGCTGCCATATAGGATCCTTATCTTATTTTTTTAATATTGGGGTTTTTAAGCATTGAAAAAATTATATTTTGAGAGTTTCATACAATGCATTGTGATAATCTTCACCCCTCCCCAAATTCTTCTCTGATTCACTATGCATCCTTACTCACCCAACTTTGTGTTATTAAAAGAAAAAAAAAATCCTTCAAGATAAATTTGTGCTGCCAAAATATTCTTTGGTGTGTGGTCCTTTCCTGGAGGGTGGTTGACTTCTGTCTTAGTCAGGGTTATATTGCTATGAAGAGAAACCATGATCATGGCAACTCTTATTAAGAAAAGCATTTAATTTGGAGCTGGCTTACATTTACAGAAGTTCAGTCCATTATCATCATGGTGGGAAGCACGGCAGCACACAGGCAGATATGGGGTTGAAGAGGTAGCTGAGAGTTCTATATCTGGATTGGCAGGCAGCAGGAAGAGAGAGAGAGAGAGAGAGAGAGAGAGAGAGAGAGAGAGAGAGAGAGACTGGACTTGGCTTGAGCTTCTGAAATCCCAAAGCCCACCCCTAGTGACAATGCCATACCTATTCCAATTAGGCCACACCTCCTAATCTCTCTCAAATAGTACCACTCCCTGATGACCAAGCATTCAAATATTTGAGCCTATGGTTGCCATTTCTATAAAAACCACAATTTACAAGGGACTACACTCTTAGAGAAAACTGACTGACCCTCCATTGGCAGCTAACTATTGCAAGTAGCTCCATGGCTTGGAGTGGGATTATGTGTTCCCTTCCCCTTTCCATATTGGGATTTGGTCTGGCTTGGGCTCACACAAGTTTTGTGCATGCTGTCACAACTGTTATGCCTAGATCTCAAAGACCTCAAAGACCACCAAGAGACCGACTGTGTATGCAAAAACAAAGAACCTATGTTTTGGGCTTAAGTTTGGACTCCCACTGTCCAGCACAGAGGATTAGGGAAGGACCTCTGAGTAGCTGCAAAACTGGGTATTTATTAAGGTTTGGGCAAGAAATGAGACTTTCCAACTTGGTGGTTTCATGATTGGTTTGCATTTAGCAGAAGCAAGCTTGTCATAAACTGATGGGTTGGTGCTGATCGAGGGAATAGGGGGGACTTCATGGAGTGTCCAAGCAACAAGGTGTGCCCAGGTAACAAAGAGTGCTAACAGAAAGTGCCCAGGTAACAGTATAATTTAGACTAGCTAAGCAAAGGTTTCTAACTAACCTTTAATTTGATTGGTTAAGTGCTTGAGGACTTTTCAAGGCAGTTATTAGGTTATTGTTTCTGGTTTTCAGGGAGGTTATTGAGTTATTGTATCAAGTCTCCATGGGCTGTAGTTTCATGTTCTGAGAAGTAGAAGCAGGATCTAAGCAACTGTGGGAACATTCTCAGGAAGCAGAAACTCCAGCCTCCAGTATCTTATAAAGCCTGTCATAGCAGCACAGCTGCTTGGGCTCTACAGCAACCACTGTGAGTTCAGGTTGATGCTGCTGCCCTGTTTGTTGTCTTCAGAAGATGTTTCCTTATGGTCATCTGCCACCACAAGCTCTTACACTCTTTTGATCCTTTTTGTGCAACAATCCCCGCACCACAGGAGGGTGTGTGTTATATTTATA
Source organism: Meriones unguiculatus (assembly GCF_030254825.1). Taxonomy (NCBI): domain Eukaryota; kingdom Metazoa; phylum Chordata; class Mammalia; order Rodentia; family Muridae; genus Meriones; species Meriones unguiculatus. Next base: position 51,105,639 of record NC_083366.1, on the reverse strand, counting down.
TTCCCTGTAAGGCTGAACATTTTGCAGGCTCTTATTTCTGTACCTTGGCTAGTTGTGGGCTCCTGTGTTAAACACCATCTACTGCAAATAGGTGCTTCTCAGATGATGGTTGATAGACACATTACTCTATGGGTATAATAAAAAAAATCATTAGGATTCATTTTAGTGCTATGTATAATTAGCAGACTAATAGCAGTAGGCTCTTCCCTTGGACCTATGATCTGTCTAGCCATAGGATCTTATCTTGATAATGGTGTCGTCTTGTAAAGTAGGAGTTAAGTTCAATCAGGAGGTGATCAGTTGCTCTCATGCTGTTTGAGCCACTATTACAACAATGGGCATGTCTTCCCATTTCCATTCCCAGCTCTTCTCTGGTTATGACTGTCCCTCCTGTGAAGTAGACTTCAAATCTAATCGGAGAGTGGTTGGTTAACCCTGTAACAGTAGCATCATTATTACACAAATGGGCACATCTCGCTTGGCAGCTTAGTTAAGACAAATGAATAAAAGAATGAGTGTAATCATGCACTTGAAATTTCCAATACAAATTTCCCCACTCCATTCCCCACTCCACAATGAAAATGATTATGTTTATTTACTTTAGAAGAGCACTCTTATATTTTAAAGGGAGCAGGGTCTCCTGTTCAATGTCTTGAGGCAGTGTAACTGTAAAGACAGACTGATGTAGGTGAGGTTGAATCTAGAGATAATAAGACTGTCTGGGAAAACCCATTATGAGTTCAAAGGAAGGTGCTGGGGTGGTGAGGTGGCCGTAAGCAGTAATTATTTTGTTTTTACAGGCAATATGGTTAGATGATAGCAATTTGAACTTGTCCTATGTCCCCGAGTAAGACATTTACAACCAGCTTTTCTTTGCCTCATAGCAGCCTTCCCGGAACAAAATGAGACAATTCCAAAGGTCACTGTAAGAATTCAAAAATAGCAAGTCCAGATGACTGTACTGTGTGCGCCACTGAATGTGAAAAGATGAATGATGAGATCATGGAGGACTCAGCATTGGCAGCAACCTTCAGCGGGTCTACATCAACGCAGTGATGTGTATGTGACCAGCTGTGGGCATTTGGTTGGCCCTGTCTTCTGTATATATATAGATTTTATATATATATAAAATCCAAGGAGTCATTTAGAGGCTAGGGATGTAGGTCAGTTGGTACAGTTTCATCTTCAGCACTGAATGAGCTGTGGTGGCACGCACCTATAATCTGAGCACTTGAGAGGTAAAAGCAGAAGGCTCAGAAGATCAGAGCCATTCTCAACTATACTGAGTTCAGCATGGGATGCATGAGACACTGTTCATGAAAAAAGAAAAAAGAAAAGAAAAGAAAAGAAAAGAAAAGAAAGAACTCACTGTGGGAAAACAGTGTCAGATTGTGTTCAAATCATAGGACTGAGCTTCAACTAGAAATTTTCATTGAGCTGGCTTTTTTTTTTTTTTTTTTGCACAAATTGATCATAACCCAACTATTTAATTCAGACTTTGTTTTCCAAGGAGCCAGTTCTATCATTTATTCTTTTTGAGCACCTGCTCTGTGTAAATGTTTGCAGTAGATTCTATCGGTGTCCTTTAGGAATTTACCATTGAATTGAGACAATACACTCACGGGGGGGGGGGGGGACTCAACAATACAAGGCAGTGTAGTTAACAGTGATCACAGGCGGAGAAACACAAATTACAGGGAACTAGCAAAAGGCACAATCCTGGGTTAGTGAGCTGAAGGGCCACTTTCCACAAGAGGTGGGGTTGTGCATGCATAGATAAGCCAGCTTTGAATCCTGGAGTTCTTTCCCCTAGACCAAGTGGTCTGAATCATGCCCTTCTCCTGTCATCACACCTTTGCCAAAGTCTGCTTTGCACAATCCTCCATACATTTCATTTTTAAATCCAGGAATGTGGTTTTTAAGGATGAGGACTTATGTAGATTACTGCCTATTTTGCATGGGATTGTAAAATGTAAATTTAACCATGGTCTGGCTCATGGGAAGAAAATAACATATAAACGTCCACTATAATAGGGTGTGTGCCATCTATTTATTGCTTTTCCCCAGGACAAATGAGAATGACCGAGAAAGAATGTATTCCTGTATTGGCTCCTCTCTGAGAGGAGACAAGGCAGTTGCAGCCAGTGGCAGAAATGAAGTCTCTGGAGAGATGAGAGCCCAGGGGCAATGGATGGAGGTATTTGGGGTCATCACAATTTGGGGAGGAGCGATGCTACTGGCACCTATTGGTTAGAGACTTGAAGATATTGCTTAGTCATCCTGCACCAGGCATGGAAAATCGCTGATCAGATTTTTCCTAGAATAAAGGAAAACGGGAACAAACCCGATCAAAACATTTCCACCAAAATGAAGTCAGAGTGAGAGTTCAGCTCATTTTCAAACTGCCCCATCACCACCACCATCACCACCACCTTTTCCCTCCCCTTAGAGCTAGTTGTTCATTCATTGTGAAGCCAGCAGTTTTAACAGGAATGCCAAACAAATGACTTCAGGAAAACATACTATGGAATTGTTGCCAAGCAGTATAGATAGCTGCTAGTTTGATCAGTTTCTCCTTCCGTGTGCCTGAACTCCCACCTTTCAGGGATTGAGTGTATTGGGAAGTTCTTTCCAGTTATTATTTCTCTTTGGAGGAAATGTGTATGTGGCGAGGGGAGGGTCCAGGAAATCAGAGGGAACGGGGTTTTAGTCAGGGATGAATGGAGGCTCTTATGAATTAACTATTGCTTTGCAAGTTTAGAATATAAATATCCTTGCATTGGCGATCAGGGTTTGGAGATTATTTGAATTGTATTTCAATAATGCTTAATTGTGAGTATTTTGATACCAAATGATGTGCACACCCACAGGCTCGTTTTAAAGCTGGTCATAATTTTAAATCCCACAAACATTTATCATTTTATCTAACAAGAATTTGTTGTATGCCAACTTCGTATAGACATGGAACTGGGTACAGCATCACCAGAATTCAGTCTTTTGGGGAGAGAGCTGAGGGAAAGGATGGCTTCAAAGACCGATGACTGTACTGTGGCCAAGTGCATGACAGGACCATTGCAGGGTATCTTGAGACACTATGAGAAAGAAAGTCCTTAAGGTGAAACCTGAGACTCAAAGATAGTAGGAGTTGGCTGTGTATGTGTGGGTGGGATGGTCAGGGCAATAATGGGAGGCAATACACCTCTACAAATGGCCAACTAGTTTCATAAAATTCACAGGGAGTTAAGAGACAGCACAGGAATTCAGCGAACTCTGAGAATATCCATCGGAGCTGTGTGAAGGTACAGACTGGTATTCAGGAACATTTCAGTGAGAAGTTCATTCACTGGACAAATTTGCTGTGAGAATGTAAGAATCAAGAAAGAACAAAGCTTTAAAACACAAGTCATAAAGATAGGAGCCTGATTGGACTGGGGTGTGTGTAGCTCAGCTATAGAGCAGTTGTGCAGAACAAAACCCCATATTTAATTCCCAGCACTGTGGCACACACACACACACATCACAGCACACACATACACACACAAACAAACACAGTACACCATCCACCACACACACACACACACACACACACACACACACACACACCATACCACACACATAAGATTAAAATTATAAAAAAAGGTTATAGTTGGTAAAAATATTTGTAGTACTAATACATGAATTTTGACAAATCAATAAAGAAAAAGGGAGCAAAATGAATGAATAGAGAAAAAGAGAGAAAAAAATCATTTTATAAACAAAGGAAGGCTCTCTCCCTGTTGGTAACCTGGAAAAGTCTAATTAAAGCCATAGAGAGATACGCGTGTATACTCACGAGATTAATGGAATTGAGAAAACCATTGCTAACAACTCAGAGTACAGAAAACTCTGATATGATGCTGGTGGAAGTGTAAATTAGTATAGCTACTTTGCAAAAATATTGGTAAATGAAAAATAAAAGGATGTGTATTTTCTGCATATTCAAGAATTCCAGGATGCACATAGTAGTATTTTTAAAATAATAACCCCAAATTGTTTTTATTAAAATTTTATTTTTTATATTAATTACAGTTTATTCATATTGCATCCCAGCTGTAGCCCCTCTCTCATCCTCTCCCAATCTCATCCTCCCTCCTTCATCTCCTCCCATGCAGCTCTCCAAGTTCAATGACAGGGGAGGTCCTCCTCCTCCTCCCCTTCCATCTGGCTCTAGCTTATCAGGTCTCATCAGGACTGGCTGCATTGTCTCCCTCTGTGGCCTGGCAAGGCTGCTCTCCCCTCAGGGGAAGGTGCTCAAAGAGCCAGCTACTGAGTTCATGTCAGAGACAGTCCCTGTTCCCTTTACTAAGGAACCCACTTGGATACTGAACTGCCAGATGGGCTACATCTGGACAGGGGTTCTAGGTTATCTCCATGAATGGTCTTTGAAACAACCCCAAATTGTAGACACCCAAAATATCATTGTTAGTAGAGTGCAATTTGTATTTTTGTCTATTCACACGAGACACTAAGGAAAAATGAAAATTACCTATGATAAAGGCTAACCTATATTTCTTTAAAATTCATATCTAAGGGCTAGAGAAATGGCCCAGAGCATGAACGGATAATAGCACTCGCCTTTAATTCCAGCACTGTAGAGGCAGAGGCAGGTAGGCGTCTGTGAGTTCGATAGCATCCGAGTCTACATAGTGAGTTCCAGGCCAGCCAGGGATGCACAGTGAGACCTTAAAGCTGCGGTAGCAGGCTTTCTTCCAGTGTCTGTGACCTTATCAGCCACAGGTTGATAAGTAGGCTAGGATTACAGTGTCAAACACGGATTCCTGCTTAGTGAGTAGCCCTTAAGTCTATCTAAACAGCTGTTGGTTACCCCCAGGATGGATTGGAGCTGTTGTGGCTCATAGGCTTCGCAGCTGGGTGTGACTACGGGTTGCTTTTTCTATAGGTGCCTGGCATAGCAGTTCCAGATGCTGGTACTCAGGGAGGAGACTTACAGGTCAACCCTGTCTCAGTTTCTCAAAGTGTTGGTCCCAAAGGGTGTGATGTCTTCAGCAATATGGCCTTAATACAAGTTCTGGAAACAAAACAAAACACTAAAACAACAACAAACTCCAAAAAAAACTAAGGGCAATATAATAGCCTATATTGATTTTGGCATCTCTTAGATTCCCCAGACAACTCAAGGGAGGTTCCCCACACCTAGATCTCAGGTTTCATTAGACGGCGTAGGGTTTTTGGAGGGAATTATCAACCCAAGTAGCATAACTTCATTTAAACTACATACATATGTATACACACACTCATAAGTATCACATATATATTTTTAAGTAACAATAAAAACATTTCCTTATGGCTTGTTCGAACATCCCAGTGTTCTTTATCTGTTCTCCCTTCTTTCACTCTGTGTTATCGATCTGCCCTCTCCCTCATTAAAGTCCCCTCCATTATTTTTTTTTTCCATTTCCCTCTTCAGGACACCAGTGCCTTACTATCTCTCTTTCTACATCCTATTTTCCTCTTCCCCACCCTAAAAAGCCATGTTTTGCTTTCCTGGTTTCTGCTGTTACTCAAGGTTACATATTCATATCTAAAGATTTGGAACTAGGAAACACAAGAGAGAAGAACAGGCGGTGTTTGTATTTCTGGGTCTGGGTTACTTCACTCAGTATATTTTCTCATTTCATCCACTTACCTGAAAATTTCATGATCCTATTTTTCTTTACAGCTGAATAGATGTATATATGAATTGTTTATATAGCAGATCCTAGAAGTGCAATCCATTCTTTAAAAAGCATTCAATACCGCTGAGGGAGAAAAAAAAAAGTAAAATGTAAGAGAAAAATCAACATCTATAACATCAATCAAATTTAGTGTAAGAATGCGTAAACATTCAAAGATGTACAGGAGTTCACTAAAAAAATGGTATATCAAAAAGATTGTTTATATACAAAAAGGAAGGTGGAAGAGAAGGAGGCCCAGGAGGAGGAGAAGAGAAAGAGGACCACTGTTGTTGTCTGTGGAGGTGATCAATTCACAGACACACAAAGAGGGAGCTGTATGAGGACCATGACCAGCCAAGGAGAGAGGCTTCAGGAGAAACTAGCTCTGTTATCATGTTGATCTTGAGCCTTGAACTTCTAGAATTTTGAGAGAAGAATTTTCTGTTGTTTAAGTCCTCCATTTTGCAGTGCTTAGCTATGGCAGCCTTAGCAAAAACAATATGCGAATGTGGGTGGACATTAAAGTGTAATGTCAGGTGGAATTACAAGCCACAGAACATTTACTAACATGGCCCCATTTAAGTAAGGGTTTCAGAAAAGACACAGAGTCTGTAAGTAGGCACATTCGCTCACTTTTCCAAAAATGGTGCTTAATTTTCCTTCCCTTGAATGTGGCCAGACTTCCTGAATGAGTATATGATGAACAGAACAAATAGAATGAAGCACAATTGGTACATGACTTCAAGCCCAGCCAATGGGAGACAGTGATGCCTGCTTCTTCTCTGACCACTTGCTCTAGGGAACTGTGCTTGGATACTCACATGGCTCAAAAGAGAGAGCCATGCCATAAGAACAAAGGCCTACCATTTGGCAAGAGCTGGAAAGGAAATGGGGTCTTCTGTCAGCAACCATGTGAGCGCCTCATCTTGGAAACCCAGGGTCTTCAGATGAAACAGCTTCTGCCCTATTTACTCCAAACCCTAGCAGTCATTGTTATCCAGGATTAACCAATGAGGTCACTCCCAAGTCCCTAATCCGAAGATTTGTGAAATAGTAAATGTTTATTAGTTTAAGCTGTTAAAGTTTAGACAGGTGCTCCATAACTGTTCCGACACACACAGCGAAAAGTGGAGCGACAGAAGGATGATGCTATCCTTAGAAGAGAATGAGATCGTTAGGACAACATATCTTAAAGATACTGGGGATTTTTTTTTTTTTTAATCTTTAGTGTGTATGCATGTGCTCACTCATGTGTGTGTCGTGGTGGTGTGTTTTTCAGTCAGAAAACAGTTTGTGGGAGTTGACTCTCTCTATACAGTGTAGGTTCTGATGTTTGAACTGACTTGGTGGCAGTCCGTTTACCTGCTGCGTTATCCCACCTGCCTTGATGACTCATCATTTCTTTTTAATCTGGGTAGCCAGCACATGCCTATTCATTTTGTTATTATTTTTAAAAAGCATATTATATATGCATGCATTTGTCTGTTTGCCTATCTACTTGAAAGCTATTTTATTGAGAAGAAGTCCAGCAAGAAAAGAAGGATTCCCAAGAGCTCTTCCATGGCCGCCAAGGAGTAACAGAGGCTGCGGAGAGCAGGAGGCAGAGTCTGAGAAGTGGGCTGACCATAAAAGCAGGAACAGTGCTGATTGCACGGACCACACAGTGGGTGTTCAGACCATGGCTGTGCAGTCACTGCCACTTGTCAGTCTGGATGAATTCCTTCCTATTGTGTCCAGCCCCCCTGCCCCACCTCCCCGAACACATGGAAAACCTTGGAGCTTCAAACTTCAGCTCAAGTGTAGGGTCTTCTGGGAAGTTCCTGTCACATGACCCCCTTCTTACCACCAGTGGGTGCTTCCTTTCCACCACCAAATTAGACCCGTGGGCATTGCTTTCGTTTGTAATGCCAAACATGGTTGATGGTTTTCCTTGATGGTTTTCCTTCGTAACTTCATTCGCACTTAATTTCCACCCTGCAGAACAAGTGCTTTTGTCGTCTCTGGTTTGTATAACCGGCTATACGGTGTTTTGATTTGAGTCTGCAGTGGATGAGCACAGCCATCATTCCACACACAGCTAGAGATGCTAGCCACTACTGCAGTGGACGATAATTACGCGTTTTTGTTGTTTTGTTTCTGAGACCATGCTCTCACGTTGCACAGGTTGACCTCAGACTCGACGTGTAGTGCTGCTAGAGGTAGAACCCGAAATCTTGTGCTTGCTGAGTCATGCTTAATCACAGGCCAGGATTTGGATGACTGAATTACACCCTCAGGCCCAAGCGTATTGTTTTAAGGCCCGCTGATGGTGAGCCTTGGGAAGGTTTAGTTATGTCTTAACTTGGCATTGTGTCTTGGCATAGGCTCAACAGAATGAGTGAGTGAGTGAATGAAATAGCACTGGGCAAGAATATGGGATATCCACTGGTTAAGTTCTCAAGTTCCCCAGAGCAGGCCATTTAATGCTTTGTCTTTATGAGCTACCATATGGTTGACTGGGAATTGAACTCAGGACCTTTGGAAGAACAGCCAGTGTTCTTAACCTCTGAGCCATCACTCCAGCTCGACACTTCTTCTTTATTACCCAGGAACCCTCCAGCTGCCTCCAGCAGCCCTTACATTATTTTCATTCCCAGGGCCAGAACCCATATTTCTTTCACAGGTTGCCCCAGGCTTCCAGCGCCTGCTTACTCTACAGTCTGAGAGGCGACAAAGACTAGAAATTGATATCCTTCTTGCAGCATCTTGTGGCCAATGATGAGCGAGTATATGGATGTAGACAGTCCAGCTCCTTCGCCCTACACCAGTGCTCAACCTTTCTAATGCCGAGACTCTTTAATGTAGCTCCTCATGTTGTGATGACCCCCAAACAAAAAAAATTGTTTCATTGCTACTTCATATCTGTGATTTTGCCACTATTACGAATCATAGTGTAAATATGTGATACATGGCCCCAAAGGGGTCACAACCCACAGGTTGGAAACCACTGCCCTGTACTTCTCTGAGCCCTTCATGTAACACCAGTGCAAAGATACCCTCCATGGGACTTCATTTACACTTCACATAGGAGGTTATATTTTCAAAGCTGGTCAAGCAGGACCTCCTGCCACAAATGCACTTCTGCAATCCTGTCTTGCTACGTGCCAACAAAGCTTCAGAGAGAGTTCTCTTCCTGGATGTGGGCTGAGGTGAGTGAGAATAGCCAACAGCATTCGGTTGAATCTGGAGAACTTGGCGCTGACTTCTGAAAATAGGCCAGGACAAATCCTGCAGCTTTGGCCTCTGGACAAATCCTGCAGCTTTGGACTCCGTCTCCTAGAATGCTTGTTCCCAGTGGTGGCAGGGGGAAATGCCTGAGCCACAGAAGGCCACGTGTATGTCCAGTGGTCAGCAGTCTGAGCTTCAGGTCATCCCAGCCATGCATCCACTCCGGCTTTGGGTGTCTATAAGCAGTGCTCCAGGCATAGTAGAACAGAAACAAGCTGCCCTCTCTGCCTCGTGCCAAGGGCTAAGCCTCCTGGAATCAGACTTGAAGATTCCGTGGGCAGAATACAAATGATGGTTGATCCATGCATATAGATTGGGATTTCAGCAACAGAAAATGGGAAGAGTAAATATCGCATTCTCGCTCACCTTGTCTCAAGGCTCCTTCACCCAGTCTTCTGTCAGCATTTCCTAAGAATACATCAGAATCCCTTTTGTAGGAATTTGGTTCTGCCCCCGAAAACCTCACCTAAGTTAGCCTCTTTCCTCTTCTACCTATCTGGGACTGGGTAAGTAGCTATTAGGAACCTGGTGGACAGGTAAAGGATGAACACAGCTCACTGTCACCTTCGGCACTGCCACTGGGCATGCCCTCAGTTTCAGGAGCAAACAGTTTAGAATCTGTTGGGAGTCTGAAGGCTTATGTGACAGTAGATTTAAGGAGAGGACAAGAGCTGTGAAAAACAAGATTGGAGGACAGGGCAGCGGACTGGCAGGTCCCTGCTGGAGCTAGGCACCTGGGAAGATGTCTGGGCTAGGGATCAGGTCGGCACCATGTGGGAGAGTGAAGCAGACCACAAGTGAGGGTCAGGCACATGCCAGCATCTAGCATCAGGGAACCGCCCCTATCCTCAGATAGTCAGCAAGTGAGGTACCTTCTTAGACCAGACAAGACAGATGGGGGATACTCTGTAGGACCTACAGGCCTTGTTGTGTAAGGTTGCATTTTCTATTCTTGGCTAACATTTCTCTAGATGGTTCTGGTTGGTCTACAGGGAGGACATACTTGGAGTCAGCAGCTAGAGGGTGTGTATGGGTCTGTCCTGGTAGACACAGAGCTAGCTGATCCTGTGATCATAGCCTTGAGACACAAGAGCACAGAGGTAAATATAATCAGGAAGTCTTGTGGCCTTAGGAAGTATCTGGTAGGCAACGGTGGTGGTTTGCCTTTGAAAAAGTCAAAGAAATTGCTCAAAGGGAAAAGCTGGCTTAATTTTTCCAGGAAAGATGAACAGAGATGAAGGAAGAAAGAGAAGCTGAGGGGAGGCCACAGGCCAAAGCTCTTGAGGTTACATCAGCATTTTCATCTGAAAGGTTCACTGATTCACAGGCTTTTTCTGCTCAGCCTCTGGGGCTCCCTGCCCTGGTGAACCGCAGTCTCAGGAGCTACGCCCAGCTGGAGGTGAGCCAGAGCCAAGGGCATCTCGGCTAGGCCACTTTGCCAGCATTGCTGAGACATGCAGGGCCAAAGGGAGGTCCAGGAGAAAAGGACTTAATGGCCTGATTGATCTATGAGAGTTAGAAGGGTAATGGAGGCAAATGATGAAAGCAATTCACAGATTCACATTCTGTACAAAAGAACAAACAATGCAGACAAATCCTTATCCTACTGACTCCCAGATCTGCTGTTGCTCACTGTAGATGCTACAGCTTTGCGCATTCCCAGTTTCTTGTACATCTTCTTGAAATGCCTCCTGTGTGTCCTCTGTGTATAAGCAGTACCCTCTCTGACATGTTCCTCACACAGCTGACACCAATATTCTGGAGCTACTGTTTTAATTCACAGGAGCCAACCGTTGCATTTTCAGGAAATTTGTAGTTGGTTGTTAAACACAGCCATTATTAAAACTACGTTTTATGACCTTTTAACGAAATCAATCATATTAAAGGCAAACAGTCCACACTCACTGCTTCCTAATTACATTCCTACTTCCTACCACTACTGATGTTCTCATGGTTCTTTACCTCTCAGAGATGCACAGTGCATTGACTCTTGCGTTGTGGGGTAGAGGCACCGTACCATGGAGTGCTGTTTGCATTCAGTTCAGCGGGGCTGCCTGGTGGCTTCTGATAGGGAAAGGTGGGAGGGTTTAGGCTTGAAAACTGAGCAGAACTTGATTTATGTTTTGTTGAGTGTCCATTGCGGGGATCTGAAAACCTTTTCTGGAAAAAGCTTGACAGTAAATAGCCCGGGCTTGTGTGGACCACATGTCTGGTCTCGGAGTGGCATACATTCATACCATGTAAGAGACTGAACATGGCCCCGTTCCCAGTGGTGATTACAAAACCAGATGGTCGATTCTGACCGTGGCTTGTTGTCTTTGGTCTAGACTCAAGAGAGTGGTGGAGAAAATGACAGCGAAGCAGTAGCTGCTGTGTCAGACTGCTGTGTTGTGGGGGGCTTAAAATTGAGGAACTGTGCTTTTGAATAAAGCTTCAAACCTCTTACTTGATCCTGCAGAGGCTGCGTGTGTTACTCTGTTACTCATAAACAGGTGATCACAGTACACCTATGTATGGTTTCCCTCTCATTTCACTTGCAAATAGAAATCAAATGTTAACCAGCTTTCACGTGCGAACCACACCTATTTGTCAATGACAGCTGTGAGTTGTGGGCTTCCTTGGAATAGTAAGCCATAGTATTCATAGCCTGACTTTGCGACATGATTTTGGGTGAGAAAATGATTTAAAACATTAACAATGATTTTTTTAAAAGAAATAATGAGTCACATGATATTGTGGGATGGAAATTACTATGCTGAATATTATAACATTTATTTGTAAATCATATATTAAACATTTTTATATTTTTAAAATTTATAACTATATTTTGTATACATATATGTACTTAAAATATTTGTATGATGTTAAACATTGACCAGTATAGCACAACATACAACTACTGAGAAATTTTGTTTTGTTTACCTAATATATATTGAGGGATTTTTCTTAATATGGGCCTGTCATTCTTTTCAACAACTTTATTGTTTTTAACAACTTGCATCAGATTAGATATATTCTGGATTTGTTTCTGGTTGGTATATATGCTAACATCTGACTCTTCTGTAGTAAATATTCTCTTTTTTTTTCTTTTTACTTATTCTTCTCACATACAATGTATCCCAACCTCAGCCTCCTTCTTTCCCTCCTTCCACTTCCCTCACCAGCCCCATCTTCTCTTTTCCCCAGAATCCTTCAGAAAAGAGGGAGCCTCCCAAAGATATCAGCTGGACATGGCATAACAAGATGCAGTAAGACTAGAGAGAAACCTTCATATCAAGGCTGGATATAGGATTTCCATAGGAGGAAAAGGGTCCTAAGAGCAGGGAAAAGAGTCTATAGCTCCTATTGTGCACACGTGCAATCATCTCAGGAGCTTAAACTCTCAGCACCCCACTTAATGAAAATTTAGCACAAGGATTTACAGTTGTGATCCATATTAGCAACTTGTTTCTCAAAGGTCTTAAACCAATCTATAATCTCAATGGAAATAGAGTCATTTTCCCCCTCACACCTTTGCATATCTGGCATATTATAATATTTTGTTCTTGTCATATAGAGGCTTGTTTATATAACCCAGGGTGTTCTCAAAATTGTGATCCTCCTGCCTCAGCCTCCCAAGTGCTAGTGTACTCAGGCATTTATTACATTATGGTTTTTTTTTTTTTAGATTTAAATCTTAATATTTTAAAAAGGTAAACTATCAGATCCAACCCTGTTACTTTTCCTCCAAGTTCTTCCTGACCTCCCCACCCCATTATTCCCCCCCTCAAATTTATGTGCTTTTTTAATTTTAAACTCAGGGACTGTGCTTAGGGCTGCCAGCATGTGCACGGGTATAGGACCATCCACCGGAGAACTGGCAGCCTCTGAGGGGCAGCAATCCTGAAGAAAACGGATTCTTCCTCTCCCAGTAGTGATTGGTCATCGAGAGCTCCTCAGCTATAGGGTGGGAATTTGTGACTCATTCACACTTGAATTTTGTCCGGCTAGATATTGTACAGGTCTTGTTCATGTAGCCACTCCCCACTGTTAGTTCACACACGCGACGGCCTTGTCGTGTCTCACACTGCTTTTTTAGAATTTTGTTTTGTTTTGTTTTTGCTGTAGTCATCCACTACCCCTGGATCTTGTATTTTTTCTGCTTCTTCCACGATGATCCCTGAATCCTGGAAAAGGGGTATAATATAGATGTCCCACTGAAAGGTGAACACTCCTTAGTTTTTTTATTCTCACACATTGGCCAGTTGGGAGTCTCTGCATCAGTCACCAGGCAAAGAAGCTTCTCTGATGAAGGTTGAGATGCATTTATCTATGGGCATAAAGCTAAATCCTTAGAGGACAGTTTAATACTATGTCCATTTAGTAATGCTGTGGTGGTAGGTTCTCCTGTTGCACACATGATCTATACAACCATGGGTTCTCGGCCCAGTTAAACATACCAGGCATGAGCTTTGTTTACGGAGCAGGCCTTAAACACAATAAGAAAATGGTTGGTTACTCCCATAATATTAGTGTCACTATTACGTGCAGTGGGCATAGGTGCCGGCTAGTCAGGGTAGATCTCGGGATTCACAGACGGCCAAGACTGTTGTTTACTTTTCTCTCCTCTATTGTGCATATCACCTTTCACCACTATGAAAGCTCTGCGGGATGGCATAGGTCTTCTAGTTCAGCAACTTCTAGGCCACAAGGAAACTTCTAGGTCACTATCTGTTTGATTTCTTCATGTCCCATGATTCATCTGAATGTGTGGTGTCTTCAGCAATATGATCTTACCATCCAGTTCTGGAAGGTAACTAAGAACGACATCAATAGCCCATTATGTATATATTTTCTTTCTTGATTTTTTTATTTTAATTTCTATTAATTATACTTTATTCACTTTGTATCCCCCCATAAACCTCTCTCTCCTCCCCTCCTAATCCCACCTTCCCTCCTCTTTCTCCACGCATGCCCCTCCCCAAGTTCGCTGATAGGGGAGGTCTTCCTCTCCTTCCTTCTGCTCCTAGTCTATCAGATCTCATCAGGAGTGGCTGCATTGTCATCTTCTGTGGCCTGGTAAGGCTGCTCCCCCCTCAGGGGGAGGTGATCAAAGAGCAGGCCAATCAGTTTATGTCAGAGGCAGTCCCTGTTCCCATTACTATGGAACCCACTTGGACACTGAACTGCCGTTGGCTACATCTGTGCAGGGGTTCTAGGTTATCTCCATGCATGGTACTTGGTTGGAGTATGAGTCTCTGGAAAGACCCCTTGTTCAAATTTTTTTGGTTCTGTTGCTCTTCTTGTGGAGTTCCTGTCCTCTCCAGATCTTACTATTTCCCACTTCTTTCATAAGATTCCATGTACTCTGCCCAACAGTTGGACGTAAGTCTCAGCATCTGCTTTGATAGTCTGCAGGGCAGAGCATTTCAGAGGCCCTCTGTGGCAGGTTCCTAACTTGTTTCCTGTTTTCTTCTTCTTCTGATGTCCATCCTCTTTGCCTTTCCGGATGGGGATTGAACATTTTAGTCAGAGTCTTCCCTCTTGCTTAGTTTCTTTAGGTGTACAGATTTAGTAGGCTTATCCTATATTATATGTCTATGTGAGTGAGTATATACCATGTGTGTCTTTCTGCTTCTGGGATAGCTCACTCAGGATGACCCTTTCCAGTTCCCACCATTTACCTGAAAATTTCATGATTTCCTTGTATGTATGTATGTACGTATGTGTGTGTGTGTATGTATATATATATATATTTGTGTGTGTATGTATATATATATTTGTGTGTGTGTGTGTGTGTGTGTGTGTATGTGTGGCAGATTTTACAGAAGTATCTTTGCATGAGGACTAAAGGTCTTTAGTGTTAGTTACCCTTCCCTAACTCCTCTTCCTACCCTACCATTCCTCATCCCACTTAACCCTTCCTAACCCATTATTTCCCACCCTGCTTCATACCACCTGTGTTCTATCCCCCCCCCCCCGGAAATTCACTTCCTAACAGCCGCTTAGTAGTTTCCTGACTTCTATGCATATTCCAGTGTAACCGCACACACACCTAAAGATTCCAACCCAATATCCGCCTACGGGAGAGGACTTGAGTGTTAGTATTTCTGGGTCTGGGTTCCTGCATTCAGATTGATTATTTTTGGCTCCATTCCTTTGCCTGCATTTTTCTTGATTCACCATTCTTTGTAGCATTAAAAAATTCATAAATGAAAATACATTTTCATTTATTCATCAGGTGAGGCCATCTGACCTGTTTCCATTTCCTGGGTATCGTCAATGGAATAGCAATAAACATGGATGAGGAAATATCTGTGGGATAAGCTGTAGGGGCCTTTGCGTACATGCAGGGCAGTGGGGTAGCTGGATCATATGGTGATCTCCTTTCAACTTTTTGAGGAACCGCCCCTCTGATTTCCGTAGTGGCTGAACCAGTTTTCACTCCCAGAAACAGGGAAGATGTGTCCTTCTTTTCCACATCCATACCAGCATTTGCTGCCATTTGCTCTTTTGATCTCAGCTGTCCTGAATGGCATAAGATGAAATCTCAAACCACTTTTAATTTGCATTTCCTCGTTGTCTAAGTATTTTGAGATATTTCTAAGCCACTTGGGTCTTTCTTTTTGTCTTTCTTTCTTTCTTGAACTGTTTAATTTCATGCTTCAACTGTATGTGTGTGACATCCAGTTGCCCATAGAAGCCATGGGTGCTAGATCAGCAGGTGATTGTGAGACACCCAAGATGGGTGCTGGGAGCTGAATCCTCGTATGTGCTCTTGGGCACTGAGTCATGTTTTCAGCCCCACAAACCCCACTTCTTGGTTGAGCTGTTTGCTTTCTTGGTGATTGGATATTTTAGTTCTTTGTATATTCTAACTAACCCTCTGGTAGATGTACAGTTGCTGAATACATTGTTTTCATTCTGTTCTCAATTGATAACACCCTTTGCTGTTCAAAAGTTGTTTGTCTAAATCATAAGGCCCCATCTGTCAATTGTTGGTGTTAATTCCTGTGTCTATAGTTCGACCACAAAGTCTTTCCTGCACTTAGAAAGTATATACCAGTAACAGTAAAACTGTTATTTTTCTCTTGTAACAGTTTCATGTCATCAGGTCTTATGTTGAGGTCCCTGATCCATTCGGAGTTGATTTTGTGAAGGGTGAGATATGAGAATCTAGTTTCATTCTTGCACATGTAGTTATCCAGTTTGTCCAAGACTATTCGTTGAAAATGCTGTCTTTTTTCAAAGTGTACTTTTCGGCCTCTTGGTGAAAAAGCAGGTGGCTGTAGGATCATGTGCTTGTAGGATCATGGGTCCTGAGTTCTATTCCACTGATCAGTGTTCCTGTTTTGTGCTATTATTGTTCTGTATGTAGTGCTATGGCTATCTAGCATAACTTGAAATTGAATAGTAATACCTTCCACAGTGTTATTATTATTCAGGATAATTTTGGCTCAGGTATATAATTAGTTTTTTGTGTTTTTATATGAATTTTGATATTATTTATTCAACTTTTTTTGAAGAATTTGCCTTGGTTCTTATGCGGACTGCACTGACTTTGTGGATTGCTTTTTATAGAGAGGCCATATTTACAACATTGATTCCTACCAGTCTATGAGCATGGGAGGTGCTTCCATCTTCTGGTGTCTTCTTCATGTTGTTTCTTTGACGTCTTAAGCACTTACATTTTTTAAACTTTAGACAATATGAGGGCTAAAATTTTTTCTTAGTGAAATTTAGTTTGCCTTTCATTCTCTTTGAGAGTGAACATTTTTTCAAGTTTAAATGCTGTCTGAATTATCAGTTCTGTAAGCTACTTATATTCTTCACTCATTTGAAAAATTGTGTTTTTCTACTAGCACACAAATCCCCTTATGTCCTTCAGTAGAATACGACTGCTCCAAGAGGAAATTTTAGTCGCTTTAAATCCTCAAACGCTTGGAATGGTGCCTGGTGTATTAGAATGGCTCATTACATGTTTGGTAGCTAATTAATTGCTATTAAACAATTTACTTCTTTGCTGTCATAAATGTCACCATATTCTCTGTAGTTTCTTTGGCCTTTTACTCGATTCTTGTTTTGCTTGCACTATTTTTTTTTTAAGTGATAGACAACAACTTTACTAACAAGTAAAGCATTAAACCAGAATGTGACATACACTACAGCACCTTTTCAGAGGAATGGGGAACTCACCCCCCCCCACTTTGTTTTGGTTTAGTTTTGTTTTTGAGACAGAAATTTACATAAACCACATTAGCCTTGGGCTCAGCCTGTAGTCTGTAAATTTCATATGAAATTGAGGATGGCCACGAATGGCTGATTCTACTACTTCTTTCCAAGCACTGGAATGACAGAGAGCTGACACTACTGCACGCAGCATCATTTTTTTTTTCACTTCTAAATGCAACTAAGTAGATCTAACCCATCACATTGAGCAGGTTTTGTAACTGATCTACAATGATTGTGCCTATTTATGCAGCTCGCACTACAGCGAAATGATGACTACTTCAAATGGGACGTCCATAAATCACTGCAATTAGATTATGACACACCACACCACTCCCTTGCAGGAGTCTTTAATTTTTATAAAGTCAAATTTTGACATATTTCCCCTGTGGCTTTTATGTCTTATATCTTATTTAACAAGGTATTTATTCCTGAAATAACTAAGCAAATCCTCCTGTGTTATATTGTAGGGATTTATAGTCTGATTATTTTTAAATTGATTATTAGTTATTACAGTGTATTCACTTTGTATCCCAGCTGTAGCCCCCCCCATCTCCTCCCAGTCTCATCCTCCCTCTCTTTTCTCCATCACACCCTCCCTAGCTCTTCTCCCCTTATGCTCTTCCCAGAGTCCACTGATAGGGAAGGACCTCCTCCCCTTATATCTGACCCTAACCTATCCGGTCTCATCAGGGCTGGCTGCATCACATTCCTCTGTGGCCTGGCAAGGCTGCCTCCCCCCCCCACTGCCCACCTTCCCCCCTCCCCCCTGAGGGAGAGGTGATCAGAGAGCCTGCCATGGAGTTCATGCCAAAGACAGCGATTCCCTTATTAGGGAACCCACTTGGAAACTGAGCAGCCTATGGGCTTCCTCTGAGCAGGGTATAGAGAGGGCTAGATCCTCTCCATGCTTGGTCTTTGGTTGTAGCATCAGTCTCTGCAGAACCCCCCCTGGGCCCAGGTTTCTTCTTTCTTTCTTTCTTTCTTTCTTTCTTTCTTTCTTTCTTTCTTTCTTTCTTTCATTTTTTTTGGCTCTATTGGTCTCCTTGTGTGTTTGATTATTTTTTTATGTTTGAATCTAAAACATCTGGACACTGTTAGATATGTGATAGAGTCATCGCCAGCCTTACTGTGTTCCCACTCAATGCCCGGTTTCTCTGACACCCACTGAAACGTCTTATTTGCCCGGTGACTCTTAAAGTTCCCCTTTCTCACACATGTGGGTGATCTATTTCTAGTCTCCCTGTTGCTCCATCTGTGTCTTTCTACACTAGTGCCAGAACCAAGCTGCTTAATTATTAGTGCTCGTTCTTTCCCGCAGTGCTTACAGCATCCGCGTTAGCCAAAGCCACCCAAACATCACAGTGTGGTCCAGCCGGCTTTGACCCTCGGAATGCACATTTGTAGACATTCCTCCTACTTGACTTTTCAATACCACTGAGATGGGGTGGCAGAAGTTGTCCCCATGCTAGAGAGGAGGAATCTGAGAGTCTGAGGGAGGGGCTTTTGTTAGATGAGTGCTAAACAGTTACTTTTTCTGGCAACACACAACACTGACATACCACGAAACATTTTCATATAAGACAAAATGAACCCAACTTCTGTAATCTAATCAACAACCTATGCCCTATCCCCTGTTCTTATGTACCCGCTCTCATTGCCGTCTTCCTTAAACCTGATTAAGAAGCTCAGTTAACTGAGTCAGTTAACCTCAGGGAATTTTTGAAAAAGGTAATGGTTTGTCTGCAGGGAGGTGGTGTAGTTCTTACACATAGCTTCATCTCAGCAAGCGACAGCTAGTGGAGTGGCTTAAACGAGAACTGTGCTCCACAGGCTCCTGTATTTGAGTGTTTGACCCCTCGTGGGTGGAACTGTTTGGGGCAGTGTCGGAGACGGTGTGTCATTGGTGGTGGTGGGCTTTGAGGTTTCAAAGCCAATGGTTTCCGGGGCCATTCCCAGTTAGCTCTTTCTCTGCCTAGAGGTGGTGTGAAGATGTGAGTTGACAGAAACTGCTCAGAGCCATGCCTGTCTGCCTGTCTGTTGCCATGCTCCCTGCCATTGTGGTCATGGACTTTAACCCTCCAAAACTGTAAGTGCTAAGTTAATTGTTGTTTTTTATAAGTTGCCTTGGTAATGGTGTGTTAAAGTTATTTTTACAAAACTGTGTTTCTCAGATTGTCTCTTAACCTGGCTATCACACAAATAATTGAGACTCTATTTTATTATTTTAACAAGCACCACAGCATAAGAACTGAGCAGTTACTACTCCTTCTTAACCCTCTAAGCTAACCTGGTTTCCTCCTAGCAAATACCCCAGTGGTGGTTGGGCTTTGTTGCTTTCCTGCTTCAGCTCCTCTCTTCTGATATCCCTTGGACCTCTCCCTACTTCATCCTCTAACTCCTCCTCCCCTAGCTGGCAGGAAGTCCAACTCTATTCTCTCCCTGCTCAGCAAATAGCTGTAAACTGCTTTATTGACATAACAGGGTACAATTGGGGCACAGTGTTTACACAACATTGAGACAGGAGATTCTCAGAACAAGGATTGCAATCAGATTTGGGAGGTACAGAAATCAGTATTTGAATTACACAATAACCTTATGACTACAATGGTGTTTAAATGGAACAATAGAAAAGTAAGACCACTAGTGTTTTAGTCTGAATTTCTCACTTATTTTATTAGAAGTGTTATTAAAAGCAGAGAGATCTGTGTTTTAGTTTCCATTCTCATTTATTATCTCTGTGAAATGTTGATTACTTCATATGCAAAGTGAGTATTAGGAGAGTTGAATGAGGTCATATCTTATATGTCTATCCCTTTGGCCGATTTAGCCTTAATAAATGATTTCTCATTGGTTATTTTCTTCTTGTGCTTTGTATTACTTTTATATAAAAACATTGTTACTTTTCTATCGATGTGCTAAAACATCACAACCAATACAACTTGTGAAAGGAGGATTTCTTTGAGCTTCTGGTTCCAGAGGGATAAACGTCGTCACGGCAGCCCAGTGGCAGGCATGGTAGCTAAAGCAGAAGCTGAGGGCTCACATCTTGAGCAACAAACATGAAACAGAGAGAGCAAACTGGGTGTGGCAAATGGCTTTGAAATCCCTGAGTCTGCCCTTAGTGACCTACTTTCTCCAGAAAGCCCGTACCTCCGGAGTCTACCCAAACAACGCCACCAACTGGGGGCCAAGTAATCAAACATCTGAGCTTATGGGGGGAGGGGCATTCTCATTCGAACCACCCCGTGCTCCTAAACTTACTTGTCCACAAATAGGGAACTGTTCCACAAATCCCCTTCCACGGGCATAGCTGGTCTTTCAGACACCCTCTATGTAGTGCTATCATCCCATGTATCTGATTCTCTTCCGTTGCCTTATCCGAAAAAGCAGAAATGAAAACCGATGTCGGCAGCTTACTTTAATTTAGATTCCACTTCTTCTTGCTAACTCCCACTGGATCTGTTGGCATTATTTGCTAAGAAAGGGTTTGTAAAATAAATTAATAGTGTAAACAAGACTTAGGAAGAGTGCTGAAAATAATTAAGGGAACTATTACCAAACGTGCTCGGGCACTTGAGCAGCACTGTTTAAACACAGTTTGTCTGCCATCTCTGCCCAGCTCATGCCCACTTATGAGGCTGTTATCACAGCTAATCATTCATTGGCCCTCCAGACCCACTCAGTGTGAGAAGCAGGTCCTCTTGGGCATGTTCACCTCTGAACTCTGCATTCCCTGTGTGCGTGACTACCCAATGGGGCTGCTCAAAAATGTTCATGAAAATTGGCAAATACATCCCAAGGGGTGCTTGCTTTTTCTAGATCAAGTGCCTGTCTTTGAAAGCAGGTTAGACATTTCTAACCACATACCCTGCAGTCCCTGCAAGCTGAATACATTGTTTCATGTTATGAAATTAATTTCTAGTTTCTAATTTTTTTTTCTCAGAACAGCTATTTTTTTAGATTCAAATTTGGAGGTTTTTTTTTTCCCCCTTCTCTCTTTCCCCTCCTTTCTCCACACAACTGGTCACCAGGTTCCCTGTTCTGTCTTCAAAACCTCTTCTGTTTCTGTGGCCTCTCTCTCAAGGATGGAATGACAATGTCTAGCCACTGACATGATTCTGCTCTCCTTCGCAGAAAATCCCCATCCTATGTTACTTCTATTTCAGATGATAATATATTGCCTTTCCTTTAATTTTACATTTAAAAGTTGAATGGTCCCAAAGAGACATAAGAAAAAAAAATCAACTTACTTTCAATTCTGCTCCAATTCCACTGCTTAAAGGTGATCAGTGCCAACAGTTTGATATGTTTCTTTCCAATGCTCTTTTATGAGTACTATCTAAAAATTAGGTCATGCAATAGATAGAACCTAATGGAGAAAGAATATCTGTTTCCAGAAATGAGGCTAGAGTATATAGATGTCACCTGTAATGACAATAGTAGTTATCATAAGATAATGCAAATATATATGTTAGTAGTTAAAAGAAATTAAAATGAAGTAGCCTTTAGATCTAGATGTAGAACTTTAAATTTTGCTTCGCTATGTTATTATTTATGTGTCTCTATGTATCTGTGTGCAGCTGCCCGAAGAGGCCAGAAGAAGTCATCAGATCTCCCAGAGCTGGAGTTACAGGTGGTAGTGAGCTGATGTGGGTGCTGGGAACCAAGGTCATCTGTAATTACTTTTAACCAGAGTGATCTCTCTACGCCCCCGGAAAGTCAGATTCATGAAAGAAAACTCAAGAGGACATTTTAGCAATTTAGGATAAACACCGAATAATTAGAATGCAAAAAAATCAGATATACACAATTAAAAATTTAGTTGTCATCAAAATGGAAAACTACTCTTTGAGACCAAAAAACAAATCAGACATAAACAATTGACAATTTTTGTTTAGTCATCAACACTAAAAACTGCTCTATGCGAAACATCAGTACAACTGAAAACTTGGACTACTGACTTTAAGAAAGTATTATGCAGTAGGTATGCTTAGATGTATATACACAGAAACACGGATAGAATAGAAATTGTGGGAACTGAAGAGATCAAGTCTGTGGTTATAAAAGCACACACTGCTCTCTCAGAGGACCTGAGAGTGGTTCTAGCACCACATCCTTTGGCTTACAGTTACCTCTAACTCCAGATGGTCTGATGCTTCCTTTCAGCCTCTGTTTGGAACCTGCATTGACAGTAACTACATGCACACAAAGATGCACACACACACACACACACACACACACACACACACATGCACGCACACACACACAAATAAATAATAAAGTAAAAGGGCCTCTTACAATTAAACACTAAGAGATTAACTTAAACATTTTTTTAAACTTAATTTAAAAATAGAAGTGAGCCAAGCATGGTGGCATATGCCTTTAATCCCAGCACTCAGGAGGCAGAGGCAGGAGGATTTTTGTGGGACCAAGGTCATTCTGGTTTATATAGGAAGATGGAGGACAGCCGGGACTACATAGAGAGAACTTGTCTCAAACGCTCTCCCCACAAAATAGGCAAAAGTCTTTTATAGTTTGAAAAATATATGCGGGGATATGTCAATTGCTAATAATTACATGCATAGATGCTCACCATTGGTTTTCACTGAGATGCAAGTTAAAATCATAGTAAGACTAGTGACACAACAAGTGAATGATTGCAAAGACCGAGCAATGTAAAGCGCGATAGTGCTGTTGGCGCAACTGGAAAGCTCATGTATTGCTGATAGGAGACTTGTGGTCATTGCTTGTGACAAGGGAAAGGCTGAATTTGCATAGGACTGATGTACAAATGTTAGTGTCAGCTCTTGCATAATAAGTGAACGCTGGAAACATATCCTCAGAAGTAGGAGGGAGTGAAGAACGGGTACCTGTTGTGATAGGGACGACTCCCAAATATTGTGCTGAGCAAAAGAAGCGAGGTTGAGGAGTGTGCATTCCGATTGTGATTGTATACCAAAAATCTCAAAACACACAAAATTACCCTACAGGGACAGAACAATCCAGGCCTTGTCTGGGATGAGTGGGAGGATGTGATAGTTGAACTCGATCGCCAGTTTGTTGGGAGTGAGAAGGGCCTAGGAGATTAGTAAAGCCTAGGGGTGTATTTGTGAGTATGGGTGCCGTCATCCCACAGGCGGGAGCTGTGGATGGAGTGAAAGAGGTAAGGAAGGAGGCTTGTCACAGCGTTCTCTCCTCCCTCTCTCCCCCCCCCTCCAGCCTCAGGTGAGCACCCTGCTTTACTACCTTTTGCTCATTATGGATGACTGACACCCTTGGTCCTGTGAGCCAAATAAAATCCTTCCTCCCTTAAGATATATTGTGATAAATGACGGGAGACCTAAAACAAATTTATGAATGGGCACAAAAGGCAATTTTGTTTGCTACTAAGACTGTAGTAAGGGATAATAGGAGTACATATTTCCTAAAACTCATTGAATGATATTCTTTAATAAGTGTATTTTATTGTATGCAAATTATAACCCAGAAAATATACACATTTCTCTGTGTATGTTTTCTGTGTATGTAAAGCCAGAGCATGAGTTTCCTTTTTTCTTAACAATGAACACTTAATAATGGATACTGTTTTAGTGTTTTGGAACACTGATGTATGGGGATCTAACAATTTAACCATTGCATAATATTTCATGCTGTGGATTAGCTGTGCTCTTATTACTATCCTCTCATTTCCTCCCCCCTCATCCACTCCTCTTTTTCTAGATGATTTTAATAGATGGTTTTGAATGGCCCCTGACTTTTAAAACAAATATGGCGATTACAAGCATCAAAAACTTTGTTTTAGTCTGTTTTTGTTGCTACATCAAAATACTTGAAACTAAGTGTACTATAGAAAAGAGGTTTATTTAGTTCAAAACTTGAAGGCTGAAAGTGTGAGCCCAGGGGTCTAATTGATCCAGCCTTGGGGGAAGTGCATGGTGCAAGCATGTGGAAACAGGAGGGAGCACATGATGAGACAGAAGTCCAGAAAGAGTGAGGAGAGGAGCAATTTTATCTTTCATAAAAATTTCATTTCACAAGAACTAATTCTGAGAGCAACCTTCTGAGAAAGGTGCTCGCCACGCCTAATGTCTTCCACTGAGCTGGGGGCCAGGCTCTCAGCACAGTCCCTCTGGAGAGACGGAAAGCAGCCAAGCCACAGCTGCATTCATACCCTTGCACACTGGAGACTGTAGGTCCTAAAATGTTTTATCCCACTAAGTGAATGAATGAATTGTGTGTGTACACATCTGTGTGTGCACGTGTGTACACATGCCTACAGCATATGTGCAGGTTAGAGGAGAACTCGGGGGAGCAGGTTCTCATCCACCATGTGGGTTCTGAGGATCAAAGTCAGGCTGTTGCCCACTGAGCCATCTCGCGGCCCAGGTTTCCACTTCTGAAGGGAAGGACTTTCAACCGTCGCATTGCATTGCTCGTTTAAAGAGCAGTGAGCCCTTTTAGAAGTTGTTAAAACTCTTTTTTTTTCTCTGAAACCAAATACTCACCCACAAGTCATGAAAACATTGGCTACACACTCCCGATAATACTTCACATCACGACGCTCTGTGCTGCGTCACCTCTTTGTTTCAGTCTGCACTGCTTCTGGGTAGAGTGATGCCGTCCTTCCCTCTCTGTTCTTTTCCTTTCAGGACAGTTGGATACTTGTCTTCAGTAAGTTACATGTTCATAATATTCGTCAAAATTTCAACGGGATGGTTGTTACAAAAATTAAACATCTCTTATCCCCATCTTGGTTGAGTTCTTTCTATGCTGCTTATTTTATTGTCAAAAAAACTCTTGTAATTGACTTTCTCTTATCATTTTTTTCTCTACTATTTAAAGAATACAATGTAGTCAGAGGTTGAACCCTGTGAACCAATGCTAAAATATAGTATTCCTCAGTAGCCAAGTCCTACAGGAAATGTATAAATTTGGGTTACTAGAAGTCAAAGTCTCACTTTTTGACTTTAAGTGAATTTCAGATAATTCAAATATGTATTCACCAAAAAAAAAAAAAAAAGAAGATACATCACCTAGGTTATAATGGTCAAGCACTATATCCAAGAATACAGTTGTGTAAATCATCATGTTGTGTAATTTTAGAAATAAAAACCAAAGGGCTGTTTCTGCTTTGTGCCAATGCAGTGATCAAAGCTGATGCAGTGTATCTGGGAGAAACCACTGTTCGTCAGCAGAGGAAAGGTTTGGTTATTACATTCATCTTTTCTTTTGCCTCTGCCATCCCACAGATCCAATAGATCTTTCCATATGCTCGAGTGGGAGCATCAAGGTTCAGAGGCTTTATTCAGTAGAGCAAGTTCTTAACAAAACATGTTGTTCCAACCCATCAGAAGATCTAATAGCTTCTCAGAATCTTCCATAAATAGCCCAGTGGAATAGAGATGCATCTCAAGATTAGAAGAAAAAGTGCTTGAGTTTAGACTTTGAAGATCACAAGACACGGTCCCTCCGTTGTAAGCAAGAGTGGGTTGTTGGTTGATGAAGGCCCAGAAAGGTTCCGGGGCTCAGGTCCAGTGCTCGGAAGCTGGATGGCTGCAGAAGTGATTCCTCCATCCACTTATACGCCCTTTCTCCCTTGCTCCAACCAACTGTGACAGTCTATGGAATGTAACCTTTTCAGTTTCCCTGTCCCCTTGTGGAGAGATCAGGCAGGCACTATATCTTCACAATGGCATGACATTCCCAGCAACAAACCCCAGGCGATCACTTCAGTCTTTCCCTCTGAGTCCCAGATGAAGATCAAATGTTTTCCGGAGTTTATCTCAGGTTTCCCCTCAGCTCCCATTCTGCTCTAGGAGGCAGCGTGAGCCTCTCCCATAAATTCACCATGGTGTCTTTTGCCAGAGGGATTTCTTCTGCCCCTGGAAACCTCCCTCTCATATTCTTGACCTAAGGTCTAGTTCTGCTGTGAGGTTGTTCAAAAAGATGTCTCATCTGTCTGGCCTACCCCATCTCTCTTGCACTCGAAGCCCTCTGCAAGCCGTGTGAGTGGCTCTGCAGGTTTTACGTCATGTGTTGTCTTTGGGGAATTGCTGTGTTATGAGTTCTTGTTTTCCTATTTCTTTGTTAGAGCACTGTGCGTGACCTTTGCGTACTGTTTGGGGACAGAGATCATGTCTGATGTCCACTCTGTTTCCTACCAGTCCTTTGTCTGTGGTGATGCTGAGCACACAGAAGCAGCTCCACAAAGACTGGTTTCATCAAATTACATGCCTGCACTTGCTAGCAATAATACTGAATTTCCTCATTAAAATGCCGTAATTCAGAGTAAGTAATTTAGAGTCATTTGCTTCTAGTTGTTCTGAATCCCTGTATTCATCCATCTAGTCTTTTTTAGAACTTGTTATTTGCAAGGCATTGTGCTGTGTGCAGGGGACATAATGATGTTTTAGCCCATTCAGAATGCAATAACAAAATACCATGAGCTGGATAGGGTAGAAAACTATTAAACAACAGAAATCTATTTTTCATAGTTTTTCTGTGTGTGTGTGTGTGTGTCTGTCTGTCTGTCTGTCTGTATGTGTGTGTATGTCTGCGTGTGTGTATGTATTACTGGTAATCAAACCCAGAGACTTGTACATGCAAGACAAATGCTTTACTACTGGGCTATATCGTTAGTCCTATTTTAACTTTTTATTAATTGATTAATTAATTTTCATTCCATTCCAATTGCAGCTTCCCCTCTCTCCTCCATGTCTTTCCCCCTTTCCCCTCTCCCTCCCTCCATCACCCTATTTTTACTTTTTATTTTGACACAGGGGTTAACTGAGGAACCCAGATAGCGTTTTGATCTCACTCTGCAGTCCAGGAAGGCTTTGAACTTGTTATCCTCTTGTATCTTCCTTCTGAATAGCTGCAATGTTAGGATTGCAGAAACTGGCCAGCAATTTCACAGTTGTCTATATGCTTTGATGTTCAAAACCAAGGTACTGGCAGATTAAGTGTCTGGTGAGGACCTCCTGACTGTGTCATAGCTGTCACCTTCTCATTGTGCTCTCACACAGTAGAAATGAATGAGAGAGCTTCTTAGAGCCCTCTTTATTAAGAGCAGTAATCCCATTAATAAAGACGCTGCTATCCATGGACCCAGTCACAGGCTCCACCCCCTCATACTATCATTTTGTGATTGCACTTCAATACGTGAAACTTCAGTCAGTTACAAACTGGCAATCACAGCAACAACAGCAAAACCCAAAACACGACAAAAGCCAACCAACTAACCAAATAAGCAAAACCAGGTGCCTGGTCTCAGCTGACTAAAATGTCTTTGGGAAAAAGAAACTGTCCACGAACCATGCAGAAAGTGAAGATGCCTCAGTGGTGGATGGCCTGTAAGTAGCCCCACTAGCGTTGATAGGGGGCTGCCCGAGGGGGTAGCCATTCCATGGTTGACAGAATAAAGTCAGAAGTCAATGAGGGATGGTGGAGATGGTGAATGATGCAGAAGAGTCCATGCACACAAAGGAAGAGGCCACAGTCTTCTACCAGAGAATGGGAAGAGGATGAACGTAACGCCAGTGCAACAAGAAGCCACACTGGGACGGAAGGGCTGCATAGTGAGGAAGAACCATATAGAAAAGGTTTTTCTTGTTGCAGTTTTTGTAAAAACACTGGATGTCTAATGGAGGGTTTTGTAATATCTGACTGGTACTGGAAAGACCACCCTGGTTTCACCTTAGATGGAAGGGTTCAGGGCAAAGGTGAGAAACTCAGTTATGGATCAGTTTGGTGGTTCAAGTGAGGGTTAATGGATACTTATGTTGATCTGGCTTCAGAGTGGGGGGGAAAGTCCACTGTGGGTAAGAATTAGCAGGGCTCAGCGGTGACTTTGATGCAGCATTGAGGGAGGGTGGCATATAAGTGAAATGGAGGTGTCTGAAGAGCAATAGAAGGATATAGAGTGAGTCCATCACCAGGATAAGTCCATTACCTAATAGAAGTGTGGACTTGGGAGGGAGTGACAATCATTTTGGTTTTGGGTTTGTCAGGTTTAGAGTACTTTTTAGATAATTGACTCAGCAATAAGTAGGTACTCTCTCCTTACTCATTCAATAGAAGATCCAGAATTTAACTAACATAGGACTGCATTTTCATGTGTCCATGAAATTAACTCATAGCCATATGTGGGAAGAAGTGATGTGTGCATAAAAACAGACTCATAGACCAATTGAGCATAACAGAGGACCCCAAAACAAACCTACACACTTAATTTTTGACAGAGATGTCAAAAATATACATTGAAAAAAGACATCCTATTCAATAAATGATGCTTGCAAAGCTGGATATCCACCTTTAGAATAATAAAATTAGATCCATATCTCTCACCCTGTACAAAAAATCAATTTGAAGTGGAACAAAGACCTTAATTTAAAACCCAAAACACTGAAACTGCCAAAGAGAAATATAGGGAATTCAATTCAAAACATATGCATAGACTAGGACTCTTTGAATAAATCACAATAGCACAACTGGAAGTAGTTCCAGCAATTGACAAATGTGACTATATAAAAATAAACAGTTTCTGCCCAGAAAACTTAGAGCAGAGTAAATAGACAGCCCACAGAATGGGAGAAAATCCTTCCCAGATACATTTCATACTTGTGATTATTATCTAGACTATACAAAAAAAAAAAGCACCTTCTAAAAACATCCCCAAAGAGGTGAGGGGAAAAGGAGGGGCTGGGAGGACATAAAGGAGGAGAAGCTGCAATTGGGATATAAAATAAATGAATGAATAAATTAATAATAATAAAAAGTGCCATCCCAAAACTGTGAATTAATAAACTGGCCAACGAACTAAACAGACATTTCTCATGAGAAGAAATACAAATGGACAAAAAAAAAAAAAAAAAAAAAGCTGAAAACTGTTCAGCATCCATTTAGTCAAGGGCTCTATTGCTGTGTGAAACACCACGACTGAACAACTTGGAGTGGAAAGGCTTTATTCAGCTTGTTCTTCCACATCATTGCTCATCACTAACTGAAGTCAGGACAGGAACTCAAAGAGGGCAGGAACCAGGAGGCAGGAACTGATGCAGAGGCCATGGAGGGGTGCTGCTTACTGGTTTGCTCCTGGCTGGTCAGCCTGCTTTCTTTATAGAACTCAGGACCACCAGCTCAGGGATGGCACCACACACCATGGGCTGGGCCCTCCCCCATCAACCATTTATTAGGAAAATACCCTACAGCCTGATATTACGGAGGCATTTTCTCAATTTAGGTTCCTTCCTTTCAGATAACTCTAGCTTATGTCAAGGTGACATAAAATTAGCCAGTGCAACATTATTAGCCATTAGGGAAATAAAAACGAAAGCTATTTCATCACAATGGCTACCATTGTGATGGCAACACAAGCTGTTGAGGATGTTGGGAAAAGGAATCTTTATTCAGTATTGATAGGGGTATAAAGTGGTGCAGCCACCATGGAATTTTGGCAAAAAAAAAAAACAAAACAAAAAAACAAAAACCAGAATGGCTCTATGACCCAGCAATGCCATTCTTCTGGGCATGTATTCAAAGGATTCTGTATTTTACCACAGAGATACATGAACATTCTTGCTTATTGTTGCTCTACTCATAATAGCAAGCAAATGGAACCAGCCTAGATATTCATCAATTGGTGAATGGACAATGGCAGTGTGACACACATACACATAATGGAATTTTATTCAGCCGTAAAGAGAAATGAAATCACAAAATTAGCAGGAAGATAGCTGGAGCTGGAAAATGTCATATTAAGCAAGGTAAACCAGGTACAGAAAGACAGACAGTGCATTTTCTTTCAGATGTGGATCCTGGCTTCTAATTTTTATATGTCTGCATTTATATGTGAGAAACACGGTGGATGTCAGGAACCTGGAAAGGGATCAATGAGGGCAGAAAAAGAGGCTTTCAGGGAGGGTAATAGTACACAGGAGCTATGAAAGCAGTGGGGGGGACATTGAAGGTGAGGGGCACAAGGACCAGGGCAGACAGATGAAGAGCAAGGCTGAGGGGAGGGGGAGGTTTAGTCCTTCTGTACGTACAAAGATGCCATAAAGGCAACTGTTGCCTGTTTACTAATTAAAATAAAATATATTAGAACCCGTCCCCCATAACAAAACGCTTGCCATTCTCATGCATGGAGTTCAACAGCATTATTTGTATTTACATGCTTTGAAACAACATGCTGTTTCATCTGTCAAATCTTCCCGTCAAGCACTGGCCTACTCCTCCCTCTTCCTAGCAATCACCATTGCCTCTGGAACTTGACTGTTATAGCTACATCATAAAATGGGAACAGAGTACTTGTTTTGTTGTGCTGGCTTGTTCATTGAGTGTCGTGGGCTCAAGTTCATCCACGTGCAGCGTATTGCCAGAATTTCTTTTCAAGACTGGATTGTATTAGTAGAGCACAATTTATTTCTGGGTTCCTTTGAAAAGAATTTTAGGCTTAGATATTTTACCAAACCTACTTTAGTTCCTGAGTGTGGAAGGGGGGCACTGACAATCTAACAAGGAAGACAAGCACAGAACTACAAAACCGCAAGGGGCAGGACTACTGTGGGGCAAGTAGAGAGGTAATTATGGAAGAAATTGTGTGGCTGGCAAAACACTGTTACCTCCCTTCCAACCCCCTGACCATAGGCAGGAGATTAGTGGGAAAAAGGGCTATAGACCTCTTTTATCTCCTTCCTGTTGATTAGGGTCAATGAGTCTAGGGGATTACCAAACTCAGTCATCAGGATACCAGCAGTCCAGTCCAAAGGCCAACACCAAGCAGCAACATGAATGAATCAGCATGACAAGTAGGTGAAAGCTGCAAGACTCAGTTAGATTGCCCCAAGAAGTTCTCTGGAACGTTTCTCTCTGTGAAGTCAAGTGTTGAAGCAAGAATATCAGCTCAGTGATGTGGATCCAAAAAGCAAAGCCTCACTTTGTGTGAGCATCCATATATCTCCTCTCCTCAGAGTCCACCCACAGATGTTCTCAGCTGGCCAAAGTCACACCCTTCTCATGAGAGAGCTCACAGCAAAACATCACGTGCCCTCTCACAAGCCAGCCTCCAGCAAAACATCATGTGCCTGGCTTGCAGCAAAACAACTCATGACAAAACTGGGTCTTCCAAGAGACCAGAAACTTCCATTTTAAAGAATGGAACTTCCACACTCTCAGTCCTCTCATGTTTTCTTGGGATGTTTCTATCCAGAAATCATGTAGAAGAGAGACAGCAAATTAGTTATTGATTTTCCTCAAGAAAGCTGACATGAACGTGGGCACAGGCAAACCTCCTGTAACGCCCCAGATGGCTGTTCTCTTCAGTTTTGCCAGCCACACAAGTTCTTCTATAATTACCTCTCTACTTGCCCCACAGTAGCCCCACCCCTTGCGGTTTTGTAGTTCTTTGCTTGTCTTCCTTGTTAGGTTGTCAGCTTTGAAGGCAGGAGCTGTCCTCTTTCCACACTCAGGAATTCCTGGCACCAGGGAACAGCATCATCCAGAGTGAGGATTTCAGCTAAGTTACACAGCTTGTGCACTGTGTAACTGTGAGAACAAGGTATTTGTTGACTGACTTCCCTAAGCTAAAAGCAGGCACCCTGAGAAGGAACTAAGTCATATATACTTTCCTGGGGGTCATCATCATATTTTAATCTGTGTCATTTTCTACAATAAACCATTTTACCTAGCAGTGTATCAAAGCAGATACTAAGACTCATAACCAAACCTTCAGCAGAGTGCAGGGAATCATATGAAAGAAGGGGAGTTAATATGACCTGGAGAGGACAGGAGCTCCACAAGGACCAAATATACCTGGGCCCAGGGTTCTTTTATGAGACTGTTTCTCCAACCAAGGACCATGTATGGATATAACCAAGAACCTCCGCTCGGATGTAGCCCATGGTAGCTCAGTATCCAAGTGGGTACCCTAGTAAGGGGAACAGGGACTACTTCTGACATGAACTCAATGGCGGTCTCTTTGATTACCCCCTTACCCCCCCCCCAGGGAGGAGCAGCCCTGCTAGGCCACAGAGGACTTTGCAGCCAGTCCTGAAGATACCTGATAAAACAGGGTCAGATGAAAGGGGAGGAGGTCCTCCCCTATCAGTGGACTTGGAAAGGGGCAGGGAGGAGATGAGGGAGGGTGGATTGGGAGGGAATGAGGAATGAGGGATCGGGATACAGCTGGGATACAAAGTTAATAAACTGTAACTAATATTAAAAAAATAAAAAATTAAAAAAAACATTTTCACATATGCTTTCTTTTTTTTTAAAGTGTGTGTGTGTGTGTGTGTGTGTGTGTGTGTGTGTGTGTCTGTGTGTAGGGTTTGCACAGGTGAGTACCCCTAGAGTTCAGAACTCAGTGTCTGATCCCCTGGAGCTGGAGTTCCAGGTGAATGTGAATTGCTAGAAGTGGGTGCTGGGAACTGAACTTGTCGTGCCTCATCTGCCTCAACCTTCCACTCTACTCTAGTCTCACTCCCCCTGAGTTAGACACTGGCTGGCCTCCCTCTGGAGCTCACGGTGATGTAGTGATGACTAACATTTATTGGATTCTAAGTATGTCCTGAGCCGAGACCCTTGCCTAACTCTACAGAACAACTCTGAGACAGTTGTAGCAAATGTCAACCTTCCTGTGGCTAGAGGGCTTTGTATGCCTTATCTCATTTACTGAGAAGAGTCTTAGGGGTTCTATTGTACAGAACAGGGTCTGGTGCATCTCAAATGTTCTTAACATGTATCTTTAAGCAATATTACACACGCCTTATCTCATTTAGCTGTCTCCAGGAGTCTGTGGTAGATGTTATTATAGCATCCGTTACTGAAAACACTTGAGATAGAACTGTGTAGATTTCTGATTTCTTCTTTTCTTTTCAGATTTTGAAATGTTTATATCTACCTCATGTTCTGCCTTAAGGATGGGACCATGTATCAGCACTCACTTTATTTAGGTCTGTATTCATATCCGGGAGGTGATTTTATACAAGTTTAGTGCACCTGTGTTTTGACTACAACCTGTCACATGAGGTCAGGTATGGTGGCACTCAGAAAGATCTCTCTCTCTCTCTCTCTCTCTCTCTCTCTCTCTCTCTCTCTCTCTCTCGTGTGTATTAGAGCATACTAGATCCTGGCTTTCTGAATCAGGTGTATTCAACCTGGATTCCTATTTTAAAGGGCTGGTGTACAAGTCTCAGTTGGTTTGGCAACAAAGGCTGTGTTCTGAAAAGACCAGTGGTACTAAAAGTCATCTTTATGGATTAGCAGCTGCTGGGACCCACTTTCAAATGAGTGCTAATCCAGGAAACTCCTGTTCAGTGATCTGGGGCATGGCCCAAACGAAGTACGTCCTCACAATCCAGGTGTGTCTACTGCAGGTATTTAGAGGAGCTGTTTTAAAGAGCCCCGTCCTCATGTCTTGTGATTGACCTGCTCCTCTGCAGTTCAGTTCAGTACATCTGGCTGCATCTGGATTTTTTTTTCATATTTAAACATTTTATTTACTTATGTTAATAGACCTCATCTTCTTATGTAGTACAGGCTGATATGAAACTCACCATGTGAACAAGGGGACCTTGAACTTCTGTCTCAGTTCCCCAAAATTCGGAGTTCACAGGTCTTTATTTTAAATGTTATTTATTTATTATTGTACCTGTGTACAGTGTGAGTGTATGTATGTTCCACAGCATGTATGGAGGTCAGGGAACAACTTCATAGAGTTCGTTTTCTCTTTCCATCATTTTGTGGGTTCTGGAGGTTGAACTTAGGTTACCAGACTTGCTTTACCTGAGCCATCTTTCTGGCCCCCACTTATTTTAAATGAATGAATACTGTATGTATTTATAGGACACAGGCATTCATCACTTTATTGTACTTTGCTTTATTAAAGTGCCATAATTTTTTTAATATAAATTGGATGCCCAAGACGCCCCACCCTGGGTGTAGGTCAGCATTGAGTCCTTTGAGCCTGTACAACGCTCAGGTGAAGTGTTGACCTCACTTCCCCGGCAGCATGGGCTCATTTCATGTCCCTGTGTAGTATTTTGTTAATCGTCACAACCTTTTCCATTAGAGTTTCTTTTTGTGGTCTGTGATGTTACTGCTGTCATTGTCATGGGAAGCTGTAGACCACACCCACACAAGATGGAGCACTGAGAAAAACTTTCTATTCTGATGGCCCCAGTACCTAGACATTTCCTGTCTTTCCCTCTCCTCAGACGCCCTTGTTCCCTGTGATACAATGTTGAAACCAAGCCACTTGGTGACTCTATAGCCCTGTACAGGCTCTGGGAGAAGGATGAGTTCCATGTTTTCTCATTGTAGGTCAACAGCTAACGGTAATTAAGCTTAAATGCTTGTTAGATTGACACTTAATCACTCGTCAAAATCTGAGGCAGAATGAAAGGCTCTTGAGCCATTCAGCACAGCCATGAATGCAAAGGGAGAGCGCTTGAAAAAAAAATTATTACAGTAGTGCTTTAGAAACGCGGGGACAGTTAGGACGTGAGCCACCTTGTTGCCGCCTCGGAGAAAGTGTTAGCGGTCTGGAGAAATGGCGAGACTGGGTGTAAGACTCTCCCAGGTGGAAGTGCGATGCAGAGCAGGGAGGTTACTCCTTCAAGTCCCTCAATGCTGAGGAAGGTGAGGAAGCTGCAGAGAAAACATTTGGAGCTGGTCACGAGGCTCTGTGAAAGAAGCTGTCCCCATGATGGAATGCGTAAGGAGATGCTGTCAGCGCCGATGGTAAGTACCCAGAAGAGCTAATATGGGAAGAAGCTGCCTGTGTTATTCAGGATTCTCTATAGGAACAGAACTAATAGAGTGCGCATAATACATACATGCAACACACAAACACTAACATATAAATCAAATCAGCTTATGTTGAAACAGCAAGAGCTGTGTCGTGCCTGCCCTTTTTAATCTTTCTGGAAACCAGAAGGTGCCACCCACTCTGAAGCCATCGAGACAATCCCTTAGTTGAATCTCCCTCCTCAGGAGATTCTAATTTGAGTCAGGTTGCCATTAAAACCAACCACCACACTGGCTGCTGCATTGCATACGAGAATCTGAATGTGGCTGACACAGCCTTCTGCTGGAAGAAGGTGCCATCTAGGACGTTCCTGGCTGGAGAAGACAAACAAATGTCTGCTTTCGAAGCTTCAAACAGGCTAACTATCGTGTTGGGATGGTATTAGGCCATTGTCACTGTGTTAAAATGGCTGACAGGGACCAATTGACAGAGGGAAAGGTTAATTTTGGATTTGTTTTCCCCCATTGTATCATGGCGTGGAGTGGCATGGCAGAAGAGGTTGCTTGCATTACAGTAGCGAGGATGCAGAACAAGCAAAGAGGGAAGCAAGATAAGATAAGTCATTCAAATCCACACCCCTGTGGCCTACCTCTCTAACCAGGTGCCACCTCCTAACAGTCCATTCAGCTGTGAACTTGTAAAGAAATGAGCCTGCTCAAGTGGGCTGATCTGTATATGAACCCCGACTAACACAGCCAGGTTCTTCCCTTACTAGCTCTTCTGGGTACTTATAGCAGCCTCCCCATTGGCGCTGACCATGTCGCCTTACACATTCTATCATGGAGACTGCTTCTTTCGCAGAGCCTCGGGGACCAGCTCCCAACATTTCTTCTGAGTTAGTATCCTCAGGAGCTAGTTGTTACCATGAACACAGCTGCATGACTAGACCTTCAGCACACTAGCCTTCAGGAGTGTTTAATATCTAAACCATGACAGAGGCCAACACAGCTGATGACAAAATTTAAAGTCAATAGTTACCTGCCATTCTGAAAGCCCTAGAACCATTACATCCACTCAGCCTGTGCTCTAACATGGAAGCACAGACCTAGGATGACAACACATTTGTGCCCATCATGGTTCTCTGAATGACTTCTTAGGCTCATTGTTGAGACCTACTACTCAGGTAAAAAGAAAAATCAAAATTGTACTGCGTGTTGACAGTTTGTCTGGTTGTCTCTGATAGACACATATAGCAAGGGTGATAGGCTCTTCCTGTCCTCTAACACAGTGCCCACTTTTCAGCCAATGGATCAGGGAATCATTTTTACTTTAAAAAAATCTCACTATTTAAGAAATACCTTTTTGGTGTGGAGAGATGGCTCAGAGGTTAAGAGCACTGGCTGCTCTTGCAGAGAACCCTAGTTCTAGTCTGAGGACCCACATGGTGGTTCATAACCATTTGTAATGCCAGTGCCAGGGGATTTGATGCCTTCTCCTGGCCTCCATAGACACCAGGCATGCACGTGGCACACAGATTCATGTAGGCAAAACACTCGTAACATTAAATAAATAAATGAGTGAAAAATGAAATACACTCATGAGGCTTCAGTTGGCATAGATGATGATTGCTCTGGTGGATGCGAGCAAAGCAAACTGAAAGAAAGTCTTTGGGAAAAGACTCACCTTTTAGATGTCATTAGGGACACATGAAAATTTTTGGCAGGAGATTAAATGTCAGCATTAACAAGAATTTAGAAGTTGATTTCAACCCCTCACTTCAGGGGTCCTGAGACCTCAGTACAGGAAGAACCTGCCGAGACGGTGGAAGGAGATGGGGCCTGACGATGAGGCCAAATTGCTGCAATCTTGTGATAGAACTTCAACATGTTAGTAGCTTCTTATGAATAAGCAAGATGGTACATTCTTGACATAGAATCTATTCCCGTCCCGAAGACGCGTGGACACTGTTGAGAGGATTGCAAAGAATTTAGAGCACTGCATCAACTCAGTTGCTAAAGCAACAGCATGTCTGAAGGAAGTTCTCCTGCAGGTGAAGGGCTACCACAGCCCCGTACGCTACAGAGGAAAGGCTTTTTGTGTATGGAGGTCAGTTGCTGTGGCAAACGTCACTGTTATCTTAAGAAACTGCTGGCGTCACCTGTGTCAGCCACCACTCTGATCTCTCAGCAAACAGATGATGATATGTTGAAGGTTCAGGTAATTGCTAGCATATTTCGGAAGGAGGGCATTTTAAAATCAAAGTGCATATATGTTTTAGATATGATATTATATGTGATACAGTGTAATATATAGAACGTTTTTAGAAGGTACATACATTTGAAGATGTGATTACACATGTAATGCACTGCGAATGTATTTACACACCATGATTTTTGGAATGAGAGTTTTTCTAGTAGCCCAAGCTGGATTTGAATTCTCCTTGTAGCCCAGCCTGCTTTGGAGCTTGTATTACTTCTGCCTCTACCTCCCGAGTGCTGGGGTTACAGACATACGTCACCACACCAGGCCCCACAGAACTTCCATGTGCACCGGTGGAGAAAATAACTGTATGGGATTCACCTTGCTGTGAGATTCGCTTTACTGTGCCGGCCTGGAACTTAACCCACAGTACGTCTGCGGCATGGCTGTAGGAAATTACTAAGCAATCCAGTCGAGCTAGTGACTCCATCGCCCCACAGAACTTCTCATTTTTTTTTTTTTTGTGATGAGTCCATTTAACACCTACTTTGGATGAAATGTGAAGTATTAATACACAGCTCTTAACTGTAGGCACTCTACGCAGCAGCTCTCCAGTATGTGTAATAGTATAACCTGTCTAGCTGAAAAAAAAATCTGTATGTACCCTTTGAGCAACATCTCCCACTTCTAAACTGTCCACTTTTTATGAGTTTGTCTTTTATATTTCACACGCAAGCAAGGTCCCACCACGACTGTCTTTCTGTGCCTCATCGTACCAGTGGGCGCAGTGTCCTCCGTGTTCATTCATGTCGTTGAGAACGGGATGCTTGTCAATTGCTGTCAATTGCTCGGCAAGAGCGAACGCAGCCATGTCATCCTAAAGAGGCCTGAAGTCCTGAGTGGTAGATGGGAGAAGCAGTAGATGGAGAAGCATACACCCCTTGCCCATTGCTGGAAACAGCCGTCTGCTTCAGCACGGCAGAGATTCCCATCATGCTTCTGGGGCTGAAACTGAAACACATTTCTGAAAGAGTGTTGGAAGTTTTGGGTCCATAGTGAGATGTGACAGCTTGGCCAATAAATTATTCTTTTGACCTATGTCTGCAAAACTGTGCAAGGGAAATCTGGTAAGGTGCCCTTTTAGGGCTGCACTTGAAGCATTAGTGGAGGGAAAGTATCTCTCTTGTATTGAAACCACAGTATTCTCATGCATTAAATTCTAACAGAGGCAGGTGTCATGGCAAACACCTGTAATTGCAGCATGAGGGAAGTCAAGGCAGAGGACTGAAAATTTGAGGTTAGCTTGGGCTGCATAGAAAAAGCCTTATCTCAACAAAACAAAACAAGCACCAAACCAGCCAAACAAGCAAGAAATAATAGAGTCTTCCCTGCTAGGTCTTAGGCTTGTTTGGGACCCAGAGCCTCTTCTTCCTTCGAATATCTCTCTCTTCTCATATGTGCCGTGATAGGACAGACATTCCCACTCCAGAAGCCAAGCTGTTTTCATAGGCTCACAGGGGAAGAAGACATTCACCCAAGCATTCGTGAATCATACACTAAGTCTTACCCACATCTAATTCAAAGAGTTTGGATGAGACTCTGGAGTTAAAACTGCTGTTGAATTGGTAAGAAGACGTTGGGGGAGGCAGGGATGGGTGACTGACTGTATTTTGCTGGTGAGGTGGCCATGCATTTGAGAAGGTCAAGCTCTTTATTACTTGCATTCTCCAGGCTTCTATGTTGATGTCCTAACTCTTACCACTTCAGATCTGATCTTATTCAGCATCAGATGGTCAAAAGCCTTGGATGTGAGAGAATTTACTCAACAAAACTGAAAGATGCTTGAGCTCCAGGGTATCAACTGTCTAAGGAACTGGCTCTTGTCCTGTTTATCCTGGCCCTTGTCCTGTTTATCCTGACCCCCTTCCCAGACAGACTTTCTAGTCACTATGATATACACCCTAATAAGATCTTGCACAGAATGAGCCAACGAGAGGTTTTGCTTATTGAAGCCTAGCTCTACCTCAGTTGCTCATTAAGCCCCTGGGGTTGGTGAACTAATGTCAAGAGTGGAGTCTTCTCCCCACGGAGTATTTGTGGTTTCCTTAGCCAGAGAAGGCCAGGAGGATTTTGGAAGGGACCCCAACGAGCTGTGGAGGGGCGGTCTATTGTGGTGAGAAGGGGATTCAGTATGTGTGAAGAGGATTCAGTTGTATAAGGTTCTCAGAGTTGGGGTTGCCTATGGGATTCACAGATGAGGGAGAAAGGAGGAAACACTTCATCTCTCACAGCTCAGTCAGGAAACACAAGTCTTTCAAAACATTTCAGCAGGGAAAATTTAATTTGGAGATATGGCTACAAAAGCAGAAAAACCACCCAGGAGATGGTCAGCCATGTCACAGTTGAACAAAGCAGGAAGCCCTCCCCACCTGAAATATCAGAGGCAGGATTAGCCAAAGGCCAGAAGCTTGGTTCTTGGAGGAATAGAAACCAGGCCAGACCGGCAGTGAGGGAGCTGGGCAAGTATTGTGGGGTCAGGTGTGGGAGATAGAGCCACTAACCAAGGTCATTGAGGCCACTCTCCATCTGTAGTGCTCTTTGGCTGACACAAAGGTATTGGAAAGCCATGTAGCATGGGAACCTAAGAAGAAAAAAAAAGGGGGGGGAGAGGGCTCAGCCCCAGGGGCTGATGCATTGGTGGTCAGCAGACACAGGACAAGGAGCTGAGCTGGGGAAGGTTAGTGGGTATCTATTAGTTCTGAACAATGGTACTGGGAGTCAGAGGGGCAAGGCCAGGGAGAGCTGAGAAATTTTGCAGCTGCTAGGGTCATCAGAGGGTTAGAGACTCTTGCCTGGGCTTCATGGGTTCTTGGACCTACCCGAGATCAGCACAGGTAACCAGCGATTTCATGGGTAAGGGGCAGCTTGGTATTGTGTTGCTGTTTTCTTTCTTGATAACCATATACATCTTTTGGTCTGAATCAAAGATAAAAAGGCCCTCCTTAGTGGTGGGAGTTTTATGAGAAGCTTGGGGAACAATGGAAAGTCAGAGCTGAAAGCTCTCCAGGAGATGGGACAGCCACCCTGGGCTCCCAGTAGCAGAATTTTATGAGCCATCACATGAAGGGTAAGAAAGTGGTTTCCAGCCATGGTTTTCACAATAGGGGAGAAAGTGAGGGAAGTGGTCAGATCACACCAAGATTTCTTTTTTAAAGTTTTTTTTTTATCATCATCATCATTAATTAAAGTTTATTCACTTTGTATCCCAGCTGTACCCCCTCCCTTCCACCCCGCCCCCACTTACCTTCTCAGCAGGCATGGCCTGAGAACAGAGCTTTCTAGAGACCCTCAGGTGGGCACTGAGAAGAGAGATGCTCTGAGGGAGTCACTGAAGAAGTCAGAATGGGCCTGACACATGGCTAGACTTTAAACCAGGCCATTTTGTGGTCTATTTTCTGGTATGAGTTTCTAAACAGGAAGTCCTGCAAGCTTCTACAGGAGTTCAGTTATAGAGTGACTTCTTGGGGAGCTCAGACTTTTTTTTTTTTTTTTTTTCAATGCAGTTTATTCAGGAACATTGAACAATCCTCGGACCCCGGGGAAAGCCAGCCCACAGCTTAAATAGCCTCTGGGTAGCCAACCCAGGTGTGCCACGGGGGCAATGCAGATAGGTCCACATACATGGAAGCAAGCCAGATCCTCAGCCTTAGCCAAATGTGGAGTTGTTCGTGACAGAGAGCACTCACCATCGGGAAGGTGGAAGGCGGAAACCAGCTCCATCTTTAAGGCATAGCATTCCGCAGCTCTCTACAGTCAGGCCTTTACAGCCATTGAAGCAGGACATTCTCCCCAAGCATGGTTGGATACCATAAAAAGCTAAAATGATACGCTCAGGATGCGAGGCTAAGCACTGCACTCAGGGTCAGCCGCTTTGGACCCAGAAAAGAGCATGTCTGATTGCATGCGGGTTGATGCCCCAGGTCCCGCCTCTGAGAAAAAGGTATTGGACGGGTCTGATGCTCTTTGGGTGGATGACACCTAAATGAACATCTGTACAAAGTTCCAATTTATTTCTAATATCAGAGATCAGACCTCTACTCTTGCCTGATGCGTCCAAAACAAAAAGAGCTCAGACTTTTAAGGGTGTCTCTTAGAGGCTGAGCCAAGGGCTGGCTTTCATCTACACTCTCTTCTGGGATTTGTTTTCCTTGTTGAAAAAAAATGACAGGTGGGGGCGTATGTTCAGGCATGTGAAATCAGCCATAGATGGGGGCTTTTTATGAGGTTCTGGCAAGAGCAAGCATCAACACTAGCCTGAAGAGTCCTGAGATTCTGCTCACCCTTTTGGTTAAAGTGGAGAGGAAAGGACTCAACCCAGCATTAAGAGCTCTGGGAAGCTCTGGTTTCAATCCCAAGGAAGGCACAGTTAGGTGAAAAACCAGCCTAGCTTTCATGCTGTCTGTGAGGTGCATCCTCTTGCATTTTGCACAAGCACTATGAGTTGTAATTCCGTTTCTGGTCCCATCTTTCCAAAGCCTTGCAGATGAGGAGAAGGAACTTTGAGATACAGATTCATATACTTTCAACCAAATGTTGTTACGTAGTATTAGGTATCTGCTCTGTGTGTGTTTCTGCGCAGGTCTCCACAGAGGTCATAAGCTATCCTTGGATTCTCAGGCGCTGGAGTTACAGGTGATAGTGAGCTACCACGAGAACCAAACTGGTCGTCTGAAAGAGCAGCAAAGTGATCTTAACCACTGAGTCATCGCTCCAGCGCCTGAAAATATTTTATTTATTTTACAAATGTAACCAGGAATAGCCATTTTCTGAGAGAAAATTTCCAATCAGCAAAAACAAGAAAATTGTAAGTTTCAATGGGAAGGGTTCTTTTTTTAATTATTATCTTAATAACTCTTCTCATTATTGTCATACCAAGGATGTTATGAATGCTATATTTGGCATTCTGTTTAAAAATTATTTAAAAAATAAAATGTGTATTTATTTGTTTATGTATGGGTACTTTATGGGACACTTTGAGGTCTGAGGACAACTTTGGGAAGTCAGTTCTCTCCTTCCATGATGTGGGTATCAGGGATCAAACTCAGGTCATCAGACTTAGTAGCAAGCATCTTTACCCACTAAGACATCTCCTTGACCCTGAATTTTTTATTTTTTAATTTTAATTGTGGTATTTATGTTAGTAACATAAAACTCACCACCTGCCTCCAATGTGGCTTCATGTTGCAGGACCAGGGCTCTGTTCCTATTCAATCCTAACTCCCCAGCATCCTTCCTCCTCGGCGGTAGCATCCTCCACTTTATATTCTGTGTCAGTGAGCATGGCTTATCTAGATACCTCGCGTAAGTGGATCATAACCATGTTTGTTGTTCTGTGACTGGCTCATTTCACTTAGCATAATATCTCTATGTGTTTGGTGTTTTGGTCTTTAAAATGCCATTTCCTCCTAACACCCGAGGGCTAACCCGTTTTAAACTCCGCGAAGGTCACCCATGGAATTTTAACAACACCCCCCTATGCCCGGAAATGTTAAAGATGAACGTGTGTCTGGAAAACACCACGTTGCTCACAGCAGAACGGAACATCTCGGGGAGTGAAAAACCTAACCCTCTGCCGCCTCCGTGGTCGAGAAGAGGGTCCTGTTAAGTGGCACCAGCTGGGAGCCTCCTGCACAGCAGGGCACAGAGCCACAGGCATGAAGCCAAGGGCAGGGGACGCTCTGCAGATGTGCCCTGCTCACTCTGGTGCCAGCGGTCATGCTGCCCTCCCAGGGCTGTGGCAACAGCTGCTGGTGGAGTGGGGCTGGCAGCGGCTCTGGACGGAGGCATGCGAGGGCCCAGTGCCAGAGCGGATGAGCAGGGGGTTGGCTGCCGTGGAACCGAAGACTGGACAAGAGCAGAGGATGCCATAACACCCCAGGCCCTCGTGCGTACCCTCTCAAAGCAGTGTCGCCCCTGCATTGTTCCCAAACTCAGTGAACACTCTGAGTCTCTCTCCTCTTTCTGTCTCCC
Source organism: Meriones unguiculatus (assembly GCF_030254825.1). Lineage (NCBI taxonomy): Eukaryota > Metazoa > Chordata > Mammalia > Rodentia > Muridae > Meriones > Meriones unguiculatus. The sequence continues at coordinate 51,062,472 of NC_083366.1, read as the reverse complement.
GTTGAACGGACAGGGCCCCCACTAGGCTGCTACTCAGCCATGTCACCCAAATGATGGAACAAAATGTGGGTGGGGCCAGGGCTGACTGGAGACACTGGAGACACAGTCTTTACAAGCTCTTGGGGAGGGGGTTCATATGTCCCAGTAGCAAGGCAAAATACTCGTTAAGAACCGTGACACCACTTTTTTTTTTTTTTTTTTTTTTAAGAAATGTAATTTGCTGCTGTCAATAGCACGGATCTCCCACACCAAAGAGCCAATGTTTTCTCGTTATTTATCAAATCTTTTACACTCTGATGACTAATGAAAAACTCTGTGGCAATTTGTTACCGCATTGGCATTGTTTGCCATCAGAAACGACACTGGAACACAGGGGCAATCAGTTACAATTGCATTCAAAGTTTACTCTCTCCCTAGGGAGCACATACGCTCACATATCCATAGGGGCTGATAACCATTATGTGCGCAGCCTTTATGAATATCTATGCGGTGCTTGCCACCTTAAAGCACCGTGCTGCCAGCCGTCGGCTCATTTTGCCATCGTGAGAGTGTTTGTGATATCACTTCAGTGGAAAAGAACGAGACTTAAAGGAAGGAAGCATCTTGAGGAAGGCCATATAGCAAGTCAATTGTGGTGAAAATATAGGTCTCCTGAGCCTTCAGCCAAAGAAAGCTCCTTCCTCTGAACTGTGCTTGTGAAGAACATGTAAGATTCAGGGATGATGTTTATTTTTTCTGTCTGCAGTCCAGGCAATCCTGAAATGTGAAATCAGTGCTTCCTTGAGAAATCGATAGGGTCATTTTATCAGACCAAATCATATAAAATTGGCATTTAAAAATTAAGATATTCAATTTTCAACAACTTGATATATTCCTAACAAATTGCTCTCCGTGGCTTCATGCTGGGCCCGGTTCCCACATAGCTGCGAAATGGCCTTTTCTTTGGTTTAATTTGGCTGGTTTCTTCACTTTCAATTTTGCTGCCCCTTGGTCTGAAGCTGCTGGTGACCTCAGATCATCGTTTTTTAGCAGCCTCCATAACTAATTGAGCCAATTGCAGAGGCAGCTGGCCAGACTTCACAATTAACCCCAAACCCAGTCACTCAGGGTGATACAAATATGACTCACAGATGGATAGTTTGCAAGAATTCTCAACAGGTCTAGCCTGTTCCTGGTTCTGCACGCAAAGGAATCCTCTTAGCCTTCTGCTGTTTATCTGACCTGAATAGCGTGTGCTGAGGAGTGGCTGTTACAGGGGGTCTTAGGAACTCAGGAGGGTATTTTGGCTGAATGCTGGGTGTGAGGGATGGGCTAATCAAGTGGCCAAAGACATTCATTAGCGTCATTCATTTTCCCCATCCCGCGGGAGCTCCTGCCTTGCTCCACTCGCCTGACTTCCACCATCTGGAGTGAAGTCAGGATGTGCTCACCAGAAAGCAGGGATGGAAGAGCTCCAAGTGGGGGCTGCCAGGCAGAAGGGACTCGGCCACCACTGCAAGATGGCAGAGCCGCCTGCTCCCTGCATATGGTGGAGGATGGAGAACAGTGCTCCCTTTCTATGTTTTCTGGTTACGCGATATTTTTGTGAACCTCTTGATGTGGGGCTTGAAAAGATATCAAGCTGGGAGCCCTCTGGGACTGCCGACTTGGAGAGCGTCCTTAAGGTCTGTCTCAGTGATCTTTTTCTGGCAGTAGAGCTTCATTTTCGCTTTGCGCTCCAAGCAGTGGGAATTCACAGAAGGCCAGGGCAGAAGACCCAGCATCTCTCAGAAAGATAGCAGAACCCCAGGCTAAGGCTGCAAAGAACATTACAGGGGTAGCTGGCTGGGTTCTGGTGAGAATTTTGGAAAGCGTGTGGGAGAGATGTAAAATATTCCTGAAATGAGTGAGATGACAGAGCAGCAGGAAGCGAGCTCTGTGGAAAAAAAAAGAAGATCCAACCCTGAGTTGTGATCTTTGTTGATTTCCATGGAGTAAAAATAATCCCATTGTGACCAATTTTGAAGTGCCTCAATTTAACAACTGCCTTGCAAAATTTCTGGGTGTTTGATAATCTCTGCAGAGCTTGTGTGAGCTGATTCCCAAGTGGACTATCTCAGGGGCTCCAACAGTAAAATGGGGCAAATGGAGCCCACGTTAAAATATAAGGAGCTGGGCTAGAAGCGAGCATTTCTGGGAGGCTCAGGCCCCATTCTCTCCTCTCTCAACCCATCCCTGCATGGCTCTCTCAGGCCCAAGGTGAAAATCAAGGTCCAGAAACCCCAGCTGGAAACTCTGTATTCTCCCTCACTGCTCTGAAAGCACTGTGGCTTTCTGAAAACAGGCCCCAGCCTCACTGCATCAAACGTCACAGTGCCTGCCATAGAAGCAGGTGCAGCAGAGCTGCCTGCGGTATCCCGGAGGGCAGAGTGACCACACTGCTGGTCTCCCGGAGGGAAAATTCTGGGGATGAGTGTATATCTGTCACTGTGCACAGAGGGTTTTACACCCCAGGGTGGGCCCAAGCATGGCTTAAAACAGATGTCCAGCAGAGTCGGAACCCAGTTGCCCAGTTAAGAAGGTGGGACCCAGCCTATACTTGTGTGGCTTTGTAGGATTATGGGATGGGTTTATTCCGCGAGAAATTTTTGTGATTGCAGCGGAAAGAGTTCAGTGTTCAATAATAAACTGTTCTTGCAGGGATGCAAGATGAAGGGCAATATCTGCATTTTGCCCAACATGCTTTTATAATACTTTTAGTTATTATTTTTAAATTTTACGTGTGCAGGTGTTTCGGCTGAGTGTCTGTGCATTACATGTGTGTAAATGCCCAGAGAGTCCAGAAGAGGGCATCAGAGCCCCCTGGAATTACAGTCAGGGGTGGTTGTGAGCTGCCATGTGGGTGTTGGGACTCAAACCCAGGTCCTCTGGAAGTGCAGGAAGTGCTCTTAACTGGCAAGCCACCTCTCCAGTCCTCATCCTCCACTTTCCACACAAATTCCTTATGTGCAAAACATGACTGGTAGAAATGAACTATCTTAGGCGTGATCTTCTCTGGACTGTGCTTTCGGGATGCCCATGGTTCTCAGTTCTCCACACTGTTCTGTGAGATTCCCAGTACTTTAACCTTTTGCCTGCTGCTTTTTCACACTTCTGGGGCATTTAATGTTCCACTGAACATCATTATTTCGCTGTGGTAAATACATGCATACATACATACATACAAATATATACTAACAAATTTAAGGACACTATACATTACACTAGGAGTTTATTGTGAACCTTCTTTAGGGTCTCTGCTATTCTAGGCTGTATTGTCTATCAGGGAACACTGCTCGCAGGGCCCCAAGAAAACTTCAAATCAATTCCTCCCAAAGGACACTGCATCATCCCCTAAGGCTGCAATGGAATTGTTCCACAAGACAGGTGGCTCAGAACGACAGATACTTAATTTTTTTATGGCTTTGAAGGCTGGAAGTCCACATCCAAGGGTTAAAGGGCTCTGCTTTCCTCCCGGCACTTCCACGAATCCCTGCAGGCTCCTTGGAGTATAGTATGAGCATGATTTGTACATTTACTGTGTTTCTGTCTGATTTTTCTTTTCTTTTTTTAAAATTTTATTTTATTTTGTTTGTAAATTTATTTTATTTTTTAATTAATTACACTTTATTCACTTTGTGTCCCCCTATAAGTCCCTCCTTCCTCCCCTCCCGATCCCACCCTCCCACTCCCTCCTTCACACATGCCCCTCTCCAAGTCTGCTGATAGGGGAGGTCCTCCTCTCCTTCCTTCTGATCTTAGTCTATCAGATCTCATCAGGAGTGGCTGCATTGTCATCTTCTGTGGCCTGGTAAGGCTGTTCCCCCCTCAGGGGGAGGTGATCAAAGAGCAGGCCAATCAGATTATGTCAGAGGCAGTCCCTGTCCTCATTACTATGTAACCCACTTGAACACTAAACTGCCATGGACTACATCTGTGCAGGGGTTCTAGGTTATCTCCATGCATGGTACTTGGTTGGAGTATGAGTCTCTAGGAAGACCCCTGTGTTCAAATTTCTGGTCCTGCTTCTCTCCTTGTGGAGTTCCTGTCCTCTCCAGATCTTACTATTTCCCACTTCTTACATAAGAGTCCATGCACATTGCCCAACAGTTGGACATAAGTCTCAGCATCTGCTTTGATAATCTGCAGGGCAGAGCCTTTCAGACGCCCTCTGTGGCAGGTTCCTAGGTTGTTTCCTGTTTTCTTCTGATGTCCATCCTCTTTGCCTTTTAGGATGAGGATTGAGCATTTTAGCAAGAGTCCTCTCTCTTGATTAGTTTCTTTAGATGTACAGATTTTAGTAGGTTTATCCTATGTTATATGTCTATATGAGTGAGTATATACCATGTATGTCTTTCTGCTTCTGGGACAGCTCACTCAGGATGATCCTTTCCAGGTCCCCCCATTTACCTGCAAATTTCATGATTTCCTTATTTTTCATTGCTGAGTAATACTCCATTGTGTAGGTGTATCACAATTTCTGCATCCATTCTTCAGTTGAGGGGCATCTGGGCTGTTTCCAACTTCTGGCTGTTACAAATAAACCTGATACAAACATGGTTGAGCAAATGTCCTTATTGTGTACTTGAGCCTCTTTTGGATACATGCCTAGGAGTGGTATGGCTGGGTCTTGAGGAAGCGCTATTCCTAGTTGTCTGAGAAAGTGCCAGATTGATTTCCAGAGTGGTTGTACAAATTTACATTCCCACCAGCAGTGGAGGAGGGTTCCCCTTTCTCCACAACCTCTCCAGCATGTGTTGTCATTTGAGTTTTTCATCTTGGCCGTTCTGATGGGTGTAAGGTGAAACTCAGGGTCATTTCCCTAATGGCTAATGATGTTGAGCATTTCTTTAAGTGTTTCTCTGCCATTCGATATTCCTCTACAGAGAGTTTTCTGTTTAGCTCTGTTCCCCATTTTTTAATTGGATTACTTGGTTTGCTGCTTTTCAGCTTCTTTAGTTATTTATATATACTGGATATTAGCCCTCTGTCAGATAAAGGGTTGGTGAAGATTCTTTCCCAATCTGTAGGCAGTCGTTTTGTTTTGCTGATGGTGTTCTTTGCTTTACAGAAGCTTTTCAGTTTCATGAGGTCCCATTTACTGATTGCTGCTCTTAGAGCCTGTGCTGTTGGTGTTCTGTTCAGGAAGTTGTCTACTGTACCAATGAGTTCTAGGGTTTTCCCCACTTTTTCTTCTAACCAATTTAATGTGTCTGGTTTTATGTTGAGGTCTTTGATCCATTTCGACTTTAGTTTTGTGCAGGGTGATAAGTATGGATCTATTTGCATTTTTCTACATGTAGACATCCAGTTAGACCAGCATCATTTGTTGAAGATGCTATCTTTTTTTCCATTGTATGATTTTGGCATCTTTGTCAAAGATAAGGTATCCATAAGTGTACGGGTTTATTTTTGGGTCTTCTGTTCAGTCCCATTGATCCACCACCACTCTGTTTCTGTACCAGTACCATGCAGTTTTTATTACTGTTGCTCTATAGTACAGCTTAAGATCAGGGATGGAGATACTCCAGAAGATCTTTTATTGTAGAGGATTGTTTTAGCAATTCTGGGTTTCTTGTTATTCCATATGAAGTTGAGAATTTTTCTTTCCAGGTCTGTAAAGAATTGTGTCGGTAATTTGATGGGAATTGTATTGAATCTGTAGTTTGCTTTTGGTAAGATGGCCATTTTTACTATGTTAATCTTGCCAAGCCATGAGCATGGGAGATCTTTCCATCTTCTGATATCTTCTTCTAATTCTTTCTTTAGACGCTTGAAATGGTTAGGGTTACACCAAGGTACTTTACATCATTTGTGGCTATTGTGAAGGGTGTTGTTTCCCTAATTTCTTTCTCAGCCCTTTTGTCTTTTGTATAAAGGAGGGCTACTGGTTTTTTTGAGTTAATTTTGTATCCGGCCACTTTGTTGAAGGTGTTTATCAGCTGTAGGAGTTCCCTGGTAGAGTTTCTCGGGTCACTCACATATACTATCATATCCTGCAAATAGTGATAATTTGACTTCTTCCTTTCCAATTTGTATCCCCTTGATCTCCTTCAACTGTCTTATTGCTCTAGCAAGGACTTCCAGAACTATGTTGAAGAGATATGGAGAGAGTGGACAGCCTTGTCTTTTACCTGATTTCATTGAGATTGCTTTAAGTTTCTCTCAGTTCATTTTGATGTTGGCTATAGGCTTGCTGTATATTGCCTTTACTATGTTTAGATATGTGCCTTGTATCCCTGATCTCTCCAAGACTTTCAACATGAATGGATGTTGGATTTTGTCAAATGATTTTTCAGCATCTAGGGAGATTATCATGTGTTTTTTTTTCTTTCATTTTGTTAATATGGTGGATCACATTGATGGATTTCTATATATTGAACCACCCCTGCTTATCTGGGATGAAGCCTGCTTGGTCATAGTGGATGATATCGTTGATGTGTTCTTGTATTCGGTTTGCAAGTATTTTGTTGAGTATTTTTGCATCACTATTCATAATGGAGACTGGCCTGAAATTCTCTTTCTTTGTTGGGTCTTTGTGAGGGTTAAGTACCAAGGTGACTGTGGCTTCATAGAATGAGTTTGGTAATGTTCCTTCTGTTTCTATTTTGTGGAATAGTTTGAAGAGAACTGGAGTTAGTTCTTCTTTGAAGGTCTGGTAGAATTCTGCTCTGAAACCATCTGATCCTGGGCTTTTTTTTGGATGGGAGACTTTCTATGACCGCTTCTCTTTTCTTGGGGGATATAGGACAATTTAATTGATTTACCTGGTCCTGATTCAGATTTGGTAAGTCAAATCGATCAAGAAAATTGTCCATTTCATTTAGATTTTCAAATTTTGTGGCATATAGACTTTTGAAGTAAGTCCTAAAGATTGCTTGGATTTCCTCAGTGTCTATAGTTACATCCCCCTTTTCACTTCTGATTTTGTTGGTTTGGATGGTGCCTCCCTGCCTTTTAATTAGCTTGGCTAAGGGTGTGTCTATCTTCTTGATTTTTTCAAAGAGCCAGATCTTGGTTTCATTTATTCTTTGAATTGTTTTATTTGTTTCTAATTGATTGATTTTAGCCCTGAGTTTGATTATTTCTAGCCGTCTACTCCTTTTTGGTGTGTCTGCTTCCTCTTTTTCTAGGGTTTTAAGTGAGCCATTAAGTTGCTTGAATGAGCTGTCTCTAATTTCTTCTTAAAGGCACTTAGTGCTACAAACTCTCCTCTTAGCATTTCTTTCATTGTGTCTCACAAGTTTGGGTATGTTGTGTCTTCATTTTCATTGAGTTCTAGGAAGACTTTAATTTCTTTCTTTATTTCTTCCCTGACCCAGCTGTCAATTAGTAGCAAGTTGTTCAGTTTCCATGTGTGTGTAAGCTTTTTGCTACTTCTGTTGTTGTTGAGGTCCAGCTTTATTCCATGATGATCAGATAGGATACAAGGGATTATTTTAATCTTCCTGTATCTGTTGAGGCTCGCTTTGTGACCAACTATATGGTCTATTTTGGAGAAGGTTCCATGAGGTGCTGAGAAGAAGGTGAATTCTTTTGTGTTTGGGTGTAAGGTTCTGTAAATGTCTGTTAGGTCCATTTGATTCATGACCTCTGTTACAGACATTGTTTCTTTGTTTAATTTCTGTTTTGTTGACCTGTCCTTTGTTGAGAGTGGGGTGTTGAAGTTTCCCATGCTTAATGTGTGGGGAATCTAAGTGTGGTTTCAGTTTTATCAATGTTTCTTTCACAAATGTGGGTGCCCTTGTATTTGGGGCATAGATGTTCAGGATTGTTATGTCTTCCTGGTGGAATTTTTCCTTGATGAGTATGAAGTTTCCTTCCCCATCCCTTTTTATTAATTTTGTTTGAAAGTCTATTTTATCAGATATTAGAATGGCTACTCCTGCTTGCTTCTTGGGTCCATTTGCTTGGAAAGCCGTCTTTCAACCGTTTACCCTCAGGTAATGTCTATCTTTGTGTCTTAGGTGTGTTTCTTGTATGCAACAGATTGCTGGGTTTTGTTTATGCATCCATTCTGTTAGTCTGTGTCTTTTTATTGGAGAATTGAGTCCATTGATGTTGAGAGAGATTAATGACCAGTGGCTGTTAGATCTTTTGATTTTGATGTTGGCTGTGGTCATAAGGTTGTGTGCTTGGTTGCTTTTTGTTTTACTATAGTGAGGTTAATTATTTCCTGTGTTTTCTTGAAAGTAGCTAGTTTTCTTGGGTTGTATTTTCCCTTCTAGTGTCTTCTGTAACACGGGATTTGTATGTAGGTATTGTTGATATTTGTTTTTGTCATTGAATATCTTGCTTTCTCCATCTATGAGGACTAAAAGTTTTGTAGGGTATAGTAGCCTGGGCTGACATTTGTGTTCTCTTAGGGTCTGCATGATATCTGTCCATAGCTCTGGCTTTCATAGTCTCTGTTGAAAAGTCAGGTGTGATTCTAATGGGTTTGCCATTATATGTTACTTGGCCTTTTTCCCTTGTAGCTTTTAGTATTTTTTCTTTGTTCTGTATACTTACTGTTTTGATTAGTATGTGGCGGGAGGATTTTCTTTTCTGGTCTAATTTATTGGGTGTTCTGTAGGCGTCTTGTATTCTTATTGGCCACGCTTTAAAGTTGGGGAAATTTTCTTCAATGATTTTGTTGAAAATATTTTCTGGGCCTTGGAGCAGGGAATCTTCTTTTTCCTCTCTTTCTATTATTCTTAGGTTTTGTCTTTTTATGCTGTCTTGAATTTCTTGGATGATCTGTGTCAGGAATTTTTTAGATTTAGCATTTTCTTTGACAGATACATCTATTTCTTCCATTGTATCTTCCACACCTGAGATTCTTTCTTCCATCTCTTGTAGTCCATTGGTTATGCTAACCTCTGTAATTCCTGTTTTCTTCCCTAAGTTCTTTCTCTCCACAATTTCGCTATTTGTGTTTTCTTTAATTTTTCCAATTCTATCTTCAGATCTTGAGCCATTTTGTTGATTTCCTTCACCTGTCTGACTGTATTTTCCTGTTTTTCCTTCAATTCCTTCAGCTGTTTGTTTGAACAATCCTCTGTTTCTTTTATTTCTTTCAGTGATTTAAGCATTTCTTCTCTAAAGGCCACAAACTGTTTGGCTGAAACTTCCTGTATTTCTTTAAGGATGGCCATAATCTGTTTGTTTTTATCTTCCTCTATTTCTTTACGCATTTTATTTGTCTCCTCTGTTATCCTCTTCATGAGTATAGATGTTAGGTCATCTTCTTGAATTTCAATTATGCTGGGGTGTCCAGGGCTACTTGCCCCTGGATAACTGTGTTCTGGAGATGCCATATTGCTCTGTCTTTTGTTGGTTGAGCTTTTATGCTGGCCTCTATCCATTGGGATATCTTAGGTGTTTGGAGTTAGTTTTTGGTGGTTCCTGGAATTCTGTGGTGGAAAGAATCCCCTTGCCAGGAAGATGGTTTTTCCTGAAGGAAGCCTTCTCAGCTTTTTGGGTATAGTCACTGGTTGGCCGGTGTTTTTCAGGAGTTGCCGCTGCTCACCTCTGGCATAGAGACTTGAGTGGTAACTGTGGTCCTTGTTAGTTGAGAGGGCTCTCCTCTCACTAGAAGTCCTGAAGACAGCGGCACTTCCTCTGGGTTTCTTGCTATAAATTTAGTGATCTGCTGCTGTAACCTGTGTGTCCCATGGTTTGGTCAGTTTTGTTAGGGATAACTGGTTGCCCCTTGGAGCAGCATCTGGGGGTTGATATCGGGGATTCTGGGCTTTTGTAGGTCTGAGGTTGGGGCTCTGTGCCCCAGTACCCAAGTGGTAATCTGTGGTGGGTAGGTACTGCTCTCCTGGTAAGAGCAGGCTATTTGGTGCACAGCAGGTCCCTGGGTTGGGCCGGTCTACGGTACCTTTTTCAGGGATATACTGGGTGGCCTAAGTCCATCCCCTTTGCTTCATTCCCTGTGAGGATTTCTCCCGACAGTGACTCTCAGTCTCTGTTGCCCTCAGGCACACAGCTCTGTCTGTGCCAGATAGCTGGTGTGCAGCAACTGTCTGTGCTTGCAGCTGGAGCCCAGTTCAGTGATGGCGGCTCGTACCTGCCAGTCTGCGAGACTTTTTCCAGGGAAAGACTGGGTGACCCAAGGCAGTGCCATTTCCTTCCTTTCCTGTGGGGTTTTCTCCCGACAGGGACTCCCAGTCTCTGGTGTTTTTTGTGCCCACCGATCAGCCTGGGAAGGTGATCAGCACACGCAGGTGTGTGGCTCTGGTCTGGCGACCTAGTGCCTGCACGACCCGAGATCTCTTCCCGGTTCTGGCTGGGTGACCCGAGAGTGGACCCAACTGATTCCCATGCCGTGGGGGTTTCCTCTCACCTGGGAAACACGATCACTGTGTTTTAGGGCCCAGAGTTCAGTCTCTTGGTCGCTGTATGGAAAATGTTGTCCTGCTCCTCAGGGGCAGTGTTCTCCTGGCGACGCCATCTTGTCCCCGCCCTGTTTTTTCTTATAAGAACAATAGTAATACTGGGTTAGGCCTCTGGGTAAGTAAGTTTTGACTTCATCTGAACTTGATGTGTGTAAAGAGACTATTTCTAAATATGGTCACAATCACAGATAAAGAGGTTTGAACATAGGTTTTTTTGAGGGACAGCATTTAGCCCACAATAAAGAAATATCATCATTCCCTCAAACTGGGATTCCAGTTACCCTCCCCCATTTAAAAATCCTAAACATTTTGGAATATTTGCATGCTCATCATGTGATATCTTGGCGGAGGGACCCAGTAAAAACACAAAGCATTATGTTTCACGCTTGTCTTATACCGAGAGTCTGCAGGTCATTTTAATCAGTACTTTCAGTGTGCTTACACTATGTAACCTGTCCAGTATGGAACTTTCTACTCATGGTGTCATACCGGTGCCCCCAAAGTTTCAGATTTAGGGGCATTCTAGATTTCAGAGGCCTGGATTAACTGTGCTCCAAATCATAAAGTCAGGGATTCTTTTCCTGATGTCAAAGGATGCCTGGCTTTAGAGGGGAAGAAAATATGGCTTGTACTAATCTTTAAAAGCAACATTCCTTCATTATGTAGGAATAAGCCATGAAAATATCAGCCGCACATGTAGCTTTGTCACTGACAGAAATCTTAGCTGTTTTCATCTCACACTGTTAATGAGCAAACACAAAAAACACTGTAGCACAAATCTGTCTTAATATTTCAGTAGTTGTGTTCCAACATCGTCGATCTCCTTTGCAATTCTTTGTGTTTCCTTTATGCCCTTAGAAATCATATTCTGATGAAGTGTCAGACTTTAACAGTCCAAGTGCCCTCCAATAGCTCAAAAAAGGAAGAATCTCTGTTCCTAGTTATGGCCCCTGTGGGCTTGAAACCTCAGCTTTCTATGGGAGGGTTTACCTGATAGGGGCATTTCTTCCATTTTTTACAATTAGATATGATTAATAAATCAGCCAAACAGATACAGTTATGTGTCACATGGCCTGAGAAATGCACCCTTAAGCAACTTGGTAGCTGTGTGAACATCATAGATTCTGTGCACACAGACTTAGACAGCAGAGACATACATAGGCATACAATGGATGAGACCATTGGAGCACGGGAGTCCTATCAATGGACATACCCTCAAAAAGAAAAAGCGATTCTCTCTCTCTCCCAACTATCAATAAGGGACTGATTGTTGTAAGGGATAAAGTCTGGAGATCATCTACCCTATTGATGCTGAAATTTTGGCTAGCTTGATCTTGTACAGGTCATGTGCAGGTAACCACAGCAGGGAGCTTGCAGGGCAATAGCCATGTCATGTACTGAAGACGGCATTTCACTCACATCATTCTTACCCATTTCTTAGCTCCTGCATTCTTCCCATCTTCCCTTCTTTGAAGTTCCCTGAGACTGGGAACTTGGTATAGATGTCCTGTTGAGTACTGAGCACTCAGTCTCTTAGTCTCAGTTGCACATCTCTGCAACTGGCTGCTGCCCACTGCAAAAAAGAAGCCTCTTCTAGGGGTATAAACACAGACATTTAGAAGGCACCTGACAGCATGACCAATTAGCAACACAACAACAATAGGTTTTACCCTAAGGCCCATGACCTTCTGAGCCATTGGCTTTTGGTGAGGATAGCAATATCAGGCATAAAGTTCCTTTTGGTGAAGCAGGCTTCAAATCCAACCAGAAAGTGCTTAGTTGCCCCATCAATAGTTGTGTCATCAGTGCGTGAGCAGACATATCTTCCCTGGTAGATGAACATTACAAGCACGCAAGGGGCAGTGTTGGGTAAGACCATTGATGCCTTTTATCCACCAGCAGCCTATTTAGCACCTTCTGGTACTATGAGAGCTTGACAGCAGGGAGGAGGTTTGAGACTGATTTTTCTACAACCTTTCAGCCAAAGAGGGTGGTGTCTTCAGCAATGAGGTCCTAGGATATAGTTATCAGGGTAATCAAGAGCAATGGCAGTAGCTTGTGTTGTTGTAGACACCGCTAGGGAATCCGTAACCAATGCATTAGAGGGAGGCATCCCATACCTTTCACCGTAATTATCATTTCATAACCCATGTGATCTGGGAGCAACACGGTTTTCCCATGTAACAAAACATTTACTGAAGAACAGTAAGCAGGGGGACCCCTCAGTGAAACAACAGCATCCGTCACTGGCTCAATTTTTAGATCAGCTTCCCAATGACACAAATGGTCTTTTTGAGGTGCACATTACAATCAAGTGAGTGCATAAAAAAAAAAAAAAAGCATGGCCAAAGAGAAGACAGGACCCAGGATGAGGACATAGGGAAACACTGGGGAAGGAGTGCAGATGATCTGCTATGGGTTATTCAGCTCAGCGTCCTGTGACCTGGCCTCTGTACCCATGAGGGAAGTCTGAGGTGCAGTTGTCTTCTACTAATGCAAGATAATGCCATGAATGTACACTCGCTCTGCACTTGCCTCAGGAGACTCAGACTCACTCTGTGGCTACGATCATCCGTGTGCTTATCTGCTCGCGATGTGTGAGTTCCCACCTCTCCAGAATCTCCACAGAGCCCAAGAGAGGCTCACATTTAGCAAAGGGGACCATGGAGTCTAGAAGATCAAGGCCTGCTGCCATGCCAGTTGGAGCACACGCCAGTGCCGCACACATGGTAGCACTGGGCGGACGTAGTAGATTATGTTTAAAAACAACAAACAAACATGGAACTTGGAGGGGGGTGTGTTGAGGTGTTTATGGGAGGATAGGAAGAGACTTTGAGGTCATACTTTATTGGATACATATAATGAAATGGTCATATGGTCATATTTTATTAGACATGTATGTGAAATTCTCAAAAACGAACAGATTTTTTTTTAAATGAGTATCTGATGGATGTTCCCACACATTATGTATAGGCCCACAATTTGTCTTCAGTCATCTTGAGATGTTCCTTGCAGGTGGCACTATCCCCAGCTTCCCACCAGCCCAGGAGAGAAGTGTTTGAAATAGAAGCCAGACCTACTTCCTCCCAAACCCAGTCCAATGCTTACAAACAAACATGGAGATCTCCTGGGAGAGAGCCCTGCATTCCTGCCAGCCTGTGGTCGGGTGGGCACCTGCCATCTGTCTCTGAATTCTGCTATGTTAGGCTGGACTTTTATTTTTTTATCTTCAAGATTTATTTATTATTTACATAGCATTCTGCCTGCACACCACATCTCACTATAGATGGTTATAAGCCACCATGTGGTTGTTGGGAATTGCACTCAGGACCTGTGGAAAAACAGTGAGTGTTCTTATTAATCTGAGCCATCTTTCCAGCTCTCAAGGCTGGACTTCTTGAAGTGAGAGAGGAAATGTGACTTTCCTGCCTCCTCCTCATCTTCTCATTGCAGCAGCCTCCACACTTTGCACATTCTCAGGGATAATGCTGAGTGAAGCCAGAGGTTCACAATCTTGCAGCCTACAGGAACATGCAACTCCCAAGATTCTTTGCGGTGCAGCTTTGTGAATTCTGAAGCCAAAGCTTCATATCTAGGCTGACCGGGTACTCAGATCTACTCTGTTAAGAACACAGGCTCTTCCCAAGAGGGCACTGCCTTGCAGTAAGGCCCCAACTTTGTTCAGTCTCAGATAGCTCATATCTCAATGAGATTGGAAAAGCTTTGTAGAAAAGAACCTTGGGTCGAGTCCTTGCTGTATTCCCAGATCCCCAAAGCTCTAAACTTTGCAGAGCCAGTTACATCTCAGGAATTCTATACCTAAGTATTTACATGTCTGTGGTTTTTTACCATGTGCCCATGGTCTAACATCTCCCTCTGTGGAACTTGGTGATGGAGCCTGGAAATGCTCTCTATTCTGTCTTCCTAGCTGTGGGCTCTGAGACAAGTTGTTTGTTTGTTTGTTTGTTTCATGAGTTTGGTGCTCTTGTTAATGAAATGAATATTTTTAATCTTTTCACATAGTTTTTACAGAACCTTGCTGGGATCATTTGAGTCAGTAGATAAGAAATTGATATTTGTCCAGAAAAGCCTGTTTGATGAAATACAAGCTCATTTCATTACTGTAGCTAGAGAAGACAAGTGTTGGTCCATTTTCTAACATGGAAGCTCCCTTGGCACCAAGAAAATGCCAGTCATAAGAAATTCAGTTCAAGGAGGTCTGGTGGAACTACGATGTTATTGCAGGAAGCTCTTGGTATCCCGAGGATGACCCTGAAGAAGACCGTCAAATTAAGGAGGAAAGAAAATTAAATGGGGATAAATGATTTTTATTGTTCATTTTATTAGGGGCCAGCACAGTTGACCATTGGCAGATGATGAAGACATAGCAAACCACTTATAAGCCACTGCGTTGTGTGTGTGTGTGTGTGTGTGTGTGTGTGCGTGCATGTGTGTCTAGGCTCAGAAGGAATGGACCAATAATGAAACATGGTATAAACCAGTGGATTGGGTAAGGGCTCCTGGAGGCACTCAGAGAGACCAAAGAAGGAGGTGTGTGCACCTGAGCCTAGCCTCTTTGGGGTGGACTGGATGAAACCCCAGGAAACCTAGGGTGAGTTTGAAGTGTGGTGAGAAGAGAGGGCATCCATGAGGCCCAGCTACATGTAGTCAGCCTGGGAGAGGGTCAAATGTTTTCTTCTTTGGGGTGGGGGTAACTTTTTCTTTTTAATTGCAGGGGTTTAGGGTCTTGTTCTTTCAGGTGACTCTTCTGCATTCCTGGTGATGTTCTGCACCTATGCTCCAGTTTTTCTCCTATGTAGCCAACATCAGTCCACATCACTTCCTTGGGACATTTCAGTCTCTGAGAAGTTGGCTTAGTGGCCTCTAAGATCTCTTTCAGTTTAGCCTGAGATTGTTTTATGATCCAAACTGGTTTCTGCACAACACAGAATCTATGCATATATGGCTGGAGTATGGGGTGAAACAGTGACTTATAAATTTTTTGAAGCCTTAGTACAGTCACATAAAAAGCAGTGTTGGGGTATGGCATTCCTCTAAATTTAAACAGAATTATCATAAAATCTGGCAGTTCTACTTCTGCATACAACACACAAAAAAGCAGGGACTCAGTCTGAAAATTGCATACTCTTATTCACAACAGCCATATTCACAGTGGCCAAAGGGTGGTGAGGTATGAACTTCTAGGGAGATGAACAGAAGTTTATTCACTCTCGGTAGAGAATAAATGACAGACCAAATAAACAACTATTCTTTAGTCTGAGTAGCACCACATGAAGAAGCATAGATGAATGGTTACTTACAGGAACACAGGTAATTTATGGGTAGCCACACCACAAAAAGAAAAAAAAATTCTTTCTCCTCCAGCAGTCATTAACTGTATACAAATCATTAGGGGAGGGGTTGGGCCTTATCATCCCTTTCTCTTCATGGCAGAACATTGATGAGTCCAATCTTGTGCAGGCCTCCTTCTAATAATTAAGTTACAGACAGTTCTGAAGGGCAGTGGCCATGGCATGCTGTAGGTCTCCTCTTTATTCAGAAGCTGTTGGCCACCAGCCCATGAGGGCAGGAGGAGCAGAGGCGGCCGGGTGAGAGGGAGAAGAGGGGAGGGCTTAGGGCGCTATGAGACTTCTGGGACCAGCTTCAAGGAGGCAGATCAACTTTATTCCAGGGGTGAGGGGAATATGTGGGAAAAGGGAAGAAGCCACAAGGTAGCCTGCTGGGTTGCCCAACAATCCTATCTTTAGTGCTGGGGCACACTATCATATCATATGGGCAGAGTATTCTGCAGGAAACTGCGTCAGAGGCTATTTCTATAATAAGTCAGGTATCTGGCTCAGGGACGCCCTACAAGTAAGGACAGGCAGAGAGTAGGAAGCCCCTGGCAGGGAAGGAAGTCCTCCATCTTCTACCAAGCTCAGAGAGCTATCCTGTCATGGAGGCTGCAACCTTCAGCAGCAGGGTCCTCTAACAGCATACCTGGAGGACAGCGTTCTCTAATCTATGAGAGTAACCCATGTATCTATTAACACAGGGATGAATAAACAAAATAGGGTCTATGTGTACAACAGTATATGTGTCCTTAAAAAAAAGGAAGAAATTCTGATATAATATTGGCCAGCCTTGCAAACTTTATTCTAAGCAAAATAAGCCAGATATAAAAGGACAATTACTTATTAGCTTAACTTTGGTGAACTGTCAGATTTCTAGAGGCAGGAAGCAGAATGGTGGCACATGGAGCATGGAAGAGAATGGGGAGTTACTGTTTAAGGGGTGTAGAGTCTTGAGCTGGGAAAGAGGGAAATATTCTGGGTGGCAGCAATGGCTTCACAGCAATGTGAATACACCATTGAAGTATATTCACATGGAATACATTGAAGACTTAAACAATTAAAATGGTAAATTTTATGTTATATGTATTGGTGCCAGGTTTGGGATACTCACCTTTAAGTTGCTGGTCAAAGGGTCCCATAGCCTTGTCAAACAGTAGAAGCTCTTGATTGCCTGCCAGAAGTTCATGGTCACAGGACATGGAAAAATCAAGAGGAGACTAACTTGGTAGCCTCTTCCCTATTGGATAGCTTTCATAGTGATAGAACGAGAGGGCTGCTACGGGAGAAACATAATCAACAGTTTTATCCAGCTGTGAATGCTGAGAGCTACAGTGACAACCAGCTTAGCAAGATACACTTACTTAGTGTAGTAGTGGCATGGATGTTATGAGGGTAACCAACTGTCTTCTGATTGGGTTATGAGACACTCCAGAAGACAGAGCTCATTCCTGTTACTGTTAACATTATCAAACTGCTCTCTAAATACTTATCTTTATATTCAGAGCAATGCAGCTCTCAATCCTCACTGAGAAGCTTTTTTTTTCCATCAGTAGATGGTACTTAATATAGAGACTGGTGAGACTGAGGAAAACAAGAGATTATGGACTGCTCAGCTCCAAATAAGACATCTGCATCACACTGAACATCCCTTGCCCCTGTCACAGGGATCATTATGGAAAAGGGGCAGAAAGATTGTGAGAGACAGAGCCTGTGGAGGACAGTAGTGAGACATTTCCCCCCAGACATGAAAGGCCTATTTTATACATGAATTCACAAGGGCTGTGGATGAATGTATAAGACCTTCATAAGACTGAGCCAGTAGAAAAATCTAATATGAGTAGGAAAAGAGACTCAAGAAACCCCACTGCTAGCTGAAGAGTTTTTGGTAACTGATGGGGAATGGAGCATCAGTTTTCTTCAGGGATTTTGCCCTATGTAGGTTCCCCATGCAACCATGGCTGGCCCCATACCAATACATACATATACTATATACACAACCATAACCT
Organism: Meriones unguiculatus; assembly: GCF_030254825.1. NCBI lineage: Eukaryota > Metazoa > Chordata > Mammalia > Rodentia > Muridae > Meriones > Meriones unguiculatus. Next base: position 51,044,709 of record NC_083366.1, on the reverse strand, counting down.
CTTTGGACTCAGTGGTTAAAAATAGAAAAAGAGTATATGAAGTTAGCATGGAGGTGAGGGGTGAAATCTGGAAGGCGTTAGAGGGGAAGGAATAGTGATGGATTTGATGAAGATACATCATATATGTGTATGGAATTCTCAAAGAATAAATTTAAAAACATTTACAAAAGTAAACACTGGAACTTTTATAAATACCAGTGTTTTAAATTTTGTTCACAAAATAAGGGCGATAAAGCATAAATTTGCTCTGGCTCATAACTCATATGAATGAAGCCAGTCATTAAAATACTTCATTTAAACATTAAAGTGAGGGATCACTAAACATGATTCTTTCCCGGCTTAGCTCAAACCATTTAAGCACCTTCAATCTTGGGCTGTTTCTCCTTGTGTCTAAGCTTGCCAAGTAGACGGAAGTATGGTTTTCAATGCACAATTTTAAAACAGGTAAGCCAGGTGTGGTGGTGCACACCATTAATCCCAGAATCTGAGAGGTGAAGGCTGGAGGTTTTAACAGTCAAGGTTAGCTTAGGCTAAGGTAGGCAGGACCCATTTAGAAGGAAGAAAAAAAAAAGCTGATAAAGAGATCTTGTTATACCCCTTGGTGATGTTTATCTGGAGGGGAGCTGTCGGAGAGGGTGAATTTGTCATTGGGAAGGTCGCAGGGGGCTTCCGGGTACTAGTAACAGAAGGTCACAGGGGCCATTTTCTAGTTATTCACCGAGTTCTTTCTATCTGGTGTTTATAGGAATATATGTAAATTTAGTGGGAACATTTCACCCTTTAACATAGCAGATACGTAGGTGTGCCTGTGAGCAGCTCCCTCCTGCCTGGGTTCCCAAGAGCCTTGCAGGGTATTTTCTAGGGGTTCTTGGGGCAGAAGTTAATCTGGCAAACAGTCCAGGAGCTAGGCAAAGGAGAAGAGGGGGCGTCTGGAAAACATGATAAAAATAAAATATGGATACATTAAGGCCAAGAAAAGAAGTTCTGAGAAGTTATAATAACAATTCTTTTTCATTTTCCATTGTTTATTTCCTAAACCACAATATGACAAATCTTATGCATTTTCCTCTTCTGGGTGACAGTTTGGTTCAGTTATTTCTCTGGCCCAGTCATTGCTTTTGGGAGAAAATGAACATTTTCTAGGTATTTGTGGGTGTAATTTGAATGAAGGCAGAGAAAGGAATTGGATTCAGAAATAATCTTATTGTAATATATAAAGCATAATATAAGAAAGGATTCTCATAAAATATCCACATAGCCTATTTCCGAAATGATTTCAGGGAACCTAGAAAAGTTACCACAGAAATTGGAGCTGCTTGCAAAGGAAAGACCAAAGGACTTTGCACTGGAGATGCGAGGGGCAGAATGCATGCTGACCCCTTGCAGAAAAGGCACCACATGCAAATATGCGGCCCGCTAGGGCTGAAGGATTCACTTTCTCTCACCCCAAGACCTGGAAGACGCAGCTGAAGGAAAGTTTTGTTACTACGGCAAATAGCAGGGCTGCTGACCATCTTCAGTGGTGAGCCAGAGGAGCAGAAGGTACCAGCTTGCAGCCCTTCCCACTGTGGTCTAATGCTTTAGAAAGTGCTGAAAGCAGCCAAACACGCTGTTGGTATGTGAAACTGGTATCACTGAAGAAAAAGAGAAAAGGATCGTTGGGTCTGGCCTCACGGCACTGATGTGGGTGTCTCTCCGGGATTAGGAGTTGCCCATGAACCCTCAGGCGTGACTGTGATGCTGGTTCAGGACTACACTGAGCAGCCAGGAAGCAGGTCTACCAACTCCTCACAACCAGCCTTGGTATTGCCAGATGGCAGGCGCAGAATCCATGCTCCCCTCTGTCTCCAGCCCCAGGTGTTCTCTGAGTAGAAGGGGCAGGTGGAGGAGGATCCCACTTCTTTGCCCGAGTGTCGGGGATTCCTAATGAAGCTTCAGTGCGGAGGAATGGATGACTTCATTATGACTCCTTTTGACCCTTTGTTTACTCATTCCTGGCTTGCTTTCTTAATGACTGCATAGAGCCGGGTTTAACAGACTAGAGCATGTTGGGAAATCCTGGTCTCTCACCTGTCTTGTAAATAAACTGCAACCCAGCCAGGCCTCCTTTTTAACACATCTTGTGTGGACACTTCTGCATTCTTGTGGGCAAGCTGAACTGTTTTGACATGTGGCCTGAAAACCCAAAGAACCCTGCTCTCTGACCCTCCACAGACACATTTGACGACTCCTGGCAGAGAGCACCAGTTACTATGCTAGTCACATCTGGGGATGCAATAATATATTTATAACAATATTGTTCGTTCTCACATTTACAATATATTAGGGAGAAGGTCATACACATGACATTTTCTGTGGAAGCTGCCAGCTTCCTGCCTCCATGTGGCATCCTCCCCTATCCCCAACATCTTTATTGTCATCAACATCCCCTCCAAAGAGCTGGTATCTCATTTCTGCTCTAAGTGTTATATACACTAATCCATTTAATCTCCACAGCAATCTTATGAGGTGGGGATTATTTTCTCTTTGTTCCAGATTGAAGGGATTACATGGCACACATTCCTGAGGTCACGTGGCCTGTGAATATTTGCTGTGCCAGGCGCTGAGCCAAGCACTTTCACGCACACGCTGTCCCGTGTAGTCCTCACAATAGGAACCACACATTACCACTCTGCTCATTGCATAGGTTAAGAAACAGCTGCTCAGATGGTGAAGTGGCTTCCCAGCAGTCAGCAGGGGCGGAACCAGGACTCTCTGTAGGCTGTTACCCAATCAATCGCCCAGCCTTCTGTAGTCTAATAGATGTTGCCACCTTGTGCTAACAGCACATTCCCATAATTCTGGCTGGCTTGGCTGTGTCTCAGAGTGAACTGGTGAGTCTGATGGAAAGGACCTACCTTCTTCCCCCTGCAAACAGGGATGACTTCTCCACTTCATTTGTGTTAGTATATAGTCACTGGGTTAAGTTCTTCCATACATCCAATAGAGTCCAAGGAGCTTTGGGTTCAGGGATTGGAACCTTCCAGGGGCTTGCTATAGTTTGCATCAGGAGTGGCTCTCAAAGGCCCTCATGGTATAGGCTTAATTTCAAGGCCCTGGGCCTACTTAGAAATGGTGGAATCTTTTGAATAGAATCTAGAGGAAGAAAATCAGGTCCCAAGGGGTGTCCTTGAAGGACCCTTGCTCCTCCTTTTTAGTCTCTAGCTGCCAGGAGGCAAATGGGTCTTCCCTATCGGCACTTCTGCCAACATCAACTGTATTCCCATGTGCCAAAGTAACAGGCACAAGTTACCATGAACTGAACCTTTGAAACTATGAGTCTAAATAAACCTTTTCTCCTTAAAAGTTGATTTCTCTCAGGCATTTGCTTCACAGATGGAAAGATGGTCAAATTGGGATCATTTCAGACAGGGAGATGAGGGAAGCCTGCCTGAGAGGGGAGAAACCTGCACTAAACTAATTGGACATGGTGTGGGATTTGGGAAAGAAGGCTGTGAAAACTCAAGACCGAAAGGATGAAGCATGCTCAGTGAGCGGAGGGATGTTGATTTGATTGTGGAAGGTTTAGGGAGAGTGTTAAATGAGGCCCCTACCTGCCTGAGCCATGGGCAGAATATTTTGTTTCATCAGCAGTGAGGAAGATGGATGGTTTTGAAATAAAGAGGTATGCATAGTAGGTCAAGGATTGGTCTCAGGCCATTCCTAAACTGGCTTAGACAAGAGATTGTGTGAGAGGCTGTCACAGGAAGTTTAGGCAGAAGGTTGAGAGCTGGATGTGCAGAGATGGCGGGGCGAATGGAAGGAACAGGGTATCTGGGCTCGGTGCCAGCGGCTGCAGAGGTGGGAATGGCAGGTGGAGGCAGAGGAGCTGGGTCTACCAGCCTTAAGGACAGGAGCAAACAGGTGCAATCGATGGAAAAGAGTGTGAGCAGCCGTGGGTGAGGAGCTGTTTTCCCTCTTGCTAGTTTGAAGGTATAGGTGGGACATCTAGGTGGGACCTCCCCACAGCTAGCTGAAAACTGGAGGCCGGGAAACAGGGTAGGGCTGGAGTAATGGTTCAGGAGACAAAGGCCTGAGAGGAAGCCCAGGACTCCACCTAAAGAAGAGGAGAACAGACTACAAGGTTGAAAAATTTTGACCAAGTGCATGATAAAGAAGAAAGAAAACAACCAGATTAAAAGGACCACACAAAATGTCATCACATTGTAGACACAGAAACTGGCTATGGGCTCTGTCTTCTTAAGTCTACACTTCCCATAGCCAGGATCACCTTTCTTCCCCTATGCCAGGCCTGTGTTCTGCAAGGGAACCTATCATCTCTAATGCTAAGTGGATCTAGAAATTTCACTTGCTTGTTAAACAGCTCTTCACACCACTTCTGTCTTTACTGTAGGTTTAAGTAAAACCTGTAATAGACATGAGAAAAACATCTATGTAACACTATCATTCTGAATTAAGAAATGATCATAAATAACCACACAGAGCCTTTAAAATGTGCCAGCCACTCTGCTAAAGCGTGCTTCAAGCATGGTTTCACCAAGGCTTCATATATCTGACACACTACTGTCATCTTCCTTTTGGGCAGAGAGAACATGGTACCTGGAGAAGATGAGGCCCCCAAAGCTAGCAGGTAGCAAAGGCTGCTGTCTAGCAGGCCAACCTCAAAGCCCATGCTTTGACCTGGTGTATTATCCTGAAAAAGAAGAAATGAAGTGGAAAAGAGGGGCCATATAGGAAAGGGGAGTATGAGAGGACTTTAAATGTTATTGAAAATATTAATAAACAGGGATAAAAGAGGCCCATGTCCTAGAGCCAAAGAAGAGCTTGGGGTCTTCTAAGATTGCCCACACTTTCTTTACTCTGTCTACTTAAAGACGCACAGGAGTCCCAGCCAGGAAGACATGAAATATATAGAAAGACATAGCACCAAAGTGAGTTTGGAGCTAGAGATCCTGGTAGTGGGAAGGGAGGTGGTGGTGGCTGCCTTCCCCTTGCAGCACGTGAACTGCCCTCCAGTGCTGGGCTAGTAGTCTTCGCGCTGATGAGTGCGTAAGCTCACTTACAAAGCATTATCAAGAAGTATTAGGGATCAGAAGGGCACAGAGAGAGGCAGGCAACTTTGGAAGTCACAGGCTAACTCACTCTTCCAGTTTCATCTTATTGAATGGATTGGTTTTGTGGCAAAACACTTATTAATATGGAAAGGATGTTTTGTTGGTGTCAATTTGAGCCTCTAACGTCCTTTGCCGCTTCCATCCTGTAATTCCCAGAAACAAGTGTGTAGATGGGCTAGTGTATTGAGAAATGCAGGATGAGATCCTTACATCCTCCGGAGCCTAGTAGCATCCTGAATCCAGCATGGAGTCAGTTGAGAAGTTGAAGAAGCTGGAGGAGTTGGTGGAGAAGAAAATGACGATGTAGTCTTGTCTGAGCATGTTCTTAGGGAGGGGAAAAGAACTCCGTTGTTACAGCTTAGGGTCCCTTCTCAGTGACTTCTCTTCCCCATTTATTTTCAGTGGGTATCTGGCAGCCTAATCTAGGGGTTCTGGCAGAGATGTGAGGGAGTGCTATCACTGGGTACCCAGTGAGACAATTTGTCAATGAAAAAGCAACTTCCCTTAGCACATGCTAGAGTAGCGGCTACAGGAGCCAGTAAGACAGCATCATGTTCAGGATTTGTCATTACACTCGATGTACAAACCTAGGCTAAGGGACAGCTCTGAGCACCTGCAGCAGAGATAGAGCTGGAATCCCGAGTCACAGTTCCTGTCTCATTATCACACATCTGCTTTGCTCCTTGCATCTCAGGCGACAGCTTCAACCTCTCCCATCACCCTCTGCACCATGAAAGGAAACAGATAACAGCTGTGATCACCAGCAGGTGATGGAGGGGCAAGTGGAGGCTTCAGGTGCACTGGCAGACAAAGGATTTGTAGCTCAGAGCTGCTGGGACGGTGATTGGCTTACAGTGGTTGCCCTTCTAGAAAGTCACCAAGTTTGGACGGGGCTGGAATTCCCGCTGGGCTCCCTCAGGCCTTGGAGCTAAAATGGAGGCAGTGGCAACTAGGAAAACCACAGCAGTGGTGGAAGACGAGCCTGGATCACCAGGCAACCAGACAACCTGGGAAACCTTAGAGAAGTTACTTCAGATCTTAAAAAAAGTAAAAACAATCACATTCATTTTTCTATTTATGTATTTGTGTGCGTGCAGAAGGTCAGAGCAACTTCTGCGAGTTTTGTTTCTCTCCTTCCACCGTCTGGGTCCCAGGGATCCACTCAGTCAGGCTCTGTGTTGAGCCATCTTGCTGGTCCATTTCACCTTTTGCAGCCAGTGTTTTGTTCTTCAGAAGAGATGTGGGGGGTGACTGCAGAATGGGTGTAAAGCAACAAGGCAGCCTGCATAGGAGGTCTTCAGTGTAGGGGGCTAGGCCAGGACAAGCAAAGGTATGTGGTCTCTCGTCACCCCCACCCCACTGCAGACAGAGAGGACTACTAGAATACAGATCTTGAAGGGCATATAAAATGCTGTTTGGGCTTTAATCTGGGTTCATTACGGGGTCTGTGGGTGTATGGAAATGAGGATTCCTTGTAGTCTTCCATGGATCAGAAAGACTCAACAAAGAAGATGAGGCTTAATCTAACCTTGAAAGACAGACTGGTCTCTGAGGAAATCATGAGAGAGTAGGCTGTTGACAAATTCCCAGAGGAGGGAACTGGTAGTGTTTTATATGATCAATGAGGGAACAGAGGGGTTGTTCCTGTGGGTGTGAAAGAGCTGCTGGGCCCCATCTATTCTTCTGTGTTTGTCTCTCTCTCTCACTGAAACATCCCACTGCCACCTTGATCCTCCTCATTGCCTGTAATGCCTGGATAAGAGAGACAGCCTCTCGCCCAGCCTATCCCATTGCCTGTGTCCCTAGAGTCTAACTAACACTCACTGGTATTTCACAGTCATCCCCAGGATCTCCTGGGGATTGGTTCTATCACTCACCGTGGATACTAAAATCCACCAATGGCTAAATCCTTTATATAAAGTGGTATAACATTTTCATAGTACCTGCCTCCTCCCACATATTTTAACCCCCGATTCAGTTTAAGCACTCTGTAAATAGTTGTTTTGCATTGCTGCTTGGAGAACAAGAAAATGTGTATCCATGTGTTCAGTAGTGTTGCTGTTTTCTTTTAGTACCAGAGATTAAATCAAGGGCTCTGTGCATGTGAGATAAGTATTCTACCACTGAGATACACATCCAGACAGGAAATTTAAAAATAATATTTTAAATAATTTCTTTGTTGAATTCATGGATATAGAAGCTGTAGGCAGAGAGGATTGACTGTATTTGTGTATTATAAGAATAAGTGACCAAGAAAATAAGTACATATATTGGGAAGGCAGGATATGGTCACACAGAGAAGGCCTTGGGTCAGAAACAAGGTCGTTTGATTTTGGACACATTTCTTTGAAGAGAATGTTTTAGGGAGGGGAAACCGTATGCAGGCTAGGTTTAAGTGTATAGCACTTGGAGGGAGAGTGAGTTGGGTAAGACTCACAAGGAAGCAAAAAGGGTCCTGGCGGCTTGCAAGAGTGAGGCGGTAGACATACCCATGGATAGAAAAGGAAAGGAACAGTCAGGAGATGAACCAAAAGCAAGCACTTTCCAGGCACTCTCATCACGTTGTCTTTTCTGATGGTTCTGCCTTTCTTAGAGGCCACACACTTACCTCCTTACCCCCACCTCCCCCTCCCCCCCGGGAATAATTGTAGTAAGAGTAGCAAGCTGATTCTAAGCAGGTGAGAGGGTGAAAGAAAAAGCTACGACATTCCACAGTTTTGTCTGCCTGGCCTCATTGTGGAAAAATGATAGAGGTAGAGGTTGTCAGGGGACATGGTACCCACTGGGTCTGGTAGGGCTGGGACAGGGGTCTCCAGGGCATACCACCACTAAATTCTCGTTTTTAGGGAAAGTGAAGCTCTTGATTTTTCTACTATACAGTGAAGGAGAGAGGAGGGAAAGGATTATTAACTTATTTTCTGCCCACCTGAAAATCTTGGCTTCTTAAGCTCATTGAAGTAGACAGCATTCTGAAGACTTTTATAGATCCCTCCCTGGGGACGAGCTTTCATGGAGAATGTATCCTCAGGGATAGTCTTGAAAGAACAGGGGCCAGAGGGGACAGTTTAAAGGCTCCCTAGACATGCACACATCCTTTGTAGAAAAAAGGCTCTGAACCTGGCTCCTGTTTTGTTGGGTTGGAAACTGAGGTATTGAAGGATCAGCAGTTAGGAAACATCTACCTGCAAGAACAGAGACACTGAAAAGAAGCATGAATTCTGTCACCATCTCAGAAAGTTAATTTGAAAGAAATAGGAATCAACGGTTGGAGGTTCTAGTCTTAGAGCCCACATTCACAGTTTTTTTTTCTTTTCCTTTCTTTTTCTTTTTTTTCCCCCATTTATGTATGAATGTATGTATTTATGGGAGTAGAGGCAGTGGTCAGGGGACGTGGTACCCACTGTGTCTGGTAGGGGTTTCTTAATTTTCTTTCTTTCTTTCTTTCTTTCTTTCTTTCTTTCTTTCTTTCTTTCTTTCTTTCTTTCTTTCTTTCTTTCTTTCTTTCTTTCTCTTTTTCTTTTTTGATTTTGATGAGCAACAAAACTTTGCAGATAAGTTGGCTTAGTTAGTCTTCTCATTTTCACTGGGATGATGGTGAGGGTAGTTTTATGTCACCAGGCAAAGGGCAGAAGAACTCAAGGGGAGCAAGAGGTAGGATAACCATGGAAAGGAGACAAAAGACATCCAGTCCTGGTCAGTGCAGAAAAAAAAAATTCGCCAGCAGGTGACCTCTGGACTTTAATTGTAACATCAGCTTTCTTGGGTCTCCATCCTGAAGGTCTTGTGAATTTTGGGCTTGATGGACTATGTAATTGAGGTGATTCCTTAAATAAATCTCTCTCTAAACAAATTTGTTTCCATGGTGATTCTGAGTCCCCTCACGTTGGGTCTGCTTCTCTTGAGAATACGGAGTAATTCTGAAGCTGGGGCAGCTCCACCCACTTCTAGTACCTCCATTTTGAGAGATGTGTCTAGGCAGGAAGAGGTAGATGGGGTGGGCAGATCCTTCAGTACCTTGGGGTGGAGCTGACCCATTGCTCCTGTTCCCTCTTGTACATCTGTGCTATTAGCAAGATGAGGATGGGCTCAAGACATTGGCAATTCCAAGCATGCTGAAAGTTCAGAGAAAAATACTCATTGCCTTTTTTAGGGGATGTTTGGATGCTATTTAGAGAAAGTAGAACATACTAATTATTTGCCAGAAAGGGCACCCTTGATTCAAAAAAGACTAGAAAAGACAGAACACAGAGCACATTAAAATGTTTCTGCTCAGTTATAAACCTGACGCTGAAGTAGGTGATCAACTCCTAGGTATTATAGCTTATCTTAGAATTCTAGCTCATCTTACTTGTTCAGTCTAAAAAGGCTTCAGACAATTGATGTTCCTGACTCAGAGCAACGCAGTGTTTAGCTTCATGTTTTAGACTGTGTGTACTGAGCAGATAGTTCAGATTGAGCAGGGACCACTGTTGGACAAAGCAAGAAGGGGATAGATAGCTGGACAGGAGCTTCCTTCAGCACTACGTATCTTTCTTGGAAAGCTGGTGGGGAGCTTGCCCAGCCTGGCCACACCCTAAGGAAGCCATCGTCAAAACTCAAAACATCCATTTCATCACTCTACTTCCTCCAGCTACAAAGCAGAGTGAAGCTGCTTGAACAACAAAAGCAAAACATCAAGGAAAACATTTCTAAGCAAGACTCAGTGTTGCTGGTTAGCCGTGATTGTCAACTTGGGGGGTTTGGAATCACCATGGAAACAAATGTCTGGGTATGTCTGTGAGAGGGTTTCTAGACCGAGTTAATTGAGATGGGAAGACTCTCTTTAAATGTGGGCTGCACCATTTCATAGTCTTGGATCCTGGACTGAATAAGAAGGAGGCAATGAGCTCAGCACCAATCCCCATCACCCTCTGCCTCCTGACTATGGACACAAGGGAACCAGCCGCCTTGTTCTTGGCCACCATGACCTCTGTAACTATAGACTATTCTCTCAAACTATGAGCCAAAATAAACCCTTTGTTCCTTAAATTGGTTTTATCAGCTATTTTGTCATAGCAACAAGAAAAGTAATCAGCACCCCTTTAGAGCAAGGAGGGCATGTGGAATATTCTGCAAGAAGGCTAGTGCCTTTTTCCTGGATTCTGAAGGAATGTTTGTCTTTCTTTGCTGGTTCCAATACTCATGAGGACATCACTAGTGACTGCCTCTTAGGCAGGCTAGTTAGCTCCAATCTGCTCCGTAGAGAAAGACTTCCTCTAAATCAAAATGCCTTCATGGTACACCTAATATATGTCAGGTCCTGTGCTACAGTACAAAGTGACAAAGGGTCAGCTCCTTTCCGAAAAAAATTACAGTGTTGTGGGAGACGGGCCTGTGTCAAGTATTACTAAAACAAAAGGTACCCTGAAGTTTCACAAGGATGTGGGGAGTCTTTCATGCATGTGGGAAGTAGAAATGTGCTGGCTAGTTTTATGTCAAACTGACACATTAGAGTTAACTGGAAACAGGGAACTCCAGTTGAGGAAACGCTCTCATCAGATTGGCCTGTGGGCAAGCCTGGCATGTATGATTGAGTAATGGTTGATGAGAGAGGGCTCACTGGGGATGGTACTGACCACAGACAAGGGGTCCTAGCTTATAAGAAAGCAGTTTGAGCAAGCCTGGGGAGCAAAGCAGAAAACAGAGTTCCTCCATAGCTTTCCCTTCAGTTCTGGACTTCAGGTTTGTAGCTCCTGGACTGTGCCATGGAAGTGTGAGATGAAATAAACCCTTTCCTTCCCAAGTTGCTTTTGGTTAAGGCATTTTATCACAGCAATAAAAACCCTAACTAGGACAGGTAGATATTAATTCTGCCTGTGTAGTCCAGATGATGTGCTATGGGAGAGATCAGAGGTAGGCTAGCCCTGATGGAGAGGCCAGGATAAATTATACTCAATGACATACATTTTGGTGATTCACATTTTACTTTGGTGTAACTATGAGAAAACAGCAAAGCATTTTTAGTGTAGGAAATTTAAAGACCACGGGTAAATAGGTAGGAAACTTCATATTTCTGGCACTAGGTATTTTTGTTAATATTAGAATATTTCATGCATTTCCTCTCAGTGAACAGAGAGAAATGTGAAGTTTCAACCTTCAGCCTTCGACAGCCATGGATCAAAACATTCAGAAAAATAGTTTTATCTGTGCGGAACATATACAGACATTTTCTTGTCATTGTTCCCTAAATAATACATAATATAGTATAACAACTATTTACACAGCATTTACACAATTCTAGGGTACCTATCTACCTACCTACCTATCTGTCTATCTATTTATTTGTTTATCATCCATCTATATCTACATCCATGATTTCATACTGTGTTCTGCTTCTTAATAATACCCTAGGGCTCTCTTTCCATACTTGTAACTCCTTTATCCAGTGATTACAATGTAGCCCATGTGAAAAGTGTCTCCAGAGAATAAGATACACCCAGAGAGGGAAACAGATATGGAAGTGGTTTGTCATCTGGTAAGGAGAGTCTTGCAAGGAATACTTTATTTTTTAGGTGTTGGTGTGATATTTAATGTTTTTACCCAGAAGAGCAAATCCAGTGGATGTTTGCATAGGACTTAATAAAAGGTTTAAGATAGAAGAGAGTGGTTGGGGAACTTTTGAAGACTTGGAAAATTTTCTTTGGATCGCATTCAATTTGGTTCTGAGATTCTCCATCCTGCTGAGGTCACCACTGTGAGAAACTCAGTATCGCCCTCCTCTCTGATCCTACACTTTAAATCTATATGTCACACTGAATGTGTGTAAATGACACACTGTTTTATGGTCACCCACCAGCCATGTCAGAAACAAGGATTCTGTGGGGAGCATGTTTAACCTAGAGTGAGCTTTCTACTCAGCTATCTTAAACTGATATTTAATTTATCATAATAAAGATGGAACTCATCACCATCATAATTTGGAGATTAGGAATAGGGCAGGTTACTGTTTGGGGGCCAATAATCAACCACTCAATTGTAGTGAATTTGCACAACAGGAGCTGTAATGACTCATGGGACTGGAAGTCCCGAGGAAACTGACTGGAATGACCCAGGGTGCCAACTGGCATGAGTCCATGGCCCTGGCTGTGTTAGGATATGGATCGCTCAGTTGTTGTGTCCTCTACTTTCCAGGGAGAAGATCACACAATCCAGATCTCATCTCAGTGCTTGGGGTTCTATGGAGTGTCTTCCAAACTGTGGGTCATGACTCCATGTGGGATCAAGTGACCAATGCGAGGACTGTAAAAAAAAAAATTGACAGCACCAAAAGGGTTCTGAAATGCACCGACCAAAATTTAATTCTGCATGCAAAGCACAACAGACCTAAGGTGTTTCTGGCAGAGCCCACCTGTGCTGCACTGTGAGACTTCACTGTAGCCTTGGTTCTGGACACACAACATAAGCGATTTGCCCAGTGAATGTCATCACACTAGTAGGTGAAGGCTACATGAAACGCCTCACTTAGATTCTCGACTACTGTGTGCTGTGATTTGCAGTGCGTTTTCACTGTCTGTACAAAGTTTTCTTCTCAGTGGAGATGTAATGATTTGATTATGTAAAGCTAAGGCTTTTAATATTTCCTTATTGTCATCCCATAGCGAGTAAGTAAGTATCAAATTAGCGTATCTTTAGATCGTATTATGTTAGAATGCCTGACTTTAAAAATTGCGGTTAGTGTTGCTAACTTAAGTTTCATAACAAATCATTAAATGAATTTTGGCTTGGGATTAAGACACAGTTTCCAACCGTTTTTGAAATGGCTCTAAACATGCTTCTGCCATTTTGTGGTATGTGTTTTTGCCAGACAGAATTCACAGCATTTGTTATTACGCAATCAAAATATTGATCAACTTTAGGAAATACTGAAAATGCCTTATATCCTGCAGTATCAAATACCAGTCAAGACTTAACTTAAACAGTCACATGCTTTTCATTACTAAGCACATCTGCCTTTGCTTTTTTGATAAATGGTAGATTTATCCTATCAAAAATTATTTTAAAATACATTTATGATTCATTATCAGTAAATATTTGATTACTGTACCTAGGTAATTTACATATATACTTGGGCTGTATAAAAATGTCCCAGTTGAGATAACATCATGAGTGGAAAAGTGGAAGGAGCCTGCTCTGGGAGAGGAGGAAGTATTTCTTCCTGGATCTCTTCAGGAGCAAAACAACTCCAGTAGAAACTGTCAGGATAAGCTTGCATCTTAAGAAGAGGTTTTTGCATTTTTCCATTTTCTTGGAACAATCTTAAACTCAGGGAAAAGGGTTGAGAACAGTACAAAGACTTTTTATGTCAACTAGCTGAGTGTAATTTGCTGGCAGGAACCCCGTGCACCAGGAATCATCAGGACTGCTCTCTGTGAGCAGATGTTTTACTTCAAAGGCAAATTTAAGTTTATAGATTCCACATAAGTTTTGCCATTGGTCTAGCAATGTCCTTTCCAGCCCCCTGACTTCATAACTGTGGATTTTAAAACATTATAGCCCAGACAGTTTATTGGCTGTCTCTCAGTTTGGGCTTATCTGAGTTTCCTTATTACTAGACTCATGTTTCGTATCCTTGGCAAGAACATCACAAAGTAGGGCCTGGGATAAAGGGTGTAAAGCTGAGGTGGTGGAGAACATGCCTAGCATGCATGAGGTTCTGAGTTCAGCCCTCAGTATCACAAGGAAGGAAGGATAGAAGAAAGGAAGGAAGGAAGGAAGGAAGGAAGGAAGGAACGGAAGAAGAAATGGAGGGAGGGAGGAAAGAAGAGAAGAGGGGGAGGAGGAAGGGACAGAAGCAAGGAAAGAAGGAAGGAAGGAAAGAAAGAAGAAACGGAGGGAGGGAGGGGGAAAAAAGAGGGAAGAGGGGGTAAGAGGAAGGGAAAGAAGGAAGGAAGAACAGAAAGAAGGAAGGTCATCACAAAGTGCTATAGACCAGCCATTGCTTTTGTCTCATAATAGTTTATTATCATCATGTGACTTTGATTTCTTTAATTATTGGAAACCTTCGTTTTGACAATTGACTCAAGTGGTACCTAAGAGACTTGTATGCCAAATCGGTTACTGTTTTCTTTGTAATTATTAAGTACAGTGATAGCGTGGAGTCTTTAAGAGTCTGGTTCAGGGTCTTTCACAGACATCAAAATCTGCTGGTGCTCAAGTTCTTTATAAAGTGCTGTAGTATTTACGCAGAATCCACAAGCATCCTTCCTATCTCTTTGGTAGATAATGTACAGTACCCGACACTGTTTAAGCAGCATGGGAATAGTAATGCTTTGTTTAGAGCAGAACAGAAAAAGTCTTCATGTGCTCAGTACAGAGATAATTCTTTTTGTAAATGCCTTTCTCTCTTTTCTTTTTTTCTGTTTTTCTTTCTTTCTTTTCTTTTTTTGAGATGGGATCTATACATTGTTTAAGTTGATCTTGAACTTCTGGTTTAAGCAGTCCTCCTACCTTAGACCCATAAGGAGCTGGAATGACCTGCTTTGGTTAGCTTTAAGTATTTTTGATCTCAGTTTGACTGAATCTTTGTCCTCAGTTGGTGGCCATGTTTGGGTCCATTTAGGTGTGGCTTTGCTGGAGAAAGTATGTTACTGAGGACAGGCTTTCAGAGTAAAGAGCTTTGCCAACTGCTTGTTCTCTCTCCTTCCTGCCTGAGGTTTGAGATGTGAGCTCTCAGTTTGCTGCTCCAACCGAAACGCCTGCCACTTGCTGCTTTGCTGGACCCCTCTTATTCCTCGGATACCATAAACTCAAATACGATCTTTTCTCTGGAAGTTGCAGTGACCATGGTGTTTCATCACAGCAACAGAAGAGTAAGATACGCTTTTAACCCCGTACTGACTGGTATCTCTCTGGCCCCTGAAACTTTTAGTGTATTTTTAAATTTTAGTATCAGTATGACTCCCCCCCCCATTCCTGTATTGCTCAATAGGTTATGAACTACAGTTATCTTTACTTAGTTTGAAGCCTAAATGATCTAGTTGGCTATTGGGGCCTCCTTTAAGTGTCTGTTTGGAATGTTCCCCAACTTTTTGGGCACATCCTTTTGGGGAAAACAGGACGGTCCTTTGCTCATTTTGTCCTGTTTGTGCTCAAATCATGGGACCAACCATTTTTCTAAGAAGCATAGCTCCGTTTGGCAGAGGGAGGCATTTAGGACCCAAAATCTAGATTCTAAGAAGCCGGGGCTGCTTCTCCTTGGCTGCCACCACCGCCTGGGTCTCCCAGTGGAGCCGGTGTGGGTCTGCAGCTATACGCTGTCTGTTTCCGCTGATCCATGTGATTCCACTGGGTTAAGTTAGTAGTTCTGCATTAGTATAGTGGCGGGCATCACTGCTCCACGTAAGTTCCTCAACTGCATTTCTTACTCGAGTGGTAAAAAACTTAGCTTCTGTGATTCTCATATTACTTATTTGATTAATTAGATGTAATCAATTTCTCACTGCTGTAGTCTTTGCCTCCTGACAGCTTCCTCGTGTTAGCTGGGCTCTGAAGTTTCACACCCACCAACTTCATTGCTGTCTTCCCTTTTTAAATGATCAGTTTGCACAATCATTTTGAACCTGTCCCCGGAAAGGGAGATACAATAACTTCTATTAATGCCAATGCTTTAGGAGCTGGAATTATTTCTCACTGTGATACATGGTCTCTGTGTAAGAGAGGTAGATACTCTTAAAAAAATTAAGGTTCTCTTAGAATAAAAGAAAGGGGAAGAAATGTTGAAGTAGCAGTAACAGTGCCCACTTAAGAGCCACACAAAAACTGTCTCTACTGGAAACAACAACAATACACACCACACACACACACACACACACACACACACACACACACACGAGCTTTTATTCCAACAGCCACATCACAGTGGAGACATCTCTCTTGCCTCACTTTTCCTGTATTGGGAAGCATGGCTTCTTGGTGGAGAGCCAAGGAAGAACATTGTCGGACCGCAGAGAAAAGTGCCAATAATGTAAACAGCCATCCCAAACAGCAAACTATTCAAACAAGAATTTTGGAGTTGAGCCCAGGGCTTAAATCATGGCAGAGCAAATGCGTTCTGAAATCACAGCCCATTGCTGTTTGCCTTGTGTCTCTCCATCTTCCCTTCCCCATGTCACTGTTTGCATTAAAAGGCATGTGACTATTAAACAGCACTGATTATTTCTCTATGGAAATGTTGCACAAAATTTCACTCTCACTGAAGTGTTGATGAACGCCAAGTTCTCTGTACCTGGGCTACCTGGCATGGAAAATATCCAGCATTGGCTATTATTAGACCTGGGACTTTTGCCAGTCTGAGAGTTGGCACTCATTATTGTTTTGATTTCCACTTCTTTAATCATGACTAAGTTGAACATCTTTTCATTATGGCTAAAAGCTGTTTGCATTTTTCCCCTGTGAAAAAGCTTATTTATAGTCTCTGTCTACTTTTTCTCATTGAAAGATTTTTTTCTTATTGACTGTAAATTTTTTTGTATATTGAAAAATTAGGATTTGATTTTTCTGATATAAATTGTCTTTCTATTTCTGTTTTCCTCAATAATGTATTTTGTTTCTATGCTATAAAATGTGTTCATTTGTTTTTGATAAATAGGTTTGGGTCATCTTGACTAGGTCTTCATGACTTGAAGTCTATGACTGGTGACACCCTGTCCCTCATGCCTGAGTGGCATGGTCCCCAGTCCTGACTTTTGCACTTTCTCTAACAGAACCATTGGCAGGGGACTTTCATAGTCTTTTCTTTGCTACAGAGTCCCCTCATATGCCAGGCACTGTTCTAGATAATGGGTAAATAGTCCTTAGCCTTCCATGATCTCAGTGTCTATTCATATAAATGAAGTATATCATGGGGGTCTGTATGGTATAGAATGAAATTGACTTCTTTCCCCAATTAACCAGCCAAGAAAGCTTTATAAAAGTCATGACATTGGATTTGGGGGTTGAAAGTGAAACAGATTCTTACCAGGTGAAATAAGAGTAGGTGGGGAAGGCTGATTCAGGCTGGGGCAGTCCCTGGGGACCATCGTGGCTATAGCAGAGGGTACATATATCTGTGATGGGAAGAAGGTCTAGATCACGTGCTGGTTCAGGCCTTGCTGTTAGGGCTGATGAAGGGTTTTGGAATGAGGGGAGGTAATTAGGTGTGCAATACATTGCTTCTCTTGAAAGAAGAGTGGAAGGGTGAGTGAGAGATTAAATACCTTGAGACTGATAGAAATCCAGTTCTGGGGACTCTTGGACAGGGCTAGGACTGAGGCAGAAAATAGTAGAGGATGGGTGTGACTAAGGAGACCAGCCAAAGCTAGGTTTTGCCAGAAATCTATAGCATGAGTGTAAGGGTTAATGAAGACGGGGATAGGGACCAACATGGAGAGGAGAATCTATAAGGACACAAATTCTGCTTGGGTTCCTAGGGCACAACTGGAGACTGTAGTCCTTTGAGCAAAGAGATTCAGCTTTCAAGTTACTGTGTCCGAGATGTTGGTAAAACATCGTTGTGGAATACAGTGTGTAGGCATGTGGGAAGAAATGGCTGTGGCTCTGGAGACAGAGGCCCACACAGGAGACACAGACTTCTATCAGTCACTGGGCATCACTGAGGCTCTGACAGTGGGAGGTGCTAGGATTTGGGTTTTGACTGTCCTCCAAAGGCTGCTTTGTGGCACCTCTCTTAAGAGAGGGTCTTTAAGTGGAGGGTCTTTAAGTCTTTGGGGCTTTGATCTTTAAGAGGACTGTGAGACACTCTCCATCGTTCCCCTGCTACTCTCTTTTTTTCTTTATGTTTTGCTCTACGACAGGCTCTCCACTTTTCACGTTGTTCATCACAGTCTCCAAGGAACCCAGCCAACTGACATGAGCTGGACTTTCCAAAACTGTGAGCCCAAATATCTTTCTCTTTCTGGTTCTGTCTGTCTCTCAATCTTTTTCTGTCTTTATCTCTCTGGCCCCCAGTCAAGCCTAGTGTTTCCATATGCTGGGCAAAAATTCTACTGCCAAGTTGTATCTGTGACTCCTAAATTCTTTTCTCTCTATATTGATTATCTCAGATATTTTGTCATGTTGACAGAAGGCCGACTAATCCAAAAGGCAGGGCCAAGTAATGTCATTGCATCCTGGATCTTTTGTATGTATTTTAGTATAACACATATTTATGTAGTACTTTTTAAGGGCCAAGAACTTGTGTGTGTGTGTGCCTGTGTGCATGCACTAAATTGATATACCTATATCTTGAAGGAGATCTCTAATTTTCATTTTCCAGCTTCTTCAGATGAAACACTGAATGTTAATTTGTGACCTGTGGGGATGGCCACTGGACTCCACTGCCCCATCTGTCTACTTTTAGTTGGTGTCTAGCTACCTTTTTTATTTCATCCACCAGTGTCTTTGGCTTTGCGTTTTACCAAAATCCATGTGGTAAACCATCTGATGGCTTACCAGCCTATCTGAGGCCTCACAGGGAATGGTGGCAGAGAATGCAGTCTGTCCGGTGCAAAGCTTAGGAACTTTCACCCCACACTGCCCTTTATACAGGACATTGATTGTCAGGAAGTTTGTAGGACTGAGAATAACTTCCATCCATTTTGTTTTGAGGACTCAGAGCTGTTTGCATAGACTCCGCCATCTGGCCTTACAGGTAAAGGCTGAGACATTTGCATTGAACCTCTTGGTTTATGGAGAAAGAAACATGTTATCTGGGCCTTTTAATTCTTCATGGACTCAGAACATGGAGCAGTCCTCAGGAAGAATCATCAGACTCCAACACACTGCTTGCTTCATTTCCATTTCGCTTTTCTGTTTCTCTCCTCGGTGACTTTTGTGTTCTCCGGGAATGATCCAGATGATACTGTAAATTCATCATTCCCTTGATAAACACACAGTCTCATAACACAGCCACATTTGAAAACATGACTTTTCCAGGGACCATAAATATAACAAACATATCTCAGAGGGCTGTGATAGCATCAAAGGCTCCCTAGGTTTGGGTCCTGAAGCAATGCAGTAGGCAGGAGCTTGGATCCTGCAAAGCATGGGCACTAAACATACATACTTCACATGGGGTAGTTGGCCTGGGCCAGGCTCACCGCCTTTAGCTGCCTACTACAGTTTGGATCTTAGCTGTCCCCTGAAAGCTCGTGTATTAAAGGCTTGGTTCCCAGGGTGGCACTTTTAGGAAGTAGAGGAAGTATTAAGAGCTAGGGCCTGGTAGGTGTCCTGAGGTCAATGGGGGCTTGTGTTCCTGATGGGATTGCAGGACCCTGACTGCCCTTCCTACCCTCTGTTGCTTTCTGGCCAGGAGGTGAGTGGTTTTGCTCTGTAAGAGGCTCCTGACATGATGTGCTGACTTACCACTGGCCCAGTGCAATCAGGCCAATCAAACATAGACCAGATCGCTCCGTACAGAGGTGGAGGCTGAAAACTTTAGCACAGATGCTTATCAGGCTTAAGGGCTCCTGGCTTAACCACACAGAGGGGGAAACTAGAGGAAGGAGGTGGCCTGGTAACTACCACCCCCACAAAGCTGCCTGAGGCCTCAAAGCCTGAATCAGACAGGGATGGGATCGGGAGGAGCATCAGCTAGCAACTAAAAACGAACCTACAAACTAAAATTCTAAATCAGATTGAAAATGAACTCTAGGGAAGTAGAGCAATGTAATGAACCATTGAGAGTTAGCTTCCTTAGCTTCGTTGAGAGGTAGGTCTGACCTGATGACTGAATCCTTAGCCAATGACTTGGGAACAGGGTTGATATGTTCCAATTGTACATCTTACTTTAGACAATACTTCACACATGCACTTTTCTTGATTCTTCCTCCATTTACAAGCTGACACCTGCTGTGACCTTGGGCACACTGTGGAAAAGGGCAGAGCATTAACTAACTTAGGTGCTTCTGTGGAAAACAGCTGTTTGTCTGTCTAGGACTGTTACATGACTCCAAATACCTGCTGTTGTGGTGAGGCAGTAAATTTTTTGGTCAATGGCATAATTTCTGAAATAAGTAATAATAATATGAAGTATCATTATAATATAATATAATACAATATAATATAATAATATACAAGACAATAGCATAATAACATAATATATAATAACATTATAATAAATTATAATATAACATATTATCATATATAATATATAATATGTAACGTGTAATATATAGTATATAGTATTACAATAATATCTTATTATAATATTATGTTATAATAATATAAATGTATTATAATTAATATAAAGTATTATTATAATACCAATAATATATAATATCTTGGTGCAGCTCTAACCAAGAAAGTGAAAGACCTATATGACAAGAACTTCAAGCATCTGAAGAAATAAATTGAAGAAGTTTTCAGAAGATAGAAAGATTGCCCATGCTCATCAATAGATAGGATTAACATAGTAAAGATGTCCATCTTATCAAAAGCAATCAGAGTCAATGCAATTTTCATCAAAATAACAACACAATTCTTTACAGACTTTGATAGAGCAATCCTAAACTTCATATGGAAAAACAAAAAACCCAGACTAGCTAAAACAATCCTATACAATGAAAGAACTTCTGGAGATATTTCCATTTCTGATTTCAAGCTGTACTACAGAGCAGTAGTAATAAAAACTTCATGGTACTGGCATAGAAATTGATTGATCAATGGAATCAAATCAAAGACCCAGAAATAAACCCACGCACCTATGGACACTTGACTTTTGACAAAGAAACCAAAACCATACAATGGAAAAAGACAAATGATGCTAGTTGAACTGGATGCCTACATGTAGAAAAATGCAAATAGATCCTTGTTTATCACCCTGCACAAAACTCAAGTCCAAGTGGATCAAAGACCTCAACATAAACCAGATACACTAAATCTATTAGAAAAGAAAGTGAAGTCAGCCTTGAACTCATTGGCACCAGAGCCAACTTCCTGAACAGAACACCAACAGCTTAGGCTCTAAGATCAACAATTAAAAAATGGGACCTCATGAAACTGAAAAGCTTCTGTGAGGCAAAGAACACTGTCAATAGAGTAAGACAGCAGCCTACAGATTGGGAAAAGATCTTCACCAACTCTATATCTGGCAAAGGACAAATATCCACAATATATAAAGAACTCAATAAATGAAACCCTAACAAACCAAATTATCCAATTAAAAAACAGGGAAGAAAGCAAAACAGAGAAGTCTCACCAGAGGATTATTGAATGTCTGAGAATGACTTAAAGAAATGTTCAATGTCCTTAGACATCAGGGAAAGGAAAGTTAAAATGACTCTGAGATTTCATATTACATCTATCAGAACATCTAAGATCAAAAGCTGAAGTGACAGCACATGCTGAAGAGGATGTGGAGTAAGGAAAACCCTCCTCCATTGCTGCAAACGTGTATAACCATTTTGGAAATCAATCTGGAGCTTTCTCAGAAAAGTGGGAATAGCTCTATCTCAAGACCCAGCTATGCCATTCCTGGGCATATCCCCAAAAGATGCTCCACAATACAACACAGACATTTGCTCTCTTATGTTCATAGCAGCTTTATTTGTAATAGCTATAAACTGGAAATAACCCAGATATCCCTTAACAGAAGAATGGATAAAGAAACTATGGTACATTTACACAATGAAATGCTACTCAGCTATTAAAAACAAAGACTTTTAAAAATTTTCAGGCAATGGGTGGAACTAGAAAAGATCAGCCTGAGTGAGGTAACCTAAACCCAAAAAGACATGCATGATATGTACTCACTTATAAGAGGATTTTAGTCATATAGTACAGGATAACCATAGTATAATTCACAGATCCAAAGAAGAAAAGTAACAAGGAGGACCCAAAGGAAAATGCTTAAATCTCACTAAGAAGGGGAAGTAGAATAGACAGTGGAAGCAGTTGAAGAAAGAGAACAGGGTAGGAGAGAGCATGGAGAGAAATGAAGGTAG
This sequence comes from Meriones unguiculatus, assembly GCF_030254825.1. Lineage (NCBI taxonomy): Eukaryota > Metazoa > Chordata > Mammalia > Rodentia > Muridae > Meriones > Meriones unguiculatus. Next base: position 51,022,637 of record NC_083366.1, on the reverse strand, counting down.
AGATCAGACCTGGAGAGAGGGGACAGGAGGACAGAGGGCTTGCAGAGAGAAGAGAAACCACTGTTGGGGCAATCTCTGTTACAAGCTGGAGACCTACAAAAAGGTAGGCTCCTGGGAGGACATAGAGGTGACTTTAGCTGAGAATCTAATAGCAAGGGTCATGAAGACTGAAGAGGCCACCCTCTAACTAAACAGGACTCCTAGCGGTGGGAGGGGAACACCAACCCATCCACAAAAAACATTGACTCAAAATTTTCCCTGCCTAGAAGGTGTGCAAGAATAAAAACAGAGCAGAGATGAACCCACCACATGGGAGAGAGCCAACTCCAGACACTATTAATGGTCTCCTATGTTTGCAGACAGGAGCATAAGATAGCTGTTCCCTGAGAGGATCCATGTGCCTGGGGATGAAACAGATGCTGACACTCACAGCCAAAATTGGGCTAAGCGCAGGGATACTTGTGGAAGAGTGAGGAGAAGTCCAGAAGGGAGGTATCAGAAGCTCCACAAGAAGACCAACAGAGCCAACTAACCAGGGCCTGGAGACGGGGTTTATGGACACTGAAGCACCAACCAAGAACCATCCATGGACTGGACATAAGCCCCCTACACAAATATAGCCAATGGGCAGTTCAGTGTCCATGTGGGTTCTCTAGTAAGAGGAGTGGGGGCTGTCTTTAACATGGACTCTGTTGCCTGCTTTTTGATCACTTGCCCTTAGTGGGGCTGCTTTGACAGGCCATGAAAAGAGGATGTGCTCAGTCATCATGAGACTTGATGTGCTAGGGGGATTGGGGGCTACCCTTTTCTGAGGAGTAGGGGGAATCTGGGAGGAGAGGAAGAGGGGAACTATATCAACAGGTGAACACAGGAAAGAGTAAACTAGAGATTCTATAAACGAAAATAATAATAAATGAAATTTAAGATGCCAGTAGACAGAGTAAACTTTAGACAAGACACAGTTGACAAGAAAATTGACGAACTGTAAATATCATTAGAATGTACAAGAGTGGAATAACCAAAAAACCTTGAAAGAAAAGCTAATAGTCGCAGAAGGGAGAACAAAACACTCCAATAACAACAATAGGAGTTACACAGCAGACAGGAAGTGGCTAAATTGTGCGATGACATATTTGAAGACCTACTGAAAATTTTTCATTATTTCTGAAAACAAACAAACAAAAACAAACAAACAAACAAAAAACCCTGTTGGTTCTTAGGTTAAAAGTGTACACTGAATTAATAAAAATAAATCCAGGACTGAGGAGACCGCTCAGCAGGTAAAAGCCAGAGTCCCTGAATGTGATTCCTGGAGCCCACACAGAAAGGTTGGATACAGGAGCGTACCTCTAGAATCGCAGTGCTCTGGGGGTAAGATGGGGAGACAGGAGAACTGTCTGGAAATGTGTTATGCAACATGGCAGGAAAAAGTGACCCCTTGGCTTGATAAGAAGAAGGAGAAAACAAATTCTTGAAAGTCCTCTGTCTTTACACATATGCCATTGCGTGTAGACACATGTATATGTACACACACACACACACATGCACTCACACACATTTGAAGAGACATTGGCGTCAGATTTGATTTTTCAAATGAGACACAACTTTCTGTTATTCCCAAGAGACATTCCTAAGAAAAAAATCCATAAAATAGTCCAACATTAACTAGGGAAAGCTGTATCAGAAAAATACCAGTGAAACAAATATATATATAGCACATGGAAGAGGCAAAATAAATTTTAGAATGAATTTCCACTTTCACAACCGGAAAAGAGCAGCTCCACAAGAAGTAGGGGTTTATAGCCTCTCAGGGTACTCTCGATGTCTGTGAGGCAAAAGTAATAGAATTATGAAAAAAATGTGCAGGAAGTCAAGAGATTAAACTGTTAATAAACAGCACAATTAAACAGTTAATTCACTCAAATTGAAAAATCCTACACCTAACAGAGATTATGCATGGCTCTGAAGCACACTTCAGGTATTTATAAAAGTATTAGTGATGCATTTACATCCTCTGACTAGAATGCAATTAAACGAAAAATCTACAATTTAAGGATTATAGGGCGAGATAAAGTTTTGTGTTTGTGAACTGTGAAGCCAGTCCCTACAATCAGGTTAAAAGAAGCATGGCGGAAATCCTCACAGAACACTTGTGGCTTCTCCGGATGCAGTGAGCACTCGCCTTGTTAGAATAGCAGCTTGCTGGGACTGGGGACTTGGCTCATCAGTCAAGAGTATTTGCAGAGGACCCAAATTCAGTTCCCAGCACCCGTGTCGGATGGCTCACAGCTTCCAGTAACTCCAGGACCAGTGGATCTGATGCCCTCATCCAGCCTCCAAGGGCATCCAAATATACTCGCACAGAGACAGCCACATGAACATAGAGTGAGACTTTAAAAAATAGCAGCTTCGTTTGTTTCCATAATACATGTCTGAACAGCTCCTGTTAACATTTTCTTTTCCTCTCCTCTAGTATCTGGCTTTCAAGTTTGTACATATTTATTCTTGTATTTTGTCCACAATACCTTCTTACTTTTATTCTGAAAGCTTCCCATCTCAATGATTTTTTCAGCTTCCAGTGATTTCTGTCGACAACATTTTGATCCCATTGACATTTAGTCTAGGCCCCTGCCTTCTTCATTTCTTTTTTTTTTTTTTTTTTTTTTTGGAGATGGAGTCCTGTTGTACAACCCTAATTGGCCATGAACTCACAATCGTTCTGCCTCAGCCTTCAGAATGCTTCAGTACTATGATGCCTCACTCGTAAGTGTCTCCTTTGCCTCCGTGTTCCAAAGACTGAATTTAAAATAATACTTCTAGTTAAAAACAGCCCTTTCAAAGGCTCCTCTTCCCTCTAACCTTGTGAAAATACCCTTTCTACTTCTGACTTTGTTGTTTTACTCAAGTAATTCCCTTTTCCTAGCCCCTGCTTTTCTGAGTGTCTTGAATAAGGGTGAGCCTGGAGGCTACTCTTCTTTCCAGGGGAAGTAGCCTCCACTTCGTTAACCCTTTCCTCCCCTCTAGCCATCCAGCTGTGCACCTGGATGTGTGTAGCTGCCACGGTTAAGCACCCTCAGGGTTCTGACTTCCTCCCCGCCGATGGGTCATGCATTGCTTACCTACGGGGAAGCATTCTGAGTCGTGAATTGTTAGGCCAGCTTGTCTCTGTGTGTACACACCAGTGCGTTTCCTCCACCCAGATAGATGGGCTAGCCTGCCGCATACCTAGGCTATGTGACATAGCCTGGTGTTCCTCAGCTTCAAACCTGGACTCCATGTTCCTGCATGCTGCAGGCAACTCTAACGCAACGTCAAGTATAGCATCGTGCATCTAATCACACGTAAACATGGAGAAGGCCCAGGCAGGAGAAAACCAGGTGATAGGAAACTTTGTCTCATGGTACCAGTGTCATGCTAGGGATAGCTCACTGCTGATGGGAATGTTGGGACTGGGCGTACAGCTGTATTTAACTCAGAAGTATTTTTTTTTCTAGAGGTTTTCAGTCCTATATGTAGCAGTTGTCCTTGGCTAGACTATCCCAGAGGGATGTCCTGAGGCTGGGGAAAGAAGAAGCACAGGATGTCCTCCAGACTTGGCCCCATCCCAGGAAGAAACCCGGTGGCTTTGTATTCCTGGGAGTGTGACAGTGTTTTTCCAAGGCTTGGCTTCTGCAGCAGTTTCCTAGACTGTCTTTCCACACTGTCCCCTCTGTGGAAATCTGGAGCATATTTCTCTTTTCTGCTTTTCTCCTTACTTTCCTCCTATAGTGTGGAATTTAAGAAGAGTTTGGCAAAAGCGTTTCTTTACTTGGAGCCGAACATCAGAGTCTTGCAGGGAGGAGGAGCCTTCTCATGTGTTAATACCCCAAAGGGACAGCCAAGTATCAGGCAACTGGAGGCCACACACACCTTGGGAATTTTCCAAAGGTTGAAAGAGCTCTCCACCTCTCTTCTCTCTTTAAGGAGGCAGCGGATGCTTCTGAAGAGGTTAGGGTCTTCACACATGGTCAGTCCTGGATCCTAGCCTATAATGATGACATCATCATCACCATTATGAATGATCAGGATCAGTCTCCTCTCCCCCACCCCCGCTTGGCTCTCCTTGAGCCCAATGCTGGATTTAGGGAGGCGGAGGCATTTCAGACTGGACTGGGGGGGGGGAGTTGTGTGAGGGTTGCATCACTTGGGTCAAGGTTAAGCCACAGAATAGAAGAATATTGCATCATTTCCAATGGCCAATTGAAGTCCGTATCCATCTGCCTTCGACCCCTGTCAGCTGCAAGTGGCCTAATTAGCTAGCCAATCAGGATGGGGTTGCAATTAAAGATTTCTGCGAACTGAGACAGAGGAAATTGCCCATTTAGCAGCAAACTCTCCTTGTTTGCTTTAGGGGTGCAGTTCAGATGCCCTGATCTGTTATACCCCAGTTGTGATTCTTTGTTTCCCAAAACATGCTATTTCCTTTGAACTTTGTGTCAGTTTTTTTTTAAGTTATTAGTGCTAAAGCAGGGACCCCCTCCCCAACTTTGCTTTTATTCTAAATGATTTAACTATGTCACTTTGGGAAACCTTCATTTATAACTTGTATCTTCTCCTTTTCACTGTTTAGGTACCTTGACCTTCTGTTTTTTTTTTTTTTTTTTTTGAGAAAAAAGGAACTGGAAAGATGAAAAGCTCACCACTGCTTCTGTCACCGTCAAGCTAAGCTGGCAGGAACACATTCCAGTTTGAGTGTGCTACCTTGGCAAGCACCCTGGCTTTTCTTCTCTGTTCTATCCTTTCTTTTGCTTGGGTTTTGAGACAGAGTCTCACTGCATAGCCCATGCTGGACTCAAACTTTCATTTCCTTCTCTCTCAGTCTTCTGCATACTGCTATTACAAGTATATGTCACATGTTTGGCTTTTCATGAGATGAGCTGTTTTCTATTTGGGGTGTGGGGGATAGAAACCTTTGTCCTGCACATGCTTCTTTCTTTCTTTCTTTCTTTCTTTCTTTCTTTCTTTCTTTCTTTCTTTCTTTCTTTCTTTCTTTCTTTCTTTCTTTCTTCAAGGTTTCAAACCACAGCTTTTTCTGGTCTCAAATTCACGACAATTCTCTTGCCTTAGCCTTCTGAATGCTGAGATTAGAAGTGTGTGCCTCCGTGTCTGGCCCTTCTTTTCTCCTAACATCATTTTCTCTGTGACATGTGCACTCTCAGTTCATATGTATGGGCTCTGGTGATGTTGTAAGTGTTTATTCAATGCATATAGCCTAGGGTAGGATTAACCATCTCTGGGCAGCTCCAAGTCAAGACTGGCTCATTTATTCATTTAAAAATTGTGTGTTATGTTTCTGCTATGAGCCATTTTGAGAGCCATTAGGAAATGGGTGAATTCATTCCCTCTGAACCAGGTTTCAGAGGCAAATGTACTAGCCCAAAGGAAAACTCTTCAGATTTAGGGAAAGGAAAGCAAAAGACTCTTTTCTTCCCTGCACCCAACCAGCTAGAGTCCTCCCCTGGATGGATCTCCTCACTCTTCACACATGCTGGCAGCTAGCACAGTGCCTGGCACTAGGCATCTGTCTGTCAGATAAATATGTGTTTCATTCCAAAAAGATTTTGAATGACTCCACTTCCTAGAAATTAGATCCAGAATTTCCTAAAGCTTTCCTCTTTGGTTATGGGCCAGCGGCTTTTAAATATGAGAAGCTAAATTGAAGGCTTGACCTTAGGAATGGAGGGAATATTTGAATATACTATGGCAATCATTCTGATTCTGGTAATTGAAGTGGGAAAGAGGAAGGACAGTGGGTGCTCTTAGCAGCATGGTAAGGAAGATATAAATTACTGGCCAGGATCGCCACCACCAGCACCACACACACAGTGGATTTCACTACAGCTATGCTTGCTTTTTTTCTCTAGTTAAAAAAAAATGATGCTACTGCTGTCTTTGGGGTGTATGGGAAGTCTTTAGTCAACTGAGTTAGGGACAGTTTTTTGCACTTACTCCTGTGATGCTAGAAACCTGGACCGTTTCTTCCAGGTGAGGGTGAATGACAGGTCTTGGGGTTCCATGTGTTGCAGTGGCCAGCTCCACTCTTTAAGAAAAAGGAACCTCCTTAGAATGTCTGCTTTGGGGTTAGTTCCTCACAACTTTATTCTGCACACTTTCTCCATTCACATGATCTCCGCATCTTCTCTCTGCATTACATGCTGTAAGGAGTCTTTATAGAGGCTTAGTCCTACTCTATGCTGTCAAGTGTTTCACAGACAGCTCTCCAAAGGAGAAGGAAAGGTGCTGCATTGATGCCTCTGTTCATTTCCATGGGAGAGACATGTGTCTGAGACTCATAGAAATGGCTTCTGAGACACTATCTGCACCAGAAGGCACTCTATTTGAAGAGGCTGGGCCTTAGGAGAGCCTGTCAGCGACAGACTATGTTCTCTGTAAGTAGGCTGCAGGCTGGAGGTTGGAAGGAAACAGCACTGGGCACAGTAAGAAGCTGAACTGGGCCAAAGTCCTACAATTCCTTCAAGCTGTACATGAGGGCTTGCTTTAGCTAGACAGGTTCAAGATGTTGCCTCCGTGGGAGCCTGTAACTCAGCCAGAACCCTGCCATTGGGTTTTTCCAAGATACGGCAGCGGTTTGAGGCTTCAAGTGAGACGGTGGAGGCTCTGCTGCCGGGAGCGCTCCAAACCACGACTTCCTGTGCTCACCTGCCAAACATGATCTCTACAGACCCCAGAATCTCCAGTCCTCTGCCTTGCCCTGCTCGTGGTTGAAAATTCCAGATTCTTCCTGAATCTTAGCAAGACACAGTCTGTATGGCCAAACTTGGCAGGCCATGCCAGCCTGAATCCTTTTGGCCAACCTTTAGTGTCTTAGGGCTCACCCTTGGTTCATGGAAATCTGCCCTGCTAGGTAGGCAGACAGAGCTCCTGGACATGGGTGGAACCCTACCCTGAACCTGGGAGGAGGGTCAACTCTGGGAATATAGCTAGCCTCTGCACTTCCCCAAACCCTTCAAGAAAACAAGATTTGGTCCACTTCATAAGAAAGAGTTGGGAACCACTGTTTTGTTTTTGCCATTTGTTTTCTTCATTAATTTATGAGAATCCTGGGGACAGAGACAGTGACTGCACAGTTCAGGGACTCCCAGCGGGTCAGAGCAGCTGGTCACTGAACCCTGCCCAGACGCTGCGATCCCCTTTTTCTTGGCAAATTAGAACCACTCTCCTCTCAAGACAGTTTGTGTGTTTAGGAAGAGCCTCATTAGCAGGTTTTATGCTCTCCTTGCTTAGCTCCTGTGAACACTTGGCCCTATCCTGGCAGGTGGCCCGACTGTCTGAGGAGGAATTATCTTGCCTTCGAGCGGAATGCTGGATTCACATGCTTGCTGGCCACAGAGAAATCATCTGGAATAGCAAGGGCTTCACTTTAGTGTGGATACAGTGGGGTGGCTTTGAGGCCTAGCAGGAAGTACCCTGGGGGTCAGCCTCCTCTCTACAGAGGAGAGTAGAGGAGGAGTCTGTCTCTTAGCCTGGTGGAGGAACCCTGGCTCTTCCGTGTCCTACCCCCACAACTCATAAGTTCTACTCTCTCTCTCTCTCTCTCTCTCTCTCCACCTTTTCCTCTTTTTACCCTAAACTGTATAATAGCATGAAATCATCTGTTCTTTGGATGTGGTACAGTGGGTTATGATACATCATTCTTCATTGTTAACTTTCTAGAAAGTGCTTGGTGTTGTTTCCACACTGCTTTCTATTGTTTCATGCTGCATTTTTAAAAATTTCCTGATACAGTCTTTATTTTAATTATTATTGATTGTTTAATCAACCTTCTTTATCAAGGAGCCATGGGTGCAGGCATACAGTGATGGGGTAGGAATGGAATGGGGACATTCCAGTAGTGATGTGATTTCTGTCTCTAGTGGGGAGCTGGTAAGACTTGGGGATTCTTTTAGCTCTGTGACATTGGCCCTCTACCACAAGATTCTCCTTGGGCAGATGTTCTGATTCAAAAATAATTGGCAGGGGAGAATCAGCAGAACTCTGAAGTCTCATACAATAGTTATAAACAGTCTGATGAAAGTTGTAACAGTTGATACAGATGCCCCATTTAGGAGCACTCAACAATCACTTGTCCTTGACACTTTGACCAGTTATATCTCTGCATTAATTGATGCCCACTACAGGAACCAACTTCTCTGGTCTAGGTCGAAGGCAGCACTAATCTACATGTATAAATGTAAACTAGGAGACAATATGCAAGATGTCTGTTGAAAAAGATGACAGTTGTGGTTTCTCCCCAAGTTCCTCTCGAACCATGGGCTTTTGGCCAGGTTTATAGCACATGAATTCTCTCCCGTAGAGAATGCTTCATATCTAAGCCAAGAGCAGTTGCCTATCCCCATGACTGTTGTACCATTATTACACCAGCAGGCACATTCTGCCTGACAGGGCTGTGTTGTAGCACAGAGGGTTTACTGCTCAGGAATACCACTGATGGCTTTTCTTCTCGAGCAGATGTGGTAGTACTTTCGAGTGCCATGAAAGCTAGCCAGCAGGGAAGAAGTTTTCAGGTCGGGTCCAGCTTGACTTTTTCTAATTGTCTGTATCCAAAGTGAATCGGTTTCTCTATGCTCTGCATCCAAAGTGAGTGGTGTCTGCAGCAACAGGAACTTATCTAGTTCTGATGGGCAACCAAGAGTTATGACAATTGTGTGTTTGATTTTGAGGGGCCTCTTTGGTCTGTCATTGGGGCTCTCCCACACCTGGCACTGGAAAACTCTGTTCCTGACTTCTGAAGTCACAGCAGACACATATGTACTCATGAGCATTTCCAAGAGTCAAGAGTTACTATATAATGACTGTTTGTAAAACCCAGTTTATTTATAGAGAATGGAAGTACCCATTTCCTTTACATTATATTTTTATCAAGAAATGGTAATATAAGATCTACAAGAAAATCTGTCCTATGGCCATGGTCTTGTCACAACATAAATATTCAGCTTTTATAGTCTTCTTAGTGGCTACAACATGCCAGCAGTGATGGTGACTGATCGTACTTCTGAAGGGAAGCATTACAAGGGGACAGTGCCCCACAATTCTCCACATAACTTCAGATCCAGGAGGAGTTGGGAAATTACCATGTGTTTGACCATTTTGGGCTACTGTAGGCGAATACCCAAGACTGGCTACATTGTCCAGCTGAAGGCTCTGAAGATTTGGAAGCAGTCACCAGTTTCTGCTCGGCTCTAGTGATGGCCTCAGGGTGGACATCATCAAAACAACAGGCCCACATTTGGGAGAGATCAGGTCGCAAGATAGGAAGCCAGAAAAGTTCCAGGGAGGTGCTGGGTTCCATTTAGCACAACTGACTCTTATGTAACTGGCTCATTCTGTGCGGGTAGCAGTGATCCCTAGGGAATCCTGGGGATGCCCCTTCATCTGAGTATTTTCCTTTTAAAGGTTCTACTTCCTCACAGGTTCACACCAAGGCCTGGCTTCTAGCACCCTGTTCAGTCCACAGTACCACAACAGAAAACAAACAAACAAAAGTCTCAGCTGCTGCACTGGCTATACTGTTTCCTATCATTACATCAAAGGTATCAGCTATGAAGTGTCATTGTCACCGCAGATGGAGGACAATAAAGTGATGATCCCAGTGGACGGGTGGTATGCCCTAAGTGTGTATTGTCATGATTTGATTTAAGTCCGACATTTAATGCTTGGTTGTGCTGGCAGCTGACAATCTGTGAGAGTGGGCCCAGAATGCTCTCCTGGGAAGACAGAGCTGCTGAAAGGAACTGTCCCCCAGAATGGCATCATGTGCTAACACTTCCCAGCTTCCCTTTCTCCTGATACCTTCGGAGTTATTGCTGAGTCCTCTCTGTTCACCTGGTTCCCGTTCCAAGGTGCTAAGTAAGACAGTGCTGTGGAGAATGTTGGTACACTCCTTAAGCGTTGTTTTCACAGGAATGCTGACATGTGACCCAGTTCTTTTTTTTTTTTTTTTTTTTTTTTTTTTGTCATTGTCCTTGCTGGCCTTCTTTTTTTTTTTTTTTTTTTTTTTTTTCAATGCAGTTTATTCAGGAACATTGAACAATCCTCGGACCCCGGGGAAAGCCAGCCCACAGCTTAAATAGCCTCTGGGTAGCCAACCCAGGCATGCCACGGGGGCAATGCAGATAGGTCCACATACATGGAAGCAAGCCAGATCCTCGGCCTTAGCCAAATGTGGAGTTGTTCCTGACAGAGAGCACTCACCATCGGGAAGGTGGAAGGCAGAAACCAGCTCCATCTTTAAGGCATAGCATTCTGCAGCTCTCTACAGTTCCCCCTTTTAGTTTTAGACGCATCAGGCAAGAGTAGAGGTCTGATCTCTGATATTAGAAATAAATTGGGACTTTGTACAGATGTTCATTTAGGTGTCATCCACCCAAAGAGCATCGGACCCGTCCAATACCTTTTTCTCAGAGGCGGGACCTGGGGCATCAACCCGCATGCAATCAGACATGCTCTTCTCTGGGTCCAAAGCGGCTGACCCTGAGTGCAGTGCTTAGCCTCGCATCCTGAGCGTATCATTTTAGCTTTTTATGGTATCCAACCATGCTTGGGGAGAATGTCTTGCTTCAATGGCTGTAAAGGCCTGAATGATCATGGCTGCATCACACTGTTGTGAGACTCTAATCTTGCATATATACCACAGGCAAACCAAGGAGACCAACACCAGAAGGCCTGCTAACACTCCCATGCCCGCCCATTCCTTCAGATGATTCATGGCTGCAGCAATCCATGTTGATAATCCTGTGGCTAGTCCTGCGTCCACTCCGGTAGAATTTACTGTGACAATGGCCACTCTCAGCTGCTCCATCGTAGTATCGAATTCTCCAGTCCAATTACCTAAAATATAGCTCGACAATTGTTTAGACAGATTTGCAGCGCAGGAAAAATTCTCATGTTGTATGCTAGTGACACAAAGTCCAGCATACTTTCATTGACAGCCAGGTTGAGCGATTTGCCATACGGTATCAATTTGCTCCTGCAAGAGGTCAATCCTCTGATTGAACACCATCAAGCTTCCTTTTAGTTGAGCATTAATTCCTTTATGTACAACTAAGGCATGAGCTACATTGGCTAAATGATTATTCAGGGTCTGAGCAGTCTGCCCAGTATGACTCATGGCTAATGCCCTGGTGGTAGCTCCAACAGCCGTCAATGAGATGGTAGTAACAATGGTGGCTGTAGTTCCAAGATCCCTTTTCTGTCTGAAGAGAGTCATAGTGTGAGGGGCATCAATGGGCATAGGCATCCAGTGAGGCATGCGAGTAACCAGGGCATACCTAACTTTACTAGCATTGGGGTTTAAAAAAAAGCGAATATCATTACCACAATTACTTGGCTCTATCTGGCTAATAATGAATAAAAATGGGGGATATAGACAAACAGGTGTGGGCTTATAGGAAATATTATGAGAAGCCTTAACCCCTCGTTGGAACATCCTGCGTCAGTTCTAGAACTAGCAGTGGTGGTGTGACTTGCTCAGCTTGTCTCTGCCCCACAGTACATCCTGCTCCTCCCTCCGCACGTAGCTCTGCATTCTTTGTGCCTTGTTCCTCCTTCTGCTGCATGGACCAAGAAAGCCCTTATTGGAAGCTCACTCTCCCATTTCATTTTCCATAGTTTTTATTTTTAATCTATAGTGTATAGGATGAAGTTCATACTGTATCTCTGGCTTTTAACATCGCTCTAGTCTGTGCTTCCAACTTACTTACCTATATTATTATTATTATCGTTATTGATTTTATTATTAGTAGCAGTAGTACTTTGAGACAGTTGTCCTATCTTTCGAAGAAGATCTGCTTGCTGTGGTTTAAACTTATGTAGGCAGTTTCAACCCTCACACCTTGTTTCATCCACTGCTTATGCTTTCTCTAGAACTAGTCTGATCTTTTGATGAAAGTTTACTTAACGATGCTATTTAGTTACTCTTTCGTGTGTGTGTGTGTGTGTGTGTGTGTGTGTGTGTAGGTAGGTAGGTAGGTCAGAGGACAACTTGTAGTAGTCTCCTTCTACTATGTGGGTTCCAGGACCCAAACTTTGGTCTTTAGGTTTGGTGGAAATGACCTTTATCTTCTAAGCCATCTCACCAGCCTCCTTTCCTTGTTATTAATTATTAATTCATTATAAGTTAATCATTCATGCCTGTGTTATAGTAAATTTGTTTTCGTGTGCACTGTGTTTTAGGGAAGGTGTGTCTGCTCTGTGATGGCAAGAACTGTATTTATTTGCAGGCTTTAGAACAGTTTATAATTAGGACTGTGTGACTGGTTTGGACCTGGAATGAAGCGAGCACAGCTCTGACGATTGCCAAGCACAGCAGGTGCTCATGTCACTAAGGAGGGAACGGTTAGGTTGGGGGCAGTAGATCCCATCAGTTCCATGAGGTGTAGATTACAGGCGAGACTGGCCAGCAGAACCGCACATCACCCTGCAAGGAGTGAAAGTGGGAGTGGCCAGAACATCACATGAGACAGTTTGTGAAACAGTGCTCCAGACTACAAATCCTCCAGTCTGAAAGGGCTCTAGGGGCTTAGAGAGCACAAACACTAAAGATTTGAACACCTCAACAGTCAGCTTTAAACCTTTTATCCCTATGTAAAAATCACAAGCAGCAACGCAAACACTGTGCAAACTCAATCCCTTGTACACGTATCTCTCATGTTATCAGGTACATGGCTGTCTTCTATATAAACAACAGAGTACCTGAGAGTACCTGACAACTTAGAAAGAGGAAAGTTTCGCTTGGACTCACAGTTTAGAGCAGTTGTTCTCAATCTGTGAGTCACATCCTCTTTAGGGATCGCGTATCAGATATCCTGCATATCAGATGCTTACATTACAACTCATGACAGTGGCGAAATTAGAGTTACGAAGTAGCAATGAAGTAATTTTATAGTTGGGGCTCACCACAACATGAGGCACTGCATTAAAGGGTTGCAGCATTAGGAAGGTTGAGAACCACTGGTTTAGAGGTTCAGCTCATGCATGGTTAGTTGAGTCCCTTACTTTTGGGGCTGTGGTGAGGCAGCACGGCACAGTGGTAGCTTGCAGTAGAGAAAGCTGCTCATCTTATGTCTCATAGCAAAAGCGGGGACAGGAGTAGGCCAGGGCTTCATAACCCCCTTCAAGAGAATTCTCCCTAGATCCCAACTTTCCCTCAGTAGATAGCACCCTGACCTACTAAGAGCACCCACTATCTCTTAAAGGCTTTACCACTTTTTGGGAGTGTCACAGACCAGGGGTCAGGCCTTTTAACACATGGAACTTTGGGGTCACTTATCCAAATCCTAACATCTGGATTGCCTGGACCCTTAAGAACAAAATGAAACAGGCTTGTCGTTGAATAGCTGGGGAAAGTCAAAGACCTTAAAGTTTAGGGACGATGCCAGACTTAGCTGCCCAGGTAGCCTGTAGCTCTTAAGAGCTCTCTTGTCTACCTTCACCCTCACAACCCTTCTGCTCTCTGGTGTGAACACAGTTATCAAGCTAGTAGATTTTTACCAAATATTGTGGAGGAAGAACTTTTTTTTTATTATTACACAGAAGCATGAAGCTGAAAATCAGTCATTCAGGGTTTTGCCACTTACGACAATCTGGAAGTTTCTCGGGAGTCTAATTTCCTGACTCTTCAATTCCCCTTTCTTTGGTCTCCTGTGGAGAATATTATCAGTTTCTCCACCTTTTCCCAGGCCAGCGTCTACAGGCTGTTCATGAGTGCTTTGTTGCCTGCTTAAAATGCTGGGTAGTGCCGCCATCATTCATATCCCAAATTGTGGAATTCATAGCTCACTGATCTCTAACTCTCCAAACCCCTCACTTCACACAGTTTTGCTAATATGCACTGACTGTGGAACTGAGGCTCACCAGAAATGTTCCACACCTCATGCCCCTCTCCTGCCTGCTCAGGAAGAGCCCTCTCCTGCCCGCTCACGCTTATGTGTGTGTGCAGCAATTTCTGGGCAGCAGATGCAAGCTTGATCAACTCTATTTCCCACTCACACCCTCCTCCTCCCCTTACTTTCAATCCACTTACATGAATGAGCTATCAAGAGCTTTACTCCTGCGCCTAGGCAAAGCACCAGCCTCAAGTGACTAGCAGATTCCACAGCTACTTCCTGGAGAAGAGAGAAGCCAGATGGTGCTTCCTTTGTGAAGTAGCAGGATGCGCCCTGCCTTGCCATCCACTGTGCTTTGAGCAGTGAAAGTGGGTCAGTGAAAGATGCACTGACGAGGGCCTTCCCTGCCTCTGAGAGGCAGCTTTCCCTGCCTGCTTCCTGTCCTATTGATTTCTTCTTGCAAGATGTGTCTTCTATTTTCAACAGCCCAGAGCAATGCTGTTGCCCGCTTGTGACATTGAGAAGGGACAGAGCTCAGCTGTAGTCTAACAATAGGAGAAAACCCTCAGGACACACAATGATGTCATTGAGAGGCAGATAAAGGTGAAGCTTCTGTTCCCATCAGGCCCAGAGTTGAAAGAGAAAGAAACTACCAGCTGGTGGAATCTCACTGATGATCACCCTCTTCAAACCACAAGTCCTTGAGCTCTGCCAGTTTGGGGAAAGGAAGGAGTGCAGAGGAAGGCAGAGTTCCAGCTGTGGTAGCAGGGGAGCAACCACAATCCCCCTCCCTAGTGCCCTGCCTAAGCACAGAACAGGAGGGAGCAGCCATGGGGATGTGGTTTCTAGCTGACAGCCTACTGAATGCTTGATGCAAGCAAGGGAGTTCCTTTGCCCCAACCCCCACAAGCCCTAAGCCCTGTTCCTTGCAGCTGTAGTTAAAGAGTCAGTAGCATCTTTTCCCCAAAGCTTGACTAGAAAGGATTGTATCAACCACTTTCAAAGAAAAAAAAAATTCTTAAAAATGTAGCCATGTGATGTTACCTACCCGTGCACATCTGTCCTAAGTGAGTAAGAGCAGCTCTCCTGGATACTTCTTTGACAGTTGGGGATCTGAGTGGGGTTGTAAACTGAGCTGGGCTTCCATTTGAAGCAGCCCTTGTGGGTGCTTTCTGGCTCTGGAGGGCCAAGGTGACTTTTTGGGAACCTTGAAAGAGCTCTGACTGTCAGGCCACTGACTATGTCCTTTTCATATCTGCAGTAGCTTTGTGGTACTGTATCAGAGTGCCTCAGATGACACTGTCTTCTTCGTTGGTCTTTTAAGACCATACATAGGGACCTACCAAAATCCTTGTCTGGCATTGTTTTATTTTTACATGTGTCCTTTAGATCTTGCAAACGCATGTGAGTTGCCCCCCCATCACCATGCCTCCTGTTAAAAGCTCATGAGTCTCTCTTCCCTCTTTTATGTGATCCAAGCCTACCTTCTGACTGTGTCTAGAACAGTGGTCCTCAATCTTCCGAATGCTCTTTAATACAGCCCTTTAATACAGATCCTCGTGTTGTGGTGACCACCAACCATAAAATTATTTTTGTTGCTACTTCTTAACTGTAATTTCATGAATTGCAGTGTAAATATCTGTGTTTTCAGGTGGTCTTAGGTGACCCCTGTGAAAATGTCATCTGTCCCCCACACAGGGGTTGTGACCCACAGGTTGAGAACCACTAGAAGGTGGGATGATTCCATAAGCTAAGGGATGAAGAAGCAGGAGCATAAGAGACAATGGTAAGGATGGTGAAACGAGGGAAGGGGGAAGATGGAAGCACTATAAATCATCCTTGGCACTGTCTTGTGATCCTGAAGTGGGGAGTGATCAACAGAACCCCATCCTGTGGCTGGTTCTACCTCCGAAAACAAATCTCTTTGGATGGGAGCTACAGTTTCTTTGGGAGCCTCTAAGGTTTCCTCATCGTGCTACAAATGGCAGAGCTGTGTCAGGACTCTGGCTGGCTGAAAAAGCCTTACACAGAATGCTGTCCCCTAAGTTACTGACATTATTCATTCGCAAGACAATTCCGGTCCCCTTTGTGGCAAAAGTCCTGAAATGTCTTGGATGACTAGGATACCTCTCTGAGGGTCTCACTCTGGATTGTAATGGGGTGGTTTAAGAGCCCCTTTTCCTCCTTTCCTTTTTTACCCCACCCCCTGGCTTACTTCTCCTCTTCTTTATCATATTCTTTCCAAATAGGAAAGGAGCATGATGCTCCTCTATCATATTCTTTCCAAATAGCTCTGCGGAGTTGGTCTCACCACCACATTTGAGCAGCCTATCATGAAGATCAGTGTTTGCTAGATGAACACACCCAAGACCACGTTGTGTAAACAAATAGATCCACAATTCATAGGTTCACATACGTGGAGCCCAGGATGATGGCTCAGTTGGAGCAGCCAAGCCTGGAAGCCGAGGCAGTAGGAGGAGGTGATTTTTGAACTGATGCTTAAGTGTGTCAGGCAGAGCCAGCAGAGCTGTGTACTCTACCACCATAGTGAGTACCATTCAGATGCAGGTGGGAAGCTGGGAGGCAATTCCTCAGGCTACCAAGGCTGTGCATGGTAGATGCTATAAGCATGATTAATGTCACCCACAACATTTCTGGTGTAAAGGGGGTTTATTTGAGAGGAGGGAGGGGGAGAGTAGTTAGGGCCTCCAGGGAGAGGGATAGAGGCAGATGATTGAGCACATAGGTGGGCAGATGGATGGGTACAGAGCCGTGAGGGCAGAGAAGAAGGATACCTAGAGAGAGACAGAGGCAGAGAGAGACACAGAGAAAGAGACAGAGAGAGAGACGGAGAGGTCAGGAGATAGATCAACACAGAGAGAGTTCGGGCTGTGGGCGGAGCGATTTTTATCTGGCACACACCTGCCGGCAGAGGTGGTGGTGGGTGATGGACTGGCTCAACAAGTTCCAGGCCCAATTAGGACACATCACACAACACTTTCGGGCTAATCAACCATCCCGTCTTCCTTCCAACTGACCAACACTAAAGTAAGGGAGGAAAGCTCTTTAGAGGCTTTAAAACCTCCAGCCCCCAAGAAGAGACCGGATTCTCCAGCGTCTGAGCGTCCCTCCTCCTTTTGCTTGGCAGAGGGGCTTTTCTCCGTGTGTCCGCCGTGTCCCTGTGTTTCCTCACCCCGACAAGCACAGTTCTTCAACTGCTCATTCTGCTGCCTGTGCTGGGTGAGATCTCTCCGCTGCTACGGGTTGCACCTCAGATTTCTCCTGCCTTTCCATTCTTCAACTGGCAGAGAAAATAAATCCAACGAATCCAACGGAGACCTCTAGACTGTATCATCAGGCTTGCTCACCTGTGTGCGCATACTCCCCTTCTCCCCCTCTCTTGCAAAGTTTACTCACAAGGTCACGTGGGCTGCTCCTTCCTCCTTTTAGGATGCCCTTGGCTGAGTCACTGGGAGGCTCTCTAGGGGTCCTGGCCTGCGCAGCCAGGGCTATGACAGTTCGGGGATGGAGTACTAAGGTAGGCTTTTTTTCCCCCCATAGCTGTGGTAGTCTTCACCCCTCCAGCCACCCTGAACTCTACATCGGTGTCGGCAGGTTTTGCCTGGTTTTCGTTATGATGAGAAATGAAGGGAAGGACAATGTTTCAGTGCCTGCTGGGAGGCCAGTCCCACAGAGAATCTGAGACGTATGGAAAATATCTGCGGAGAGCATAGACGGCCAGGGGCCATTGACTGTGGCGTGGGAGGAAGGTCTGACCGCCAGGGCCGGGGCCAACAGAAATGATTCCAGGCCCTTCTTTTCCTACCTTGGGTGACTGGTTAGGGTTTTGTTTTTGTTTGTTTGTTTTGTTTTTATTGTTGTTTGTCCTCTTCCCTCACCCCCCCCCCTTTTTTTTTTGTCTCATTCTGACCGGCCTGGAACAGACTGGACTGGTGTTCACTGCCTGGCAGAAGCAAGGCAGGGTGTCCAGGCTGAGCCAGGCTGCCAGCCCTGAGTGATTAGTTTTGAATGAATGGCAGGAAAGATGATTGAAGATTAGCATGTCAGTAGCTTGCATGCAAATAGGCGAAGTGAGGTTTATTCCCTTAAGAGCGTGTGTGTAGTTGGGAATGCTGTAGGCATGTACACTGTGCCTGCATGCAAGTGCTTGTTGAGGCTAAGCGACACCCTGATTTCGCTAACCTGTCAGACAGGTGAGCTCCAGGGAACCACGGGTCTCCACCTGTCTTCCTAGTTTTGGGATAACAGGTTTATTTTGCTGTCCTTGACTTCTCTGAATGCTGGGGATGGGGCATCCAAGTTCAAGCCCTCATGACAAGCTCTCCACTGACTAAGCCTCTTAAACAACTCAAGTCCTTCTTTACAATCTTATTTTTGTGCATGTGAGTGTAGCTTCTTATATTACTATTTTCAAAGCACATATATATAGAAAATAATATACCATAATATACAAAATATAATATATATTTTAATTTTTTTATTTATTACAATTTATTCACTTTGTATCGAAGCTGTAGCCTCACCCTCATCCCCTCACAATCCCTCTCTACCTCCCTCATTTCCTCCCATGCCCCTTCCCCAGTCCACTGATAGGGGAGGACCTCCTCCCCTTCCATATGACCCTAGCCTATCAGGTCTCATCAGGATTGTCTTTCACAGTCTTCCTCCTGGGAAGGCTGCTACCCCCTCAGGGAAAGGTGGTCAAAGAGACAGCCACTGAGTTCCTGTCAGAGAGAACCCCTGTTCCCCTTAGTGCCAGCCACTGAGTTCATGTCAGAGACCGCCCTTGTTTCCCTTTCTAGGGAGCCCATTTGGAGACTGAGCTGCCACTAGCTATCTCTGTGTTCTAGGTTATCTCCATGAATGGTCCTTGGTTGGAGTATCAGTCTCAGAAATGACTCCTTGGCCCAGATTTTTTGGTTCTGTTGTTCTCCTTGTGGAGCTCCAGACCCTTCCAGGTCTTTCTATCTCCCCCTTCTTTCATAATATTCCCTGCACTCTGCCCAACGTTTGGCTAAGAGTCTCAGCATCTGCTTTAATACACTACTGGGTAAATGTGGTAGATTTACACAATAAAACATTTTTTATGTGTATTGTCAAAGAGGATTCCTGTAAGGAAGCTGTCTGTATAGGCTGATCAACTGATAACGGAGTTTGGAGCTTGCTGACTCTACAACCTAATTGAAATTTCTTTGGGGCTATCTTTAGTCCCCTAGGACCTGTTTTTTGCCCAACTCTGCATCAGACCCAACATGGTGACAAACAGATGAAGACCTTTGGAATGTATTGACTTTATAAAACCCCATTCTCCATCAACAGTGGGGCTATGAATGCCATCAGATAGCCTCTGAGACCTGTAGGAGCAGATTTCACCATCTTGTAACTCGCATCTTTGATGTTTCTGCCAATGTATATTAAAATGCTTTAATCCATGACTTTCTTTGTTCTGCTGCAATAAAACTTGCTGACTCCGTTTCTGTGGGAACAGCGTCAGGAACATGGAAATTGGGCCAACTGAACTCCATGTTTTCCGTAGCCGTGGTCACTCAAATTTGACTCCAGAATGAACTCTTGCTGTCTTTGAGGTGAGAGCCTTTGGGTGTGTGTATGTCTATCTGTGTGTCTGTGTACATGTGTG
This sequence comes from Meriones unguiculatus, assembly GCF_030254825.1. Taxonomy (NCBI): domain Eukaryota; kingdom Metazoa; phylum Chordata; class Mammalia; order Rodentia; family Muridae; genus Meriones; species Meriones unguiculatus. The sequence continues at coordinate 51,003,095 of NC_083366.1, read as the reverse complement.
CTGGTGCCCCCTGAGACCTGGAGTGAATATCAGATCTCTTGGCACTCAAGTTACATATGGTCCTGAGCTGTGACATGCATTTTGAGAACGGAACTCTAATCCTCTGCAAGGGCAGAGCCATTTCTCCACTTCTTATTTTATTTGTTAATATTTATTTACCTAGTTTGATTTCTTGAGACAGGGTCTCACTATGTAACCCAGACTGGCCTTGAATTCATACCAATCTTTCTGCCTCTGCCTCTCAAGAACTGGAATTGTAGGTGTGAGCCACCATGCCTGGCATCACAACAGACTTTCTCCTCCTCCTGTTTCTCCTTCTCTCAAGGGACAAAGGAGATGAAGCATGACATTGTCACCTGCAACACCCAAGAAATTCTTTTCATCTTTTAGGAACCTTGAAACAGGTACAACCAGATTCTCATCTTCAATCTACCAAAGAATTTCAACGTGAGTCAGCATGAGGCAGAGTCAGAGTTTATTAAGAGACATTTAAAATATAGATTTTAAACACTAGGATTAGATAGAAAGAGAGTCCCCAGGAAGAAATTAAGACGTGGCAGAGCAGGAGTGTAGACTTCCTGAAGAGGAAGTCATACCTCATTGTCTTTGCAACAGTTTTTCGTGTCATTTTGGTGGGTTGGCGTTACCTTCAGAGGCTTGTAGAGGAACCCAGCTGACATCACAGGGTGGTTCCGGCAGGTGTTTGGCAGAACCAATAAATCAAAAGGGATCACAGGAACCCAGGAAGCTACATATCTTCACTCTAAGTGAAGTTAATGGTCTTGTTGGAGATGCCCAGAAAATGTCTGAGAGAAACGAGGCCCTGCCCAAGGTCAAGTGGCTTATGCTGTAACCATGGTCCCCTGATAGTTTAATATTTATGAAAAAGAAAGGTGTCTGTGTTCTCCACAGCAAATGCCCATCGTGCTGGAGCTTTTGCTCCCTTGCCAGAGAGAAGCTTCCACTAGACACTAGGAAGAGGATCCCCTTTCCCACTCCATGTCTCCATATTTTTTTTTGCAACAATTTGAAATAGAAGAGACTTTTCTATCTCTTTTTTCTCTTTGGTTTTTTGAGATAGGGTTTCTCTGTGTAGCCCTGGATGTCCTGGAACTCACTCTGTAGACCAGGCTGACCCAGAACTCAGAGATCCACATGCCTCTGCCTCCCAAGTGCTGGGATTAAAGGTGTCACCACCATTAGAAACTTTATCTGCTTTCCCTTCCCCTGCCAACCTATTTTCTTTTTTCTTTTCTTTGTTTCTTTGAGCCTTCCTTCCTGGCTTGCATTCCATCCTTCCATCCTCCCATCCTTTCCTCCCTCCATTGCTCCCTCCCTCTCTTCCCTCTTACTTTCCTTTTCTTTCTTTCACAGATTCACTATTCACTACAAATCTGACTAGTTCTGACTCAAAATCATCCTGCTTCAGCTTCCTGCGCACTGAGGTTTCAGGAATGAATCATCGCCCTAACATTATCTTTATTTCATGTTTACATTAATGATACATGGGTAGTATAAGGAGTTTGAAAATGAAAAATAGAAAACATAGGAAGATGCACATAAAGCCACTTGTACTGTGACTGCGAAAGACAAATGTAAAGTTTAGTAAAAATGTCTGTATATAGAATCGGTATGATATAGTGGTCCTGTCATGCTTTATTTCATCACTCCCTGCTTTTGTACATTCAGTTTTTTTTTCTGAATCCTGGGAACAGATATTCATCCTCATAATGCATCCTGTGACATCAGTAACCACTTCTTGAAGTGGAATTACTGTATCAAAGAACATGCATGACTTAAGACTTTTCAACCACTCTGCCCTCCAGAGGGTCACATCTTTATTTCTTTGATGACAATGTAGCTGGGGTTAAAAAATTATATTTAATTATGTGTATGTGTGTATATGTGCACGTGAATGTGGGTGCCCACGGGGGCCAGAGGTGTGGAGTTCCCTGGAGGTATAGGTGGTTGTAGCCACCTCATGTGGGTGGTGGGAATTTCCAGTCGTCTGGAAGAACAGCACTTGCCACTAACTGAGCCATCATCTCTCCAGCCCCTGTAGCTGGCATCTACTCCTCACTGGAACAAAATCAAAGTGCTTTAAGTTGCTCTATTTTTTCTCCCAGGAGGCACCTGCTTTCTGTTTTGAGTTTCTCCTTCTCTTTTCAATATTTAAAAATTACGGATAAATAAGCCCAACAGAAAGCTTAGCTCTTTAACCAGTTTTAAATGTGCGCTTGACCGCCATCAATCACATCTACCTTGTGTGCAGCCACAACTGCACGTATTCTCAGAGATCTCTGTCCTGCAAAACCAAGACCTTTATACTCAATAACCAACCCTCACCAGCGCCTCCCTGCAGTCCCTGGCATCCACCCTTCTGTCTCTGTCTCTGAATTCTGGCTATCCGAGAAAGGCAGGGTAAGTGAGCTAGGCAGCAGCTGTCCTTCTGTATCAGGTGTATTTCACTTAGCGTAGTGTTCTCCAGGCCGGTCCACACTGTCACTGGTGTCAGGAGTTCCTCTTTTTAAAGCTGAATAACAAACATTTCCTTGTATGGGTAGACCAAGTTTGCTGTACGTTCATTGGTTGAGGGACCGCATGGCTGCTTTCATGTTTCCGTTCTTGTGAGCAATGCTGTCAAGAACTTGGATGTACAAATATCCCTTCAAAACTCTGCATTCCTACTTATGCATTACTACTAAGCGGTACAGTTGATGGGTCGCATGGGGATTCTACTTTTCGTTTTGAGGGGGTCCTGCCTTACCATTTTGCACAGTGGCTCCATGGTTTGTGTTGCCACAAGTGGAGCACATGCTCTAGCCTTTCTGCATTGTCATAGTGTGTGTTCTCCTCTCTCTCTGAGAGCAGTCCCCATGGATGTGAGGTGCAGTGCATAATTATTTGATTTGCATTTTACCAATGATCATGAATGTTGAATATGGTTTCATTGCTGGCTGACGTTAGTGTACTTTTATTTTGGCGGCGGTGAAAGGTGATTACATACCCAATTTTGTTGACTGTTTGGAATTCAATTCATTTGAGTGGGAACCTCCAGTTCTCATTCTCTTCCTAGGGTCTAGAAAGCTGGCTTCACTGCCACCATGAAGTCTCTACCCATTGTCCTATGGCAAATTGAGGCAGATAAGTTGGGACATGAGTCATAAAAAGTCACTCTTCACATTAAGAAGATGTGGTGGGTCCTACATGAGTATGGTGTGTCCCCTCAAACACCTCAAGATAGGAGCTAGCAAAGCACATCAATTAGGGAGTGAGCTCTTAGATTACAGAAAAATGTTGGCCCTGCTCTGTAATTGCTATCAGAAAAATCAACTACAGATCATGCATTTAAAAAGCCAGAGTCATTTTCTCCAGGAGATTTGCTTGAACTCTCATCTGAATTGGAGCCCTAGATGGCAAGTCATCAAAGGCTCATATGCACAGCCATTCAATCTGGAAGGGCTTCCCCGGCAGCTGAGGGCTCAACCAGAGCTCTACTCAAGTCCTTTTAAGTTAGGAATGTCTGATTTCCACTCTTTTTTTTTTTCCAACTTCAAATGACAGAGTCCATCTTGAGGACAGAATCTTTGTCCTCTAATGCTTGCACAGATTTCTTTGTTTCCTAGGGAAAATAATTTTGAAAGATACAAACCCTGCAAGCAGGAGCAAGTTTGTTGAAGCAAGGCTGAGGGACCTGTGCCAGGGCCCATGCATTCCCTATTGCCTAACTGTTCATGGCTCATGGAAGTTCCTGACAGGTCTGGAACATGTTTCGAAGACCATGGGGGAGACCTACTGTTGTCTAGATCCTCCCTTAAAGCCCAGAAAGCTCAGGGCTGACTGATTTAGGGATAGGGTGGGGAGTGGCTATGACTGTGGCAATGGAACGGAAGGATCCAGAGAGTATCACAAAGATTTGGTGTGCTGGCTGCTCTCATGTCAACTTAACACACAGATGAGAGTTGCCTAAAAGGAGGGACATGTGACTGAGAAAAATGCCTCCATAATATCTGGCTGTCAGGCATTTTCTTAAGTAATTATTGATGGGGAGGGCCCAGCTCATTGTGGGAAGTGCCATCCTTGGTCCTGGGTTCTATGAGAAAGCAGGATGAGCATGCCACAAAAAAGGAGCAAGTCAGTAAGCAGCATCCCTCCATGGCCTCTGCATCAGTTTCTGCCTCCAGGTTTCTACCCTTCTTGAGTTCCTGTCATGACCTCCTTTGATGATGAACAACAATATAGAGCGTAAGCCAAATAAACTCTTCCCCAATGTGCCTTTTGGACATGGTGTTTTGCTGCAGCAATTAGAAACTTTAATGGAGACATTTGGAAAGGACAGTTGAGCAAAGAGGAAGAGTCAGATCTGGGACACAGGGTCTGCCACACTTCCCAAAAAGATGTGGACAAGACGGTTCTGAGGGAGTCCATAGGACCTCAGTATGGGGGGGACAATTACTGGATGTCCCAGGCACATCTATGGCAGGGTTAGAGAGCTCATTCTGAATGTGTGGATGCTCATCATGTGTGGATGCGTGTACACTTGGTAGATGGCTCACTGCTCAGTGTCAGCTGACAAAGGGGAATGAGTGTGAACGAAATTTAAGTCACATACTTTGAAGGTCAGCTTACAGTAGGGCCAGACCAAAGGACATCCTTTCTAGGTGTGTCACAGCAAGTCAGTGGTAGCAATGAGGGAAGTTAATTTTCTGCTGTAATTCCACTCTCATAGTGCTACTCAAAGTTTCTCAACCAACTCGGGTGGTGCTCAATGCCAATGGCTCTTCATCAGGAACAGAGCAAAAGTGCACTACAGTTTCATGTCTCAGTCTCGCACTCACTCATTTCAACAAATATTTATTAAGGTTTCAGTGTGTGCCAAGTGTTATTCTGGGTGCTTGAGATTCACCAGTGGACAAAGAGCGTGATATTCCCCCTATGAAGATGATAGTTTCGGAGGGTGAGTTGACTCAGTTAACAACCCACATGACAAGAGCTTTAGAATGTAGAATTAGGGAAACAAAGGTTAACCTTGCACACCACAATTTCTCAACCGTAAGGCTGCTACTTCCTCCACAGTGATAACATACATCCTGAGGAGGACACGTTGAGACCATGCAAATCTAGTCTTTCTCCTAAACTTTGCATTTAATTGTGGCGTCCATCAACAAATTGCCTGTAACATTTTTTTAAGCTCTATTTTATTTACACATATGTATTTCTAGGTGTGTATATGCCATGTGTTCAGGTGTCTGTGGGGGACACAAGAGTGTGTCAGATGTCCTGGAGCTAGAGTTGTAGGCAGTTGTGAGCTGCCTGATGTGGGTGCTGGGGGCCAAACTTGGTTCTCTGACAGCTCTTAACTGTGGAGAATGCCTTACCTGCTGCAGTCTAGTGGCAATTCTGTATTCTCTTCATTCCTTATAACTTCATTATGAAGTTTCTCTAAGGAAAATCATCTCCCTCACATACCTGTTCACCAATAACATACTGTATAACATCAAAAGACTTCATGGATATTCGTATTAGTAGGTAGGTTCCAATCTGGTAGCATTTGCTTTTATCTCTTTGCTTACAGTTTTATAATTTGGACTATGGGGACCTAGTTCAGATCTTGTGTCTTGGCCTCAACTTTTTGAGCATTCACAAGAGATGTTTCCTCCACTCTTGTCTAGAAATCAATGCTTCTCACAGACAGCTTTGTTCCTTCCAAATGGGAGTCAGACACAAGTTGTACTCAGAGGTCTCTAGATGCCATTACTTTTGCATTCCCTAGGGGACGGGTCTTAATATGACTGAGTGTGCTCACCCATGCAGCACTCCAGTATTTAAATTCTTAAGTGCACTTTCTCCACAACCCTGCCAGCATGTGCTATTACTTGAGTTTTTGATCTTAGCCATTATGATGGGTGTAAGATGGAATTTCAGAGTCATTTTGATTTGCGTTTCCCTGATGACTAAGGATATTGAGCATTTCTTTTAATGTTTCCCTGCCATTCGATATTCCTCTGTTGAGAATTCTTTTTAGTTCTGTACCCCATTGTTTAAATGGATTATTTGGTTTGTTGGAGTTTAATTTCCTGAGTTCTTTATATATTTGGAACACTTTTCCATTGCTGGTGGGAGTGCAAACTTGTACAACCACTTTTGTAAGTCAATCAGGCACTTTCTCAGACAACTGGGAATAGTGTACCTCAAGACCCAGCTATACCACTCCTGGGCATATACTCCAAAGATGCTCTACCATACAACAGGGACATTTGCTCAACTATGTTCATAGAAGCTTTATTCATAATAGCCAGAATCTGTAAACAACCTAGATGTCCCTCAATCGAAGAATGGATACAGAAATTGTGGTATATTTAAACAACAGAATACTATTCAGCGATTAAAAAACAAGGAAATCATGAAATTTGTAGGCAAATGGATGTAAATAGAAAAGATCATATTGAGTGAGGTAACCCAGAACCAGAAAGACACATATGAATATACTCACTTATAAGTGGATATTAGCTCTATAATACAGGACAACCGTACTACAATCCACAGACCTAAAGAAGCTAAATAACAAGTAGGACCCTAAGGAAGATGCTTATTTCTCATTCAGAAGGGCAAATAGAATAGACACCAAAAGGTGTTGAAGAGAGGGAACAGGGTGGGAGCTACCTTAAATGTCCTCTGAAAGACTCCACCCAACAGGGGATGGAAGCAGATGCTAAGACTCACAGCCAAACTTTGGTCAGAGTGCAGGGAGTCATAAGAAAAGGTGGAGGAATAGAAGGAACCAGAATGGACAGAAGCTCCATAAAAAGACCAACAGAGGCAACAAATCTGGGCTTGGGGGTGGGTCCTGCAGAGACTGATTCACTAACCAAGGACCATGCATAAAGAGGACGTAGACCCCCTGCTCAGATGTAGCTGATAGGCAGCTCATACTTCACATGGGTCCTTAGTAAGGGGAACAGTGGCTGTCTCTGACATTGGCTCTGTTGCCAGTTCTTTGATCACTTCCCTCTGGTTGGAGAGGCAGACCACAGAGGAAGAGGATGCAAGCAGTCCTAATGAGATTTGATAGGCTAGGGTCAGGTAGTAGGGGAGGAGGGCTCTTTCTGAGGACTAGGGGAGGGGAATGGGGAGAAGAGAGAGGGTAGGACCAAGAAGAGAAGACAGAGAGAGCTACAATGGGGATGTAAAGTGAATAAATAATAAAAACTAAATTAAAAAAATTTAAGTTCGTCATGACACTTTTCATTCCAGTTTATACCTAAGGCTTTTGTAACATCTTTTTCTGGCAGTGACAGACATGGTCCTCCTTAATTAAAATATATTTATTTGTTCATCCCTAGCATGCATTAAAGCAGTGCCAGAATTGCTAACAGATGCTCTTGGGAGAAACTAACTCAAACACCACACTTGTACAGCTTATTTTTTGTCTTTTTCTTTAGAACATAAACATAAAAATGATATTGCCAAGTATAAGTTAAGTTTGATTCTTTTCTTCTCCTCTCTCTTTATTGTGGATTTTTTTATTTGTGCATACTATAATTCAGTTCATTTATTACAATTTGTTTTTCATTTTGTTTTCTCCCCATATTATGGTTGATGGCTTTTAAATTTACCTACGGTAAGATTCACTATGGCACAGTTTTACAGGTTCTGACAAGCAGATAGAGTGGTGTATTGTCTCTATGTCACGACACAGTGATGTATCTGTCTTTATATTATGACATACAGTGGTCCTACTCACTGGACTGTCACGTCTCAGTATCCTTTATAATTTTCTCTGGTCTATCCACATGCCTAGTATTTGGGACTTGTGATTCAATACATGGGTCTTTGGTGGACACTATTGGTATGGAATGGTGACCTTTTTGCATTATATGGCTGTTGTCCTCCAGGACTTTTGGAGCTATGGTTACACACAACACATGGACACATGCAAGCATGCACACGTGCATACACAAACACACAGGTGGGCATATTAATTTCTATCATGGCTTACAAGGCCCTGCTCCTGTATATGAGCAGTTCATTGTTTCTGAGGGACAGAGAGAGTTTTGTTGTTGTTTGTTTGTTTTTTCCCTGTGGTTTTTCTTTTCTCTTTTTTTCCTTTTTTCCTTCCTTCCTTCCTTCCTTCCTTCCTTCCTTCCTTCCTTTCTTTCCTTCTTTCTTTCCTTCCTTCCTTCCTTCCTTCTTTCTTTCTTTCTTTCTTTCTTTCTTTCTTTCTTTCTTCTGATGGAGCCAACCTTAAGTTACCCATGTTTTGATAAGTAATCCCAACTGAACCCACTGTCTTATAAATATAGACTTGGGTGGAATTATGTCCTAGGTGCCCTGTCTGAGGTGAGGAGTCATGTCTCCTCAACAAAAGTCAATGCCACACCTGGCACCCAGATGTGGGACACAATAGAGGCAAAGATAAGTCCAGGAAGCTCCCTTGCATTGTCTTTGCTGTGGGTGGTGACAGATGCCATGGAAGCTAAGTCATCTGAGGGCAGAGTGTTCTTGAGGGCCATCCTTCCTAGTGTGGTATGGAATGGTGTGCCCTCCTGCTGCAGTAACTGTTACATTGTCCCCGCTGTGGGTGAAATGACACACAGGTCTGTCTGGTGATGGAATGCCAGGGGAGCTACCTTCATCCCCTGAGGTCAGGGAAGGCAGCCCTGCCAGGGGGAAGTGATCCGAAAGCAGGCAACAGAGTCCATGTTAGAAACAGTACCACCCATCCACTTGCTAAGTGCCCCATATGAAGACCAAGCTGCACAAGCTGCACAGGTTACATGTATGCAGGGGACCTAGGACCAGATTATGCATGCTCCTTAGTTGATGTCTTAGTCTCTGTAAACCTCATGGGACTAGGTTAGTTGTCTCTTGTGGTCTTCTTGTGAGGTTCCTGTCCCACTAAGGTCCTTCCATCTTTCCCCCAACACTTCAACAAGATCCCTGAAGCTTTGCCCCATGCTTGGCTGCAAGTCCCAGCTCTGTCTTGATCTGCTGATGGCTGGGGCCTCCCAGTGAAATTAGGCTCTTGTCTGAAAGCATAGCAGAGCATCATCAATAGTGTGACGAGCTGGCTCTGTACCGTGAAATGGGTCTCAGGTTGGGCCAATTATTGGTTAGACTTTTTCTTAATCTTCATTCCATCATTATCCCCACATTTCTTGTAGGCAGGGTAATTCTTGAGATCACAGATTTTGTCCGTAGGTGTTGTTCACCTTCTTCTACTAGTCCTGCCTGGCTGGCAAGGATGTGGAGAAAGGTGAATACTCCTCCATTACTCGTGTGAGTGCAAACTTGTACAACCACTTTGGAAATTAATCTGGAGTTTTTTTTTTTTTTTTTTTTCAGAAAATTGGGAATAGTTCTACCTTAAGACCCAGCTATACCACTCCTGGGCATATACCCGAAAGATGTTCTACCATACAACAAGGATATTTGCTCAACTATGTTCATAGCAGCTTCATTTGTAATAGCCAGAAACTAGAAACAACTTAGATGACCCTCAACCAAAGAATGGCTACAGAAATTGTGGTACATCTACATAACAGAATACTACTAGTTATTAAAAACAAGGAAATCATAAAATTTGTAGGCAAATGGATGAAACTAGAAAAGATTGTCCTAAGTGAGGTAACCCAAACCCAGAAAGATGCATATGGTATATACTCACTTATAAGTAGAAATTAGACCTATAGTTCACAATAACTATACTGCAATCCACAGACCCAAAGAGGGCCCAAAGGAGGGTGCCAGATGTTGCTAAGAAGGAGAAACAGAATAGGCAACAGAAGTGGATGAAGAGAGGGAACTGGGCAGGAGATGGAATAGGGAGAAAAACAAGGGTGAGGATCAGATGTGGGGAGCATGGGGGTGGGAGGTGAGAGGGCTGGGAACAAGAAGAGAAGCTGAGGGGGGACATCCTTGTTAAGCTGGAGGCCTGCAACAGGGTAAGCTCCTGGGAGGATATGGGTGTGACTCTAGCTGAGACTCCTAATGGGGGACATGAAGACTGATAAATAGCTTTTAAGAAAGTAAAAAACTCCAAGGTATAACTTACGCAACTTGTTAATTTCAATAATGTAACCTTATATACCCTTAAAGCTCTTTCTTTCGTTTGAAAGCAACTAATAGTTTAAAAATAATAAGTTGCATTTTAAAGATACAAGTACAATATTCTAGAATGTGTTATGTGTGAACTAGAATTTGCATTTGGCAAACACGAAGACCTGATAGCCCTCATATCCCTTCAGTGCTTCACAAATGCAAATACCAGCCGCGGTTCATGGGTGATCTCATTCAAATAACTCAACTGCTATTGCGTTGCCTTGTGGTTACTGTATTCTCACTGTTTGTTTTGAATCTGCTGTTTAAACACAGGAATTTGCAGAACCAGATGAAACACAAATAGCAGTTCTGAATAGCTACAAACTTACCTTGGGAACAACTTTATTATTATAAGTTTTTTGAATGCATTTTGTTTAGAGTATAATACTTCTTTTAAAAATCTTTCTTTAACTTTCAGCAGTTAAGACATAATTTACTTACCCTCTCTGGTGGTAGAGGTCTACAGATCTTGACAAGTGCTTCATGCTGTGTAGCCATGCCAACCGTTAAGATATAAAAATTCTACCACCCTCCCTATTCCACCTAATGGTGAGGCTTTCCTCCCACCTGGGCTCTGGCAATCTATTTTCTATCCCTGTCGCTTTTCCTTCCTAGGTATTATAAATGAGGTTGAGCAGCACAAAACCTTTGGGGTTGGCTTGCTTAAATTAGAGGAATGTGTATCAGATCTCTCTTTCTCTTCTTTCTTTGCTTACTGCTGCCATAAACTGAGCAGGTTTGCTCTCACACGTGTCCCCTACAATGATCTTCTGAGTAAACCGTAGACTGAAACCTCTGAAACTGTGAGCCAAAATCGCGTAACTCACTCCGTAGACCTGGCTGGTCTTGAACTCACAGAGCTCCTCCTGCCTCTGTCTCATGAGTGCTGGGATTAAAGGCATGTGCTACCACCACCTGCCAGTTTTCTGGGTTTTTAAACCAAAGTCACCTAACCACTGTGTAACTGAGCTTGCCTCTGTCCACATGTTGGGGCTGCCTGACAGTTGACAGCTAAGTTTGGGGCTCACCTCTCTGAAGTGCGCATACCTTCATAGATTTCCTGTTTTTATGGAAGTGCCTTTTCTCCTTTGTCCTTATTCAAATCCATTACTTGTTTTCAGGTTGTGTTTTATTTGGGATTATATGAATCTTTTAAAATATATGGGCTCATGCTTGATACAGGGTGAACTATATTCTCAGATAAGATTTCTTTTGTGTGTGTGTGGGGATACATACACACATTCATGTCCTCAGCGGGGGATTGGGGAGGGAGTCAGCAGTTAATGTTGGTGTCTTCCTCTGTAACTCTTCACCTTTAAAAAAAAATCTAATATAAATTTTATTTAGACCCCTCCTGTAAAAGTGCTTTCATTAATTGAGAATTTTATACAATGTATTTAGATCATATTCATTGCTTCCCTCCCAGATCCTTTCAGTGTCTGTAGAGACTGTCCTAGAGTGTGGCTGATATGCTGGGAGACACACCATTGAGGAAAATTGACTGTCCCTCTTCCTGAAGTAATCAAATGCCAATAGCTTCTCAGACAGGCATGGGACTTCATGCCCACCTCTGCCACATGCTAGGATTTCATCTGGCTTGAGCTTGTGCACTGTCACAATGGCTTCTCAATGGCTTGGTTTTGAGAAGGCTTTCTCACTGAACCTGGAGCTTGTTATTACAGGTGCTCGTAGCCATGCCTGACATTTTACATGGCTGTTGGGGATCCAAATTCAGATGTTCTTCGTAGATTACCCACTGAACCATCCCCCTAGCCCCAGAAAAGCTTCTTTACAATGGAAAATAAATTATTTGACCCCCCCCCTTACTAACTTCCCTAGTATATTTAACATATTCTCTTTAGGTCTCTTTCCTAAATGTATTTATTATAAGGAAGCAACATTCTGATTTAATTTTATTTTTCTTGAATAAGTAACAGAACATATTCAAGGAAGGAAGCATAAACAATTTTACATAACCTCGTGTTGAATAATATATTTGATGACATGCAGTGTTGCTCCTTTTGTTTCTGATAGGTATGTCTGGGGAGTTTCATACTAACTTAGCCAAGACTGACAAAGAAGGACTGTTTACTCAGTGAATGACCTCAGGTGACACTTTTAGCATCCGATTTGGGCCTAGGATATGTCGATAGGTTCGGTGGATTTAGAAATTTTAGTCAGTTTGTTTTTGAAGCTGAGTTCAGACTATGCTGATTGTGTCGCTCTGTTATTTGATCAGACGTGGTAATAGTCTAACCTACTACCTCTCCTTCCCCTCTCTCTTTCTTTTCTTCCCTCTCTGTCATCTCTTTGTTTCTTTTTAAAATTTCTTCCTTTTTTTTTTTTGGTAAAAGAGAATCACTTCATCCTAATTACATATAAACGATCACGTGGCTGGCTTACGGACCCCTTCCTTTATAAGCGTCTGTTTTATCACATATGAAATATGGACTGCCATCTCTGTACCTCACAGAGATGGGACGAGCAACCACATCTTGCATTCAGAGCACCACAAGCCATGTCCTATGTATTGTCAACTGTCTACAGATGGACATTTGAAAAGCGGAGCCTCTCGTTTTGATCCAGGTACTAAGCATCTGCCTAAAACGACCAGATCCTTAAGAGCAGTGGATGGATCTCTGTCATGTCCCACAATGCCAAGTGCAGTAGACTCTGTAGTTCATTTAGATTTCTGGCTCTGTGTCATCACAAATGCCACTGGCATGACTGAGCCAATTCGCTTCAAGAATTTTCAGGAATTCTCCAGGAAACTGCCTGTAAAAGTTTACAGTCTGGCTTCCCAGATCCTTCTGCCTTCAAATGTTTGTCAGTTGCCCTTTTTTAGTTTCTCGGCTGCCTTTTGAGTTCACAAATGGATTTATTACTTCCATGATGCCTACAGGATGTGCGTATTTGGGAGGTGAGCAGTGTCTTTTCAATGCTGTTTTTTTTTTCCCCACTTGCCTTTTGGCCCTACAGCATCTGATGAGGCGGGTTTCTTAGTGAGTTCTCCAAAAGCACTTTCCCTTGCTGTTCTCAGGGCCTTTGGGAATTCACGGTGGCACAAAGCTGATGGGATACAGCGTTTTCCCTCCCGTTCCTGCTTAGCAGAACATTCCACCGGGGAATTTTCTTATTTTCAGGACTTGTAGAAACCGCTCCAGGAAAACTGGGGAAATCCCATTTAGAAGGTACAAGGCAGGATATTGTCAGGCTCGGAATGAAGGCAAGTCTGGGGCTAGGAAGAGATGGGCATACATTTGACTAATGAGGAACGTACTCCTAGACACCCCATCTCTGTCGAAAACCAGGCATAGACATGCAGTGGTCTCTGTTCTCTGGGATGGAAACGAATGTTACTAAGAATGGCAGATCAGGCACTGGGAATGCGTCCCCTCCCAGTTGTTCTGGCACTTCATGCTATCTCTGCAAACCTTTTTTTTTTAATAGAAAAATAAAAAGACCTATCTATATGATTTGAAAAGTCACAGTAAAAAGGAACCTAAGTGAGAACACAGGGATGTCTTTCTTCCACTCTGGTTTTCCACTCCTTCGAGACAGCCTCTCCCGAGACAGCCATGGCTACCAGCTTGATTTGTATCTTTTTGGAACCTTCCTAGGCATTGGGATAGATATGTGACCATGCATGTTGTGCATGCTAGGCTGTACCTTGTTTTTCCCACTCACCATCTCTCCCCATCGCAGCTCGGAGGGCCCAGCTCATTCTTTCTAAGGCAGTTAGGCCAGTCCTTTGCATTTTTGATTTAGGGAACAAGAAACCTGGCAGGGTTTTTGCCTTCTGCTCTACCCAGCCACCAGCCACCCCACCTGGAAAGGCCTCGTGTGGTATAATTATGATGGCTCTGGGAACACTTCTCTTAGTTTCACAACCCTTCCCACTTCCTGGCATCTCCAGGCCTGCAATTCCTTAATTAGACCTGCATGGCTTTGATTTTAGCTTTGCCCACCTGCTCCAACACAAATCATCCTGGGAATCTTGTGTTTCATCCCAGTCTCAGGACCGATGAATTCCTCAGACGTTATCCTGGGAAGGCGTTTATCTGCGACAGAAAATGGTCAGAGCTGGGGGCTCTGTAAAGTGGGCATTGTGTGACTTTATTTCTCAGGGGATGCCAACATAGTCTACTCACCTCCGAGAGGTAACTGAAGACAAATCAAATCACTCTGGCCTTACTTATAGAGATATGGGGGAGGGGAAATGTAACAGGTAATGTATCAACTGAAGCCTAACCTAGCATGGGTGATGTCCCACAAAACCTGGAAACCTGAAGCTCACTGCAGAACGTGCAGTGAGTATCTTTTCCAGGTAGCTCAGGGGGACTGCCCCTTCTAGGTAGCTCTGCTGATGTGAGAGTGTCTCTCAGTATTTCTTACGGCTTCTACAAGCTCGGGGATGGAGGAGCCTGGGGAGCCAGGTCTGGGACTTTCAGAAGCTATTGAGTTCTCTACTTCCTGAGTGTTAAGGCACTTTCTTGCAGGATGCAACATTTTGCCACCCTTTAGAACATCCTGGATCTCAAAGAACTTCCCTCCAAGATGGAATATTTTATCATCAAAGGAAATTGCTGGACAGTGGCGGGCATGAGGATGTGAGGGGGAAAAAAGAACCAGAGTCTCTGCCTAGTCCCTCCCCAGGTTTCTCTCCATTGTCAAGTCCCTGTCTGCTAAGGTCCCTCATGGCACATGGTGCCATATAGACAGGGTGCACAGAAGATTTCTTTCCTGTTTTCCATTTCTCACAACAAACCTCAGGAGTCCTAGCAAGAAGTGTCTTGGCTTTATTGAAGTCTCAAGAGTTTCCAAGTCTCTGGAAAAAATCTCATTGTTAAAAGGAAAAGAGTTATAAATCTTGTTCCAGAAAAATGAACAAGTACATAATAATGATATCTATGCCGCTATTTGTTGAGCGCTGACTTGCTGAATGCTGGACACTGTGTTGGGCAGCCCTGCGTATTATTTTTACTATTCCATACAACGGGCCTGTTGGAACTGAGGGGGGAAGGAGGCAAAGCTTATGCCTCCATCTGCTTTTAGCTACCTGCTTTTAACTGTCAAAAATCACTGGAGGTCAGCTGAGTGGTGTGCTGTTTATTTCCCACTGGCTTTTCTGTAGATGCTGTATCTACCAGGCGGGTCGTGAAGAGAGGGGTTGCCTTTGTTTGTTTTCTCAGGAAAGTCACTGCTTGCTGCCTCATCCAAAGAGTTGAAGCCCCTGACCCTTTACTTGAGCCTGCATGGCTATTAAAATTGGTGACCTCATTTGATGTCACAAGGCCCAAACATCTGCTGATATGAGCTGATGTCACCGCTTTCTAAATACATATTCCATGAAGGCTAAAAAGAGCATTACTCAAATGAGGACCACTCACCCTCCACTTGCCTTTCCTCTGGCCTCAAATCTCCATGTTCTTTATTCTATAAATCCCTCTCTAATAGTTACCCTTTTTCATCATTGCCACAAAATACTGAACAATAACTTAAGGGAGAAAGGATTTATTTCAGCTCACAGTTTGAGGGTCCAGTCTGTCACGGACAAGAAAGTGTGGAAGTGAGAGAGGCCTATGGCTATGGGTGTGTCAGCAGGAGCCGTGGGCTGCTTGCTCACATCTCTGTGGATCAGGAATTAGAGAGAGCGAAGGAGGCTGGGCCAGACCATCTATATCAAGGTCCACCCGCTAGTGATCCCACCTTCTGAAGGTTATAACGGACCCCACCAAACTGCGCCATCAGGTGGGGACCAAATGTTGAAGCACATGAGCATGCAGGGGTAAATCTGCAACCAAACCATAAACTGTTCTTCAACTTTACTTTTGGGGAGGCACATTTAGTACTTGCTCTTCTGCTTCTGTCTTGTAAGTAAATGCTTCTCTTTGGCAAACCTGACAGTTCCATGATTGGTTGGTACATGATTCAATGGGCAAAAATGGGTCACACTGAGGTATCGTTGCCCTTGTTTTACGGATGACGACGCCAAGGATGATGATAAATAACTCCTGGGGCTCCCAATATCTAATTACTTGAGGTAGTTAAAGATTGAGTGGGTAAGTCAGGTGTGAAGGCTCATGTCTTTAATCCCAGCTCTCAGAAAAGCAGAGACAGGCAGAGTTCAAGGCCAGCCTGGTCTACAAAGAGAGTCCAGGACAGCCAAGGCTACACAGAGAAACCCTGTCTCAAAAAAACCAAAACACCCCAAACAAAAACAACCCCCCCAACGCCCCCTAAAAGATTGAATGGGTATGTGAGCTGTCTCCAGGTTAAAAGCTCCTGTTCTATGGTCCCTCTTCAGCTCTCTGAGGTCAATGAAGGGTCTGTCTGGAGATGTATTAAGTGTGAGCAGGCACTACTGGAGGCTGAAGGTGAGGGTGTCTTGAGTGTGCAGAGAGCATGTGCACACACACACACACACACACACACACACACAGAGAGAGAGAGAGAGAGAGAGAGAGAGAGACAGAGAGGAAGGCAGAACATGAGGAAGGACATGTCCTCAGGTGGACAGAGACAGGAAGAAGGAAGGAAAATGGAGTGTTGTTACGTCAGCATGTGTGGAAATGGTAATGGTGGTTGCTGGAATCGTGGAGTCTATTCATTGATATGCTCACTGACTTTCTATTCTTTTACCAAATAGCTGAGATACTCAACTTATAAAGATAAAAGGCATAAGTCTGGCTCATAGTTTTGGGATTTTCACTAAATGGTTGTCGGGTCTCACTGCTTTTGGAGCTGTGATGAGGAAGCATTCATAGAGGGAGTGTGTGGCAGGCGCAAAGAAGATGACCTTCTGGCAGCAGGGAAACGAAAGGGAGAAATAGAATCAAGGTTGAGTAAGAACTACTCTCTTGAGGGAACACCTCAACCACCTAAGACTTCCAAGCAGATTCACCTCTTAAAGACTCCATCACTTATCAGCGGGAAAGGCCAGGGACATGTGTTTTACATACGGGGCCTTTGCAGGATGTCAAAGATCCAAACCAGCAGCAGGTGAAGTGTTGGTCTGAGAACTTCGGGTTATTTAGCTTCATCAGTCTTTATAGTAGTCTGTTGTTTTTAACAAAATCTAAATTGTTTGATTTTGCCAATGAAGACTTGGGAGCCAGGTGACACGGTGAAAGCTTACTAGTTCAGAGAGGTAGAGAAAGCACCCAGCTGATTTTACTCCTCAGCTGATGTCCCAAATGGGAAAAGAAATGTTCCTTTTCCATCTCAAAGCAAAACAAAACACCCCACAAAAAAAAAAAAACCTCGAAATGAATGTCCCTCTCTTCTACTTCCTGAACGTCTCTTTGTCTGTTCTCTTGACTCCCTCTTACTCTCCAGGTTTTTTCCTATGTTTGTTTCCTGTCAACCAGTTGCTTGCTCTGCCTCCTGACCTATGATTGACTTTATTTAATCCTGTCTAGGATTAAAGGTATGTGCTGAGCACATACACCATGATTAGAAATAGGTTTTTCCAGTAAACATCACAATCTCAGGGGTCACAGTGTAATCAAATATCCTGCAACAATGGTCTTAGAAGTAGGTGTTATTCTTTTTTTGTTGTTGTTTAATTTATTACAATTTATTCATTTTGTATCCCAGATGTAGCCTTCTCCCTGAAACCCCTCCCAATCCTGCCCTCCCTCCATCTTCTCCTCCCATGCTCCTCCCCCAGCCAACTGATAGGGGACATCCTCTTCCCTTCCCATCTGACTCTAGCCTATCAGGTCTCATCAAGACTGGCTGAATTGTCTTCCTCTGTGGCCCAGTAAGGCTGCCTCCCCCTCAGAAGGAGGTGATCAAAGAGGCAGCCACTGAGTTCATGTCAGAGACAGCCCCTGTTCCCCTTAGTAGGGAACCCACTTGGATACTGATCTGTCATGGGCTAAATCTGTGTAGGGGTTCTAGGTTATATCCAGGAATGATCCATGGTTAGAGTATCAGTCTCAGAAAAGACCACTGTGCCCAGATTTTTTAGTTCTGCTGTTTTCCTTGTGGAGCGCCTGTCCCCTCCAGGTCTGTCTATCTCCCCTTCTTTCATAAATTCCCTGTAATCTGCCCAAAGTTTGGCTATGAGTCTCAGCATCTGCCTTAATACCCTGCTGGGTAGTGTCTTTCAGAGGCCCTCTGTGGGTAGGTTCCTGTCTTGTTACTTGTTTTTACCCTCTTCAGATGCCTATCCCATTTGCCTTTCTCAACGAGGATTGAACATCTTACCCAGGGTCCTCCTTCTTGCTTAGCTTCTTTAGGTGTACAGATTTAGTATTATTATCCTATATTATATGTCTAATACCCAAAATTGATAAGAATTGCACTTATTTGGTGGTTCGTGGTGGGTGTGTCACACACACATGGAGGCCCGAGAACAACTTTCAGAAATCAGTTCTCTCTTTCCAGCACATGGGTTCCTGGGATGGAGCTTAGATAGCCCAGCCTGGTGGCAAGTGCCTTTACTGGCTGCGCCATCTTGCCAGCTTCTTTTAGCTATGACATTACACGTGTCTTGAGGTCAGGGAAGGCATGTTTTCTTTGCCTTTGATGAACATCACCGTGCCTGTGACATGGCAGATGCTTCATGGGTGTTTCTTGCATGGCTCTTGTGTCATATTCCTCTTTGGCTTCCCAGGGGCATTACATGTTATTCAGAGAACCAGACCATCTAGGACAGTGCAGTACAAACTCATGGGGCAGAGGGACATTGCCCAGTTTTTGTGCAGGGCTCAGGGCTGCTCTGTGGGCCCTCCTGTCTGGGTTGACTTCATCTTTGCTGTTCTCTGGACAGCAGTATTCTTTTCAGTCTTCTTTTACAAAGTGTCTGTTTGTGACAGTGGCACCATGGATGGTGGTTCAGAGCCCAGGACAGGCATCTGTCTATGTTTGTCACTAACCAGAGTGAAGTGTCCCTCTTACACCTTCTTACCTCATTAGAACCTTTATGCATGGTCCAAACTTGGGTTCCTGCCTGCAGTAAGGTTGATCTTGGCAGGATCTGGAATTTTCCTGGGATTTTATGCATGGAGAGAAATCCTTACTTCAGTCACTACTTTGTTCGGTGTCCAGCTCATGAATTTTGAAATGATCAGCGCTGGTGTAAATATGCAGACATAACTCCAGCCAGGGAAGCAGATCAGGGCCCTGTTCAGCCATCATCAGAGAAACTTCCTCCTTCAACAGCTGAGAACAAATACAGAGGCCAGACAATGTGCAGAGAGTGAGAGATTTTGGAACACTGAACCCTAAATGGGATGTCTCCATCAAATATCTTACCTTAGGGCTCAGGGAACCCCTCAGGAGAGTAGGTGAAAAGAGTGTAAGAGTCAGAGGGTATGCAAGACACCAAGAAAACAAGGCCCTCCAAATCAACAGAACTGATACACACAGAAACTTACAGAGACTGAGGCAGCACTCACAGAGCTCACACCAGTCAGGGTCCTAGACCTGAACGGAGAAGGTGCCCCCATCCCCCACCCAGAAAGAAGCTACCTACAATTGATAACCACTTGCAAATGAAAATTTAGTTTTCTTCAAGGGAGTTTCACTATCCTTAAAGTGTAGGCCCCTTAGCCCAGCAGTAGATGGCCAACAGAAAACAAACTGACTTCTATTTTTCCTGCGCATTCACACACGTATGCACACACCCAGACAAGCAACACACACATACACACAAATGATATGGTATCCAAACAATATTTATGTTTTAAATTGGCATAATAATTTGTACATATGCATAGGATGCTCACAGTAATGTAACAAACACCCAGACCCTTTGTTGGGGTTCTTGAGCTGTCAGCGTCTTGCCCAGTATACACCTCAGCAGGTGCAGTTGTTGGAAATTGCAGACGCCAGAGATTGCTCATGTGTTTGTCCAAGAGAATTCTAGAACAGCCTTCTCCTGTGAGTTCCCATGCCATTATCCTTCCTACAAAATTAACCGATTCCATGTCATTTAATTTGTGCCTCTTAGTCACTCTGAGTTCAAAGGCCCCACATCATCTTCTAGAATCACCTGTTCCCAAACACACTTCACTCATGATGTTTGCTTGTCAGGTCCCAGACCTAGAACTTTCTTTTGCTGCTGTTTCTCTGACATTGGTACCTTTTTTTTCCCCCTGATGAGACCATTCTAGAAAAACATTTTTGGCCAAGAATACGTTCAAGTCTATCTTAGTTATTTTTCTGTTGCTGAGGTAAAACACAATGAACAAGGCAATTTATAGAAAGAAGGGTTTGTTTTGGGATTAGTTACAGAGGAATGAATCCATTGTGGTAGGGCAGTGTGTCAGCAAGCACAGGAAAGTTGGCTGAAGCATCGTCTGAGAGCTCACATCTCAACCCACAAAGAGGAAGAAGAGTGTACTGCGGATGGTGGGATGATTTTGATACTTCAAGCCTGCCACTAGGCACACTTCTGTAACAAGGCCACACCTGATAATCCTTCCCAAACAGTTCTACCAACTAGGGACCAAGCATTCAGACATATTAGACTATGGGGGCAATTTTCATTCAAATAACTTCAAAGTAGAACTGCAGAATCCTTCTGGGCAACACCAGAAGGTTCCTCTGTCACATGCTCTCTCCTCGAGATGCTAAGTTTGGTGAAGAAATAAGTTTTAAGCGCCAGAAGACATATATTGAAATGAGCCTGCTTGGTCTTTCTGCTTTTCCCCACTGGGGACACTCTAAACACATTAAGTAGACACTCTAAGACACATCAAGTAGAACACTCCTTAAATGCATCATGGAAAGGGCATTCCAACCAAGGAACCAGCATGCTCAAAGGCCCTGGGTCAGGACACAGGTGGAAAGCAGCAAGGCTTCCAGCACTGAAGTTCCATCAAGCAGGTAAGAACTGGGGTTGGGGAGAGACACAGCAGGAACAGAGCTGATCGTGAACTCCCTTTAAGCTTTGGTGAGAATCATGGTTCCAGGGGTTGATAAGAATTATAAGGAGCTCATCCCAGCACTGAAGAGGCAGAAACTGGTGGATGTTCATTCTGGTCTACATAGTGAGCTCTTGACCAGTCATGGGTACATAACATAGTAAGCCTCTTTCTCAAAACAAAACAAAACAAAACAAAACAAAACAGAAGTCGTGAGTATACAAGTGATATGACTTATGTTCTCCTTCCCTGGCACTTAGGATGCATTACACATATGCCTGCCTGACTCCAGATTTTCCCTCTCGCCTGCATGGTCCTGACTTCCATGTTTCCGTGCTCTCATTTCTCTCTTCTCCAAAGTCTGTGTCCTTAGCAGGCACTCAGGTCTTGCCTTTCAGTTGTTCCAGACAGTTTCTCTGCATCTTGCTCTTTTATGCAGCCACACTGTGGGACATCCACTCATTGCTAAGCCATCTTGAGGAGGGAGAAGAGGCTGAGAAGGAGGGGACTCCTTTCTGGCCAGTCTTAGGGGTTCCAAGGCAGGATATGGTGCTCTGAAGAATGGGGTTTGATGAGTACCTGGCTGGTAAATGGGGACTCTGGCTATTGCATAGTGATCGCATGGAAGCCATTGTGTAGCCATCACTGAGCTATGGAATTTGTATTCCTGAAGTGGATCTGCTGTAGGAAGCTAGAGTGTCTCCTTTGGCACCTGTTCCTGATTGGCCCAGCAGCTTCCTGCTGTGGCCATTGCCAAGTCAGATTCTAAGATTATCAGATGTCATGGTTACTGGGACCCCTTCAGTCCTTGGTCATTGGTTGAAGTTCCTTCAGGAATCTTCACTCCAGAATATATGCTTGCTGGATCTGGCCTAGCAGTAGCCTCTCCAGATTGGCTCTCACATCTTTGAGCCCTGGGCTCATCAGTCTGCCTCATGCCATCTTTAGGGAGTAGGGGTTAGGCACATTGCTTGCAGAGGAACAATAGAAAGGTGGTGGAGGGGTGACTGCACCCCAGTCTGAGAAGCTCTCCTTTCCTTTGGACACAAGCTGGGACCTCTCTGGCTTCTAACTTCCCCACTGCTTGTTGGGTACACATGAGCAGAGATTTGTGTTCTCTGCTCTTGTCAGGGAGTCCCTGCTCCCCAGACGACCATGCCTAGCCATAGTACCACTTCTGGTACTGCTCTGCTTCTGGTTTTTGACTCTCTTAGGAGGCTTTTCAAAACCTCAACTGCAGGAGGAATTCTCTTTCCAGTTATTATTTTTTTTAGTGAGAAGTTTGTTTTTCTTAATTTTCACATTTATTTATTTATTTATCCCAGCCCCATCACTCGTCTCCTCCTCCTCCCAGTCCCAGCCTCATGATCCCCTTCCCTCATTCTCCCTTCTACTTCTTCTCAGAAAAGGGGAAGCCCCCAAGGGATACGAACCCACCCTGGCACCTCAAGTCACAGCAGGACTAAGTGCATCCTCTCCTACTGAGGCCAGACAAGCCAGCCCAGTTAGGGAAGAGATCCAATGGCAGTCAACAGAATTAAACAGCCCCTGCTCCCATTGCTGGGGGACCGACATGATGACCAAGCTACACATCTGCTACATATGGGTAGGGGGTCTAGGTCAGCCCTTGCTGGTGGTTTAGTCTCTGTGAGCCCCCATGGGCCCAAGTTAGTTTACTCTACAGGTCTTCTTGTAGTATCCTTGACCCTTCCAGCTCACTCAATTCTTCCTCCCACTCTTCCACAAAACTCCCCGAGCTTGGCCTATTGTTTGGCTGTGGATCTCTGTGTCTGTTTCCATCCGCTCCTGGATGAAGCCTCTCAGGAAACAGTTGTGTTAGGCTCCTGTCCAGGCATGACAAGTTGCAGCAGAGTTCAGTGGATCTTCTCCCACTGAGGCCAGACAAGGCAGTCACCTAGGGGAAAAGGATCCAAAGGCAGGCAACAGGGTCAGAGACAGCCCCTACTCCCATTGTTAGGGGACCTACATGATGACCAAGCTACAATCTGCTACACCAATGTAGGGGGCTTAGGTTCAGCCATAAATCCATTTACTTCAGGGCCTTGCCTGCCTAGCCACATTATTGCTCCTTTGACTTCTGTGATCTGTCTCCAACATATTTCCCCTTGTGCTTTTCCCTAGCAGCTAGTTGGCATCTCAGGACAGAGTCACTATCTCTACCCACACACCTCAAAATGCACCATCACCTCTACTGGTTAACAGCTGGGAGCCAACTGACATTTTAATAGTATTGGCTGACTCTGAGGATTAAAGTGAAGGAAAAAAAAAACACCTTAGGATGGTACTGTACTAGTCCAGATATGACATAATGGCAGCTTGGACCTAGTGGAGGATGACAGTGGTTGAAAACATCTTTTGAATAAGACCAAACTAGATTTGCTGAGGACTGTACAGGCAAGATACAACATCAAGGATGACTCCAATATCTGCCTATGGAAGAATAAAATTAGATCTATATCTCTCACCTTGTACAAAAAGTATCAGTGCAAAGTAAATCAAATACCTTTATTTAAAACCTAAAAATGCTAGAGGACAACTTAGAAAAATAAACTTCAAGACATAGATGTAGATATAAACTTTCTGAATAAAATCCCAACAGCATAGGAACCAACCCTAGGAATTAACAAACAAAAATACATGAAACTAAAATGCTTCTGCATAGCAAGGGGAATGACCAGAACACCCAGGTACTACAGAGTCGGGGAAAATCTTTGCCAATATAACATCTAGAATTTACAAAGAGCTACAAACATTAAATACTCCAAACTGCCCGTCAGTAAATGAGACAATGAAAAGGACAGTTATCAAAAGAAAAATTATATATGACCAATAAATACTTGTAAATGTTTAACATCCTTAGCAATCACAAAAATGCAAATTTAAACTATTTGAGATTCCATCTTACCCTAGTCAGAATGGCCAATATTAAGGAAACAAGTGACAACAAATTCTGGAGAGGATGTGGGGAAAGAGGGGTCTCTCGGCTGCTGGTCGGAGTGTAAACTAGCACAGCCATTGTGAAATTGATGTGGAGATTTCCAAACAAAAATCAAAAATAGACCTTCCCTATGAGTCAGCTCTGCCATTTTTTGGGCACACACCCAAGGAACTCTATATCCTGCCACAGAGGTACTTTCTCATCCGTGTGTATAACTGCTGTACTAACAATAATAAAGAACTGGAAGCAGCCTAGATGTCCATCAGTGGATGAGCAGATGAATAATGAATAATGAAAATGTAGGATATGCATACAGTGGAATTTTACTCAGTTATAAAGAAAACTGGGATTATGAAATTTACAAGAGACTAGGTGGATATGAAAAGTTCTGTATTAATTAAGGGAGGTGACTCAGATTCATAAAAGACAAAGATAATCACATATTCTGTCTTATAGGCAGAACTTCTCTTTTAATGTATATATGTGCCTTTAATTGGTTTTGAGAGTTGATATAGGCTTGAAACTAGAAAGAAAGTAATTGGACTGGGAAAAGAGGCCTTGGGGAAGAAAGAAACAAAGGAACATGAAGTCAGAGATGCCCCAGGAAAGTAGATGGAGGACGAGGAAGTCAAGAGCTCAGCACTGGACAGTTTTAGCTTCAACCATTCTGAGCTATCACACAGATTCATACGGCTCAGGCAACCTGGAGTTCAGAGAAGCGTGAAGCTGGAGCGTTTAGGATGGAGAGGTGTTATTCCAAGCCCTCCTCAAGAAGGGCTTAAGATCTGTGCCTTGTCTACAGTTCCCCGCTGCTCTCAGTAAAGAAAAGGGGAACCGTAAAGAATTAAGACCACAGGAGTGACTGCAGAGAGAAGTCTGAGGATAAAGCCAAGGCTGTGGAAAGTGCAGGAGATAACTAAGGCCTGAAAATTTCCCACCATATCTGGCAATGTCAGTGCTTTTATGATTTAATGGGACAAGCATTAGTTGGCTGGGGCCTGTTTGGAGGGGGCTGGTGAGAAGAGGCGGTGGGAATACAAGCGAGCTCTCTTGTGCACGCTGCGGAGGAGTTCTGCTGTGGGTGGGAGCTGGGAAATCGCTGGAGATTGGACTGAAAAGGGAAAAGGGAGATTTTAGAATATTTGTTTTTCCTGAAATATCTTTTTTAAATTGAATTTAATAACTTCCTTTTAAACACCTTGATTGAGATATACTTTACATACTATAAAGTTAAACACTTGAAGTGTGCTATTTGGTGATCTACCAAATTGCACAACCATTGCCATAAACCAGATTTGGAACATTTCCATCACCCCAATAAAATCCTTTGCACCCGTTTATAGTCAATCCAGTTCCCTCCCTTTGCCTTAGGCAGATGTTAATCTAAGTTTTTGTCTCTGTAGGCTTGCCTTTCATGGGAATCTCATAAAAATAAACCATGTAATATATTGCCCTTTTCAGTAGGCTTCTTTGTGTAACATGCAGTTCATTCCTGTTGCAGCAAGTATCAGTACTTTGTTCATTTGCATTGCCAAGTAGTATCTCCTCCAAGGCTACATGGCATTTATGTATCTGCTAACCAGAAAATGAGCATTTGGGTGACAGAAGATTATTATTTGAGGTGGATATTATTTTCATCTGCTTGGGATTCTACAGGGAAATGTCACAGATTGGGTGGCTTAAATAATAGCTCTAGTTTTCTTATGATTCTAGATGTTGCAAGTTCAAGATCAGGACACTGACACTGTCAAGAGTCTGATGGCAGCAATTTCATTGACTTACAACCAGCCATCTTCCCACGTATCCCCAAATACAGAGCAAGCACTTCTAGAAAATCATTGTACAATGATATCTACCTCATTGACATAAGGCCCCACTATTATGTCCCCCTTTAACCTTGATAACCTTTTTAAAGACCTTATCTCGATCCATCGATCTGTGGGTTATGGGCCTGGCATGCTTCTGCTGCGCCACTCTGCTGCTAAAGACCTTCTCTCTAACTAGGGTAACTTTGTAGCTATTACAGCATTTCTTTGCCATCGGGCTGAATGAGAGTGATAAAGTACAGGATTTCTCAACTTCACACTATTGGTTTTTGGAGCAAACAGCTCCTTGTCGTGGAAAGTGTCCTGGGCACTGTAGGATATTTAGCGGTGTTCTTGATCTCTATCCTATCAGACCCCAGTAGCATTGTCACAATCATGACAACCAAAATATACTATATTTTGGGCAATTTGAGGAGGAGAGGGAAAACACACATTCAGTTTGAGAGGACAACTGAAATAGAAGGAAAAGTAACGGTGTAAGAGGGAGAAATGGGATTTGGGTCGGGAGTGACCCAGGAGCCAAGTATGTGTTTTTAGCATGCAAAAGGCCATGGGCTTAAATGCTAGCATTACTGTACAAAACAAAAGAGAAATAAAGGAGATGCAGGAAGGAAAAAAAGAGGGGAGAAAGAAAATAGAAAAAGAAAGATAATCAGTTAGAAGAGCAAACTCCTAGAGTTAACAGAAGACAGAGCAGTGACTGGCTCTAAATGGTACTACGACGATTGCATCTATGGGATGGAACTGAGGTAGACTGGTTGATTGATTTGCTGGTGAATGGATGTCCTAGTTTTATCCTTTTAAAGTTACACTGACACATAGTTATAGACATTTGTGGGGCATCATGGACTGTTTGGTACATGTTCATAGTGCAATGTTTGAGCTCGGGAATTTATTTCATGGGTAAACTTCCATGCTGATCATTTCTGTGTGGTGAGGACATTCCATTTCTCCTTTGTGGCTATTCGAAATACATGATGTATTATTCTGATGTATTATCATCCTGTTGGGCCAGAGAATACCTGAACTACCAGTCTGTGCCATTTGAAGATGAAGACTTTCTTGTGTTCAGTTCATTAGTAAATACTGAAGTGAGATTAATTTTAATGAGAATTATATATTACTTACTTCTAAAGAATTTTCCCCAGAAGACCAGTAACTACTACTGGTCTTCTCACTACTCCAGTTGAAAGAGATTGATGTGGAAATTTAGGCACTATTAGCTATAATTTGAAGAAAGATTTCATTTTTTGAAAACAATATTATCAATAAAACTGGACACTATAAATGAGTAGCCTTTGAACACCAGTTAAACACCAGTATTTCTGTGAACCAGCTGGTGTGATTCTAGCATGAGATTCTGATGCCGTAGGTATGGAGAGAGGCATTTCTAAAATGCTCTCAGGTAAAGCTGATATTCTCAGTTCACAAACCACAGTATAGTGGGCAAGGATGTAGGTCCACAAAAGACTGGATTGAATAAGTGATGGGAAGGAGTCATAAATGAACTACCAAGGTCATCACTAAGGGTGTGAAAGAGTTCTTGGGGATGCAGACATGGAAGAGAGGACAGAGCTCATCAATGCCACATGACTGCATCAAGCACAGATGGAAACAATAGTAACCAGTCCCTTGCTATCAGTCTAGAATTCAAAATGGCCCTGTTTACTTAGAGACATGGAAAGAAATCAGCAAAACTATTTTTTCAGAAAGGACAATTTGCTAAGTTTTGGGTGAATGTTTCCAAAGATCCACATGTGAAAGGCTTGATCCCCAGGGTATACCATCAGGAAGTGATGTGGAGGTGCATTGCTAGGAAGACGGACCTTATGGCCAGTGCTTAGGTCATAGGACAGTTTCTTCAGGGCAATTGTAGAACTCTGAATAGACTTCCCTCTGTTTGACTCATGGGTGATTTTTGTCCCCCATTGTGCATTTGCTGTCCTGAATGTACTACCTCCACAGTTGTTTACCCTCATTATAGTCCAAAGAAATAGGGGTACTTGATCTTAGACCAGAATCCAAGAAGCACAAACCAAAACAGGCCCTTCTTTTTGTAACTTAATTATTTCAGGTGTTTAATTATAGCAACGCAGAGCTGAATAACTAAGATGTAAAGAATGCTGAATCTGCAGCGCAAAAACCCAATGTTTTAAATCTACGATGTGCTATGAAGAGGAAGATGCATATAGAATGAAGCAGGATCTGAGTACCCTGCTTACCCTAGGCTGATCCTGAGTCAGCAATACAGTGCCCCGGTTTGGAAATCAAGTATAAAAGTAGATTACACAATTAAAAACTGAAGTAATTTTCATTATATTTAGCATTGCTCAACTAGAATTCTGCAGCTAGTTTTGGGATAGATGAATCCATAAAGATGGAAAGAACTCAAGGACTCAAGTATGAATGTCAAGAATAAAAAGTTTGGCTATGAGTCTCAGCATCTGCTTTGATACCCTGCTGGGTAGCGTCTTTCAGAGGCCCTCTGTGGTAGGCTCCTGTCCTGTTCCCTGTTTTCTCCCTCTTCTGATGTCCATCTCGTTTGCCTTTCTGAATGAAGATTGGGCTTCTTACCAGGGTCCCCCTTCTTGATTAGCTTCCTTAGGTGTACAGGTTTTAGTATATTTATCTGATATTGTATGTCTAATATCTACCTATTAAGTGAGTATATACCATGTGTGTCTTTCTGCTCCTGGGATACCTCACTCAAGGTAATCATTTCTAGATCCCACCATTTGCCTGCAAATTTCATGATTTCTTTGTTTTTAATTGCTGTGTCGTATTCTATTGTATAAATGTACCACAATTTCTGTATCCATTCCTCAACTGAGGGACATCTGGGTTACTTCCGGCTTCTGGCAATTACAAATAAACCTGCTATGAACATGGTTGAGCAAATGTCCTTGTTGTATACTTGAGCATCTTTTGGATATATGCCTAGGAGTGGTATAGTTGAATCTTGAGGTAGCACTATTCCTAATTGTCTGAGAGAGCACCAGATTGATTTCCAAAGTGGCTGTACAAGGTTACACTCCCACCAGCAATGGAGGAGGGTTCCTCTTCCTTCACATCCTCTCCAGCATGTGTTGTCACTTGGTTTTTGATCTTGGCCATTCTGATGGGTATAAGGTAAAATCTCAGGGTCGTTTTGATTTGCATCTTCCTGATGACTAAGGATGTTGACTAAGGATGTTTTTCTGCCATTCAATGTTCCTCTATTGAGAATTCTCTGTTTAAGCTCTGTACCCCATTTTTTTTCAGAGTGCAGGGAATCTTATGAAAGAAAGGGGAGATAGAAAGACCTAGAGGGAATAAGAGCTTCACAAGGAGAGCAACAGAACCAAAAAATCTGGCCACAGGGGTATTTTCTGAGACTGATACTCCAACCAAGGACCATGCTTGGAGATAACTTAGAAGCCCATGGCAGCTCAGTGTCCAAGAGAATTCCCCAATAATAGGAACAGGGACTGTCTCTGACATGAACTCAAAGGCTGGCTCTTTGATCACCTCCCCCTGAGGGAGGAGCAGCCTTACCAGGCCACAGAGGAAGACAAAGAAGCCAGTCCTGATGAGACCTAATAGACTAGAGTCAGATGGAAGGGGAAGAGGACCTACTCTATCATTGGACTGGGGGAGGGGCACAAAAGAAGAAGAGGGAGGGGGGTGGGAATGGGAAGGGATGGAGGAGGGGCGACAGCTGGGATACAAAGTGAACAAATTGTAATTAATAAAAAGAAAAAGAAAAAAAGAATGTCAAGAATAAATCGAAGTTTGAGGAATAAAATTTACTGGTTAGAAGAAAAGGGTGTGTGGTGATTTAATGACACGATTTTTGTCCATAAACGTATGTTTTATAGGAGACTAAGACAGTGAGTAATTCTTTTATGTTTTTCCTATGAACTAACTGAGATGAAATGCCTTTCAATTACTCTGAGTGATTTTGGTTGATGTATTAGTCACTGATGTGCTGTTTCGATAGAATCTCATAACTAAAAGTAACTGGAGAGAGATGATTTATTTTGGCCTACAGTTCCAGAAGATAGCATCCATTGAAGCAAGGAGGACATGGTGACAAGAGCAGAAAGCTGGCTGATCTCATTTTTATCTATAGACAGAAAGAAGAGAGAGAGAACAGGAAGTGGAATCAGGCTATTAAACCTCTAGTCCTGACCCCAGGGACTTATTTCCTCCAGCAACCTCTACCTCACACAGGTTCCATCAACTTCACAAACAGTGTCACTAACAGGAGACCAAGTATTCAATTATACAAATCCTATGGGGACATTTCTCGTTCAACCAACCACAGTTGGATTTGAAGACATTCTTGATACAGATGCTAAGCATTTGAATGTACTACCAAGAGAACTTATTCTGCCACAAGGCATTTACTATTTGCTGAAGATTAAGCACAGCCCAGATTAAAGGTTAGGGGATGGGATAGCTAAAATTGTGACTTTTATCTGCCAGTGCCACCCTGGGCCTCTGGGGAGCAACTCTGATGAAGAAAACTGGTTATGTTTCTTGTCAGGGTGAATATCTTTGAGGTTGCTAACAGGTCACTCTGTGATGTCAGTCCTGGGATAGCTAAGCTTGTTGGGTGCCTAGACACAGGTAGAGAGACTGTGGGGTGTATATAGCAAGGTCCAGGTAAGATTTTTCACATTTTATTTGTTTTCTGGAGTGGTTCCTCAAAGCCTGTGAAGAGTCCCGTATGATTCCAGGGCCAGAACATTGAACAAAATGAAAATCCCATGCAGGTTTTACGTAGAGCAGCTATTTCTAATCATACAGGGATGCAAAAGGCAATATACATGGATGGAATGCCGAGGATGGAAAGAATCAAAGCCAGGTGGAGACTGCTGAGATCATTCTGAATTTGATAACAGTAGTTTAGACCCAAGTGATTGCTTCCATTCAAGAATGAGGCCCTGTGCCATCAGACTTCTTAAGCTTTGAAGACAGTCTCACAATTGGGATTTTAATTGTGCCAAAATTGGCACAATTAAAATCCCAATCTTGAAAGGTATGGGCAAGGGCCCACTGATAGGAGAATGAATAAGCAAAATGCATTGCATTCACACAGAGGAATATTTTTTAGCATTAATAGGAAGAAAATTCCAGCATGTTCTACGATAAGGATGAATATTGAGGACATTATGCTGAGTGGAATGAACCAGTCACAAAAAAAGATGAATACATCTGATCCCACTTATATTAGATATAAAATAACAGAGACAGTAACCAGGATGGTGGTGCCTGGGGCTGGAGGAGGGAGGCATTGTTTAATGAACAGAGTCCCCGTTCTGCAGGATGGAAGGTTTGAAGATGGATGGTGCTGACGTTACCGTGACAGTGTGGGTGTAGTTAATGTCACCGAACTGTATGCTTAAAATGGCTCAGAAGATAAATTTTACGTTATTGTGTATTTTATCGCAATAAATAAATGGAAAATAGAGCAACACAACCCAGCAATCCTACTCCTGGGTATATATAGAAAAGAATTAAAATCAGCACCTGGAGGATTCAGCATAACTCCCAAGTCATTGAGATGGAGCCAAGATATGATATGTGAATACAGAAAATGTGATCTAGCCACACAATGGCTTGTCATTCAGCCACAGGATCTTAATTGTGCAGTATTTAAAATAGATTCATAGAATCAGAACTTAGGACTGGTGGATTTTTAGATGATCAGGAAGACAAAATGGGGAAATGTTTGAAAGGTACACATTTTTCACTTAGGCAAAATAAGTAAGTTCTATAGGTTTGACTGCACAGTATCGGACCTATGGTGAGCAATTCCGCATTGTCTACTTAACACTTTGTTGAGAAAGTAGATCTTTTGTGCTCTGGCCACAAGAAGAAAACAGTCTAAAACAAAACAAACGAAGAAATAAAGACAAGGAAATCTTTGGAGTTAAAGAATAAACACGTAGTACAGACATCCACTGGGGAGACACAGTGGCGTCAGTCTGGACCGGGTGTTGCTAGGTGTCCCATTCAAAGACTTAAATAAGCATCATGAATGGTAAAGCAGCAAACGATTTTATTGAGAAGCAAAGCGAAAGTACAGGCCAGCTACCCTGTAAGAGAGCAGTGAGCTACCTGAGCTAAGGTGCTTAAGCGCAGAGCTTGGGAAGTGTTGGCTCAGAGGTTCAAAGCCGTTGTTGATCTTGCAGAGGACCCATGTGCAATTCCTAGCACCCACCTGGTGGCTTACAACCACCTGAAGTTCCAGTCCCAGGGAATCTGACAGCCCCTTCTGACTTCTCAAGATACTAGGCATGTACATGGCGCCTACACACGCAACCAGGCAAAATACTCAGACACGTGGAATAATAAGATAAGTAAATTTAAAATAAAGGGGAGAGAGAACGTGAGCAGCGTGTTACTGCTGAGGACCCCTCATAAGGTCCAGAAGGAGGAAATGCTGGTTGTTTGGAGTGGGGTATGGGTGGTTTTCTGTTTTTGTTGATAAGCTTGAGTTTCTTTATTGCGTATTTCCTATCCAATGATGGAGATGATTTTAATCATACTCATATCCAATCATGTCTAGGCATAAGATAATAAACAGGGGATTGCCCCTGACAGCTCAGGTAGAGGACACAGTTTGCTGAACTGCACACCCACCCTAAACCACTCTAGAGTGAACCAGCGCCCTGCCTCTCAGTCCTAGATGCACCCTGTGACACACTTGAACGGAAACAAGAAATTAGGAAGGAATTGCTAGAGAAGAGATTACTGATTGCATTGTTTGGAGTAGCACGTACAGTCGTGCAGTCTCAGTCTCGTTAGTGAACATTTCTCTCCAAATACACTGAGTTGCATATAGATTAGAGTGGTGGTTTCTAAGAGCTCAGGAGGAAAGAAAATGGGGCATGTCTATCATACTTTAATATGGAGAGGTCAAAGTTGAAGTAAATAGCAATTGAGGCAAAATTTAAAATGCTTTGTGTTGGCCAATACTGCACAGGCCAAGCTCCAGGCACGTCTGCATTTATGCTAGAGGTTGGAGGTTGGATATCTCCAATATCAACTGAGATTTGATAGGAAAATACGAGATATCCAGGTGGAGGGCGAGCCTCGGAGGCAGTGCCAGCTATGATGTGGAGATTTTGCCTTGTCCCCAGAGCCAACGTTATGTAAGACTATTGCATACTGTGTGACCTCTATTAATTGGATGAGTTACATAAAAATAAGTGCCTCAAGGAATTAATGGGTGAAAGCAACGGGATTGTTGTTGAAACCAAAACAGAGTTGCTTGTGTCAATCCTACCAAAACAAAACTCAAATCAAAAAACTAAATAAGCAAGGTAGGTTCTGAAGAAAAGATTCTTGCACATACAGGGTTGCCTGCTATCACAAAAGAACTTGCCAGAAGCAGAAGCTTGCCCATCAGAGTCTAGAGCAATAAATACCTGTGTGAATGCCTCTTCAAAGGAACTGGGTCAACTTTGACTGATCGTCTTGTATTAAGTCTATTATTGTTATTATTATTATTATTATTATTATTATTGTTATTATTATTATGTTTCAATTTATTCACTTTGTATCCTGGTTGTAGACCCCTCCCTCATCTCCTCCTGGGCCTACCCTCCCTCTCTCTTCCTTCCCTACCCCCCTTCTTGAGTCCACTGATAGGGGAAGTCCTCCTCCCCTACTGTCTGACCCTAGTCTATCAGGTCCCATCAGGACTGCCTGGATCCTCTTCCTCTGTGGGCTGGCTAGGTCACCCCACCAGGGAGTAGGTAACCAAGTTCATGTCAGGGACTGTTTCTTCTCCCCTTACTAGGGAACCCATGTGGAGACTGAGCTGTCTATGGGCTACATCTGAGCAGGGTCTCTATGCACAGTCTTTGGTTGATGCCTCAGTCTCTGAAGTTCACCCTGGGCCAGTTTTTTTTTTTTTTTTTTTTTGGCTTTATTGGTCTCCTTGTACGGCTCATTTACCCTCTGTGTCCTTCTATATCCCCCTTTTTTCATAAGACTCCCTGTGTTC
Source organism: Meriones unguiculatus (assembly GCF_030254825.1). Lineage (NCBI taxonomy): Eukaryota > Metazoa > Chordata > Mammalia > Rodentia > Muridae > Meriones > Meriones unguiculatus. Next base: position 50,969,333 of record NC_083366.1, on the reverse strand, counting down.
TGTCCAAAGTTTGGCTGTGAGTATCTGCATCTCTTCTATACCTTGCTAGATGGAGTCTTTAAGAGGACATCTGTAGTAGCCTCCAGAATTCTTATGGCAAAAGACTATTGTTTCAAAATATCTGATGCAACTCTCCTTATTTTGGTCTTTAAAGCCTTCTCCTTGCCTGAACCTCCATATATGCTCACAGTTTCAAGCTCTACTTCCAAGAAATAGTAATGTTCTTGGGAGAATCTCTCTCCAATAGTATTTTGTTTAATTCGACCACCCAGCTATTGTGACAATTAACCTTCATTGTAACTTTCATTAGTTTTGGAATCACAGTGGGAATGTACCTCTGGCTGTGTCTGTGAGAGTGTTTCCAGAAAAGTTTATCTGAGGAGGAAGACCTACTGTGAGTGTGGGCAGCGCCATCAGTGGGCTGGGGTTCTAGATTAAATAAAAAGGAGCAAGAGCATTGAGCCGACTCCTGTTGCCAGGACTTCCCACCAAAGCGGACTGTATCCTCACACTGTGAGCCAAAGCATACCCTCCCTTCTTCAACTTGCTCTTATTGGGTGTTTTGCATGCCTTAGTTGTACATAAAGGAATTAATGCTCAACTAAAAGGAAGCTTGATGGTGTTCAATCAGAGGATTGACCTCTTGCAGGAGCAAATTGATACCCTATGGCAAATCGCTCAACCTGGCTGTCAATGAAAGTATGCTGGACTTTGTGTCACTAGCATACAACATGAGAATTTTTCCTGCGCTGCAAATCTGTCTAAACAATTGTCGAGCTATATTTTAGGTAATTGGACTGGAGAATTCGATACTACGATGGAGCAGCTGAGAGTGGCCATTGTCACAGTAAATTCTACTGGAGTGGACGCAGGACTAGCCACAGGATTATCAACATGGATTGCTGCAGCCATGAATCATCTGAAGGAATGGGCGGGCATGGGAGTGTTAGCAGGCCTTCTGGTGTTGGTCTCCTTGGTTTGCCTGTGGTATATATGCAAGATTAGAGTCTCACAACAGTGTGATGCAGCCATGATCATTCAGGCCTTTACAGCCATTGAAGCAAGACATTCTCCCCAAGCATGGTTGGATACCATAAAAAGCTAAAATGATACGCTCAGGATGCGAGGCTAAGCACTGCACTCAGGGTCAGCCGCTTTGGACCCAGAGAAGAGCATGTCTGATTGCATGCGGGTTGATGCCCCAGGTCCCGCCTCTGAGAAAAAGGTATCGGACGGGTCCGATGCTCTTTGGGTGGATGACACCTAAATGAACATCTGTACAAAGTCCCAATTTATTTCTAATATCAGAGATCAGACCTCTACTCTTGCCTGATGCGTCTAAAACAAAAAGGGGGAACTGTAGAGAGCTGCAGAATGCTATGCATTAAAGACGGAGCTGGTTTCCGCCTTCCACCTTCCCGATGGTGAGTGCTCTCTGTCAGGAACAACTCCACATTTGGCTAAGGCCGAAGATCTGGCTTGCTTCCATGTATGTGGACCTATCTGCATTGCCCCCGTGGCACGCCTGGGTTGGCTACCCAGAGGCTATTTAAGCTGTGGGCTGGCTTTCCCCGGGGTCCGAGGATTGTTCAATGTTCCTGAATAAACTGCATTGAAAAAAAAAAAAAGAAAGAAAAGGAGCCAATATAGACGTGCCTGTGGTATAAGCAGAGGCTGTCAGTTTATGTCCTTTTTCACATAAAGAATATAAAATGGTATCAATAGCCAAAAAAACACAAGCTTTTAGATGGCAGCATCAGCTTTCACTGCAGGCTTGGCCATACCCAGGACGATGTGTATGAGACTGGCATTTTGCAGACCTACAAACATGCTTGTGTCAAAGATAGAAAAACTGCATGGCTGGAGTTAGAAGCCTTGCAGAGGTAATTCTGCCATGTTTTCCCCTTCAGGACATGTGAAGATGGTGGGGGTTCTTGCCCGCTCAGCACTGAGTGTAGCGAGCTTCTGAGAGGAGGAAGTCCAGAGAACTAAAACACACCTTCCCGGGGATTGGTACATCACAGCAGAACATGTTTTTATGAGTTGTCACTGGATACAAATGTTGAGGACTTGGGTACTGGAGCCTCTGAATGGTTCTGTTTTTGTTTTGCTTATTTTCTACATGTTATATGAGCTCAAAATGAGAGCAAGAAATTGGTGGGATATATCTGAGTATTCTCTCTGCTATCAGGAAAGAATTTGAGTTTATTTCAGTTTTCAGTGAAAATGACTATAAATTTTACAGGGAACTCCCACGTACAACAGGCCCCTGGATCTTGCAATCACAGCTCTGATTTGGACTGACAAGAAGAAAATCTGTTAAGTTACATGCTGGATGCTGCTAAATTAAAATATACTCATGGAGAGCCTTTTGGGGAGAATTATTCCATGTGATTACAAAATGATTCGTTACTAATAAGATATTTGAGTGTCTAGATAATGAGCTGGGTAGTCCAGCCTCAAAGATTTAAAACAACAATAATAATAGCTATTATTTTGAGTGCTTATCCTTTGCCTAACTTTGGAAACTTGATTCTGTTAAATCCTCCATGCAACCCTTTGACATAATCAATATTATCTATTTCATAAGATGAATGAACACCAAGCCTGCAAGAACCTGCTAAAAACTCATTCAAGGTCCCATAATTCTCAGGTGGGTAGGGTGTGATATTTTGCCATTAAAGCTTGTAACTTAACCAATCCTATCATTTCCTGCTGCCCTGTATTTTGTGGACTTAATGTCTGTGGTGAGACTCACATGCAAACAGAAAGAAACCCTTACTGACCGAGACTGTGAGAAGCAGAATCTAGTCGCCCAGCCCTATTTTTGACTGTCTTTACTGTTGGCAGATGCCTACCGTCTGACTTCATACACTTAACACCAAGCCTGATAAACATGGTAGTCAATACTGCTTCCAAAGTGAGACCAAAGTATTTTCACTGTCTTAAAAATGTTTCCAAAGGAGGCATTTGGAAATGGCTTGTTTTATTTGAGCTTCATTGAGATACAAGTCACATATCATCCAAGCCACTAATTTAAATGTACATGATTCAAAGGCTAGCCCATTTCGTTTGTGAAACTGATACCACAATCAATTTTAGAACATTTTCATTCACCCTCCCGAGTCCCTTACTCATTAGATGTAACTTCTTAATCCTCCAACTCACACAAACCCTGGGCAAGCTGGTCTACCGTCTGTATTGATTTGCCTGTTTTACACATTACATGCAAATGCAGTCATTCAATATGTGGTCCTCTGTGACCAGCTTCTGCTTCATTTTCAGTCTTTTAAAAGGTATGATTGACCTAACAAGTTGTAGAAATATAATGCAGACAACTTGATGTGTTTGGAAGTAAGCCATGGTCACAATACTGCTTGAACTTACCACTTTCAGAAGGAAGTGTCCTCAGCCTTTTCTGTTAGGTTTGTTTGTTGGTTGGTTGGTTGGTAATAGTAGTTGACATAATATCTAGCTTTTTAGCAAAATTTAAGAATATTCTCTTGCATGACTGAAACCTTGTCAAATCTCTGACCATACCTTCCATGGTGGAACAAAGTGTTGGCTCTGGAGGCAACTACTGTGAGGAGCACTTTCATGCTCAGCGCAGCAGCTGATGACCCTTCATTCATTCATAGCTGCCTTGTGTCTCTGACCGCAAAAGAATGAATGACCTACTCTTGCACAGAACTCAGCAGTATACTGGGCGTTTCACAGGCCATTGGTGGAATGATGGCACAAGGATGCAATGTTGTCTCCAATAAGCCTAAGAGTCACCACGTGTTTCTCTTGTTTTGTCCTCTTGTTTGTCCTCAGCTAGACACTGGATTTTGGCACAGGCCTCAAAACTTTAAGTCTGGTGTATATTTCTTGAAAGCACATCTTCTGTTCCTGCTTACTCAATGTACACAACTCTTAGGATTCTCTAGTTAGGCTAACAACCAAACCAACCAAACAAACAAAAAATAACCAACCAACAAAGCAAACAACCAAACAACCAACAAACAAAACAGTGCCAATTTCAGTTTTTCTTCACATCCTGTGAGGGAGAAACAAAAACCTTGGTAGCAAAACAGGCTTTAATTTTTTTTTCTTCAAAACTTTTCTTGCAAAAGTGCCTTACTCAGCTCTTCATCTGTGAGCCACATGCCCTGAACAAGCTCTTTCCCCTCCCGAGGATTCAATTTCTTCAATGGTAAAATTATGGTGGGGGTGAGCAGTAGTTTTCACCTGTCTTAGGTACTGTTCTATTGCTGTGTGGAGACACCATGACCACTGCCATTCTCGTAAAATAAAACATTTAATTGGGGTTTGTTTAAAGTTTCAGAAGCTTGGTCCATTATCATCATGGTGAAGAGCATGGCAGAAGGCAGGCATGCATGATCCTGGAGAAATAACTGAGAGTTCTACATCCTAATCCACAGGCAGCAGGCAGAGAGTGAGAAACTGAGCCTCACATGGACTTTTGAAACTTCAAAGGCCACTTCCAGCGACAAACCTTCCCCCAAAATGTCACACCTTCTATTCCTTCTTCTCAAACATTTTCACTCCCTGGTGACTTAGCTTTCAAATATTTGAGCCTGTGGAGGCCATTCACATCCAAACCACCATACCACCTGTGTTAGTTAGTATCTGAAAGAGCAGTGTTCATTGCTATGATCTATCCATCTTCTAATTTGGATTTGTGATTTCTCTGAACTTTTCTGAATTCCTTATCTGTACAGTTGTCAACTGTAGTATTGTCATGACAGTTAAATGGGAAAAGTGGATGTTCAAAGACTAAGAATATGAAATGCAAGTAATGTTTACTCTTCATTAGTATAGTCTTAGTATGTATTCCAGGAAGACCATGGACAGTTTGGGATGATAAAGTCCGCAAATCTTTGGAAATGATATGCGAACATTTATGTGGGTGTCATGTGCCCATTTTCTGGGACAGAGTTCCACAATGGCTCTCTGATTTTTAGAGTACACTTCTATGCTTCAAATGTTGAGTTCATAGACATGAAGAAATCATGAATACAAGAAACAACCTCCAGAACAGGCATGACAGTCTACCTTATCCATGTTCAGTCTCCTATCATGGAACTAAAACCCTTGAAACTGAGTCTCTTCCCAGCCTGTAATTACTTCCATTCTCTGCCTTATTTTTTTCATGGCCTGGTGCTATTTGGGTGTCTGCTATGTGGCATGACCTTCTGTGTCTTCGTTGCTTTTCTGTTTCTGTGATAAAACACAATTATGGTGGCAACTTATAAAAAGCATTAGCTGTGTTTATGGTTTCTGAGGGTTAGCCTATGATGGTAGAGTGAAGGCATGGCATGTTAAGAAATGAAAACTCGCATCTCTAAGGGTAAGCAGGAGACAAAAAGCACACTGTAAATGGCATGAGTCTTTTGAAACCTACCCCCAGTGACATTATCTCTTCCAACAAGGCCAAACCCCCTAATCTTTCCCAAACAGTTCCACCAATGAGGTGGGAGAGGGGGAAGGGAAAAATATTAAAACACATGAGCCTATGGGGGATATTCTCATTAAAACCACCACAATCCACCTTTTTGACTGAGCTGAAGGCTCCTCCATAATTCTTAGGTTGATGTTCTGTTGTTTTAATTAAAAAAATTAGTGTTGTGCTATATAATGTGTATTATTAGCCCTATGATTAACATGGTGGTATTACTTAACCCACTATCATGAATAATGAGACACAGACACCTGTTAGATATATAATTGCCTTATTTACCTTGGGCAAGGCAGAAATTTTCCTTACACTGTTTCAATATCTTCACCATCCATCTCCCAGCCCCCATCCAATGCCATCTGCCTTTATCATCCTCATCTGGACTATCTTTCATATATAATCCCATAGTACTTGCTTGTATTTGTACCTTTTCACAAGATTATTGGAGTCCTTTCTCCTTGCCCACCTAGTTTTTTCTCCACACTAACCCACTGTGGTGTCCTCCTTCCTCCTCTTTTCCAGCCCATCTGTCTCCCATGATTCTCTCTGTCTTCTCCAAGCCTCTGAACCTTAGCCACACATACCCCATACTGCCCTGCCCAGGAATAGGCCATTCAGTTAACCAGTCATGTAGGTTTGCACAACATGGATAGCTTTGCTCAGATCTTGTGGATTAGTAACATGCATCAGACCAACCTTCAACAGATTTCTGAACATAGGAAGCTGTGCGTAGATCCCTGAATCAGATAGGTGCCTTGGAGATACTCAGAGAAATACAGAAAGGTCTGGAGGCATCAAAGCAGTGTATGCAGGGCCTCCAGCTGCTATCACCTTGCAGTCTGGGGCTGATAGAACTGTGAGATGTGAGTCCTTTATGGCCACATCTCAGTGTGGGGCTGTATTCTCATTTCTAGCCTCCAGTGGCTCAAGAGCTTTGCCTTCTCTGGTGTGATTGCTCAGGCAGGTTGGGACAAGTTGGTAAAATGTGAAAATGATAACTTTTCCCATGGCTTTAGGCAATTTTGATGGAAAGAGGAAATGGAAAATCGAGGCCTTAGTACCTGCTCTGAACTGTGAAATGATTGCAGTTGGGTTGAAAGAAAAGCTTTTGCTTAGCTTTCCCAAATGATTAGAAAGAAAATCATGGCTCTTTTGGCCCTCAAATCTGGAGTGTTACCATAACATACCACTTACCTCAGAGAAGTAGGGTTTTTTTTTCCAATTAAATTTTTTTATTTGGAAGAACTTCCTTAAATTTTGTTAATAATTGGGTAGAGATTAAAATAAATGAGCCCCCCAAAATTCAGCACGATTCAGAATAGGCATCGCTTTTTTCTTTTCTTCTTATCCACTGTATTTTGCCTAAGCGGCAGGAGGGATGGACTTTTTTGACAGGTAAGAGGACAGCACAGGGTCCTTCTGTGGAGCCCAGGCTAGTCTCAAGCTCACAATGCTTCCGCTTTAGTCTCCTGAGTGCTGGGATTTTAGACCTGCATGCCTGCTTCTGTTTTATGCTTTTTTCCTCTCCCATAAGAATTGATATGCTGCACCAGAGAAGCTAAACTGTTCATAAAAACCTTTCCTTCCATTTCAAAAATTCTGAACTGATTTTCTCAATCATCTCATGTCAAGAGACTTAGAAGTCTGAAGATTAAGAGAACAAGTTATTTCAAATTTGATCCCCTTCTCATCACATCATCAATACTTTCAAAGCATTTCTGCTCTAGGGGTCTATATAAGATGCTCCACCATACGACAAGGACATTTGCTCACCTATGTTCATAGTAGCTTTATCTGTATTAGCCAGAAACTGAAAACAACCCTAATGTCCCTCAACCAAAAAAATAGCTAAAGAAATTGTGGCACATTTACAAAATGGAGCATTACTCCACCATCAAAAACAAGAAAATCATGAAATTTGCAGACAAATGGATGGAACTAGAAAAGATCATCCTGACTGAGGTAACCCAGACCCAGGAAGAAACATGTGGTATGTACTCACTTATAAGTGGATATTAGGCATATAGTACAGGATAACCATACTACAATTCACAGACACAAAGAAGCTAAATAACAGGGAGGCCCCAAGAGAGGATACTTGAATCACACTCAGAGGGAGAAATAGAATGGTCAGTGGAAGTGGTTGAAAAGAGGCAACAGGATAAGAGAGGGAATGCTGAGGGATATAAGAGTGGGGATCAGATATGGGGAGAGCAAGGATGGGAAGAGAGAGGGCTTGCAGAGAGAGGAAAAACTATAGGTCGGGGCATTTTCTAGACAAGCTGGAGATCTGCAACAGGATGGGCTCCTGGGAAGATATGAGAGTGACTCTAGCTAAGACTCCTGGTAGCTGGAGTCATGGAGACTGGAGAGGCTACCCTCTAAGCAAACAGAACTCCTGGTGGAGGAAGGGGAACACCAGCACACCCACAAAAACTTTCACCCAGAAAGTTTTTTAAATTTAATTTTATTTTTTTATAATTTAGTCACTTTACATCCCCATTGTAGGCCCTTTCTCGTCTTCTCCTGGTCCCACCCTACTTTCTTCTTCCCCTATTTCTCAGAAAGGGGGAGCCCTCCTCCCTACCATCTGAACCCAGCCTATCAAGTCTCATTAGGACTGCTTGCATCCTCTTCCTTTGTGGCCTGCCGATGCCCCACAACCCGAGGGAAGTGATCAAAGAACAGGCAACAGAGCCCATATCAGAGACAGCCCCTGCTCCCCTTACTAAGGACACACATGAAGTCTGAGCTGCCTATCAGCTACATCTGGGCAGGGGGTCTAGGTCTTCTTCATGCATGGTTCTTGGTTGGTGAATCAGTCTCTGCAGGACCCATCCCCAAGCCCAGATTTGTTGGCTCTGTTGGTCTTCTTACGGAGCTTCTGTCCATTCTGGGTCCTTCTGTTCCTCCACCTTTTCCTATGACTCCTGCACTCTGACCAAAGTTTGGCTGTGAGTCTTAGCATCTGCTTCCATCCCCTGTTGGGTGGGGTCTTTCAGAGGACATTTATGGTAGGCTCCCACCCTGCTCCCTCTCTTCAGCTGCTTCTGGTGTCTATTTTATTTGCCCTTCTGAATAAAAATTAAGTATCCTCTCTAGGGTCCTCTTTGTCATTTAGCTTCTTTAGGTCTGTAGATTGTAGCATGGTTTTCCTGTGTTATATGGCTAATGTCTATGGAGGAAAGTCTCCCCTTTTCTGAGGGGCAGGGGAGGGTAAAGAGAGTGAGGGAGAAATGGAGGGGGGACCAGAAGGAGAAGAGGGAGGGAGATAAGACTGAGATATAGAGAGAATAACTAAAAATAATTATAAAATAAAAAAATTGTTAAATGATAGCTTGATCGTAAACTTGTGTTTTGTAACTTTTGCTTAAACATTCACATAAGTGTTTTTTTTTTCTGATGAGACCATCTTTCTAACTATCACAGCCAGTAGCTGTTTGAATAAAAGTGACCCCTATAGGCTCAAAGGGAGTGTCACTATTGGGGATGTGTCCTTGTTGGAGTAGGTGTGTCCTTGTTGGAGAAAGTGTGCCATTGAGGATGGGCTTTTAGGTTTCAGATGCTCAAGCCAGCGTCTCTTTCTTTCTTCATGCTGCCTGCTGATCCAGATGTAGAACTCTCAGTGAGGCTCCCTCTCCAGCACCATGTCTGCCTGCATGCTGCCATGCTTCTTACCATGAGACTAATGCACTAAACCTCTGAACTGTAAGCCAGCTCCAGTTAAATGTTTTCCTTTATAAGAATTGCCATGGTCATGGCGTCTTGGACAGCAATAGAAACCCTAAACATTGTCTAACCTTTCCTTACTGAAGGCACCACCAGTCTTCTCTACTGTGGTATTACACCAGAGGCCACAGTGGAACCTTTTGCTGCTTGAAGGCTTTTTACAGCTTGAGCACTTTTCCTTAGCCTGGTTCTCAGAAGCGAAGCCAGAGCTCTTATCAGTGGAGGTGAGGCTCTTGTGCTCTTGCTGTGTGTTTCCCCACTGCTTTCTAAGAGGCTTGCACCAGTGTTTCTTGGCAGCTCCGGTGCATGCCCTTTCCAGATTTCTCAGCTGGGCTTTTATTTAAATAGCAATATGGAGGCACTCTGTCTGGAACAGTACTCCAGGACTCTAACACCATCAGAACTGTTCTGCAGATGAGTGGGGAGGATGTCAGCTTATCCGGTGGGTCACAGAAAGCTCCAGAATCATGGCCTTACCTTGTGCTCTCTGAGATAGTCTCCTCAGGATCTAAACCAAGAGGACAGACAGTCTAAAGCATCGATCTGGAGGAGTGAGGGGAATGTACCAGGGAGGATGTACAATTCAGACGCAATTGACTCTTCGGGCATCCCACCACTCTCTCTCTCTCTGATAAGACATTGCTTACCCACCACTCTCTCTCTGGTAAGACATTGCTTTCCACTGAATGCCAAGGTGATGCCTCTATGTCAGGACCACTTTGTTTAGCTATTGGTTGAAGGCTAATCATCTTTTTTGTCACAGTTCTATTTATAAATATTCATACATCCCTAGTATGGAGAAGACTGACTAGGTATGTTAGACATGCAATGTATAGTAATATATGTGTAATATAATGTATATGATGTATGTTGTTTTTATTTTGGTTATAGAGCCTGAGCCCAGGAGCTCATGAGAACCCTACCTCTGAGCAATACACCCAGCTGCCAATGTATGTCTATTGAGTATCAGAACAAGTGAATAGCAAAATGGGAGCATGAAGGAGCCCCATTTCATGTGTTATTCATGTAGCAGACATTTCTGTTTTCTGACCAAGCATGTATTTCACTCTTCTTCTGTACTGTCTGAACTTTCATTTTATTTGAGGTTGACACATACTTGGTGAAATAATGCATTTCTCAATATCCTTGTACCTAGGGACCAGCCCCATGATACATTGCAGTTGTCTGAAATGTGCAGCTACTATTTCAGTTTCTAAGAAGCTGACTTTTCTTGCCCCTGCTTCCCACTATTTTCTTTTTTGAGGCTGGGGGTAGAGCAGCCTCAAACTACCAAAAGATAATAAACACTGAGGTTGGAAGTCATGGGCAGAGAGCAAAGAAAGGAGGAGCAGGGATGCTGATGCCATTTGGGATTGGAGTACCAGCCCAGGGGGTTACAATTATGAGAAAATTAAACCTCTTCAGGTAAGAACAGTGGTTGGGTTTTCTGCAGCATGCAGCTGAATCTCACCCTTTCTGATGTAAAAGCTTAAAACTCAGGAAGTTCCACTGACTGAGGTCATAAGTGTAGGTCAGAAATAAGAGCAGGTTTACTTAGCTAAAGCAGCTCATTGGCTTCTTCAAATACCTCTGCTATGGATCTAAGGGTATCAAGAAACCCTAATAACGAAGATATGAAGCCCTCTAGGAGGCAGGTTCTGGAGGATGTGAGTTTTGCCAAGAAGTGTAACAATAAGAAAGCCTTAATGCTGATGGATGTCAGGGCCATGAGTGCCATGCTAAGGCTATCAGGGTTCTAGAGTAACCAGAGGAGGTTCAGACCAAGGTCCCAGAGCCAGCCAAAACTACACTGACTTGTGCACCTTGTCCATTCTGTGCTCTGGTAGCATGCCTGTGTCCCTAATGCCTGAAGCCCAAGGCTTTGCCTACCAAAGGCTCACACCTAAATCAAGCAATAGGAGACCAAAGTCTGTGGTGTTGCTACAAATAAACCTTAAACAGAATTTGGTTTTGAAAACAAAAACAAAAACAAAACAAACACACACACACACAAAAAACAAAAAACAAAAAACAAAAAAAACAGAAAAGCTTTTCTGCCTTGTCCCTTTCTCTTCTTTCTATCCAATTTTCGAATACTCTTTCAATCTTCCATTGTCCAATGGCAAGGCCATCACCAATTGGTTGGAGTATGCGCGCTCCGGCAGCACTCCTCGAAGAAACTGTTTGTACACGTCATTTGGAAAGCTTCAATACTGATTATGTAGTGTTGTTCCTGGATAAATAGTCCTCTACTTACGGGAATGACTCACATAACAGAGTGACTAAGGTCAAGTTCCCGTGGTGCCTCCTCTGCTGGGGTGACTCAGCAGGGAATTGTAAGCCAGCCACAGCATTTTCCTTTGTAAGCCAGGGAGTGAACTGCCCCTGACTCCACATGTGCTACATTTGTGAGCAATAGGCAACTTCCCAAAGTAGAAAGAGCTAACCAAGCGTTTCCAGGCCATCATTCAGAGCCCTGTGGTGCAGCCCCACCAATACACTGCTCTTTTTTGACTCTGTGACTCACTGGCCAGTGTTCAGGGTTGCTGAGTTTACATTCGTCACTATTCTTCCTCAGTGGACGACACGTGTGCCAACTCCTTCCAGTGACAGGCTTACTTGCTGACTCCAATCTGTACTTCTCACTGGCCACAAATCCACAGATAAAATGTACTACATAGTCTTCAATGCCTCTTCAACCTTTGTCCTGTTCTTTACCCACACCTCAGAGTGTGGCCACACCTGGAAGTGATGCTGTGGCCAACACCTTGTTCTCTGTGCGAGCTGGAGTTGGCACTGAGGATGTCAGTGTGAACCAAAGCGGTGTGGACTGTCCTCGTGAGCAACAGCATTGCTCGCGTTGCTGTGGTATACAGCTTGTCTTTGGATTCCCAGGCAAAAGAACAAGAAATGTTCTTCTTCTGGTTAAACTAGTTGGAGCAGAGATCCATAAATGGCAGCCAAAAGCCGTGACACATCTAGGAAGGGCTGAACAAACCCCGAAGCTACCCAGCCAACCATCTGGGATATCACAGCATTTGGCAGTTTTTGCAAGCAGCCCGTCAGCCTGTCCATCTTTTACAACTTGAAAAGTGACAACTACTGCTAGCTACCAGATTTAACAATTGAGCGGAGAGGATTTGAATTTCAGATAAACAATGAATGTTTTTTATGACATAAACATGCCCCAAATATTATGTGGGACATACTAATATTAGCAGTTATTCATTATTTATCTACAGTCCAGCTTAACTGTGCTTCTTGTATCTGTAACTATAGGTTCCTGGAAAGCGCTTATGGGGATATGTGGGTCCATTCAAGGATCCTGAAACGATACTTATCTGGGACTCATTTTAAATTAGAGGCCATTAAACTAAGGGTGTGTTCTGTGTCACCAGGACAAAATATCTAATGGAGTAAGCTAGGAAGGAATATTGGAAGGAATATTTTAGCTCACAGTTTCACATCAGACAGAGTGGAGAGTGTTCATGCCATGAGTGGTTCGTGCTATGGTGGACCATAAAGCAAAAAAAAAAAAAAAAAAGGAACTGGTGCTAGGATAACTTCTTCCTTTTCCTCCTTTTATTCCGTCTGATCCCCCAGCCCATAGTATGGTACTACCCACTTCAAGCCATGCCATGACCCTCTCAGAAATACCCAGAGTGGTGCCTAATTGAGCTAGTGATTTAAAACATAGTCAGCCATGAAGATTAGCCGTCATGCTGAGTGAGCCATTTGGCACTTTCATATTCAGACAAGGTGAGTCTTCTGGTCCCCTCTTCTCTGAACCATCCAGCCTGTGACCTGAGCATGCTCTGTTGTAACATCTTTGTTCTTCCTTTTCTACACAACCTATCTTCACCTCAGGACGACTTCAGTGAATAGTGGGCTGCATGAATGAATGTCAGGACAACTGGACTTCTAGAATGATCTTCACTCTGATTCTTTAGTAGGAATGCTTCTCTCACTGTGTCTTTGGAAGCAATTAGAAAGAAGGTTCTGTATTTCTGTCAGACAATAACATACTTTCTACCAATTCTTTTGATCCGGGAGCTGTTGGGAAACAGAGAAGTTGCTTCAGGATCTCCCTCATCAAACAAGGACTTGCTCCCTCTTGGTGGAGGCCACTTCCACCCTTCACGGAAATGATGAACACTTCCTTTTTCTCATGGTTGAAAAAATTGGACTACTAGAGAGAAAGCTTTCCTACTCTGCAAGCTATAGAAACCAAAGCAAAGCACAGTAGTCTATATCACATTAATAGTTTTGGATGCAGAAGCCACTTTTCTGGCCCTAGAATCCTCTATTGTGGCCTGTGTGGTCTAGCCCTGAGGAGCTTGTACCTTACTCAGCTCTTTGTCTTCCTTTGGACCAGATGAGCACCCCAACACCGGTGTGAAGGCCTTCCTGAGGTAAGCTGTGGCCTTCACATGCCCCCAAGCCCCCAGCCCCCTTGGCACTTTTCACTGTACCCTATGCCTTTCTCTCTGACGTGAAGGACCCCCTCCCCTTCATTCTGACCTCTAACCCCTTCTGGCCCTGCCCTGGGAGGCCCTGTGGCTCTGTTTCTGTTTCTGTCTGTCTGTCTGGGTCCCTACCTTGGATACTTTGGGCTGTCTGAGGTCATGCACCCTCAGAAGAAGCTTCCCTTTCACCTGAGGTTGCTTCCTGTAATGCCAGAAATAGACTCCACCTTCTGCTTCTCTAGTTGGCCTTAGTATGAGGCTTCCCTGTGGGTTGGTGAAAAGTCTTTGGCATTCCATTTATTTGCTGTAAAGATAAAGATAATGATCCCAGATGTTACAGTCTTCAAAGCGCAACACTGAGGTGTTATTTTTTTGGCTGCTAAGCCATGTCTTGCTCCCTTCCCTGGTTCATAATGGTAGAAAGGGGGCAGAGAGAGAAACCAGTTTACCAACAAAAGAAGTTGGGAGATTTCCCAGAGTTGTAATTCGAATTCCCCGATCATTTATTGAGTGTTTACATATGTGACCTTTGTCTTTCTCCAACTTTTTTTAAAATGAGGAAAACAATAATTTTGTATGGCTACTGCCTGTTGTGATTTGAATCTAGAATGTGCCCTAGGAGCTCATGTTTTTGAATATGTTTCCACACCTAGGGACACTGCTTTTGAAGACTTGGGAGGTAGGAGCTGGCTGATGGCAGTGGGTCTGTTGGGGGCAGGTCCTAGAGGTCACTAGCCTAGCCTGCTTTCCTCCTTGGGTTCTTTGTTTTGGGTCTGGCCACCATGTGAGAAGCTGCTGAAGCACCCCATCTGCCTCAGAGGCCCAAGCCACTCCCATTACCATATCTTCCCCATTGCTGCAAACTCAGATGCCTTGAATTGGCCCAAATAACCTTTCATTAAATTTCTTCTGCCATGAGAAAAAAAAAAAACACAAAAAACAAAAACAAAAACAAAAAAACTAGCATACCCTCCAACATGGTCTCCTTTCAGGGCTGCTACTTTTACATCTTCATGGGTTACACTGGAGTTTGTAACCCCAATATAATATGCCTCCCCCACCTTGTCCATTGTCTCACTTCTGAAGTTTCTGTTACCCACAATCAACTGAAGCCTGAGAATATGGAGTAGGTTGTTCTAGAAAGAAAGAATTTGTAAATTTCAAATTTTGTACCCTCTGGAGTAGTGAAGTATCACACAATCCCACTATCCCTCATCTGGGTGCTGGATTGTGTCTTTTTCTTTAGTACCCATGCGTATTGACTTACTATGATCTCCCAAACGCAAAGGCAGTGATGCTGGAAATTCAAATCTTGCAATGAGAAGCTGCAAAGTACTTCCTTTACGTGAAAATATGAATGTGGTTTATGAGGAAAAAAAGTGGATCCTAGGACTTCCTATGGTATCTGTCGTATGTTAAGATCAACCTTTTGTCTGTGACACTGTGAAGGAAGAAGACATACAAGTGAATGTTGCTGCTGTACTACCAAGTGCAAAAGCCACAGCCATAGTGTGTAGCTGAGGACTTGGCCACCATCTCATACCATCACAGGGAAGATATATACACAATATTGAGAGAGAAAAGAGAGACAGAGACAGAGACGGAGAGAACAATTTTGTTTAACTTTTATTATAGCATATTTTTATAATTTCTCTATTTCATGATTAGTTTTTGATTAGTCTCTTATTGTTGCCTGGCTTATAAACCAATCTTGTTTTGTAGTCATGTGTACATGGAAAAATACAGTATTTACATAAGGTTTCGTTCCATCTGTGATTTCAGACATCCACTGGGGGACTAGACGGTATCGAGCTCTCATGGATAGCAGGTGCATCTCGGAATATGATTGCGTGGCCGACAGGGTCTTTAGAGGGGTCATTAACTTACACTGAGGTCATTATGTTCGACTCTAATCCAATATGACTGACATCCTGCTAAGAAGACCAAGGACACAGACTCACTTAGAGGGGAAATGAGAGAATACAAGGAGAACTTAGCCATTTTCCAAGCCAGCTCAGTAAAAATGCTCCCTGCCCACACCTTGAGGACAGACTTCCAGCCCGTGGAACAGTGAGGAAAAGCTTTTCTGATGCTTCCCAATGTTTGTGTAGTGCTCTGTAAGCTTGCTCTAGTTTGTGTCTTGAATGTTCCCTGAAGGCTTATGTGTCCCAAGGACAGGGCTACTTGAAAACAGTGGAATCTTTAAGAGGTGGAGCCTAATGGGAAATCTTTGGGTCATTGCGGGAATGTCCTTGAAGAATACTGTAAGGTCCTCCCTCCTCCCTCAGTTTCCTTTGCTTTCTGACCATGAGGCATGTGTTTTTGACCAGTCTCCTCTCATTATAACATGCCGCCTTGATACAGGCCTGAAGCAGTATGGTGATCTACTGGATCCTCTAAATTTTTGAGTCAAAATACATTTTTTTTCTCTGAATAAAATTGAATCTCATAGGCTACATATGCAGATCTTGCTTAGCAGGCCTTCTTACATTTAATCTGTAGCGCTAGAAGAAAAACAATAACTTAAAAAGATAAATAAATTAATTGCCTTTGGTGTTTTGTTACGGTGATGGAAAGCTGTTCATTGCAGTTTCTGTGAAACTCGAAAATCTAGTTTATCATTTTTCTAACCTGGTGTGAGGTTCTGGGTGGTAGGCTTTGAGGGAAATGGAGAGGCTGGGAGGGATAAGGGTGGCAGTCTACACAGGGTGGTTCATTCCTCGGGGGGAAAAACCACTAACTTTCCCTTTGAACCCCCAGGCTATACAGTTGCTGTGTCTCCAACTCACAGAAAGGATGGGTGGGAAGAAGAAGAAAGTAGGTTCTGCATGACACAGGGGTGGGGGGTGGGGGCCGGGGTATTCTCTGAGCATTATCCCATTAATGTGAGGAATGGCTTTCCAGATGTTATGAAAACTGTCCTTATGACTTTTGTACCCTTGCAGAGAATGGAGGAAACAAGATAATGCAGAGAAAATGAGAGACTATCATCTTCTACCTGAAAAATCCATCCCAGTTTCCAAGTAGCTGGTACCCAAGAGCATCATCAGGTCACGTGACCAATGGAAGAGACTTATTGGAAGTTCCATTGCTAGGTGAGGTAGGTAAAGGTGGAGGCATGCCTACAGCTATTCAAAGAGTAGTGTGCAGAGACAGAACAAAAATTCTGCAACCAGAGTTGCACATTGACACACCACTTCCTTTTGCGGCCGCCCCTGATGGAAGTGCTGTGATCTGCTCGCCATCTGTGCTGAATGCGTGAGCACCGAGATTTCAAGTGTGTGCCTCTGGGACCATCACTGCTTTCAGTTCTTTGGCTCCTCCTTCTCTTCACAGAGGACTTCTGCTTTTACCAGGGCAAAGACAACTTCTCACAGTGCTCAGACTACCCTACCCACCCCACCCCCAACTTCAACCCCTTTCACCCATCCCCCCATGCCTTCCACTCCCCCTACTCCAGCAATAAAGTCAGACAGAAAGCCAAAGCTTATTGGCTTTCTAACATCTGTGATGGGAGCCCTGCAGGTATCATGCAGGGAAATGAAGCACTCAAAGAGATAAGGTGAAAACCTGGTGCAGACTGACCTTGTCAACCCAGACAAGACTTCAAGGAGTCTAATCACAGGCTGTTTATTCCTGATGTATTTAAACTCTGCATAATTTGGAAAAAAGTTTTCTGGTGTGATACAATCTTTGTTACACAAGGAAGCATAATTACACTGAAACTCAACTCAGGGATAGGGTCATTTCTCCCAAGAAGATGAATTCTAGAGATAGGCTGTCTGTACTAGCTTAAGGGCTTAAGAGTCTGGCCGGGTCTCAGTCATACAGATAGCGTAGAGATCACTTTGGCTATTAGTCACCTGTGGTCCTGGTTGTAGGAGCTTGATATGGCCTGGCCCAACAGATAACCAGATCACCAGGCTGTTAATCATTTCCAGGTCTCAGCTTTCTGGATGGAAGAACGGGTTTTCATCTTTCCTGTTGAAAAGTCCATCCTGTGTGCTTAATATTCTTGGTCTTTCTGGAGAGCTGTGGGTGCAAGGACCTTCATACTATGCTCCCATTACAACTCCAGGGAGGCTCCATTCAAAATTATGGTCTATTGTATAGCCTTTTTATTTTTAAATTTCCAATTTGTTTTAAATGGAGAAGAGCTCTACCTCAGCAATCACATTTGCAGAAGCATGACCCTTAAAAACAAACAAACAAAAACCAAGTGATTCAACTTCCTAAGTCCTAAGCCTTTTATTTTATTTGTGTGGTGTGAGGCATTTGCAGGAGAGAGGAGCATTGCAAAGCACTCTGGTGGTGAGCAATAAAGTATAAGGAAAAGCCTGCCACTGGGGGGTTTTTCTTTCTGTCCTGTGGTTCTGGACCTTAGCTCCAGCAGAGAAAACTGGGCTGGGGCCAGAAACTGTTCTGGCCTTGACTCTGAATTGTTGGTAACAAAGTCCTCCAGGGAATGTGGTGACAACAGCCTCAAAGATGGATTGAGAAGCCTCCAAGAGAAGCGAGGAGGTGAAATCCAGTCTCAAACTTACTTTTTGATTAAGTTTCCAGCTGACTCTTTAGGTCATGTTTCCCTCCTCCTCTTGTCCTTCTCATGGTCACAATACTCCCCCACCCCCCAGCATCTGTGTGGCTCTGCAAACCAGGGGTTTCTTAATTCTGTGGAGAAATCTCATAAGGTGCAGGCTCTGAAAGGAATAAATCCTGAGTTCTGTTGGTTTAACTTGGGAGGCTTCTTCTCTCTTACCTCGGAATTGGTGACCATTTAGGTTTGGATTACTTAGGCCCAATGAGCTGTGATGGAAAGATTGTCCTCAATGGTTCCCAGAGTTCTTCTCCAGTGTTGTCACATTGTGTGACCTTTTCCACTTGAATGTGTGTGTGTGTGGGGGGGGGTGCATAACTTCTTTCTAGTTGGTGGTTCATGGCACAAGACTGCCTAATGTACACGACTTTCTCATAGATTCTGTCTTATGTTTTGTCTGGCTTTATGCAGAAGTCACAGTGTTCTGGGTCTATAGAGAGAGCCACATGTTAGAATCAAGGGCAGCCTTGGCCAGCAGTCAGCATGAGATCTGAGGTTCTCAGCTCCACAATCACAAACAAGGAAAGAGATTCTCCAACAACCTACGATGCCTGGAAGCAACTTCTCTTCCTGTTTATCCTCCAGATGAGAACACAGTCTCATCATTACCTTGACTGCTGGCCTTAAAACTCTGCCAGGAGGACCTCACCAAGCCAGGCCTGGACTTTTGGTGTCCAGGAACTGGGAGATTGTACCTCTGTGTTGTTTTGAGCTGCCAAAATTAGGCAGCTGTGGTAGTGCATGCCTGTTACCCAGGGCTTGATGCTGGCTTCGAATAGGTTAAGTACACCAAAGACAAACTGTTGCTAATGTAATTTGTTACACAGCAACAAATAACAATTGCTAGGGAGTTCAGAAGAAACTAATAAACAATGTTGCAGGAGTGGTACAAATCTACTTTATAAAAGGCAGCTGTTTGCATTTAAGGAATAGACAAGTATTTTGACTTCTCAGCCTTTGAGAACACAGAAGAAAAGATTTAAGGAAAATGTGGGTAAAACACTGACTTTGTCATCTTTTTGGGTGTGTGCTCTTGTGGGAAAAATCAATTCTAAAGAGGTATGGAAAGTGTTTGAAGTGTGAGTAGGAGTTTGTGGGTGTGCTGTCCACCCACAATATGCCAGGAAGTCACTGTGGTCGGACTAGAGTGAGCCTAAGGTCAAAAGGGAAGGGAAGGGCAGAGAAATGAGGGGTGTGGGTGGGAAGGGTGCCTGGTGAAGGCATGGTGGGGGTACTGATTTTATTTTATTTTTGATCAGACAGGAAAGCCCTTCAAAGGTTCCCGGTGTGTTGGGGTGTGGGGTGGGGTGATGTTCAATTAATTAGGGGTGCTCTCTATGCTGGTCTGTGGCTTAGAAGGGGGATGTCTCGATGGTAGGGTTTTGGGTGCATTTCTGAACCCCTTATACTCTTAGCTGACCAGCACACGTCCAGTTGAGCTCAAAGTTTAAAACCATTTATTTTTGCTGCAAGATTTGGCACATACTGGAAAATTAAAGTCCTGAACATCATTCGTTGTTTGCTGTTTCTAGAGACATCGGTAGTAGGGATGAAACAACAGAAAACAAGGCTGAGAAGGAAAATTTGTTCTTTCAGTCTGTTCTTTAAGGTTTGCGGAAAAGATAATGAATGAGTAGATGTTGCCTCTGGTGGAGGAGCAGCCCCTCATTTTTCTAGTGATGCTAAAAAGGATGGGATACAAGGAAACCTTCTTAGCTTAATGCGTGTGTGTTTGTGTGTGTGTGTGAGTGTGCTTTCTCCAGCATCTGCTGCTTAAACTGTCATTGATTTGCTCTTCTTCTCCCTCATAATCTTGGGCAGGTTGCTTATTTCTTCCTCAGAATGTACAGGATCCTAAGCATGTCCTAGGACCAATGATTGTATAGGGGGACAGTTGGGTAAGCTAAGGTATGATGCATGGGTGTTAACGTTACAGGTCATCTGCTATGGCACCCAGGTTTCTGCTCAAATGCCCTGAAGTGTTTGTTGGATGTGCCAGGTAGCATTTTCTTCAGTAGTTGACTAAACAGTTGACCCTTCATAATGCTGAAGTTGAAGACCTTGAGAGAAGAGGCCAGTATTCCACAAGAAGGAAAAAAATTCTGCTTTCAGACCGCGATGACAGTGTGGAATTGCCAGCCCCCACAGTCACATGGGTAATTCCTTAAAATAAATCTTTCCCTGGAGGGAAAGAGAAGAGAGGGAGAGGGGAGGGACTTTGGAGTACATGCCACAGCCAAGGGGAGGGATGAGCCCTGTGGGGAGCTGCGGCAACTGCTGTAGACAGTCCCTCCACTTTGGCTCTTTTCATCCCTCCTGGGGCAAGTGTGCAAATGTTCCCAGGTAGTGACCCGGAGCAGTACCTGGAATTTTCTTCCTCCCTGCCTCCATCCTTCCCTTCTTCCCTACCTCCTCCCTTTTCCCCTTGCTTTCTGCATATGTTTTCAATACCTAATCCTGGCCATTTGGAGTGAGATTTTTGACGGGACCTGGAATACCCCTCACAGCTCTTTCTTCTGCATTGGTAGCCTTGAACATCCATGATACCTAAACAACATGGCTGCCGGAATAAGACCTAAAGAAATAAAACACCAACAAACATGCTAACATGGAACGTGAACTCTCACAGGGCCCCATCCATAAACAAGGAACCACAGGCAACTAAGGAATGCTGACAGCAGAAGAAATAGTTTTCCTCAAGGATGAGCCCCCTCTGCCCCTACTAGGTTATCCAATACCGAGTGGTCAGCCCTGAAATCAAATACATACAAGTAGCACCAGATGGACTGAGCTGGTTGTATTTGTATATTTAGGGGTGTGTGTGTGTGTGTGTGTGTGTGTGTGTAAAAACAAAAGGGGAAAGAGGCTATGATTTTGAGAGTAAATAGAATGATTGGAAAAAAGGAAATTATGTAATTGTATTTAACCTTTTTAAAGCTTAAAATAAGAAGAGCCTAGAGCCAACTGTGCTGATAATGGTCACTCAAGACTATGGCAGGAAGAACAAGGTGTCTTGTTTGGAGTATCAGTCTCAGAAAAGACCCTTGTGCCCACATTTTTTAGTTCTGTTGCTCTCCTTGTGGAGCTCCTGTCCTCTCCAGGTCTTTCTATCTTCCCCTTCTTTCATAAGATTTCCTGCACTCTGCCCAAAGTTTGGCTGAGTCTCAGCATCTGCACTGATACCCTGCTGGGTAGAGCCTTTCAGAGGCCCTCTGTGGTAGACTTCTGTCCTGTTCCCTGTTTTCTCCCTCTTCTGATGTCCGTCTCATTTGCCTTTCTGAATGAAGATTGAGCATCTTACCCAGTGTCCCCCTTCTTGATTAGCTTCATTAGGTGTGCAGGTTTTAGTATGATTATCCTATATTATATGTCTAATATCCACCTATAATATTCACCTATAAGTGAGTATATACCATGTGTGTCTTTCTGCTTCTGGAATACCTCGGATCTTTTCTAGATTCCATCATTTGCCTGCAAATTTCATGATTTCCTTGATTTTAGTTGCTGAGTAGTATTCCATTGTGTAAATGTACCACAATTTCTGTATCCATTCCTCAACTGAGGAACATCTGGGTTGTTTCCAGCTTCTGGCTATTACAAATAAAGCTGCTACGAACATGGTTGAGCAAATGTCCTTGTTGTATACTTGAGCATCTTTTCCATATATGCCTAGGAGTGGTATAGCTGGGTCTTGAAGTAGCACTATTCCTATTTGTCTGAGAAAATGTCAGATTGATACCCCTGCACAGAAGTAGCCCAAGGCAGCTCAGTATCCAAGAGGGTTCCCAAATAATAGGCCCAGGGACCACCTCTGACATGAACTCATGGGCTGGCTCTTTGATCACCTCCACCTGAGGGGGGAGCAGCCTTACCAGTCCACAGAGGAAGACAAAGAAGCCAGTCCTGATGAGACCTGATAGACTAGGGTCAGATGGAAGGGGAGGAGGACCTCCCCTATCATTGGACTGGGGAAAGGGCATAGGAGAAGAAGAGGGAGGGAAGGTGGGATTGGGAGGGAACGGGGAAGGGGGCTACAGCTGGGATACAAAGTGAATAAACTGTAATTAGTAAAAATTAAAAAAAAAAAAAAGAACAAGGTGTCAAGAGTGGCCTGAGTCTCATGACACTCACAGCCATAACTCTCCATATGAACATCATTTGGAATGTGTGCTGCGAAGAACTGTAGGTTCCTTTCACTTCTCCAATGCCTGGGGTGTCTCACAGGTACTCATCTACCCCCTGGCACCAGCATTTCCCAGGAATCTCCTGCTTCATCCAGAGGGGATGTCTCCAGTGACCTAATGCCCTGTGTGTGCTCCTGATTTGCTTGTGTTCTGGTTTAGGGTGTTTTGGTAACTTGGACCATATGTACTGGATGAAGTGTTTTCTGTTCCAGACTGGACCAAACATATTTCAAAATGCCCGCTGCCCAGTGTGTGTGTGTGTGTGTGTGTGTGTGTGTGTGTGTGCTAATTCCTATATCGAGTTTAATTAAAATTTGACTTTTAAAAGCCATCTCCCTTCCTCTTATGGCTAGGCTAAGAGGGAATGGGTGACATAGGCAGAGAATGCCGGCGGCAGGAACTGTGCAGATGACATGGAGGCCATGGCTTACCTGCTTTTGTGATAGAGTACCTCGAGTCTGCACTGTTCTTGAAGCTGTTGTCCTCAGTGAGAAATCTCACCACCCAAACTTTCAGACACAAACAGGCACTTCAGTGTCAGTGGCCACACCCATGTGAGGTCAAGACGGATTCTCAGGTCTATCCGGATCTGTGCTGTGGCCACGGTTCTGGTAGGAAAGGCCACTGAGCTATTGATGACCAAAGCCATGACTTTTATGCAAGTAGAGGTGGAACCGGCTACTTCTCAGACCACTAGCCACTGGTCAGAGGACAGTCATGAATGGATGCTCATAGTCCGTAGAAAATTGCTCTACATACAGAAGCGCTACCAAAAGCCTAGCTTGCTCTACTCCAAATACCTCTGTGATGAATGAATAAAGGAACTCTTCATTTCTCAGTTGCACCCTTTCCGTGTTTCTCTCCCTCCTTTTTTTCATCATTGTCTTTTTGAAGCTCAAATTTCGTCTTCTGTAGCTGATCATTCCCAGAGTCTTTAATTTGGAAACCACTGTCTGGTCTTCCAGAACTGTCTCGTCATTGGGTTTTGAGGGGAGAGAAAATGGAGTCCTTGTATTTACATATTAAGAAAAAGATATTCCGTACTCGGCCTCCCTCCCCTGCACCATTTTGGAACCTTCTCTGCTTCCGATTCGCCAACCATGCCTGTTAAACTACATGATCAGAGAGACACATGAATGGCACCTGTCTTAAGAAACAGGGATGGAAAAGAGCAAGAAGCAGCCTCCCCCAGTGCTTGCTTTCACAGGGCACACTGAGAACACACTGCTCCTTCCATGACGGGGAACAGTCCAGGAAAAAGCAGTACAGACGTAAGTCATCAACTAGTTTTCCCATGAGGAGATGGGTAGGAGTAATCAGAAGGCAGATTCGAAGGGGCTTCTTGAAGCAACAAAACTGCCAAGGAGAGGGAGAACCAAGAATGTGTGTGCTACATGGGGAAGGCAGTGGGTTTTGTGGTTATCAGCGGCAGCAGCCTCAGGTGCATGAGGGCGCATGCAAGACAACTGCAAGCATTTCTCAGTGTGCTCTAGACCCACGGGCTCCCAAGGCTGCAAACCAAACAGGAGCAGACATGTGTTGGAGGGCTGGGATGAGGCCCATGGAAGAACATTTGTGCATCTTTCTCATTGCTGAGACCTGCGAAATAAGAGCCTGACTCTGGGGAGAAGAGTGTCTTCCCTCCATCCACCTCTGCTCCTTACGAATGAGGTGGTAGCATGGATCACCTTCCTGATAGGAGGGCATTTAAGTCCCTGGGCATTTCTGGGCTCCACACCAGGGAGACATCTTGTGAAATCTGTTTTATTTCATATACAGTTCCTTATTGACATTATGCCATAGGTTTTCTTATATCTTCCTGTAGGCTTTCTTTACTGATCTAAGACAAACCCACATTTTTCTCTATCTCACATCCTGTCCATCACTATGAAAGCGCTGTGTTCTAATCCCTGCTGGTCCCAGCTCTCTAGCTGTCAGAGTCACCAACTGAGCCACTGATGACACAGCATGGAGCAACGCAAACTATGCTCTGGCTACATAAGGGTCCATCAAAGAGGAAGCATCTTATGAAAAAAAAAAAAAACACCCAAGAGGGGAAAGAGAGAGAGGCTGGTTATGAGACTGCAGGGATGGGCTAGCCAGACAGAAACCATGGAAACCAGATGAGAAACACATACTTCAAAGCAGAGACCTAGAGATAAAACCTAGGAAATCAAGAACGTACATCTAGCACTTGAGTGACACAAATGTACCCATCAGGGAAGCTTATTCTTGCTGCGCAGCTGGTAACCCCTCGGTGGAACATAAGCCCCTCGCCAGAGGGAGGTGCAATATGGCAATGTCAGATGTGAACAAATGCTCTGTCCTAACACACTACATACTGAAGCTGTGAACTTAAGGATTAAAGAGTATTAATCCTAGAAATCATAAGATTTCTGGAAGAAAGCTCCTTGACATTGTTCTTGATATGATTGTTCTGTGTAATATACATGTATGTGTATATGTATAATGATAAAAGTTTTGGCAACAAACGTGAAAAGAAATAAGTTGGATCACACCACATCTACAAGCTTCTGATTGGAAAAAAAAAAAGAAAAAAAAAATCAATGAGATTGTCAGCCTGAGAGAAAAATTTCAAAAATCATGTATATGATAAGGAGTTAATATATGAAATATATAATAAACTCATATAACACAATAGCAAATAAAAACAAAGCCAACCAAACAAAAAAAAGGAAAACCAACTGAAAAAATGTTCATGTCATGGAAATGACCAACAGGTATGTGAACGTGTACTTGGCATCATCCATCAACAGAGAGGACCAAAAAAAGTCAGAGTATGGTCTCCTGGAGAGCAGCTGTTGTAGAAAGGGCATGATGCAGTGTTGTTGAAAATGTGGAGAAGTTGTTGAAAATGTGGAGAAGTGTGTGTGTGTGTGGGGGGGGGGTCTCAGCACCCTGCAGATGCAAATTAACACAGCGAGATGGATGGTTTTGTGGAGTTTTACTCAAAAGATTAAGAATAGAACATTATCCACAACTTCCTATTCAGAGTATTGTCCCAAGGACATGGAATCATCATCTTGTAGATTCTCAGCAGCAACAGAATAGAATCAAACTGAGTGTCCACCAACAGATGAACTGAGAAGGAAGTTATGATACTTACACACAAATATTTTTAAAATATTTGCTTATTTTTAGTTTATGTGTTTCCTGCATGTATGTATGTATGTATGTATGTATGTCTGTATGTATGTGTGTGTGTATACCATGTCCATGCCTGAAGCTGGTAGAGGCCAGAAGAGAAACTGGTCACAGATGGTTGTGAGTTCTAGAAACCCAATGCTGGTTCCTTCAAGTGCTCTTAACAGTTGAGCCATCTCTCCAGCCTCTCACAGGGGAGTCTCACCCAGTCTCCAAAAGAACAACAACAAAAACGTTACACCAGTTGTGATTTGGATGAATTTAGATGATGTGAAGCTAAGTGAAATTTGCTAAACGTAGAAAAGCACTTTAGGGCCCCATGTATATGCTGTGTTGGTCAGCTTTCTGTTCCTGTTACAACATATGGAGAGAAAATTGTCATCGTCAACATAGAGAGAGCAAATCTTTCTTCAGTTCACAGTTTTGGGAGTTTCAGCCTACAGTGGATTCGCCCAGCCTGTGATGAAGCGGCCATTCAAGGTGGGTATGTATGTAACAGAGCAAAACAGGACATACTCACCACATGGTCAGGGAAATTGAGAATGAGAAGGGGGATGTGAGACGATTAAATTGATTTTTTTGACTGTGTTATTTCACTCAATATATAAACATCAAATCAAGCATTTTGTGTTCCTTAAGTATGCACAGCAAAAAAGGGCAAGTGATTTAAAAAGATGACAGGTCTCTCTTTCTCCCTCCCTCTATCCCCTCCCCCCTCGCTATCTTTCCTTCTCTCTCTCTCTCTCTCTCTCTCTCTCTCTCTGTCATGTGAACTAATAAAAAGTCAGATATCCTATCTGTCATCAAGAGACCCTCCCCAGACATCAGATCTGTTACGCCTTGACCTAGACTCCAGCCTCCTTGGATTGTATTTTAGTGAAGCTGTCTGTCCTGTGGCACTTTCTCATGGTAGCAGAGTACATTGAGACAACACCCAAAGGCTATGAAACTAGTTTCTATTCACATAGCCTCAAGAGATTCCCACAGGCTTTGCATACTGAACTCATTTTGTCCTCGTGTTTCAACCTTACTAACCAGTGAGCTATGTTCTATTTTCATCCTGTGCAGGGGTGAGGAAAACAGGCACCCAGGAGGCGGCCGGTCTGAACAAGTTCATACAGGAGTGTGTGCAGCCCTGGGCTTTGCTCCAGGATGGCTTGCTCTGCAGGCTGGAGCACTCACCACTGGGCCTCAGTCCTCGGGCTTCAACAGTTCAACAGTTTCAGTAGTCATCACTGCAACTAGCAGGGCACTAGCCACCCAAGCTGTCCCCCGCTTTGCCCTGTGGCTTGCAGCTCAGTGGTGGGAGAAGGAAACTGACCAGAAGAGCTGCTGGTCTGCGGAGGGAGTGGGAGAGAGATGTGTGAAGACAAAGGTGGGCCTCCTGTGGCTTTGCTTCCTGCCCTTGCCCTTTGCCCTCCAGTCCTGTCCAGGGCCTGGGGCCCCGTTTGCTCTGTTACTTACATAGCTTTTTCAGCAAAGCTTAAGAAGGCTGGACCAATCCACTGGGGCTGAAACTTCAAAACCGTGCACTTAGATAAAGCTTTTCTCTTTATTGGTTGATTACGTCAGGTACTTGTTACAGTAACAGGAAGCTGACTAACAGCTCTAAGGCCACAGGACCTGGGATGCAGACAGCCTGCTTTAGCCTCCCACAGCCATTCTGAGAAGGCTGTTGCCACACAGATGTTTGTTACGCGGTCCACATCTGTACCCCACAACAAATGGCAGGTGCAGGCAGCGGAGCCACAGGAGGCCTGCCTGTCTCTTCACACATCTCTTTCTCCCACTCCCAGACCAGCAGCCCTTCAGGTCAGTTTCCATTTCCCACCACTGAACTGCAAGTCGCAGGACAAACTAGGGAACAGCTTGGCTGGCCAGTGCGTTCGTTCAAGTTGCAGTGATGACTGTTGGAACTGTTGAAATCCCGAGGACTGAGGCCCAGTGGCGAGTGTTCCAGCCTGCAGAGCGAGCCATCCTGCAGCAAAGCCCAGGGCTGCAATACTTCTGCATGAAGTTGCTCAGTTCATACGCACCTGGACCTCATGCTTGTTTAGTTCATGACCAGACGAGATGCCAGGCTGCACTTGGGACACCCAGCATTGGCCACCAGAGGAAAGCTAGGTATCTCCCACGGGACTGTGATGCTACTGATCCCATTGATGTTGAGAGGCATACATTCGAAGGCAGAAATCACATTACAGAAGGAACCAGCCCACAGCCAGAGAACACCATTTGGGCTGCTCAGGCTTCTAAGGATGCTTAAGACAGCCTTTGTTGAAATGCATGCTCCTCTGGGCCCAGCCTTTCCTGGGTGGTGGGGGGTGGGGCAGGCCAGCAAAGCTCAGTCATAGCTCTATTATCTCCTTCTAATAGAGGAATGTGCATACGATGACAGTTCAGCTCGGAAAGAACCGGCTTTCAATACTGGTTTTCTTCTTTGCTCTTTTCCTAATATTTGACATTTATTTCAGATTTAAAACCTCCCCTCCCCCAACCCCCATACCCTACCATCAAGAACTTGTATGGTGTAGTTTCTAAATCATAGCTAGTTAATAAATTTCCATCCTACCATACATTGAAGACTATCACTAAAAAAAAAATAAAAATCACAGCTGGTTAATAAATTTTTCATTCCAGCAAACGTTGAAAAATACCACTCAAACATCTAGTTAGATGGTCTTGGAGTTTGTGTGTATGTGTGTGTGTATGTGTGTGTGTGTGTGTTTATTTTACCTGAGTTCTTAGCTAGAAAAGATATGAACATCTGTGCTATGTGAAGGGAATCATGAAGTCTGCATTGTTTCTGTTTAAGCAGCCAAACAACTGTGTCGGTTGAGTGACTTTCTTATTCCCATTTTATAGGCAAGGGAATGTATACTCAAAAATAATCCTACCAAGTAGTTAGTGGGCACATGAAACAAAGACACCTTATTTAGGAATGAACCTGCCCTGGCTTCTAAGCAAGCTAGGACCTGCACCATTCTTGCCCAGCTTCATTCTCTGTATCTCCAGGGTCCTTGAGCTGCCGCTTAAAGATGGAGCACTGTGCCTACTCACATTCTTTATTTTCTATTTTCCTCCATTGCCCTCCCCCCACTTTTTCTATTGTAACAGAAATGCTCACTTAAGAACATCTACTCGTCATTTACTCCCCATGACAGCAGAGATTATTAACAGACGAACTGGGTCAAAACCCAAGTGACAGAGAAAGCTTCTCAAAAGATAATGAACTTCTTTGGGAATATCCTTGTAATTCCCCAAACATGTGCCAAGGTAGATTATATGTGCATTCAAGGATCTTGAGCCAAAGGGAAGTTTTTGAAGGCAAAATAAAGAGTATGACATAAATTATTTTGAAGCAGTAGTCCTTGACCAGAAGGATTGATAACAAGGATGGCATTGGTCCAGGATGAAGCAGGCCATTATAGCCAGATGTTCTTGCAGAAGGATTTTTGTGTGTCTGTGTATAAGACTTCCATGGTCTTTGTGAAACATTCTGATTCTGGGATGCTTGTTTGTAATATTTTTTATTATCAAATGCACATGTGTGAAATCCATTTATTATTTTATTTATTTTGTTAGTGGTTAACAAAATAGCAACTCCATTTTGGCTCTGATTGATTCTGATTATTTTCACAACACTTAAGTCAAGTGAGAGACAAAGAAGCTACCAAATAATGATGATAGGGTTTATGAATTCTCTGAGGGGTACTCACAGAGAACTATAGAAAATCATGGTGTGTGTGTGTGTGTGTGTGTGTGAGAATATGTGTGTATGTGTGTGTCTGAGTATGTCTCTGTGTGTGATTGAATCCAACATTTGCACATACCAGGGTAACACTCTACTGAACTACCATCTAGCTGCCAAATTTGGAAGTGGAAATCCTAACCAGAGTATGACAATTTCTGGAGATAAGATCTTTGGAGGTAACTATGATTAGATGAGGTTATGAGGTGAGAGCTTTCATGAAAAGAAAAATGGCTTTATAAAGACAGAGCAAGAGGTCCTGTCTCTACACCATGTTAGGATGCAGAGATGAGTAAGGAGAAAACTTTCACCAGGAACACAACTGGTCAACTCCTTTTAAAGAGGAGTTCCTTTCAAAGTAGCAGCTTCCTTTTAAAGAGAAGCTCGCTAAGATACAGGATGCTGGAAAGGAGATGAAAAAACAGCGTGTTCTAAGGAGAAATAAATCATCCCATTCTGCAGGGAAGCTCATGCTGACACAGCGTGTTTTGAGGGGAACAGAAGAAAAACTTATTAAGCTCAGGAAGTAAACAACTCAAAGGCTATAGGAAGTCCCTGAAACTGAAGAGATTCACTATATCCCTCCTTCTGCAAGTATATGTAAGCAGTAAGGACTGCTTATAGACACTCTAACTCTGACCAATTGAACTATCTGGAAAGAACACTTCAAGCTATTGAGTTCCCTGTAGACTTCTGTTTTTTGTTTGTTTGTTTCCTAATGAGCTATCATTCATACTGGTGTGAGCTTTGGTGATCCAGCTATCTTTGAGTCATTTCTGTGCCTGCGAGTAACCCCTTACCCATGTTCCCACAAGCTACCCTAATAAAACTTATTGACTCATCACAGAGTTGAACTTTGCTGGCATCTATACTTTGACCTATTGTCAGTTTCAATCTGCATGAGTAGGCATTTGTTCACGTCTCCACAGGAATAGTCACATAGCACCTTGAACTTTCTAACTTCCAGAACTGTGAGAAATAAATGCACATTACTGAAGCTACCCTCTTTACAGCACTACAAATTATCACACTAGCTAAACAACAGACAAAGGTCCTTTTGGTAGAAAGACTAAGGGCGGAGGCACAGAAGCGGGATTGTTGGGGAGTCTTAGATAACAAATGGCAAGCAAGTACTGGGGCAGAACGCTTTTTCTTACAGCTAGAGTTGCTGCTTTGAGATGGAAAGTTCAGTTCAACACAAAGCTCAATTTTTGTCTCATCAGGACCCCATGCACAAGAGATCTTACAAAGCAGGAAAACAAAGAAATCACATGTTGTGTTGGAGCGTTCATGAAGGTCCACCAGATTTCTTATGGAGCCAACATTCCTCTTGCCCTGGGTACAATAAATATGTGCTGAATTGATGCTCTTTAATGTTATTGTTAAATATTGCTTTGAAAGCTTGGTTGTTAGCCTGTAACATTGTTTTGATTGAGCACCCCTGCTTTGTGCCATGTATACACACTAGTGATAAAGCATGTATGGTTCCTGCCCTCATAGAGCTCACCAAGTGGTGAGGGCCAATGAAGAAAGAAGCCAACATATTTGGTTGTAGATGGTGATACATGGTACTGAGTTCAAGAGCCAGGACAGAACAAGAGTAGGGCATGGAGATAGATGGTCATCTGCAAAGGGCTGTCTGAAGATATGAAGGATTAGCAACTCTGTCTCTCCTTGGAGGAATTGCTGGTGGAAAAGGAGTATGTTTGAAGGCTCTAAGGGAAGCTAGGTTGTTGGGATACTGGAAGTGAGAGTATGGAACACACTGAAAAAATGAGAAGCAATAGTGTGAGTGGGGTATGTAGGCAAGGAACCCTGATCATGGCCTGTTGCCACTTGCAGGAGTTTGAAATTGATCAGAGCCAGAATTTCCAGAGGGCCCCTAAGTAGGGATGACTATCTAGTTGTCATGTCAAAATCACCCTTTTGGATCGAATGAGAAAATGAGAGGAGGTGGTCACAAGTAGGTGAGAAGTCAGAACCTGCATCCCCAAAGCACTATGCAAGTTGGAACTCATAGGAGTTATGATAACAATAATAGTATGGCTCTCCCCTTCTCTTAAGATTTTATTTGCTTTGAAGTTTAGAAAACTTCTCAGATCATTCAACTAGGCAAGAGTTGTCAGACCACCAAATCCAAAAGAATGAAGATGTGTCGTAGTGGTGAGCTGGTGATGATATGGTCTAGAGTGGTGGCCACAAGTAGCCGGTCACAGGCTGGTATGTGGGATATACTCTAGAGCTAGGAACAGCAGCATGTAGGCATTTTGGCTATCCATGGCAAAGAAGAGGTTGATAATAAGAATTCTTAGAAGTGGGGATGTTGACAGTAAATTGGCACTTTAGTCATTACATAGGAGAGAAAAATATAGAGACAAAACTAGCCAAAAAATGTACTCCTGAAGCTTGACAATGAAAAGTGACTTGCATAAGAAACCAGGAGAGAGAGAGATGTTCCAGGGTTCACTGCAAGGTTGTCAGTGATGTAGCAGAGGGGAAGAGCAGTGTCAGCATTCTCTGAGATGATTCTGGAGGCTGGCAGTAGATAGATTTAGGTACAAATGTTTTCAGATGTGAGCAGGGACAGTTGAATGTGATAAAGAATTAATGGAAGCTGGCCAAACAGAAAATAAAAATGGACAGAATTGTCCTTATTTATTCTTTATTGATGGGACAAAGCATTAACCAAAATCTAATTGCAGAAGAGAATGTTTATTTGGCTTGCATGTCTTTATGGTGTTCAACGATAGAGGGAAGTCAGGATAGGAACTCAACAGGGAAAAGAGACAGGAACTTAGAAGCAGGAACTGAAGCAGAGGCCAGAGCCTAGAGAGACATTACTCATTAATTTTCTTCACATGGTTTGCTCAGCCTCCTTTCTTATACCACCCAGACCAACCTGCCTAGGGGTGATATTACCCACAGTGGGCTATGGCCTTCTACATTAACCATTTATCAAAGAAAGACCCCACCAACTTGCCCTTAAGGCCAATCTGATATAGGCATTTTCTCAGTTGAGGTTCCCTCTCCACAGATGTCTCTAACTTGTACAAGGTTGACCAAAAAAAATAACCAGCATAAAATTATTTCAAGAAGTCAGTCTAGCCTTCTCTCCCTGCTTCCTGGCAAGCCTGTGGTAATAAGCTCTTTTGCCATATCTTTCTATCACCATGATGTTATGCCTAAACTCATGGGGTCCAATAACCATGACTGAATCCTTTGAAACCATGAGCTCAAAAGAAATCTCTCTTCCTGTTCAAGAGAACAAAAGACTATGAAGAAGAGCAACGAGGTGAACTGGTGGCTGAGGGTGGGTGTGGAGTGGCAGG
Source organism: Meriones unguiculatus (assembly GCF_030254825.1). Lineage (NCBI taxonomy): Eukaryota > Metazoa > Chordata > Mammalia > Rodentia > Muridae > Meriones > Meriones unguiculatus. Next base: position 50,936,651 of record NC_083366.1, on the reverse strand, counting down.
AGGGTCTGGAAAGTGAGAAGTACTAGAATAAGCCAGTATATAAAACAGACTAATATGTTGTCTGTCCATTTGCTTTTGCTATGACAAAATACCAGAAACCAGGTGATTTACCAATACAGTATGCTTGTTGGTTCGTGATTTTGCAGTCTGGGATGGCCAGGAACATAATGGTAGCGTGGGGATGTCTTCACATGGCAGAGCTACTGGGCAGCTCAGCCATTCTTCTCCTTAAGCCCTTAATGATATTAGGGGACTCTCTGCCTGCTCTCTTGACCTCATCTAACCTTAATTTGCTCCTGAAGGCCTCACGTCCCGAATATGATTTGAGGCGTTAAGTTTCCAACATGTGAATTTCTGGGAAACACATTCAAACCACAGCATGTACTGCCAGGAATGTTCCAGAGAAGAAAAAAAGAGAACAAGAGAGGAGAGGGAAGGTGGGTGGGAGGGAAAGAGACAGTGATTGCTATGATCATTATCATCTATCATCAGAGCAGAGAGTTCTTACTGTACACATGGAGTCCTGGACCATCAAAGGAATGGGACTCTAATGAGAACAATGAATTATGCTTCTTCCATTTTTGCCAGATAAATGAAGAAAGGGACAGGGTTACAGGGCTTTCTAAGTTATGGGCAAATGAGAGCCACTGTTAGCTAACAACTTCTATTTTCTCAATTAAGTCTAATCACACAGATAACATCTGAAAGCAGTGGCACAGTACGGGAGGGGAAGAAATAGAGGGTAGCTGTGAGGAAGTGAGTGGAAGACAGAGCAGGCTCAGAGAAGGCAATAGGCCATCATGAGGGATAGAGGGACAATACAATTGCAGTTGTCTCTCCTTTTCAGGGTTGTGTGCCAAGATCCCTAACAACCCCTAAAACAGCAGGCAGTATGCAGCCCTGTTTATAATGAGTTTTTCTGTACATGTACACATATCAAAAATCCTACAACATTCAGCCTTCCACTTGAAGGAAGCAGTCTTCAGTAGGCCTTAATCACAGCATCACTAGTCTTACAAGTTGGAGCCATTGTTGAGGGAAAGAAGGGTTATTTGAACTGAGCATTGCGTAATCCAGCAGAAGATCTGACAGCTGAGAAAACTGTCAAGTGATTAACCATCCGGTAGTATGTATAGAGTGTGAATATGCTGGACAAAGTTTCATTCGCGTGCTGGGCAGAGCAGAGTGAGGTAGCTCCGCACTACTCAGAACAGTGTGCAATGTTAAATAAATCTATTGTTTAGAATTTCCCATTTAGTGTTTTCAGACAGCGAATGGTTGGCTGTGCATGACTGAACCTGTGGAAGTTGCAAGCTCAACTAGAGTGTGTTGTGTTGTGTGCTTAGGGCAATATTGCATGTCCATATTAAAGTGACTGCCATAGTGCTACCAACAAGTCTGAGAGGCCCAGGTGACCCTTTGAAGAAACAAGGCACAGATGGACGCCATTCCAGGCTGAGGTCTACAGGGCTCTTGCTAAAGAGGAAGGGAGAGCCTGATGAAGGATGCCCTCTTCTCAAGACAGCCCAGCCGTCAGCCTCCAGTGTCCACACCTCAAATCACTTGCCAGCCCCAGTTCTGCAGCCAGTGGCTGTAGGGAATGATGGTTGGGGCAATGAATTTACTTTGGATTCTTAAAATAATATTTGTGCTAATTTCCTAGTGCTGTGAAAATCAGCTTCAAATAATGTAAAATAAACAATGCACAATGCACATTTATTGCCTCAGTTTCCATGGATCAGAAATCAAGCTATATTTATGTAAGTCATCTGCCTAAAGTGTCCTGAAGTTGCAGCCAAAATGATGGCTGGGGCGGGGGTTTCACTGGTTCAGGGCTCTCCTTGTGAAGAACAGGGGATGTTGACAAAGCTCACTTCTTTCCAGTGGAACCTGAAGCAGCTGCTTTTTCCAAGCCAGTAGGAGAGATAGAGTCTACTACTTCTGTGTCAGCTTCTAGGAAGGTCACTTGAGTTCAGCCTTGCCAGGACAAACCTCCTTTTCATTAATTGAAGAGCAGTTTCATTAATTGGTTGGAGAGGTGTTTCAGTGGTTGGAAGTGTGTGTTCATCTCTTGCCAAGGACCCGAGTTCTGTTCCCAGGACACATGCTAGGCAGCTCACAACTGCCAGTTCCAGAGACTCTGCACCATCTTCCTGGACTCTGAAGACATCTGTGCTCACATGTGCACAGACCCATATGCCTATATACACATTATACAAAATTAAGATCTTTTACAGTGGGAAATAGACCAGAAACATCTGCAAAATCCCTTTGCCTTTTCCTGATGGCCTTAACTAACCTAACTACTATGGTGACTTCTCTCATATTTAGGTCTATCCTTGTTTTAGAGGAAGAAATTCTATCTTGTATACCTGGACCTGGGAATATCAATCTTAGGGCTATCATGGGACATACCTTTACATACATTAGTTATAGCATGTATTAGTGTTCTCTAGAGAGACAGAATCAATGTGTGTGATGTTTATTAAATCAACTTACATTAAAATAGTTGCAACAACTGCCTTTCACCCAAGAGGCTCAGAATCAGGTAGTTGCTTGGTCCTTGAGACTGGGTACAGCAGCAGAGTGATCCCACAGTGGCTGCCTCATGCTGGAGAAGCTGACAACCCAATAGTTGTTCAGTCCACCAGGTTGGGTACCTCAGCAGTCTCAGTTTGTGTGGAAAACCTGAAAGGTTTCTGGAGAGCCTGGGAAGAAAGGACAAGCATGCTAAAGGTGAAGAATTGTCCTTTGGCTGTGCCCTAGCTGTCTGGGCCGCTCCCAGATGGTACCATCTCGGGTGGGTCTTCCTCCATCAACAAAGGCAATCAGGAGGTGTTATTCAGTCAAGTGTCCCTACTCAGCTAATTCTTATTGGTGGAAAGTTGACATTAAAACCAGTCACAATACAGCATTTACATAGGCCCAAAATCTTAGTTTTCCTTTTCTTTCCTGATTGCAAAACGCATGGTAGTTTACAGGGTAGACCTTAGACTCTACAGTCATAGACAAAGAAGAAAATTAAAGTATACTCATAACATCACCCCCCCCAAGATAAACACCATTATAATTCCTATCTATGTCTGTTTATGTAATGGTACCACCATTTAAAAGCTTTTTAAAAAATTACCATTAGATTAGATGTTCTTTGAGAAAATGAATCTGAATGTGGCTTACAGCCCTTCACCGAGTGCACACATAGCAATTCGATTTATTCTTTCCCCTTTTACACTTTGCTTGCTTCCAATTTTTAGCTATTGCAAACAATGCTGATGAATTTACAGCATTTAGCACTTGCTCAGAGTCCACAATTTTCCTGAAGCTTTGGGGAAAGATATTCTTAGAATGTTAGGGCCAGATGCCCATAATGGAGAAAAAACAATCAGTCAGTAATGAAATGCATCTCTAATCTTGCAGGTTACATGGAAAATTAAAAAAAATTATTTAAGAATATTTTTTTTCACAAGTATTTATTGAGGAAAGCATTATTCCCAAGGTGTCTTGGCTTAAGTCTCCTTAAAAATGATAGATACTTGCTTTAGGTTTCTAGGCTCGCCAGGCAATTGTCTGGCATTAAAAATTGGTTATGACATGAAAGTTTCCAGAAAGATTCTGGGGCAAAAGTTCAGAGTGGAAGGAAAGAGATGAGGAAAAGCAGATGAGCTCGTGGGTGGGAAAGTGAAGTGGGAAGAAAGGGCAAAGAGGCACTAGGCTTCTGAGGGACTGAAGGGGATTCCTTTGGTCTGGGAGATGGTGTAGCTGAGCAGAAAGCCTTCAAGCAGAATGTGAACCTCCAGTAGAAGGAAGCTCGATAAAATGATTCAAGAGTATTGATTGATTTTTGCATCTTCGGGGTTTGGGTTTAACCTTGATAGCTGCCTGCCCGCATCTCCTCTTCACAGTAAATGCTTGGTAATTGTGTACACTGGAGACCCCAGAACACATCTGAGCCCCTGTCAAGCAGTATTGGACTTGGTGCACTCAGGCTGGCCCAAGGTCTTACCTCCTGGAAGTGCTGCCGGGGCTCAGAGACTGAGTAACCTGTTGGCTTTTCTACAGAATGGGAATATCACAGAAGGTGGTATGGGTCATTTCTGAATTTTCTAGCAATGAGTGTTGATGTGTTTATCTGTGTTGTGGGGTGTGAGAGTAGGAAAAGGGAAGAATTCTGGGGCAGGTAGAACTGGGCTGTATCCTAGGGGATCTTTGCAGTGGGATCCATGGAAGAATTGATAAGCTGGACTGTTTATGTATGCTTCAACCCACTCTGTGAAACTCGAATTCTCCTTCCATGTGCTCTGGGAACATTTCTTCCACAGTAGTTATACCTGAGTCCTTTGCTTGTTATATCTCTACGGGAAGCAAATTGCTATTGAAGCAAATGTGGTCCCTGTATTTACGAGAGAGAGAGAGAGAGAGAGAGAGAGAGAGAGAGATTGCCCTGGAATTTAGCAGATTCTACTCATTAGCTAATTAATACCTAGCTTCAGGGAAGGCTTGCCTTGTTTTCTTCTCTTTGAAGTCACCTCAGGCGCCCTACCTGGTGTGGCAAATGTGAACCAATGTTTTGGGAGGAGTGAGTCACTGCTGGCCCATCTCTGGTGCTAGAGGCCAAGAAGTGCCTCTGCTTCGGGCGTCCTGTGCTTTCTGTCCTGACTTTACAGCATGTCAAGGTGTGAGCACAGGTGAGTAGTGGGGAGGAGGCAGAGCGATCTTGTATCTAGAGGACATTGTGAACTAAAACCCACAGAATAAAACCATAGACTCTCAGTTAAAGAGTCTACAAGGCTTGATTGACTGATTAGAGTGTCAGTGGTTGTGGAGAGATGGAATGTTAAGAAGTCAAATTATCTTGGTCTATCTATCTTTAGCCCCATTAAAAGTCATTCATTTGTTGCTCACCTCTGCATTTGACTTGACATTCTTGTGACTATTAGGAACAGTCATTTTTTAAAGGTAGAAAGAGACCTTTAGCTTCCACTATTTCAAACTGCATCTGAGGCCCATAGCAGAGGTTCCCTACTTTGCTGTAACCTACCTACTGTAGACTCCCATCGATGTATATTAAGAATTGCTTGGCTCGTGACTTCATTCTGTCACTATGAAGCTTGATGTTAGAACATGGTATTCTGAGTCATGTAAATAAGTATTCTAGGCCATAGTTGTTCATTCTGGTGTCATTTTCTGCTGTTATGATAAAACACCATGACCAAAAGCAACTTGGAGAGGAAAGGTATCATTGCACCTTACAATTTTAGGTAATAGTCCATCGCTGGAGGAAGTCAGAGCAGGAACAGAAACTGATGAGGAACACCCCTTGCTGACTTGCTCACTCTTTGGTTCATGCTCAGCTAACTTTCTTATACAGTCCAATCTGATTGAGGCAAATTCCTCAGTTGAGGTTCCCTCTCCTCAGGTACCAAAATGACAATGAAAGCTAACTAGGACATCACTGATACTTCACTCCAGAATAAACTCTTTTATTCCCTTTGAGGTAAAAGCTGTTTTGTGTGGACAAGCTGAAGACACTTTCAAACTGCCAATGCTCTCTCTCCCTCCCTCCCCACTTTCTCACACGTTTCTGTCTCTGTATTTTTTCCTCTCTCTCTCTCTCTCTCTCTCTCTCTCTCTCTCTCTCGTGTGTGTGTGTGTGTGTGTGTGTGTGTCTGATGGATAAAGATCCAGCAAAACAGGCCATACTACACAGAACAGTCTGTCTATCTTCTATAGCCAAGAATTACTCTGCCCTACGTATGAAGGTATCAAGGTTGAAAAACACAGATATAGACAATTTCTGATACTGTTATGATGTCTGTGTGCTGAGCTAAAACTTCAGTGGGAACTGTCTGACTGGGCCTTAGTTAGGGAAAGCATTGTGAGGAATTCCTCAGAATTTCCCTGAAGAGAGATCAGTCAAAAGGATGCAAACATGTCCATTAGGCTGGAGTGCTAAAGGACCCATTAAAATGGCAATGAGAACTGTGGAGCCCTGGGAGGTCTTCAGGCCTCTTAAGGTATCCCGAGAGAGCCCTCCTAGGAGAGCTGGGCAGGTGATCATTGCCTTTCTTCAGAGGCAGCATAAAAGTCTGGCACTCAACAAAGACTAAGAGTCTGAAGCAGGGGCTGGTCAGTTAACAGGCAGACGATCTGCGTTTTGCTGGTTAGCATTTGAGCCCTGTATCCCCAGCTCTCTCATTTCTAACGAGAAGATGCTGACACCAGAGTTTGTCAGCATGCTCCACCATTCCCTTTGAGGTGAGAGCTGTTATTCGCGCAGGAGCAATGACACAAAATGTGGCTTTGCAAGTTGGTGTGTGGTAATGCACAGAAAGTGTTCACTGGGTAACCAAAGACTTCTACAGCAGCTGTGGTCCGTGAACAGATCAGCAGCAGTGATGCCCCCAGGGAGCATTCTAAAACAACGCAAAATCCCAGGTCTCCCCTAGTCAAAGTCTGTGCACTAACAAGCTCCACAGAGACTTCCTCAGCACACCTCAAGTCAGAGACCTTACAAAGTCTGAACTTACTCGTGCTTTGTTATTTAGAGACAGCATCTCTGTGGGCAGTTTAGGTAAAGTTCGATTTACGGACTGGTGTTTTAGATACCGATTCTTACATTTTCCCCCTCATTACAGAGCTGCCTATAGGAACAGCTGAGAAGGTGTGTTTGTGCCTATAGAAATAGCTATGAGAGAGAGAGGAAGAGAGAGAGAATCTAGCATTATCAGGTCATAAATGTCATGTCAGACACCGTCTTCCTCATGCTGGGTCCTACACCAATATGTCAGACCTTTGGAAATCTCTAGGGCTTGAATGCGACATCTGGGGTTTGGAGAACTCCAAATCAGAGGATGGCTTTATTATGCCATGTAACTGCCTTGCAAAGTTCTGTGGGTGTCCAGGGTTCCTCGGGTGAGGACAGGGCCCATCAATGCCATCCCATTCCCAAACAGCCTTTATGCTAAGTATCTAGCACTTCCGAATACAGAGTCATTCACCCACCGCATGTTTTAAGCACCTTTTAGGAAAGTGTGCTGCCATAGCTGAAGAGGGGTGTTTCACGTAAGAGCAAACCACCAATGGCAAACTGTGGGTTAAAAGGTAAACCAACAACCACAAACAAACAAGTAGGACGGAATCTGGAAAGGAAAGCATAAAACTACTCACAATACACTGAAGAAATAAACTACAAAAGTTAAAACCTAAAGGAATGTACTTGCTACTGATGGCCATTTTCATTGCTACATACACAAGACTGAAGCCAGGCATAGAAGGAGAAACAGTGGTACTGGCTGTTAGATATAGTGCATTTTTATAAATAGCTAATAAAAATAGCTAAGATGCTGATTCTGAAAAGTGACCTTATTTATTCTCTCACAAACTTAAATTAATTACCGATTGATTATTATGTAGGCTACAGTGTTAACTGTGTGACGTTAATATAGTTTATAATTTCAATATCTAGAAAAATGATACTGAACTAAAAGTTTGACTTTACAGGGTTCGGGATAAGCTGAGCAATTGCCTTGCGTAGGTTAGAAAGGAAAAAGGTGATTCTTTTTTTAAACTGGAGATTGAACCTAGGGCCTTGAGTCTATTGGATGAGCACTTGACCAATACAACTATATCCTATTCCTCTTTATACATTTTAAGATAAGAGTTTCACTCTGTTGCCTGAGCTGGGATTGAACCTACTCTGTAGCCCCAGAAGCTCTTGAACTTGAGAACTTCCTGCCTCACCCTCCTGAGTCGCTGGGCTCACGTGTCTGTGTCACCTGGCCTTTGAGGAGAACTCTCACACCTGTAACATCATTACTCAGAGGACTTCCTGTCCATTTTTCTTCATTCTGTAGATGAGCAGTTGGCCTCTCAGCCCAGGCCTGTCCCTGAGTGGAGGAGGCTGGAGGGTTGCCATCAGCGGGATCATTTCCAGGTTTCCCTAGGAGACCTGGTTTCCACTCCGTAGGATGAATCTGGCCTGGAATCTTTGCCCATTGTATTGGTGGGACCATGCAAAAGAGCACATTTAGCCTGTCCTGAACGTGAAGTTGGGCTGTTTCTCTTAATCATCACCTTCATGTATAGAAACTTTGTATCCGAGTGTTTTCTGCATTTGTTTCTTTTTTGTTTGAGTAAGGATGGCCCTAAGAGGCCACGTTGTTTGCTTTTTCCTCAGGGAATTAGTTGATTTGCTTGGAGATGTTTAGATTTGAGACAGGATCTGAAGTTGTGATGTTATAGGTAACAGAATCATACCTCAGGGGAAAAAAAAGAAAATAAAAACCACTTGAAAGGAGCAGAATCAAAGTATGGACTTAATGCTGCTCAAACGGTGGCAGATACATCATCAATGGAAGCTTTATCTTACATTAATGCTCAGTCCAGCCCACCTCAGGACAATCACTGAGATAGGAAAGAGAGTCAACAGTCCAATCAGCCATTTTTTTTAGCTGAAAGGAAAGTGGAAGACCATGGGTCTCCGTCCCAGTGGAGACCATGGATTATTAGATGTAGACACAAGAGGACACTTACAGGCTTGCTGTCTTTACTCCTAAAAACACAGCATATCAATTGTTCACATCATGTTACATGTTATAAATAATCTACAGATGGTAGGATGAGTGTATTTTGTATGCCCTTTAATGTAAGGGGTTTCAGTATCCATAAATTTGAATCCAAAGGTGTTCCTGAGTCCAGGCTCCAGAAGGGTGACTAGCTGCTCCTCAGTTTATTGAGGAATGACTGTGGGTGTTCATTCCTCCCACAAGACTCCAATTCCTCCCATCTGACCATAGTTATTTATCATCTGTGGTTTGAAGGAGGTTGATGTGTGTTCTCCAAGGTCCATGTGTCGAAATTTAACCCCTACTGTGAGGTGTTAGGAAGCCAGAAACTTAATCTTGTTGTCTAGAGACTGTTAGTATTGTTTGGAGATGGGTCCTTTAGAAGGGATTACAATTAAAGGCAGGAGAGAACCCTGCTCTTAAGTGCTGGCTACTTCACAAGAAGAGAGACCAGGAGAGAGAGACAGCATTTGCTCACTTTCTCTTACTGTGTAATGTTTTGCATTGCCTTGGGACTCTGCCAGTAAGGACATTGCCAAATACAGGCCCCTGTTCTTGGAGCATGATTCTTAAACAAAACAACTCTTTTTTTGCTTTATGATTCATTCAACTCAGATTATTTTGTCATAGTTATAAAAGGAGGACCAATCCAACTTCTCATCTAGAAGATATACTGTTCAACAATTTCCTCAATGCCTGAGAAACTGTTCTCCTTTTGAGCATTCTTGCTTCAGCAAAAGGATTGCATCATTGGTTGCTGTCTTAATCAGTGTTTTCTTGCTATGAGGAAACACCATGACCATGGCAACTCTTATAAGGAAAACATTTAATTGGGGCTAGTTTACACTTCAGAGGTTTAGTCCATTATCATCATAACAGAAGCATAACAGTGTGCAGGCAGACATGGTGCTGTAGAGGAAGCTGAGAGTTCTTGATCTGGTCTAGATCTTCAGGCAGCAGGAAGACAGAGAGACACACTGGGCTTGGTTTGAGCATTTGAAACCCCAAAGCCCACCCCCAGTGACAAACTTCCTCTAACAAGAAGACTACACCTACTCCAACAAGACCACACCTCCTAACCTCCCTTATGTAGCTGCACTCCCTAATGACCAAGCATTCAAATACTTGAGCTTCCTGACCATTGTTCCTTTCCATAAGAATAGAATTCGTAATATTGGCACTGGCTGCTTAGGAAAAAATACTGTGCTCTTCAGTTCTCTTTGCGCTGAGTATGGTCATTTGACTGTGTTCTAGCCAGCAGGAAATAAAGAACACTTCCAGCTGCTGCTACCTCAGTGGGAAGGAGTATATTCTGATATCCTTTCTGGCTGTCCTGCAGAAAGGTGCTGGAGAGCCATCTTGGAAGAAGGGCTACCCTGGAACATCAAACTAAAGGCTGACAAGAAAATTGGAATGGTCAGCTCGGTTCATGTAAAGGAATACAAGTAATCACGGCCTTAAGCAACATAACTTGTCTCTCATATTTGGAAGTACAAGTTCAAGGTGACAGCTTGACAAGTTCAAGGTGATAGCAATGGCCAAATATTTCTGGCTTTCACACAGAGAATTCTTGTCTTTCTTTCTCTTCGTATAGGGACACCAGTGATGTTGAAGAAGATTCCAACAATTACAGCTTTATTTAACCTTGGTTACCTCTTGTCATAATTAATGTTGGCTATCATCTTGACTGCCTATAGAATCAACTGAAACACAAGCCACCAGCCATACCCATGAGGGATTTTCTTCATTAAATTCTTTGAAGCAGGAGGATCCACCTTAATGCAGGCAACATCTTCTGGTGGCAGCCCAGATGAAAGAACACGATAGTGGCACAATTTTCACCTACAGCCCTCCACTCACACCGGCAAGTCCATCTCCTCTGCTACTGTGGCATTCCTTTGCCAGTAATTATAACCAGACCTTTGAGCTTCCAGTGCAGTCTGAACACCAGCAGCTCTCCAGGAATCCTCTGGACCTTTAACAGAAGGTTAAGGTTACTGGGATGTCCATCCAGCGTAGTGAACTGAAAAGCTACTGCATTCTTGTCCTCCCCAAGTTATGATAGCCACTATTGAACTACAAGGGCAATATTGTGTAAGCCAGTCTAATAAATTAATAAATCCCCTTCATATCATCTATCTACTATCTATCTACTATCTATCTATCTATCTATCTCACTGTTTCCATCCCTTTAGAGAACCTTGACTAATACACCTCTCAAAGTCCCCATCCAAATACCATCATCTGGCAAGTTAGGCCTTCAACACATACATTTTGAGAGGACACATTGTCCACCTCCAGCAAAGATAATCTTCATGAGCAAAGGATTTCCCCCTGAATAAGAACTGAATCCCTCACTTGTTAAACTGAATTAGGAGCCTCATTTGCACCTATACAATCTTGCAATTTAGCCCAGATAATAATCGGAAATTCTTTTCTTACCAACATCACAGTAAAATTTGTTCTTGCTGCTGTTTTGTAGTGCCTTGGGTAAATGCTCACCCCATGAAAGCTCTGGAGTCTTGTCATAAGGAGGCATTTGGTTTCAGACATAAGAGTTACATGGCCTATGCTGGTGTGGTGAAAACAGTTTTGTACTCCACAACATTTCAGTTAGGGCTGGGCCACACTATGCTGGAACCATCAGATTAGAATAGTAAAAAATATTTCTGGCATGTTAACAATGCTGTGGCCGCTGAGATATCACAGTGCAAAGTGCTTGTGGTCATGGTAGCACTGCCAATTGCATCAAAATTATGTGCAGTACAGCATTTGATAGTAAAGTGACTGCTCTTAGTCTGTGTATTTCCTAAGCAGCAAATTATTGTTATTTTAGAGTGTACTACTAAAAGAAAAAACTCACTGTAAAACAGGAGGCTGTGTGTGCTGGCCTTGTCTATCTCATGTTTACTACATCTCCAGATTGCTCCAAGGTCATGCTGGGGTCTTATCTAGATTGCCTGAGTCTGTATATTGCCCTCTGGGATGCTCGTACAATGATGTGTTACTCAGTGATGAATGTGTCCCCACTGGTCAGGCAGCACATGACTGTACATTCTCACCAGAAGGCAATTGCCACTGGACTGTAAATAACTTACAGAATCACTGATTACACGGTGCCCCCTGGGGAGGGCACAGAGTGTTTATCCTGTCCCTGGACCACATAGCACACTCTTGTTTTGGAGCCTTTCATTTATGTCAGTGAAAGGAGGAGGACGAGGAGGAAAACATGGACTGAGGAGAGGATGTACATGTCCCCCACAAATGCTATAAGAGGACCACAAACTCAGTGGCATGAACAGCAGAAACCTATTGCATCACAGCTCCGAGGGGCAGAAATCTAAAGTCAAACTGTGAGCAGGTCCATTCTCTCTCTGAAGGCACTAGGAGGTGTCTTAGAAATCTTCTCAGCTTTTCCTTCTTCCTTGGCTTGAGGCAGAAAATGTTTGTAGAAGGTATCCTCCCTGGATGGAGAATGTGCCCACAGTCTGCATGTCTCCTTTTATCCAATCTCGTGATCTCATCTTCACTAATTACAGCCACATTAACTTTATATGAGGTCTCTGGCAATTAGGGGTTCCCCATATGCTTGGTGGAAGGAGCACAGCTCAACTCTGAACAAGTTATTTCACTAAACGACTCTCTACCAAACCACTAGCAGCAGGGACCCAAAGGAGGGTCAGAGGCCCCAGCAGAGAAGTAAGTGGGGTGCACGTCTGAAGAAGGAGCAGGAGTCATTCCACCGTGGTCCTCAGAGTGCAATCTTGATCTCATTTCACCCTCTCCCTGTTTCAGTATGGCCAACAATGACTAGATCGGCCCAACACTGCATGGAACTCCACAACCCAGAAGCTAAAAGCTGCACACCTACAGTGCTCTCTCTACAGTCCAGCCCATCAGTCCCCAGTCCCTGCCTGGGAGCCATGAATAAAAACAGCTACCTGCTCTGCCTGGAGACCGAACACCAGAGGCTGATGATGTGTCTTGGGGGGAAAAAAACTGCTGTAGGCCCCCTTTCAAAGGTGAAAATGAACATGTTCATCATTCAGCGTTGGAAATGGCACAGAAATTGAGTGCTCATAACAAAACCGCTCCCACATTGAAGAGCCAGATGACCTTGTTAAATTATTACTTTCATTTCGCTCACCCTTCTCTTCCCTTTCTGTACATTGTGGAGTCTAGCCCATCATCTCCGTGAGATTGCATATAATCTAGATCTCTTTATATCTTCACATGGCATCATAGATATTTGCTGCATTACTGACTATTCATCAAAGAGCTGTGCAACCCTGAAGAGGAGCAACAGCAAAATGACAACACCAAGAAGCTTACATTTGCTGTGCTCCACATTTGGCTTCAAAAAGTCCAGTGAGGTAGGAATTCGGATAAGAAAATTTAGATATAAGGTCTCAGCTATTTGCTGAGCATCACATAGTTATCATTAGTTTTGATTACACTTATCTATTTAACTCACTTTGTGTGTGTGTGTGTACTAACATTGCCTGTGTGGTCAGAGGATAACTTCGAGTGGTAGATCCTTGCCTTTCACCATGTGGATCCTAAGGATGGAACTCAGGTTGTTGGCCTTGGCAGCAAATGCCTTTACCCGAGAGCCATCTGCCCAGCCCCAACATTACACAATCCTTGAAGACACAAAGAAGGACTGTGCATCTGTCCATATGATTCTAACACCTGTATCTCTAATCACTATTAATTTTCCTTTGTTGGACAGACAGTTTGTCTTCAAATTTCTACATGAATTGATGCAATTTGTATATCTTTGGATGGATCTTTTAACCCTTTCTATTACCCTAAAATCAATTCACAGAAGCAGAATCACCAAAACTCATAATTAGGCATTCCAAAATTCTGTTTTGTTACCTTACTATCTATAGGTCTGCTTCCTCCAAAGCCTGTGGGTTTTTTTTTTTTTTCTCTTGGTCTTATATGAGGCATCTCTGCATGACATACTGGGATGACCATGCTCTGCAGAGTCCCTACTACTTACAAGGCCTGGAAATTGATTGCTTTTCATTTACATTTATTTGACTCTTGGTGAAATCACACAGTTTTCCATGTTTTAAGCATGTGCGTATTTTCATCCAATAATCTGAGGCCCTTTATCTATAAAAGTCTTAACAGTTAGTTGAGTTGTGTGCAGTTAGCATCTTTGTAGGTCAAAAAATTGTTGATTATCATCTCATCCAGATGTGTTCCCACAGGCATTAAGGAGATAACTCTTAGATATGTTGATTGCAAAAATTTTTGCTGACATTTTATACAGATTTTTAAAAAAAATTTCTACAACAAACATCCAATAGTCTGGAAAGTACTTGAGTAATGAAGAAGATTCAGCAATGACCTATGTATGTTTGGTAGTTGTTGTTCTATCAGTTATGAGTAAAAAAAGATGCAACTTTATGAGGAAGATCAAGGTTGAACTCACTTTTGGAGCTAGAATGTCATTGAAAGAATTCCAGGACAGTGAGTGAAAAAAAATGTTTTCATTATGGTTGATGCTGTCTTGGTAAAACAATTATTACCATAATGTGACAGCATTTGGACATGTAGTTTTATCTATAGCAACTCAGGATCTATTAGAGCAAGGGCAATTAAAAACTAAGGTACATGCATAGATGCTGTGTGACAGTGCACGTCTGTTTTCAGAAAGGACTCAGAAGTGACATGTCTCAGTCTTAGTTGAAACGAAGCCAAACCCAGACTAATTGACTCTTTCCTGTAAGTAGTCAGAGAGAACAGTTTGAAGGCTGAGCGCCATGCTGCATTCTGGACTTGCATCCTGAAAAGAAGAGAGCTGCTGTCTGCTATTGTGTGAGCCTCCTGTCACTTGTCAAAAGCTTGTGTGAAGCAGGATTAATACTGCTTTGACAGCCTCAAGTATTTCAGCGATAACTAAGCACTGCTTTGGAACGCTGCGACCCAAGACCCATGTTTGTAGAAACCATTCTGTTTGATTCTGTGCTCATAGGGAGGGAGTGGGAGGCACCACATTCATGTTCTTGGAGCTTCTGGTTAAGATGATTCTTACCAGTTCCATTTCCGTCTCACATACTTTCCCCCATCAATTACCACTGATCTCCAACCCAGCTAGGAAGCCAGTCTTGCCTCCTCCAGGGTCCAAGCCTTTGATGAACCCACTGAATCTTGTTGTCTTCTTAATGTGCCAACAAGACTACAGTCTCCTTTTACAGTGTGGCTTTTCGGGGGTGTGTGTGTGTGGGGGGGAGACTGAAACCTTAAGTGCTTGCAGACTCCCTGTAGTGTTCTGTATGGGTGAGGATGACATTCCCAACTCACAGTGCAGAAGGGCTGAATTCTGGGTTCCCCCCCCCAAAAGAACACCACAATTGTCACTTGGCTCTCATTCACCAGCATGCTAGCCAGGCTGGGGACGTAGTCAGTGAGGAAGAATGGCTTTCCTCTGTACTGATTGACCCGTTTCTGCGTCAAACCTACAAGCTCAGTTTTCCTGGCACCAGCCACAGACCTGTGGAGCGAACAGGGACAGACTGTTTCCACTCCATGTAAGAACAAATCCTTCAGAGCACAAGGCACAGGCTTCTCAACACCATCTGGGCCAGTGGGCTGGAGGCTGCCCAGTGCAGCCAGCTGCTACAGAACGGGTGGCTCTGCCATTTGCACATAGGGTCTCATTTGAGCTGCACTTTGTTTTGCTGAGATGACTTATTCACACAGTCCAGATGGTCTCTGTAACTGAGAGCCCTAGAAACAGCTACCTAAACACACACACACACACACACTCACACACACACACACTGTAAGAGGGGCTGATGGGAATTGGGAATAAGTGCAACCAAATGGCTGGAGGCTGTTGACTTAAAATTGAGCAGGTTAAGGTTGGACCTCAATCTTTCCTTTTCATCCTTTGTAGTTAGACCATGCCTCTCCAGGAGACAAATCATAATGGCCATGATTACAGTTTCAGCACTCACTGTAAAGATTTTTGTAATACCATACATGGGAATATTATACAAAATACTTTTTGGACTTAGGAAGACAAAATCTTACATGTGTTTCTGCTGAGTTTGTAACTTTTGGGTTGGAATGATCTTCCTGATTATCTGAGATAACTGGTATACCTCCATGCCCAGCTCAAAAATGTGAAAATTATGGACAATATAATTCTATTTTTAAATAATAGATTTATCTCATATATGGTTTTCATGCCTTCAAATTGGACCCTGAAGCGGTTTATGGGCAGAATGTTGTCACTGTGGCAATAAGACTGGTCTACACAGCTAGGGTGTAAACCTTTTCTTTCAAAGCCAGTTCAGATGTAGTGTGCTTTGTTCATCCTAAATTCTTTCTGCCTTCACAGTTCAAAGCCATACTATAACCTGCCAGTCTATGGATCTTTCTAGGCTTCTTGGGCAGATGATCATCTCCCTGAATGTGATGGCTTCTTGCTACATCACGTGAAATACACTGGGTACAGCCACTGCTTCTCCTTGACTTTAGAGACCTCTGATTTTCCAAGCCTTTTCTCAACCTCACCAGTCTTCTCTGACAGCTGAGATGATTTTTCTTGCTCCCCCACCTGCAGTGGACTCCTGTTATGAGTTTGTATGTAAGGCTTTGTCCTGGCTCTTCCACACCATCCCCAAGGTGCTGACACTTGTTCAGCCCCTCTTTCATGTCTTCAAGTTCCTCATTGAAGGACAGGACTGAGCTGTCTTCCTCATGAAAATGTCTGCAATTTCTGGTAGCCTGAATTTTCATCCATCTCTGGCAACTGGAAACAGGAACTGTGGCAACACCTAGGCTGGTCCTAACTCCCTGTATCCAAATCCACATCATTCGCCAGTGTCCTGGTCATTTCCACC
Source organism: Meriones unguiculatus (assembly GCF_030254825.1). Taxonomy (NCBI): domain Eukaryota; kingdom Metazoa; phylum Chordata; class Mammalia; order Rodentia; family Muridae; genus Meriones; species Meriones unguiculatus. The sequence continues at coordinate 50,920,222 of NC_083366.1, read as the reverse complement.
CCTACTTTCTTGTTCCTGCCTGCTTAGTATTGGGCAACTTTCATCCACCTCTTTCATTCACATCCTCCTTTTTCTGTTTTTTTTTTTTTTCCTAGCAAGTTATCCTGTAGAAAACTGTCTGGCCCCTGATCTTTGAACCATATGATCTTCTGTGAGTTTTACCATGTGCTTAATGTATTGTGAGCACAGACCCCAACATACGCTACCTTGCCTCATCACTGAAGTTTTCCCCATCTGCATGTCTGGCCCTTACTAGATTGCTATCCATCCCAGACCCATGTCCTCTAAGCTCCAAGCAGAGATGAGCAGAGACTAGCTGCTCAATAGCTGTCTGGATGATCAATTGTTATTGGATAGTTTCCCAGCTTCTATATAACACCCACGTCCTATATCCATCATTCAAATGCTAGCTTCCTCTGCTGAGGCTTTGTGTAAGCTGCCCCACATCAATCTCCTGGCTGCTTCACACTATAAACCCACACTTTGTAGATCTCTTCTCCCATTAGACTTGACATGTTTGAATTTCCACCACCAATCTGTAAATTTTACATTGTCTGTTGTGTCCTGCTTCTGGGTCACTTAGTCCACTCCGGGGGGTGTCACATGCCACTTGATCACTTATGTAACAGCTGATTTCATTATTATGATTTGTAACACTGGGATAGAAACAGGCCTCTCTATATGGTAGGCAAGCACTCTGCCACAGAGACACCTCCCTCCACACAGACCCTTTATAATCCATCTGATATCATTGCTTCTTCATGCTCTTTGACACCAGGAAACATGGGGCTTAAACTATGTAACTGAGAATGTCTTCATGGACTGACATCTCACACAAGTCATAGCTCCTGGCCTGAAGTTTGGTCCACATATTTCTCAGAATAGGATACTGACAGAGGAAACCTTTGTGGACAGGAAAACCATCGTCAAGAGACTGAGGATTTGGAGAGTGGGCAGCAAAAGAAGCTCTTTATTTTAAAGAATTCCTACTGTGCTTGGCACAAGAAAAACACTTAGCATGTGTTAGATTAAAATAGTCATGCTACAAAATGATATTTCAGTCCTCAACAAACTGCACATGCCACAGCAACACCATGAGAGTATAATGAAGCCAAGACACTACTGTTGCCTGGTGACCTTGTAGTCTTGGCAATGACAAAGCACAACGTGGATGACGCTGGTGTAAACCGGTTGCAAAAGAGCACGCACATGGTGTGATGTCCAGCATATCATATTTGAAATGAGAATAAATGGTCACTCTTGGTTTATGTACTTCCTACACTATGTTTTAATTGAGATTTTTGGAATGGCTCATTTATTGGAGAAAGAAAAAAAATGGTTTATTGTTCTGGGTCCAGGGATCCATGTGACCAGGAGAGCTGGCCTGGAGCAAGAGTGATGTTGAGGTGTGTCTAAACCCAGAAAATCTCATCATGAGACTGGCAGGAGTAGGACAGTTCGCTCCCTGCGCTGGGCCTGCATGTCCGGGAGTATGTAGCCTTATGGTCCCCCCTCCACCACCCTTGAGGTGGTCACATAGCCTGATGGCCAGGTAACAGGTTAAACTTTCTTCTTATAAGGTCATTCCAGAAAGCATCTGGAATTCCTCTTCCTGCAAATAAGGCATTCCCAGCACCTTGGCTCTTGTCAATGATGTGTAATTTCCTGGAATCCTCTATCCACTCCCCAAAGGTTTAAATAACATTTGTTCCCTCCCCCCAATTAAATGAGCCACCTCACTGAAGCTGTCTCTCATGCTGTTTCTCATGCACTCATTGCTGACTGAGATTCTGCATTGCACCCACTCACCCTTGCTAAGCTTCGCTCTCTCCAGTCCAGCACTGTGGGCAACGAGCCTGGATACCCCGAAGGGAGAATCAGACATGGGGTGGCATTTTGTGGCACAGTCTGCTGTGTGGCACGGGCAGCAGCCTAACCCATTCTTGACTTCATGAGGAGGCCACATAGAGTGACTGACCTCAAAGCCTCTGGATTTGCTCAGTGACTCTGTGATGTTCAGTGACAAGATTGCCTAATGATGCAGTTCTTAGACTGTGTCCCCATCATTAGACACTATGTGCCTAAAACCACAGTCTTTCACACCCAATGTTCTGCCCCAGGGCCCTCACACAGTTGCTACTGAGCCACAAGAAATAATTCTGAAACTCTCTGTGATGATCCAGACGTTGGCATCTGTAACTTTCATGTTAAGTTTAAATGACCTTATTTCCAACTAGTATGAAATAGAAAATGCTAACTATTCTCCTTTGTGAAAAAAGATAAGAATGACTATAGTAGGATACAAATTTCATAATACACTCTGACAAAACAGATTCTCAGAAGTCATAAAGAAAAATATATCTGAAAGTGATCAGGAAGAGTTTTTGTTTGTGTACTTGGTTTACATTATTTTTAAAACTTTAGTCATCTTTTAAAATTCCCAATTACCTCAAAAGGTAATTTTAACTCTGTGTCACTTTGGGTATTATAAATTATAAGCCCTTGTGGACAAATGTGCCCCTTTCCCTGAAGAAATATCTGCAAGACTGGCAAAGACCAAAAGCATTGTGAGCTCAGGGCCTGGTTTGTAATTTTTTTAAATTTATTCCATTGTTTCCCAGTCCCCTCTGAAGCCATAGATAGACTGGATAAAATCATAGATAAAATGAGAAAAGGTATTTTCTGAACTGAGGCTGGTGTTCGAGCAGATTAATAGCAATCAAGAATAGATATGAGCATGTATGCCCTCATAGCTATCCTCACACATTGTTTGGAAAGTCTCTGATCTCCCAGCTACATCCCTGGCTAGCTGAAGGGACACTGGTTTTACCTGCTAGCTTAGTGGCAGGAGAGATGAGGACAATGGCTGGCCAAGCTAGGGAGCTGAGGCCTTTTTCTTTCTGATTGGACAGATGTCTCTTGTTTTCCCAGTGAAGCAAAATAATTGGGCAAAAAAGCAGTCAGGACAAAACAAGGGACTTATTAGATAATGAATAATTAAGCACCAGAAGCAAGGATGGAAATGTAGGACAGCAAAATAGGGAAGTTCGACAGGCTTCATCATGCTTAAGGTAGCAAAGGGCAGCAAAGGGAGGCTGAGGTGCAGCAGGGACAAGAACAGGGCTCAGGACCTAGGGTGGACTTGTGGTCAGCCTGTATGGATTGAAGTGCACTGTGATCCTTCTGGTCAGTTCATCGCAGGAATGCTCGGAGCATGCTCCCGAACTCCAGCCTATAGAAGGAACATTGTCTAAGTAAGTGTTTCTCCACCTGTGGTTTGTGACCCCTTTGGGGGTAGGAGTCAAGTGACCCTTCCACGGGAGTCACATACCAGATATCCTGCATGTCAGCTATTTACATGACCGTTTATAACAGTGACGAAATTACAGCCATGATGCAGCAACAAGAATACTTCTATGGTGGGAGGGTCACTGCAGCGTGAGGAACTGTATTGAAGGGTGACAGCAGCATTAGAGAGGTTGAGAACCACTTTGCACTGTGAAGCACCTGGCTTCTGGCTCCTGCTGTGACTCGGGCTGAACCCCACATGCTGTAATCATGCGCTGGCTCATGTGTCTAAGAGGCCTGTAAGCTAGATAGGCCAAAGTCTACCAGTCATTTGCATCCCTACTCGTCCTTCGCCCTGGAACAGCCTGACTAGTCACTGTCAAATCTGAATCTTCTTTCCCAACATGTTCCTTCTAGGCTTCCCCTTAAAGCAGATTATTATTTTTTTTTTTTTTAGACAGCATCCATACCTGTGGAGTATCACTAGGAATGTTTGTAGGGAAAGTAGAATAGAGCCATAAGACAACGCTGGACATGGTAATGAGAAATTTAAATGTATAATACTAGAGCCTGGAAGATTGGGATGATACCCAGGAAGCTGCATTTTTTTATTATTATTATTAGTGACATTTCATTAACTCTGTATCCTGCTCCTTCATTCCCTCCCAAGCCCTCCCTCCCTCTTCTCCTCCCTGCCCCTTTCCAAGTCCACTGATTCGGGAGGACCTCCTCCCCTTTCATCTGATCCTGTTTTATCAGGTATCCTCAGGACTGGCTGCAAAGTCCTCCTCTGTGGCCTAGCAGGACTGCTCCTCCCTTGGGGGGTGGGGAGGTCAAAGAGCCTGCCATTGAGTTCCTGTCAGAAATAGTTCCTGTTCCCCTTACTATGGGAAACCAATTGGTTACTGAGCTACCACAGTCTACATATGAGCAGAGGTTCTAGGTTATATCCATATATGGTCCTTGGTGGAGTGTCAATCTCAGTAAAAATCCCTGTGCCCAGATATATTTGGTCCTTGCGGAGCTCCTATCCTTTCTACATCATACAAACTCCCTCTTCTTTCATATGATTCCCTGCACTCTGCCAAAGGTTAGGTTATGAGTCTTAGCATCTGCTTTGATACACTCCTAGTAAGAGTCTTTCAGGGGCCCTCTGCGGTAGGCTCCTGTCCTGTTACTTGTTTTCTCCTATGTCCAATACACCTCCCATTTGTCTTTCTAAGTGAGGATTGATCATCTTACCCCAGGTCCTCTTTCTTGTTTATCTTCTTTAGGTGTATAGATTTCACCATGCCTATCATATCCTATAGGACTATATGAGCAAGTATATACCATGTGTGTCTTTCTCCTTTTGGGATAACTTCACCCCAGAATGGTCTTTTCTAGATCCCACCATTTGCCTGCAAATTTCATGATTTCCTTGTTTTTGATTGCTAAGTAGTATTCCACTGTGTAAAAATACCACAATTTCTGTATCCATTCCTCTGTTGAGAGACATCTGGGTTGTTTCCATGTTCTGGCTATTACAAATAAAGCTGCTACAAACATGGTTGAGCAAATGTCTTTGTGATGTACTTGAGCAAATTTTGGGTATATGCCTAGGAGTGGTATAGCTGGATCTTGAGGAAGCACAATTCCTAATTGTCTGAGAGAGTGCCAGATTGACTTCTAAAGTAGTTGTACCAGTTTACATTCCCACCAGCAGTGGAGGAGGGTTCCCCTTTCTCCACATCCTCTCCAGCATGTGTTGTAACTTGAGTTATTTATCTTAGCCATTCTGATATGTGTAAGGTGAAATCTCAGGGTCGTTTTGATTTGTATCTCCCTGAAGGCTAAGGATATTGAGCATCTCTTTAAGTGTTTCTCTGCCATTCTATATTCCTCTACAGAGAAATCTATGTTTAGCTCCATACACCATTTTTTTAATTGAATTACTTGATTATTGTTTTTTACCTTCTTTAGTTCTTTATATATGCTGGATATCAGCCCTCTGTCAGATACAGGGTTGGTGAAGATCCTTTCCCAGTCTGTAGGCTGTCGTTTTGTTCTGACAACAGTGTCTTTTGCTTTACAGAAGCTTTTCAGTTTCATGAGGTCCCATTTGGAAGCTGCATTTTATGAAGTGTACAGGTGTTTTATTTTTCTTAGTGCTTGGGACCTTCCCCCCCTCATCCACCCAGGTGCAGTTGACATTTTCTTTTGGCATTCCTGGCTTGTTTGACATTTCTAGAAAATCATATTGTAACTCATCTGTTTATTCACCCATCACCAGTCTTCAAGGAAAGATACTTTCTGCATCCTTGTTGACCCTGCACCAAGCATGTATGCAGTGGCATTTACTCATTGCTGGTGGGCTGCTAGGGTTTTTAGTTTTTCTGTTTCCTCACAATCAATGTACAGCCTTACTTCCCAATGGAAGAACAGGAGGAGGCTGGACCTTTAGAAGGTGATGATTAGCTTTGAGGAATCTGCCCTCACAGGTAGGGTTAACGCCCATATAAAATGGCTGGAAGGAGTGAGTCCATCCTTGTTCTCTGCCTTGTGAGACCACACAGCAGGAGGTACCATCTATGAAGCTGAGGACACTGAATCTGTTTGGTGCCTTGACCTTGCACTTTCCAGTGCCTGGAACTATGAGAAGTAAAGAGTCATTTCATTTATATATTAGGTTAAGGTGCTTTGCTATAGCAGCAGGAATGGACTAAGACCATGGTGGAGGAATCCCTAATGATGGGTGCCCAGTAGAAAATGGCAATATTCTGTAATCCCTGTATGTGGGAGGCTGAGGCAGAGGGATTGGTGAGTTTGAATTTGTACCTGCAGTAAGAGACAGAGACAGACAGAGACAGAGAGAGAGAAAGAGATACACACACACACACATATATATAGAGAGAGAATTCTTTCTGCTAGTGTTATCAATTAGTGTCTTACTGTCAAGCTCTAGGAGAACCACTTTAATACAGGATTAAGTGTAAAGTACAAGGTGCTGACCAGGGATGGAGGATGCCGAGATCTTGTGGCATATTGCCTCTCTCTCTCTCTCTCTCTCTCTGTCTCTGTCTCTCTCTCTCTCTCTCTCTCTCTCTGTGTGTGTGTGTGTGTGTGTGTGTGTGTGTGTGTGTGTGTGTACTACTGTCACTGATTAGGATTTTGGTGCTGTGTGCCATGGCTGTATTTCATTCTCTGCCTGAGACTATTCAAATTTTCTTTCCAGTTATCTGGAAATCAAGCCATTAGGTTCATTAACTACTGTGAAATCACCATATGGGGCTTCGAGAGATTGAAGCCACTGTGTCTGGTCTGGGGAGCCATGGAGGGTAGTTTTGTGTCTCTTTAGTACACAGCTGGGAATTTATTACTCTGGGGATGCCCTTCCTCAAACACAATCATCACCTTGGAGTCTCTTACATGTGCTGACATCTCTCAGGACACAGGTAAGCAAGATTTTCTTGGCAGGAATGTCTCCCTTAGATGATGTACACTTCCTATAATGCTGTAAAAAGGGGCATCGCATCGTATGTAAAACAAGAGATGTTTTTGAGGGGACAACTTCAGAGTAAAGACAGATCCTAACTTTCTCAATAAAAGAGAGATTTCTTGGGAAACCAGGTGAGAGATCACTGGTGGGGATGAGAGAGAGCTGTGGCCGTCACTCCAGTCTTAACAAAATGAAGCCATGCCTGCGAATCTCATCCAGGATATTGTTTATAAACCAAATATTAATATTCTAACGAGAGACAGAAAGAGTGCAGATGTGGATGGGAAGGGGCTTAGGAGGCACTGGAAGGAACTGGAGGGGGGAAAGCTAATCAGAAAATGTACGGGGAAAAAAAACCTATTTTCTTTTTTAAGAAAAGAAATCTCAGTGAGGCTGAGGGGAGGCCAAAAAAAATCACATATGTTGAGCAAAATGGGTAGAAGTGGAGGGCTGAATAGGGAAGGGTGTTACAATAGGCTTTGGGTATAGAAAAGAGTCATTATCATTCCACTTAGCAGTACTATAACAGAATATCAGAGACTGGGAAATTTATAGAGAAAAGGAACTTATTTCTTATAGTTTTGGAGGCTGAGAACTGTAATACCAAGGTGTCCACCTCTGGTTAGGCCATTTATGTTGTATCATCCTGTGGCAGAAAGTGGAAGGACTCAAGAGAGCAAGGAAGATAAAACTGGATTTTGATAACAAATACTCTTTTGATGATGGTACAGCACTCACAATGTAATCGCCTCTTCCTAGGCTCCACCTCCCAACACCTAATGCACTAGGAATGAAACTTTTAACACCTGAGCTTTGAGGGACACATTCCAACCTCATAATCTCCATCTGAGATCTTCCAACAACAGCCATCTGGCAATGTTCCTTTAAGGATCGAGAAAGATTTGGAAGAGCTGGTCATAGAGATTTACCTAACAAACACAGGAGAGCTGAGAACAGTGGATCTGTACTGGGTTGAGCTGCTAACTAACTCGGATACACAGTCCGATGTGACCTTTCAGAATCGGCAACCTTTTGTCTCATTCCTAAACTACTCCCTACACACCTCCGACCACTGCTATTCTTCCTCACATCCCAGCCAGCCTCATTTCTTCTCTAACAGACCTCATTACCCACTTTATAGCAGAGGCCAAGGGTTTCCCATTCAACTCCCAGTGTATTCTCTCCTCTTCTTGTTTATGTGATCTTTGGCTGTCTTAGTTAAAAAAAAATTTTTTTTTATTAGAACTCTACTCCTAAATAGTGTCATTTTTCCTATCCATAAGTCTGGTTAACCACCACTGAATCATTCAAAATAGAGCCCACCGACAACTAAAGAGTCACAAGAGCTTTTTGCAAAGTCCTTCCTTCTTTACATGGAACTTCTTATCCCACAGGCTTCCCCTTGGCCATCTCCTGCCTCCTGCCACTCTGGCGAACTTCTATGCAGGTAAGTTTGTAAATGTAACTTTTTCCTCTTGTTCTTGAAATCTCGGTTGTTATCTGCTGTTTGGACACTTCCACAAGAAATGTCCCAACCATCTGAAACTCAACAGTTGGTTATTGGCTACATTATTTTTCCCATCAAACCTGCTCCTTCTCCGATGTCCCTGGGATTGGTCTCAGAAAAGGGCAAGTTCAAAGCCTGAGATCCATCTCAAACTTTTCCTGCTCTTTTGTCTTTTCTATTTATTTATTTGTTTATCTATCTATTTATTTATTTATTTATTTTGACAGCAGACATCCTTCTCTTTCCTTTCACTCTATTATCTCTGTTCTTTTGACACAGACCTGTTAACACCCCCTCATGACCTTTGCATCTCATGGCCCTATCCTCACCCAACTGTTAGCTTGGGGCCCAGGAGAAATTTGCTGCAATTATGTAGTCATTCATAATTTAAAAATAAATAATAAATATGTAAGTAAATGAACCTCCTGGAAGACTCAAGGAAAAGGACAAATAACAGAATAGAGATTACATATCTCAAACTGGCAACTATAATTACCAGTAAGAATCTGAGGCATTCTTTTCAAAGCCAGGTTAAGACAAAGATGTCTATCATTATAATGAATAGAATGGGAAAAACCAGGTATTACTGCTATGAAAGCTGAGACAATCTTTATGACAATATTTTTTGAGTTTTTGAGTAAATGGGTAGATGAATAATTCACATTGAAATATATATATAGTATATTGTTAAGTGAAAAATAGGGCTAAAACTATTTCCTCCCAATTTTGCAAGAGAGAATCTTTTTGAAAGAAAGAGGAAAATGTTCAGAAGTAGAGAAAATTAATCTTCAAAACAGTTTGTTTGGGGACATTGTTCTTTTAGCATAGCAGCCATTAACACCTTAACTGGAACTCCTGTGACTACCCTCAAGATGGAGTGTGCAGAGTTCTCACACTGACAGAGAATAGGGAAGAATCATTAGACCTTCGCCTGAGATTCCAGCCACTCACTTCTTTCACGCCCTTCCCAGCTGCACACAATTCTGTCCCAGCTTCACGTGGTCCTAGGAAATGCTAGCACAGTGGTTCTCAACCTTCCTAATACTGAGGCCCTTTAGTACAGTTCCTCATGTTGTGGTGACCCCCAAGCCATAAAATTATTTTGTTTCTACTTCAATTTTGCTACTTTTATGAGTAGTAATGTAAATATCTGATATGTAGTAATGTAAATATCTGACATGTGACCCCCATAGGGTTGCAACCTACAGGTTAAGAACCAATGGGCTTGAGTATGGAGACAGTGGAAGGTTACTGGGACTCCATCTATACAGCTCTGGGGAAGTCATCATCCATGCTGGACTGAGGCTTTCCTCGGGGAAGCAATTGTTTGGGGGTCACCCATGCCCCTCTATGTAACCACTTACCAGGCTTTTGGAAGCAAACCATTTACACTCATTGGTTCACCAAGCCAGGCAGGTGGACTCATTAGTTTAATCTTTCATTGGTGCCACTATGTAGGATGTGTAGACTTTTGCTCATGTCTCCCCAGAAAAAGTTCATAACACTAATGACTGCAGTCCTGCTTTTGTTATCTCTTTCCAAAACTGATCTTCTGGGGAGATAGATCAGTTGTTGAAGGACTTGACTTGCAAATAGGAGGGTCTGAACTTGATTCCCTGGAATCCACATTAAAAAGCCAGACCTATTACTGCTCTTTTGTTTGTATACTATAGTTTCTGGTTTTGTGGGTTTTTAAATGGGTTTTGTTTGTGTGTGTGTGTTATTTATTTCATGTGGGGGTGTTTTTTGTTTTGCTTATTCTGGTTTGTTTGTTTTTTATTTGCTTGTTTGTTTTCTAAGGAGAGAGATAAGGAATGGAATTGGAGGGGTGGGGGGGATCTGGGAAAAGACCAGGGAGGGGAAAGCATGACCAGAATATATTGTATGAAGAAAGTTATTTCCATTAAAAACACACAGGATAGAGATGAATTCACACTACAGAATAATATGCACTGAAGAGGGTGAATGTACTTTGTGTATATGTATGTTAAAAATCAATTAAAAGCCTTTAAAAAAAGCCAGGAGTGGTGGTGCACCCTTGTAATCCCAGTGCTTTGAGAGACATAGAGAGAAAGAGGCAAATTCGTGGAACTCACTGGCCAGCTAGACTAGCCTACCAGATGAGCTTCAGGTTAGTAAAACACTTCCTATGGAAAAAAATGTGGGTGATGCTGAGCACTGACCCTTGAGGTTCTTCATGTATCTGCGTGCATGACTATGCACACACAAAAAAACACACATACACAAGCACACATACACACGCATGCACACACACACACACACACACACACACACCTCAGTTGGAGGTCTTCTCACATTAATTAAGGCAGTCAAGGTAATCCCCCATAGACTTGATCACAGGCCAACAAATAGATTGAACCAACCGTCAACTTCAAATTTCTTTGTCTTAAATTTGTCATTGGCCTTCAGCATAGCCTTTCAGCCTGTGACCCAGCTGGGTCTCTGGTTTCTATGTTGCCACCTGGTCAGGTGGAGCAGACACATCCTGGCTGCTGCAGGCTCAGCCGGTGAATTGAATCAGGCAATAAACACAAGCTGGTGCTAAAACTTCAGGGTATATGCTTGCTTGGGCTTTATTCCCTTAGACTCGTGAGTTAAGAGTTTTCATCACGTTTGAAAGAGTTCAGTCATTTCATCCTCAAATACCTTTTCTCTTGTTTTCATGGATTCAGCTACATTCCCCCACACTTAAATGTATGGGCATGGAGAGATGGCTCAGCAGTTAAGAGCAGTTGCTACTCTTGTGGAGGACCTGAGTTCAGTTCCCAGCACCCACGACCACCCACAACTCCAGTTCCAGGACTCCAATGCCCTCTTCTGGCTTCTGAGGGCAACAGGCAGTCACACAGTACCCATGCACAGATGGTGTTAAAACACCCATACACATAAATTAAAAAAAAAAGTTTGATTTTTGTATTTGCTCTTCTACATACTTTATGGTGGATAATTCCTATTGTTACTTCTTCAAGTTCATTGTTTTATTTTTCATAGTGTCTGAAGTGCTGTCAAATCTTCTATAAACTTTCCTTTCCTAATTTAGATTGTTATTTTTTTCAGATTTGTAATTGCATTAAGCTCTACACACACACACACACACACACACACACACACACACACACACACACACCATTTCTCCACACAGTATGTTGATGTTCCTCAGAAGTCTTTGGACATATTCATAACAGTTGTTTTGAAGTCTTTGTGAATTCTGTGGTTGATTCTAGTTCTATTCATTCCCCCCCTATGGGTTATGAGTTTCACTCACCACTTCTTCACCAATGTAATAATTTTTAATTAGAAGCTGGTCAGTATGGTACTAGGTTATTGAGTGTGTAGATTTTGCTGTCTTCTTTTAAGTAGCTTGAGTTTTGATGTGCTGGGGTAAGCTATTTACAATTAGATTCTACCCCTTCATGGATTGTTTTAAAACATCATGAAGAGAAATCTAGAGCTCCCGTTACTCTGGGACAAGGTAAGCATCCTTACCTCCCTTTCCTGTGTCTTTGCTGAATGGTTTGTATATTTGAGATTGTTCCACTGATGATTAGTCAGTTGATATTAGGTATTATGATATTTTCATCTTTTCTTTTTCTGCCTAGGATTATTTTGGTTATTTGGTGTTTCTGTGCTTTCATGTGAACTTTAACATTTTTATTTCTAGTTCTGTAAACAATATTACTCACGTTTTCCCACAATTTATTCATTATGTATCCCTATTGAAGCTCCCTCCCCCAACTTCCCCCAGTCCCACCCTTCCTCCCTCTTCCCCCAGTCCCACCCTTCCTCCCTCTTCTCCCTCACCTTCCCCAAGTCGACTAAAAGGAGGAGTTCTCTACCATTGCCATCTGCCCATAGCTTGTTAAGTCTCATGAGAACTGCTTGGATCCTTTTCCTCCATGGCCTGGCAAGGCTGCATCATTAGGAGTGAGTGATCAGAGAGCAGTCAACTGAATTCATGATAGAAGCAGCCCCTGCTCCCCTCACTCAGAGATCCACATGGAGATTGAGCTGCCAGTCAGCCACATCTGAGCAGGGGGTCTAGGTCCTCTCCATGCATGGTCCATGCATCAGTCTCTGCAGGACCCCTTCAGATCTTTTAGTTTTGTTGGTCTCAGATTTTTTAGTTTTGTTGGTCTCCTGGTGGGGCTCCTGTCCCCTCCATGGCCTTCTATCCCCAACCCCCTCTTCTTCCATATGATTCCAGGTGCTCTGCCCAAAGTTTGGCAGTCTCAGCATCTGGTTTGATCCTCTGTTGGGTGAATCCTTTCAGAGGACTCCCTGTAGTAGGCTCCCATCCTGTTTCTTCTCTTCCACTGCTCTGGTGTCTATCCTGTTTGCCATTCTGAATGAGATTTAAGCATCCTTCCTACGGTCCTCCTTAGTGTTTGGCTTCTTTAGGTTTGTAGATGGCTGCCCTATATTAGATGGCTATCTTGATACAAACCATCCAAGAAATTCAAGATAATATTATATTAGATGGCTATCTTGATACAAACCATCCAAGAAATTCAAGATAATATTACTGACTTTTGATGGGGATTAGGTTAACCTGTTTTTGGTAACATAGCCACTCTTCCAATATTAATTCTGCCAGTCAATGAGCATGGGAGTCTTTCAACCTTCTGTCATTTTAGACTTCTTTGATGCTTCAAAATTTTCATTCCAGAAGTCTTTCACACCTTTAGGTTTATTCTAAAATAGTTTTGAATGCTATTGGAAATTGATATTTTTTTAAGAAATTAAATTAATATATTAAATTAATTAATTAAAAAGTACTGATTTCTTGTATGTTGATTATATATATCTTGTCTTAGTTACTTTTCTATTGTTGTGGTAAGAAACCATGACCAAGAGAACTTACAGAAATAAGAGTGTATTTTGAGCTTGTGGTTTCAGAAAATTAGAGTCCAAGGTGGCCGAATAGAGGTGGCAGATGGCAGGAACTGCAGCTGAGAGTCTGCATCTTGAACCTGTTTAATATTTGACTGAAAGTGTTTATCAGGGTCTAAGGATTTTTCTGTGAAGTCATTTAAGTATTGGGGTAAGATCATCTGGTATCAGGCAATTTGACTCCTTTTCTGTTTGTATTTTTGTTTCTTTCTCTTTTCTTATAACTCTAGCTAAGAAATTAAGCAAAATATTTAATAAGATTAGAAGGAATGGGTACTTTGTTTTTTATTTTAGAGGTAATGTTTCAGGTTTTCCTTGTTTCATATAATGTTGACTATAGCTTTGTCTTATAAGGTCTTTATTATGCTGACATCTATTCCTTTTTTCATGACTCTATCATAAAATGATGTTGAACTTTGCTGAAGGCCTTTTCTACATCCATTGAGATGGCACATAATTTTTGTCCCTGGGTCTATTGTATGGTGTATTACATTTATTAATTTGTGTGTGTCAAAACATCCTTGCATTCCTGGAAGGAAACCCACTTGGCCATGGTTCATATATACCCTTTTTAATGTGTTTTATTTCCATCTATTTTCTACAAAAAAATTTGGCAGATGAATTTATTTTATTTTTTATTTTATATTTTATGTTTTATACTTACTTGGTTTTAGTCTGGACAGCCTATTGATTAAAATATGGTTTTGAAGTTATTCAGGTTTTTTATCGTTTTATGTCCTTTAGTGTTTGTTTTATGACATTTAGAACCTCCGATGTTCAATGCACATATATTTACAATTGTTATATCTTCTTGAAGAATTGTTCTCTTTATTAATGTGTAATGCCCTCAGTCTCTTAGTACTAATTTTGGGTTGACATCTACTTTAGCAGCTATGAGAATAACTATGCCTGTTTTGTGCTTCTATTTGCTTGACATATTCATATTGGCTTCAATACCTTAACTATCAGTTCCTGCCAGTCTTTGCAAGTGAGGTATGCTTTTTGGGGACAACAGTTGGTTGGATCTTTAAATATACATACGTACATACATATAGTTAGTTATATAGTTAGCTAGTTAGTCAACCTGCATCTTCTCATGGGATGTTTTTGACCATTCACATTTAAAGTTTATTGCTGTGTGTGTGCACATGTATGTCTAACTGTGTGTTGGGGCCAGAGATCAATCCCAGGTATAGTTTTTTTGGCTGTTTTTGTTTTGTTTTTTGTTTGTTTGTTTTTGAGACAGGGTTTCTCACTTTGACCTGAGTCTTATGGGTTAGGGTAGACTGGCTAGGCCTCAAGCCCCAAAGATTCACCTGCTTCTGCCTCCCCAACACTGGAATTATAAGCCTGTGCCACCACCGTTGGCTCTCTATGTGAATTCAAGGCATCACACTGGCTCTTCATGCTTGTGTAGCAAGCACTTTACCAATAGCTATCATCCCGGCCACATTTATGGTTATTACTAAGAGGCATCTGCTGATTTCTTATACTCTTGGTCAGATTATTGTTTGTTCCTTTATCACATTTTCATGTTAGCAGTTTGTTCCTAGTTTTCCTTTATCACTGTAGTCCTTACATGAAATCTATTCTTTCCTCTACTTTCATTATTCAGACTTTTGTCTTCCTTTACTTAAAAAGAAAAAAAAAAATTCTTGCAAATCTCTTCTGTAGTGCTGGGTTGATGGTCATGAATTGCTTTAGTTTGTGCATGTCTCAAAATGGTTCTCTCTTAATTTCAAAAGATATAGTAAGGTTGATTGGCAAGCTATTTACTTTCAGGGCCTGAAATATATCATTCTGTCTTTTAATATTTCTGTTGACAGTCGTCGTTTTGTTTTGATGTCCTTTGCCCTTTTGGTATTTTTCTACCACAGCATATATATATATATATATATATATATATATATATATATATATATATAAAATGATGTGTCATAGAGAGATTCTCCTCTGGTTATAAGTACTTGGGATTCTAAAGGTCTCTTGTGCTTGGATGTGTATTTATTTTCCCAGATTGAGGGACTTTTCTGCTATGTTTTCATTAAGTAGATCTTCTCTGTTTAGTTTTTATACCAGGCGCTACTTTTACCCAGTGGATTCTTAGGTTTGTCCACTTGATGACATCCTCCTAGGTTTTATCTATTGATGATGCTTTCCACTGTGATTTTCACTTAACTCATTTTTTTTCACCTTCAACATTTTTGTTGTTGTTTTTTTAAACCTCAATTTCCTTGCTAGTTTCCTCATCCATGCTGCTGACTTTGTCACTAGTGTTTCTGATCATCTCGTATATGTTGATGACTTTCTTCTCTGGGTCCTGAATTGAGCTCTTTACTTTGTTCATCTGCTTGTATATGTCTCCTTGGATGTCATTAATAGTTTTCAGAAGTAAACTTATGAATTCTTCACTGGTATTTTAGCCAGGTTAGTATCCCTGGATATCTGGGAAACACTGGGGGGAAAAAAACCAGAAATTATTCAAAGTTGAGTGTAAGTTTCTGAAACTGCTGATATAAAATTAAATCACTGCAGTGATCATCTCTCAGTGCATTTCCTACATGAGCCGTGTTTCATGACTTTTCAAAGTAGCTGAAGTTCTTATATTTAAGCTAGGGTAGCCAATGTATGTAACCACATGCTTTTACATCCATGCCCCAGTAGCTGAAACAGTGACTCTGAGACTTTTATTATTTATAAATAAATCCCTAGGTCATAAGCATTTGCTCACTCCCTTACTAGCTCGTAACTTATTTTCCCCATTTTTCTAGTCTATGTGTGCCAAATGGCTGGTTACCTCTCCTTTGTTTCATAAGTCCTTCTTCCTTGCAGCCGGGGGAGAATCCCTGTCTGTGACTCTATCCCAGAGTTCATCTCTCTCTGCCGGAACTCCCACCTCCTATTTCCTGCCTCAGCTAATAGGCCATCAGCTATTTATTGACAGGTGATGCTTCCATACAGTATACAAGAGATTTTCTCTTCAAATTTATTTTGGAAGTGTATTATTATTATTAATAATAATGTTTTGTTGTTGTTTTTGAAGTGCTGCAGATCGAACCCAGAGTCTCTCACATGCTAGCAAGAGTTCTACTGCTGAGCTCCAGCGCCAGCCCAAGACAGCTAATTCTTAATCAATCAAAAATGCAAAGATTCAAAAAGAAAAAAAGTCAATGTCTGCTCACCTTACTTTTAGTGATCGTCTTAGCTTATTTTCCCGTCACTGTGATAAAAGCACTCAGACAAAAGCAACTTAAGACGGAATGGTCTTATTTGTGGTCGCGGTTCAGGCTGGTGGGGAAGCCAAGGCCATTGGGAACACCCAGCAGCTGGTCACGTGATATGCACAGTCAGAAGAGGGCAATGGGTGCATGCCTGTTACTGAGTTGCTAACCTCCTCTCTGCACCTACTCAGAGGCCAGTCAGGAAGTGGTGCTGCCTACAACTGCTGCCCACAACATCAGTAAACTTAGTAGTCAAGAAAACCCCTTGCAGGCATACCTAAGCCCATCTCCCAGATGGTTTTCAATTTTATTAATACTCAACGTTGGCCGCCACGGTTATGTATAAATACAGTTACTATTTTACATACGCACAAATAGAAAGTTCTATTTCCTACAGTAAAACCCTTTTAAGAGAACCATTTTGAGATGAAATAGAACTTCCCTACTGGAGTATGTGAATAGTAAATTCTTCTAAAGGTTTTTCCTTAAAGGTTTTAAAAGCAAATGTGAAGCCCAACGTTAAGCCTGATAACGGTTTAATAAAGTTTAAAGCGAGTGGTTCCTTTAGCTCTGAATGATGACTCTCTTCCGCCTGCACCTCCTCTTTACTCCCACAAAGCTGCTTTTTTCTTCTTCTTCTGCCACTCACACACCCAGTCTTTGCTTATGAAGCAACAAAAGCCAGTGGTTCCCAAACCTGGCTGGTGATTAGAATCACCCAGGGTGCTTTAAGAAATACCACTGCCTGGGTCTCACCCCCGGAGATTCCAATTAATTCGGATTTAGAGCCACTATATTAAGCAATTCAACTCACCAGGCTAGAATTTTACACAAAACATTCAATTATGCAAAGTGCATCTCTGTATAACACATCCACATACCTCCTCTATCTCCCATCTTCCTTTTGGAGTCTGTAATTTGGGCAGACTTTTCACAGGCTTCACCTCTGCTCCAGTTCCCCTGGGCTAATTGTGTAACTTGAAGGAGTTTCTTAATCTTGGTATTGCATTTTTCATCTGTGAAGCAAATAATAATCGCACCATATTTCGCAGAGCTATTCTGAGTATCTAATTAAATTATACATGTGAGTAAAACAGAAAACAATTTACCAACGCTAACTGTTATGAGTCTTCCAGCTCAAGATCATCATATGCTGTTTGGATTACGTCCACGTGTGCTTTTGTGCCTTAGGATTGCTGCAATTTCCTGTTTTTCCTTCTTTTTAATGTGTGCTTATATAACTGAACTCTCAATTCAATGAAGACAAATTAGGTGCAAGGCTCACATTTCTTCAATATATCTTATTTTTCTCTCATATCTGAAGACACCGTAAGAGATTAAGAAAACAGAAATACCATTATAATTTTAAATTTCTCTTATAATACAGGATGTTAATTAAGGTATTTTGCTTTCTCTCTCTGTCTCTCTCTCTCACATAAACAATACATAACCTGTAGAATATATATCAGGAGGCTACATATTTAAAATTCTATTTTATGTGTACAAATATTTCACATGTATATATATCTGTAAGCCACATCTGTGCCTAGAGCCCATAGACATCTAAAGAGGGTCTTGGATCCTCTGAAACTGGAGTGACAGATGGTTATGAACCACTGTGTGGGTGCTTGGAATTGAACCTGAGCCCTCTGAATGAGCAACGGATAATCATAATCAGTGAGCCATCTTTCCTGACCATGAGACTATTTTTTTGACCTATTGCCCTTTGATCTTTGCCACTATCATCTTTCACTTTGATATTTCAGCCTAGTGACTCTTGTTTCAGTGTCTGCTAAAGCAGAAGCAACCCAAGTCTTTCTTATTTCAATTCATTTTTATCTTACTTAAAAATAGTTACTTACATTTATGGGATGAGGTAACAATGTTCTAATACAGACAGTGTATGCTTATCAGTTGAGGCTAATTGGCATATCTATCACATTAGCTGCACCATTTCTCTGTTTGGAGAACTGTCAAAGTTCTCTCTGCTAGTGATTTTGATGTAGTAATTTAATTGTTACCAACCATAACTGAGGCCACCATGCCGTATAATGTTAGAAATTATTCTTCCTATTTAACTGTACTTTCTACGCTTTAAGCACTTTTTGTCCATCACACATCTCCTCACATCTATTTTCTTGTTCTTGGCTGTCAATGTTTTGGCTTTCATAAAGAAGTGAGGACAAGCCTGCTCTTCTATATCTGGCTTATTTCACTTCACATAATGTTCTCTGGTTCCACATATTTCACCACATACAGCAGGATTTAATTCTTCAATTCTCTTTAAATTCTTTCTTCTGTATAGGTACGTCCAGTTTCCCAGGACCATCTGTTGAAGAGGCTTTATTTTTTTCCACACATGATCTTATTATGGCCTTTGTTGAAAATAAGTCTATAGAGGTGGATTCACTTCCTGATTCTCTATAGTGCTTCATTGGTTTGTATGTCTGCTTTTTATGCCATGCTATGCTGTTTTTGTATCTGTTACTTTATAGTACGTTTTGAAATTAGGCTTGGTATTGTCTTCAAATTTGTATTTTTACTCAATATTGATATGCCATTTAGGGTCATCTGTGTTCCATACCAGGGTCAGTAGTATTTTTTCTATTTTTTTGTCATACTGACAGTGCAAGAATGTCAGTATTAGCAAAGTGCCATCCTTCAGTGATGGTATTTGGATGACATGCAATGTGTCAACGTCTTTGGACAAAATGTGTGTGTGTGTGTGTGTGTGTGTGTGTGTGTATTTCTGTGCTTTCTTCATGGCAAGATTGTCACCCTTTTGAGATGCCTATAGGTGACACTTTGGGTGTATTTAACAATATTAGTTCTTCCAATCCATGAACACAGGGCATCTTTTCTTTGTGTGTGTGTGTGTGTAAATCCTCTTTAAATTCTTTCATTGTTCTGCATTTTTCATTGTAGAATTCATTCATTTCCTTAGTTAATTCATTACTAAAAAATTTCATAACCATTGCCAATAGGATTGTTTTCTTAATTTCTCAGTGAATTTGTTATTTAGTAGAAAAAATACACTACAGAGCTTCTTGTGTGTGTAAGTATATCCTGCAACCTTCCTAAATTCATCTTTCAATTATGATTTTTAGAGAAATCTTCGTGTAAAAATATATATATTCATGTCATGTATAAAAAGATTATTTGAACACCTCCTTTTCTCTGTTTTGGGTGTCTTTTATTGCTTTGGCATGCATTACTGTTCTGGCTGAGACTTCCAATGTATTGATAAGAAAGGTAAAAGTGAATCTTTTTTCTCTTGTTTCTATTCTTCGAAAAAAATATTTCAGTTTCTCATCACTAGACACGGTATAGGTTATTTATTTGTCATGCGTAGATACTACTGTGTTGAGGTACATTTTTGTTTTTTGGGTTTCTCTGTGTGCCTTTTCATTTCTGATTTTGTTTATTTAAATCGTCTTTCTTTCTATCTATGTTAATCTAAAAAAAATGTGTTAGCTCTAGTGCGGTATAACTGTTCGCTGGTGTGAGGCGCCTAGCGCTTTGTGAAGGTTGTGTGAGGATGAGGTCCTTCAAGAGCCCACTGGGTATATGTGCTACAGCTTGCCTGGTGACTGGCTGAGATCCTGTCAGTATCTGAGAATTGCCCCGGGGTTGACCCAGGCCACAGTAATAAACCAGGGTGAGGTACTTTCAGTGTCTGCATTTTACACAGCTGACTTCATAGGGTTTCTCAGGTGGGAGCAGCTGGCCTGCTCAGTGTGATCTTCCCGGGACTGAGGGCAAGTGGAAGGAGTTTTTGAGAACTGTTTGTCCAACCGCTTTCTGGAGCCTTGGGGTGATGCCTGGGGCTGCTTACCTTATCTGCTTTCTTGTTCTCTGGACTGAGCTGCTCAGAACAAGCGGCCTAGCTGTGTTCTGGGGTCGAAGGGGGCATGCTCCAGGCCACCTTGCTGCTTCTTGCAGCCAAGGATAGCGAATTTGGGTGCTTGGGTGTTTCAGGTACAAAGGAGGTGACTGAGACTGGCCAACTGTTCTCTTGGAGCCCCTACAGTCAGTCATGCAAGGCAAAAGGTACTTCCCAGAGCTTCCAGGGAAGGTGAAACTTCCCGGATGCCTCAGATGTTGGGTCAGATGAGCTGAGAGGAAGTTGCCCACTTACTTTATGGAACCCCGAGTGGGATGGTCTCAAGTTGAGAGAAAGTGCAATGCGACGGCCTACTTCTCTGGCGTGGTGCAGTGCTGCGAAAACTAGGCAGACCGCACGCTGGGGCTAGGGCCTGCGGGGGCCTCAGGGTTTTCTAAAAGGATGGGTGCCTGTAGGATGAGAAAGAGTAGCCTGTTGACAAAGGCTACCTCAAGGGACAGGGTAGAGATGCTTTATGATGAGCTCTTTCTCTATAAGATGCCTGTATTTTCCGCCCATGCCCTGTAGCATCTCCGTGGCATTCCCACTGCACATTCTGTTTCAAATTCTCCTGTGAAATATGATCCTCATCTCCCCACCCCCGTTGTTTCCCGTTGTTGTGGGGGAAAACACTCCAGATAATCTGGTCAGCCATCTT
Organism: Meriones unguiculatus; assembly: GCF_030254825.1. Taxonomy (NCBI): domain Eukaryota; kingdom Metazoa; phylum Chordata; class Mammalia; order Rodentia; family Muridae; genus Meriones; species Meriones unguiculatus. Next base: position 50,899,276 of record NC_083366.1, on the reverse strand, counting down.
ACTGATGTCTCTCGGCCTTTGTCGTTTAAGTTTCTAAAAGTCTAATCCCAGAGCAGGTTAAAGAATCTGGAGCATAGAAAAATGTCTGTCCAGAAAGCATAGAGAGCATGACATTTTCCCATCTCCAGGCAAGAAAAATGATTTGTGTGGGTTTAGAAAAGTGGCGAAAAGAGAGAAGATGGTGCTGTGAGACCACAAGACTCCAAAGAGAGGTTGTGAGGCATCTTGTCGGCTGAGGAGCAAGCTTGAAAATCTCCCAGCATTGCAAACAGGACTGGGGAGAAGCCCGTGGCACTGGGACCTGAAGAAGCTTTCACGCTGACATGGGGACATTCTCCATGGCAACGTGTGAACACATGGCCAAAGAGGGAGTTTCCCCGTGATTCTGCAGGCCTTGCCACTGTGTATCATTCTGAAACCATTCACAACACTCACCACTTACCAGACAGATCCTCATGGAGTTAGAGATCAGCGTATCTGAATGGCGTGTTTGAGAAAATAAATATTCTATTTCTTGTATACTTTGGAGTGCAGGCCTAGATTTGTACTCTCAATAGATAGATAGATAGATAGATAGATAGATAGATAGATAGATAGATAGATAATGTCTTGTATTTCACACTTACACTAACACATGGCACAATTGAGGCTATTTTCTTCCAGCAACTTAATTACATTTTTCTTTTTTCTCTAGAAAGCAAAATGCACAGTAATCACCTTGGAGCCTCTCTTAGTATTTGTGCTATCCAGAGGCTCCTGGTATTACTGTGGAGTCATCAGCATAAAGAAAATGCCACCCTTGCAGATATCAAAAGGTGACAACCTTGTCATGGACAGAGCACATACACGTGCCTTGTTCAAAGACCTTAAAACACACGATGTGTCAATCAAATAGCATGTCACTGAAGGGTGACACACAAATGTTAACATTCTTGCGTTGCCAGCATGATTTCTTTCTTCTTTTCCCTTCTGGTAGTACAAGGGTTGATGTACAGTTTTTATGGTACATTAAGAATTATAAAACTAATGGTATCTTATTAACAATGACAAAGTGACATGATGAAAACGGCGGCTAGTAATCTTCGCAGCAAGGCACGGCTGGGATGTTTTAAACGACTCTTAAGAAGAAAGCAATCCAGGCCTCCTCATGTGTAGCCCGGAGCATACACCCTCCGGGAGACATGAGCTTCTAATTCCCACGAGAAGGAAGATAAAAATTGTCAAATAAATGAGGACAGCCACTGGAAAAGAAAGCTGCTTGGAGCAGATAATTGCATCTTATTCGTCATCCCATCCTTCCTCCTTTGCCCTTCTTCCTGTCAGCAATGCAGCTGAGATGTCTATTAATAGATGCTCATCTGTGGCACAAGAGCAGCTGTCTCGAAACGCGGGGGACAAAGCTACCTGGTAAGAAGTCAAGTTAGGAGACAGAAGAGGTTTACGTTCTCCATAAATCCCGTGGGCATTATTTCCAGGGACTGTCCACCAAGAGACTTGCTGTTGGCAGGGGGATACTGTCTTAGGTCCCAGTGAGGAAGATTTTTGAAACTGAAACCTTCCCAGTCAAACATAAGCGCATAGCTGTGACTCCCCAAAACCTTACCCCCAGTATATGTGCAAGCAGGTCACTGTTGGTGATAGTGGAGATAAAGCTTCTTGCTGGAAGGTTCTTTGGTAATTATGGAAACTTTTGCCCAAGCCCTTGACAAATCTGGTTGTATTGTCACTGCCTGCCTTTGAGATGCAGCTTACAGAAAGCTCATGCCAGGACTTGCCCTGATCTGCCGGGGGCTTGCTTTGCCTTTATACCCTAACTGTTAAGATTATCTTCTATCCATGGGGACTTTTTGTAGAAGTCTTTTGAAGTTGCTATTTTAGAAGCAGTAAGTAATATATGATAATGTATGCACGCACATGATCAGTCACAAGGGAGAGAGCACAAGGGATATCCAGTGAGAAAGCCAATAACTGACGACCCCACCTTTCCCACCCTCACGTCCTCGGAATTTGTTTTGATTTTCATGTCCCTAATTTCCAGGAACAATGAACATTTTTTGAGATATTTCTTAGGAATTTCCTTTTGAGAATGTTCTATTTAGGTTCTAAGCCCATTTTTTTTAATGAGTCATGAGTTGTTTTTGTCTGTTTGGTTGGTTTGTTTTATTTTTGAATTCTTTATATATTCTGGATATTAATCCTCTGTTAGATGTATAGCAAAGATTTTCTCCCATTCTGTGGGGATCCTCTGTACTCATCTGTCTCTCTCCTCCCTCCTCCCTACTCTCTCTTTCTCTTCTTTCATTCCTTTCTTCTCCTTTTTTGTTTTTTGTTTTGTTTTGTTTTCCTCTGTGCAGGCCTGGCTGTCCTGGAACTCACTCTGTAGACCAGGCTGGCCTCAGACATCCGCCTGCTCTGCCTCTGCCTCTGCCTCCTGAGTGCTGGGATTAAAGGCATGTGCCAACACCACCACTGCCTGGCCAGGTTGCCTATTTCTTTAGTTGTGCAGAATTTTCTTAGTTTGATGAAGTCCCACTTGTCCATTGTTGGCCTTAACTCTTGGGTGAACGGAGCCCTATTCAGGAAGTCCTTTCCCACAATTATATTATGTATGGCACTGCCTATGTTTCCTCCCAGCAGTTTCAATTTTCACATTTCGGTCTTTGATCCCTTTGGAATTTTTTGTTTTTGTTTTTGTTTTGTGCAAAGTGATTGACATGGGTCTAATTTCATTCTTTTTCATGTGGATACCCAGTTTTCCCAGCACCATTTGTTGAAGAGTGAAGGTAATGTCTTTTCTTCAGGTTATGTTTTTGGCACCTTTGTCAAAATTTAAGTGGCTAAAGTTACTTATACTCATATTTGGGTCTTCAGCATCGCTCTTCATATCTCTTTTTGTGCCCACACCATATTATTTTTATTACTGTGGTTCTGTAATTATAAGCCCTCCAGCATTATTCTTCTTCTTCTTCTTCTTCTTCTTCTTCTTCTTCTTCTTCTTCTTCTTCTTCTTCTTCTTCTTCTTCTCCTTCTTCTTCTTCTTCTTCTTTTCCTTCTCCTTCTCCTTCTCCTCCTCCTCCCCCTCCTCCTCCTCTTCCTCCTCCTCATCCTCCTCCTCTTCCTCCTCCTCCTCCTCTTCCTCCTCCTCATCCTCCTCCTCTTTCTCCTCCTCCTCCTCTTCCTCCTCCTCCTCCTTCTCCTTCTCCTTCTCCTGTTCCTTCTCCTTCTGGGTTGTTTGGATCTACAGGGCCTTTTGTGGTTTCATGTGAATTTTAGGATAGAATTCTGTGAAGAATGAGATGAGGATTTTGGCTGAAAATTGCATTGAATCTGTAAATAGCTTTTGGTAAAACAATCATTTTCACAATGTTGATTCTACCAATGCATGAGCATGGTATATCCTTCCATTTGCTGCTGTATTTCTTTACCTCTTTCTTCACAGGTTTAACATTTTTATTGTAGAGGTCCTTTACTTCCTCAATTAGGTTGATTCCTAGATATTTTCTTTTGGCTGTTATGAATGGGAGTGTGTCCATTATCTCCCACTCTGTATGTTTGTTGTTGGTGTATAGGAAATCTATTAATTTGTGCAGTTGTTTCTGTACCCTGTCACATTGCTGAACTTATCCTTGCTAAAAGTTTTTGGTAGAATTTTTGTGCTCTCTCAAGTCATCTGCAAATAGGGAGAGTTTTCCTTCTTTGTATCCCTTTAATTTTCTTCTCTTGCCTTACTGATCCAGCTAGTACCCCAACACAATATTTGGGGAAAAAGTGGGAATAGTGAACATCCATGTTTCATTCCTGGCTTCAGGGGATTGCTTCAATATTTTCTTTATCCTAATCATTTTTATTGTGTTGAGGTGTGTTCCTTCTAGTCCTATATTTTTAAGATATTTATCATGAATGCATGTCAGTTTTACCAAAAGCTTTTAATGCAGCTACTCAGATGATCATATCATTTTTTATCTTTAAGTCCATTTATGTAATTTATTATGTTTATTGACTTCTGTATGTTGATCCATGCTTGCATTTCATAGATAAAGCCAACTGTGTACAAAATTGTTTTTATGTATGTCTAATTCTGTTTGCAAGTGTTTTAGAGTCTATGCTCATCAAGGATGTTGGCTTGTAATTTTATTTATTTTTATGTCTTTACTTTCTTTTAGTATTAGAGTGATATTAACTTTGTAGGAGAATCTTGGGAATGTTCCTTCTGTTGATATGTTTTTGAATAGCTTAAGAAGTATTGATTATAGATCTTCTTTGAATGCCAGGTAGAATTCTGCTATGAAGTCATCTGGCCCTGTATTTTTTTTTAACCCAGAGGGCTTTTTATTACTATTTTAGTTTCTTCATTTAATATAGATCTGTTTAGGTTATTGATATCTTCTCAGTTTGGTTTTGGTGGTTTAGCTGAATCAAAAAATTTACCTTTTTTTAAAGTTTTTGTTTTCTTTCAGCTTTACAGTACAGGGTTGTTTTTGTTTTGTTTGTTTGTTTGTTTGTTTTTTTATTCCCTTGTAATATTCTGAAATTTTTTTGGTATCTATTACAATGTTTCTTTGTACACTTTAAATTTTGTTAATTTGGGCCCTCTCTTCTTTTCTTTTGCTTAGGTGGGCAAGGGTCTGTCAATCTTGTTCATTTCTCAAAAAAAAAAAATAAAATAAAATAAAATAAAAAATAAAAACAAAAACCCAGCTATTAGACATTAATTTTTCTATTATTTTCTTTGTTTTTATTTCATCAATTTCTGCTCCAATTTTTATCGTTTCTTGCATTCTATCTGGTTTGGATTTGTTTGTTCTTGGTTTTTCAAATGTTGAGCTGCACCATTAAGCCATCTCTGTGTGTGTGTGTCTGTGTGTCTGTGTGTGTGTGTGTGTGTTTGTGTGTTTGTGTGCGCGTGAGCTTTTATGAGTTTTAAATTTTTCTCTCATAGGACTACTTTCAATGTGTTCCAGAGGTTTTGTTGTATTATATTTTCACATTTATTTAGTTCCAGGATTTCTTTTGTTTCCTTCTTGATTTTTCCTTTGACCCATTCATCATTCAGTTTAGTCTCCATCAGGTTGTGTATTTACTGGAGACTTCTTCGCTGTTATCTTATAGTTTTATTGCATTGTGTCAGATAAGGTACAAGGAGTGATTTCAATCTTTTTGAATTTGTAAATATTTGTTTTGCGGCCTAGGATGTGGTGAGTTTTTAGAAAAGCTTCCATGTGGCATTAAGAAAAATGTGTTCTCTTCAGTATTTTGATTGTATAGGCTGTAAATACCTATTACGTTTACTGATGTATGATTTCAATTAATAATTTTCTCTAGATGACCTCTCTATTAGAGAAACTGGTTTATTGAAATCACCAGCTATTGATAGATTGATGCCAATCCATGTCTTTAAATCCTATAGTTTATTTTTAAGGAAACTGAGTACCGAGAGTTTGGTGCATATATGTTTAAGATAGTAATGTCTTCTTGGTTAATTCATCCCCTGATTAGGATGAAATGTCCCTCTTTGTCTCTTCTGATTAGTTTTAGTTTGAAGTCTATTTTGTCTAATATTAAGAATAATGATGCCTTCTTGCTTCCTAGTCCCATTTATTTGCAGTACTTTTTTTTTTTTTTCAATGCAGTTTATTCAGGAACCTTGAACAATCATCTGACCCTGGGGAAAGCCAGCCCACAGCTTAAATAGCCTCTGGGTAGCCAACCCAGGCGTGCCACGTGGGCAATGCAGATAGGTCTTTTTTAAATCCTTTTACACTAAGGGAGTAGCTCTCAATCTTCCTAATGTGGTAACTCTTTAACACAGTTTCTCATGTTGTAGTGACCACCCCAACTATAAAATTATTTCATTGCTATTTCACAACTGTAAGTTTGCTACTGTCATGAATTGTAATGTAAATATCTGATATACAGAATAGCTGATATTTGACCAGCCAAAAATTGATGACTCACAGGTTGAGAACAACTACTCTACAGCAATGCCTATATATAAGCTGAGATGTATTTCTAGTAGGCAATGAATAGATAGATTTTTTTTTTTTACTTGATCTAGTCAGCCAGTGTCTTTTGATTAAAGAATTGAGGCCATTGATATTAAAAGTTATTTTAAAATATGTGTGTGAATCATGGTCATAGCTTTGTTAAAGTCTGGTATTGTTGTTTGTGATATCAGTGATACATTGTGTTTTAGTAATTATAGCTTCATTTTCTTTCCACAGTCTCTGATATGCTCATGCCTCTCTTCAGCCTGAAATATTGCTTACTGTATTTCTTAAAAGGCTTTGTTTGTTTAATATAATTTTTAAAGGCTGTTTATATTCTGCGAAGTTTATTTTTCTTCCATTATGGTGGGTAGTTTTGCTGGGTATATTATTCTGAGCTGGATCTCATACACTTTTAGGACTAGGAATGTATTGCCCAGGCACTTCTGGCTTTCAAAGTTTCCGTTGAGAAATCAGCTGCTATTTTGATTGGTTTTCCTTTACATGTGACTTACATTTTTTTTTTTCTCTTGGAGCTTTCAATACACTTTTTTTTTGTTGTTGTTGTTGTTGTTGTTATGTGTACTTAGTGTTTTAATCATGATATGCAGTGGGTATTTCCTTGTCTTGTGATAGAATACTTGATGTTCTTGTTGCTGTATGGGTGTATCTTTCTTTAGTTGAGGGAAATTTTCTTTTATGATCTTGCTGAAGATCTAGCTTATGCCTTTGGCTTTGTATTCTTTTCCCTCATCCAAGACTACAATTTGAAGGGTTTACATGATATCCCACATTGCCTTCATTTTTTCTTTTGTTTTATTTTTTTTATATTCCTTTCTTATTTGGTATATATTCTTTACTTTATTTTCAAGTCCTCGTGTATCTTCTGCTTGATTTATTCTTGTAAGGCTTTCTTTTGAGTTTTCTAGTTGAATTATTGGGTTTCTAATTCCATCTTCATTTTAGCTCGACTCCTCTTCAATGTTTCTAACCCCTTATTAAATTCCATCTTCAAGTTCTATATTGATTTTGTCATTTACATCAGACTTATGTTTGTCTTTTCTTGGGCATCACTCAAGCATTTATTTTTCTTAAGTACTTCCTTCTTAATTTTATTGAGCTGTTTCTTTGTGTCTTTAAACTTCCTGAATTCTTTGATGAAATTTATGATGACTCTTAAATTCTGTGTCTTGGTGTGCATCTAGGTAATTCTTATTGACAAATATTCCTATGGGACTAGTAGTTTTAGAGAGAAGATTCTAGGTTTTAGAGAGAACCTTTTATGCTGCTTGTATATTTGTAAGAAGCTATGGGTATGTGGATTCTCTTGTTAGTCTTAAGTTTGATATGGGCATAGCATCTTGAGGCAGAAGAGAGGGTGTATAGATGGATTAGACCTAAAGGCTGGAAATGGCTTGGGTGGAATGAAGTCAGGTGGGTAGGGTAGACGGGGCTAGTTTATAGAATATGTCTCCTGAGCTTTGCCTGGAGTATGGTGGTATATCTGACTGTGTTGAAAGGTTGGATGTGGCATGGAAGGTTAGGGGTAAGTAGGTAAGATCCTCTCAGAAGTCTAGAAATTGTTGATAAGGTAGAAACGGTGTGGCCAGAACATGTCAAGGCACTGGATGTGGTACCTGGGTTAGATCTATCAGGTTGGGTAGGATAAGAGGACAAAGAGGGTCAGGGAGAATTACTAGGCTAGACCCTGGAGAAGGGTGTGGGAGATCTGGCAGGGTAGACAGGTTGGATGTGGTACAGAAGGGACCTCTGAGTGTTGGCAGGTAAGGCAGGTCCTGGTAGAAGCCTCATACATCATTTTTATTTAGGAAGATGTTCTTCAGGTTCAGAGAGTCCCTAGATTCTTACTATATTTTTAGATGAATGTGGTCTCTATGTGTATATAAAACATGATAAGCACTTTGTAATTATCTCTTGAAGAAACAAAAATATCCAATTAGGTTGGAATGCATCCAGAATTGGTGCCTTCTGAATTGGCTCATGATAGTTAACAGATCTGGTGCGTCTTGGGATGCATAATTGGCATATGTAGAGTTATCATAGTCTCAGAGATGATTACTGGTTTTGTTTTGATGTCCTTTAATTCCACATTTGTTTCAACTCCTTTACCAGACTCAGATATTTATCTCCTCTGCATCTGTTCTCAGAATATTAGTGTTTAGCATAGAAACAGTATCAATAGACCCCAGTTGTTACTAAGATTACCAAGTAGCAAACAAATAATCTATGGATCTATGGTCCAAAAATTTTTTACACTAATTTTAAATTTTTTAAGTTTTTTTTTTTTTTTTCAAATAAATCTTGTGAGAGCTGAGTTCTTAATTTAGGGTGGTGTGGTTTGGTTTTATTTATGTGTTTTTTGTTTGGTTTTTTGTTTTTGTTTTTGTTTGTTTGTTTTTGAGACAGATTCTTACTATGTAGCCTGGGCTGTTTTGAGTTCACTGTATAGACCAAGGCAGCCTCAAATTCCCAGAGATCTGACTGTATTTACCTCTCTGCTGAGAGCCTGGAGGACTTTTAGAGAGCTGTTGGTTTCCTGTTGGATTCTGAAGAAGCTAGATCTGCTGTCTGGGGAGAGATAGTAGAGCAGCAATAAACAGACACACTCGCCAGCAAGAAGCAATGGCAGGCAGACAAGCTGCCCTCCTTTATCATTGGAATTTTTTAGACCTAAGCCACTGTCAGGTGGGACTGACCCCCTGGTAGAGCATTTTTGTCCCCAGTTAATCATTCTGGAAATGCCCTCATAGACCCACCCAGACACACGTCTCTTACTTAATTCCGTATCCCATTGAGTTGACAACCAAGATTAACCATCACAAAGATGAAGACATTTGTAAGACAGGTTATGTGAAATGTCCACATTCTGTCCAGATGCATAGTCTTCAGTGCATCCTCCTGCTTTTAACAACCCAGACACTGTTTACATCCCAGTGTCAAGGACTTACATAACTCAATCTGAGCGCTGCTTTCTTTCCTCAAGGAAATGGGTAAGACTCGGTTCTCAACTCTTAATCAGTGCTTGGTCTTTTTGGTGAGCAGACCCCTTCCTAGGATCTACCAAAATTACACTCATGAGAACAAAAGATGTTCCTATCACCCAGGAAATTCCAATAAATTAGCTTGGTGACAGAAAATGATGCCAAAGACTATACCTGCCATCAAGGGGATGTTAGAGAAAGTTCTTTCTAAATGGGTAGTAAACACTTCAGCTGAACCAGATGTAAGAAGTCTGTGAGCTGCTCAAAGGAGTAGACTACTTCCTGTCTGCTTTGTCACCTATTAGTGCCTTGATTGCTTCAAAAATATAGACATGCCCTGTATCTGTTTTCAGTAGGCTGCTTGAGCAAACAACCAGTTTCATATCTGTCTAGACGATGTTTTTTTTTTTAAACCTAAAGACTAAATTAAGAGCCTCTATGTTCTGCCCATCTACCTCTCTTTGAACTCAGAGGTGTCCTCCTTGAAGTCATCTGATGGATAAGCTTAAGTGGGAAGATAAAACCTCAATTTGACTTTGCTGCTGGGGAGTCTCTTATTGTCCAGCAGAGTTAACATAAAAGAAGTTGCTTTGAAAAAGACTGGTCAAAGCTGTCCCTTTGAAGTCGCTCCTTATAGTAACGTAACTTAGAGCTATAGAAGCAGTTGATATTTTCATCTCAGAAGGTCTAAATGATTAACTCTCAATGAATTTAGATCGCAGAGCACAGATAAGTTTGTACCTGTATCCCATTCATCTGCCTTTAGATAAGACAGTTGTAGTTAAAGTTGATTTACCTCTTGAAGGCTATGTTGAAATGGTCAGAGGCTACAGCACATTTGAATGTACTAACCCTCTCCTACTCATAAGCCCTTGGATGGGATAATCTCATAGGCAGAGGACTGGGTAGAATGAGATCCTGCCTCAGTGCAAAATTAAAGACACACACACATGGCTACCTCAATAATTAAGATATTTTTAAAAATAAAAACCTGGAATGGTGGCACATTCCAGCATTCAAAACAGAGAAGCAGGAGGATCATAAATTGGGTTCAGCTTGGGATATATATATGATACCTTGCCTCAAAAATACATACCAAAATACCAAAACCAAACATCAAACCAAAACATCAAAAGACTAAGAAAAAAATTATTTTTGTTTGCCTCTTGCTGCAATATGGTTTAACATTGTTGCTTAGAGTTGGTGTTGTTTGTTTGTTTGTTTGTTTGAGACATGGTCTTGCTATGGCCTGGACCTCACTATATACCCCAGGCTGGCCTCAAACTCATTCTCTACCTGCCTTAGCATCTGAATTATGAGGTTACAGGTGTGTGCCGACACACATAGTGGCAGTTTTTTGTTGCTGTTTATTTTTTAAAAATCTATTTTGCAACTGAAATAATAGGCAATGCTAGATTTCCAACCTGGAATGTTAAGTTTATATTGCCTTATCATATGCAATGTTTAGTGAACCACCTCTATAACCTCACTCCTGGTAACAAATTAAGTATTGAGATTTGGTTCTGATCTAAAGGAGAGAAAAATCTTATGCAAGACAGATACTAATTTCTCTTTCAAATCAATGTAGGTAAATGAATATTGGTACGGCAAAATCATGATTATCAGGGACCTATTCTTTTCCCTAAAATTGGATTCTACTATGTGGCCAAAGAGTTTCTTCAGCATAATATTCACATCCATATTCTATCTGTGAACACAGAAAGTAGAGACGAGACAAAATGCACCTTTGCACTATGTCTAAGAAAGACTCCTACAAAGTGCTATAGAACACAAATTCACATTTCATTTTTCAGAACCAACAAGGCAATGCATAGATTTAAAGGAATCTAGAAAATGAAGTATTTGTTCTGGGTGGCCATGTGCTCAACTGAAAATGTCATTAATACTGAGGACACTAGGGACTGAAGGAGGTATTGACTAGGGACGTCCCAGGGAGAAAGGGATGAGTTATTAAGATGATCCAATTTTTTTCTACTTCCCTGGTGGTCAGGGTGCACCCATGCCCACACCTCCATGCTATGCTGGCACCTTGGGCATCAGCCAAGACCTGTGCATTAAGAATCTTTCATATTCTTCCTCCAGGAGTGGAAAAACGTTTGAAACCTAAATATTACTGATAGCCAGATCAGGAGATGGATGACATTGTAAAGGTGTTAGCTCAAGGCTCTACATGAAGAAGGAGTATGACATGCCAGGAACACCAGGGACGTGCCATGAGTCACCTGAAGGTAAATGGTAAGGGAAAGACTATGACAGTGACATCAATGCTGATTTCTGTGGCAATGAATCCAAAAGGCAAAGTTAAGTAGGCTTAAGATGAAAATATTTCATGGGGTATGGAGCATAGGGTTACTAGTTGTCTGATACCTGGTCCGTGTAGGCTGTGGCCTGGAGTGTGAGAGCCACTGGAGGTGGTTGAGACTGAGGATATGGGCCAGTGGCAGAGTACTTTCCTTGGTACCATTCTTCTCACAGCACAAGTGTATGTGCACATGCAAACGTACACAAAAGTGGCTGGAAGGGCAGGCTTTGAGTTGGCTGGTTGCACATCAAAGGTATGCTCAAAGATTATTTGACTATTTCTAGGAAGTGGCTAACTCTGGGAGATACATACTGTCTACAGTTAGCAGGGCTCCAAAATATCAAATATAGAAACTGGAAACATGTTGATTCCAGCAGGTACACGCAAAAAAAAAAAAAAAAAAAAAAAAAAAAAAAAAACAGGAACTATTTCATGTAACATACCTCACACTGTTTTCTCTCCAGAGCTATCCAGAGAAGAACAGCACAAGAGGGCATGTCACAGGTACATGCAAGGCCTTTGCCCAACTTGGTGAAGACGTAAAGAGTCTAATCTTTGAAGGGATCCTTGTCAGTGTGGGTCTTGGATACGGCACGGTACTTCATGTGTGAGGTTAAGGCTGGATGTGAAGAGGTCAAGGTTTGGTTAGGGTCACACAGAGCTGCAAAGCAGGATGTGAACATGGCTATTGAGCCATGCATGACTGGCTCAGACGTTGTTAACTTGTAGGCTTTCTATTTGTTTCTTCCTACATCCCTTTTACCTTTTACCTATGTGTTGAAGTAATAAATACTCTAAACCTGCCAAGACTTTAACCTAGCCAGTGCTCTGTCCTTGAGTCCTCTGGAAAGCTTATTAAAACAGATTTAGATCCCAAGCCCAGAATGTCTAATTTAGGAAGTCGGGAGCAAGGCCCTGAGACTCCTTCATGATGCTGACTCTGCTGTTTTTCAACAGAGCTGCTGACCCGAGGTGTCTAATTCACCAGGGCTAGACAGGACCCTGGGTCGTTTCCACCCTGTAGCACCCTGAGTCCATACTTTGAGATCTCACACACTGCCTTGGATTTACTGAATTTTGCAATGAAAAATCTCAGCTCTGCAGAAAGAGTGTTGTAGACATTACCACCCTTTCCTTGGCCATGCTTAGGAAGTGACTGGGACACAGCATGGTGGTGACAGTGATCTTTTTCTGGTAATGGAATACGGAGTACTAAAAGTCCTCTCTTCTCTTATCTATGCTATGGGAAGATGCTGTTTTCTTAAATAGAGGATACTATGTGCCAGGATAGGGGATGCTCTGTCATTGAGAGTCATCCAATGACACTCACCACTCAGCACTCACCACTGAGCTTGGCAGTGTCTTAACCATGGACTTATCAACCAGAATGTACACTGCCACTGTCCTGACCTTCAGTACACTGAAGCATTTCCCAAATGCTCTGTCCCTCTCTCCCTTCTGAGAGGGATGATCATTTTCTTTAATAGTTAGATATATTTAGCTACTGTGCAGGTTTGAGCAAAGTTTAGATTGCAACAAGGACTCTTTTCTTTCAATGTAAATACCTAGAGCTTCAGAATCCAGATGATGGGAAAAACAAGCAAGCAAGCAAGCAAGCAAACAAACAAACAAACAAACACAAGCCAGTCCAAAGCAAGGCAAAGAGCCCCAAGAAAGGGAAGAGGCTGAGAGAGGCCTTACTGGTGATGTGTGAGGCCTGAGTTGGCCTCCTCTGTTGTTGAGCAGATAGCTAACCTGGACTTGTTTTCCTCAAATTCATCTTGGTTGCACCATTAGAAAAATGCCACAGTTACTCAGACACACTCTTCATCCTGCATTGTCTAGTGTAAGTCTTGCTTTATGAGATTTCACTGCTTTCAAAAGAGACAGTTCGTTCAGCATAGAATTTGGGAGGTCTGCTTCTATAACAAGAAGACACGCTTCCATGTGGCCGTCTTTCTTCCCTGTCTCCTCTTATTCCTTGAGAAGACTCCTTCCCATCAGGGTATGCCTATATAGCTTGCTTGGACTCCTGTTATGAACAGCTCTAAGTAGGCTGAACCACTTACAGGACAATGACCTAGAAGGGGAGCTTCCCCGAAGGTGGGACTGGCTCCCAGGAGGCCAGAGCTGTCTGCCCTTGGGACCCACTCAACCTGACCCTATGAGATGTTATTTTATAATAGGGGTGGAAAGAGTTTCACAAGCTTGACGCATAAACGTGCCAAAGCATCTGGCCTCATTTGGGCCTTGAAGAGTAGGGCCATTTCATGGCCATCCTTTCAGTGTGTCCCCACACTTTGAGCCATCATGCCCTCAGAATACTCTATCCAGGGTCTCAGAACTGTGCAAATGAAATATGCATCATTTGCAGAACTACAAAGTTTCAGCCTTCAAGCCACGAAGCAGACCTCTTTGTGGGACCTTTACTCTTTCAAGAAAGCTTAGTTCCCTAGCTTCAAAAGCTGCTTGGTGATGAAAGCCACAGCAACTTTAAACTTTACCTCGCTCCCAGCCTTTTCTGGTTAGTCACATTAGCCAAAGGTTTCCAGAGAATTTTTTTTTTAAGAGGAAAAAGTAACAGCTGTGTTTTGGTCCTGCGATTTTTAAATGCAAATAATACACTGGAATTCATTTCCAGGGAAGGGATGGTGCCTAATACAAATGCTAAATGGGACATCAACTTTCTACTTCCTTGCTATAGCCTGGACAAACACAGAATTTCTTCTCTGGGAGCCAAAGGAACAAACTCACAGCGGGAGGAGATTTGTTATGCCAGAATGCTATTTGGGCAGGAATTCAGATTTCAAAGGACAGGCTTGCCTAGAGAGAGGCAATGCAGGCTTGGTTAAGGTTGTGGATACACCTCTACTCACTAGGGGTGGGCCAGAATGCTCCTGGAAGATTGGCTTTGGTAATAGATTACTTACCAAGGGCAGCACAGTCTTGCGAAATTTGCATATGTTACTATTCATGACCTGAGGACCAAAGGAATCAGAAATACAGCAGACACTATCTCTGTGAGCCTGCTGCTTCTGGAAGGAAAGGCAATTGTGTGGGTGGATCAATAGTGTGTGTTGCCTTTTCACCCCTCTATCTAATGTTCTAATCAAGCCAAGTATGGGAAATTCACTTTTGAAGAAAGAGGCACATAGATGAGAGTAATTAACCTAAATACCAAAGGCTCACTATGGCCCCAAGACAGTGGGCCAGTGCTTAGTCTCAGGTCAAGGAAAAAATGAGTGAAGTCGAGAAGGGCAAGAATGAGTTGGGGTTACCAGATTACCTGGGAGAGCTTCACAGGTGCAGGCGTTTGTGGAGTCATGAAAGATGTCATTAGGAGACAGGAACATGGGCAAAGGTAAGGCTTGGCAGAATGCCTAAGCTCTCATTTTCTACATGGCTTAGGTACCCAGTCACTCTACTAAAACACAACAAAACAACCTCTGGTGCCCACTGCATACTTCCCATTTTTTCCTTCTAAAATTGTTCTCGGGAAAGTCTCTAATACTAGTAATCCAAAATTTTGGGAGGTTCTGAATTTAGACGTTACTGCTGGATGATGTTGAAGTAAAATGGCAGCTGTCAGTCACAAAGTACACTCTTGTGTTCTAACAATTATCCCCCATTTAAAAAAAATGTCTAGTTATGCTGGCATTTTTATTGCTTAAAAAATTCTTTCTTCATTGAATTACCTTTGTAATTACCTTTGATGATATTTGTAAAGGTTTCTTCCTGGGTTCAATTCTGCTTTACTGATCAGATTGTCCATTTTTCTGTCTGTATGTTGTTGCCTTGATAACAGCATCCTTGTGTTGTTTAAAGATAAATAATGGCAGTTCTGACTTTCTATTCAAGTATTATTTTGGTCATTCTAGGTCTTTTACTTTTTCATATAAACTTCGCCTCCCCATCCCCCGCACAGGAACATGCTGGAATTTTCTCTGGAACTGTTTTGCATTTATAGATCAATTAGAAACCAGATCTGACACCTTGACAATCCAGAATTTTCCTGACCATGGACATAGAATACCTATCCATTGGGTTAGATCATCCATTGGGTTACAGCTTTTCCTCATGTAGTTCCTATAAATAGTTTTTTGTTTGTTTGTTTGTTTAAGATTTATACCTAAGTGTTCATTTTGGGTAATATAAATGGCATTGAGTTTAAAATGTCAATTTCTAATTGTCCATAGGTAGGCTATAAGGAGTCAATTAACCTTTATGCACTAACTAGTCTGTAATCTTAATACTATTAGGGATCAGTTTCAAGAGGGTTTTGGTTAATTCTTTGGAATTTCTTCCATTTGGATCTATCTGCCTTTTATCCTCCGTTTATTATTTTTTTATTGGTATCTGGTACAATGTTGAATAGGAGTGGTTTTGTAGAGAAAGGACCTCTTTCTAATCATTAAATATTATTGGACCAGAAATTCTTGTGTATGCACTTTATTATGTTAAGAACACCTGCTATCCTAGATTCCAGATATTACATGTATATTAACATGTATATTGACATGTTACATTAACAGGTGAAAATAATTTTTGCATCTATTGATGCTTTTACATGATTTGTTCTTCTTAGCCTGCCAATGGGATGATAAGATTATTTAAATTTCAAGTGTGATGCTGGGTGCTGGTGGCACACCCTTTTAGTTCTTGCACTTGGGAGGCAGAGGCAGGTGGATCTCAGAGTTCAAGGCTAGCCTGATCTACAGAGTGAGTTCCAGGATAGCCAGGGCTACACAGAGAAACTCTGTCTTGAAATGCAGAAAGTAATTTTCAAGTGTTAGACCAGCCTTTATATCTGGAGTAAATCCACTTGGTCCTGGGACATGATTTGTTGCATGCATTATTAAGTCTATGTGATAATATGCTGTTTGAAGGCTCTTTTCATTTTTGTTCATGAGAGATGTTGGTCCACAGTTTGTTTTCTTCTGAGGTTCTTATCTAATTTTGTCATTATAGTAGTGTTTAGCTCATAAAATGAATTTTGAAGTGTTTCTTTTGCTTCTATCTTCTGAAAAACACTAGAAAAATTGGAACATTTTCCCTTTTTAGTATGTGGTAGAATTCTCCATTGAAATGAGGGCTTCATATGCTTCCAAATTTCTTTCAGAGCTTATTAATTGTTGATTCAATTTCTGTAATAAACATGAGCCTATTCATGTTATTTACTTATATATGAATTTGACAGATTGTGTCTTTCAAAGAAATTATCTATTTCATTTTTAAAATATTATATCATCTGCTTTTTTCTTTCTTTTTTCTTTTTATTAATTACAGTTTATTCACTTTGTATCCCAACTGTAGTCCCCTCCCCCATCCCCTTCCAATCCCACTCTCCCTCCCTCTTCTTCTTCTATACCCCTCCCCCAATCCAATGATAAGGTAGGTCCTCCTCCTCTTCCATCTGACCCTAGTCTATCAGTTCTCATCAGGACTGGCTTCTTTGTCTTCCTTTGTGGTCTGGTAAGGCTGCTTCCCTCTCAGGGAGAGGTGATCAAAGAGCCAGCCCATGAGTTCATGTCAGAGACAGTCCCTAGTCCTATTATTGAGAAACCGTCTTGGATACTGAGCTGCCTTGGGCTACTTCTGTGCAGGGGTTCTAAGTTATCTCCATGCACGGTCCTTGGTTGGAGTATCAGTCTCAGAAAAGACTCCTGTGCCCAGATTTTTTAGTTCTATTGCTCCCCTTGTAGAGCTCCTGTTCCCTCCAGGTCTTTCTATCTCTCCCTTATTTCATAAGACTCCCTGTACTCTGCACAAAGTTTGGCTATGAATCTCAGCATATATAAGATTTCATGAGATTTTTTTACTGTCTTTTCAAATGTTATGGGGAAGTAATGATGAACCCTCTTTCACTAGATATATATTATATCATCTGCTTTTATTATTGATTAGATGGCCAGAGGTTTATGAATTGTACTGATTTTTTTTAAGCAGCTTTGGATATGGAGATATTTCTCTATTGATCATCTGTTTTCAGTTTTATTGATTGATGCTCTGCCTTTATTATTCTTTTTGTTTTGCTTCTTCTGGGCTCATATTGTATTTATTTTTTTCTCTAGCCTCTCAGGTGGAAATGTAGATTACTGGTTTTAGATCTTTCTTTTGTCATGTATATTCCCAGTGCTCTGAATTCTCTCTAGGCACGGAGTTCACAGTCCCATATTCCACATGTTGCACTTTAATTGATTTCATTCAAAATGTTTAGCATTTCTTTGAGATTGTAATATCCAAATAGTTTGGCTGTTCCCAGCCACTTTTCTGCTATTGACTTCTGTTTTGAAAGAAGACTTTGCATGTTTGCCTTTATTTTAATGGTCCTAAGTGTCTGTGGCTCAGGAGGGGGTCTCCCTTGGTAGATGTTTTATGAGAACTTAAGAAGAATGTGTATTCTGCTGTTGTGTGAAGTATCTGACAAATGTTAATAAGGTCTAGTTAACTGGTGGTGAAGCCCAGCTATCTAAATCCTTACTGAATTTCTGCTGCTATGTCTTTTCATTACACATTGATGGTGTTTACGTCTGCAACTCTTATATTTTGTGGTTCTACTTCACATATTTTTAAACACTACTTGGGGCTGAGCTAGTATGTGAGTGCTGGAAGTGAAACTCTGGGCCCCTGGAACAGCAGCGAGTGCTCTTTCTCTCTGAGCCATCTCTGGATTTTTTTTTTTGACATCTCTCTCAAATTCATGGCCTCCTAATTGTTGTTGTTTTGTTGTTAATGGTGGTGGTAGAGATGTAGGTGCTGGTAGTGGTGGTGATGAAGATGGTGGTAGTGTTGGTTATGGTGATAGTGGTGTGTGTGTGTGTATTTCTAAAAAATATCAACACAGTCTGCTCAGTCTATATTTACATGTTACTTGCACATGTATGACTTTAAGGCTGATCAGTTGGTATTAGATAAGAAACTGGGCAACTCTTCCCTGGGGAAGATTATATCTCTTATTCTTAACATTCTTGAGTTGCCTGTTGCTCTTTTTCTAGAGCTGGGGTCTTGGTGATATTCCCCCCTTCCATGTTACCATGACTATTGATATTGTCTTTATTTAGGTAGCTATGTTGTTGGGTCTAGTCGCCCTAACATTTCACGGAGACTCAGCTTCACAGCAGACTTCCTGTTCTTCTGGCTCTGAGGATCTTTTGGCCTCTTTAAGGAAATGTTCCCTGAGCATCCCTTAGGTGCAAGAATAATATTGTAGATGTATTAGTTGTAGCCAAACACCACATTGGTTCCCTGCATTTTATCAATTGTGGTTTTCTGTAATGGTCACTGTCTGCTGCAGAAGGAAGCTTCTTTGGTGCAAGTTGAGGGCTGTCCTTATTATAAAGATAAATATTTAAAATATAATTAGAAATTATGCTGGTTTGTTAAAGTACCTGTTGTAGAATCTTCTCCAAGATCCATAACCTCACTTGTCTCTGGTAGTTGACCAGGTTTTCATTGCCAGGCACAATTTCCCTCTTGCTGAGTACATCTTAAGTCCAATTAGTGATGTGTTGGCCAAAACCAGGATGTGAGTGTCACTGTTTTACCCGTATGGATATCATACGATGATGGTCATTATTGATGTTCATAGATACTGTTACTGGGTATGCTTACTGTTTGCTTCCCTCCCTTTGAAGCTCCCCTGACATCTTCTGGTATCAAAAAAGCTAGTACTCAGAGAGGAGGCTTTCAAGTCAGATCCAGCTTCAGTCCTCATGGTCCTGTGTTCAGAGCACATGGTATCTTCAGCAATAGAGACTTACTTTCAACCTCTGGCAGACAGTCAAGGGCAATAACAATAGACGATAATGGTCTGAGAATCTCTTCTACTTCCATGACCAATAACTCAAAAGGGGTTTCTCGTGACTAAGATTGTTGGTTTTTTTATTTGTTTGTTTGTTTTTTGTTGTTGTTAGATAGTATGACTCTAGTGGAGAGAATTTTTAGTTAAGGTGGGTAAATTCATTTAAACTCTATGTGTGTGTGTGCATGCACTATAAAATCAGGTATGTCAGGTATGTGTAAATTAAATAAAATAGAGGTAAAATTATCTAGGGGAACAAGAGAAATTAGTGTGGGGGAAGGGTAAACAATGAAGAGTAGGGGAGAGGGGAGAAGGGTATACTAAATATACAATATAGATCTTGAAAAAAAAATTTTATTTAAATGTACTTCTGGCAGATGCACAGATTTTTATTTTTGATTTTTCTATAGCAGCCTTTGTCTTTTGTTTGCTATATTTAGACCATTTATAATTAAAGTGATGATTAATATTTTTACTAATCATTACATGTCCTTATGGGTTTTTTCCTTTTCTTTTTCTGCTTACGATTTTAATTGAACATTTTATGTGATCTCATTTTCTAGACTCTTTTATCATATCAGTTTTACTTAAAAATGTTTTAGTATGTTTTCCAAGAGTTTTCAGTATGCATTTACAACCAATTTAAGTTCACTTAAATGACACCCTACTGTTTCATGAATCATGAGGGACCTCAAAGAGACCACTACTGAGTATTTCACCTCTTAGAGCTTGCTGTCATTCTCGCTGCTTAACCATGCTGTTATTATCTATGACATTGCAGCTTTTATTATATTATACCAAGTGTTGGAAATTAGGGATACAATGATAAAATATTTTATGCCGGCCTCATTTATTTCCGCTTTGTCACACTTCCTTTCTTTAGGGTGTATAAAGGTGCTTGATGAAACAATGGCAAAAAAACAACTAGGGAAGAAAATGGTTTATTTGACTTATAGGTGAGAATCCATCATTGAGGGAAGTCAAGGCTGGAACTCAAGGTAGGAGTTTGGAGCCAAGAACTAAAGAAAGAACTGGCTTACTTCCTCTGGTTTGCTTAGCTATCTTTCTTATACAGCCCAGTTCCAGGGATGGAACTGCTCACAGTAGGCTGGGCCCTCTTACATCAGTTAGCACTCAGAAAAATGCCCCACAATCATACCCACAGGTCAATCTGACTAAGATAAATAGAAGCAGCAGATAGAAAATATCATCAAATTGAGAGTATCCAACACTCAGCAAACACAATTGAAGTACCCTGACTGAGAGAGTAAACCAAAGTGATGCCTTTAAATCATCATAGGCTTACAAACCTCCAGCAGAAATTGGCTGGGAAAGTTAGGACTGTGAGATGACTGGGAATCCAGATTAAGCTTTCTCCCCATGGATGAGCTCCTGGCTTCTTGTTCCCACTATAGTGCCTTTGCTCCATGGATTAAAAATAGTAACCTCTGTTAGCAATTGTTCACCTTGCAGATAATCTTAAGGCATGAGGTTTTTACTGTTGGGGTGCTTAGCTCTTCTTTTTTCTTATGGTCATAGAGCCACAAGGTCAACCTGTCCCTGCAGAATAGGCCTTGAAGGACACTTTGAGACAAACACTCTATGGTCTGCAAGAGGAGAGGATCTATTCTGCTTCTAGAGCCAACTTTTCAATAAGCTTAAACAGCAGGTGAAAAACTTACCAATATAAACTATATTACAGCTTCTTTTTAAGTTGTCTTAGTGCTTGTGTGTCCTTTGCATTGCATATAAGGCTTCAACTCTGTTTGCCAATTTTCATTAAAATTTCCACCATTATTTTTATTATGTCCTGAATTAATAGTTGAAGAGAGTTAAGGCATTTGTAACATATCTTCCAACCAACCAACATGGTTTAATCACTTCACTTTTTCAGGCACATTTCAGGCACAATTCTTCACACACATCTTGTAGTTTGCTATACAGTGCTCTTACACATCCTAGGTTCATTCCTTAGTGTTTGCCATATTAATTATGTCATTTAAGTTGTAGTTGTATTTGTTGCTGAAGTATAGAAAATCAGTTATGCTTTGTGTAGTGAAACTGTACTATTTTCCTTTATGAATTTATTTATTAATATCATGGTTTTTGATTATTTTTCTGAATTAAATATATATATGTTTTCCATATATATTTGTAAGCAATAATGACTTTAATTCTCACTATTTTCAAATTGAACAGCTTTGGTTGATTTTATTCCTTGTTTTCACAACTGCCTTTTATATAATGTTAAATAGAGTCAGCATTTATGAGCATTCTTGATTCATGATTACAAGGAAAAGTTTTCAATATTTCATCAGTATTTCTAGAGGAATTTTTCCTAGTCCCACCATCAGTTAAGGTTAAGGATGTTACCTTCAAATCTTACTGTGCTGAATAGTTTTGGTGGTTTTTTGTTTTGTTTTGTTGTCAACTTGACACAAGCTAAAGTCATCTGAGAGGAGAGAACCACAATCAAGAAAATGCCTCCTTAAGATAAGGTTATAGGCAAGGTTGTAGGGCATTTTTTAATTAGTGACTGGTGGAGGAAGGCTCAGCCCATGTGGGTGGTTCCATCCCTGGAATAGTGGTCCTGGGTTTTATAAGAAAGTGGGCTGAACAAGCCATGGGATGCAAGCAGCACCTTTTCATGGCCTCTGCATCAGCTCCTGCCTTCAGCGTCTTACTCTGCTTGGGTTCCTGCCTTGATTTCCCTTAGTGATGAACTATTACCTGGACGTGTAAGCTGAAATAAACCCTTTTACTCCAAGTTGTTTTGCTCATGGTGTTTTATTGCAGCAGTAGGTGTAGCTTTGTTGGAGGAGGTGTATGACTAGAGAATGGGATATGAGGTCTCAGAAGTTCAAGTCATTTTACTCCCTGCTGCCTTCTGATTAAGATGCTGAGCTCTCAGCTCTTCTCCAGCACTATATCTCCCTACATGCCACCGTATTTCCCACCGTGATAATAGACTAAACCCGTGAAAGTATAATGTTAAATGTTTTCCTTTATAAAAGTTGACATATTTGACCCACACCAATCTGTGGTCCCAGAGACCAGCAAAGATCTGGGAGCAGCAGGTAAGAGCACCCCACCCTCCATCAACTGGCCTGCCACAGCCTGCCAGCAACAATGGTCAGGTCTTCCCAGAGCCCTCTGTTCTCCACTTCCTCTGCACACCCCACATCTCAGTTTCCCAGCCTATGCTATTTCACAGGACCCATCCCCTGGATCTGCAGCTCCAAGACCAGCAGGTATCAGGAAGGAGCAGTTCTCTGACCTGCACCATTTCCTGAGTCCCATCTTGACCTGAGGCCCCAGAGACCAGCATGGATCAGAGAGCAGCAGGAAAACCAGAGGACTGTGGCCATCTGGGACCACAAGCCCTATCTACAACCCCAGAGACCTATTACCATCACAGAATACCAGTCCTGATAATAACAGAGTCAACCACATGGCTAGAGGTCAGTGTAAGAACACCAGCAACAAAGTCCAGCTATCCTACCACAGCAAGTCCTGAGCACACTGAAAGCACAAGAAAATGACCTTCAGTCTGAGGTTATGAAGATGATAGAGTTCTTAAAAGAAAAAAATAAATCCCTTAAAGAACTGCAGGAAAATACAACCAAACAGGTGAAGGAATTGAATAAATCCCTTAAAGAAACACAGGAAAATATAATCAAACATGTGAAGGAACTGAGTAAGTCCCTTAAAGAAATACAAGAAAATGCAACTAAACAGGAGAAGGAAATGAATAAAACTGTCCAGGACCTAAAAATGAAAATAGAAGCAATAAAGAAAACACAATCTGAGCAATCCTGGAGATGAAAAACCTAAGGAATAAAGCAGAAACTACAGAGACAAACATCAATAACAATACAAGAGATGGAAGAGAGAATCTCAGGTGTAGAAGATATGACTGAAGGAATCAATACATCAGTTAAAAAAATGTTAAATCTAAAAAGTTCCTGACACAAAGCATCCAAGAAATCTGGGACAATATAAAAAGACCAAACCCAAGAATACTAGGAGGAGGAGGAGGAGGAGGAGGAGGAGGAGGAGGAGGAGGAGGAGGAGAAGAAGAAGAAGAAGAAGAAGAAGAAGAAGAAGAAGAAGAAGAAGAAGAAGAAGAAGAAGAAGAAGAAGAAGGGTCATCCAAACTCCAAGGCCCAGAAAATATTTTCAACAAAATCATAGAAGAAAACTTCCCCAACCTAAAGAAAGAAATGCCTATAAACATACAAGAAGGCTACAGAACACCAGAAAGATTGAACCAGAAAAGAAAATCCCTCTGTCACATAATAATCAAAACACTAAATGTACAGAACAATGAAAGAATATTTAAAGCTGCATGGGAAAAAAGGCCAAGTCACATAAAGACAAACCTATCAGAATCACACCTGACTTCTCAGCAGAGACTATGAAAGCCAGAAAGGCCCAGATAGATGTTATGCAGACATGAAGAGAGCACAGATGGCAGCCCAGACTATTATACTCAGCAAAACTTTCGATCACCAGAGGTGGAGAAAGCTAGGTATTTCATGACAAAACCAAGTTTAAACAATATCTAGCCACAAACCCAGACCTACAGAAGATACTAGGAGAAAAACTCCAACTTAAGGAGAATAACTACACCCAGGAAAACACAGGAAACAAATAACCCCATAGCCATAAACCAAAAGAAAGGAAGCATACACACTCACACACACACACACACACACACACACTCTACCACCAACAACATAAAAAATAACAGGAAGTAACAACAACTGGTCATTAATATCTCTCAACATCAATGGCCTCAACTCCCCCCAAAAAAGACACAGGCTAACAGAATGGATGTGTAAACAGGATCCAATATTCTGTTGCATACAAGAAACATTCCTCAGCAATAATGCTAGACATTACCTCAGGGGGAAAAAAAACTGGAAAAGGTTTTCCAAGAAAACCTTTTTTTCTTGTGACACAAGAAAAAAAGCTGGAGTAGCTATTCTAATATCTAATAAGATAGAAATTCAACCAAAATTAATCAAAAGAGATGGAGAAGGGTACTTCATATTCATCAAAGAAAAAAATGACCAAGATGACATCTCAATTCTGAACATATATGCCCAAATACAAGGGCACCTACATGTATAAAAGAAACATTACTAAAGCTTAAATCACACATTGAACCTCACATGTTAATAGTAGGAGACTTCAACACACCTCTCTCACCAATGGGCAGATCATTGAGATGGAAATTAAACAGAGAAAATTAAAGCTGCATGGGAAAAAAGACCAAGTCACATAAAGACAAATAATGAAACTAACCAACTTTATGAGTCAATTGGACGTAACAGATATCTACAGAACATTTCACTTTCAGCACCTCATGGAACCTTTTTCAAAATTGATCACATGCTCAGACACAATGCAAGCTTCAACAATTACAAGAAAATTGAAATAACACCTTGTAGTCTGCCAGATCACCATGGATTAAAGTTAGACTTTAACAACAGAAACAATAGAATGCTTACAGACTCATGGAAACTGAACAACTCTATTTCATGACCATTGGTCAGAGAGGAAATAAAGGAAGAAATTAAAGACTTTCTAGAATTCAATGAAAATGAAGACACAGCATACCCAAACTTATGGGACACAATGAAAGCAGTGCTAACATGAAAGTTCACAGTACTTTCATAAAGAAAGTGGAAAGAGGTCATACTAGCTCAACTGAAAGCTGTAGAAAAAAAAAAAAAGCAAATACACCCAAGGGGAGTCAACAGCAGGAAATAATCAAATTCAGGACTAAAATCAATAACTTAGAAACAAAGAGAAAAATTCAGAGAATCAACCAAACCAAGAGCTGTTTTCATTTTGTTTTGTTCCGTTTTTTTCATATTCATTTCAATGGGTCAGCAAATATATTCACACATATGTACATGTACTTACATATCATATATAAATACGTGGAGATTAAGCTAAAGAGTACGGAAAAGTTCATTGTTCTGCTTGGCTACTTTTCTACTTTCGGATTTTAAACACAAGGACCTATTTCTCAATAACCACATGAAGCCAACTTACACTGTTTTACAAGTAGAAACACTGGCAATAAAGTGATAATTCAGGAAGTGGAATTGTGAGATGGGTAAGCTTATGAGGAAGAAGCTTCTGATACTGCAAGGATCTCCACTTGGGTATGAATGTTGTATATTTTCTTTCTAGTTAGTAACTATATTTTTTTCCTATATATTTCTAAACTAGAAAAGATAAAAGACAAAAAAAAAAGGAAGGAAATCAACAAGATAGACAAATCGTTAGCCAAACTAACTAGAAGACAGAGGGAGAGTATCCAATTAATAAAATCAGAAATGAAAAGGGGGATATAACAACAGACACAGAGGAAGTTCAAAGAATCATTCGATCATACTTCAAAAACCTGTATGCCACAAAATTGGAAAATACAAATGAAATGAATGATTTTCTTGATAGATACCACTTACCAAAGTTAAATCAAAATCAGATTAACAATTTAAATAAGCCTATAGCCCCCAAAGAAATAGAAACAGTCATCAAAAGCCTCCCAAACAAAAAGAGCCCTGGGACAGATGGTTTTAGCACAGAATTTTACCAGACTTTCAAACAACTAATACCAATACCTCAAACTATTCCACACAATAGAAACAGAAGGAACATTGCCAAACTCAGTCTATGAGGCTGCAGTTACCCTGATACCTAAACCACATGAAGACCCAACAACAAAATAGAATTGCAGACAAATGTCTCTTATGAACATTCATGCCAAAATACTCACAAATAAAATACTTGCAAAGCAAATCCAGGAACACATTAAAAATATCATCCACTATGATCAAACCAGGCTTCATCCCATGAATGCAGGGATGGTTCAACATACAAAAATCTATCAACATAATCCATCATATAAACAAATTGAAAGAAAAAAACATATTTCATTAGGTGCTGGAAAGATCTTTGTCAAAATCCAACACCCCTTCATGTTTAAAGTCTTGGAGAGATCAGGGACACAAGGCTCATACCTAAACACAATAAAGGCAATATACAACAAAACAATAGCCAACATCAAGTTAAATGGAAAGAAACTTATAGTATTCCCACTAAAATTATGGACAATTTCACCATAATTGTCACCATAATCTCACCATAATCTCCTCAATATAGTACTTGAAGTTATAGCTAGAGCCATAAGTAAAGGAAATCAAAGGGATACAAATTGGAAGAGAAGAAGTCAAAATATCACTATTTGCAGATGATATGATAGTATACATAAATGACCCCCAAGATTCTACCAGAGAACTCCTATGGCTGATAAACACCTCCAGCAAAGTGTCTGCATACAAAATCAACTCAAAAAAGTCAGGAACCCTTTTTTATACTTTTAACAAAAGTGCTGAGAAAGAAATTAGAGAAACAACACGCTTCACAATAGAAACAAATAATATAAAATATCTTTTTGTAACTCTAACTAAACAAGTGAATGACCTGTATGACATGAACTTCAAGTCTTTGAAGAAAGAAATTGAAGAAGATTTTAGAAGATGGAAAGATCTCCTATGCTCATGTTCAAAATTCCAACTCCATGCTCCCATCAAAATTCCAACACAATTCTTTACAGAATTGGGGAGAGCAGCCATTAACTTCATATAGAAAAATAAAAGACCCAGGATAGACAAAACAATTCTGTAAAATAAAAGAACTTCTGGCGGTATCAATATCCCTGATTTCAAGCTATACTACACATCAGTTGTAATAAAAACTGCATGATGGTGGCATAGAAACAGACAGGGTGATCAATGGAACTGAACTGGAGACCCAAAAATAAATCCACACTCCTACAGGCACTGGTTTTTGACAAAGAAGCCAAAACCATACCATGGAAAAATGGTGCTGGTCTAACTGGATGTCTGCATGTAGAAAAATGCAAATAGACCCATATTTATCACCCTGCACAAAACTCAAGTCCTAGTTGATCAAAGACCTCTACATAAAGCAAGAAACTCTAAATCTATTAGAAGACAAAGTGGAGAAAGTCTGGAACTCATTGGCATAGGAGACAACTTCCTGAACAGAACACCAAAAGCACACACCAGGCTCTGAAATGTACAGTTAATAATGGGATCTCATGAAACTGAGAAGCTTCTGTAATTCAAAGGAATTACTGTCAACAGAAAGAAAAACACAACAGCCTACAGATTGAGAAAAGATGTTCACCAACCCTACATTAGACAGAGAGCTAATATACAAAATATACAAAGAACTTAAGAAATTGAACATCAACAAATTGAATAGTCCAATTAAAAAATGGCATAGAGTGCTAAATTGAGAATTCACAACAGAGGAATCTTGAATGGCTGAGAAGCACTTCAAGAAATGTTCAGTGTCCTTAGCCATCAGAGAAATTCAAATCAAAATGAATCTGAAATTCTATCTTATACCAGTCAGAAAGGCTAAGATCAAAAACTCAAATGACAACACATGCTAGCAATGTGGAGAAAGGAGAACATTCCTCCATTGCTGGTAGGAATGCAAACTTGTACAACCACTTTGGAAATCAATCTGGAGCTTTCTCAGAAAATTGGGAATAGTTCTACCTCAAGACCAAGCTAGACCACTCCTGGACATATACCCAAAAGATGCCCCACCCTTCAACAAGGACATTTGCTCAAATATGTTCATAGCAGCTTTATTTGTAATAGCCAGAAACTGGAAACAACCTAGATGCCCCTCAGTTGAAGAATGGATACAGAAATTGTGGTGCATTTACACCATGGAATACTACTCAGCTATTAAAAACAAGGAAATCATGAAATTGCAGGCAAATGGATGGAACTAGAAAAGATCATCCTAAGTGAGACAACCCAGACCCAGAAAGATGCACATGGTATACACTCACTTATAAGCGGATATTAGACCTGTAGTACAGGATAATCCACAGACCTAAAAAAAGCTAAGTAAAGAGAGGACACAGGGAGGGTGCCAGAATGTCACTAAAAAGGGGAAACAGAATAGATAGCAGAGCTGGATGAAGAGAGGAAACTGAGCACAAGATGTAATGGGGAGGGAAACAAGGGTAGAGATCAGAAAGAGGGTGGAAGGTGAGAGGGCTCAAGCAGAGAAACTGACAGGGTACATCTCTTTGTCAAGCTGTAGGCCTGCAACAGGGTAAGCTCCTAGGAGGATATGGGTGTGACTCTAGCTGAGACTCCTAACAGGGGTGGGGGTGGGGAGACACGAAGACTGAAGTGATGACCTTGTGGCCAGGAAGGACTAGTGGAAAGAGAGGAGCAACAACCCACTGACAAAGCTTTTGAGCCAAAAATTACCCTGCCTACAAGAAGTACAGTGATAAAGAGGGAACAAAAATTGATGGACTGTTCAACCAACAATTGGCCCAACTTGAGACCCACCCCAGAGTAGAGAGCCGCCCCTGACACTATTAATGATGCTCTGCTTGCTTGCAGATAGGAGCCTAACAACTGTCTGGGAGGCTCCAACCAGCAGTGGATGCGGGCAGATGCTGGGACTTGTAGCCAAGCATGGGCAGAGCTCTGTGGAAGTACTGGGGGATAGATGAAAGGACCTGGACAGGAACCTCACAGGAAGACCACCAGAGACAACTAACCCAGTCCCATGGTGGCTTACAGAGACTGAGACATCAACTAAGGAACATATATGGTCTGGACCTAGGCCCCTACACATATGTGGCTGATGGGTAGCTTGGTCTTCATCTGGGGGCACCTGGAGAGTGGAGGGAGGGGGTGCTATTTCTAACAGATTCTATTGCCTGCTTTTGGATCGCTTCCTCCTGGCAGTGCTGCCTTGCCTGACCTCAGGGATGAGGATATGCTCAGTCCTGATATGACTTCATGGGCTGGGGAGAGTTGATAGGGGTGGAGAAGGGTAGGGGGGCTTCCTTTCTGAGGGAAAAAGGGAGAGGAGAAGGAGGAAGGAAGAGAGGGGAAGTGGGAGGAGGGGGGCACCCTTGGGATGTAAAGTAAATAAACTTAAATTAAAAAAAAAAGAATTGCCATGGTCATGGTATCTCTTCACAGCAATAAAATTCTAACACAGACACTGCATTCCATAGCTTTTGATAACGAACTATTTATGGAACTGTTATGAAATAAACCCTTTCCTCCCCGAGTTGCCTTGCCATTGTTTTATCACAGCAATAGTGGCCTAAACTAAGATACTTACACTAAGAACTTTCTTTTGTGTGATGGATGACTATGAAACTTTATCAGATGATTTTTTTTCTGCGTATATTTAGATGGCCAAATGATTTTCTTTTATGGTCTTATTGTAGTGAATTACATTGACTAATTTTTGATCATTGAATCAACGTTTTATTAGTAGAATAAATCCAATTCATTCTTGCTTCACTATCTTTCTGTTAGCTCCTGAATTTGACTAGTAATGTTTTATGTTTCCCCTTCCTCTATATTGTGAGAGAGATTGACCTGGAAGGGTTTGTTTTTGCTATTGATGTTGGCCTGGAGGATTTTGTCCTCATTATATGAACTGAGAAATGCTTCTCTTTTGGTTTTTTGGGTGAGTTTGCATAAGATCAGTAATCCATTTCCTTCTTAACCATTTGGAAGATGCATAAGCAAAGGATATGGGCACTGAGTTTTATTTTGTGGTGGAGTTAAATGACAATTTAAATTTCTTTAATACATGTGTGACGATTTAGATCTTCTACTTCAGGCTTTGTTAGTTTTGGTAAAATATGCTTTCCAGAAATTTCTCTTTCAATTTCTACTTTTCAGTGTATTGCTTAAAATTTCTGACAGTGCTCCTTTCTTCCCGATAAGGTCTGTATTCTCCTTTGTTATTCATTTTTCCAACAATTTTTCCACTCTTTTAGCTTTCCCAAAGGAAAAAAATCATGTTCTTTAAAATAATAGTTTTATATTTCATGTAAAACATGTTAAAGTTGATATGCACATCAAATAAAATTGCTTTGGAATGTGAGGGGAAGAAATCAGGGTAGAGGCTGTCAGGTCAACTGGTTCTGTCTTCTTGCTCCTTTTACTATTAGTGTCACTGGGTGCCCTACCCCCTACCCTCCGTAGTGCTGGTCTAGACCCAAGGGTCTGGGCTTAAGGATTTCTGATGTCAGTTCCACTAAATCCACAGAGCACTTTATACACTACCTGCTGGACCATCCAACCACCCCACACCCATCACAGAGCCTCTGGGTCCCCTTCCCTATAGCAAGGATAGGCTGAAACCCTGGAGATACTGTCCATCTAACTCACTGTGATAGCTAACATTGGCTGTCAGCCTGCCTAGATCCGGAATTAATTGAGAGGTGAGCCTCTGGGCACATCTGTGAGAGAATTTCTTGATTAGGTTAATTTAAAAGGGAGAATCATCCTGAACATGAGTGGCCCCTTCCCATGGAGGCCTAGATTGAAGGAGATCAAGGTTTGCTTTTCTTTTCTTGTGTCTCCCTGGAGAGATCGTCTCTTCTGTTGTTGAGGATACTGCTGGCTGCTGTTGTTGTGTTCTTCAGAATCTGGATTCTGTATGCTTCCAACATGCACTGAAGACCATTGGCTCCTCGGGAATCCAGGCCTTCCATGCCAGATCAGGACTGCTGAGGCGCCCAGCTTCGTAGACTGAAAACGCTGCCAGTTCTCAGCCTCTGCAGTGTGAAAGTGGTCACCATTGGATTACCCAGACGCAGTCACGTAGACCAATCTAACACATATGCATATTGATTATATATTACACATATGTATATTCTATACACACACTCACACGCAGACATTATACACATTCTGTTTCTCTAGAGAACTCTGAGTAACCCACCCATTTACCCCTTATGCCTACCACACCAGATATGACGCTAACACAGGAGATTTAACTTACTCTAAACATCCCAGACATCAACTCTAAGTACAACAGGGTACCCACACTGGACTGGCTGGGACTGCTAACCTCACCTCGGGGAATGTGCTGATCTTGACTGACTGGGCCTGCTAACCTCAGCCCTAGGAAAGAACTGGTACTTTGGTGGCATGGACTCCAGTGGCAGGCTCATCTACCCAGCTGTCCTACATCCATATCTCCTCCATCTTTTGGGTCACCAAACTGCACCCTGGCCTCTTTCCTGTCCTTCACTATACCATATAGTCCTACTCTCAATGACGTTGGTTCCTCCCTCCAAAAGATCACCTTGATCTATTTGTTTTCATCTTTCCTGGGCTGTGTACATTTCCATTCCTTCTGAAAGTAACCTCAGTGAGGAATGTGCCAGGCACAGAGTGAGGAGGCAAAGGCACCATGGGGAGTGTTACTCAGCAGCCTTGTGCTCGAGCTAGGCATCTAGGCTTGCTCCAGCTCTTCAGCCTGCATCCACAGAATGGCCAGGACACCACCAGACAGTTTTGAATGCGGACACCGACCATCTGCACAGGACTCTCCCCTCCAAACTGCCTTGACTTTGCTGGACTTCACAGTGGGCAGCTGGAGGCTTTGATGCTTCATCCCTAAAAAACAATTTTTCTGTATATTTTGCAGCATGTTTGCTTCCCACGTCTTGAATTTATCATCTAATCTTTATAATTTCCCCCTCTTGATTTATTTCAGTTTTATTTCTCTTAGTCTTTATTTTTGTTTCCATGATAAAATACCCCAAAGGAGCAATTTAATGTGAAATGGCTTATCTGGCTTATAGTTCTAGAGTGACAGATTCCACCGTGGTGAGGAAGGCATGGCTGGGGAGCCGGTGGGGGTCCATCTCATTCCAGAAATCTGGAAGCCAAGTGTGAACAGGAAGCAGGGTCAGGCTATAAAACTCAAAGTGAGCTACTTCCTCCAGTAAGGCTCCATCTCTTGAAGGTTATAAATCTTTCCCAGACAGCTGAACCAAGGTCTTGAACACATGAGTGTATGGGTGACATTTTACCTTTAATCACTACACATTGTGTGTGTGTGTGTGTGTGTGTGTGTGTGTGTGTGTGTGTGTGTCTGAAAATACCAGCACCAGCAGAGTAATGATCCATGAGAGGCAAGAAGGAAATGCAGCTCAACAAGACTTAGTTAGCCAGGCTGGTCAAACTTCTAGATGCTGGCCTCAGGCAGTTTACTGTAGGCATATTTAAGCACAGCACAATTTGGGGGGAAACGTTTTCTGACGATAATTAACTCAATGCCCTGTGACAAGGCTAAAGTCATGTTTACATTGAAACTCTTTACAAAGTACATATGTGCTCTTCCATAAAGATGAGTTCTGTTGACTCAGAAACAATGTTCAAGATAAGGAGGATGCCCAATAATAGCCTGTGGGAGTCAAGATTGGCCAGGCCTGAGAGACAGCACAGAAGTAACCTAGGCAGGTGTGAAGCACAAGTGACATCTCCCATAATGTTTCTGACTGAGAAGCAATGCTCAAGGTAAAGGTCTAGGGAGGAAGAGTCTGGGATAAGCAAACAATCATTTGGGAGATTCAACCGTAGCTTGGCCCTACTGATAGCACAGATCATGGGCTATTAACTACATCTTCTAGCTTTCCTCCTGGAAAACAGGTCTACATCTGCCTTTGAAGAGACAATTTTGTGTGTCGTTTCCCCAGTGTTTGTCTGTGAGCACAGGACCTCCTGCCCTCTACAACTTCAATTCTTTTTCTTAAATTTTCTAGATGGATATTTAGGTCATGTTTTCAGCCTTTAAATTATCATTAACTTTCTTAATTTTAGGTGGTGTGTGTGTGTGTGTGTGTTGTTGTTGTTGTTGTTGTTATGTATGTAATATGTTATATATGTAGTGTGCAAGGTGTTATGTGTAGTGAGCAGAAGCTTTCAGAAGTCAGAAGAGGTAGTGGGTCCTTGGAATTGGCATTACAAACACATGTGGCCTAGCCTGTGTGTGCTGGGAATTGAACCCAGGCCTTCTACGAGAACATTCAGCGGTCTTAGCCACTGAGCAATCTCTCTGGCCACACACAGTCAGGTCTTTAAGTAATCCTCTTCTGTGGCTTTGGCTGTATCACACACATTTAGATGCCTTCCTTTCAGTGTCAGATATGCAAAAACAAACAAAAGATAAACAAAAAAACAGTTCTGATATGTGCTATCTTTCTCCTCTGTGGATTATTTAGAAGCATGTGAGGCATCTACAATTTTCTTTCTTCAATCAGTCTTAGCCAGAGAATACATTCTGTATGATTTCAACCCTCTGATTTAAAACAATTGAGTGACTCACTTTGCGGTCTAGTTAGTTTCTGCTTGCAGAATACTTCAACTGCAGTTAAAGAGATAATGGACTGTTGCTCTGGGGTTCAGTATTCTCCATGTGCCACCATGCCAACTATCTAAAAATCATGAAGTACTTGACTTTGATATAATTATAGTTTTTTTTTCTTTTGCCCTCAGGAAAAACTCCCCTGCTGGTTCTTATTATTTTTCAGTGGCCATATTAACTATGAGAGATGTTAAATTCACTATGATTATGGATTTGAATAATAACTTAATTTTCTCAATCTCTGACTTAACAAATTTTCAACTGTGTTTGAAGTGCATTCAGACTTAGAATTGTTATATCCTTTTGGTGAATGAGCTTTGTTATCATTATTAAAATTCCCTCTTTGTTCTGAGTAGTGCTTTCTCAGGTAACTGCATAGAAACATGTTCTTTCATTAGGTTAGTGGGTTTTGTTTATGTTTTTGTTTATATATTTATATAGTCTTTTATTTGTATATTTTAAAGAACTTTATCATATATTAATTATACAAGTAATGGGCTTCATTTTATTTTCAAATATGTAAACAATACTGACGCTGAGATTAGTCTGTCTGACTTATTTTACCCTATATGATCTCAAATTCCATCAATATCCTGCAAATGCCATCCCATTCTTTTTCTGAATTACAACACAGCACATACCTACCACATTTTCTTTATCTATTCACCTGCTGATG
Source organism: Meriones unguiculatus (assembly GCF_030254825.1). NCBI lineage: Eukaryota > Metazoa > Chordata > Mammalia > Rodentia > Muridae > Meriones > Meriones unguiculatus. The sequence continues at coordinate 50,865,219 of NC_083366.1, read as the reverse complement.
GGCTAACAGGCTGGTTCCGTACTATAGTTATTGTGACTAGTGCCACAATGAACCCGAGTGTGCTGGCATCTTGATGAAATGCTTACTTTGATTCTTCTGTGTACACAAGTCAAAGGTGACACAACCAGCCGTTGACTTGGTAGGTTTTTTTTTTTTTGGTAGTTCTCTTTTTGGTTTTTGAAGAACAAACCTCTGTAGCTGGCTTTTCTTATTTTACAGTGGCTATACTAACTTACGTTTCTCCATCTTTGCCAGACTGTTTTATCTTTATCTTCTTGATGGTACGTCGTCATAACTAGAGGGAAAAGAAATCTCAATGTCATCACGATCTGCATTCACCGGATAGCTAACGATGCTGCATACGTTTTTATTTGCTGTTTGCTCTTCTTTTGAGAAATACTAAGTCCATTCACCCATTTTTGGTGTATAAGTAGCTTTGGCACTTAATTTTTGGGATACTTTTTATATTCTGGGTACTACTCCCCTGTTGTTTAAATAGTTAGAAGATATTTTATTCATTCTATAGGCTTTATTTTTCACTTTTGTAATTGTTTCCTTTACTGTCAAGCAGCTTTGTAATTTGATATAATCCCATTTATCAACTCTTGCTGCTATTTCTTGAGATACTTATTTTCAAAGGTTCAGGCTTTCTGCTAAGGTCTCTGGCCAATTTTTCGCTTACTTTTGTTCAGGGTGAGGAATAAGGATCAAGTTTCATTCTTTGATATTCAGATATTTAGTTTTTCCATCAACATTTGTTAATGAAAGAGAAAAGACTTGTCTTTTCTGTAATGCATGTTTTTGTCACATTTGAATATCAAGTGTTTATAGCTAGATAGGTTTCTTTCTTATTTTTTGTTTTTATTAATTACAGTTTATTCACTTTGTATCCCACATGTAGCTCCTTCCCTCCTCCCCTCCCAATTCCTCCCTCCCTCTTCTCCACCCATGCCCCTCCCCCAGTATACTGATTGGGGAGGTCTTCCTTCCCTCCCTTCTGATCCTAGGCTATCAGGTCTCATCAGGACTGGTTGCATTGTTTTCCTCTGTGGACTGGTAAGGCAGTTCCCCCTTGAGGGGGAGGTGATCAAAGAGCAGGCCAATAAGTCAGAGACAGTCCCTGTTCCCTTTACAAGGGAACCCACTTGGACACTGAACTGCCATGGGCTACATCTGTGCAGGGGTTCTAGATTATCTCCATGCATGGCACTTGGTTGGAGTATGAGTCTCAGGAACGACCCCTGTGCTCAAATTTTTTGGTTCTGTTGCTCTCCTTGTGGAGCTCCTGTCCCCTCCAGACCTTACTATTTCCCACTTCTTTCATAAGATTCCCTGCACTCTGCCCAGTTTCGCTATAAGCCTCAGCATCTGCTTTGATACCCTGCAGAGTAGAGTCTTTCAGAGGCCCTCTGTGGTAGGCTCCTGTCCTGTTCCCTGTTTTCTCCCTCTTCTGATGTCCATCCTCTTTGCCTTTCTAAATGAGGATTGAGCATCTTACCCAGAGTCCTCCTTCTTGATTAGTTTCTTTAGGTATACAAATTTTAGTAGTTTTATCCTATATTAAATGTCTAATACTCACTTATAAGTGAGTATATACTCTGTGTGTCTTTCTGCTTCTGGGATACCTCACTCAGAATGATCTTTTCCAATTCCCGCCATTTGCCTGCAAATTTCATGATTTCCTTGTTTTTAATTGCTGAGTAGTGTTCTATTGTGTAAATGTACCACTATTTCTGTATCCATTCCTCAACTGAGGGACACCTGGATTGTTTCCAGCTCCTGGCTATTACAAATAAAGCTGCTACAAACATGGCTGAGCAAATTTCCTTGTTGTATACTTGAGCCTCTTTTGGATATATGCCTAGATCCTGTGGTAGCACTATGACTAATTGGCTGAGAAAGCACCAGATTGATTTCCAAAGTGGTTGTAAAAGTATACATTCTCACCAGCAATGGAGGAGGGTTTCCCTTTCTCCACAACCTCTCCAGCATGTTTTGTCACTTGAGTTTTTTATTTTAGCCATTCTGATGGGTGTGAGGTGAAATCTCAGGGTCATTTTGATTTGCATCTCCCTGATGGCTAATGATGTTGAGCATTTCTTTAAGTGTTTCTTTGCCATTCTACAATCCTCTACAGAGAGTGCCCCATTTTTTAATTGGATTACTTGATTTGTTGCATTTTAACTTCTTGAGTTCTTTATATATACCAGATATTAGCCCTCTGTTAGATAGAGGGTTGGTGAAGATTCTTTCCCAATCTGTAGGTATTCATTTTGTTTTGATGACAGTGTCCTTTGCTTTACAGAAGCTTTTCAGTTTCATGAGGTCCCATTTATTGATTGTTGCTCTTAGAGCCTGTGCTGTTAGTGTTCTGTTCAGGAAGTTGTCTCCTGTACCAATGAGTTCAAGGCTCTTCCCCACTTTCTCTTCTAACAGCTTTAGTGTGTCTTGTTTTATATTGAGGTCTTTGATCCACTTGGACTTTAGTTTTGTGCAGGGTGATAAGTATGGATTTATTTGCATTTTTCTACATGTAGATGTCCAGTTAGACCACCATCATTTGTTGAAGATGCTATCTTTTTTCATTGCATGGGTTTGGAATCTTTGTAAAAAATCAGGTGTCCATAAGTGTGTTGGTTTATTTCAGGGTCTTCTCTTTGATTCCATTGATCCACCTGTCAGTTTCTATGCCAGTACCACACAGTTTTTATTACTGTTGCTGTATAGTACAGCTTGAGATCAGGGATGGGGATACCTCCAGAAGATCTTTTATTGCAGGGGATTGTTTTAGCAATTCTGGGTTTCCTGTTCTTCCATATGAAATCGAGACTTTTTCTTTCAAGGTCAGTAAAGAATTGTGTTGGTAATTTGATGGGAATTGCATTGAATCTGTAGATTGCTTTTGGTAAGATGGCCATTTTTACTATGTTAATCCTGCCAATCCATGAGTGGGGATATCTTTCCATCTTCTGATATCTTCTAATTCTTTCTTCAGAGACTTGAAATTTTTTTCATACAAGTCTTAGACTTGCTTGGTTAGAGTCACACTGAGGTACTTTATGTCCTTTGTGGCTATTGTGAAGGGTGTTGTTTCCCTAATTTCTTTCTTAGTCCTTTTGTCTTTTGTATACGGGTGGGTTACTGATTTTTTTTTTTTAGTTAACTTTTTATCCAGCCACATTGCTGAAGGTGTTTATCAGCTGTAGGACTTCCCTGGTAGAATTTTTGGGGTCACTCACATATACTATCATATCATCTGCAAATAATGATACTTTGACTTCTTCCTTTCCAACGTGTATCCCGTTGATCTCCTTTAATTGTCTTACTACTCTAGCAAGGACTTCAAGAACTATGTTGAGGAAATATGGAGAGAGTGGCAGCCTTGCTTGCCCCTGCTTTCAGTTGGATTGATTTAAGTTTCTCTCCATTTAGTTTAATGTTGGCTATAGGCTTGCTGTATATTGCCTTTACTATGTTAAGTGCCTTCTATCCCTAATCTCTCCAGGACTCTAAACATGAATGGGTGTTGGATTTTATCAAATGCTTTTTCAGCATCTAAGGAGATTATCATGTTGGTTTTTTTTTTTCTTTCAGCTTGTTTATATGGTGGATCACATTGATGGATTTCCATATATCGAACCACAGCTGCATACCTGAGATGAAGCCAACTTGGTCATAGTGAATGATATCTTTGATCTGTTTTTGTATTCGGTTTGCAAGTATTTTGTTGAGTATTTTTGTATCAATCTTTATAAGGGAGATTGGCCTGAAATTCTCTTTCTTTGTTGAGTCTTTGTGAGGTTTAGGTACCAAGGTGACTGTGGCTTCATAGAATGAATTTGGTAGTGTTCCTTCTATTTCTATTTTGTGGAGTAGTTTGAAGAGTATTGGTGTTAGCTCTTCTATGATGGTCTGGTAGAATTCCGTGCTGAAACCATCTGGCCCTGGGCTTTTTTTTTGGACGGGAGACTTTTGATGACAGCTTCTATTTCCTTAGGGGATATAGGAGTACTTGATTGATCTACCTGGTCTTGATTCAGCTTTTGTAATTGGAATTGCTCGAGAAAATTGTCCATTTCATTTAGATTTTCAAATTTTGTGGTATATAGGCTTTTGATGTAAGACCTAATGATTGTTTGGATTTCCTCAGTGTCTGTCGTTCTGTCCCCTTTTCATTTCTGATTTTGTTGATTTGGATAGTGTCTCTCTGACTTTTAGTTAGTTTGCCTAAGGGTTTTTCTATCTTGTTGATTTTCTCAAAGAAACAGCTTTTGGTTTCATTGATTCTTTGAATTGTTTTATTTGTTTCTAATTTATTGATTTCAGCCCTGAGTTTGATTATGTCCAGCCGTCTACTCCTCTTTGGTGTGTCTGCTTCTTTTTTTTCCTAGGGTTTTTAGGTGAGCCATTAAGTTGCTTGAATGAGATGTCTCAAATTTCTTCTTGAAGGCACTTAGTGCTATGAACTTTCCTCTTAGCACAGCTTTCATTGTGTCTCATAAGTTTGGGTATGTTGTTCCTTCGTATTCATTGAATTCTAGGAAGACTTTAATTTCTTTATTTCTTCCCTGACTCAGCTGTACTTGAGTAGTGAGTTGTTCAGTTTCCATGTGTGTATGCTTTTTGCTATTTCTGTTGTTGTTGAGGTCCAGCTTTAATCCATGGTGGTCAGATAGGATACATGGGATTATTTCAATCTTCTTGTATCTGTTGAGGCTTGCTTTGTGACCAACTATATGTTCTATTTTGCAGAAGATTCCATGAGGTGCTGAGAAGAAGGTACATTCTTTTGTGTTTGGGTGAAAGGTTCTGTAGATATCTGTTAGATCTATTTGATTCATGACCTCTCTTAGAGTCATTATTTCTTTGTTTAATTTCTGTTTTGTTGACCTGTTCTTTGTTGAGAGTGGGGTATTGAAGTCTCCCACTATTAATGTGTGGGGATCTATTTGTGGTTTAAGTTTTATGAATGTTTCTTTTATGAATGTGGGTGCCCTTGTATTTGGGGCATAGATGTTCAGGATTGTAATGTCTTCCCGGTGGAATTTTCCTTTGATGAATATGAAGTGTCCTCCCTATCTCTTTTGATTAATTTTGGTTGAAAATCTATTTTAGATATTAGAATGGTTACTACTGCTTGCTTCTTGGGTCCATTTGCTTGGAAAACTATCTTCCAGCCCTTTTTACACTCAGGTAAAGTTTATCTTTGTGACTTAGGTGTGTTTCTTGTATGCAACAGATTGTTGGGTCTTGTTTATTCATGCATTTTGTTAGCCTGTGTCTTTTTATTGGAAAATTAAGTTTGTTGATGTTGAGAGAGATTAATGACCAGTGGCTGTTAGATCTTTTGATATTGTGGTTGGCTGTGGTAGTGTGTTTGTGTGCTTGTCTACTTTTAGTTTTGCTGTTTTTTTTTAATTTCCTGTGTTTTCATGAAAATAGTTAGTTTTTGGGGGTTGTACTTTTCCTTCTAGTATCTTCTGTAATGCTGGATTTGTGTGTAGGTATTGTTGGAATTTGTTTTTATTGTTGAATATCTTGTTTTCTCCATTTATTGTGACTGAGAGTTTTGCTGGGTATAGTAACCTGGGCTGACATCTGTGTTCTCTTAGGGTCTGCAAGATATCCGTCCACGGCCTTCTGGCTTTCATAATCTCTGTTGAGTAGTCAGCTGTGATTCTGATGGGTTTGCCACTATATGTTATTTGGCCTTTTTCCCTTGCAGTTTTTAATATTTTTTTCTTTGTTCTGTATACTTACTGTTTTGGTTATTATGTGGTAGGAGGATTTTCTTTTCTGGACTAATTATTAGGGATTCTGTAGGCCTTTTGTATGCTTACAAACTCTCCTTTAAATTGGAGAGTTTTCTTCTATGATTTTATTGAAAATATTTTCTGGGCCTTGGAGATGGAAATCTTCTTTTTCCTCTATTCCTATTATTCTTAGGTTTTGTCTTTTCATATTATCTTGGATGGTTTGTGTTAGGAATTTTTTAGATTTTTTTCTTTGACTGATACATCTATTTCTTCCATTTTATCCTCCACACCTGAGATTCTTTCTTTCATCTCTTGTAGTCTGTTGATTATGCTTACGTCTGTAGTTCCTGTTTTTTTTTCCTAAGTTCTTCCTCTCCATGATTTCCTTTGTTTGTGTTTTCTTTAATTTTTCCAATTCTATCTTCAGATTGAATCGTTTTATTGATTTCCTTCATCTGTCTGACTCTATTTTCCTGTTTTTCCTTCAATTCCTTCACCTGTTTGTTTGAACATTCCTATTTCTTTTATTTCTTTCAGTGAATTAATTATTTCCTCTCTGAAGGCCACAAACTATTTGGCTGCATCTTCTTGTATTTCTTTACAGATAGCCATATTCTGTTTGACTTTATCTTCTTCTAGTTCTTTATGAATTTTATTTGTTTCCTCCATGTTCCTCTTCATAAGCATAGATGTAAGGTCATCTTCTTGAATTTCAATTATGTTAGGGTGTCCATGGCTACTTGCCCCCAGAAAACTGGGTTCTGGAGATGCAATATTGCTTTTCCTTTTGTTGGTTCTGTTTTTATGCTGGACTCTGCCCATCTGGCTGTCTCAGGTGTTGTCTGTTAACTTCTGGTGCCTGCTAGAATCCTGGGGTGGGGTGAATCCCCTTGGCAGGGTTCTGAAGAAGGCCTCCTCAGCCTTTTGGTTATGGTCAAATGAATGGTGGTGCTTCTCAGGCATTGTCACAGTTCACCTCAGACAGATGAACTATGGTGTTTAGGAAGGCTCTCCTCTCACTAGGAGAAGTTCTGGAGATGGCTGTCCTGCTGCTGGGTTTCTTGCTCTGAATTTAGTGAGCTGCTGTTCTCATGCTGTGTTTGCTGGGTGCAGCCCTCTTGAAGAACCATGAAGCCCCACAGTTTGGGTTTTTTTCATTTTAGCTAGGAATAACTGGTTGCACCTTGGAGTGATATCTGAGGGCTGCTCCAGTGGCTTTCAGACTTCTGTTGGTCTGAGGTTGGAGCTGTGTACTCCAGTACCCTAGCAGTAATCAATGGCAGATGAGCACAACATTCATGCGTGCAGTAAGAGGCCAGAGCCTAGAGCTGTGGGCACCCAGAAACTCTTCTGGGTGTTCTGAGGTTGGACCTGATGTTTCCTTCACTGTGGTGTTTCCTCCCAACAGGGACACCCAGTCTGTGGTGTCTGGACACCATCATCATAGTTTTGTTTTTTTTTTTTAAATAATTTTACTTTTTCCTTTATTATTTGTATGACTTTTATTTCCTTTTCTTGCCTGATTACTCTAAGACTTCAAGCACCATGTTAAATAAGAGTGAAGAGAATGAATATCTTTGCTTTGTTTCTAGTATTGAGGAAGTCCTTTCACTTTTTTCCCATTTCAGTTAGCTGTAGGCTTCTTACATATCGCCTTTATTATGTTGCAGTATGACCTTATATTTCTAGTTGTTCCAGGGCCTTTATCATAAAGAGGTATTGAATTTCACCAGAAGTATATTTTGCATACATGGAGATGATCATGTGATTTTTATCCCTGATTTTTTTTCCTATTGTGTTTATTGGTTTGCATCTGTCAAAATGTCTGGCATCCTTGGAATAAACCATATGATCATGATGTATTTTATTAAAGTTTTTTTTTTTCATCTACTTGCATTGAGAGAATTGCTGTATACTTTTCTTTTTCGTTGTTGTTTTGTCTTTCCCCAGATTGGAATCAGGGTAATACTGACTTGATAGATTGAGATTGGAACCCTCTTTTCCCTTTGGCTTATGGAATACTTTTTATAATATATGTTTTTTTCTATGTATTAAGATTTGTTTTATGGCCTAGAAAAATAATTTATTTTGAAAATGTTAGATAAGCATTCTGTAGGTATCTGTTAAGTCCAGTTGATCTGCAGTGCAGTTTAATTCTAAGGTTTCTTTTTTGACAATCTTTATACATGTATATAAAGTTTTTTTTATTACACACACTCATTACCTTCTCTTATCTACCCCCTACTCCTGTTGCCTCTTCTTCTTTACAATAAATTCTCCTACTCTCATGTCTTTGTGTGTGCATGTCTTTGTGTGTGCATGCCTTTGTGTGTGTGGCTCATTAAGCTTATTTAGGTTGATTTAATGAGAATGAGTTGGGGGTTATTTGCTAAAGTATGGGCACTTAACCAGTTGCTACATCACTGAAGAAAATGATTCCCTCCAATCCCCACCAATAGCCATATACTGCTAATAGCTCTTGGGAGAATATCCAGGTCCCTCCCCATCTATGATAGAATGCTGACGGGCTCAGTATTGTGTGGGTAATCACAGCTTCTATGAGTTCGTTCAGTGCAGTAGACAAGTCATGTCCAGGGGATAGCATCTTTACACTCCTCTTTCTCATCCTCCAGTTCTTCCACCCTTTCTCTTCATTCGTCTATGGAGGCTGTGGTATGCATGCTCCATTTAGAGCTGAGCACTCAGCAGTTACTCAGCACTTTTTTTTTTTTGGTATGTGTGTATATGTCTGAATGTGAATGTGTATGTGAGTGTAATATATGCCACTATGTGTGTGTGTGTGCCTGTGCGTGCATGAGCACATGCAAAGGACAGATAAGGACACCGAGAAATGTACCGTTTCCAACCACCTTACCCTCAAAGAAAGGGTTTATCACTGAACCTAGAACTAGATAAAATGGCTACCAAGCCCAGCAACCCTCCTCTTTATACCCACCCTCTAAGTGTGCGGGACTTTTAGGTATTGGCTTTTTATGTTGATTCTGGGGATTTGAACGTGGGTACTTATTCTTTATAACACATGTTCTTACTGATCTATCCCATCAGTTCTGTTCTCAGCCTTTTGACCAGTTATAAGTCTCTGTATTCACTACCGCCCAGAGTAAGAAGAAATATCCCGACCAAAACTCACTTCAGCATTAACCTGTGAGCATAAATATTTAGAAGACAGTTTGATAACATATCTGTTTAGCGAAACAACAGTAGTAGTCCATATGGCCCCCCCAGCCACAGGTTTTGACCAGGTTACAATAGTAAATGTAATTTCTCTTTTGTGGAACAAGTCTCTAGTCCAATCAGAAATCAGTTTTTTATCCATATAACAGTGAAGCCACTATCGTACAAGTGGTCATATCTTGCCTTGCAGATCAATATTGGAACACACAGGATCAAAATCTTAGCTAGATCACTAATAGTATTTTCACCTTATGAAAGATAGTCTCCAAGAAGACGCTTTCAGTCTGTTTTAGCTTCATTTCTCTATATCTCACGTCCATGTGATATCAGTAGGATCTTATCATTCAGTTCTTGAAACCAAGTAACTGAAGTTTCTTTGGTTTCCTTCTTTGAAAGGCTAACTATTTTTGTAAGGTTTGTGTGTAACTTACCACTTATATTTTGCAAACAATGAAATTTCAGTGTTTTTTTTTTTCTGTCCTTTACTCTTGGCATTTTAATGATCATATGGTATAGAGAAATTATTTTCTGACATTCGGAGCAACAGCATCAAAACAAATAAGATATAGAAATATGACAAAACTTAACTAAATGCAACTAGCTCAGGTCAATAACTGAAAAAAATGTCAAAAATATAAACTATTAATGGTGGAAAGAAGAATTAAGAAAAAGAAGAAGACAATGAAAAGTACAATTTTGGAAAATAGAAAAGGAAAGGGAAAGAGAAAGATGAAGCAAATTTAAATAAAATAGAAAAAGGAGGAAAGAGAATAGAAAAAAATGTTTGAGAGAACAAAAGAGCGAGAAAAAAATCTAATTAGAACATAAAGGGAAGGTAAGTCAGTAAAGCTATATAAAGATTAGAAGAGAAATAAAAAACATGAAAGACCTGCCCCTAGAGGCATTGCAGGTGTGGCTGCTGTGCCACATGTGTATCAGTAGGTGGCAGAAAGGAGAGATGTTGTATCTATGCTCAGAATTATGACTTATGAACATCTGAAAAAAGCAAGCCTGAGATGATCACCAGTCTAGCACCACACAGGCCTTGGGGATGGGGCAGACCATGCCTGAAATGACTCTGGCACACACCATAATGCATGAACAGGGCATAACACTCTTGAGACAACACCAGACACTCAGCGACCCTAAGTGTCACTAAAGGAGTAAGTAAGTGGTGGAGAAATGGAAGAGAAAGACAAACAGAAGGATTTGGGCACAATAAAGAGAGACAGAACTGGAGAACTGATGGTAGTGAGGAACAATCTGATATAAGTAGGAGGTGATGTCACCTGGGACTGTGGTATGGTCCTGGCCTGTGTTGCCATTGGGGCCATGCTTAGGTCTGTGTCACTGCAGCAGCAGGGGTCTGTTATCACCAAAGGTCAGGCAGACTCCCCTGGTCTGGCATCCTCCTGGGGATATGTTGATGTCTGAGGGCTGTTCAGAGCTGGCCCCACCCCTTACCTTGGCATCATGAGAGAGCTGGGCATGAAAGTGGGAAAGTTGACTCTCCCCTAGCTGCAGTACTCATGAGAGTGCCCCAACATTGTGAAGCTATGAGTGAGTCAGCCCTGAGAATGCTGCCATGGGAGAACTGGCCCTACCACTTGGTCACATGAATTGAAACAGATGAGAGAGAGATACCCTCCTCCCCATTTGCTGCTTACTATCAGCAGCAGGTGGAATACCTGGCCTTGGAATCATGAGAGCAAAAAAAAATGGTCCTTGCTCCTCACCTACTGTAGAACTTGGGAAAGCAGGCCCTCTACCTCACTTGAGCAATACAGTAGACCTGACCCTGATGGAGGAGGCAGAGGTGAGATGGCCCCCAGGGTATGAATGTGGGAGAGCTGGCTGCATGCTTGGTCAAGGGAGAGATGCCCTACCCCACCCTCACTCCTTGCCATCGATGGGAGGCAGGAGAGCTGTCCCTGCCCATCACCTGCTGCATCATTTGGGAGGGGGGGCTTAGTACCTTGCCTGGGCAGCAGGGTAAAGCTGTCCCTGGTTGTGAGCACTGCTGGTAAGCCAGTCTCGAGGGCACAAGAGCAGAGGACCTGGCCAGCTGATTAGCTCAGATACCTCCCAGGCCCAGATCCAGGGCTTTGAATTGACTCACTCCAACATCTACTAAACCAATGAACTGCTGGAGTTCATGAAGGGGCCATTCCTACAGATCCAAAACTACAGGATCTCCATGACATGGGGGCAATAGCAGGATATCTCAGAGAAGTCCCAGTGAGTGTTGAGTATTGATAGAGTAGCAAAAGCCAGGAGCCTTGCACCAGACCAACAAGTCATTGCAATGAACATTTGCAAGCAAGCAAAAAGAAAAAAAAAAGTGCGCAAAAGAGTATATTGTGGGACACACTGTGACACTCTACAGCTTCCACAGTGAGATTCTTTTTTCTGTTTTGCAGGGGAAGTTACAACAGTGGAGGAAAGGGGGAGATTAGTGGTATTGGTATGCATGACGATTTACAAAGAATCAATAAAAAGTTTTTTTAAAACATGAAAGATTTCAAAAAACTAAAATAAAAACAATACTAAGAAATAAATACAATAACAGACAAACAAGGGAACAGAGAAGTAGGAGGAGAAAGAAGATGATGATGGCTGGAGAAGGTTTTTTTGTTTGTTTGTTTGCTTTAATTCTGTAATAGAGCATATTGGAATCCACCCCATCTGGGAGGATTACTAAGCAGTGCATAGGCTCCGTTCCCCACTTCTTAACAAAACCCCTAAAAGCCAGGAGAGTATGGGACAGTGTATTCTAAGTGCTGAAAGACAATGATTGCCAATCCAATCACTACATGCAGCAAATGCATATGAGATAAGTAAGTGAGAAATAAAAAAAAAGTTCCAGGATAAAACTAAAGAAATTTATGACACTAGATTAGAGTAGTTAAAGGGATCCTTGAACTGAAGAGAAAAGTAAACATATGGAAGAGTAAATCGTGCTACAGAGCAGTTAAGGAAGAGGGAAACACTTGATACTACAAAAATCAACAAAATGACAGGAATTAGCATATATTTTCAATAATGATTTTGAACATTATCAGACTAAATTCTCCAATTAATAGATATAGACTAGTAGATTATATTTCATAAGAAAAAGAAAACAAACAGCAAAGAGCTCCATCTATTAGTTTCTTCTAAGAAATATACCAAACATTAAAGACAAATAAAATCTTAGGGTGAAAGTATGGGAAAAACAAGTACTACAGACAAAGAGTACTTGAAAGCAAGTAGGAGAAGCTGTTCTAATAGATGACAAAACAGATTTCAAAACAGAATTATTCAGAAGAGATAACACAGATTAATTCAAACACAAAAGTAGTGAGTGATGAGTGACATCAATAGTCCACTTTAACCAAAAGACATGTCATCCCAACAACAACAAAAAAAACCAAACAGATACAAATCTGAATTAAATGGCATCATGAATCACATGTACCTAAGAGACACCTACAGAATATTCCCCCCAAACACTGAAGTGGCTCAACGGGCCACTTTAGAGAATAATTTCTCTAAAATATATCATGTAATAGGACACTAAACAACTCTTAACAAAGATGAAACAACTGAAACAATTTCTTGCATTCAATCTGACTGCAGGGAATAAAGCTGGAAAAACTCTATGACAAACACAAACTCGGAGACTGAGCAATGCATACTGAATGATGAATGGGCCACTGAAGAAATTTAAAAGATTTAAACATTTCCAGAATTGAATAAATTTGAAAGCACAAGGCACTAAAACCCACAGAATACAATGGAAATGTTACTAGGAGAAACATTCAGAGCTGTAAGTGCCTGCATTAAAATGTCAAAGAGATTTAAAAATAAATAACTTATAATACTCTTAGACTGTTAGGAAAATGAGAACAAGCCAAACCTCAAATCAGTAAAAGGGAAGAAATATTCAAGATCTGCAAAGAAATCAATAAAATGGAGATGAAAAATATGAAGAATAAACAAAATCAAGAATTAGTTCTTTGAAAATAAAAATGACTTTAGCTAAACCAACCAACAGATAAAAAAGACCCAAAATAATAAAATGATAAGATAAAAATGAAGACATTGCAACAGAGTCCAGTAAAATTCAGAAAATTACTGGAGCACATCAACTTTTGAAATAATCCATTTTAGAAGTCTGTAAACGTTTTGCCTGTATAGATGTATGTGTACCATGTGCATGCCTGGTACCTGTGGAAGCCAGAAGAGGGCATTAGCCCCCCTGAAATTGGAGCTATAGATGGCTGTGAGTTACTGTGTGTGCTGGGAACCAAAACAGATTCTCTTCAGGCACTGCAAGTGGTCTTAACTATTGAGCAATTTCTCCAGCCCCAAAGTTAGGAAATCTCCTTAAAAAAACTTTTATTCTAAAACACTGGTCAAGTTAAAAGAAATGAATAAATTTCTAGAATGTATGACCTGCTAAAATTAAACAAAGATGGATAACTTAATAGCAACAAAACAAGCGATGATGTTGAAGCATTAATAAAAAATTCTTTGCTAAAAAAAATCCAAGTCCTGGCAGAATCACTGGTGAATTCTACCAGATCTTTAAAAAATTGACAGCAACATTTCCTAAATGATTTAGTAACATAGAAAGGGAAAAGCCCCCAAACCTCTTCTATGAATCTAATATTGTCCTGATACTACTACCAAATAAAGATACACATAAAAAGAAAATTATAGGCCAGGCTCTTTGATGAACATAAATACAAAAATTGTCAATAACATACTTGTAAACAGAAGTAAAAAATTTCATCAAAAAGATTACTCACCATAATCAAGTGAGCCTCATTCTACAAATGGAGGGCTGTTTCAAATATGCTAATCAAAAAATGCATATAGTGCCATGAACAGACTCAAGGAGAGAAAGAAAAATTACATTATAGTCTCAATATTTGTAGAAAAGACTTTTAACAGAATCCAATATTCTTTCATGTTAAAGACTGTAAAAAGCAGGAGAAACTATGGGGAAAATATAGCTCAACATAAAGACTGTGTATGACAAATGTACAGCCAATGTGTACTAAGTAGAGAAATCTGAAAACACTTCCACTAAAATCAGAACAAGGCAAAGATGTCCACTCTCCACATTCTTATTCAATACACTGCTTAAGTCTTAGCTAGAGCCATTGGAAAAGAGAGGAAAATAAAAGAGATACAAATAAAAGTCAAAGTGCCTTTATTTGTAAATAATGATTCTTTACCCAAAAGACTCTAAAGACTCCACTAGAAAACTCTTAGACCAGATAAAATTATTATATACTACTAACAAACATGCTGAGAAAGAAATTAGAAAAACATGTATTTACAAATACCTAAAAATATGTAAAAATGAACTTAACCATAGAAGTGAAATGTTTCTATAATTAAAACTTGACAACAGTGAAGGAAGAACTGAAGAAGACACTACAAGATGAAAAGCTCCCATGCTTTTGGATAGGAAAAATGAACATCATGAAAATGGCTACACTATTAAAAGCAATCTAATGACTTCAACATCAACTTGGACCATGTGAGCCAACTGTTCAATTTCTACCATGTGACCCAGCTAGTCAAGTCTCATCATGTGACCCCACTGTACAACTCATGGACATTTGCTCACAAGACTCTAAGTCAACATGTCACAGTGATGCTTGTATGCCAATGTTTTTCAGAGCACTATTCACCATACCTAGCTTGTGGAGAGCTGCTTGTTTGTCAGGCTGTTTTGTTATTGGGTTCTCAGCAAAAAACATGTTTTCACCATGGCCTTCACAGGGAGACAGGGATGGGCAGGATATTTTGCCAAGTTCACTTCCTTTTGTTTGAGACAGGGATAGGTAGGATGTTTTGCCAACATCACTTCCTTTTCTTTGTGTGAGGATCACACAGGCAAGTGGTCAAGGTAAACAAGTTTGACTTCTCAATGAACCTCTTCATTGTACTGAGATGCTTCGCTCTGACTATAAAAAGGAATTGTGGAATAAACCAGGTGCGACAGTTCTACTGGTAGCCCTCTCGAACTCATCTTGTGTGTAGTGTTTAATTTAATTTTTCTTTCAGTTCTCAGTCTCCACTCAGGAATTGTTCAACTCTGCAGACGGGCCCCGGCACTATCTATACCTACATGTTCACCATACCCAGCTATACCTACCTATTCACCATACCTGGCTATTAGTCAACAAAGGGATGAATAAAGAGTGGAATATTTTTCTGCCATAAAGAAGAATGAAGTTATGGCATTTGTAGAAAAATGAATAAATTAGAGATAAACAGATTGAATTTTTAGGTCAGTTTCAGAAAAACAAATATCATCTTTGCTCTCATTTATGGGCTCCAGATTTTATGGATACATATATTTATATTCATATATATGGCATGAAGTTAAAATTTAAAGTGTTTAAGGAAACAAAGGGGACTAATAGAAGAGGCAGGGTAAGGGGACATGTGGAGAATATACTGAAAGTACATCATATGCTTGAATAAAAACAGCCTCATGTAACCCTGTATACAAAAAAAAAAAGAAAAAAATATAATAGCCAGAAAATTTGAAGTTTAGCTAGTAAATAGAAGTATTTATCTAGAAATATTTCCAATGTTTATTGGATTCTAGTTCAATAGCATTGGACATATATCATTCTATTTCCTTCTTCTAACTTTTATTGGTCTTAGGGAAAATCATGTGCTTCCCACATATTTGACAGTTTCTAAATATGCAGCAGGATGCACATGAATGTGTGATTATTACTTCTGAGGAGGCTGCTACAGAATTCGTCCTGTTGCTTGTCCCAGTACTGTAAAACTCCTGCAGACCTTGATGCATGTTCTTTTCCATCTTCAATGCCAGCAATGGCTAGAAGAGTTCCTCATACTCATCTTTTACTCATACTCATCTTTTACATCTGACACACTGTGGGTGTGTTGGGCCTAGACCAGGATAATCCCCTCCATGATGAAACAGTTGTGTTAATTCAAGCTGTACCCTCAAGTCCTTTTTGTCCCAGAAAATGGTCCATTCTCATGTTCTGGACTTTAAGACCTGTAATCTTGGAGGGTGTTTTGAGAAGGTGCCAAATAAGGAAAAAAGGAAGGAAAAAGTAGAAACTTTACACTATGGGACCAAAGCTGAAAAAGGACTGGTAGACCTGTGTCCTCTGGATGATCCTGCTTCTCGAAAATAATTACTTTACTGGACCAGTCTCCATTTCCTGTATCCCTTGCCCATTGTTCTCCACATATGCTAGGTTCTCATGACCTGACTATGATACCCCAAACCTCACTAAGCTTTGGGGAAAAGTCAAAGCCCAAAGCTTCTCACTATGGAAGCTACTCCTGTGATTCCTCCC
This sequence comes from Meriones unguiculatus, assembly GCF_030254825.1. Taxonomy (NCBI): domain Eukaryota; kingdom Metazoa; phylum Chordata; class Mammalia; order Rodentia; family Muridae; genus Meriones; species Meriones unguiculatus. The sequence continues at coordinate 50,848,922 of NC_083366.1, read as the reverse complement.
AGAACACATTGTGGGTTCTCATTTTCATCAAACATAGATTTCCCCATCACAATACTCAATTATTTGTTGTTCTGTAGTCCACAAAGGATCACCATCATGGACCATGGCCATGTGGTATGACATCACTTCTTTGGCTCACTGGAACATAGACAGGTATCTTTCTACATGTTCCCAGAAGGATTTTGCTGGGGGTCAATGACTCTTGACTGTAAATGATAACAGCTCTGCCGAATGTGAATCTGGGCTGGGCCAAATGGGCATAGAAACTCTCCTTGACTATGATCTCTCAGACACAACTGTTTCTTCTTTCTTCTTGACCTCTTCTGTGCCAGGGATTCACACAGTACCTGTCTCAGAATAGCTGTTCAACAGAGGTTAATGTGGTAAATGCCCACTGACTTCTGTCAGCATGCTTCAGATGTACACTTCCCCAATCTTCCCTGCTTAGAAACAGGTTCAGAAACTTTGAATGAGATGCTTAGGTTGCATAGCAGTGAACAGCAGAAGTGGGATGCAGAGCCATCTCTGCCTCTAGACTCCAGCCTTTCAGTGTCTGGGCTCATCTGCCTCCTACACACTGTAGTTTGTGCATCAGACACATGCTTCAACAAACACCCCAGCCAGGAGAACATGGGAGTCAAGCCAAAATGCTGAAGTCAACAAGAGCTGATGTAAAAATCAGTAAGAGGGGAATGTTAGTTAAGTTCCTACATTTCTATGAGGGAGGACATCATAGTGTGGGCCTTGATTCTTCCCCAGAGCTTGCTTATTGAAGGCTTGGTCTTCAGCTGAAAGTGCTATTGAGAAGAGGCAGAAACTTTAGAAGATAGGCCTTAGTGGTCCCTGGAAGTGTGCCCTTGAAGAGGATATTGGGATCTCAGCCTCTTGTCTCCTTTTGCTTCCTTACTCTGTTAGGTTTGCTTCAATACAGGCCCAAAGCAATGGAGCCAAGTGACTGTAGATGGAGTCCTCTGAAGTTGTGAGCTAAAATAAAACTCTCAACTGAGAGTTGAGAGTTAACTAAGAGTTAACTGAGAGTTAATTTGCTCAGGTATTTTGACATAGTGATGACATCCACTAACACAGATGACAAGTATCTTAGCTTTATGTGTGGAACACATGCCAAACTCTGGGTCTTAAGACCTAGTTTTTAATGAAATGTCAATCTAGATGTTCTCTAAAGAGAAGTTTCTTGCTCTCTTTCCCTGCCCCACTCTGTGTACACATTTGCGTATGTGCACATTACTGTGGTATGAATGTGTGAGTATACATGAGAATGGTTTATATGTGTATAGTATATGATGTATACATCTGTGTAGAAACATGTACATGCACACATGCTGAAGCTGTAGGAGGACTTCTAGTGTCCTGCTCTGTCATTCTTTATCTTATTCCTTTGAGACAGGATCACTCACTGAACCCAGAGCTAGACTGTAAGCTATTCCCACCCCAGCCCTACAGCACTGGAGTTATAGGCTTGTGTAACCATTGTAAGTGTTACAGCTCTAAGGGGAAAGGCTTCTCCGATGGATGTGTTATGGCTCTGAATGGAAAAGCATCCTGGTAGTCAGGAGCCAAGAAAGACCATGAAGTCACACCACACAACACACCTCACACAAGAGATATATTGAGAGAGACACAAGAGGGTGGCTACCTCTCTTAGGTGAGAAACATCAGGGAATTGAGCAGGAGACAGACATTTATAGGGTTTCTTGGGGGTGCAGTTTTCCAGAGTGGATATTTCAAGGGTGGCGATCAGTGGGATTTCAAGCCAAGTTCAGGGATTAGTGGGTTTTCAAGCTAAGGTACTGGTGAGTTTTGGTAAGTTTTAAAATCCAGAGATGGGCTCAGACCTTTTACCCTACAACCATGCCTGACTTGTTATGTGGGTTCTAGGGGTTGAATATGTTTCATCATACTTGCTCAGCAAGTCCTTTTACTTGTTCAGCCATCTCCTCAGCCATAAAGACACTTTTAAGATCAGATTGATATTTAAATCAAACTCTCTCTCTCCCTCTCCCTCTGTGTGTGTGTGTCTGTCTGTCTCAGTGTGTGCCTTCTTCTCTCTTTCTTCTCCTTTCCCTTCTTTCTAGATGTGTGGTCCCACTCTCAGATTCTGTTATTCTTTAAATCAAATAATTGGTCCTTCTGGAAACATACACTGAGGGAAGCTGAAGACTATATTTTCACAGGGGTAAGGTATGGCCTTAATGACATCTTTCTAATAATGTTACCACAGGAAGACAGCATGCCAAAAGGATTCATAAAAACTTCAAGTATTCTCTCATGCCCTGTTCCAACTCTTATGTTTTTCAGCGATATGTGAACTTCAGCTTGGACCATTGAGAATACTTACTGGTGGTCCATGTCATACCTTCAGAACTGATGAGAAAACACAGGTACATCCTCACCCCCCACCGCATACTGCTCTAACCATTTTACCCATGTAAGTTCATTCACTTTCACAGCACTCCTCTAAAGCAGAGATCAACTCCCCCAATGTGATGGTTATTTTTATTTGTCTACTGAGACAATGTAGAATCACCTTTGAAGTGAGGGTAGTGAGGGTTTGTCTAGGTCAAGCTGGCCATGTGTGTGGGAGATTGCCTTGATTACATTCATTGATGTGGGATGTTTCAGCTCCCTTTGGATGGCAAGGTTACCTGGCTTCTGCGTAAGAATGGATAAGAGAGTTCAGCAGTATAGGCATATGCGCACTCAGTTCTCTCTGGTATTCACCATGAATGTGATGTGACCAGCTGTTTTCGCCACCTCGACTTCCCTGCTAGAGTGAGCTATAAACTGGAATTGTGAGCTCAAATAAACCCTTTCTTCCCTAAGTTGCTTTTTGCTCAGGGCGTTTTGCCATAGCTACAGAAATGAAACCAGAGCATAAGCAGCAGAAGATGAACCCAAAAAGGGCCTGAAAATCGCTATGGTCACACAGCCAGCAAGCATCAGTTCCATTACTGAAGCAACAACCCATCTGTTGCAGAGTGACACACCATCACACATTCTTCCTCTTAAGCCATGAGGGTACATTTGCATTTTAGTGGTTTCACATCATTTAGGGATATACTATTTGTTTTGGGCCCTAGCATGCAAGTGTTTCCAGAATCAAATAGGAGCAAGGACTCATGAGACCAAATTTTGAAAGTACCCTTTATACAGTGTTAATACAGTTGGTCATTCCTTTAATTGTCTTTGTAAGTGACTATAAATATAATCGGTGCCAAAAGGAAGGATATTTTCATTTCCAGAGATTCTGTTTCAACACTGACTCCCACTCCCATCCCCAGAGCCATGGGGAGAATGAAAATCTCCATCTCATGAGGCAGAGTGAATGAGCTAGGTCTCAGGTGTTCACTCGGTTGTTGTTAAGCTATTTATGGAAATCCCAACATCTCTGTCTTCAGACCCATATTTATTTCTTATGCTGTGAATGGGAGCTTTGCCACTAAGGCTTTAGAAGGCAACGGGCCTTCTAAATACCATTCCCTACCACAACTGAGAAAGCTGTCAGGCCGCTGAAAGGGGCTGCTCCAAACAGGTTGCTGGTAACAAATAGCCTGTGTCATCATTTAGATCCTAAATAAATGCTTTGCAATTGTTTTGGTGTGATCCAATTGTAAAGTATGGCCTGACTGCATTGGATCGGTAGGTCCTAGTGCCAATGAAATCGGAGTAAGGTAACTTGGACTTCCCTGCCCTTTGTAGCATGGACTGTCATGGCTTGGGTCTGGTGTCCACTGCTCAAGATACTTAACATCTGCATTTACTATTTTTTTCAATGGTCTCCTTTCTCCCCAGTGACAGTGAATACGTTCTCTTAATTTAATGCCACTAGTGATCTGCAAATGTGTGTGTCCTTCCTATTTCAGCACATTATCTCCTAAAGGGCACAACTCTAATTTCTCTAACAGCTTCAGCATCAGATGAAATTCCATTTCCTTTTGGTTAGTGCCAATCCTTCTTTAATTTCATGAAGCTCAAATATTGAGATGCATAGTTAACTAGTGATAAGATACATATATAACTTAGCAAAGGAAAGAGGACTGGTTAAAAAAAAAGAATTGGCTAGTGGTTAGTATGTAGGAACATACACAGAGCAGAAACAAATAAAATACAAGTGTAGCTACTATAATACCAGTTTTTAATAACTAGGCAGAAGGCCATATTTGGTGTTATAAATTATTCCCCTCTAATGTTTATTCCACTGACATCAATCAAAATCTGTTACCCATAAATATGGTAGAAAACTTTAGGTAAACAGATCATGAGTTCTGGTGGGCCTATATGACTGTGGGGTGTTGTATGAAGAATGTCCCCCTATATGAAACTGCTCCCCTGTTATTGGCACTGTTTCGGGGGAAGTTATAGAATCTTTAAAACACAGAGGCTTGCTAGAGGAAGCAGATAGCTGGGTGGGGACTTTGAGAGTTTATAACCTTACCCCACTTCCAATGTTTTCTTTGCTTCTTCTATGTGCACTTGAAATGTGGTCTCTCCACTTCTTGCTTCTTCTACCATGCCCTCTCCACCATTACAGACAGCTAGCCTTCTGTAACCTTCAGCCCAAATAAACTCTTCCTTAAGTTGCCTTTGGTCATGGTATTTTATCATAATGACAAAAAAGTAATTAATACAATGATCTAGTTGCAAATGGCTTTGAAGAATATATTACAAAGGGTATGGGGAGATGGATCAGCTGCTAACTTGATTGCCACACAAGCATAAAGATTTCAATTTGAACCCCCAGAACCCATATAAAAACCCAAATATGATCGCACTCACCTATAACTCCAGTTCTGGAAAGAGAGTACGGGAGGAATATAGAGAGGTGACCTCTAAAGTACACTGGTCAACCAGTGTCACTCGTAAGTGAGCTCTGAGTTCAGGAAAAGACTGTCTCACAATATTTAAATGGAGAGCAATTGAGGAAGACAGCTGATGTTGACCTCTGACCTGCCCACCCATGCCATATACAAAGTGCATACACTGGCACTGTGTGCACACACCCACATGAGCACATACATATAACACACACACACAGATTAAAGGTGCTAGCTTCCCTTTTTGAATTCTAACTCTATTGGTCACTGGTTTGAAGCATATACTTCCTCTTTGGGAGAGCACGGCAGCCTTAGCATGTCGTCTATTACCCAATACTAAGTGTTCCCTCACCATCTTACCATTCTCTAACTCTGACTGCTTTTGACTTATGGGAAACCTATGGTGGTGGTTTAAATGAGAAAGGCCTCCAGAGGCTCATATATTTGAATGCTTGGTCCCAGTTGTTAGAATTGTTTGGGAAGGACGAGAAGGTGTGGGTTGCTGGAGGAGGTGTGTCACTGGGAGCTGGGGGTGGGGGGAGCGGCTTTGAGATTTCAAAAGTCTGGTTCATTTCCAGTTAGCCCTCTCAGCTTCCTAAGGATACGGATGTAAGCTCTCAGCTACCACTTCAGCACCACGCCTGCCTGTATGCTGCCAGACTTACCTTCACAATAGCCATAGACTCTAATCCTCTGAAACTGTAAGCTACCCAATTAGTCTTTTTTTCTATATGTTGCCTTGGTCAGCAACTGAAAAATAACTGAGGCACATGATAAGATGCAAGAACCCTATGAGCCTGCATCTCTCTTCCCTTGGTGCAAAATGTAATTCCTTGGTGAGAGTCAATGTTGAGTGGAATAACAGATGATGAAAGGTAGTTATATGGTGCTGTCTACAGAAGTACAAAAATACTTCTACAAATACAGATCCTGAAACTGCTCAAGCAAGAAAGGAAACATGATCTCATTCAAGATGAGAGGCATCCAGTGTTAGGCAGCTGGAAGGTGAGGAGCTGTTCTTCCCTGGAATACACCTTAAGAAAGAGGCCGAATGGCATACATTAAGTGGGCCACCCCTGGTGGCTAGTATTAATTGTCAGCTTGACAGAATCAAGGGTCACCTGGATGTCTAGGATGGGTTATTTTGATTGCATTAATTGACATGGAAAAACCCATCTTAATTGTAGGCAGGGCCATTCCTGGGTAGGAAAAAGCCAACTGTGTAGCTTGCACTCACCCATTGCTGTCCTCTGACTGTGGACATAATGTGTCCGACTGCTTCAAGGTCCTGTCACTTTAACTTCTCTGCCATGATTGACTGCACCTGGGTGTGTACACTAAAATAAACACCTTCTCCCCAGATTTGCCTTTGTAGGAATATTTTATCACCACAACAGTCATGATGAGTAACACACGAGCCACACACGTCATCATCATCATTTACACTCTTTTCCCTTTAAACCTCCTTCATAAACTTTCTTGTTCTAATGCTCCTGTTTTGGAGCTAAAAATTTGGTTTAACTGTGTGGTTAAATGGTTGGGCATTGCCTTCAAATTGGAGCAATTCATCCACCCAATACTTTCCCTTTCAGATAAAGTAGAAAATTATATGTAACACTCAAAATTCTGCTTTTCAGATAATTTTTCTTGTCCACTATGCTTCAGGGCTACCTCCAATTGAGGGCATATGTTCCAGTGGAATTCATCTCTGATTGGAATTCACATAGCGTGCAGAACTATCTGCAGATTAAAGTTGAATTATTTTCTCATTCAGTCACCTGGTCCTAGAGACTGTCACCTGAAGACATAAATACAAGCTAAAAGAGAGGCAATACCATGACAGACGATGCTGTGGGAGTTGAAATAAGCTGTGAATGCAAAGTACTCATCCATCCAGAACTGTCTTTGACCCAGTTTGAATATTTCACTGCTGGTGAGGATGGAATTTCCTGAGTCATGTATGGCTGGTGGGTTGGTGGGTCAGATAAAGAGGCTCTACAGCTAGCCCTCACTTGTATTCAGACTTCAAGGTGTTACAGCACCCTGTCCCATCATAGGCATTTTGAAGTGTTGGGTTGTATGGCTCAAGTCAAGAATCTGCTTGCGCTACAGCTTGAACTAAAAGAGAGAATGTTCTTTCTTTGAGATCCACGCAACACCAGCTGCCTTGAGGCTTACTCAGTAGATGACTTTGCTCCACACACCAAATGTGGAATGTTAGCTCTGTAATGTAAACATACTCATTAAACGTAAACCTCTTCATTACTGATGGAGTACAATTTGTCTTAATTTCAAACATTTTAAGTTATATTTATTAATTTATGCATACCTGTGTGCACATATGTGTACTGTAAATGTAAAAGTATGAGGATGACACAGGAATTGGGTCTCTATTTGGACCATGTGGGTCCCAGAGATCAAATTCCGTCCATCAGTCTTAGCACCAAGCATCTTTATCCACTGAGACATCTCACTAGCCCATTGTCTTTAATTTCAAAGAATGAATTCTGTGTCCTCCATATGCTTAAGTAAACCACCAGACTCTGAAGTTTTTAATTTATCAAAACATCTATTTTTTTTTCATATACATGTTTCAAGGTGTCTTAGTTAGGGTTGAGATTACTGTGATGAAACAGCATAACCAAAGTAACTTGGGGAGGAAAGGGGTTTATTCGACTTAAACTTTCATATTATTATTCATCACTGAAGGAAGTCAGGACAGGAACTCGAGCAGGGCAGGAACCTGGAGGTAGAGTCTCTAGAGTGCTGCTGCTTACTGGCTTGCCTCTCATGGCTTACCTGTTTTTTGGTTTTTTTTTTTTTTTTTCTTTTTTTTTGCTTTTTTTAATAGAAACCATGACCACCAGCCCAGGAATGGCCTCGCCCACAATAGGCTGGGTGATTAGCGGTTCCATTAATCACTAATTAATAAAATGCCCTACGGACAGATACTATGGAGGCATTTTCCCAAACTGAGGCTCCCTCCTTCCATATAACTCTAGCTTGTGTCAAGTTGACATAAAGCTAGCCAGCACGCAAGGCATCTAGGTCCCTTCTAAGTCTGGTTCCCAAGACCTATCAATATGAAATTATCGATGCAGCAAATTTTCATGCAGTGGAATTATCATGCAGTGGAGGGATGATCTGTAGGCTAAATGTAACAGGGCAAAAAACTTACGTCTTCTTGAGTTACGGCATTAAAATGTACTGCTGTTCTTGCCGGGTAAAATAAAAATGGTTTTGTTGTTCTCTCTTTACTGTAGGAAGAGAGAGGTTAGAGAAGGACATCTAGTATCTTTCTCTCTACTTTATTACTGTTTCAAACTGGTGAGCTGTCCAACGAGCTCTCAGAACTCGCTTGTCTATATGCCCCAATGCTGGGGTTACAAGCGTGTGCAGTCATGCCTGGCATTTTACATGCGTGATGGGGATTTAAACTCAGGTTCTCATGCTTTCAGAGCGAGCATTCTTACTCACAGAGCCATCTCTATAACCTGCAAAAAAGTGAGTTTTCTTTTTTACATCAATAGGTGTATAATGCAAAGTTTAGGAGTTTATTGATTTTCTCCCCTATTTTTTTTTTATATCTGAAATAGGACCCATAGAGTCACTATGTGAATTTATGCTGGTATACAGTTGTTCTCTGTGAGTCAGAGGGGAGGACAGAAATCGTCACTCATGAATCTAGACTTTGATGACAGCCTTAACCTTTGACATAATCCCTGGATGGTATGCTGCCTTCCATTAATTCTTTTAGTAGGGAAAGGGCTACTTATTTCTTCCCATTGAATAGATAACTTATGGTGTCCTTTTAAAAATTTATTAGTTCTTTGAGAATTCCATACATGATTTCATTGGTCGCATTTCTCCTCCCTCCCCCAACTCTTCAGTTTAGGGAGTCTTAGGTGTGACTAATCTAGACATTAATTCAAAAATTAACACAGCATCTGTAGACAGCCCCAGGCAAATACTGGAAGTCAATGAGATGACCATATGTACATAATGAAAAGTTGGGGGGTGCAATTGAGTGTAAGATGGCCTCTTCTTGAAAAAGCTCAGACATCTAATGAATGATTACACTATATTTTTATCCTTATTGCCCAGGATTTGTCTTCCTAAAATATTTCTCAATAGTTTTTTTCCTTTGACATACCTTGTGATTATGAATGACATTATCTCTTGACATCTGGTCTTTTGTTTCTGTCCAGGCATAGATTACAAGAATGTATTGCTCTAAACAGAAAGAACTTCAGTGTTTCTATTTCATCAAAAATGCAGTGATATATACAAGAAAGAAAAGCTTCATGCTATGTATGTCCATTGCTGGTGTGGCTGAGGGACTGCATCCTACCTTGTCTTGTGTCTCTTACCTGATCTTGGGAATAGATTGTGACTTGAGCCAACAGCACTGGGATGAAAGCCTGTGGCCATCAGATCCACCTGGTGAATTGTTGGTTGGTTTATTTCATTTGCATATTTTGTTTGGTGGCTATGTGAATCTTGTTATACCTTAGAGCCCAAACAGTTCTGAGGAGCCCAAGGTTATATTCCTCTGTAGCAATTCTAAGGTATAATTTATCAAAATGACATACTGATTTGAGCTTTTGAATTTTTCAGTAGCTGGGAATCATTCTGTTTTCTCATGTAATTCAAAGAATAGGTAACCGGTGAAACCAGGCTAGTTTACAAGAAATTGAATCAATGGTTCTCAACTTTCCTATTGCTGTGACCCTTCAGGACAGTTTCCTGTGTGGTAGTGAAATTATTTTCATTGCTACTTCATAACTGCAATTTTACTACTGCTATGAATCATCATGCAAATATCTGTGTTTTGTGGTGGTCTTAGGTAAAACCTGTGAAAGGGTCATTCAATTCCAAAAAGAGGGTGACCCACAGGTTAAGAACCACTGAATTAAAAAAAAATTAAAAAAATAAAAATAAAAATAAAAGAACCACTGAATTAAATGAAGGGGCCAGAAATTCTTAGATAGAATACAAAACAAGTATAAAAGGAAAATTCTGTAGATGAATTAAATTTAGTGGGGGCTTATTTTAACAGAGAAAACCAAATGTGATTCAAGGTTCAAGTACCTCCACAGATAAGAACTGAGGCCCCTCTAAAAATATGACTTGACAGTATTTATAGCTGCTGGCCTATGGGCTGCATGCATAGGTGCATCTAGAAATACTGTGGCAGAAATTAAAGACAACTAGACATGGTAGGAGGTCTGAATGGGAGGTCCTTGTTTCAATCCCACCCAACTTTTACTAGGGCAACTCGTTTTACTATCATTGCAGTTCTGCAGTTATTTTGTTATTATCCCATCATACTTGGAATTCCTGAAAAATTTTTGTGCCTTAAGTTTCCTGTAATGTTCTAGGATTGTATGTACTGACAGTAGCTATAGAATTGTCTTGCCAGAAATTCCCAAATTCCATCTTCTGGTTCCTAACACAATCTCATGTGCCAATCAGGAAATTAATTTATTCCTGAGGAAAAATATTATTCATCTATGCTTGTAGACATTTTGTCAACGCCTTAGAAGTTACTCTTAAAATTTCTACATTCTATCAAGTTCCATTTCAGTCTATAATTTTAAAATAATATTATTTTATTGAAATGAAGTTATTTTATATAATATATTCTGAGCATTCTTTCCCCTCCCTCATCTCTTCCCGGATCCTCATCTCATCCCCAACTCCCCATCCTTCTGACTCCACACCTTCTTTCTCTTTTAAGACAACAAGCCAGTTGTGGTGAAACATGCCAGCAGGGTTTCTGGAAGGAGGCAGAGGCAGGGGGATAATGACTTAAAGGCTAGCCTGGGCTATACATCTGGGGGCTGGAGAGATAGCTCAGCGATTGAGGGCACTGACTGCTCTTCCAGAGGGCCCAGGTTGAAAAAGGTACAGAGGGGCTTTGGGAGCTGGGTGAAGCTGTTCTGTTTTGATCAGCTACTGGTTATATAGAAATATTCAGTTGGTGAAACTCTAGCAATGTGTGCAGTTATGACTTGCTCTCTTCTGTGTGTGTGTTATCCATCAACAAAAAGCCAAAACAAGCTAGTCCAAATAAACCATGAGCCTGGGCTACACAACACCTGTATTGAAAAATCCCTTTGTTTGTTTGTTTATTTATTGTGTGATTATGCCTGCATGCCATTGCACACAAGTGGAGCTCAGAGGACAATTTATGGGGATCATTTCCCTTCTTCTCCTTGTGGGTCCTTGTGGGTCATTCACCAAGCTTGGTAGCAAGCACTTTTACCCACAGAACAGTCTCACTGGCCTTTATGTGAGTAAAATTTGGAAGCGTGGGGGTAGAGCTCTATGTGGCTTGAATGAGAATGGCTCTATACGCTCATACATTTGTACACCTAGTCATCAGAGAATGCTCCTATTTGAGAAGGAATAGAAGTATTAGGAGGTTGTAGAAGTATTATTCTACAGAAGTATTCTGCACTAATACTTCTATATTAGTAATACTTAGTATATTCTAATACTAATAGTAATAATTAGTATATTCTAATAGAAGTATTAGAAGTTGGAGGGGTATGGCCTTGTTGGAGGAAATATGTCTCAGGATGTGGGTTTTCAGGTTTCTAAAGCTCATGCAAGGCCCAGTCTCTCTCTTCCTCCCTCCCTCCTTCCTTTCCTCCCTTCCTCCCTTCCTCAGCCTACCTCCACAGGATATAAGCTGTCAGTCCCATGTCTGCCTACCACCATGCTTCCTGCCATTATTATAATGGACTAAATCTCTGAAGCCATAATTAAATGCTTTTTTAAATAAAAAAAAATGTTTTAGTTGTGTGTCTCTTCACGTCAATAGAACAGTAATTAAGACAAGCTCCTAGATTCCATTACTAGTAAATCTCAAAAAACTTATCTGAGGAGGGAAAAAAAAAAAAACAACAACACAGACCCAAGTTAAAGCAGATTAAATTTTTAAAAAATCTGATCCAAATACACATAATGCATTTTCAATAAAAAGAGGGTTAAGTCCAAAGAATTTTACTTCCTTTTGAAACTCCTTGCAGCTCTAAATTTTTATGCATTGAGGAAATAGCTTCTACAAAGCCACTCTACAGAGCTGATGGTCCACCATCAGCTTTTGAAAATTGGTAACCTCGTCTTTGGGTCTCCTAACGTGGGAAGTATCTTCACTAAAAAGCTGGAGTTCCTTCCTGTACAGTGCTCCTCTCCCTGTACATCTATGTCTGCCTGGTACTCCATTTGAATTCCCTGCTATGGAACATTGGTACTCATGGCTAAAGAGTTAACAAAGTACGTTAGATGGGCTCTTCAAGGACTCCCTTTATGGAGAAAAAGGCTCCATTTAGATAACATGAGGATACAAGAGAAGCAGGAGAAATGGCTTTCAAGCAGACTCATTACCTATGTATTTGCATGCTCCTACATACCCGTAAACTATCAATAAATGCCAAAGGCACTGTATTCAAAAGAGTCACCGTGTTTACTGCTGGTCCCCTTTCATTGGTTGTGGTCTTTGTAACATTAATGTTAAATGTTGTGGGTTATTAATATTTATTGTTGATTTATCTTTTAGTTAAACAGTAGTTATTCCTAAACCAGCTGTATATCCAAATCATCACACAGAGACTAGGATTTACATAATTAACCTAGAGCATAATGCTGGGCAATAATTACTCTATCCTAAATCTCCAAGCCAACATAATTTCCTCCTATTCAGATTTTCCATATTATACTTGCTTTTAGTCATCTCTTAGGTCCGGTTCATCTCTCCCCATGGTTCCAAGTCCTCTCCTGCCAATCTCTGCTCTCCTACTCCTAATTTTGCTTCCTTCTTCTACCCTCCTGAACAGAATGCCCACCCTATCCTCTCCATTGCACAGCATTGGCTGGTTGTTTTATTGAAATTACAGAGAATAAATGGTGGCATGTTTATATACACTTGAGACAGGTGATGCTTAGAATAAACATCACAATGCAATGTCCAGATGGAAAACAGATAGTGGGATAGAATGAACAAGGGTAAATTGTGTACATTCCACAAGAACATTATATCAACAGTTACAGCTTTCCAACTGTTGAAATTCTTTTCAAACCCTACTAGGGGATCCTTTAAAAGTCTTTGCAATGGCATCCCACCAACCTCATTCTTGTCAGAAATGTTTGTGGTTGTCCACCGTAGAAGTAGTTCTGCAGACGCCCCCAGCTGACCTTAGACAGTAAGCCTATGCACACACTGAACACTCATTTATAAGAGTCTGAGGACAGGGGCTCCTAAAGTAACTCATGTGGGTTTACTTAATGTTTATCTCCTTGATAAATCTGTGTAATCAGCCTGTGCATACATTTTACCAATTCACTGCATCTGTTTCATTATGACACACACTCTTGCTTGGCACATGGTGCTTTCCTTAAAGTTGTAAGCTGGTGAGCTGGATGGATTGCGTCTATTTATTGTTTCTATTGCACCATATCTACAAGCAGTTTAGCAGTTCAGTGAGACCTGTGAAACTATAAGCAAAATATATTTGAATACAATATTTTGAGAAAATGGTGTTTAAGAACTCATAGACATTAATAACCATTGAACTAGAGACTGACATAATGAGTCTGGTTATGGAATAAGAACAATTGTGATGTTCCCTGGCTGTAGTACTCATGCCCTCATTTTGTCTGTTTTATGATTTAGATGAGTCAGTATTCACTGTTCTTGTAATGGGGTCTGCAGACACAGCAGCACCTCCTAGCTCCTGCTTTGACTTGCAGGCAGGCTTGTGGCTTCTTTGCTACCCTGCACCCAGACTGGGAAGTGGGCTGAGGTAAGGATGAGAGAGAGGCCACAAACCAAGAAGGAGAGGTACGGCATTGGCAGCTGCAATGAGAGCTATTTGGGAGGGAAAGTTGAAATGGCGAATCCAAATGAGGGTCAGGATTAGTGAATGTCTTTTCACTATAATATACCGGTTACTCCTGTGGTCTCCTGTGACTATTGGCAAGTAAATATTGCATAGAAGCTTAAACCATTTATTCTATCTAAAAGGGTCAAATTGATAAAGAGTGGTGCTAAGACATTCTTACCTGGGTTGGGGAAGGATTTGATTGGCTGGAAGCAAGAGCATTATTTTTCTAGGCTCTGGGTCATGAATGGTATGAAAGTACGTAGGTAATCTGAAGGAGAACCTGTATGCTCACACCACACACAGCATTTGTCAAGGTAGGAGGCATGCTGAGATCTCTGTGAAATGTCAGTGTGTATGGAGAGAGCGGGTAGGCTAGGTAGACGACGTTTGAAGGACTTTCCGGGGACTGTCACATGCTACCCCCCTCATCCCCACCCTGAGCATTCTGGGCAGTGTTGATTTAGGTGATGCCTTGATTCTGAGACTGCTTTCCCACACCATTGTCTTGCTGGTTCCCGTGGGATGCACACATCCTAGCCCTGCAACCTTCCCACTGACATCCTTCTTCTCCGTCTGGCCCCACCTGCCTTGACCTTTTCTTATTTGTGTGTCTGGATTAAGACAGTAAGTGGACACACTGAGAACAAAGTGCTATTGTTTCCAATGTTGTAATTCTCTGGAGAGAAGTGTTTTGACAAGAACATTCTTTTGTTTACCTCACTTTTACTGATAGTTGAGTAACAAAATATTGCTACTTTTCCCTTCACGCAGGGAAAGAAAAACAACCCTAGTAGCTTTTCCAGAAAGTGCTGGTGTCTGGAGGAGCAAAGCCTGCGACATTGATGCCACTGGGATAAGTAAGTGTATGTCTGGAGAATAGAGGAGGGTTATGGAGCAACACAACTATGTTTTTTGTTAACTTTTTGCAAAAACAGAGAATATCAACAGCCTTGGCTCTTGAATGAGCTGTTAATGCCACGATTGCATATGGTTCAGGGTTATGACTTCTAGGGCTTTTTATGTTGTATGTATGTATGTATATATGTATGTATGTATGTATGTATGTATGTTATTCATTTTATAATTTATTCATTTTACATCTCCATTATAACCCCATCCCTCTCTCCCTTTCCCCTCCATCACCCTTCTCTACTCCTCAGAAAAGGGAGTCTTCCTTTCCTACTATCTGACCCTAGCCTATCAAGTCTCATTAGGACTACCTATATCCTGATCTTCTGGCATGGTTGCCCAACCAGGGGTAAGTGATCAAATAGCCGGCATTAGAATCCATGTCAGAGACTGCCCCTGCTCCTCCTACTAGGGAACCCAAAAGGAGACTGAGTTGCCTATTAGCTACATCTGAGCAAAGGGTCTACATCCTCTCCGTGCATGGTCCTTGGCTAGTGCATCAGACTCTGCAGCCCCCACCCACCGGGCCCAGATTTGTTACCTTTGTTGTTCTCCTTGTGGAACTCCTGTCCCCTCTGGGTCCTTTGTATACCCCCACTCTTCCATAGGACTCCAAGCACTATGCCCTAAGTTTGGCTGTGAGTCTTAGCATCTACTTTGATTCCCTGCTGAGTAGAGTCTTTCAGAGGACATTTATGGTGGGCTCCACTCCTGCTTCCTCTCTTCAACCTAGTCTATTTTATTTGCCCTTATGAATGAAGATTAAGCATCCTCCTTCAAGTCCTTCTTGTTTAGCTTCTTTAGGTCTGTGGATTGTAGTATGGTTTTTCTGTATTATATGGATAATATCCACTTATAAGCGAGTATATATTATGTGTGTCTTTCTCCTTCTGGGTGACCTCACCCAGGATGATCTTTTCTAGTTCCATCCATTTGCCTGCAAATTTCATGATTTCCTTGTTTTGAATAGCTGAGTAGTATTCCATTATGTAAATAAATGTACCACAGTTTCTGTATGCATTCTTCTGTTGAGAGACATCTAGGTTGTTTCCAGATTCTGGCTATTACAAATAAAATTGCTATGAACATAGTTGAGCAAATGTCCGTGTTGTGTTGTGGAGTATCTTTTGAGTACATGCCCAGCAGTGGTATAACTTAGTCTTGAGGTGGCACTATTCTCAACTTTCTGAGAAACCACCAAATTGATTCCTAAAGTGGTTGTACAAGTTTTTACTACCACCAGCAATGAAGGAGGATTCCCCTTTCTCCATATTCTCACTAGTATATTCTGTCACTTAAGTTTTTGATCTTAGTCATTCTGACATTTATAAGATCAAATCTCAGAGTTGTTTGGATTTGCATTTCCCTGATACTAAGGATGCTGAACATTTCTTTAAGTGATTCTCAGCCATTCGATATTCTTCTGTTGAGATTTCTTTGTTTAGCTCTGTACCTCATTTTTTTAATTGGACCATTTGGTTTGATGGTGTTTAATTTCTTGAGTTCTTTATATATTTTGGATATAAGCCTCTGCCAGATAAAGGGTTGGTGAAGATCTTTTGCCAGTCTGTAGGCTGTTGATTTGTTCTGTTGACAGTATCCTTTGCCTTACAGAAGTTTTTCATTTTTATAAAGTCCCACTTATTGATTGTTGATCTTAGAGCCTGTGCTGTTGGTGTTCTGTTCATGAAGTTGTCTCCTGTGCCAATGAGTTCAAGGCTCTACACCTCCTCCCTTTGTCTTGTAGTAGATTTAGTGTGTCCAGTTTTATGTTGAGGTTTTTGATCCACTTGGACTTTAGTGCAGGGTGATAAATATGGATCTATTTGCATTTTTCTACATGTAGACCATACAACTAGACCAGCAACATTTGTTGAAGATGCCATCTTTTTTCCATTGTATGGTTTTGGCTCCTTTGTCAAAAATAAAGTGCCTGTAGGTGTATGGGTTTGTTTCTAGATCTTCAAACCGATATCATTGATCTACCAGACTGTTTCTATGCCACCATGCAGTTTTTATTACCATTGCTCTATAATATAGCTTTAGATCAGGGATGGAGATACCACCAGAACATCTTTTTTTAAATAAGGTTGTTTTAGCTATTCTTGTTTTTTTGTTGTTATTGTTTTGTTTTTCCGGGTGAAGTTGAGAATTGTTCTTTCTAGGTCTGTAAAGAATTGTGTTGGTATTTTGGTGGGATTGCATTGAATCTGTAGGTTGCTTTTGGTAAGGTGGTTATTTTTACTATATTGATCCTACTAAGCCATGACATGGGAACTCTTTCCATCTTCTGATATCTTCTTCAATTTCTTTCTTCAGAGATTTGAAGTTTTTTCATACAAAACTTTCACTTGCTTGATTAGAGTTACATCAAGATACTTTATGGGGTTTCTTTTGGCTATTGTGAAGGGTGTTATTTCTGTAATTTCTTTCTCAGCCCATTTGTCTTTTGTATATAGGAGGGCTACTGGTTTGAGATTTTTATATTGTTAATATATACAAGACCAGAGAAAATATAGAGAAATTGAGGAATAAGCACATGCACACACACACACAGGAACACACACACACACACACACACACACACGCAGAGAGAGAGAGAGATACACAGAGAGAGAGAGAGGGAGAAATATTGCTTATGATAGCAACCTTATTGGGAGAATAAGATCTGAGGAGTTGAATAACTGGCCTTGCAGTCACAGCCAACACAAAGATGCCACAGATGTTCTGAATATGTTTTCTCAATCCTACATATTATCCTAAATGTTCCTGTTGGCTTTTCTTGGCTTTTATCTCCCCACCCAAATACCCAAGAACCCAAGAATAAGAATGTTTCCAATAAGAGGAGAAGATTTGTTTTCTGGTGTGGTCCTGGCTCTCCAGAGTTAGAAAATTCCTGTGAGTAGGATGGATAGGAGTCAAACCTGAGAGCCATCTGCATGAGACCCACTTCCAGCTAAGAGTCACAGTAAGGTATGGTGAACCATCAGATGGGCAGCCTTTGTGTGGCCACTGGAACAGAGTGGACAATGTCCCATGGACAGTGAAACGAGAAGTAAGGCCAAACCTTCCACTGCAAAGGCTCTCCCTCAAGATCTTCTTCCCCAGCCTCTACCAACAGTCATTGGATCAAGGCCAGTCAAGGCAGAAAGACAGATTCAGAGACCTAACTTTGGAGAGCTGACCCCACGGTCAGCTTAGTTGTGACTCAGAGTGAGAGCTAAGGGACAGATAGTTGAAGAGTCCAAGTCTCAGAAATGCCTGAAAAATGCCCTTAGTCTCCTGCAGGCAGTGGGTGAAGCCTCTGACTTTGACTTTGAATCCTAGCAGGCCTGCTTGGAGAGGTCCATGGGGTGATATTTAGTAAGAGTGCCAGGAAGCTAGCAATGAAGATTCCTGAAACTGGAGCACCAGAGATAGGCTAGAACCCTGTGGAAGGGACAACGGACATTCCATAGCACGCTGCAAGGTTTGGAGAGTCCAATGGTAGGAGCTGGGGGATGGGGGAGAGGGAGACAGAGAGGGAGGGAGAGATCACAGTGTCTCCAGTTGGGGTAAAGGCTCTGGACTTCTGTTCTGCCAGAGTGCAAGCCCAGAGCACAGCTGAGATCACCAATGATGGAAGACGCCAGCTGCATCATCCCCAAGGCCTGTGCCTAGGTAGGTGGCACCCCCCCCCAATTGGACTGTGCCCTCTCGGCTCTTAAAGGGAAATAGAGGGATGGGGGAAATGGTAAAATCCCTGCCTTTTACCAACTGGAGACCATTTATTATCTTCTACCATCTCCCCTGAACGCCCACTCGATACATACCCAACATACATAAATGTAAAGTATAAACCCCTTTCTTTATGAAGCTATACTAAGTCTAAATTACTGATGACCTCTGGGTTGGTTTCTCCTCATGCCCCGAGGCTATCCACTCAAAAAGAATTTCTTGGGAACCATTCATATCTAAGGCCATTACTGATATGCTTGCTGGTAAGGCTAAAGGAGACCCCAGGACACAGAGCACATGCTACATGGCCGTGGCATTGACATCAGCTGAGTGTAAATCCTAACTCTAGCTCTCTTCTTTTCCTGGACAGTTTTCATCTGTAAAATGAATATGTCAATGATGGCTGCCTCATGAAATAGACAGTCTGATTAAGTGTCATTCTTAGGTATAGCAACTGGCATGCAGCAATTACATGATCTGTAATGAAAGCCACTTTCTCCTCTCAGGGGAAGTGGAAAAGTAATTCAGCAGGAGAGAGGGTCTTGTGGGCTGTGGAAGCAGCTTAATGGCAAAGTGCTTCTCTAATAGATGCAAGGCTCTGAGTTCCATCCCCAACACTATCCCCTCCCCCCCCAAAAAAAAATACCAAAACAATAAAAGCAGTGGGGGATCAGTGTTGCACATCTGTAATTTCAGCACTTTGGAGGGCAAGGCAGGAAGATCCCAAATTTTAGTTCAGCTGGGACTACATAACAAGAGCCTATCTCGAAAATAACAAACAACAAAATAAAAGCAAAGAAAATGGGCCCTGGAAAGCCCTGCGTGTTTGCCAAGCAGCACTGGGGACTGCTGGCTGGCATGCAAGTAACATCGTGCAGGCCAGCAGCAGCAGGAGACACAGCTTACAGGAAAGGCAATGGGCCATGGCCTTGACTCAAGAAGAGGTGGGATTCTTAGACACGGTGGGATAGTACTCAGGCTATCAGAACAGCATGGGCCTGAGCAGACTGCCATGGCAGCCGTCTGCTGTAACAGGAATCATCCTGATGTGTTAGAAGAATGACGGCTTGGGGCAGGGCATAAGGAAGACATGATCTAGGGCAGAGTCTTGGGCGCCCCAAGTATCTTCTCAGACCCTCCAGCCCCTAAAGCCTCTTCCAGGAGCACGGGCTGTTGGTCAGCCTCGGCATCATTCTTGAGACATCCCCAAAGCCCTGCACCCAGGAGAAATTGGCTCTAGCTCCACAGCCTGTGACAGTCCCTTCCACAGCATGTTTGCTGCAGCTGAGGCTTTAGTTGAGCTGTCCGTCCAAAGAGCAGAGACCTGTTTAAAATTGTGTGTAGCCATTCCTAGGACATAATCCTGCTCCTTTGGGCCTTTGCCAGATTCTTGTTGATGCTCTGTGTCCAGTTTTGAACTCGAGGAGAGAGTTCAAAGATATTGAATATGGACAGGAGGAACACAAAAGCAATCAAAGGTGCAGGGGAAGGCTGCCTTCATTTGGTTTCTGTTGCCGTGACTAAAAACGCCAACCAAAACCAAACTGGCTTACAAACTGCACACATGCACCGCTCAGGATGCTGATGCAGGAGCTCAAGGAAGAGTCCAGAGGCAAAAACTGCAGCAGAACCCATGAAGAAACGTGTCTTACTGTCTAATTTTTCATGGATTGCTCTTCTTGTTGTATAAGCTAGTACCACCTGCCAGTGGGTAGCACTGCAGAAAATACCCCATGACATTGCCCACCGGTCAAAACGATGGGGGCAATTTCTCAACTGATGTTCCATCTTCCCAGTGACTCTAGTTTGCATCACGTTTGTAGACACTAACCAGGACAATTTTTCTACCACAGAAGAAAATGGCCTAGGAAGGAGGCTGAGAACAACGCACAGTTCTTTCTGTAAAAAGGGCAAAAAGCATTTTTCTTCAAGACTAGAGAAAAGTGCGGGTGAGCAGCATAGACTGAGGATGCCCACAGTAGGTCCTCACTCTCCCATATTCCCTGGGCATCTGCCTTAAATGGTGTACACAAACCGACAGTGCTGCCTTCAAGTTCACTGATGTCATACCTATAACCAATGAAGATAACCTTCAGTTTGCTCTAGTCTGTACATCAACACATTTGCCAGGTCCAAATGAGCTGGGGACATCCTATCTCAGACTGGGAAGGACAGTGTACTGAGACAGGAGAATTCCTATCGAAATTACTATTTCTGTCATATACTTGAGCATATTTTGGATACATGCCCAGGAATATGATAGCTGGATCTTGAGGAAGCACTATTCTTAATTTTCTGAGAAAGTGCCAGATTGATTTCCAAAGTGGTTGTACAAGTTTACATTCCCACCAGCAATGGAGGTAGGTTTCCCTTTCTCCACAACCTCTCCAGCATCTGTTGTCACTTGAGTTTTTGATCTTGGCCATTCTGATGAGTGTAAGGTGAAATCTCAGGGTCGTTTTGATTTGCATTTCCCTGATGACTAAGGATGTTGAGCATTTCCTTAAGTGTTTCTCTGCCATTCGCTATTCCTCTATTGAGAATTCTTTGTTTAGCTCTGTACTCCACTTTTTAATTGGATTATTTGATTTGTTGGTGTTTAACTTCTTGAGTTCTTTATATATTCTGGAAATTAGCCCTCTGTCAGGGTTAATAAGGTTGGCAAAGATCCTTTCCCAGTCTGTAGGCTGTTGTTTTGTTTTGATGACAGTGTCCTTTGCTTTACAGAAGCTTTACAGTTTCATGAGGTCCCATTTATTGATTGTTGATCTTAGAGCCTGTGCTGGCGATACAACAAGGACATTTGCTCAGCCATGTTCATAGAAGATTTATTCATAATAGCCAGAATCTGGAAACAACCCAGATGTCCCTCAACTGAGGAATGGATACAGAAATTGTGGTACATTTACACAATGGAATACTACTCAGCATTTAAAAACAAGGAAATCAGATGATAGATATAGATAGATGATAATTAGACAGACAATAGATAGATGCACAAATACATAAATACAACGGGCTGAGCCCACTTCTGTTGACTGAGAGAATATGATTTCAGGGATGACCACTTTCTATTGATAACCAATAAGACGACCAGAAGGGCTGGTTCTTCTCTTAGCAGTCATTGGATGCCCGTAGTTCTTTGTCTACAGTTAGTTTGCATCTTATTAAAATCGATAGTACCATACTCCCGAAAAACTTCTCGATTTCTTCTAAGGAAGGTTGTGAAACAAAATTCATAATTCCCATGATTTTGCCATCATCAAAATGAAATAAGCATCTGTGTCAATTGATGCACTGACACCCGCATAATAGTTTAGAAATCTATATCTATCATCTGTTTATCAATCTATCATCATCACATATCATCTATCTATCACAATAATAAAAGAAAAATAGTCCATCAGTTTTAGAGGGAGGGAGGATGTGAAAGGGGTTGGAGGGAAGTGATATGAAGGGAGAAGGGGGTGAAGGGACATAATTATTTTTAATTAAAATGTTTTAAAAGATGCAAAGTGAGATGTTTGAAAAATCTGGAATTTTAATTGTAATAGATCTTCGGTAATTTAAGTACTGGAATGAAGCGCTCATTTCCACAAATGTGCGAGAATCTAGTTTTAAATCAGTATGAAGGGAACAAACAAACTGAGAAAATCCTGAACTGAGATTGGGAAGTGGTTTCTGTATAAAAATAAATCACTTTTATTGTGTATTTCTGTTGTAGATGCTCCCTGTACTTCTGTGTTGTTTCTTGTATTGACTGGAGTAAGAGCTAACTGTAATTTACTTATTTTACTGACATAAATCACATTTTATTCTTAAAAAAAAACAACAAGGAAATCATGTAATTTGCAGGCAAAAGGTGGGAACTAGAAAAGATCATCCTGAGTGAAGTATCCCAGAAGCAGAAAGACATACTCCATATGTACTCACTTTTAAGTGGATATTCGACATATAATGTAGGATAAACATACTAAAATCTGTACACTTAAAGAAGCTAAGCAAGAAGGAGGACTCCGGCTAAGATGACCAATCCTCATTCAGAAAGGCAAATGGGATAGACATTGGAAGAGGAAGAAAACAGAAAATAGGATAGGAGCTTATCACAAGGGCTTCTGAAAGACTCTATCCACCAGAGTATCAAAGCAGATGCTGAGACTCATAGCCAAACTCTGGGAAGAGTGCAGGGAATCTTATGAAAGAAGCGGGAGATGAATAATGTGGAGGGGACTGGAGCTCCACAAGGAGAGCAACAGAACCAAAAAATCTGAGCCCAGGGGTCTTTTCTGAGACTGATACTCCAGCCAAGGGCCATGCATAGAGATAACCTAGAACTCCTGCACAGATGTAGCCCATGGTAGCTCAGTCTCCAAGTGGGTTCCCTAGTAAATGGAACAGGAAGTGTCTCTGACATGAACTGATTGGCCCACTCTTTGATCACCTCCCCCTCCAGGGGTAGCTGCCTTACCAGGCCACAGTGGAAGACAATGCAGCCAGTCCTTATGAGACCTAATAGGCTAGGGTCAGATGGAAGGGGAGGTCTTGGAGAGGGGTATGGGAGGAGAAGGGGGAGAGAGGGTGGAATTGGGAGGGAATAAGGAAGGGGGATACAGCTGCGATACAAAGTAAATAATTTGTAATTAATAAAAAATAAATAAAAATTTTAAATTGTTAAAAAAAAAAGAAAGAAATTACTATCTCTGGGTATGACCACAGTGCAGAAACAGAAGAAGACAACAGGCATTGGCACAATCAGAGACTCATGAGGGCAATTGCCTCTTGCCTGATGGCTGGGAAGAAAAGACTACAGAAAAAGGAAAATATTGGCCAGAATTTTCCCCTACTACTCTATTCCCTTCCAGACTCAGGATCTTAATGTGTTCCTGTAAGCTAAAGGCAGAGAGAGAGTGGCAGGGCCCAGAAGCTAATTATGAATCACGGCTGAGTCCTAGGCACAGTCAGCACTCAATAATGTGTGTTAGATGAATGGGTCACCTTAGAATTTGGCTGGAAGTAGTTCTTACGAGTTTCTGTCCTTACCATCTGCTTCTTCAGAAAGGATAGAAAAAGCTGTTATGCTACTCTCTACATAGGAGAGTCCACCTTCCTCACTTTAATCCTGTGAGCCTCTGGCTTCTAGGCAACTCTCAAGAGGCTCAGTTGGGAGGACAAGGAGGCATATAGCAAACTAAAAGTGAGGTGTGGGATGAAGAACTTCATAGCTTCTTAAAGAATAATTGTGCCTACCATGACAGACCTACTGGTGGAACCTCGGAAAAAAGGGACCAGGCTCGTCTGGTTCTTTGTTGTTGTTGTTTGTTTTTTAAGACAGAGTTTCTCTGTGTAGTCTTGGCTATCCTGTACTTGCTTTGTAGATCAGGCTGGCCTTGAACTCACAGAGATCCGACTGCTTCTGCCTCCCTGAGTGCTGGGATTACAGGTATGTGCCACTGTGCCAGGCTCAGGCTATGGTTCTTAACCAAAAAACCCCACAGCCACAGCATCAGTAACCAGACAAACCAGTGAAGCCACGTTATACCACTGGCATTGCAGCCCAGCAACAGCTGGAGCTGAGTACTGTCAGTCTCCATTCACAAGGAAAGAAAAAGACTAAATGAAGCCAGGGCATGCGAAGCAGGTTCTTCAGAGCCTTGACTTTGATGTCCATCTTGCTGTTGCTCCAGGCTAGACAAACAACTGGCATGGGGCCTGGGTGTATAGTCTTCCAGGCAGGGTCCCAGGATCACCACACAGGGATCAGCTGAGTATGTGTCAAAGCTCTGAGTTCCATGTCTAGCTGAGTCAAAACATCAGAAAATGGGATTGAGAATGAATCCCTAGGAACTCTTTGTCTGGCTAAAGTTGGTGTGTGGGCTGTTTCCTGGGGTACCCTAGAGCTTAGGTTATATCTCTGACAGGAGTTGAGAACCATTGCAATTTTCTCACAGAGGCTGTGGTGCTTTGAAAGAGAATTGCCCCACTAGGCTCTTCTGTTTGAATACTTGCTCCCCAGTTGGTGGAACTGTTTTGAAAAGACTAAGAAGTGTGGCATTGTTGGAGGAGGTTTGTCACTGGGGACAGTCTTGAAGGATTCAAAAGATTCACATTACTTGGAGTCCCCCCCCTTTGCCTCATGGTTGTGTCTCAAGAAGCGAGTTCTCAGCTACTTTTCCAGCATCATGCCTGCTGTTATGCAACCCCTCTATGGTTGGCATGGACTTAGCTCTCTAAAACATGATGTTTTAAGACAACTAAGGTAATTGGTATCAGGATTGGGATATTGCTAACCTTGTTGTGTTTTTGGAATGTGGAAGAGTTTGGGACTTTGAGTTAGGAAAGCAGTTCAACACTGTAAGGAGTGTTTCAAACAGTGTTAATGTGTCATCCGAGTAGAGGCTTGGAAGAGAATGGTGCTGAGAGCAATGAAGACTATGGAGGCTCAGCTTAAGAGGTTTCAAAGGGGAGCAACGTTACCAACTGGGATTGAAACTATTCTTGTGATATTTTGGTAAACACTGTGGCTCCCTTCTGTCCTTGTCCTTAGACTCCCTGAGCCTAAAGGGAAAAGCAATAAACTAATTTCTTTGGTAGAGGAGATTTTTTTTTTCAATGCAGTTTATTCAGGAACCTTGAACAATCATCTGACCCTGGGGAAAGCCAGCCCACAGCTTAAATAGCCTCTGGGTAGCCAACCCAGGCGTGCCACGGGGGCAATGCAGATAGGTCCACATACATGGAAGCAAGCCAGATCCTCAGCCTTAGCCAAATGTGGAGTTGTTTGTGACAGAGAGCACTCACCATCGGGAAGGTGGAAGGCGGAAACCAGCTCCATCTTTAAGGCATAGCATTCCGCAGCTCTCTACAGTTCCCCCTTTTTGTTTTAGACGCATCAGGCAAGAGTAGAGGTCTGATCTCTGATATTAGAAATAACTTGGGACTTTGTACCGATGTTCATTTAGGTGTCATCCACCCAAAGAGCATCAGACCCGTCCGATACCTTTTTCTCAGAGGCGGGACCTGGGGCATCAACCCGCATGCAATCAGACATTTTAAGATAGCCTAATGTTGACTCTGTCTTGTGAAGATGTACATTAAAAAAAGAGCAAGCAGGGGCCTCCAAAAAGTATACACACAAAACATGCAGTTTGGAATAAAAAAGGAACATCAGGAGATTTAATGTTTGATCCAAGGCTTGTGCTGAAAGATATGAGAAGTTTAAAGAATAAAGTCCTGGTCAGAGATGAAAAATAAAGGGAGGAGGGCTCTCAGGATGAATCCTGAACAAACTAAGTAAGCTTCCAAATAGTAAAAAGAAAATGACTGAGACATTTTCTGCACCTGAAAAGCAACCACCAAGAAAAGCTTATGCAAATGTGATGGAAGGAGAGGACTCCTGACTGTGTGGTGTTTGCTTTAGAATAATGAAGAATCCCCAAGTAAAGGCCTGGGATCTTCTGCAGTTAAGGACAGCAGCTGAGGTCAGGTGTGTGGTAGGGGGGTCCCTGAGAGGCTATTGCATGAAGCTGTGAAAGTGAAGCCTCGATTGTACTGTAGAACCCAAGATGTTCGAGATGCCAGAGTCATGGAACAACTGCCCAGGAGAGCTGCAGATGGGGAATGGAATTAGCCCGAGAGAGAGAAGCATGCGGTAGGCAGCAAAGCTGGAAGAAAAGAGCTACCTAAACCCTCCAACATTAGAGATAGAGCTATGGGATTTAGAGTTTGCCACTCAAGTGTTGGGCTTGCTTTGTCCAGTATCTCCTCATTTTACCCCCATTTCCTCCATTTTGGAATGGTAATGTATATTCTGTGACATTGTACATTAGAAATACGTGGTCTGCTTTTTAATTTTGATTTTATGAGGGATTACAATTATGAGATCTCTTTTAATATCAGAAAAAAATCTGTGGAGACCAAAAGGTATAGTGACTCTTAAAGTCAAACCAAATGCATTTTATATTATGATATGGACACGAGACTATGAATTCCTTGAGTGGAAGTTGGTGGTTTGAATGAGAATGGCCTCCATAGGCTCATATATTTGAATATTTGCCTTCCCCATTAGTGGAATTATTTGGTATAGAAGGTTTATCACTCAGAGCAGGCTTTGCGGTTTCAAGGCCTGCACCATTTAGAGTATCTCTCTTTACCTCATAGTTATGTCTCATGATATGAGTTCTCAGCTATTGCTCAAAAGCCATACCTGCCTACCTGCCCCTGTGCTCCCTTTCATGATTGACATGGACTCTAACCCTTCAAAATTATGAGCACCAAATTAAACATTGTCTTTTATAAATTGCCTTGGTACAGTGTTTTTACAGAGCAATAAAAAGATAGCTAAGATAGGGGCTTTAAATGACAGAATTTTTCTTCTTGAAAAGAAAACAGATTTATGATCAGGAAGTATGACTCAATGGGCATTAAACTCAAGTCTGTTGGAATATGCATTCTGTGATCTCTTTTTAAACAGATGTAGCTGTTTATCGTAGCTGATAATCTGGTAGTAAAACTTATAACCTGGCACTGGGTAATTGTGTAAAGAAAATAAGCTATTTTTCTTAAGATTTCAAGTGTGATGTGGTGGAGGCATCTTTTGGTGAGGCAGAGCAGGAAGCTAGGGGGAGCTCTCTTTGTAACAAAGCACTTCATTGATAGCCCACTATTCTAATAATTCATTGATATATGAGTAGATTAATTCATCAGGGTTCTGCTCTCCTAAAGGTCCTATTTCCAAATACAATTAACACGAATGTGGAGACTATTCCACAGTACATGGTATTTATGCTTAACACAAACAAGAAATCCAGTAGACAAGGTCCTGAGGCAGCATTGGGGAGCTTCAGTCTTGTTTCTGGCCTGATGTTTTTCACTAAATAATGGCAAGAGGGCCTCTAACCTTACATACTGAGTTGCTGTCTCAGTTGTCCGCAGCTCATAGAAATCCCTGTCTCAAACAGGCCTTATAATAATCAAGTAAATTCTCACTCCAGAATAGATTGTACAGAATGGTTAATCAAAAGATGAGTAGTGCCAGAACCAGAAAGATTCATTCTGCCTCACCATGGCAGTGTTGGCTTTAGCCACAGGCTAGTGGTGAGGCAGGCTGCAGCAACCAAGCAATCACAGGGTCACACAAAGGTTTAAGACAGTGACCTCTCACTGAAGTCAGCAGTAGTATTTTTCAGGTGTCAGTCTGGAGTTTGTTCATTGGAAACTATAATCTAAGCAGTCCATGGCGGAACTACAGGCAGACAAGAGTTCTTAGAGTCTTCCCTCTGGCTGGGGCCCAGGTTGAGGCTAGAGCTTTCTGTAAAATGCAGAGGAAAACAGAAAACAAGATCAGGATTCCACTTTGAAGGAGTGTGTGGAATAAAGTAATTGTTGGACAAGATACCATTGCCAACCATATTTGCTTTTCCGGAGTTGTCTTGGACAAGTGGACCCAGAGTTGTCTAGAAGCCAAGGGGAGCAGACAAGCACAGGAGATAGTTTAACTTGGGACTTGCATTTGGTTTGGGGTTTTACACACACACACACACACACACACACACACACACCCTTTGTAATAAAGTGCTATGCAACCTATTCCTTCTTCTGTACATTCCATGCACACAAAACCCTCTCAAAACAGTGTACCTAGCAACCTCAGAAACCTCAGTGTTTCCCCATCCCCACATCAGGTTACATATATTGCCATCTTGGAACAATGCTATGAGTTTCTCCACCCATGGTAACAACTGAGTTTAAATAGTTTCTATTCAAGTGTATTCCAAACACATCTAGGTATGAATAATAAAACGGTTGATCAGTTCTGAATTAGTTTACGGTGCATGCACAGTAAGATAAAGCTATGTCCTTTAAGTAACGTTTTAAGAAGAATCTATTTACCAGCTCATGCCTATGGATAATGGGGCATGCATATAATTAAATCCAGATACATTATGGGGAGGAATATGCGAGGTAGAAAAATGATTGTATAATCTAATGAATCAAAATAGAGAACCACTCAAACTACTTCCCTTGATAACCAGCCCCTCCTTCCCTTATTTATAAAAAGAAATGCCAACTGTAGTGTGGAGCTCTTGAATACTCTCACTCAGGTGACCCACTGTCCATCTTGATGGTGTATTCCTGTGTAGGCCACACTATTGCATTGCATCAAATAGTTACCTTGCTTCTTTTGTAAATCTGCAAGTCTCTATTTTCAGTTCTTTGAATAAGAGACCAAGAACATAGAAAAACCTGGCCCAGACCCCAGCCATTGGCAACCTGCTTGGTGAGCCAGGCAGAAATCCAGAAGTAAGAAAATAAAATTCTCTTTTATCTCATTGCTGCCATTGCTCTCATTACACTCTGGTCCTCTTTTTCATTTTGATGAAAATGATTACTTAGTCTGATTGAATCGAACCATTAGACTGTGATCTGCCCACATAACAAATGAGGGTGGTTTCAGTTGGGCATTTCCTATCAACTCTTTTGCTGGAGACAGAAATGGCAGCAAGATGAAGGAAACCCAACCACAAGGTAAAGTTCCTCTTCTTCTGCTAATGTTATTTCTGCTCTCTGGCCCCAAACCCAACTCTTACAGCGGATGGGGAATTTTTGTCTTCTATATAGCAGAAATAATTGTCCTAAACTTTACTATTCTTAAAATTCAAACATTAAAAATGGGACTTATGGTTTCACTTGAGTAATTCACAGCTCCAGGAAGGCAAGCAGATGATTAAAAGGAAGTAAGTAAAACCACAAAATAAAGATAAGAATGCCAGACTCTCACCCAATTTGAAAAGCTGTCTGTCTGCATGGCGACTCTCTCCACTATACTTGTTCAGCTATCTGTTTTTAAATTTTTGTTGACTGCTGCCACCAACATGAGTAATTTGTACCTTTGTTGTGACTTAGCCTCTTATGACTACTTTAAACATCTCATTATTAAACTTTGGGAAGACCTCATCTTCACTAACTAATAAAGGCTCTACATTCAAGCATTCAAGGACCCTGTCCTTTCTGTAATATAAGTTGGATTAATTCCCCACATCTAGATTAATACTCACCCCCTAATTGAAGCACCATCCAAATCATACACAGGGGCATTTTGACCCCGTTGCTTTCCCACTGTCTGAGGAGGAAGAACACACTTTTAGACCACGCCACTTTCTTAAACTATTTGATTGAGCATGTAACCCGCCAGGACCCTTTTGTAGTGAGGATTAGAATTATAACAAACCATTTTTCTTAACTATAGATATGACTTCTCCCCAAGGCTCATCCTGGCAATGATTTGACACATGAGTCATTGTCTATCACAAGGGGCTCAACTGGCAGGAGACCAAATTTCTCCAACTAGAGAAGAGTCAGAAGGTAAGCCTGTAACCGGGAGTACCACAGCCAGAAAGAGGACTTAAACTGTGGAGGGACTTAGCCCAGTGAGTTTTCACAAGATGCACATTCCTAACTGGGCATGATGACTTACACCTGTAACTTCAGCTCCAGGAGGCTGAAGCAGGGGATTTCCATGAGCTTGAGATCAACTTGGTGTGTGAATTAGGAAGGTTCAGGCTAACCTGGATAGTGTGAGGGTCCTCTCTCGCTCTCTCTCTCTCTCTTTCCCCCATCCCTATCCCACCCTGACCTCTTTCAAGAATGGGCTATTCCTAGATAACCCAACCCAAACTAGAAAACACCTAGGAACTCTTCTGTCTCTTGGGCACTGGTACTCTCTCCTCTTCCAAGAAGATCATCACCCTTACTGCATCGACGTAGAGGTAAGTTTTGCCTGGTTTTGAACCTTGTGTAAATGAAATGCTATAGTCTGTATGCTTCCATGCTGGCGAGTGACTTTTCCCAGGGAGACATAGAGAAACATTTCACCCATCCAAAAGCAGGTAAGTCACTAGCAAGCAAGCTAAGGAAGGGTTCCATGCAAGTCCAGCTTGGTGAGCAAATGTATTTATAAGGGTTTCTTACAGGAATATTGGTATCTCCCCTGAACTTGTTGGGTGGGTCTTTCAGGAGTTGATTGGTCCAGGCCATAGTGCCCTCAGAATGGAATTAACATTATAATAAAAGACAACCAGAGGGGCTCCCTTGCCTCTTCCACTATGAAGGGCATGCTGAGAAAGAGGCTGTCTCTGAACTAGAAAGAGAACACACACACACACACACAGCAGTTTAGCATTTCCTGCATCCAGAGCTGTGAGGAGCAAGTTTCTGGAGTTTTACTTTAAGCCTGGAAGTGGCTATTTGTCATAGCATATCAAGTCATTTTGATTCCAGCAGAGAAGCTTACAAAACAGCTGCACAGCCCCCTCTCACCGGCTTCCTGAGCTGTGTCTTCACCAGCAGCTGCCACAGGTTCCTCGCTCATGCTGGCCGTTTTGGAGGAAGACCAGGCTTTCCCTAGAATCTTGTGCTTCCTGGTGAATGATAAAGTTGAATCCCTGTTTATGTTCTGGTTGTGTGAATAGTCTTTCTGGTGGCCTGTTTGCTCAGGTTGTTTTTTTTTTTTTGTCATTAAGTGAAGTGTTTGTGTGTGTGTGTGTGTGTGTGTGTGTGTGTGTGTGTGTCTGTGTGTGTCTGTGTGCCTGTGCATGCACACTTGTCAGCAGCATGTTTGTGGAGATCAGAGGACTAGTAGGATTCTCTTGTTCTCTTGTTCCACCGTGGGAATCCTGGAGATTGGACTGGGATTGTCAGGCTTGGTGGCAGGTGTCATTACTTGCTGAGCCATCTCACAGGCCCTCCAACGTTTTAGTAGATGACATTGTAAGAGCAATCTGCAATTTAAAATATTAAGTACAGCAGAGATTTTGCTGTTGTGCTTAGAAACCAAATGTAAGGGAACACCCTGCAGTTGGAGCCCGGAGTTAATATTTTTAATTTTTCAGTATGGCAAACTTCAAACAAAGTGTTGTTTAACAAGTTGTTTTACCACTTGTATCTGTCAGCATGTTTTGTAAATGTGGATAGAATTATACTATTCAGAACAGAAGTTCCTGGAAAGAACCTTACCTTCCACTGAACCTTCAGCAAGGTTGATTAGTTGTGGAGAGACTGGAATGCTGCAAGTCCAAAGCCTACTTGCCATTTATCTTGGGCTATCTAGAGCTCTTCTAATAGCCATTTCTTTGTTTGTGTGTTTGTTTGTTAATCTTCTTATTTATTACAATTTATTCACTTTGCATCCCAGCTGTAGCCCCTCTCCCATCCTTTCCCAATACCACCTAATAACCATTTCTTGCTCACCCCTTCCTGACCTATCATCCTGTAACTAACAGGTGAAAACTTTTGGAATGTATTAATATAGGAAGATACTAACTTCTACCAACTGAAAGGTTAGAAGAGTCAACAGCCAGCAGCTGAGACCCGCAGCAGAAATTCTGCTTTGCAGTAACTCCCCTCCCAACACGAGTGTGCAAACACCTGATGCTTGAATCAGTGTACTGAAAAGTGCCCTTATTTGTGGCTTTCTTTGTTCTGTGACTATAAAGTCTCATGGAACTGCTGTCACACTGGAACATGGAATCCAGTGTAACGTGAATCTGTGGTCTGGGCTGTGGTCACTCATATTTGGCTTCAGAATAAATTTTCCTTTGAGATGAGAGCTGTGCTTTTAGGTTAATCCTCTCTCCCATAAATGCACACAAATATTATAACAATCAAAAAATATATAATTCAGGCCTGTAATTCTAGCTGCTCAAATGGCTGAGGCAAAATGATCAAGGTCAGCTTGGTAACTGACCATCCCTCAAAAATTTAAAAAGGGAGGTGTGTGTGTGGCTGAGTAATAGAGAGCTTTCCTGGCATACACGAGGCCCTGGGTTCAATGCGTAGCCATAAAAACATGTTTAAAATGCAAACAAAGTAAATGTGAACACAAAATGTAGCAAGCAGCTGCCCCACAGACCCTCAAACTAAATAGAGCTGAAGTGAAATAGGATCTATTCCGAGCCAGCAGATCCAGCAAAAAGAACATCATTACAGCTAATAAAAAGGCCCTCATATTACCGTATTGTTTTTTTTTAACTACATTTTTTTTCTTCTCAATTTATTCATTATATATCCCAATTGAAGCCCCCTCCCTCAACTCTCCCAGTCCCACCCACTCTCCCTCATCCCCTTCCTCTAGTCCACTGAGACGGGGAGTTTTCCACCAATGCCATCTGCCCATAGCTTGTTAAGTCTCCGGTGGACTCCTTGGATCCTCTTCCTCCATGGCCTGGCAAGACTACATCATCAGGGATGAGTGATTAGAGAGCAGTCAACTGAGTTCATAATAGAGGCAGACCCTGATCCCCTCCCTCAGAGATCCACATGGAGACTGAGCTGCCAATCAGCCACATCTGAGCAGGGGGTCTAGGCCCTCTCCATGCAAGGTTTTAAAGGGACTTGTTCCACACAACTTTCTGCTTTTTCTCATTGACTTGTGAGAGCTCTTTGTATGTTCTGGACACAAGTCTTAAATATGTTCCCGATTGCCAGGCTTGATTTTTAATCTCTCTTCTAGTACTGCCTTCTGTCCTCAAACATTTTCTCTATCTGAACTCTTGGGACCCTCCCTTCTCCAAAGGTCTCACTGCTGTGCCTCCTGCTGCAGGTGTGCCCCCAAGCCAGGAAGATCACTTCCTGTTGTTCTCAGACGCTTTCTGTTTCCTGGTCCCTTGTAAATCCACAATGGACTGGAAATTCATTCTTCCTGGGAGGAGCCTCCAGGGGCTTTAGGTTTATTTTTATGAGAAAAACAGCCTTTTTACTCCAACCTGTAAAAGAATAAAGCTAGGAGAATCTCATTTTACTGACGGCTCTGTAAGAGTTGGCAAACTGTGAACTGAAGTTTCCGGAGCTTTCTAGAATTCATCATGAATTGAAGACACCTCTCTATCTTGTACTTTCCTTCTTAGTTGTTTTCCTGAAAGCAAGCCTGAACATGAACGTTTTCCTGTTCTTTCCTGCAGTTCCCCACAAGGAGATGTGCAGCCTGCTACAGTCCCTGAAGACAATAGATGTTCTGGTCAGTCAGCATGTGACTGCATTGCCTCTGGTCGGGGACCATCCTCCTCTGGGCAGATTATCTACTCCCTGGGTAATAAAGCTGTCTTCCACAGAAAATAGGAAGCTCCAGCTTGGCTCTCAGCCAGCATAGATCTCAGTGGCTAAACTGGCTGTGTGACCCTGAGAAATAGAGGGCTATTCTCAGAATTTGTCACCTTTCTCCTTCCTCCTCAGCCCTGCCTGGTGTATTCCCTGCAAGTGTTGGGAATCCCTTCATAATGCCCATCCTCTTTGTTATCCTGATGGATCTGGCCACTTATGGTGTCTGTTGGAAATTACTTCTCAGTTGACATATAGTGACACAATTTCTTTCTTTCTGCCTCTTTTCCTTTGTATGCCAGCTATTTGTAAACTTCACTGGCTTTACTGAACAGCCATTTTGGACTGAAGTAGTTCTGTTCATTTTATCATCATCATCATCATTATTTCAGTTTATTTAATTTATATCTCAAGGGTGCCCTGTCCCTCCTCTCCTCCCAGTCACCCCATTCCCCTTTCCCCTCTCCTTTTCAGAAAAGGAGAGCCCCCCTTTTCCCATGTCAACCCTCCCTGTTACATCAGGACTGATCATATCCTGATTCCCTGAGGACAGACAAGGCAGCCCTGATAGAAAGAAGTGATCCAAAAGCAGGAAAGAGAGTCCATGTTCGAAACAATCCCCCCCCTTCATTCACCAGGCAACCCACATGAAGACCAAGCTACCCATTAGCCACATATGTGCAGGGGACCTAGGTCCAGACCATGCATTTTTCTTGGTATCATTTTTTCTTAGTCCCAGTCTCTGTAAGCCCCCATGGGTCTGGGTTAGTTGTCTTGGTTGGTCTTCTTGTGAGGTTCCTGACCCCTCCAGGTCCTTCTATGTTTCCCCCAACACTTCTCCAGGACCCCTGGAGCTCTGCTCTAGGCTTGGCTGCAAGTCCCAGCATCTACCTTGGTCAACTGTTTAGCTTAATAGCCTGCTGGCACATACCTGTAATCGCAGTACTGGGGAGCCTGAAGTAAGATGATCATGGGTTTGCTGCCAGCCTGGGCTAAGTGGCCAGATCCTTATCTCAACCAAACAAAAAAGAAAGTGGGCTTACTTTTTAAAAAATACTTCAGTTTTAAGACGTTGTTTCTTTATTTGAAGGCATGGTGTCTTGGTCACCGTTCTCTTGCTATGAAGAAGTACCATGACCAAGGCAACCACAATAAGATAAACCATTTAATTGGCTGGCTTACAACTTAAGGCATTTAGTCCATTATAATTATGGTAGGAAGCATGGCGGTATACATGATACTGGAATAGTAGCTGAAAACTATGTCCTGACCCAAAGGCAGAGACTCTGAGCTCAGCTTGTGCTTTTGAAACTTCAAAACCTACCCAAAGTGGCACACTTCCCCTAATAAAACATCGGCAGGTATCTCATGACTCTGGCATCTCCAATGTCTTGGGGTCTCCAAAGCAATCCAGGCTTCACTTCACAGCTCTATCTAATGGCTGGTCTGAGCCTCGATGCACGGACACTTCTGCCACATGACGGGCCTCAGTACCTTTCCTTAGCCACAGAGGGAGATTCCACAACTCCCTTCTCGAATCCTTGACTCTAATATTGGAACTACCTGACCAAAGCAGACAAGTTCTTCTGCTTGCTGGGGTGGAACTTCGCCCCCACACTCAAACACATTTCCATTAGTTTTCTGTTTTAGATGGTGTCCTTCACTGCTTAATTTTTTTTTTTAATTCCCTTTCTTAAGTTGAAAGCTTAGCTAGGTGTGATCTTGCCCTGGGAATCACCACTCCCTTTATTCCATTTATTATTAGGCTTCTCTTTAAACTTGTTATCTCTTTGAGCACTGGACTTAGCGCCATTACAGTTCCCGGTGTCCCCTCTCTCTTCAAACTGCACATTTTTTTTTGTTTTTTTTTTCTTGCTCAGTTTGCTATTTTTTTTTTAAATTACAGTTCTGCATAAAAGTGGCCACTAGTAACCATACAACACAGCGAATAATAGACTGTCTTCAAATCTCCACCAAAAGTCATTAGTCCAAAACTGTTAAATTCAGCCTCAGGCAGATATATATATATAGATATATATACAAGCGTAAAAGTAGCCAGCCACACATTCTTTGCCAAAATATCACAATGGTCTCTAGGCCGCTTACTATTATTCTTTCCCTTTGAAAATTTTGGAGCTGAGCCCTTGCAGCTCAATTCTCCCTAAGGACTGTATTCCATACTATTACTAGTGTGGTCCATTAAACCACACTTAAAGTGTCCAACTATTTTCCTAATTCAAAGTCCAAAAGTCCCAATTCCACCAACGAGCAGCATGGCCAGGTCTATCAAAGCAGCATCCTGCTTCCTGGTACCAGCTTCTGTCACTAATCTATTGCTGTGAAGAGACACCTTGACCAAGGCAACTATATAATAAGAGAAAACATTTCATTCCTGGCTTTCTTACAATTGCAGAGATTTAGTCAATTATCATCATGGCAAGAAGAATGGTGGCACCCAGGCAGACACTGGAGCAGTGGTTAAATGCTACATCCTAATCCATAGGCAGAGAGATACTCTTGAGTTTGGCATGGGCTTTTGAAACTTCAGAGTTCACCCTGGTGACACACTTTCTTCAATAAGGCCACACTTCCTAATCCTTTCAAATAGTGTTACTTTCTGGTGCCGAAGCATTCAAATCTATGAGCCTATGGGAGCCATTCTCATTCAAACCACCACAGTTTCTCCTATAAAGTTTTATAATGTTTGCTTCCAAGAAGGAACCAAATATAAATTGGGTTGAGGCAGGTGTTTTGAGGTCAGCTTAAATCCAACGTAACTCAAACACCAGGTCAATGGAGATGGCAAAAATTTAGTGTAATCAAGATGCTACTGCTTGATCAGGGCTACAGAACAGACTTGGGAGCCAAACTGCAATCCCAACCCAGAATATCACAGAATATTTAATCTTGCAAAACACAAACATCTGTGCCAAGTTATTGTTACATTTTTCCATCATTCGGTATAGAAGTTGGTTCCTGAGTCTGGGAACATGAACTTGTTTGACCCTGCCAGCAAGATGGAGAAGTTGTCCTTGAGATGGCTGGACTCAGACAACTGTCTCTTTAAAAGTTGGCCCTGAGATAGCAGAACTCAGAAAACTCTCTCTTTACAACAGAAGCTGTACAGCTATTGAAAAGCCCCCAGTTCTCCTAGGGCCTAGGATCTTGAACTTAGTTTCCCACTGTGATTAAATAGAGTCAGAAAACAAAATGTCAGCACTTTGAACAAGGTTCTTTTGCTTGTTCCCAACATTCCCCCCCTTGTCTTTGTACTTTATTCAATTCCTTGATTATCTGTTTCTAAATATAGGGGAGTATATTGGGATTTTAGGACCAAGAGCATAATTGAGTTAGTTCTTGAGTGAATACATTTAACTAAAGCATTTGAGAATGGAAGGTCCTGTGAGGAACAGGTAGAGAAGGAGGGCAGTGGTCCTGTTAAGGCAGTGAGCAAGGAGACCAATCAAAGAGATTCTGAAACCATTTATTAGCCTGTCTCCTGTGATCTTCCCTATCTAACAAGTTTTGTTTTCTTTTTGCTAAAGTATTTCTGACTATTCCCCAATGAATGTCATAAAAACAAGTTTCAGTCTTAGAGCCCAAGTGGTTGGTATTCTGTTCAGGAAGTTGTCTCCTGTGCCAATGAGTTCAAGGCCCTTCCCCCACTTTTTCTTCCAACAGATTTAGTGTGTCTGGTTTTATTGTTTAGGTCTTTGATCCACTTGGACTTTAATTTTGTACAAGGTGATAGATATGGGTCTATTTGCATTTTTTTACATGTAGACAACCAGGTAGACCAGCACCATTTGCTGAAGATGCCATATTTTTTCCATTTTATGGTCTTGGCATCTTTCTCAAAAATCAGATATCCATAGGTGTGTGGGTTTATTTCTTGGTCGTTGTTTCAATTCCATTGATCCACTAGTCTGTTTCTGTGCCAGTACCATGCAGTTTTTAGTACTGTACTCAATACTACAGCTTCAGGTCAGGTATGGAGATACCTCTAGAAGATCTTTTATTGTAGAGGATTGTTTTAGCTATTCTGGGTTTTGTTTTTCCATGTGAAGTTGAACATTTTTCTTTCAAGTTCTGTGAAGAATTGTGTTGGTATTTTGACAGGAATTGCATTGAATCTGTAGATTGATTTTGGTAGGATAGCCATTTTTACTATGTTGATCCTACCGATCCATGAGCATGGGAGCTCTTTCCATCCTCTGATATCTTCTTCAATTTCTTTCTTCAGATAACACCAACAGCTCAGGCTATAAAACCAACAATCAATAAATGGGACCTCATAAAACTGAAATGCTTCTGTAAGGCAAAGGATACTGTCACAGAACAAATGGACAGCCTACAGACAGGGAAAAGATCTTCACCAACACTCTGTTTGGCAGAGGCTTAATATCCAAAATAAAAGGACTCAAGAAATTAAACACCAACAAACCAAATAGTCCAATTAAAAAATGAGGTACAGAGCTAAACAGAGAAATCTCAACAGAGGAATATCAAGTGTTTGAGAATCACTTAAAGAAATGTTCAATATCCTTAGTCATCAGGAAAAATGCAAATCAAAACAATTCAGAGATTCCATCGTACACCCATCAGAATGACTAAGATAAAAAACGTCAAGTGACAGCACATGCTAGAGAGGATGTGGAGAAAGGAGAACCCTCCTTCATTGCTTGTGGGAGTACAAACTTATACAACCACTTTGGAAATCAATCTGGTGCTTTCTCAGAAAATTGGGAATAGCGCTACTTCAAGACTAAGCTATACCACTGCTGGGAATATACTCAAAAGGAGCTCCACAATACAACAGGGACATTTGCTCAACTATGTTCATAGCAGCTTTACTTGTAATAGCCAGAATCTGGAAACAACCTAGATGTCTCTTAACAGAAGAATGGATACAGAAATTGTGGCACATTTACACAATGGAATACTACCCAGCTATTAAAAACAAGGGGATCATGAAATTTGCAGGCAAATAGATGGAACTAGAAAATATCATCCTGACTGAGACAACCCAGAAGAAGAAAGACACTCATGGTGTATACACTTATAAGCGGATGTTAGCCATATAATATAGGATAACCATACTAAAATCTACAGGTCTAAAGAAGCTGAACTACAAGGAGGACCCTAGGAAGGATGCTTACATCTCATTCAGTATGGCAAATAGAATAGACCACAGAAGTGGTACAAGAGAGGGAACAGGAGCCTACTACAGAGGTCCTCTTAAAAGCTCCACCCAATAGGGTATCTAAGCTGATATTAAGACTCAGAGCCAAAGGAGACCAACAAAGCCAAAACATCTGGGACCAGAGGGCCATGAAGAGACTGATGCATCAACCAAGAACCCCTGCTCAGATGTATCTCATAGGCAGCTCAGTCTTCATTTGGGTGTCCGGGTAAGGGGAGCAGGGGCTGCCTCTGTCATAAACTTGGTTGCCTGCTCTTTGATCACCTCCACCAGGCAATGAGACCTTGCAAGGCTACAGAAGCAGGGGATCCAGGCAGTTCTGATGAGGCTTAATAAGCTTGGGTCAGATGGCAGGAGAGGAGGACTCTCCCTTCCAGTGGATGAGGAGAAAGGGATGGGGGAGGAGGTGGAGGAAAATAGGAGTGGGAGGAGATGAGAGAGGGGCTACAATCAGGATATAAAATGAATAAATTGCAAAAAATAATTAAAAATAAAAATCAAGTTTTCCTCAAAGGGAATTTATTTTTGACTTAGCATTTTAGCCTCTTAAGGAGTCAGGGACAATGTGCTCATTTCTATGACTACTTCCAGCTGAAATTAGGGCATGAATTGTCAGGGCTTGGAAAGGCTAAGAAGGTAGTCAAACGCTGGGCAAGGGGCATTTATCAGAAGCATTTGATTA
Organism: Meriones unguiculatus; assembly: GCF_030254825.1. Taxonomy (NCBI): domain Eukaryota; kingdom Metazoa; phylum Chordata; class Mammalia; order Rodentia; family Muridae; genus Meriones; species Meriones unguiculatus. The sequence goes on along the minus strand of NC_083366.1, from coordinate 50,809,598 downwards.
GGTGATCAAGTTGAACAGACAGCAAGCAATCACATTGTCTGGGCTGGTTTATATCAGCTTTCAGCAAGTCCAGAGCTCAGCAGTTTGTAGTTCAAAGTGCTTCCTGGAAGGTGTCTGTCAGCCACGTGGAAATCTGCTGATACAAATATAGACTAGGGACAGAAGTTAAAAAATTTCTTAGTAATGAGGGAAGGAGAATAATTCCAAGACCATGGGAAACTCCCATTTTCAGATGCAGACAGGTGCAGAAACTTGGGCTATATTTATCTAAAGTCCATTTGACTTGTGACAGGTAGATCCAAGTCTTATGACTTCTTTGATTCCCTGAAGCTTATATAAAATTTTAGTTTACAAAAGGAATTACAAGTATAGACATATCAACATTACCATTGTGTTGAAATCATATTGTAGAAAAAAAACAGTTAACAGGTGTCTATAAAGCTATATGAATAGATTCATACCTTTGAGTTCTAGCAAAAACTATAGCTCTAGGTTAAAAGGCAAATAAACATTTTTTTTGTTCAAAGAATAAGGTATATAAATTGGACAGAATGTGTTAGCTCAATGAAAAGCATCTTTAAATTATATATAGATGACAACCAAAGAAAATTCAAAATCCTGATGTTGGGATCAGCAAGCAGGCATTTCTACAGGCAGCCCCTGGGGCTTGGCAGACCGGGTATCAGGCATTTGGAAAGACACCCAGACCACCTGCTGACCACCTGGAACCACCTGCGCATGCTCTGGATCACCCTATAAGAGAACTGGGGCCCTCCCCTTTCTTTCCTTCTCTCTCTCTCTCCTTCCCTTCCTCTTCCTCTCTCTGCCTCTGTCTCTCTCTCTCTCTGTCTGTCTGTCTCTCTCTCTATCTATCTATCTCCCTCTCTGTAACCCCCTTTACCTAATAAACCTCCCACGTGGAACCGATCTCGTGGTGTGATCTGTGAACCCGCGTGTAACCTCACATTTTGTACAATTCCTAACACCTGAGCTTGTCACTGAATAATAAACAGTCAGTAGTGCTCCATTCGCTTATCAGAACTCCATTGATCAATGTTAAAATTCTAAACTTTTGATATCATAGTATAACAATAGCATAAAGGAGGGAAAGAAATCTGAAACCTCTATTTCTCATGTATTTTGTATTTTAAATCTTTATATCTCTGTAACTCGTACTTATATATCTTAATTAATTTTCTTCAACCCTCAGAACTTATTTAAGTTTTCCTGTCCTCAGACCTTCAGAACATTTTCTTAGGCTTCTAGAATTCGCGTAGATCTTAAACCTTTTTCTTTCCATTTAATCATTTATCAGAGACATGAGTAGTTATTATTGAGAACAGTTACTGCGAAGCAAGTTCTTTAAAATAAAGGAACAGTAAAAGGTTACATCTGAGACCTATTTATATTTTAATATAAAGCCTATTAGTAAGGCAAACCTGTCTGCCTTTCCTTAACAAGAGACCTAATTGGCCTAGAAAAAGCAAGGCTTGATTTTTACATATGCAATGGACTATTAAGGTGGCTGCAGCCTTGGGGAAAGGAACTGTTTGCCTGCTGCTGACAAACCTACAGTTAGCATAGCCATTAATGCCATCAGAGAGCTGAGAAGAATGAACTATAGCAGGAAGTATAAACTAAATGGCTTATGTATCAATTAAAATGACCTAGATGGCTCAGCCGATCTGAGTGGTTATGGAGGAGGAACACGGGAGAGACTGGCCTTACTTTGCCTAGGCAACGGGGGTCAATCAACTCTCCAGTGCCTGGCTGAGCCATAGTTTGGGCACCCTACCAGCATGCAAGGCATTGGGAAAGTCTTGTCCTTTGGTAAGCATTACCATAATTCAGGTGGGATCCTTCGTTGCTGTGACCATTATCTTCTTAGAGACCTTGAGGGTCATTGCTAGGATCTGGGAGTCTTTGTCATGGTAAGTTTAAGCATCTTTTATTTTTATTTTTATTATTAGTTACATTTTATTAACTCTATCCCAGCTGTATCCCGCTCCCTCATTCCCTCCCCAATCCCACCCTCCTTCCCTCATCTCCTCCCTGCCCCTTTCCAAGTCCACTGATTGGGGAGGACCTCCTCCCCTTTCATCTGATCCTGTTTTATCAGGTATCTTCAGGACTGGCTGCAAAGTCCTCCTCTGTGGCCTAACAGGACTGCTCCTCCCTTGGGGGGTGGGGAGGTCAAAGAGCCTGCCACTGAGTTCCTGTCAGAAATAGTCCCTGTTCCCCTTACTATGGGAAACCAATTTGTTACTGAGCTACCATGGGCTTCATCTGAGCAGAGGTTCTAGGTTATATCCATACATGGTCCTTGGTGGAGTGTCAGTCTCAGAAAAGACCCCTGTACCCAGACATATTTGGTCCTTGTGGAGCTCCTATCCTTTCCACGTCATACTAACTCCCCCTTCTTTCATATGATTCTCTGCACTCTGCCGAAGGTTTGGTTATGAGTCTTGGTATCTGCTTTGATACCCTGCTAGGTAGAGTCTTTCAGAGGTCCTCTGCGGTAGGCTCCTGTCCTGTTACTTGTTTTCTCCTACATCCAATTCAGCAAATCTCTGACAGGTTTGAGGGCTAGTATCTACCAAGCATATCTGAGTTAAACAATTCTTGTCTGTTTTTTGTTATTTGTTTTAGATTATACCTTGAAAACATAAAACAGGAGACTAAATAAGTATTCCTATAATTGATGAATTAGTACTTAGCATGACTATAAATATAGTCCTGAACATCTTACAGAATTTAATCACTTATAAGGTGACTATTAATTTTTTGATCCTTAATAGTTTACAATAAAAATGAAAATTTCTGAATTGAAGCTCTTTCAAGTATTAAGATGAGACTTTGAAACAGAGACTAGAAACTTTCTTGATCAATATATAGAATATCATTATAGAACACAGCAGTTCCTTGTATGACTCAGTTTTTAAAAAGTAGCTACATCTTAATAATGCCGGTAAAAACAAGAAGGTTGGACATGTGTCTTTAAACTTGTCTCTGTTACCCTATTGTAAGGCGAGACATATTTTTAAGCCAGTTATTCTCAATTTCTTTTAATGTGTAACATTTTAATAAAGTTTTTATGTTGTGGTGACATCAGTCATAAAATAAATATCCAATTTGCAGGCAATCCTAGACTACTCCTGTATAAAGGTTTTGACTCCCAAATGGTTGTGACTCATAGGTTGAGAAACTGTTCCAAGTTCTTTGTCAGGCTTCTCGAGACCATTGTCTTATTGCATCATAAGAGAGGAATTTTTAGTCTTTGGTGTTTATCTGTGGCCCTAATTTTTAGATTTTTACCTATGCATCAAGATCATATATTAATAAAGACATTAAAATAAAATATCTGATAAACCTTAAAATGCCCCATAGTCATAAATTTAAGCTTTCTTTCTTTTCTTTTCTTTTCTTTTTTTTTTTTTTTTTTTTTGAGAAAGGGTTTCTCTGTACAACCTTGGCTGTCCTGGAACTCACTTTGTAGACCAGGCTGACCTCAAACTCACAGAGATCCACCTGCCTCTGCCTCTGCCTCCCTGAGTGCTGGGAATAAAGGCATGAACTACCACTGCCCAGCTAAAGTTAAACATTTTTAAAAGCTGTTTTTTTTTAATACCCAGTTTAATTCTCTGTAAAACTCTAAAACTTTCTTTAAAGGAATTTAAAATCTCTTGGTTGTGTGCTTTGCATTATCAAAGTAAAGTACCTTTTTAAAAGAAGACACAGAGCATAACCATAATTTTTAGAAGACAAAATAAAGCTTTACCAGTGTAAACAATTTATTGTTGCTAAAATCAATACCAAGTGGATTACTCTGATGTTATAAAGTTTGGCTGCCAGCAAGTTATGTTCTTGTATACAAATAAATGGAAGTGCAGCTTTAATATCTCACTAAACAAACATTTTAAATGCTATCTTTTATAAACCTGAATTTTAAGATGACAGGAATTATATTAAAATCTTATCCCAATTTAAAAGTATCTTTGTAGACCTGTTTCTTTGGTCAGCTCATGCCATCTGTTGCTTCCCAGACTGGCTCCGACCCCGAGTTTTAAGCTAACTTTTTGTTACAGATGTTACAGATTTTTAACCATACCCAATAACTTATCAGCTAATAATCTATACTCAAGACATAGAGAACACAGTAAACACATACATTTAAGACCAGTCAGAAACAACCATATACTGGCAATACTAGGCTCCTACCCAAAAGTACAATGCTTCAAGGGCAGGACCAGTTTATCAGTTTTTGTTGCCCCAAATTCAGCAGCTTTTTCTGAAAACCCTTGAGATGAGTTAAAATTAAGTGGGGAGGTGAAAGGCTGGCAAATGAAGGCTGGTTCATTTCTCTGAATATAAAACATAGGGCAACAATTGAGCAGCTAAATAAAATGACAGATGCAAATGGACAGAGACAGTCTGGCACACCACAAACAACCAACAGAGTTGCGGAGGAGGTGATAGAGAACCAGACGTCTCACCAGTGGGACTCAGAACCAGAACTAGGTATTCCCCCGTTGGGAACCAGAGAGGAAGCAGGATGTCTCCTGACCTCCTCTGATGAAAGGAGCAATACTGCTCTCAGTTCCTCTTTTTCTGGGTCACAGACAGGCACCAAACAGAAAAGAGAAGACAGACTTACCTTCAGAAGTTTTGTACTTCAAAATGAAGTCCCCCCGAATGCGGATGATTACAAACCAGAGACCTGGGGAGGGTGATTGGAATTCTGGCCAACATACAAAATGTTACCAGGTCCTTTTAAATCCAGCATAACTCAAACACCAGCTCAATGCAGATGACAAAAATTTATTGTCATCAAGCTGCTACTCAGGAGCTGAACTGCAATTCTAAGACAGAATATCAGACTATTTTAGCTTGCAAAACACAAGCATCTGTGCCAAGCTATTGTTGTATTTTCCCACAAATCGGTATAGGAGTTGGTTCCTGGGTCTGGGAACATGAACTTGTTTGACCCTGCCAGCATGATGAAGAAGTTGCCCTTGAGATGGCTGGACTCAGACAACTGTCTTCTAACAAGTTGTCCCTGATATGGCTGAACTCAGACAACTGTCTCCTTAGAACAGAAGCTGCTCCACTATTGGGAAGTCCCCAGGTCCCACAGGGCCTGGGACCTTGAACTTCCCACTGTAATTAAATGGAGTCTGGAAACAAAATGGCAGTACTTTGAACAAGGTTCTTTTGCTTGTTCCCAACACAGGATATAAAGGCAGGGAACATTCTGGAGATAAGTCCCTCACTCCAGTATCTGGTTGAAGCCTCTCCCAGAACTCCAATTTACAGCATTTGTTACAGGCCCTTTAAAGTAAATGGATGTATCTTAACCCCTGTACAAACTTTCAGTTCCTGTTTTTTTTTTTTTTTTCCAGACTGTGATCCCATTCAATCCCAGGATCACTCTATAATCTCAACTGCTAAAACAAGATATAATAATAGAGGAGGGGAGGTTTGCATGTAAACTGGTTAAAGAAATTCTAAAATCTTTCAAACTCCTACAATCTTCAAAAGTCCTACGTACCCTGGGACACTGAAACTGACTGGTCACCCATACTCTCTGGTTTGTCTTTTTTTCCTGAGATTCTCCCACTTAGAATCTATTTAAAATGTCTTTCAAAAAACTCTGCTCCACACTAGCTTCTCCTGAAAATTTTCTCTCTGTGGAAGACAAGAATCCCAACCTACACTATCCTAAAATATCAAAAGAACTTGTTGAGCTATTGCTGGGGCAGTGTGGGACCACAGCTCCCCCTTCATTGACAAAGTCAAAAAGCACTGTGTGGCCCCTCAGCACAAGAGAGAGAGAGAGAGAGAGAGAGAGAGAGAGAGAGAGAGAGAGAGAGAACTGCCCTGGGTTGATTCTGGCTCCCGCTGCCATCACAACCATGTGACCTGTGTCTTACCAGTCAGGGGCTTGGCTTCCTCATAAGTCAGATGAAGGAGCAGGGTAGAAGCATTGCCAGGTGCCTGATGAAACCTCATGGCTGTGGGATAGCAGCATATTACGTCACTACTCAAACTGTGAGGGAAGGAAACCATTGCAGACCAGGTAGTACCAACACAGCCAATCCAGATCACTGCTCACTAAGTCTTGCTTCATTACAGCAGGACATCCATATGTCAGCTTTGAAAACTTCCCTCTCTCATGCATCTGATACCAGAACAGCTAGAAAAGCAAATACCAGGACAAAAAAAAAAAAAAAAAAAAAAGGAGAGTGAACCTTGTTTTGGGAAAACCATGATCCATTTCTGGACTTCCCCTACCTCTCCTATGCCTTAACTAAATAACACTTGCCACCAAGAAATGTTGCCCACAAGACAAGCCATCCAAGACCCCAGCCATGCCACTTTCTGGAGATACCTGGCTCACCCCTTTGAGTATGTTCCTGAGTGTGACCCTGTAATAAACCTCCTGTGACTTCATCTCTGTCATGTGCTCTTTCTGGTAGGAAGAGAAACCTAATAGTCCAGACCTTTCCAGACTTCACTTTAGATGACTTATGGTTCCAACACTATAAAAATCCTCTAATGGAGGTAGACACTCAAGGTTTAAAAGGGCTGACTCAGCCACGCAGATTCAGCTCACTCTTAGTATTTTCTTGCTCAAATTGTATAAAGATTCATGTTCTGCATATGTGCAGGGTTTGGGTTTTATTCCTTTTGTGTTTGTTTATTTGTATGTGTATGGGTGTAGGTGTGAGTGCATGGGGAGGTAAGGCTCTCACTTGAACCTGGAGCATGTAATTCAGCTGGTCTAGTTCGCCTGCTTGCTCTAGGGAATTTCGTCTCCACCTCTTGAACACTGGGATCATAAACAGACCAGCACTCTCATCCATCACTAGTGTGGGTGCTGGAGATCTGAACTCTGGTCCTTATGCCTATGGAGCATTGCCCACTGAGCCATCTCCCCTGCTCCAGGAGGCATTCTTCTTAATGTAATTCACCCTTACTAAGTTTATAGCAAACATGCACATAACATTTAAAATAATATAAAATCTGAGTTGAGACTTCTTGGTAAAACTCAGCACAGCAGGAAAATCTAAGTTGGACATCCATTTGGACCTTAACTCCAAATTTCACATATTAATTTACTTTGTGTAGAATCCTTTAAATGTAGAAGGACATTTCAAAATTTAAAAACCAAACGAAAGCCTGGGTTTGTTGAAAATACCAGTTGGGACTTTGTACAGATGTTCATTTAGGTGTCATCCACCCAAAGAGCATCAGACCCGTCTGATACCTTTTTCTCAGAGGTGGGACCTGGGGCATCAACCCGCATGCAATCAGACATGCTCTTCTCTGGGTCCAAAGCTGCTGACCCTGAGTGCAGTGCTTAGCCTCGCATCCTGAGTGTAACATTTTAGCTTTTTATGGTATCCAACCATGCTTGGGGAGAATGTCCTACTTCAATGGCTGTAAAGGCCTGAATGATCATGGCTGCATCACACTGTTGTGAGACTCTAATCTTGCATATATACCACAGGCAAACCAAGGAGACCAACACCAGAAGGCCTGCTAACGCTCCCATGCCCGCCCATTCCTTCAGATGATTCATGGCTGCAGCAATCCATGTTGATTATCCTGTGGCTAGTCCTGCGTCCACTCTGGTAGAATTTACTGTGACAATGGCCACTCTCAGCTGCTCCATCGTAGTATCGAATTCTCCAGTCCAATTACCTAAAATATAGCTCGACAATTGTTTAGACAGATTTGCAGCACAGGAACTAAATGAACATCTGTACAAAGTCCCAATTTATTTCTAATATCAGAGATCAGACCTCTACTCTTGCCTGATGTGTCTAAAACAAAAAGGGGGAACTGTAGAGAGCTGCAGAATGCTATGCCTTAAAGATGGAGCTGGTTTCCGCCTTCCACCTTCCCAATGGTGAGTGCTCTCTGTCATGAACAATTCCACATTTGGCTAAGGCTGAGGATCTGGCTTGCTTCCATGTATGTGGACCTATCTGCATTGCCCCCGTGGCACGCCTGGGTTGGCTACCCAGAGGCTATTTAAGCTGTGGGCTGGCTTTCCCCGGGGTCCGAGGATTGTTCAATGTTCCTGAATAAACTGCATTGAAAAAAAAAAAAAGAAAGAAAATACCAGTTGAAGTTCCATGAATAGTGAATGTCTTGGTTAAGAGTTTCATTGTCATGAAGAGACATCATGACCATGGGCAACTCTTATAAAGGAAAACATTTAATTGGGCTTACAGTTTCAGAAGTTTAGCCTGTTATTATCACTGTGGAAAGCATGGCATCAAGGCAGACATGGTACTAGAGAAGGGGCTGAGAGTTCTACATCCTGATACAAACACAGCAGAAAAACTTTGCCACTGGGCATGGCTTGAGCATATGTAAGACCTCAAACCCTGCCTCTACAGTGACATACTTCTTCTGTAAAGGCCACACCTACTCCAACAAGGCCACACCTCCTAATAGTGCCACTCCTTATGTGCTTATGGGGACCAATGACATAGTAACTACCACAATGAACATCCTTGTGCCTTCTTCTGATGGGTGTTTATGGATATTTATGTATTGAAAGGTCTCTGATGATACAGAAGTCTGGGAGTGATAATTATGCCACAACCCTTGCTATGCATCCTCTGTGTACCAGACACTCTGAATTCAAAGACATACAAGAAATGACTATTGTGTCTAGGAAATCTACAGCTCATGTGGACAAATAACACGTAAGGGAACAAAAATATAAATGATTAAAAAGTGTAAATTATGGTTAAGACTATGCATTGCCTTTTCTTTTCCTAAGCATTTCTCTTCCCTTTGAGAACATGCTGAAGTGATTATAAATTTTATGAGAAAGAAAACATTGAAAAGGAGGATAGGTATTGGTTGAAGGAGGGGCTGGGCGTGGAGGAGAGACCTGTACTCCTGCCTCAATGGCGTAAGACTACTACAGCAATAAAGTCATCATTACCTTTAATCCCCACACTCTACAGCACTCGGGGAGGGGTAGGGGAAGAGTCAGAAGCAATCGGATCACTGTGAAATTGAGGCCAGCCTGGTCTGCAAAGTGAGTTCAAGACAGCCAAGGATACTTAGAGAAACCCTGTCTCAAGAAAACAAAAACAAAATCATCAGCAATTTAGGATCAAAGAAACACAGAAACAGGTGTGTGTGTGTGTGTGTGTGTGTGTGTGTGTGCTGTAAATGGGATAAGATAATATTAGATGGTTGGTCAAGTCGGGAAGTAAAAATAAAGAGTAAATGCCTCATAGGAGATAGTAAAAATAACAGATGAACTAAACACACACACTAATAACAATGATAATAACAATGAATAAAGGAGAGCATAGGTAAATATTTATGTAATCTTTGATATGGCCTTTTGTATCTTTAAATATTTACTTACATTTTTATTCCTATGTGTGCATTTGAGTGAGTGTATGCCATGTGTGTGCAAGCATACAGAAGGCAGCTAGAAAAAGATGCTGGAGTTCCTAAAGCTAAGAGTTACAGGTGATTGTGAGCTGCTCAACTTGGGTGCTATAGGAACTAAGCTCATGTCCTCTGAACTACCAATAAGTACTCTTCAATGCTGAGACATATCTCAAGTACTTCCTATGTTGCCTTTGACACAAAACAAAAGTCATTTGACTTAATTTTTAAAAAGTGAAAAATAAAGTTTAAGTATCAAAAAAACCCTATATTCCTAATATAAGCTAGAAAAGGCAGATGGATGGTTTTCTGGGGCCAATAGTTGGGTAGGAAATGATTAAACAAGGGCAAGGAAGAATCATCTGGGTGTCAAATGCTGAATGTGGGCTGTGTTGGTGAGGCGTAGGCACACACATTTGTCAAAACTCGAGGGACTTTATGCTTTGAATGACTTCATTTTATTATTCTTGAGTATGTAAAGCCTTCTGAAAGTAACTAAAAGGCAAACTACAGATGAGACCTCTAGTGGCATCTGAGACAGAGGTGTACAGCCATGTGACTAAGAAGAACAGAGAGTCTGTGGCTAAAATATGGGCCAAGTACGTAAACAACAAAAAAAAACAAACTGACAATGAACAATAATCACATGACCAGAGATTAGATGCCAGTGATGATCTCACTGTGCAAACAGACGGGGAGATGTCAGCGTCATCATGTTGGCAGAGAAGAAAAAGAAGAATCTGTCTTCCTGGCCGGTGGGAGTTTTCTTCTGTGAGTGACGTTTTTGTGTCGCACAGTACACAAATTAATCATGTTCCAATTGCCAAGTAAAGGTCATAGGTTCCATACCCTTTTGTCCCCATCTCAACTCTGGTCTATGCCTCCATGGGCTAAGCTTCTGATCTTCTTTATTCCCTCTCTTTCTCCCAGTTCCTCTTGGCCACTCCCCCTTCCTTCACCACAGTCAACACCTCTGCCTCTTACTCCTCCTGTAACATTACTTTGTGATTGCTCCTGCAGTATTAGCTCAGCCTTCTAGGGATTCCTTTGGGGCTTCCTGTTTCTGATGTCTGATTGACTGGTACGTGGATGGTCTAGGATGTCTGCTTTTCACATCTGGTGGCTGGCAAGCTGTCTGTTTGCAGGGGTGACAGGAACCATGGGACTACCTTGTTCTCATCACCCAGGAGGCTAGCCTGGCTTCCTCCAGATAATGACAAGAGGGCTAGCCCTGCTGAGTAAGCATGAGCTGTGTTTCTGCTTGTGCTCATGGTATGGAGGCTTGGGTGTTTTCCCTAAAATCCTTTTCATTGGAATCTTTCTTTCTCAATGTGGCAGTGTTGGGAGGGAGCTTCATGGGCAGTATTCAACTTGTTGGGGGCAGAACCCTCAAGAATGAGTTAGAGATTTTCAGCCTAGGTTCTCTCTCTCCCCCCTGTGATATCTTTGACCTTTTTCTCCTTGTGGCTTGAAGCAGTACAAAGCCCTCAACCAGATGTGGCCACCTGGGTTTGGACCTCACAACCTTCCATAAAAATTTGTCAAAATAAACCATTTTTCTTTACAACTTATACAGTGTCAAGTGTCTTTTGCAGTGATGGCAGCCACTGAGCCACCTGGTTCTCATGAAGTGGCTTAGCCTGTCCAGTTCTATGTGGTGGCTGAGACACATAGCCAGTACTGTCTTGAGCAGTGAGATGCCAACTTAATGTCTTGATAAGAAAGAGCACTGGGGACAGGGTTGGCCATCCACCACATAGCATCCTTCATAATACACACTAAAACCCACCTAATTATGCAAATGATGAATGGCCCAATTAAATCCAGTGCAGCCACACAATGGACAGCAGCTTTCAGAAGGGTATCTAGTGAGGTATAGATACTTAGTGAAAATGCCAAACAAGATGTACTGCAGGAAGCAGCATGAGAAGTATGACAGGAGGACAAATGGAAAATGTCCTTCTTCCCCATGCTCAATAGAATGGTTGTAGGAAACACACTATCCGACCCTTTGCCCTCTTCTAAACTTTGGACAGAGCACAGAAGGAACTATTGTCTATAATTAAAGTACAAGTTGACCTGATCACAGTTCCACTCTGTCACCTCTTTGACAATAGATAAGTCACTGAACCTCATCAAGCCAAGCTTGTCTAGAAGAGGGGGTGGGGCATTGTTAGAATCACACTTGCCTTGGAAAGTTGCATGAGGACTGAATGAGATATTTGTGTGGAGAACTGTACGCATCGAGGGATACAGAACTGCTTAGTAAATGTTATATAATAAGTCATGATTTTGTAAGCAGAGAAAAGGGACAATTAATATTTCTATTATGTTTATTTATGTGGGAATATGCACCCACGTGTGTGGGTTTGTGCATTTCACAGTACATGTGTGGAGGTCAGAGTACAACTTTCAAAGTTTGGTCTCTTCCTTCCATAGCATGGGTTCTGGGGATCAAACTCAGGTCATCAGGCTTGGAGGCAAACATCCTTACTGGCTGAGACATCTTACCTTCCCTTGACATATTTTTTAACCCATAATTTGAAACATTTGAATTTATAACAGCATTGGAATTTATTTAGCATCTGTCAGTTCAGGAACTGTATGACAAGAGTGGTTGTAGCAAGATTTTCAGTTAGGTTTGCATTTTACTAATCCCATCAACACCGATGTGACAGATACTAGAATAGTGGCACCTCTCACAAGACCCTGTGAGAAGCATTTACCAAATTGACAGGTGATGCATGCTGAACAAAGTGATCCAAAGCCCTGCCAAGGATTCTGCCTCAGAGGAACCAATCATCAGAGACAGCAAAGGTGAAACAAAGCCAAACCTGGTCAACTGCCAATCAAGTTATCTAATCAAGAGGTCAGTGATTTGTGAAGCCTAACACTTCTTTCTTTCTTTCTTTCTTTCTTTCTTTCTTTCTTTCTTTCTTTCTTTCTTTCTTTCTTTCTTTCTTCTTCTTCTTTTACTTTTTATTTTTGAGATAAGGTCTCACTATGTGGTGCTGGCTGGCCTGAATTCACTATATAGACCAGACGGGCCATGAGCGCAAAGAGTTCTGCCTGCCTCTGCCTTCTGAGTGCTGGGATTGAGGATATGTAGTACCACATCTAGTTATCTGACATTAAACTATGACATTCTCAGTTACAAATGATGCCATCTTTTCCAGTTAATATTTCACTCTGTGGGTCCTTGTTTAAGCACCAGTTGTGTTGTCTGACTTTCCTAGGGGAATGAAAACAAATGCCTTCTGACCCTAGATAGCCACCCATGGCAGATTAAAGAAATTATTTCAACCAAGTTTAACTTGATGAGTCAGTGAGTTCACTGGGTTTGCATGTAGGTGTGTTGTTGAAGGTTATTTACAAGAGCATGCAGGACCCAAAGGCAACCATATTTCCAAAAAGCCCAGCCCAGCATGGTGACAGTTTGCAGAGGATGCATCCCTGTGTTCTCTGTAGGACTTGCAGACAGCTCAGGTGGTTGGACAGTCTTCTCTCCATAGCACTCATTGCTGCTCACTTAATTTGGTGAGGGCCTGTGAACCTCATAAGTTTCAGGAACCTCCTGAGACTTGTAAATTGTGTGTACTTCATGAGTAGCCTACCTCCAGAAGGAAGTGTTTCACTATGGAAGAAATGGATAGACACCACTGACCTTAGGCCTTGATGCCTAGGTGGGCAAGTTTGAAAATTTTGTGATTCACCTCCCATCTCTGCAATTAAGTAGGGCTATGCATTGCTGCATGCCTTGAACTTGAGCAGCATTTGGCATTGGGCTTCACATGCGCCCTGTAAGTGAGATTGAATACCCATATGGCAGTCACAGATTCTCTCCTCCCCAAGGTGTGACGACAAGTTCTTGAACTAGTTCTGGCTTGGAATGTGGAAAGCTGTATTGGAAACTTTGTTGTTGGAGCAGATAACCACAGTTCCCCAACAGTATTCAGAGGTGTTATCTCCACCTTCCATGGATCACTCAAATATTCTGAGTTCCACCACTCATGGGGCCAAAAGAGCAGGAGGCCATGACTTCTGCAGCCACAGGCAAGGCTGCAGACCACACCAATGCTATATCAGAGTTGATGGGCAGCCAGCCACTGTTGTTCAGGGTGGGGTTCAGTAAGTCAGATGTTCCTGGTTTGCTCCAGGGGAAACCAGTCTTCATGTATCCTGTGTGGTGTTTGAATGAAAATAGCCCCCACAGGCCCATAGGGAGTAGTATCATTAGGATGTGCAGCATTGTTGGAGTAGGTGTGGCCTTACTGGAGGAAGTGTGTCACTGGGGGATTGGGAAATATGCTTTGAGGTTTCAGAAGCTCAAGTGAGGCCCAGTTGCTCTCTCTTTTAGCTACCCGCCAATCTGGTCATAGAACTCTCAGCTACCTCTCCAGCACCATGTCTGCCTGCATACCTCCATGCTTCTTGCCATGATGATCATAAACTAAACCTTTGAACTTTAAGCCAGCCTCAACTAAAAGTTTTCCTTTCTAAGAGCTGTTGTGGTCATGGTGTCTCTTCACAGCAAAATAACTTTGATCAGGAAACCCCAGTTTAGCTGGGCATGGTGGTGCATGCTTTTAATCCCAGCACTCTGGGAGGCAGAGGCAGAGGCAGAGGCAGGCAGATCTCTGTGAGTTCAAGGCCAGTTTAGTCTGCAAAGTGAGTCCAGGACAGCCAAGGCTACCCCAAAAAACTGTGTCTCAAAACAAATCAAAATAACACAAAGAAAGAAAAAAGAAAGGAAGAAAGAAAGAAAGAAAGAAAAGAAGGAAGGAAGGAAGGAAGGAAGGAAGAAAGAGAAAAAGAAAGAAAGAAAGAAAGAAAGAAAGAAAGAAAGAAAGAAAGAAAGAAAGAAAGAAAGAAAGAAAGAAAGACATCCCAATTCTGGAAAACTGATGGGGTGTGTGTGTGTGTGTGTGAGCCATACAAAAATTTCCTAAATCCTAAGTTACAATGGTGCTTGGTGTTTCAGCTCTGTATTCAAATAACCTTGAAGAGAACACTAAGACGGCAAGCGCAAGGTGATTCACTGCTGAATCCAGAACCAATTTCCTCTTTTGACCTTTCTGTATGGAGCTGCATACAGCTTCTTAGCCTAAGTTTCATATATCATTTGCCATGTTTTCTGCAGCACACATCTCAAAAAAAAAAAAAGAAAGAGAGAGAGAGAGAGAGAGAGAGAGAGAGAGATTATGAAGTAAATGGTCCCTCCAGTATTGTTCAATGCATAGCCCGAGTAACAGTCCTGAGTGTGTTCCTCATGGTGATGCCCTTTCCTGGGTTCTGCTGTATGGTCAGTGCATCACAGCTGCCTTCCAACCCCTGCCTCTGGAGAGGCTCAGTGCTCTACTTCCTCCTTTACTTTCTTCCAGGGTATGATTAGCTATGATAAAATTGGTAAGGACAGAGTGAAGCTCCCCACCTGTACTCTCAGCAGCAACTAGTCAGCAGCCGGGCAGAATTTTTGTCACCCACATTTAGGTATGCTTGTGTCTTCAGAAGCTCAAATACATCCAAGTTTTCCAGCTTAAGTTCCTCCTCCAGCTCCCTGCCAGGTGGCCTAGAACAGGACACAGAGTCATCACCCGCACTTCTCCCTGATGTCAGACTCTCTCTTGCTCCCTCCTGGAAGGACTCCATCTGCCACAGCCATCTCCTCCATCTGTGTCTCCTTTTGTTTAAGGGACCTCCAGCGGGAGTATGGAAATAGCTTCCTCATCTCGATCATCCTCACAGTCCTTGTGGGCTTGGTGTCTCAGTGATAGACCATCTCAGGTTACCACTGGGCTGTCTGCCCAGAATTCGGCGGCTGCTATTAGGGTGTTGCATCTTTATTCATTTCACAGTCACCTGCAGACAGTGAGCTAGGAAATGGGTGGTAGAATCTGATATAGGCAGTCAAGTACAGTTCTTGAGGACAACAGGCTTGGAGGGGGATCCTGAGGCTGCTCAGACAAGCTAGCTGGAGATGCTCATGAACTATGCTCCATACAGAGCCAACCTACGCCTACCTCTGGCCACAATAGGTGTTGATACTATTCTTTTGGGCGGAGCAGAGCTGCAATCTTCCTTCAATACTTTGTTCTCCCAAACTTTACTCAGAAAGCAGTAGCTGTGATCCTCATTAGGGTCTTGCTTGATTTCAGGCTTTCGGGATGAAGCCTCAACCCAGACTCAATCACTGGGGTGGTAGTCAGATTCCAGCATGCATGGCTCTCTACTGACCTGGTGGAATGATTCTTTATATTTGAAGTAAAAGGATGAGATCCACAGAAAGGAGGGAAGATTGGTCTCCGAAGGAGTTCAAGCCCAGTTTAGCACCACTTTCCTGCTGGCAGAATCGGTCAATGCTAAGCCTGCTTCCTACTCAGTCAGGCAGAAAGTTCATAGTAACTGGAGCTACATGAGAACACATGCATACATGCACACACCCACATCCACACCCCTCCCTCACACACTCACCTTTTCTCTGAAGTCTGTCACCTTTGGTACAAAATGAGATTTGGGGTCATTAAACCTTATTTTGAAACAACGGACAAAGGCAGGGTACTACCAAAATGTCTCCTAAGCATGATTGGTGACACATGCCTGTAACTCTAGCACTTAATAGGTTGAGACAGGAGAATTACCATTTTGAGGCCCACCTGAGCTCCATGGTCTTAGGGGTATAACTCAGTAGTAGAGTTGGGTTTTTTTAATTTTTTTAAAATTTTTTTTCTAGAATGCACAAGGTTCCGGTTACATCTCTGTTGTGCAGTCCTCACATCTCTCTAGCCTTGGTTTCCCTAACCAAGGTTAGGGTTAGGGCTAGGTTTCCCTCTGTGTAAAGGGATTGTCTCTGTGAGAATCAGCTGAGATGCCCCACGTGAATGCTCTTGAAAATATCGAAGATGGTGCAAACCAGAATATGATCCTTCTTTTCATAGTGGTAGGTATTGTTTCCTGTGACATGAGAGGTCAGGGTTCAATGCCCTGATGGGGGCACAAGTTACACTATCTATAGCCACACCACCCTGAACACCTTTGCTCTCATCAGATGGTGAGGAACCATTTTGGAATGCCCTTAGTTTGGCTGAGTTCATCTCCCAGGACACTTCACTGCATAAGTCTTAAGATACCCAGCAGTGTAGATAGATGAGATGGACCTTCTCAGACCATTTCACTGTTGGGTGCTGTGGAAATACTGGACCCACGCCTGCTGTCTCAGGAAGTGCCCAGACACCAGTAGTCAAATTGACCTTAGGTCAATTATCAAATGAGGGAGTCTTGACTTGTCCTTAACTCAGATACTTGGTGATTTCTATGGTTTAACTCTGAAATGTCCCCAGGAGCTCAGGTATGGAGGTTTGCTCCCAAGATGTTGGCATCATTTGTGGAGGCTGTGGAACCCTTAGGAGGTGGGACTCTATAGGCAGAAATAGAGCAAGGCCTTTGAAGGTTGTACTCTTCCCCTAGTTCCTGGCCCGCTGTGATGAGAACAACTGCTACTCACTGTCCTGCCACCATACCAGATTTGTTCTGCCATGTCTTCCTTGCCACAGTGGACTAACACCTTCTAATACCATGAGCTAAAATAAATCTCTTCTCCCTTATGTCATTTCTGTCACGTAGTGTGGTCATGACAAAACATAACTAATATGGTGACAGGAAAGTTAGAAACCAGTGGGTCTCCACTGGTGTCCTGGTGGGCGTTCTAGTCAGATGAACACTCAGGCTTTTGGGTAATGAGTAACTTAGTTAGCGCTATACTTGTTGCCTGTCAGGGAAGATGGGAAAGGCATTATTTCCCACCTCTGCCCAGGCACATCAATCCTCTGCCCCATTCCTGCCCTCCACTGTCATCTCCCACTTCTGTTTCCCCAAGCAAATCTCAAGTGTTTCTCATTACAGTTAATGATCTGTCCTAGTTCCTGACTCAGAATGGGCAGAGCTTGACACTGGCTGTCTGGTTGCATTCTTGTAAGAGGCTAATTTGGGAATTATAGAATCACGTGTATCTTTCTCTTTGCTCACATACCAGATGGTCAGAAAGGCATGTAATGTGAGAAAGTGTACCTAAGCAATCTTGTCACTGCTGGGATCTCCATAGAGTGTACTTTAGGAACCCACATAAGCAGTAAGTTTATAGTTGTAACACCCATGGAAGTGTCCTGAGAATTATCTTAGAAGCTAATAAAAGCATGTAGCAAGTGAAAGTATCTCGTGGATGTGTCTGAAAGCCCATGCTTAATATCCATGTAATCTTCCTGTAGATAGACACTCCTGCTTCCAGGGAAGAATGCCCACACTCAGGCCTGCCATCTTCGAGACAGGGTGGGCACTCTCCGGGCACCCTCCCATCAGGGAGACTGAGGGAAGCTAAACTCCCGTGTCATTTGGTAGCTATTGATAAAGGTGCCCACTACTGGGGAGGTGATTTTCCAATAGTCAGCAGCTTCATGGCCAGCCTATGTTCTACGGTTCAATGTTCACAATGAGCCAAAATGCCTACTGGAATCAAGGCAAAGTAGAGGCTATGGATTCCGTTTATAGACTCTTGAGATCCCCCACAGTTGTCCACAGATAGAGAGCTTGGGTGTGTGGGTCGGGGGTCTGTTCTTTAAGTTACATGGCAGACTGGTGGCTGTACAATGACATGGAAGCCAATTTGAGATAAAGAATCCTCCCCAGGTCTCCAGAGGCCATGGAGCAGAAATCAGCTGTCCTACTGGGCCCAACCAAGTTCTACCTACTGTGCCTGGGGCTTTGTGTCACCAAGTGTCTGAGGACTTTGCTGTTGAGGACTAGGTGTCCAGAACACATTGTCAGTTCTGAAGCGTGGGGGTTTTCCTTGCGAAACGGGATGTGCTCAGTAAGTGTTTAACTGAGTCAACTAGAGGCACGCAGAGGCACTCTCTAGAGCCTCTTCATTTATCATGCTTTGTGCCTCTGTCTTATACAGCTTCTGGCTAAATTCTATTGTGTGTATGTATAATGCCCAACTATTTCTTCAGGTCGTTTGTAGTATGTTAAGGAATTTGCTTCCTTTCTGAAAAAAAAAAAAGTATTTATTTTGTTTTGTTTAACACAAAGCCTCATGGAACCGATGTTGGCTTCAAACTCTGCTTGTAGCTGCAAGTGACCTTGAATGCCTGACCGGTCTGTGTTGGTTTCCCCAGCTGCTGGAATTACAGGCATGCATTCCTAACTGGCCTCTCAAAAATAATGATATTCTTGTGACTATCAGACTATTGAAACAATAGGCCCAAAAGACCTGGACACGCCCGCCCCCGCCATGGACTCTCATGTCTAGAGAATAAAGGGGCTAAAGTCTAGAGCCAGACAGAAGAGAAATTGTCTCTTAGAAAGGATGTCACACAGTTCTAACTACTTGTTAGCCTCTTTACAGGAAGGGAATGTAAAGAGGGTCAGGGATGGGCAGGACCACACCGTAACCTAGACTTTTACTTGTGCCCATTTCTGACACTGTATTTAAACTTTACTCTCACTTCATGGCCCTGAAGATAGACTGAAGTGAAGGATGTTACTGGATCTCTTAATTCATCTTCCCAATGTGGCCACACAGAATAAATGTTCTTTTTCAGTCTTTGAAATTATTAATTTGTCTTTTTTTATTGGCTTCTAGAGGACAGATAACCAAACTTGACTTCTTGGGGGTACAGAGTAGAACCCAAACTTCAGTACCACCATTATGTCCAGCTATGGATTTATTTATATTAAGTTTATTTTAGATGTTTAAGAAATGCAGCATAAGCCAGGCTTAGTGGCTCATGACTGTAATTCCAGCACTCAGGAAGGCAGAGGCAGGCTGATCTCTATGAGTTTTAGGCCAGCCTGGTCTACAAAATGAGTCCAGTACAGCCAAGGCTATACAGAGATACCCTATTTATCTATAAATAAATAAATAAATAAATAAATACAGTATAATTCACTTTACAAAGTTTCTTAGCCACATTTAAAAAGACTTTCTATTTAGTAACTGTCTCAGTTATTTTTTTCTGTTGCTGTGGTAAAACTCCATGACTGAGGCAGCTTTTGAAAGAAGGCACTTCTGGGGGCTAGCTTATGGTTTCAGAAGATAAGTTCATGACCACCATGGCAGCAAGCATTGCAGGCAGGCAGGCAGGCATGCTGCTAGAACAGTAGCTAAGAGTTATGTCCTGATCCACTGGCAGTAGGCAGAGTATGATTGAGCCTGGCATGGGATTTTGAAACCACAAAGCCCACTCCCAGTGACACCAACAATGCCACACCTAATCCTTCCCCAAAAGTATTATTAAGTGAGAACAAACACTCAAACATATGAACCTATAGGGGCCATTATTATCCAAACCACCACAGCAACGCCTACTAAATAATCTGGAATATTTCTTCATTCCTCAGAAATGCTGAAACTTTGTTTTTTTAATTAGCATATCTTGGTAATTCAGGTCTCATACACCTCCTGGCTGGGCACCTTCTTAAAAATTAAATGTTAATTTTGAAAATCAACTTGACAAGAATAGTCCTGTGCTTCAAATGCACAGACACACAAAAATGGTTCTTTAAAAGTACTTTGACTTTATATTTGACTATTTCAAACATGCAGACACTGTATCTTCATTATAAATTTTGGTCTCCAGGTCAATATCTGCTCCACTGACAGATGGATTGCAATCCTTCACCGTTGGTGGAGACACATCTTCTCTTGGGTTTATGAAATTCCCAAGAGCACCCAGTAAGTGATTACTTTAGATGAACACGAGCTCAATCCTGAAACAAAAAGAAGCCTTACAGGATGCTAAGCTGCACTCATGGGGTACCCTTGGAGACCCAAGAGGGCAAGAAACACCAGGATTATGTGAAAATGGCAGGAACACAGCTGTGGTAGCTGCAATCCTGGTTGGTTCCCATGGGGCTCTTCCTTGGTTCTCTAAAGCCCCTTTGTCTATGATGATGGAAGTCCTGACTCAACAGGAAGCTGAGCACAGCAGATCCTGAACTCAACTCCACTTCCAGCACCATCTGTTTCTGGAAGCCCCTTCACCCCTCAGGCAGCTTTAGTCTATTTTTTTTTCCATATCAGCTTCACAGGCTCTGTGCTCACCCCTGCCTCTTGTGTCCTTGAACTGTAGGAGAAGCTCTACCATCCTCCAGCTCTTGCCTTCTCCTGTCTGTCCTTGCCGAGCACAAGGGATTTTCCACTTTGGGATTCAGAGCCAGGAAAAGTCCCAGGCTGTTTTACGTTTTGTTCTATCTCATTTATCCCCCAGGACCTTGAGGCAGGAAGTGGGTCAGGCAGGAAGGGAGGATAGACAAAAGGGATACAAATACTGGGGAGTAGTGGTGATGTCTGTCTCAAACTCATTATCCCAGTGCGTCTGTGAAGCACTTGTGAGTGGAGGCGCAAAGCATAGCATGATGCTACCTTCTCACACTAGCTCACCTGATCGCCAGCAATCCCTCTTCCAATGCACTGTTTATCTTTTCAGTCCCAATTGCAGGGCATGGAACACATGGATTAGGAGAGTTGCATTCTGGGGAAGGAGCGTTTGAGACTGCCTCTTTACAGAAGGTACCACAAGATTAAGTATGAGTTCTAAAGACCATGTCCTGAGTCCCAATTTACTGCTTCCTAAAGCCTTTAGCAAAGATGGCACAGAACCAGGCTTCTCTGGAATAAGGACAAAAACAGAGGCTAAGCAGAGAGAGAGAAGGATCCCAGGTCAAAATAATGAGATTCCTGTGGCTGTGGTAGTGGTGGGGGTGAGGGGAGGGTGGGGCTGGGGGTGAGGTAAATAGATACCATGTAAGTCCCATCAGGACCTGGAAAGTCATACTGATCAATCCAAGCCATCAGCTTGATTGGATGGATGGAAGAAAAGAAAAACACTGGGATGACGCAAAGGATAGTGCTGAAGAGCTCATCCGGGCAGTCTCAGAAGGTGTCCTGCAGGCTGCCAGTTCCTGACCCACTCTGTTTTTTTTTTTTTTTAATTAAATTTTTATTCACTTTGTATCCCAGCTGTAGACCCCTCTCTATTTCCCTCCCAACCGCACCTTCCCTCCCTCACCTCCTCCCATGCTTCTCTCCCAGTCTACTGATAGGGCAGTCCTCCTCCCCTTCCATCTGACCTTAGCTTCTCAGGTCTCATCAGAATTGGCTGCAATGTCCTCCTCTGTGGCCTGGCAAGGCTGCTCCCCCCTCAGAAAAGGTGGTCAAAGAGCAGGCCACTGAGTTCATGCCCTGACCCACTCTTTCAGCCTACACTTGTTTGATTCAAGTTCTTCCAGGAACGTGGACCTGGAGGGTAGCGAAGTCCCTGGCCAAGACACTGCCACACATACGCTCCATCTCAGAAGCTTTGAGAGATATAGGTAGACACTTGCCCCTGGGATGAGAAGGGCCTAAGGATCCTGGACATAGCTAAATCAAAAACAAAGGCTAGGAGCCACCATAAAGATGTCAGAGGAGGCAAGATGACCCCTGCCACAGATTTAGGAGGAAGTCTGTCAAGTGCAATGGGAAGGAAGGCACTCTTACAGCCGTGAGCGGTGAGGAGGAGTGACTAGAAGGAGGCCCTGCAGTCTGAGATGGTAGCTGTCTAGGCTATGCCAGGGGCCTTCTGTACTGTGAATTCTGGCCCACAGCCATGCCTACCTCCCCCATGTACTATCTTGCCCTTCCACCTCTTTCCTGGGCTCCTGGCCTCACCATTCTGCCTTTCTGCTAGTGGATCTCTGGTCCTGTCTTTCATCCTTACAGCCTTAGATTGATTCTCTTTGTCTCTCTGCATCTCCTTGACACACATATCTCCATGTTAGGACCCAGAGTACTAGCTTTAGACCTGTTTCTGACCCAAGGAACCAAGGAAGCAAGACTTTGGCTTCTGTGCTTCACTTACAAAAGTGCGAGAGTAGTAGAATTTTCCCTTTGGGTTGTTCAAGGGGCAGATTACGTCAAAGTGGGCCTGGAACCTAGCCAGTGACAAGAGCTGATATGACACCTGGCATTACAGATAGTAGAGACCACTGGGGGGACTTGAGCAGGGGATCGTGGTTAAGGCCTTGCTTTGCAGTTTCTCTGGTAGTATATTGGGGAATGAATTGAAGTGCAGGTCTTGAGATGGTTCACCTTCATTGTCAACTTGAATCGCTTAGAGGACACACTCCTGGATTTGCTTTTCAGGAAGACTCACCATGAAAATTCGTGGTGGGTGGCCCAGACTGAACAAGGGGGAAAGGAGAAAAACAGACGAGCTACTGTCTTAGTTAGGGTTTTACTGCTGTGAGGAGACACCACGACCCAGGTAACTCTTATAAAGGAAAACATTTAACAGAGACTGACTTACATTTCAGAGGTTTAGTCCATTATCATCATGGCGGGAAGCATGACAGTGTCCAGGCAGACACAGCACTGGGGAAGGAGCTGAGAGTTCTACATCTTGATCCACAGGCAACAGAAGGAGACTGTGTGTCACACTGAGCATGGATAAGGCCTCAAAGCCTTCAGTGACACACTTCCTCCAACGAGGCCACACCTACTCCAATAAGGCCATACCTCCTAACGGTACCACTCCCTATGGGTGTGGCATTCAAACACATGGGTCTACAGGGCCATACCTATTCAAACTACCACAGCTACATTATTCATTTTCCTCTGCTTTTTGGTCCATCAAGATGTGAGGAGTCCCAGCCACACACTCCTATGGCCATGAATTCCACCATGACTTCCCTAGCAATATGAGCTCTAACTCTCAACCAGGGAGCAGGAGAAACCTTTTCTCTCATAACTTGTGTTTGTCAGGTATTGATCACAGCAGTAAGAAAAATATGTAATGCAGAAGCTAAGACTAAACAGGATCGCAATAGAGCGTTACTGTTTTCTTGTACACATAAAAAGGAAAAGAGCTTTAAGCTAATCGCAACTTGGGTGAGAAGAGCTCAAATACTGTTCAGTAGGAGTCGGTGACCAGGCAGCAGTGAGGAAGCCCAGGAGGCGGGAGTTGGGAACTCTTACCTTGTCTCAAGTGGAGATGGACATGGAGATGGGTCCTGCCTACCCACAGAGTCTCAGTTCATGCTTCCAGAAACTGGGGGCTGCTGCCAGGAACTCTTCCCCAAACTGCTGTTTGAGGCTTACAACATTTGCTCAACTTGCATTTCCTACCTGACCTCCATGGGGTGGTCCAGGAAGACGTACCTGACCACCCCTTCAGTGCACCTCATTATTGCATTTCTCAGAGGTTGCTCTTCTACGAGTCGTTCTTGAAGTTTATGAGTGAGTCCAATCTGTGACACTGACTAGGGGCAAAATTCAGAATATTGAGGCAACGTTCACTCAAATGTCTCAGATTAAAAACAGGTGATGGTTTGGGTCGCTTGGGACAGAGAGGCTTCTGTGCCTGGTGGATGTCTGTGACTTCTTGTTGTAAGTAGCTGGAGAGGGCCTGTGAACATCCAGATTGAGATCCTCAAGAGAGGATGCAGGTGAAGACCAATGAGTGCCACATCATAGTAACTAAAGATGAGGGCAAGCTTGAAGCCCCGGATGGAAATGACCAATGAGAAGAAGTGATTTAAGGACTGAATGTAGCAGTACTAAATGATAAGATGGTGGTCTCAAGGCTTCAGAGGTATTGTCAGAGCCCTTCTCTTGCCCCTGTAATTATATGAGTGCCTGAGGCTGCTGGTGAAAGCCTGGCCCACATTTAGGGAAGCCTGAGGACAGATGCACAGATGACACCGGCAGATTTCGGGGGTTCTGAAGAGCACAGAAGCTGGATCCCAGCTCACAGAAGGGGACTTGTTCAGACTCCTGGAGGCCAACAGCTGGCGTGAACAGCCACTCACAGTGAGCCATCTGCAGCACAGCCCCCGAACTTAGCCAAAATAAAATCTCCAGTGAAGGCAGGAGGCTGTTGAATTAAGTAGGTGGCAGTCACTATTGGACGGCACCCCATCTCAATGACAGCTTAGCATGCTGCCCAGGTGGGAAGAGCAGGTGGCCAGAGAACGCAGGCCAAGACGCTGAGTTTCTATCCCAGACCGAGGAGGACTCACAGGACCCCGGATCAACTGCTGCAGCAACTCAAGGCATGAAAGGGACCGACTTTCTACTTTGGTCATCCCCAACTCCCATGAAAGGGACATGGTCAGAATGCAGTAAATGTTTATAGTAAACACACTGAATGGATACTGACACGAAAATAATGTACCTTTGTTGTTGTTGTTGTTGTTGTTGTTGTTTCAGTTGCCCAAGGCCTGCCACGTGGAATTTTGTTTTTGTTTGTTTTTAATCTGAGACATTTGAGTGAACGTTGCCTCAATATTCTGAATTTTGCCCCTAGTCGGTGTCACAGATTGGACTCACTCGTAAACTTCAAGAACGACTCGTAGAAGAGCAACCTCTGAGAAATGCAATAATGAGGTGCACTGAAGGGGTGGTCAGGTACGTCTTCCTGGACCACCCCATGGAGGGCAAGCAGGAAATGCAAGTTGAGCAAATGTTGTAAGCCTCAAACAGCAGTTTGGGGAAGAGTTCCTGGCAGCCCCCAGTTTCTGGAAGCATGAGCTGAAACTCTGTGGGTGGGCAGGACCCATCTCCATCTGCAGTACTCTCTGGTGGTTCCTTTGCTATCTGCCCAGGGCACCCTTCCTGGAGCGCAGCTTTGCCCTGTTCCTCTGTGTGCTGAGGAAATACAAACCACTGCAGTGAGGAGGCTTCGTGATACCCCAATAAGACATTCCGGGGTTCCATCACTGGGGAGACTCTGTTTTCGAAAGTCTCTAACATTGCATGTTGGATACTAGTAAAATGAGAAACTGGGTCCATTCATTCATTCTACCAACCATCTGTTTAATCTCTACTCTCATAAATGTGTATTTAACACCACACATGTTTTCAGAATCAGAAATAGAGGTGTATTAGTTTGAGGTGTTGTGATAAAATATGAACAAGGCAACTTATGGAACAAAGGTTCCCCCTATAGTTCCAGGGGGATAAGTGACCATTGTGACAGGAAAGCATGGCTACAAATGATAGACACTGGGGGCAGGAGCAGAAAGCTAGCTGATGACATCCTCAGCTGCAAGCACAAGTCAGAGACAGCAGACCAGAAGTAAAGCTATACACTTTTGAAGCCCACCCATAGTGATGAATTTCCTCTAGGAAGGCTGAATCATAATCTGTCCAGACAATGCCACCAACTAATAAGGTACTAGCTAATAACTCCAAACAACTGCAGGTTTGTCATGGAAGCCATCACTCTTCCAAAACCATATTAGGTGATGATTTATTGTTTTTGCTTTTTGAAACCTACTTTATCCTCACTGCACACAATCCTGGTAGATGAAGGTGCACCCCTTCCCAAGACCAAGAGTGCCCTGAGAGCTGAGCTGGGACTCTTGCCACCTACTAGGGACCAAGTGTTCAAGTGCCTGAGCCTATGTGAGACATATTTCATTCCAAGAACCACAGGAAGTGAATGAAGAAAAGTACCTGTGGGAATTAGGAAGTAGTCAGGTAAAAGGTGTGTGTGTGTGTGTGTGTGTGTGTGTGTGTGTGTGTACATAGCATCACGTGACAAACATGTATGGATAGCATATGAGCAGCACCAGAACAGCATCAACAAAAAATGAATACTGCTTAGCCAGCACCAAACACTAGTCTAACACATTCATTTCCCTTTCCCAACAGCTCTAAGTGGTAAAAGTTATTATCCAACTTTACAGTTGGGGAAACATCCTTAGGAGCTAGATGAATTGCCCCAGGATACAGATCACAGGCAGGGTAGCCAAAGGTTTGAACTCAGTTTGAGCCAAACTCTTCACACATCTTTTTTTCTGTTTTCTGTGGAAGCTAAGGATCATGTCAACTTGATACCTAGAACAGAGAAGCATATTCATGCTGTGGAATAAGTACCCTTCCTGGACCAAGGTGGTAGCTAGTAATGCCAAATAGCTTCAGAGTTGACATGGAAGCCATCCCCCTCCATCATCATACTTTGTGTTGAGGTTGGGTTTTGTGTTTGTTTTTTGAAACCTTCTTTGTCCTCACTGCACACAATCCTGGTAGATGAAAGTACATCCTCTTCCCAAGACCAAGAGTGCATTGAGAGCTGAGCTGGGGCTCTTGAGCCCTTCTTGTGCAGTAGCCAATGGTGAGCAGAGTGGGTGGTACCAAGATGCATACCAGTTGAACATGACTATTAACAGTTCAGGGTGCTAAGATTCTCAGGGTGCCAAGCTTGTAATTGCTGAGTTCTATGAACTAACATAGTTCATAGGGAAAGCTTTTTTATTTCAGCATGGGAAGGACTACAAATTCGAGAGCAGAACAGAAATAGAACAGCCTTGAGAAACAGTGAGACTCCTTGCTAGAGGTATTCATGCATAAAGCAGTATATCAAAGGGATGTCCCCATGGAGTGCAAGACTGAACAAAATGTCCTTCCTACTCTTTTAGCTGAAATGAGTCGATAGTACCATGGGTGCTTTGCTGTTTCTCTCAGTGCCTAATGCTTCTGTGCTTCCTGTCTGTAAACAGGTATACTCTGACAAGAAAAATAGTGATTATCACTCATCAGGGGCTATTTTTAACTAAGCACTTTCTTAAGTCTTTTACATATGTTAAAATATTTAATTCACATAACTAATAGATATGATTTAGAATTTTTATTAGTTTGTTCTGTTTTGTTTTGCATCATTGTGACCAAAATACTTTACAGAAACAACTAAAGGGAGGAAATATTTCTTTTGGCTCACAGTTTCAGGGGATTCTAATCTATCACGGCAGAGCTGAGCAATTCAGTCAGCCAGCGGTGGCAGCAGCTATAGCACAGGATAGCTGTTGACATCATGAAAGACAAGGAAGTAGAGAGACTGCAGAAACCAGAGTCAGGATATAACCTTGACAAGCCCAGTTACCTATTTTTAGATCTCAGCCAGGACTTCACATCCTAAAGGTTCCAGTCTTTCTAAATAATGCCACCAGCTGTGGACTAGGCATTTAACTATGAGCCTATGGGCACATTCTGTATTAAAACCAAACAGATCTGGAATGTCCCCAAAGGCCCATGAGTTAAGGGCTTGGTACCCAGCTTATGGTGCTACTAAAAGAAAATAGAACCCGCAGGGGTAAGGGCCTCATAGGAGAATGTTGGATTATTGGGCTCTATGCATTATTTCCTCACCATAGGCCCAAAGGCAAGAAGGCCAACTTGTCATAGACTCACACTTTGAAAACTGTAAGCCAAAACCAGAGCTTCTTCTTTTTAAGTTACTTTTTTTTAACTTTTTAAGTTACTTTTTTAGTTACTGTCTCAGGTATTTTTTTTTTTTTTTTACAGCAACAGAAAGCCATCAATGAGATCCACATTCCTAGGCTCTCTATTAATTAGAAATGGAGAAGATAAGTCACAGAAAAAGTCAGAAATCTCCTGAGATATAGAATTAGTAAGTATGAAAGCAGGGACTTGCATTCTGGGAGAACTATGCCCTTAAACTCTGAACTTCAGAAAAATGTCATGATGTGCATAGCAATGAGGGTGAACATTTGCATTGCCATGTATGACTTAAAAAGAAACTATCCAAGCCCGCTACATCTGCCAGGGCATCGGGTTTCCTTGCCCAGTGGGCATTTCACATGATCAGTTCTAGGTATAAATTCATAGTAAGCAGGGGTTGACAGACCGTATTGGGAGATGAGAGGTTTCAGGGGACAGAGGGGATGAAGTCACAGAGGAAGCAAGCTGAAGCTTGCTCTAACCAGCCCACAAGTGTTAATTACACACATCCCTTTCCAATTCTGTGACCAGCGGCTTCCTGTTGATAGCTGGAAATGGGCCATAGCAAAAATATTTAAGCCCCCAAATTGACAAATACTACAAACAGTAATGTAATCAAGAAATTGCTTTTTCAAGTTGTGTGGTAAATGAGGCCGTCCTACACAACGATGTAATGTCTTCATCTGAGCTTCAGCTGTCTGAGGAAAAAGTTTCCTTCTTCTGGTACCTTTTAAGACATTTTCTCCCTTCCTGTGCCCTGGAGAGTCACTTGTCTTATCAGGCAAGAGATGGCATGCTGCCCAGTTAAGGTCAACACCCAGCTCATTTCAGCAAAGCTTGGAGGAGGCTTTCTCTAGAGATGATCTTTTTATAGTTACAAAAAAAAAAAAAAAAATCACAAAGGGTACAATCAAACTGGGCAATGACACTAGAGCTTTGGTTTCCAATTCTATGTCTCCTGGGTGAACTTGAGTGAGCTAACAACCCACTCTGGGTCAGTAATTGCCCAACAAAGCATGGATTCCAACATTCATTAGGTACATCAGAGAGCTTAGAGGGTAAGATGTGTTACATTGAGCAGGCTGATTGTGTAAGAGTCACCTGTCAGAGTCAAACTAGGAGGTTTATCAGCTAAGGATCTGGAAATCTTTTGGTGATATAGGCCCTGCAGGGACAGAAGGGAATGATGGGCATGTAGGAGAGGAAGAGGAGGAAGAAGGAACAGTAAGAGAGATCATGAAGGGATAGCATGGATGGATGGTTCATTTTTTTGTGCCAACTTGATAGGACTGAGAGGCAGCAGACAGCTGATAATGGATTCTTTCTAGGTCTGGGTGTGAGGGCATTTTTGGAATTGGTGGAGTGGGTGACATATATTTACCTCACCAGTGTGGAGAGGCATCTTCCAAACTGGGGAGGGTGAAGCAAGGCCATAAAATGGGTAAAAATAATTGCAGCCTCTCTTATGGACTAGAACATCTGTCTCCTGCTGTTGAACAGTGGTATCCTTGGTTTTCCAGGCCTTTGCCTCAGTCTGGGAGTTACACCATCAGATCCCTTCTTCTTGGATCTGTGGACTTAGATTAGATTACAGACTGCTTTTCTGAGCCACTAGCTTGAAGGTTGAGGGAATTCTTGACTACCATAATCATTTGTGCCAATCTCCACAATAAATCCCCTCTTATATAGCTATACCTCTGTTTCTATCTACCTGTCTGTCTCTCATCTCTTTCTATCTATCTATCTATCTATCTATCTATCTATCTATCTATCCATCTATCTACCTCATCTGTCTTATATCTTTATATCATATACATATGTATCATCACCTATCCCATCATGTCTGTATATAATTTACATTTATCATTTGCATCATCTATATCTATCTACAATGTCTATGCACTGTAAAAGTAACTTTTATTTTCTGGTTCAGATGTTGTCTCTGAGACTTAATGGGTCTGTCTGCTAACATAGGCTTAGTCCTGGAAGCTTCTAGCCTCCATAAATCTAACTATGCCTAGAATGTTTGCAGCCTCAGAGACTTACTGTTTAATAAGTTCACCCTTTCTTGTTCTTTCTGAGCTCTGGACATCCTGGTTCAACTTAGCTGTTTTGGCTCAAACTCCTCTCCCAGTTGACTTACTCAATTTGGCTTTTTTTCCCCTCTGAAGTGCTCTTCTTGGCCTCAGACTAACTCCACCAATCTCTTCTAATCTGGCTCTTTCTCACTCTCCGGCTCATTCAGTTTTCACCTAAGTTCTCTGTCTGCAACCTGTCTCTCTATTACTGTCCCAGTAAAACTGCCTCTTCTTTCTCTCTCTCTCTCTCTCTCTCTCTGCATTGCCCCTTAAGTAGCTTCCCTTTCCTCTTTCTTCTCATGAAAGCTGGATGTATCCTATTCTGTCAACTCTCTCTGATTTGTCACCTTTTCTGCCACTCAATTAAAACCACTTTCAAACATGCATGGTTCCTTCTACAAACTGACTTTACCTTTATTGTTTGAGATTAAAGGTGTGCCTAAGATTTTCTTTACCTGATACTTGCTCTCTACTGGGCTGGTCTAGAACTCAGCTCTGCTTGCCTGTCTCCTGGATTAAAGGTGTGTTTGTATTCTAGCCAGATGACACAGACCTGGATGATCTTTGGATGTGATCTCTTGTTAGAACAGGCCATGTTCTGAGTTAATATTCTTCTACAATGCATTATCTATGTAGTACCATGATATTATTTCATCCTTTTTATCTGTCTATCTGCCTGTCTATCTATCTGTCTTCTGCCAGTTCCCTTATCTATAGAACCCCAATTAGTTCACACAGCTCATGAGACTGGTGATATGAATGACTAGAATTTGGGCTGATTAACCCAATTCTGTGCTTTATCCCACTATGACTGATTTGTTTACTTAGACTTCCTGATCAAATAACGGTGCATATTTGCTGAAGATAAGAAATGTGCAACCGTGCTAGCCCAGGGTCTGTCCTGTGTCGTCTGCCCTTTCTTCCTCTGTTCTGTGTAGACAGAGCTGCATTGCCCAATATCTGAGTGTAATTAAACAATGAGAACAATGAGCATGAGATCAGAAGTTGGGAGGGGAGAGACCTTTCTCTTTCTCTGGTTCCTGTGGATTCCCTACTGCTTCTTTCTCTCCCTTTCTCTTTCTTCTCTCCCTCTCTCTCTGTGTATGTGTGAGAGAGACAACCAAACTGAATTTTCACTCCATCAGAACTACCGCCTCTTACCGGTTCTCTGTTCAATGGGCAATAGCAGCTTGCCATGTTGCTAATCCATCATCTTTGCTTCTCAGCTTCTTCCACCCCTGGTGACATCACTGTGCTACAAGTTCCCCCAAATGAATGTACCAGTCAAGGTTCTCCAGAGAACTAGAGCCAAAAGATTGAGTATTCATTAAAGAGGCATTTATTAGGTTGTCTTAATGATGTGGTTTGGGTTTTTTTTTTTTTACAAGGGCCAAACAATGGGTTTTTTTCATTAAACCAGAAGCTGTGCAGTCTAAAAGACTAGATGCCTTAGCAGCCCTGACAAGGCTCTAGAAGTGAGTATCCATCAAGAGAGCTGGAAGAAAGGGCAGCCTGCAAGAGTATCCAGATTCTTTTTTTTTTTTTTTACTTTTTTTTTAACTTTTATTAGTTACACTTTACTCACTTTGTATCCCCCCATAAACCCCTCCCTTCTCCCCTCCTAATCCCACCTTTCTTCCCCCTTCTTCACGAATGCCCCTCCCCAAGTCCACTGATAGGGGATGCCCCCCTCTCCTTCCTTCTGATCTTAGTCTATCAAATCTCATCAGGAGTGGCTGCATTGTCATCTTCTGTGGCCTGGTAAGGCTGCTCCCCCCTCAAGGGGAGATGATCAAAGAGCAGGCCAATCAGTTTATGTCAGAGGCAGTCCCTCTTCCCATTACTATGGAACCAACTTAGATACTGAACTGCCATGGGCTACATCTGTGCAGGGGTTCTAGGTTATCTCCATGCATGGTACTTGGTTGGAGTATGAGTCTCTGGAAAGACCCCTGTGTTCAAATTTTCTGGTTCTGTTGCTCTCACCGTGGAGCTCCTGTCTTCTCCAGATCCCACTCTTTCCCACTTCTTTCCTAAGATTCCATGCACTCTGCCCAACAGCTGGCCACAAGTCTCAGCATCTGCTTTGATAGTCTGCAGGGCAGAGCCTTTCAGAGGCCCTCTATGGCAGGCTCCCAACCTGTTTCCTGTTTTCCTCTTCCGATGTTCATCCTCCTCGCCTTTCAGGATGGGGATTGAGCATTTTAGTCAGAGTCCTCCCTCTAAATTAGTTTCTTTAGATGTACAGATTTTAGTAGGTTTATCCTATATTACATGTCTATATGAGTGTGCACATACCGTGTGCCTTTCTGTCTCTGGGACAGCTCACCCAGGATGATCCTCTCCAGTTCCCACCATTTACCTGCAAATTTCATGATCTCTTTGTTTTTCATTGCTGAGTAATACTACATTGTGTAGATGTACCACAATTTCTGCATCCATTCTTCAGTTGAGGGGCATCTGGGCTGTTTCCAGCTTCTGGCTATTACAAATAAAGCTGCTACAAACATGGTGCTTTTGTATCTTCAAGCATCTCCCCCTTCCACAGATCCTTGAATCTCAGAACACCTTTGTTAAGAGATGGTTCTCTGCCATACATCCTGGGGAACAGTCACCATGCCATGAAGATAAGAAAGCCTCTTGCTTGGACAGCTGGTTCAGTGTAAAGTCTCAAACTAGGAGCTATCAACCTGACGTTCATAGTCTAGAATGCTGTAGAAAATCAGATGCTGTCCCTTCAGGTTGGTTAAATCTAGTCTTGACAGATAACCAACTGTAAACTGGAGGAATAGTTCTGGAAGTCATTGTGCTCATCAGAAAGATGGAAAAGCCATGCTTCTGTTAGGAGCTGTTAGGAGGCTGA
Source organism: Meriones unguiculatus (assembly GCF_030254825.1). Classification (NCBI taxonomy): domain Eukaryota; kingdom Metazoa; phylum Chordata; class Mammalia; order Rodentia; family Muridae; genus Meriones; species Meriones unguiculatus. The sequence continues at coordinate 50,776,957 of NC_083366.1, read as the reverse complement.
CAGAGCAGTGAAGCACTGGAGCAGGCCAGTATCAGAAGAGGACACTCCAGTGTCCCCAGTGTCACACTAAAGCACTTGTATGCCTTGCTTTTCTTTTTCTAGCAATGCATATCAAAGCCTTTGCTGCTTTACTTGCAGAAGTGTTTTGCAATTTTGCTTTGGCACATTGACTTGCCAGCCTCACCATCCTTGTACTTGGGGGCCATTACCAAGGGTTACTGGAATAGGCACTGTGAAACTACCACAGCCATCAGATAAGGAAGAGGCCACTGAATAACTAATGGGCAAAGCGCAAATATGCCAGACAAAGGCATGATTCATTTCCAGGGGCGAATGGAACCAAAAGGCTGACACAAGATCTCATTACACTACTCAGAATGGAGCACAATTTAAAATTTATGAATTGTTTATTTCCAAGATTTTTTCCACTTAATATTTTCATATTGCAGTTGACTGCAGGGCACCAAAATGTGGAAAGTGAAACCTTGACCGAGGGGGCTGACTGTATGCATTAGCATACTGATTCATCTTTCTCCCACGTCCATCTCTTCAACAGCTCCCAACTGTCCTACAGACAGAAAGCACAAAGACTGTCATTGACAGCTCTCAGCCAGTGGCTCTTAAGAATGACTCAACAATCCCTACACGAGCTTCACCTGGGAGTTTGCTAGAAATTCAAGTCCTCCAGCCCCAGGTCCCTCAACTTAGAAATCCTAGGATGGGTCCCAGCAGCTGGCATGCTAACAAGTCTTTGAGAAGATTCAAATGCAGGCGGAGTCTGAAACACCATAGCCTAGAACAATGGATCTCAACCTTCCTAGTGCTGTGACCCTTTAATATAGTTCCTTGTGTTGTTGTGACCCCCAACACCATAAGATTATTTTCATTGTTACTTCATAACTGTAATTTTGCTACCATTATGAGTTGTAATGTGACTACGTGGTATGAAGGAAATCTGATATACGACCCCTATGAAAGGGTCATTGGACTCCCAAAGGGATCATGGCCCATAAGTAGAGAACCATTGTCCTAGTTTTTTGGGTTTTTTTTTTGTTTTTTTTTGTTTTTTTTTTTTTTGTTGTTTTGTTTTGTTTTTTTTTCCTTAACTGTTGTTCTTCCAGAATGGGCAGCTGCACTTTTATCCTTTCTGGGCATAGTTGTGCTTATTTAGCTGACTTTATTCTTTCACTCCTTGAGCATCTCAGATCTGAAATGTCTACCATATTATTTAAGATTACTCTGACTTCTTGCCCCTCCCAGTTCGGCAAAGCTACCTGAGGGTGGCTTGCCGGAGCATGCATTAGGAGTCCATACTCACTGTGCACACACAGACATGGATTCTCCACTTCCATCAGATCCAACGCCATTATTTGGGAAGGAGATTATTTTATGATTTTTCTGTAGATATGACTACAAGAGTATGTTTGCAAATTTACACACTTGATTTTCTTCTCTTGTCAGATAAAGACTTTGGGGAGAAACATATCTGCCCTTGGAGACAGGGGCAAGAGTGATGTTTCTCCTCCAGGAATACTGCCATGCAGTCTGGGTGCATGCCTGTGATTTTAGGTGGGGTGGATAGGTGGTAGGGATTCAGAAAAGAAAAAGGGTAGTACTTTTTTTGATTTGTAACACACATCTTCCCTCTTCACAGTGCTGCCAAACAGTCTGGGTGGGAAGTTTTGGACCCAGAGCAGTTGGAGCAGCAGTGCGTTGCTATGGAGATTTCCCAAGGTAGGATACTAGAATCCATCCATGAGCTCACTTTTTAAGCTCAGGAATGAAATCTCTCTCTCTCTCTCTCTCTCTCTCTCTCTCTCTCTCTCTCTCTCTCTCTCTCCTTCTTTTTCTTCTCTCTCTGGCTACCCAATTTCCCTGAAGAAAATTCCCAACTACAGAAAGGCTGTCCTTGCTTTGGTGGATGCAAGACAGGACATGCTCTCAAATCTGTATGGACTCCAACAGGAGAATTCACTTTCTATCCAATTATATGCAGGCATTGGGCAAGTATGAATGATGGCTGCAGGAGAAAAAAGTAAGAGTCTCAACGCGATTCCAGTATCCTCAACACACAAGCTTGCAAACTTACCAGAACGCTTGCTTTCCACTAAACTATGTTCACTGTTCATCATCCACCTCTAACTTTTATTTATGGTTACACACATACAAGGAAAAGACTCCAAGGTTTGGAGGATCACTCTTTGTGCGGAGGGTGCACATTAACACAGACTTTCACTAAATAAATATAGAGGCCGCCATTCCCCTCTCACCGTTTCATGGCTTCCCCCGTGGCCAAGTTTGGCAGCAGTAACTGTAGGTCATGTAAATGAGTAGAGTGCCCCACACAGAGAGAGACTGGGTATAGAAGCTCCTTTAATAGCCTCATTCATTTCGGCTGTGACCAACAGCTCCAGTCATGAGCTACCTGTCATAGGTAACATTTTAAACTGTTACATGATGCCTGGTAATGTTTTCCAAGTGGAATTTGCAGATGGTCCTACAGTGCAATAGACTATGGAGAGTCATTACAAGCAAAAAAAAAAAAAAAAAAAAAAACATGTTGCATTTGGTTATAGATGATATAATACTGCAGCAATGCTTCCAGACTGTTTAAGAAACACAGCATGGGCGGGAAACAGAGAAACTTACCACAAACTTACCACTCACGTTTTGACATAGCCATTCCCCCTTGAAATCTTTATCCATGAAGAAGTTTCACAAAATATAATTTTGTCTAAATGTTTTTACATATTAAACAGATAAATCTTCAAACAGAGCAACCTCTGTTCCATGCATCACATCATTAAGATGTTGATAATGATTATGGGGTAAATCCAGGACCCAGCCTAGATATTTTCAAATCACCATGGTGAAACTGCTTTATAGCTCTGTATAAAATTCTTCTCAAAGTCTATTTAAATGCCTTCTTAAAAGTAATGTTCTGATATAAACTGAGCATTTTGGCATAGTGGTTAACTGAAAACACTCGGTGTCAGGATAGAGGCTGCAAGGGTGCTTGTTGCTATGGCAATTGTCATAGGCAAATTTTGTTCTCTGTGAAGGCCTTTCTACAGTCATGCATCAGTAACAATGGATACATTCTGGGAAAGGTGTTGTTTGGAAGCTCTGTCTTGGTGTGACTGTCACAGAATACTTACATTCCAGACTGTACAAGACAATTGCTCAACTCAGACTTTTACAATCAAGAGACATGATCAAAGTTTCTCATCTCTATGACAAGACACCTGACAACACATCTTAAAGGGGCCTGGTAAGAGAGATCATGGAGTAAAGGTATTTGCAGCCAAGCCTGAAGAACTGAGTTCAGTCACCCACAGAGCAGAAAGAAGTAGAAAACTAAACCCTTTAAGTTGTCCTCTGAGACACACACATACACCCACCCACACACACACACACACACACTAGCTAAATAAACAAATGTTTAAAAGTCTTGGGAAAGAAAGATTTCTTTTTCTCCCTGTTGCAGTTTCCAGTCTGTTCTTGGGGGTGATGGGACAGCAGAAGTGTACCTCACGCCATGGCTAGCAATCTATCCTGATGGGGAGGGCACAGCAGGAGAGCTCTTCACACCAAAACTCATAATCCACATTAATCATCCCCTGTAGTAAACTCAAGATGCACCAAACAACTTCTAAATTTTATTTTTATTGGTGGTGTGTATTTGTGTGTGTCCAAAGAGTCCAGAAGAGGACATAAGACCGCCTGGAGCTCGAGTCACAGGTGGTTGTAAGCTTGGGTGCTAAGAACTGAATTCCAGCCCTCTGGAGGAAGTGTTCTTTACCACTAAGCCATTTCTCTGACTCCGACTTGATGTTTTAAATAAGAAAAATTACACTCTAGAGTAATGATGAGCACAACATAGTAAAAACATAAACCAGCACCATCGTAATTTATTGTCAGATAGTAAGCACTGTACATATTATATGGGCTATCACCCTTATAAAACAGCAGCACAGTGACGCTGTTCATAAGGACATCACCATAGGTACACGAGTCACACATGGAAGTCTATCACCAGGGGACAGGAACTCCTCAGGTCTATTTTAGTAGGCGGAGACTACCATCACATATGTGCCTCTAAACTGTGGGTCATACGGGTCATATGACTGAATATAGGGTTCACAAAAAAAACCTTTGAAAATAGGAAATGGTATCTAAAATTAAAACAACCAAAATTAATTCAAAATCAGATGTATGGTGAATCTGAGTGGTGTTGGCAGCACTTGTGCGTTTTCTGTTGTACAACTTCACAGCCTTGGTTCTGAACACACACCACGAGCATTTTGCTCTAGGTAAAGACAGTATTTTTTTCTACTGTCATGCCTCAGTATCTAAATACCAATTTATTGATAGATGCCATTGGATTATATTGTGTTAAAATATTTGATTTTAAATGTTTCCTTTTGAGTTGCTGACTTGAGTTTCATTAAAAAAAAAATTGTTACTTGAATTTTGACATGGGTAAGGAACAGAATTTCCAATTATTTCCGAAATTGCCCTAAACATGCTTGTGCCAGTTTTCACTGCATTTATGTGAAATGGTGCGCTCAGCATCAGCAACCATAAACTCAAAATATCAATCAACCCTGAAAAGCATGGAAGATCTCTGTATCCTGCCATGTCAAATAGTCAGCTAAAATTTTATTCTTTATGTAAAAGTAAATGCATTCATCTCATTAGTATGTACATTTGCTTAAGTCTTTAATACAGCTTAAAATTACACACACACACATACACACACACACACACACACACGCACACATGCCATGCATGGCCTAAACATTGAAGTGCACCCCACCATAGAAGGCCTTATTCTTTATGAGAAAGGGAGACCCTGTTTTGAGTGACACAGCACAGTTTCCAAATACTATGGTTGGAAGAGGCCAGATCCTGCCAATCTGCCTTCTCTTGGGAAGTTCAAATGGACAGTTTTCAAAATGGCAAAGGACCCCCTTGACACCAGCCCATACATCTGGGTTTCACAAGCAGATTAATGACATCCTCATTAAAATGTATAAATAAGAATAAGATTTAGAAACAAAAATTATTACAATAAAATGCTAGCAAAGACAGTACTTAATTGTATTTGGCTGTGTGCTGCATTACTTCAGCACTTCCAGTATTTCATCACATGTACTCCGTACATGTGATTCTTTATAACAATAGAGTGCTGTAAAAACATTTGGTCCTAAGAGAGAACTTTATTGGGTATTTTTGCTGCCTCCACATTGATCCCCTCATTGTGTCAGTGAGCTCATTCCCATCCTCCATTCTCTCTCGGCTTCTCTACTTCCCTGCAACCATCTCTACCTCTCTTCTGCCAGGCCTTCCTCTTCCCTTCTTTATAACCATGTTCTTCCCCCACTTCTCACTCCCCTCCCTCACCTCCTCTATTCTCCCACTCTCCCTTGCAGCTGAAAGTTTGACTATTAGTTCTTCTTGGCTGGTAGGTGGTTCCTCTGTGAAAGGTTTCACTGTCATCTTCAAGGAATGACTACTATACATTCATGACTACTGGCCAATGGAGGATGGCACAAAATATCAATAAGGATAATAATTATGTCCCAGAACATTCCTCCATGGGTACAAGTATCATATCTACTATTATCTTGTTGCAGTGATCAACGCAACTTAAGATGGATATGTTTTATTTTGGCTCCCAGTTCAAGAGATACTGAAGTGGAAATTTCTGGTTTCCTTGAAGACTGAGTTTTGTCATGTGATGTTTTGCCCAGGTTGGCTTGTGAGAGGGCACATGATGTTTTGCTGTAAGCTGTCATGTGCAAGGAGCATGACTTTGGCCAGCTGAGAACATCCAGGGGTGGACTCTGAGAGGACAGATATAGAAGCCCACGAACAGTGAGACATAGTTTTTTGGATCACTAGGTTCATCTTTGTGCTTTGATACTTGACTTCATAGAGAGAAACATTCCTGAGAGCTTCTCTAGGCAATCCAACTGAGTCTTGCATCTTTTGCTGACTTTGTGTTGCTTCTTGGTGTTGGTCTTTGGACTGGACTGCTGGTATCCTGATGACTGAGTGCGGTAATCCCCTAATGATCTACTGACCCTAGTTGGCAGGAAGTAGATAAAAAGGGACTAAGCCCTTTTTCCTACTAATCTCCTACCTAAGGTATCAGGGGTTGGAAGGGAGGTAAAGGTGCTTATGGACCTTAAATAAAGTGGGTTTGGTGAAAAATCTAAGTCTACAGGATACAGTCCATCATGGAGTGGAAGGCATGGTGGCAGGAGTGTGGGGTTGTGGATTACAATTATAACCATAGTAAGGAAGCAAAGATTGATGAATGCTGGTGCTTAGCAATTTTTCTCCTTTTTATTCAGTCAGGCATGTGAGTCCATGGAATGGTGTTGCCCACATTTACAGTGAGTCTTTTCACCTCAGTTAACTCAATCTAGAAAAGCCCTCACAGCCATGTCCAGAGTTAGAGTTTGTTTCCATGGTGATTAAAAGATCATGTCCATTAAAAATGGACAATCAGGATCAACCTGTCTATGAAGATCCTCCCGTTCTCTATTCTGCATTCCTTGCTCCTTTTAAACTCTTCCTGGCGAACATACCCATAATAAATAATGCACACCAAATCTCCATGTCAGACCCTATATCCTGAGACCCTGGCCTGGGGCAAGGACCACAGAGCAAATCACACTCTGTGTTCTCCAGACTTTTGGGAGGCCCATCATTTGGCCATATACTGTCCTGAGGGAAAACAGGATCTTTGGACTCTAACTTTTCAACCAGAGGCACATAAAATGATAACTCTCTGTCACTTGAAATATTGGCATCACCAGTGAAAAATGAAGTAGAAGAAAATCTAATCATATCTGATACTTTAAAAATAAATCATTCTTACATGGCATGACAATAAGCACTTTGTTATTATGACCAGACTGGCCATGGTTTTAGAGGATCTATTCTGTTACTTTTTCTGTTCTGTGGTCACTAAAAAAATTACCACTTGATATTCACTTTGATTTCATAAAATGACGGAGACTCAGTACAGGTCATAATATCAGAGCATTCAATATTGTGGTATTTCTCATGTGAAAGCTAAAATCTAAAGGCCATGACCACAGTTGCAGCTGGGAGGTCATAGGGACTATTTGCATGGCTGCCAAATAGCAAAGCAGGAATGATGGGTAATTTTATGGGTCAATGTGGCGTAGCTAAGGGATCCCTAGAGAGCCACTAAAACATTATTTTTGAGTGTGTCTATTAAGATGTTTCTGGAAGAGATAGGCAATTGAAGCAGTATACTGGGTAAAGATCACCCTCAACAATATTAGTGGGCATCAGCCAGTCTTTGGAGGCCCAACCAGGACAAAACTGTGAAAGAACATATTACGATATTTTTCTGAGGAATCTGTTTCTACTCACACCAGTTAGAGAATGGATAAACAGATCAGAGGAACATTTCATTTAAGTCTATCTTGGTGAACCAAATAGTTTATTAGTTGCTTACAGAGACAAGGACACTGGCAGCAACATTACTCAAAGGTTACATCACCTAAGAGTGTCCTTCTTTGCTTCTGTAACCCAGGAGAGAAGCCTGTAAGTTTAGGAAGCCTTTTGAGCCTTGTAAGTTCCCTGTGAATTTCATTAGTGTCTCCGCTCCCCATCCAGTTACTACTGCTACGTAACAAGATTTATTCTTTTGTGTGGGGGTGGAATTTTGTTTGTTTTGAGACAGAGTTTTATGTAGCTCAGGCTGGCCTCAAATGCCCTACATAGATGAGGCTGGCCCTAACTTCCCAAATCAAAACTCCAAGCACTGGGATTAAGGAAGTACTGAACCATCCCTGACTTAAGTGCATCATACCATTATTTGCTTCTCTTTTACTTCTCTTCTTTTCTCTCCTTCTCTCCACCCTCCTCCTTTACTTTCCTCACTTCCTCTTCTTAGTCCTCCTTCTCCTTATCCTTCTGTAGGTGGTAGTGGGAGTTGAGATATGGTTCCTTACAGCCCAGGCTGGCCGTGAATCATATTTGTAGCTGTGGAGGGTTTTAAAGACCTGATCCTCCTGCCTCTACTTTCCAAATGCTAGAATTCCTTGTCTGCATGCTCATGCCAGCCTCAGACTTACTCTTTCTATATGACCTGTGTCTTCTCATGGCCTTAGACATTGTCACTCCCGTTTCTTGGGCCTATGGATGCAGAATGACTCTTACTTCCTTGGTGCCCTCAATTCTCAGGCCTTCAGAATCAGACTGAAGTACACCATGAGGTACACCTACGCTCCACTTGCAGATGGCCAAGCATGGGCTTTCTTGGCCTCCACAAGCTAATTTTCAGAACAGTTCCCAGATATTCATATGTCTGTGTCAGACATTTGATCATTACAGTGAAAGGACCTGACGTGCAGAGCTTATGGGGGGACTTAGTCATTTGGAGCCATTGTTTTCGAGGTTCCAATCTGTAGTCCCTGACTCCACTGACTGAGAGTCTGTGGTGGGAAAGAACATTATGGTGGGGAGAGCATATGGAAGAAGTTACTTGCCTCAAGGCAGACAGGAAACAGTGAAAGGAAATATACACAGCGGGTGGGACAAGACATAGCTCCAGTGACTTACTTTCTCCAACCACGCCCCTGTCTTCTGGTGGTTTTAACATCTCTCAATGATTCTATTCATATTATAATTCTATCAATGGATTAGTCAGAGCTCCTACGGGCAAGTCACATTCCAAGATCCCCTCAGCTAGCCACTAAGACATCAACCCCTGAGCCCATGAGGGATATTTCACATTCAATCTGATATGTAATCTATTTCTCTGTTGGACCTGTTTCCTTGGAGTGCCTGAGTAATACAGGGAGTTATTGAGTGAGTCAGATGTGAGAATTCCACATCACTTATTAATAACACTGGCCATGGTGTCAGATTAGCAAACCTTGCAGGCAACAAGGGCATCCAGGACTGGAACAGACACAGCATAATTGATAGACATTCCCACCAAGGCATTTACTGGTTTTGTGACCTGGATCAATTAATCAAAAGCTTCAGGCTTAGCATCTGCAAACCATGTAAAGCAGTGCCTGCCTCATCAGATTGTTTAGAAGTTCATGCTGTGAGGCCCAAAAGGCATGCAGGTCTATTCTTGTCTGAATACGAAATCTCAACAAGTGACAACTATACCCCCAAAAGATGGGCCACACTCCTGGCTTAAGACTCCTGAAGGGGATAGCTATCTTTTAGAGATACAGTCTTAACTGGAGCTCAGGCTGGTCTGTTACTCCTATGTGTCCTACAGCAGCTTCCTGGATGTGCTAGGATTAGAGGTGTGTTCTGCTATCCCTGACTTATAAAACACTTTAAAAATAAAACTTATAAAACACTTTAAAAACAAATATTGCAACTGAATATAAACTCTGCTGTTACAGAGAGTTCTGCCCTTTGTCTATGCAGGGACTTGAACCTGGATGCACTTGAGTTCACACAATCATTTATGTCCTCTTCATCCACTCGTTACTATGTTACACACACAGACACAGGATTATTTTGTCCACTCATTTTTGACAGCTTACATGTATTGTTTTTCCATTCTCTCCCTGAAGACAACATACACAGAGTTTCACACAAAATGGAAAGAGTAGCTGACTTGCTACGATAATGTTTAATTCCCAAAAGCCCCAGGGCTCCAGGACTCACCAACCCGTAAGCCAAACCTGCAAGCCATCCACTCGGGACCTACTAGAAGTCTTTGCTCAAACACTAGTCAGCCTGGCTTTGTCTCCTAGGTCTGCAGTCTGGTGTCTCTGGAGAGACCTTACTTTCTCTGTTTGCCTTTTTGTATCGACCTCTTAGCTCTTGGTGCCTCCTTTGGGGACAGTTTCACTGCTACTGCATTATGGGAATTTGAACCAGACCATTCTCTGTTGTGTTGGCTGATTGGGTTCCAGGATATTCCGCACCAGGCACTAACTGCACCACCACATGGCAGGCAGGATCTTACCCTCCATCTGTGACAACCAAAACTGTCTCCAGGATGGTCAAGTGTCCAGCAGGAAGCTAAATCACTTCTGACGTTAGATCTCTGGGTTGGGATCTTGCCATCAAGGATGCTGGGTATTGATTGTTTCCTACCCCCCAGCTCTGGAATGGTTTTGCTTCTGCACCATTCTAAGACCATTGCTTCTCCTGGAAGTTTAGTCACTATAGAAATGAACTGTATTACTGATGTCTAAAATAGGACACCACAGCTGTGAACAGACAAAGCAGACCATTTTTCCTCCATGTAATTGCAAGTGGGATTGGAAAGGCAAGGTCCAATAATGGAATGTGTCCATACTGTTCCCAGTCAGAGTTCTGCGTCTGAGAAACAGAAGTGGTAGCATAAGAGTCTCTCTCGAAAGGCTGTGGTGAACATCTGGACTCAGCTGGTTAGCTTTCCATTGCTGTGAAAAATATCAGAGCTACACTGTCACAAAAGAGGATTTCTTTTGACTCACAATTTTAGAGGTTTCAATCCATAGGGAGCTGCTCTATTGTCTTTGGGCCATGATGAGGCAGAGCACCATGGAGGACACCATGGAGGACATAGCACAGTGGTGCCCGTCTCATGGTGGCCAGGAAGCACAGAGAGACAGAAAGACAACACACCCTTCATAGACATGTGCCTAGGTAACTGCCTTCCTCCAACTTGCCCCCAAATCCCATCATTTTCAATAAACTCTCACAGTGTTGCTCTCATTAACAATGACAACTGTAGACGTGACAGGCACTTGAAGAAGCAATGGGACACACGGTTGAAGGGAGTAGAATCAAGTCTGCTCGGAATTCGAGAAGGGAAGCCACTAGCTTCACACTGCTCTCTGTGACTTCCTTGCTTACAAATAGAGGAAATGAACAAGGGCAAGCTGAAAACACTAAACCCAGACCCATGGTTGAGACAGAATGGCCACTGAGACAGTGCAGGAATACAGCTGAGAATCTCCAACCACAACCCCGCCCCACTCACACTAGGTTAGTCAACAGGAGCCAATAGTTAACACCAACTATGCAGTGATTGTTGCCTTTGACAAAGCTCTGTGAAGCTCTGCATGGAGACATCAGAGAAGCGTGGGCTCCTCCGAAGAAGCAGAAACAGATTCTCAAGGAACGAGGGAAGCTGGCCATTATGTTAGCTACTAGATCTCTTATTTATTTTTGACAGAAATGAGTTGGACATTTGAAAGAAGAGGAAATGAAGTGGGTATTAGCAATTACTCAAATAGGGGTCCAATAGCTTCTGTGCCCATGACTACCTCCAAGATGGGTATCAGGAAATAAATGTGACTTTATGTGAGGATTCCTGATTTAACTTTCATATACAATTCAATCTTTTTGGTAAATTCATCTTATATCTCTATGACTGTACATTAGAATCTCAGGAATGTAATCAGTTGGTTTTTTATTGCTTTGTCTTCCTTTCAAGGGATTTCCGGGGCACTTTCTGCATCCCAAGTAATACTACACATACAGAGAGAGAGAGAGAGAGAGAGAGAGACAGAGACAGAGACAGAGACAGAGACAGAGACAGAGACAGGAACAGACAGACACACACAGACAAACAGGAACAGACAGACAGAGACACACACAACACACATACAGAGAGAGAGAGACAGAGAAAGAGAGGTTTCCATGTAGGTGCTTCCAGGACCTTTCAAGGACACTAAAACCCACAGTGCTCAAGCCCATATATAAACTAGTGTGGTATTTCCCACATATGTGCAACCACCTACACATTACATACAATATCTAACATAATAGCTGTTATGTTTTTTAAAAGCGGTAACAAGAAAAAAGAAGTCTGCAAATATGTGAATATGTGAAGCAGGCACAACTTTATTTTTAGGATATTTTCAAGCCATAGTTAGTTGAATCTATAGACAAAAGCCCAAAGATACCAGGAGATGATTTTAGATATACCAAATAAAACAATATATACATTGAGTACAGTGGTGTACATTTGTAGTCCCAGGTGCAAAGAAGGCAAGACAGAAACACAAGGAAACTTTGTCCAGAAAGAAAAGAAGAAACAAAGAAAACCTAATTTATAGATGCCATGAAGCCAAAGCCATGCTAAGATGGGGAATGAGCAGAGGAGGTGCAGCCAGCAGTGATTCCTTCCTAGGTATCTATTAGTCAAGTATCTGTCGTCTCCCTCTGTCCAATACCATCTACTTTTTCCCAGGAACTTTAAGACACTGTTACAGAAAAAGAAGCCCAAGAACAGGGAGGTTTGTGCCTCATGTAAGGGCTCACAGTCATAGAAGGATCTGGAACTTGAGTCCACATGGGGAACTCTGCACATTGTCTCCATTCTCCTCCTTGAGGTTTGCTACTGAGTGCTGTGGAAGGCTTGCAGATTGGACAGACCCCTGAGTTCGGGCTAACTGGAAAGGCTTGGTGCAAAGAGGGACTTGAGTCTGGGACTTGAGCAGTGGAGAGAAGGGAAAGGCAGGAGAGAGCCAATTAGTGATGTAGGAGAGGATTGTCCAATTACAGACAGACCAAAGATAGACCAAGCCATAATAACCTCTGTCCAAAGCCAGGTCTGTTTCTTGCTTTTGATGCATTTGTGATTGGCAAATGGGAGGCCACTAAACACCAAACTAGAAGCTGAGACTTTTAACAAGAGCCCAAGAAGATTCAACCTGATTAATGACAAAATCACTTTAAGGGGAGACTGGAATATTCAAGAATAAAGAGAAAGGTCAAGTTGAAATTTCTTTTTCTGAACAGACATATCCCTTCTCTTTTTCTTCCTCCACCCCAACACTGCCATGTACCTCTGCCACCTACTCAGCCCTTTATATATCTCCGTGGTATGAAACACATCATCTAGTGATCTTTGTGGCCAAAGTTAAAGGCTTTGTAGAGGACACAGGCTACATACCCTCTTGTGTCTGTCAGTAAAAATGGCTTTTTGCTCTGGTTCTCCTGGCAGACGGCTGTGGCTTGCTTTCTGGGGCCTTCCTTCAACCTTGTATCCGTAACTTAGCATTTACTTGCAGAGTCATCTAGACTGTGAGGCAAAGTGCCCTTACTTTGCTCACATTCTCAGATTCACATTCACTGTGTGCTCTGCCCTAGGATGATGAGGATAGGTCCCATGTGAGTCTCCCAGGGCCTGCTGTTGGGGTAGAAGTTCCCTTAGGCCAACTGTTGGGCAGTTGTCCTGTGTCAGAACTGAGGTCTCATCCAAATGAAGGCCTGATTTAGACATCAGCAAAAGAATTTGCTCTCCTGTAACATCCATGGATGAGATCCTGGCTCAGCCATATGAACCTAAATCAGACAAAAAGCCAGTCTCTGATAAGTACCACTTTCTGGAGGTTCAGGTATGAGTTTCTGCAGCACACCTTTGATGGTTTGTATTGATTATAAATTTGGGATGGCATAGAATTGTCTAGAAGACAATTCTTTGGGCATGTCTGTAAAGGATTTCCTTGGCAAGGTAATCAAGGTGGAAAGACTTACCCTGAATGCTTAACATGCCTCCTGCTCCATCTTCCACGCTGTGATGGACGGTGAACCCTTAAACCTCAAGCCAAAATAAGCCTTCACTCCCTTACGTTGCATTTGTTGCATTTTTCATCGCAGCAACAGAAGTAATACAACACCTCAAAGAGTAAACATTTCTAAGAGCGGAAAGCATACATGGAGACGGGCTGGCTTTTCATCGTACAACTGTCTTAACACCACATGTGAAGTTCCCCTCTCTGATCAGGAACATGTAAACGGCTATAAATGGCTACAAACTAAAACTCGGGACTTCATTCTTCCCTTTCATTCCTCCCTCCTCACAAACCAGGGATTAATTCCTGCCTGTTAACAGACAAGGTACTTTCTTTCACACCTGGGTCCTTTGACCCTTTCAGAACTCCTTCCCCCTTTCTCATGCCCAGTGGCTCACCAACCAACCTCCAAACATGGGTCTGTCTATTTCTCACTTCACAGCTCACCCACAGCAAACAGCCTGGAAGAAAACCACAGGCAAAATGTGACGCTTGTTGTTTCTTGTCACAGAGTGTCCCCACTGCTGGCAATCCTTTCTTATGTCCCTAGCCAGACCCCTTTCTGACACTGCACGTCATTAAGTGACAAATTCAAGTCATTGAGGAGACCCTGCTGGTAAGGACCTACAGGCGCCACAGTGGCTGGTGAACATTCTGTGTGTGGGAGTAGGAGTGGATCTGAGATCGGCTTGTCACATCTGTCCTGTGCATTGCCAGGTAATGTCAGAGGGTAAAGTCAGAATTCTGGTCATTTCCTGGGGCACACAGCTGGTTAGTGCTGGGGCTGAGCCAAGTTTTCTGACTTTCCTTCAGTGCTTTCTCCAGGGCAGTCATCAAATTAATATTGCAGAGCCACCTGCGCCCAGCCCTTTTCCCAATCCTATGATTCTTGTCACAAGCCATGCTCTTCAGTGCAATTTATAAGCCTTTCTTTGGACAAAGACAGGCTGTCCAGCACACAGGCTTGTAAACTCTGTGGGAGGAACCTAAGGCTCCTCCCCTGAGCCATGCAGGTAGAAGTATTTGAATCATCATGTGACTGTCCTTATTCCCTTCATTGGGGAGAGTGTCTAAAACATATATTATTTGAATATGAGCCACAAGTTAAATAAGTAAACTTTAATGAAACATTTGGGGAAAAAGAGAAATGATTCTCTTTAATTCACGAGGAGAACAAAGTTTCACATCCTACAAAGCGCTTTCTAGAAGGAACTAGCTGGTGATCTCACCTTGAGGTTGAAGGTTGGGGTGATAGACTCTACATAAACTAAACACCTCCAAGTGAATATGGGTAAACCATACCAAAAGCCAGCAATCTGCTCCTGTTGGCTTAATAAAACAGTAATGTTTTGCTTAATAAAACAGCGATGTCTTACAAAAGCAGTGTTGGTATGCACTGAGTTAGGGGAGATGCTTGAATGGTACAGATAAAAGCCCTGTTTCCTGCCTGCTCTTGCTTCACTGGCACATCAGCCTCTGTGCTAACCACCACTCCTTAACTGTCTGTGCATGCTATGATTGAGGCCCTCTGTTCATGCTATCTACCTCACAGCCATCGTCAGTGCAGCTGGCCACAAGCCCAAGGCCACTTCCTCTCTGGTTCCCCTTTTGTCTCTGATTACCAGTTACCTTCTACATGGTGTGAGGGCACATGCCTGACTCAGAAGGGGCCCTGACTTTGGGCCACAAGGCTGTCCTCAGTGGGGTATTTCTAAAGAAGAGTTGGCGGCTGAAGGCAGTCTGCTATTGACAGCAGAAGCAGCTGGTGGAGGAAGACCTTCTATTCCAGATGGGGGATCTACAGCACCTGACTTGTATACAGACGTTGTCCTAGTGAGTGGCTATGATGCTCCTTGAATGGCACGTGGCTGTGAGAGTACTAGAATACGCAAGTTATAGCAACATAAACTTGACTTTCAGCTTCAGTCCTCTCTTTAGGAGAAGTAAGCCACTTGCACTGTTTATCCAGCACTATTTACAACTTGGAAGACTTGCTACGTCTTTCTTGCCAGCTCCCATACTCTCTTCCATACCCCCCTGCCTGTTGACACTCCCTGTCCGACTGTCATGGGATATCAAAAGCAGGGAGACAAGCACAGTCCACACACAGCTGTCTGCTGCCAGAGGCTCCATGGGAGGGGGCCAATGGCTCTCTAACTGCCTCCTCCGACTTCTGCAGCATTTTGCCCTGCATTCCTGGGATATAATCAGTTTCTCACATGGATACAGTATCTTCTTAGGACCTCCTCCTAAGATAGTGGCTCCAAAAATAAATAAATAGATCATATACATATATATGATTAGTGGCTCAGGACCATGACTTTGCCACACAATTCCACTATTCCCAGACCGCTTGTGAGCAAGCGCAAAGGGGAACATACACGTTCAAACAGTGCACCTCGGTGGACACTGAGCGTCTCACCCAACATTCTTCCATAGGCTCCACGTCACAGCGCTGGCTACCCTCTCTGTGCCTGAACTCACAGTGCAGACAATATTCCCCAACTCTCCAACAGTGAAAGCTGGAGAGCAAGGCAGGCTCAGCCTCCCTGCTGTTGTGCCTAAGCCACTGGGGGTGAGCCTCACCAACATTCAGCTCTAGAAATGGTCCATCATCTTTCCAGCCTCTACTGGAAACAAACAAAAGAAACTTGTTCTGAGTACTGCCATTTTGCTTCCCCACTCCATTTAATGATAGCAGGGAAACTAAGTTGAAAGTCCCAGGCCCTAGGGGAGCTAGGAACTTCCCAACAGCTGAATAGCTTCTGTTGTAAGGAGACAGTGGTCTCAGTCAAGCCATCTCAAGGGCAACTTCTCCATCTTGCTGTCAGGGTCAAACAAGTTCATGTTCCCGGGCCCAGGAACCAACTCCTATCCTGACCAGTAGAAAAATGAAACAGTAACTTGGCACAGATATTTGTGTTTCGCAAGCTTAAATATTCTGTGATATTCTGGCTCAAAGTTGCAGTCCATCTCCCGAGTCTGTTCTGTGCCACTGATTGATTATGATAGATTTTTGTCATCTGCATTGACCTGCTATCTGAGTTATGTTGCATCTAAGTGAACCCCATAACCCCTCCATCACACAAGCACTGCCTGTGATTCTCTGTGCTGGTGAGTTGTACTTTTCTAGCTCATGAAGAAGAGCCCTCCTCCCATGTCATCTTGGTTTAAAACAAAGATTCCCCTGGAGGGTGTTGCTCTAAGTCCAGAGAATGTTCAAGCTGTGCGGGACCTAAAAAGCAACTTGGTTCCTCAGGTACATTAAAGTAGGTGTTGTCACTGCAGGGGCAACCATAGGATAAACAAGGAGTGCTATGGAGGCAAATGGTCCTTGACGGTGGAGTCAAATTTTCCTTCAACTAGAATGTGCCTAGCCAAAACAAAGATACAGAAGAATACAGAATGACAATCTTGGGTGAATTTGTAAACTAGACTCTGATGTGTTGGATATTCCTGGACAATTCCTGGACAGTTTTTAAATTTATCCTCATTGGTTATTGTGGAAAATTCAAAAGTCACTTCTTAAACATGAGTAAGTTATTACATCATCCAGTAATCTCATGTCTGTGTATTTACCCAAAAAATGGAAAGCAAGGTCTGGAGCAGATATTTTCATAGCTGGGTTCATGGAAGCATTATTTACAGTATCCAGAAGGTGGAAGCAGCCTAAGGTGTCCATCAACAGATGACTGAGACATCAGTTACTTTACTTGGTGCTGTGACCAGGCAAGACTATCACATTGGACAAGGCATGACAGGAGCATGATGTGGCTGATCACACCATGTCAGCTGTCAGGAAGCAGGGAGTGATGAATGCTGGTGCTCAGCTCTGTTTCTCTTCATATCCAATCTGGATTCTACCTACATTCAGGGTGGGTCTTTCTTCCCAGGTTAAAACTCTCTGGAAAAATCACCATAGACACACCCAGAGGTATGTGTCTATGCGCTGATTCTAAATCCAGTCAAGATGACAATTCAGATTAACCATCAAAAATAAATAAGCAGAACATCAGAACACAAACTTGCATGTACGATAGAACATTCCTCAGATTAAAACGGAAGACATACTGACTCATTTTACAACATGGATGAATCTTGAAGACATTATACTAAGTGACATAAACTAGACACCAAGAGACACATAATTTATAATTCCACTCACATGCAGTACCTAGCAGAGTCAAGTTCATAGAGAAAGAAAATAGGTTGGGGTTTGTCAGGGGCAGGGGGAGTGAGTGATGGGAAGTTAGAGTATAGCCAGTATGTAGTTTCTGTTTAACAAAACACAGAGAATTGCGAAGATGGGTGTCAGTGATGGCTACCCAGCATGTGAATGTACTTAGTTCCTCTGAACAGAGACATTTAAAATTTTTCAGATGCCAAACTGCATTTTATGTACACTGTACTAAAACAGAGATGCGTTCAAGAATAGGAGTGAACTTCAAAACCAGCTTGTCCAGTAGGTTCCACACATTGCCAAGCAGCAAAGAGCAAGGTCATTTCAGTCATCTCCTGGAGTACACATCTGGCTAGTGCTGGGCCTGAGCCAGGTTCCCTGGCTCTAACAGTTCTCTCTCTTCCAAGATTATTATCTGTCGGTGTTTTCCTTGATGATAGGCCAAGTGCGGAAGTGTCGAGTGCAGCAAGCAAGGCAACTGTGTTCCCACTCTCCTTTCCATTTCTATCATTCATCCCCTGCCCCCCAGTCCAGTCCAAGCCTTGCCATAACCACCTGAGTTACTGAGATAGTCCCTAAATTGGTGTGACTCTGGGAGAACGTGTTCTGTACGTACTGCTGTTAGATAACGCTAAATGTGCCATCCCCCTGTTTCATAATTGTCCATAGTTTCCCATTCTCAGAACAGAATGGCAGAAAGGTTTTTCTTTCAATGCAACTTTATCGGTTGGTGAGAAGCTCATGTGTTTCAAGAGGTCAGATGACAAGAGATTTTGGAAGGGAGGAGTTTCTGATGGGTAAAAGATAGAGGGAAAGTTGGCTGAGGGGGAAGAAGGATTGGACAGGAGGAATCCTAAACTTCTTGGCAGTCCTGAGCAAATCTCCTGCAGATGGACAGATCGCCCTTTAGGTATAGACTCTACTGCATCTGTGGCCAGTCACTGGCTGGGAAGAGCCAGCCTCAGTGTGGCAAGTGTGGATGCTACAATGGACTCAGCTGTGCAGTAGCTGAAGAGGGTCAGTC
The DNA here is from genome assembly GCF_030254825.1 of Meriones unguiculatus. NCBI lineage: Eukaryota > Metazoa > Chordata > Mammalia > Rodentia > Muridae > Meriones > Meriones unguiculatus. The sequence goes on along the minus strand of NC_083366.1, from coordinate 50,758,218 downwards.
ATTTGCTGGAAAATACAACACAGGTCCTCTCGCAGGGAGATCTGGGGAAGCATCTCCATGGCAACATTAATACCCTTGGCCTTCTGGCCTTTGTACATACATCAAAAAGCATCTGGATTGAGAGGCCAAGAAAGCATGTCATTGTCAATCCCTGGAATTTCCTTGTCTTTATGTGGTAGGTGGATGAATAGGGACGGGATATTGCATTTGACATTCTTTCATTACCCTGTTAGAGCCAAATCCCCTCATCAGCTATTCAAGGTCATCCATTACTGGTCCTTCTGCCCAGTGAATACAATGCATCCCTCACGGCAGAAGCTATGGCCTCCTTAAGAACTCTTTGTCATCTATCTTTCCTCTAAATCCTACAGCCTCTGGGCCTTTCTTATGGCATTCACTATTATGCACTTTGTATTTTCCAGTTCACAGGTTATGTCTCTTTCTCTGAGTGTTGGCTGGTTGCCTCATTCATCTTCACAGAGCACTTTTCATAATGGTGTACTCTCTCACCACAGCAATGACATTGATGTATAGTCTAGTCAAAATAAACAAGCTTTCTCATATCAATGGACTCACCAAATGGAAACCTTATGTTCTATGACAATGCCTGGGCAAACACATTGGACCCATATGCTCAGGAATATAGTTTTATCATGCATTTGTGTTTCCTTGTACTTGGTATAAAGTTTTCCTGTCACTCTTCATATTGAACTGTACTTTCATGAACTTAATGAATCTACAGCAAAGAGCTCTGTGGTTCTGTAAGTACACACATCAAGGAGACACTTATAACTTATTATAACATAAAGGCCTACACTTTCTGTAGAGGAATTTTAATTCAGAACATGGCTGCTCTGGCCAGACATCATGTCCAAAGACTTTCTAGATCTGTGTGATCTGGCTGGAATACAAACACACCTTTAATCCAGGAGACAGAGGCAAGCAGATGTGAGTTCAAGGCCAGCCTGGTATAGAGCAAGTTTCAGATAAAGAGGAGCTTAGATCTAGGCATGGTGGTACATACCTTTAATCCCAAACAATAGAAGTAAAGTTAGTTTGTAGAAGGAAGCACCGCTGTTTGAAAGTGATGTTTAATTGAGTGGCAGAAACAGTGACAAATGAGACAAAGACTTGAAAGGATAAACCCAACTCTCAATAGAAGAAAGCGAAGCTACTTAAGGGATAATACAGAGAAGAAAAGAGGCAGTTTTACCAGGACAGTAATGGAGAGACAGGTTGCAGAGAGAGAGAGCTCAAGGGAAGACCAAACAAGTCAGAGAATGAGAAGGAGCCAGGTGATTAGAAAGATTGCTGGAGTTAGTTTGAGGCCAAGCAGAGCAATTCAGAGGCTGAGGGAAAAGCCAGATTGAGTAAGTTATCTGGGAGAGAAGTTTGAGCCAGAAAAGCTGCACTGAACCAGCCAGGCCAGAGCTCAGTAAGTTGGGTGAGCTTATTCAGCAGTAAGTCTCAGAGGCTGAAAACATTCTAAGCCTACGTTAGATAGTAAATAGGCTAGACGCTTCCAGGACTATGACTAGATTAGCAGAAAGAGGCAATAAGCTTCCCAGACAACAATAGAAGTAAGTTAATGAAAATTTATTCTTTACAACTTTCTTTTTAAAATTATTGAAAATTCCCTAGAAAAATATAAACAATAGATATCCAACATCTTTTCAATAATAAAACAAATAAGCAACATGAAATGTGAAGAGTGTTCAGAGAGAGGAGGGAAAGACCTGATTTTTAAAAAGTGAAGCTTTGCCATTTGGCTCTGGATGTGCTATCTTTGGCTCCAGACTGGATTCCAGGCCACTCAGTTAAGTGATGCCCTGATACTTCCATTTTCTCCTCTTCAATCCACTTCCTCCTCTGCTGACATTTCTCCCTATGCTGGACCTCTCTGCTGTATGGTCAACCCTAGCCACAATGGGTCCACAGACTGTCACTCCAAAAGTTTAATAGACCTCCCTACTCTAGAAAAGATCATCCTAAGTGAGGTATCTCAGAAGCAGAAAGACACACACTGTATGGACTCACTTATAAGTGGATATTAGACATATAATATAGGATAAACACACTAAAATCTGTACAGCTAAAGAAGCTAAGCAAGAAGGAGGACTCTGGCTAAGATGACCAATCCTCACTCAGACGGACATCGCAAGAGGGAGAAAGCAGGAAACATGACAGGAGCCTACCACAGAGGGCCTCTGAAACACTCTACCCAGCAGGGTATCAAAGCAGATGCTGAGGCTTATAACCAAACTTTGGGCAGAGTGCAGGGAATCTTATGGAAGAAGGGGGAGATAGAAAGACCTGGAGAGGACAGGAACTCCACAAGGAGAGCAAGAGAACCAAAAAATTTGGGCACAAGGGTCTTTTCTGAGACTGATGCTCCAACCAAAGACCATGCATTGAGATAACCTAGAACCCCTGCACAGATGTAGCCCATGGCAGCTCATTCTCCAAGTAGGTTGCCTAGTAATGGGAACAGGGACTGTCTCTGACATGAACTCAGTGGCAGGCTCTTTGATCACCTCCCCCTGAGGGGGTAGCAGCCTTACCAAGCCACAGAGGAAGACAATGCAGCCAGTCCTGATGAAATTTGGTAGGCTAGGGTCAGACTGAAGGGGAAGAGGACCTCTCCTATCATTGAACTTGGAGAGGGGTTTGGGAAGAGATGAGGGAGAGAGGGTGGGATTGGGAGGGAATGAGAGAGAGGGCTATAGCTGGGCTACAGAGTGAATAAACTGTAATTAATATAAAAATTAAAATAAAAAAATAGACCTCCCTAAGTGTGCAAAATGAAGGTAAGGAGTTGTTTAGCTACTCTTCCATTCAAAGTAACAACAGCAACAAAAACACACAAAAAAATAAAGAGAGATGAGAAAGAGTCAGAATCACTACAGGTAGGAAAGCTGACTTTATGAACACAGAGAGATTCTAGAAATTTACCCCAGAGTGGACAATTGATGACTGCCTTATGCTAAAACCTCACAGGGATTTTCTCTTGGAGTAGAATAGAGAAGATAATTACAATTTGAACAAAAAAATTATGAGCAGGAGATATATTTATATAAATAATATTTATATAATATAATTACTCTGTCTCTGTGTCTCTGTCTCTGTCTGTCTCTTTCTGTTTGTCTCTCTGTCTCTGTCCCTATCTCTGTCTCTCTCTGACACTCTGTCTCTCTCTATCTCTCTCTTACTCCATGACAGCTCTATGCATCAAACCTTAGGCCTCATGCTAGGGATAATGGTCAATCTTGATTGTGAACTTGACAAGGTTTACAATCACCTTGGACATATTTATAAAGACATGAGGTTGTTTACAGAGAAGTTAGACTGAAAGGGGGAGACCAGTCTTTTGATGTGTGCAGCACCTTTCATGGGACTGTGGGTACCAGGACTAAATAAAAGGAGAAAGTAAGCAATCATCACTCTCTCCTTCCAAACTGTAGGCACAATATGCTCCTGATGCTACAGCCTCCCTGCCATGATACTGCAGACCCTTAAACTGTGAGCCAAAAGAAAGCTTTCCTGCCCTAAGTTACTTTTGTCAGATGTTTTGTCACAGCATCGAGAAAAGTAACTAATAGATTAGATAGAAGCTTGTCTACGGAGCCACAACCCAACACTTAATATATCTTTAATAAAAATAGAGCAATCATGGTTTATTGTGGACATTGGACAGTAGTTTGATTTGGCTGCCTCTGTCAGTATCTGTGGTATTTTTGTGGTTGTAGAGGGTGATGACAATGGCAATCTTGGCTTGCCTGTCAATCCTCCTTAAGCCATTGCTTAGGAGGAGCCCAAAGCAATGAGCTGTAGGAACCAGAAGCTATAGAGCTTGGGATAGCTGTGATAATTAGTCTTAGTTGTTGGCTTGGCATCCCTGGGAGAGGAATCCTCAGCTGAAGAATACCTCCATCAGATTGGACTGTGGCAAGCCTGTAGGGGATTTTATTGATTGCTAATTGACATGGGAGGACCCAGCCCACTGTGCATGGTACCATATTTAGGTAGGTGAACCTTGGTTGTATAAGAAAAGTAACTGAACTGAGCATGGGAGCAAGCCATTAAGCAACGTTCCTCCTTGGTCTCTGCTTCAGCTCCTGCTTCTATGTTCCTGCCTTGAATTTTTGCCTTGTCTCCCTCAATGAAGGAGTGTAATTGTATGCTGAAATATACCCTTTCCTGCTCAAGTTGCTTTTGATCATGGTGTTGATCACAGAAATAGTACCAAACTAGAACAATGGTGGTTGGGGCTCTTTAGTCATTTCCACATAGAATGCAATGAACAGATAGTTGCTTCCTTACTGATGGTCATAACAGTTTATGCCTCCTTGACATGCTCATAGAACCACCAACCCTGTTAGAAAGCAAAGGCCTTCCTCTCCTGAGCATACTAGGCCCACCATCACAAAGATGCCATGTAGAAGAAGTTTTTTCTTCCCTTCCCCAAGCTCCTGAAATAATGACTCATGAGACTCAAAATATTATTTGCAAATACCTAGGACATATAGACTCTTCTCTGACTAGCCCATAACTTAATAACACATTTATACTAATTTGCATTCTGGCTGGTTATCTGTGCTCAGGTACCATGCATCCATTCTCCTCACATCTTGCCAGCTGAATTCCTGTACCCGTCTCTGTCCCAGAATCCCTTCTGCCTGCCGGAAGTCCCACCTTCTATTTCTTACCTCAGCTATAGACCATGGTTTTTTAATTGACAGGTGTTGCAGTTATACAATACACAAGAGATTCTTTCTACAGTACAGATTGTGATGTACAGGGTGTGATGGTTCAACCTCATGTTTAAGAATCCTAGTATATAGCTTTATGTCAGTCTCAGTTGCTGTGTGATAGTAGTCCCTGGTGCCAGGTAACGTTTCAGAAATGCAGGGGGAGAGTCAGGCTAGTCCCCATACTCAAAGGGACCACCAAGGCCAGAGGAACAAAGGGAAATAAAAGAAGAGGTAGAGCTAGAGACAAGCAGACACATGGAGAGACAGTGAGAGGAGAAAATGTGCACAGAGAAAGAAGAGAGAAATGAAGAGGTAAATAGAAAGAGGAGAGTGAGGGTGGGGAAGACAAGCCCCTTCCCCTTTCATGGCTCAAAATTTCATAGAAATAACTTTTTTTTCCTTGTAAGGAATGATTCCAGGGCCTTAAAAAAAAATGACCAGACAATCCAAAATATTCAATCAAGGCAAAACATTCTGCTTCTGCAAGAGGGTGTGGAGCTGTTCTTAAGTAAGCAAGCAAGTGAGCAAGCACATGCTGCAGGGGTCCCACTAGGTTTGTCTTCCTACCACAGGGGTCCTGTGTCTCCCTCTGAGTGGGCAGGGCTTGCACTCACATTCCTATATGATCGGCTTAATTCAATCAGCACAACTGATAAGCAAAGTACAACTTTTAAGGATGGACACAACCGAACTATGTGCTTGGATCTTAGCAAAACGCTGACTGGGGGAGGGGGTTTCTGCCTTTACAAACATCTTTAAAGACAGAACTTTCTTTGTCTCATTTAACCTTTTTTCTAGGAAACCCCGTATATTTCATTTACATTTCTCACAGTTCTCTCCAGAGAGCAAGCCCCCCACCTCCACCCCATGTAATAAGTCCATCTGCCCTTGTGCATTTGCAACACCAGAAGACACAGAGAGATTGAATCTGGACCCCTCTGCCTGGGACCTCTAGAACAGATGGGAAGAATGTCAGTCTTCCCTTACGGGCTGTGGGTCACCCATTGAAGGCCTGGCAGATAGGCTAAGCTGCTAGTCATCGAGACACATGTGCCACACACATCAAGTAACAGGCAATCAGGAGTGCACTCCAAGGCATGCCCACCACTCCCAGCTAGCCTTAGCGGCCGCCATCACAAGTCATGCCGCCATACTCCAGGGAGAACTCTATGAATGATGAAAGGGGACAGCCAAGGAGGAAGTAACATTCCACTCAGTCAGAAGTGGAAATAAAGGCCAGGTTTGGTCTGAAGTCAGAGACAACAGTGTTGGACCTCATCCGCTCTGGGGCAGCCTGAAGGACACGTCACCCAGGTGCTCCTACCATCTATGAGAAGAATGATGACACCTTTCAACTGGTGCTCCTATGAGTGAAGGTTGCTGGTTTTGTCAGTGGAACTCATGTGCACAAGATTGCTCTATCCAGAAAAGCAGAGCCAGGCTGAGGGGATGAGGATTGTTGTACCCAAGGCACCGAGTCCACTATGTCCCACCAACCTGCTCTTGTTGAGGCCAGCCTCCAAAAGGCACTCGTGAGCTTAGGGGATTTCATGGCTGTAAAGGCAAGCCACAGATTCACTGAAAGCTGGTTGTGGATGGATACATTCTTGGAACAACCTTTACCCAATTTCCCTCCCTTACAAAAATGTCTGACTTAAGGAACAGTTGTCATGGCCACACTCAGTGAATCTGAATATGATGTGCTCATCTTAGCCGTAGAATCAAATTTTCAATGCTTTGTATGGGAAAAAATTTTAATATGTATTGGTTTCTTTCTAGTTTTGAATGCTTTTTTTTTTTTCAATTAAGGACCCTTTCCTTGCTTTTGTTAAATTCATTCACTTATCAAGAGAAAGAGCCAGAACCACCAGCTAGGCCACTTCTGATCAGAGATACTCTTGGAGATAATAAATGTATATCCTTATGTTAAGCCCTTAAGTTTGGGGATATTTGGGTCTACAGAAACAGGGGAAAACTATAGCTCAGGGGAGAATGCAGAGCCCTTCATTCCTACAACTGTGGCTCCCAGACATGCCCTAGGCCCTAACATGCATCCTTGATGAGCTGTGGCAGGAAGCCTCATAAGCAATTCACAGTGATGTGGACTTTATAAGTTGAAACTTTTTGCCAATTTGCTGAATCAGTCATTACATAAATAGATCCTCTAATGACATGACTTCTGCTGGACTGATTTTCCATGAATAAGCTTAAGCTGGAATACCTTGAGTGATTTCATACTTTGCAATCCTAGAACTAGGGTTTTAGAGCATGTTGGGCTGAGCTATGTTAAGCTGGGACTGACATTAGTAAGTGTCGGGGTATCAGGCAGCTAAGATTGACTTCTCAGAGCCACACAAGCTGTCCCACATCTCATTACATTGGTCTGGGTCACAGTAAAACAAATATAATAGATTTTCCCTTTGCAGGTGACAGGACTTGTTCTTTTTTGATATCTGATAATCTTTGATTACCTTTGGGAATAAATTTAGCTCTCCGGGATAGTGATAAGAATGTAATTTGCAGGTATAATAAAAAAGAAGGAATTGGATTCATAAATAAAGCCTCCACGGATACTTCAGGAAGTCACAGAAGCAGAGTTGCCTGCAAGTCCCAGGCGACTGCCAGCAGACAAGCCAGCAGTTAGAAGCAAGGTAGTTAGACGATGTCTGCCTCACCCACTGGGGAGGGGGAAAGACAAGATAGTGTTTCTCACACATCACCGTCTCCCAAGGCTCAGGCCTGGGAAACCCTGATCTGTATCACCCTCCCTGGGGAAAGGTTATCAACCATTTGAGATGTGGAAACCTGTTTTTAAAAGGGACTGAATAGTTTCTCAGGTCTCACCGAACCATGAACAAGTAGAGATGGATTTTGAACCCAGGTCTTCCTTTGGTCCTGTGGCTCACCATAGCTCAGCTGTGCTTAGCATGAAGTCTGGAATACCTCTGAAACTGCTCTACTCTATCATTGAAGACTGTGACAGTCATACAAAGCAGACAACTAAAAGCTGGGCTTCCAGAGTTAGGCCTTGCCCTTGATGGCCCTCACCCCTGTGACCTTGGGCATCTTATAATAAAGCCCAGCCAAACTTAGAAGCAATATAATGAAGCTGAAAAGTCTGTGGACTTCAAAATCAGCTCAGGCATCGTCCCTGGACATCATCCTCACTGAACTCAAGCTGAGCCCAGGACTGGATTCTAGGCCTCTGCAGCTTATATAGCTTTTGCTGCCTCCACTCAAAATTCAGTCTGATTCTGTCTTCTCTGGATTTGAGATCCTTAATGGAAGGACCATATCTCAAGCACTTTGTGTCCCAGGGCTGAACACACTGAAGGGAGGGGCTCCCTAAAAGACTTTGGGAATGAACAGAAACAGTAGGTGAGGGGAACTAGTTCAGTGTCCAGAATAAGAACACAGAGTTGCCAGGCTGTAGGAACAACTGTTAGCCTCCCCAGCATAGGGTGCCCTCAAGGAGAGAGTCAGGGGGTGACTCTGCGACCTGAGTCCCCAAGCATAGTGCTGTAGTGAGGTCAACCGAGACCCCCTGGAAGCTCTGCCCAGTCATTAAAAGGCCACCTGCCACCTGTGGGGCACCCTGCCGCTGGCTGAAATCACAGAGGACCCAGCCTTTAGAGCGTTTCCAATAAACTCCTCTTAGGAGTTTTTGCACCAGAATCAAAGTAAAAGGGTCATGGCACTTCACAAGCCGCAGCTGGCATCTGACATAGTCTCTCAGTGCCTGTGAACCAACTAGCCAGCCAGCAGGTCAGCCCACTAGCAGATGCAAGGATTTATTAAATGCAAGTCCCTCCCTCCCAAGAGCTTATAGTGTGCTTATGGGGACAGGGCAAACAGAATGAAGCAATGAGGCTACAAGGGGAAGGACCAGTCAGTCCATACTCTCTTTCTTTGTCCTCCATTCTTCTCACCCTCTCCCTCCCTCCCTCCCTTCCTCCTTCTTTCATGCCCACCTCCTTATTGTCTCCTCTCATTGCAGGTGCAGATTTTATGTGTAATCACTCTTCTTATTTCACAGCAGCTGCATTGTACTGGATGAAAGCACTTTTATCAATTGGTGAACTGGTGGGTTGGTACCACTGCTTGGCTATTGCAAACATTTGTGCCCAAGACTTCATGTGGATGTGGCTTTTCACTACCTTAGGGGAAAATACACACATGTGGGATCTCTGGCTCATTGTCAGGGTATGTTTCTGCCTTTACAAGAAGCTGTAAAACCAGTTCTCAGAGAATCTGTCCACTGTCGCTGGTACCAGTAATTCCCGAGCATTTTCTTCTGCTAGTACCAGTAATTCCTGAGCATTTTCTTCTCAAGGATATGTTAGAATATGTCAATCTGATTTTTATTTTTATCTGGACTTTCTAGACAACTTGGTTTTTTTTTCTCTTTTTTTTTATTTTTTTTATCAGTTACATTTTATTAACTCTGTATCCCAGCCGTGTCCCGATCCCTCATTCCCTCCCAGTCCCTCCCTCCCTCCCTCACCTCCACCGTGCCCCTTTCCAAGTCCACTGATAGGGGGGACCTCCTCCCCATTCATCTGATCCTGTTTTATCAGGTATCTTCAGGACTGGCTGCAAAGCCCTCCTCTGTGGCCTAACAGGACTGCTCCTCCCTTTGGGGGTGGGGAGACCAAAGAGCCAGTCATTGAGTTCCTGTTAGAAATAGTCCCTGTTCCCCTCACTTTGGGAAACCAATTGGTTACTGAGCTACCACAGGCTACATCTGAGTGGAGGTTCTAGGTTATATCCATACATGGTCCTTGGTTGAATGTCAGTCTCAGAAAAGACCCTGTGCCCAGATATATTTGGTCCTTGTGGAGCTCCTATCCTTTCCCCATCAGACTAACTCCCCTTCTTTCTTATGATTCCCTGTACTCTGCCAAAGGTTTGGTCATGAGTCTTTGCTTTGAAAACACTGCTAGTTAGAGTCTTTCACATGCACTCAGTAGACTCCTGTCATACGTTCAATGCACATCCCATCTGTCTTTCTAAATGAGGATTGATCATCTTACCCCATGTCCGCTCAATTGATTATCTTTTTTAGGTGTATAGATTTCATTATGTTTATCATATCTTATAGGTCTATATAAGTGAGTATATCCCATGTTTGTCTTTCTCCTTCTGGGATATTTCTAGACAACTTGTAATATTAAGTAGTTCTTTGTGGACATATTGGGCATGTACGCCTTTTCTCATAAAATGTCTAGATCATTTACTCATTTAAAATTTGTGTTGTTTGTATTTATTGTTGGTTTTTAGAAATTGTTTACATATATTAAATTAATGTTTACAAAATTTGATTTATCTTATCTCCTTGATTTTTTTTGTGTGTGGTTGTTTTGTTTTTTGTTGTTGTTATTGTTTGTGTGTTTGTTTGTTTGTTTGTTTTAGTTTTTTGAAATAGGGTTTCTCTGTGTTTCCTTGGCTGTCCTGGACTTGCTTTGTAGACCAGACTGGCCTCAAACTTACAGTGATCTGCCTGCCTCTGCCTGCCTTCCTTCCTTCCTTCTTTTCTTTCTTTCTTCCTTTCTTTCTTTTTTTCTTTCTTTCTTCCTTCCTTCCTTTCTTTCTTTCTTTCTTTCTTTTTTCTCTTTTTTCTATGCTGGATATTGAACTATATATTCAAAACATTAACTTCTTCCAATGTTTCACTGTCTTCTTCTGAGTTTATTTCCTTTTTTCTTTTTCTTTTCCTTTCTTTTATTTTTTCTCTTCCTTTCTTCCTCTGCCCCTTAGGGTTTCTTTTCCTCTAGGGCACTTCTTTGCAGAGTCCTTGCAAAGATAAGGCTGGAGATGTGACTCACAGGTTAAGAGCACATTCTGCTCTTGCACAGAACTTGAATCCAGTTCCCAGCACCCATGTCAGTGTTAGACAGCTCTCAACCACCTGTAATTCCATCCCTAAGGGTGTCTAATGCCCTCCTCTGTATTCCCAGGTACCTGCACTCACATGCATAGACACACACACACACACACAATTAGAAAAGAACAAAAGGATTTTTTTTAATTGCAAAGACTTGCATAGTTGAGAATATCTTTAACGTAACCTTATATTTGAAAAATAATTTGGTTAGAAATAACATACAAACCTTGAAGATCTTTGCCTTCGTGTGTAGAATCTCTGCTTCTTTCTCAGAGCTAACTATATAATAATGTATTTTAAATTTTTACTTACTTTTATTTTACATACATGAGTGCTTTGCCTGCATGCATGTAATTGCACTGCATTCAGTGGCCAGTGAGGGCATGGGATCCCCTGGAACTGGAGTTGCAGGTGGTTTTGGGCTTCCATGTATGTGCTGGAAAATGAACTAGCTGCCAGGGCAGCCAGTGATCTTAACTTATGAGCCATCTCTCCAGGGCATAAGCTCTCTTTTTGTTGCTCACTTTTGATCCAACCTTTTATTTTTAAATTGGTTATTTTTAGTGATTGTATACATTGTTTCAGATCATTCCAAAATATGAAGCTTTTGCAGTCTAAATCTATTTTGAACTGATCCTTCTGACTATCTAAGAGGTTTGCTTCCTCGTGGTTTTGGCATATACACATTTTTTTAAAATGTGAACTTGGGTTTAGATAAATGAGAGCTATAAAGGACCTGGTTTCTACCAAAAAGTCTCTATGTTTGAATCTGTGTAGCTGAAAATAAATGGTATCGGGTAAAATATGTTTATTATTAGCCCTAAAATATTTAAGGTAATATTATTTAACCCGATATCACAATCAAACAAACACACAGATACCTGCTAGATTTTAGGTTTGCCTTATTTCACCTTGGGCTGGGCAGATAATTCTACCTATGCTATTTCAATAATGTCCCCATCCATCCTATACCATCTGCTTTAACCATTCCTAATTGGACTAGCTTCTGTCCATAATTTCATAAATACTTGCTTATGTTTTTCATCTGGGTCGCTTTCTCCATCCACACTATTCTCGGAGTCCTTCCTTCTGGCCCACATAGTTCCCTCTTCACCTAACCCCTCCTATCTGTCTATCTGTTTCCTTTCTGTCATTCTCCTGCCTCCAAAGCCCGGACCTTAGCCACACCTACCTCCTCCCATCCTGCCCAGATACAGGCCTTTTAATCAACCAATCAGGGATAATGCGGAACATTCCTTCTCATGTGGTTACAGGAGCTACTTTAGCGCTGTTAACGATGCCCACGGCAGGGCCAGGGCGGGAACCAGTTCTCAAAGCACTGAAATCAACATTTGAATGCATAGCACTAGACCAAACCCCAACAGGTCTGTTATAATCCCTGGATGATTATAACCTGGAACCATTTTATTTTAATTATAGATTAATGTTTCTCCAACCTTGAAGGAAATATAGATTCGAAAAACTGAACTAGAGGAATTATTGCTGCAGTTGTTTCCTCCTGTTATCATGGCGAGGACAAATCTGCTTCCTAAACGATTCTTTTGTTTGGATATGGCTGCTTTTCAGACCAGCTTCTTAGGGAGAGACACAGGAGTCATGTCTGGCAACCTTTTTAGTGCCCTAACCCTGTCTCCCATCCCCTGTTTGCCCAGTAGTCAAAATTCAAAGTTCCTGGGCTCAATCCCCAGGATGCACTTTGTATCAGCGCATCCATCCATCGATCCATCCATTCCCCTATGTCTCCAACACTGTTCTAGGCTTTGTTCCTGGGCCTGGATCAGGGCATCAGTAGCAATCTGCCTTTACCTCTGAGGTGGATTGCTTTCTCTTCCACATTGACTATACAGCCAGAGGAAGAGAGGAGTATAGAATAAACTCATTGCTTATGGATTCAGTCTTCTGCTTTAAAACATTGTAAAATATATCAGACATCTATTTTTTCCAAAAATCTAACCTGCAATATTCCAAAAGCAGCCAGATATTTCCTTTTTCAATCTCAGTAACTTCATTTGGTTCTTCTAAGATCATTATTCTTTCTTTATACTTTGAGTACCATTGCCTTGCTACTTGAAAATATGTGTATGCTTATATAAATGCTTTTCTCTGATTAATTATTTGTCTAAGTGTAGTCTATACAGTTGATTGTGTTTCTTTAAGGTATTTGCACTCTCTAAATGTTCTGTTATTTTTTTCTGAGTCTATGTTTTCTTGGTTCTTTCAAAACTGATAATTTCACTCTTATAAATAATTGGAAAATATTTTTAACTGATTTTAGATATTGGACAGTAGGTAACCCAAGACTCTGACCCCAGAAAGACAAAACACTTTGAACACTTTGAGCTCTACAGTTTTTCCAACTAGCTTCCTGGAGGCAATGTCTAGGTAACAATGTAGGAAAAGAAATAAGCCAGAGCTTAGCCATTCCCTGACACACACACACACACACACACACACACACACACACACAAAGATCAGAGATTGTCAAGGTTGGAGCACTCAGACTTGGCAGATGATTATGGAAGCTGCACACAGAGCGACTTCTGCAAGTCGCAAGGATTCTGAGGAATCCTTTGTAGTCTTCTACTGAGAAATGATTTGAGCATGTGTGACAGGAGGCTCCACAACTCTAGGGGATAAAACCACTAACAGTGTCTAATATAGAGACTACTATCGCTCACACAGAGACAAGAAGAGGTTACAATTCCACTAAGTATAACAGAGGGCATTGGACAGTCTTTAAAGGGCCAGGCTGTAATCACGGGACGTTGGCCTTAATGTAAAGCTGCTCTGGATCTGTTCTCATAAACCTGTAAAGCCAGACTCAAGAGAACCCAGCTGATCTCTAGGTAACTTAGCTGGATGGAGAGCCCAGCTCAACAGTTCTTAAAGGAGTACAACAAAACCAAGCATTCACCAACCTGAAGGTTTCCTTGCACAATGTTAAAATTTCATTTTGAATGATATTAACCTTTCCTGAAATTATTTAGTAATTTAACATAAATATATTCTTCAATCTCATATGATCAGCATATAAGACTTTATATTTAGGTATGTAACCAACTCAGAGTTGATTTTTTTAAATATGGTATGAGACACATGTTGAAGCTCATAGTTTTTTCTTTGTCATATGAATATCCAGTTAATTCAGAACTACTTCTTGAAAGACAAACAAATAGCCATGCCCTGTCCTTGTTGAAGGACCTTGGAAGCTCTATGAAGAAAGTAGCTGACCATGTGTCCCCTCCTTACATATTTACCGTACTGTCTCGAATCCTATAACTCTGTAGTAAATCTTAAAATTACGTACTGGAAGGTCCATATTGGTTCATTCTCTTACAAAACGTACTTGTCTATTCTAGATTCTTTTTACTTTTGCATATAATGTTTAGCATAAATATTAAAATTCATAGACAAAAACTTGCTGGAGTGCTGAAGTCATATTGAATCAAGAATCAGTTTGGGGAACACAGATGCTGTGGTGACAGGGAAGTTCTTTCATCATGAGAATGCTGTCATTTCTTTTAAATTGCATCTCTAATTTCATTCATCAATGCATTATGGTTTCAAGGATGTACATTTTAACATCTATCAAATTTGCCTCTAAATATTTCATGTTTGGGATTCTGCTGGAGGTATTTCATGAACAATCTGAGACAAAATGATCTGTGTCCTTGGCTATCCTTGAACTCATTATATAGCCTAGGCTGGCCTTGAACTTTCAGTTGTCTTATTTCCACCTTCAAAGAGCTTCTTCAAAATTCTGACATTTTGTTTCTTAGTTATTACGCAAAATAAATGTGCATAAATAGCTACAAATTGCATATTGTAATATTTAAATTATTGAATAAACCACTTAAGGTTTAGAGCATGAATTCTCAATGGGACTTATATTGATCCAAGAGAGGTGAAAACTATTGCCTTTTACTGTTAGTGCACCAACATAACTAGTACATCAATCTGTATGTTAAAAGGCACGTGGGTAACTGAGATTTTAAATTTCATGAGAATGGAATGATTATGAAAAATTGTTTAAAACTTTCCTTGGGTGAGCAATAGTGAAAAAATGATTGAGAAATACTGATTTGGAGATTAACCCAGAGGTCTTGAAGTATGTGATACTACATAAGCTCTTTGAATACTTTGTTGGTGTGTTATCTCAAGGTTTTTTATCTGTTGGAGAAGCAAGGCAAGATACAGCTCACAGAAACAACTCCCTAACTGAGTCTTTGAAACATGATGTCTAGGACAGCCTTCTCAGCAGAAGTGAATTCATCCATTGCATTCCCAGTCATCTCTCAAACAGCATTCAATACTGAGTAGTCAATTTGGTCACTGTAAATACCAGTCTCTGGTCCCTGTTTCTTGATGTCAAACTTAGCTGATTGTGCAAAGCACACACATTTCCCACCAATCTGGCAATCACTAAATTATTGTGAAGGAAGACTTTTCCTCCCAAGTATTTTTTCCCCTTGATTTCAATTGTTTGTTTTGTTTCTTTGTAATTCCATGCATGAATGCCCTTTCTTTCCCTCCAACTCTTCCTGTGTCTGTCTCTTTAGAATTCATGACTATTTCCTTAATTATTATTTGCACACACATGTACACATGTGCACATGTATACATGTTTATAAATACAACCTGTTAAGTGTGTTTAGTGTTGCTCATATGCATATGTTTACAGCTGACTGCTTGAGATTAGGTAAACCTATCAGGGTGCTTATCTCTAGGAAAACCTAATTCTTTCTCAGCAACCATTAATTGCCTATAGCTCTTTTATCTAGGGGTGGGGTTTTGTGAGTTTTCTCCCATCAACAGTGACATGCCATCTGGTCTTGCCATTGTACTTGTCCTGTTATGTGACCATATTATGGAGAATTCGTAGGTGTAAGTTCCCTGTCAAACCTCTCTTTCAGCAGACTTTCTGGTCTTCTGGCTCTTGCAGTCTTTCCACTCTTTCTTCTAAGATGTTCTCTGGGCCTCAGGTATACAGATTTTGTTGTGAAAGTGTCAACTGGAGTTGTGCACCCTGGGTTCAGTTGCTCTACAAGTTGTAGATTTTTGTAAAAGGCAAGAGCTACACTTACCTGTGGGTATAAAGATAAACATTTAGAATGCAATTTGAAATTATACTAGCTTAGGAAAGCGATGGTTATGGTTTTCCTTTAGCGTCCATGACCTCACCAGCCATGGGTAGTTAGCTAGATTTACAGTATCAGGCGTAAAGTCCATCTTTTTCAGTGGGTGTTAAGTCTAACTAAAAGACTGTTGGTTAGTCCTCAAATGCCAGTGTTAGATCCTTTTTCCCAAGATACATATAGACATATGTGTGTGTCTTATGGTTTATGTAAGAATATCAAGGTGAATGGAGAGAAGCCAACTCCCTTTCCATCCTCTGTATTCATCGTAAAATCATTTGTCCCTGTCATTTCTCATCCTGAGGGATTTATTGGTAATTATTGCGACAGATAAGCTGTCTCGAGGGAGCAAAACTCTCTAGGACTTAGGATTCTTCTGATCCCAAGGAAACCAAGGTAAGTGGTGACCCTGACACCAAGTTAAATAGGAAACATGCAAAGACTCACCAGTATTTACAAAAGCAGTAATCAACAGTGTGTGTTGAGTGTATGTATTCATATACATTGTGTTGAATATATGTATATATATAATAGTTGCTCTTTCACTACTCTTTTTTGTTACCTATTCCCCTCTCCTGCTGGTCCCCTTCCTCTTGCCAAATAGATCCCTTTTCTATTGCACAATGTCAATTTTTTAAATCTAGATTCCACATATGAGAGAAAAACATATGATATTGTCCTTCTGAGTGTAGCTTATTTCACTTAACATGATGATCTCCATTTCCACCCCTTTTTGTAAATGGCAACACTTTTTTTTTGTATTTATGTCTGAATAAAATTTCATGTATACACACCACATTTTCTTTGTCCACTATCTATTCATGGACGTCTAGGCTGGTCCCATACCATGGCTGCTGTGAATATTGTGAATGCAGCACAATAGTTCGCAGGCAATGATTTTGTAGACGGAGTTGTATATTTTATCAGGAACTAGATCACGTAGGCTTCTCCACAATGGCTGCACTCGTTTACATTCTGGTAGAAGAGTTTTGAGGCACCCACTTGCTCTGTGTCTCTCTGATATAGTCATCTTTTTTATTTAATTATTTTAAGTCACAAAGAAGGGAAAGAAAAAGAGTTAACAAATTGTTTTTAATCTGAAACTGGGAGCCAAGTAACTTATCCTATTACTTGACTTGAGACATTTCGTTCTCCCTTTCTCCTTTAGCACAACAGTATCTTGTTACACATCATTCACCGTGGTAGGCAGGAATTATATACCAATTCCCAGCTTGTCCATTTATGCCAATAATAGACCATTAATAGACTTCTATTAATTGGACATTTAGAAGACTGGCCAAGAATACCGTCTGGGTCTCTGCAGGTCGGCTGTAGAAACAAGCCTGGAGATGGAATGTGTGTGTCTTGGTTCTGAGCCAGACATCTGATGGATGGCTATATTGAACAGTCAGCATCTCGTCTCTCTTTCCCAATCTCTGACCTAATGTCAATGTTCAAGCAATATCAATGAAAACCTCTCCTGAAGCCAAAATTCCCTCCTCTTTCTCCCACACCTTTAGACTAACTGAGGAAATTAAAATGAATTTTACTTTGAAAGTAGCAAGTATGAGTGCTATATGTGTATATGCACTGGATTTATAAGGTTAAAAAGATTTAAATCCAGATGAAGACAATTTTTAAAAAATATGTCTATACATTTCCTTAGCATTCGTGATGTATTTTTTCCTAAATATCAGGTAGATTAGTATGGACAGATAAAATGAAAAAAAAAAAAGAAGAAGAACACTGTGATTGAGATAATCAACACACACTGTTGATGACTGCTTTTGTAAACACTGTGTGCCTTTGCATTTCTCCAATTTAATTCAACATCAGGGCTACTGCACACCTTGGTTCCCTAGGGATCAGAAGCACCCCCAAGCCCTGGAAGGTTTTGCTCCCTCAAGACAGCTTATCTGTTGCAATAATTACCAATAAATCTCTCAGCATGAGAAATGACAGGGCCGAATGACTCCGTGATGAATACAGAGGGTGGGAAAGTAGTTGGCTTCTCTCCATTCATCTTGATAATCTTCATTGCTATGTAAACAGTGAGACATGTTACTCTGATTCATGTTTGAGGCAGTCCTCAGCTCAACACTAATTCCAGAGACAGTCTGCCTAATAAAGTGTTTGATTGGGGTTGCAAGGCAACAGCAAGCCACTGGCAGAAGACTGACAATCTGAACTCATGACTGAAGCAGGGGAGGGGAGAGAGGAGGGGAAAGGCATTGACTTGCTGTGAAGGGCAGACCATTTAGCAGTGGATTTGATAAACCCTCTTCCGAGAGACTGAACTACTTGCTTTGTTTTGTTTTGTTTTGTTTTGTTTTCATATTCTTGTCAGGATCAGTATTAACCTAAGTTAGATACCAAGAAAAAAAGAAGACATTCCTCATGGATGTTTCAGGTGCTTTCTGTTTTTAACACCCTAAAACGTCTGAGTATTAAATCTACAGGATCACGGTAGGAGACCAGTGTTCTGCAGATAACCTGAAATGACTGATAGGATCACATTCTCCAACAAGCCCAGACTCCTTATCTCAGCCCAGTTGGAAGAAAGAAAATAATTCTTAGGCTGGCACCTGGAAGAAGCTGTGATTGCCAATTGTGTCCAATGAGCCATTTTTTTCCCTCCGGAAAAGCTTGACACCTATCCATCTATATGATGTCTTAACAATAGGAAATCAGAGCAGGCAGGAACTGCCTGCTGCTCCAAGCCCAGGAAATCTCTATATCATCCCTCAAGGGTTCTCACCCCTTAGGATTGCACTGGTTCCCTCTCGATGGGATTTTCCAACAGTGATTGAAGAACGCCATAGTCCTTCAATGTCACATAAAGCCCAGTTTTATAGGGTGCTCTTCCTTGAAGAGTTAAAGTGAAGGCACTCAAAGGGCCAATTTTTCCCATAATAAAGCCATTTATTTGTTCTGGGACAGCTGTCACTGTACTATTGTTCCATTTTTCTGCTAGTGAAGCATTTGAACTTTGAAATTTATAATGTAAATATATCTTTATAAACGTATATACATTTATAAATCTATTGAATATATATTTATATGTAAGTATAAAGAGATTTAACTTTTATGATGTTCAGGCTTGGATGACAAGTTCTGGCCATATCTCAGTTATTTTGGTTAACAATGAGCTGAGCTTTGGTAAGTCAAATGCACTGAAAATTCTCAAGTTGCCCGGAGGACAATTAAGCCACCCAAACTTCTCTTCTTTGTGTTCTGAAATTTTAAAATTTTTACAGGATTACCACTTTACTGTAAAATTTTTAAAAGAGGGCCATGCAATTTGTCATTGCAAAACTGCATGGCAAAAAAAGAAGAAGAAGAAGAAGAAGAAGAAGAAGAAGAAGAAGAAGAAGAAGAAGAAGAAAAAAAAAAAAAAAAAACCAGGAGTAGCCTGATTTCAAAGCCAGTTCACCACTTACAAAGTGTAGTTAAGCAGCTGTACATCAGTCTTCTCTGTTAACCGGAGGTGGAAAGGCAGCCATGATGTTGCATACCTGTAATCCTGGTACTGGGGAGGCCTAGGCAGGAGGATCATGCATTCAGGGCCAGCCTGGACGACACAGTAAGACCCTGTCTCAAAAGTGAGAAATGTATCCCAAAAGGTGATTGTGAAACGGCATACCACGTCATGAGACAGGGGCTCAGCTAAGAGTCCTGGCTGTGTAGACTGTGTTGATTGCTCTCAGCACCATCACGGGTGGCCACGAGCTCTGCTTTTTGGATCCTCAAGAATTCCTGCAAAGAGAGACTCACTTTATTCATGAAGAAACTGAAACTTAGAGAAGTTTCAGTTCAGAAACTAGTTCAGGTGGCAAAATTAGGAAAAAACAAAAGGGTGTTTTTGGTTTTGTTTAGTTTGGTTTGGTTTTCAGTTGTTTTTTTTTTTCCGACTTTTGTGTGTTGTCTCCTTCTCTAATTCATATTTTTCTGTTTTGTTTTATGGTGCTGACAATTGAACTGAGGACCCCATGCATATGAGGCAAACGCTCCTGGCTATCCCCAGTCCTCTATTTACTTTGAGACAGAATCTCATCAAGTTTTCCAGGTTGGCCTTCCCAGCAGCTAGGATCACAGGTTCAAGTCTCCAAACCTGGCCCTTTCATGTCTTTTTAATCTGACTAAAATCAACATTCCCTGGGGCCTCTAATTATTCTTTTCTTTTCTTCATTTTTTTTTTCAATGCAGTTTATTCAGGAACCTTGAACAATCATCTGACCCTGGGGAAAGCCAGCCCACAGCTTAAATAGCCTCTGGGTAGCCAACCCCAGCGTGCCACGTGGGCAATGCAGATATGTCCACATACATGGAAGCAAGCCAGATCCTCAGCCTTAGCCAAATGTGGAGTTGTTTGTGACAGAGAGCACTCACCATTGGGAAGGTGGAAGGCGGAAACCAGCTCCATCTTTAAGGCGCGGCATTACGCAGCTCTCTACAGTTCCCCCTTTTTGTTTTAGACGCATCAGGCAAGAGTAGAGGTCTGATCTCTGATATTAGAAATAAATTGGGACTTTGTACTGATGTTCATTTAGGTGTCATCCACCCAAAGAGCATCAGACCCGTCTGATACCTTTTTCTCAGAGGCGGGACCTGGGGCATCAACCCGCATGCAATTAGACTTGCTCTTCTCTGGGTCGAAAGCGGCTGACCCTGAGTGCAGTACTTAGCCTCGCATCCCTCTCTCTCTCTCTCTTTTTTTTTTTTCTTCCTTCTTATAAGTGTATTTGTAGCATGGCCAAAACAGCCTCTTAAGCCTCTACAAGACAGCTATGTAACATAGAAACACAAAAGAATCCCCCTGGTGCCCACATC
Source organism: Meriones unguiculatus (assembly GCF_030254825.1). NCBI lineage: Eukaryota > Metazoa > Chordata > Mammalia > Rodentia > Muridae > Meriones > Meriones unguiculatus. The sequence goes on along the minus strand of NC_083366.1, from coordinate 50,737,597 downwards.
TATACATTACATACATACATACATATATGCACAAATGTATACATATTTATAAGCTACAAAGGACAGGTACATGATTTCAATATGCATAATTGTTGCCTTTTCCTCAAGAATCCGACCCTGACTTGTCATATCCACTATCAGTATTGGCCCAGAACTATAGCCAGGTTATAGCTATAGAACCTTGATGTCAGTCTATTCAAGATACATTAAGATTGATGATTTTGTTATGTGTGTCCACTCATGCGTGCATACGTGTATGTGTGTATCCATGCATGTGATTATGTGAATTTTCCATCCAGGAAAGCCATACGCTGTGGACACAGCCCCAGTATAAAAAAAAAATTAAAAAAGCCAGTGTTCTCCAGGGTAACAACATTGTCTAAGTGAGCTGACTGGACATGCTGTGTTCACAGATCTGACGAGAATCTCAGATGATTGTCTGCCAAGCTGATATGATTAATGTGCTCCTGGCGGCAGCACTTCCTGAAGACAGATCGCACTCTACTTCACAGCCTCCAGCTGAGCTTTAGACAGCACGCAGGAAGGAAGCCAAGCCCACCGCCGCCCACACCCTCACTCCTGCACCTCAGCTGCTTTGCGCATATTCCGCCTTTTATTTTCCCAGAAAAGAGCGCCCTCCAGAGAGGATGTGGGGCAGCTGGAGGCCCTGATTTTGCGCCCTCTCTCCCTTCACTCCCCACCACACAGTCCGCGCAGGTGTCTAGCATGACGCAGAAGCAGCGTGGCTGGCTACCATGCCTGGAGAGCTGGCAGAATGGATTGAGCTGAGAGACCAGCTCTTGCAGCTGCGGGGAACTGGGGGTGGAGCACCAGGGGCCAAGAGAGGGCGAGGCCTCCAACAGGACCCATCTTTAGCATTTGGCTTTCTCAAAGAAGTGCTTAGGCCCGTTCCCTGTCCTTGCTCTTCACCGCGCAGAACACTGGCAAAGCAGGCCGCACCAGCTTTGTAGCCTCTCATGCACGGCTCAGTTTCTCAGAAGGTGTGTCGAGCAGAAAAATGGACGAAAATTTTTTTTTTTTTTTTTTTTTTTTTCTGGAGAAGCTTAAAAAAAAAATCACCAAAAGATCCAGGACAAGGTCTCTGGACCAGCCCTTGCTGACAGCGCACATCTGGGTTATCTGACTATGCTAGCTTGTTTGTTTTTAATTCTAGAGTCATGTGACACTCCACCCGGAAGACAAAATGCATTTCCATGAACAAAAGATGCTCATTTTATAGACAAAAAGGGCCTCAAAAAATAAATAAATAAATAAACATCCAGAGAGGAAGAGAGAAAGAGAAACAGAGACAGAGAGACAAAGCAAGACAGACACACATACAGAGAGAGAGAGAGAGGGAGAGAGAGAGGCCACATTAAAGTCTTTGGTAGCTTTTTCTGGGATGGCCTATCCTGAACATCAACTTGATTGGACCCGGCTTAGAAAGCGCCCTCTGCAGGTGCCTGAAAAGAAATTCCCTGAGGCCGTTAGGACTGAAAATCCTCATCCAATGGGGCCACATCACCCCGAGGGCTGGCGACCTGGAACCAATAAGGAACAGTAGAAGAGAACTGCCTGCTGGTGACTCCTCCCTCTTGTTCTCCCATCTTTGCTTTTCCCTCCTCTCTTCCTCCTCTTGCCCCTCCTCCTGCTACCTTCCCTCCTCCTTGTTTGCTAAGAGATAAGCGGCTCCACTCCACCACTCGCTCCTCTGACATCCAACATTGCCATCGTGCAGCATCTCCACCACCTGACCTAGAAATCATGAAGCCCCAGAGAGCGTGAACCAAAACCAATCCCTTCTTGCTTGAGACCCATGACAAGAAGTCCGATGAACACTTCCCTTCACCACTTGGAAGATGGGGACAAGAAGACAGGACAAGGGGTAAACACCCGAGTGCTTAACAATGGATTGTTTCAAGTTACCTTGCTGCTGTTCTGCAAAAAGGATTGAGGCCAAGGAAGCCTCATCACTATCCCACTGAAAACTGTCCTGTCCTGAAAAGTGGCGATTTCACGTTAGGTGTCCTCTCGTGATTTCTTGGAAGTTCAGATAATCAGCTTAATTTCCAACATGGTGACACAGGCCTTTAGTGTGGGGGACTCAACTGTGATTTCCAGTCTGGTGCTATAGTTTGGATGTTGGATGTCCCCTAAAGGGTCATGTGGTAAAGGCTTGGTCCCCATGGTTTTGCTATTAGGAGGCTGAGGTACCTTTGAAAGTTAGGGTTTAATGGAAGGTGCAGATCACTGGGGGTGTGCCCAAGGGGAACTGTGGGGTCAGTGCCCCTTGTTCTGTTTCCCTTTGTTCTCCTCTACTTTCTGGTACTTTTGCTTCCCCACAAGTTCCTGTCACAACATATCCTCACCTGGATCCAAATCAATGGGACCAATGGACTGAAACCTTCAAAACTCTGAGTGAAAAAAAAAAATCCGGATCTAATAATCTCAGGTGGTTTGTTATAGTCGTTGAATGAACACATTGGTCTGTGCTAGAAGTAAGATGGCACCTTCTGACTTCTAGCTAGCAGGCTAAAGGGGTCAGTAACCCTCATTTCCATCTGAAAACCTTCTTGCAAACCCAAATTTTGTGAAACAGAACGTCTCCAGCCTGCAGCACTTTGCCATGACCTGGGTGCTAAAGAAGATACAGACACTGAACCCTGGCTTAGACATTGGAAGTCCATAGGATTAGAGGGGCCTAAGGTCATCTCAAAGATCCCAACTGATTCTGATGGGCAGGGAAGCTTGGGAGGCATTATTAAAGCATGGGCTCTCCTCCACCCTTCTCTGTCACCCACCAGCCATATCAGAGCTCAGCTGCCTCCCGTTACAGTGGCTGCTGAGTGTTGACCCTGCAGCCTCTGGTGCTCCTGATACATTTACTGTTCTGACCTGGAGTGCTGCAGCTGAGTGCATGGGCAGATCCATCCCAGAGATAGTGACCTTTAGAGCTGCAAGCAATAGTTCCCAGAAAAAAAAAATGGAGTTTCTTTATAAGTGTAGACCCTACAATGTCTCCTTACCCCCAATGAGGGGAGTGTGTGAAAATCCAGGCTCACTTGGTGAGTGAAGTCTTCATTCCCATCTGTTGACCTTCTCTGCCTATTGGAGGTTGACAAGATATCCCCCCTCCTTATAACCAGAGAAAATAAGAGCATTCAGTAAGAACACTGACCATGAGGACACAAGAAGAATGACTCCAGTGTATGGATATGGAAAATGGATAAGAAAAGATTCAACTCGGAGACACCAGTCTGGAATTTTCTGGCAGCTTGGATTAGATAAGGAAGCTTGGATTAGAACCACCGGTGCAGACCAAATGGAAGAATGTTTCTCTTACACAGTCCATGCATTGGACTGGAAGAAGAGTATGAAGTTGGTGATGCAAGAATTTAGAAAAATTTTTAATGTTCACAGCTTAAATGTAAAAAAATGTTATGACCCAGGGGAAGATAGAAACCTTCTGAAGCCCTGGGAGAAGAGATATAAACCATGAGAGGTCTTAGAAGCTAGCTAATGCTTTGTGATCTCTTTTGCAATGCTCCTGATAGAAACTTAAAATCATTTAAAATGTTGAATTCTATCAGCAAGCAAAACCCATTTAGGGAACCCAGAAGAAGAATAGTATGACTCATTTAATGGCTTCTGGTTTGGCCCTCCAACCACATGGAGCTGATGTCCTTAGCTGAAAGGAAGTACTGAATTACTGTTATGAGACATAAGTGAGGTTGGCCCTGACCTTCACTTGTGATTTCATAAAATGGCAATAGTAGTGATGATTCTGTTAAATAAACAGATATCAAAGGCTGTAATTATGGCTGTCATCACATTAATGTAATTTACCAAATTATAGAAACCATTGCTTCCTTAAAAAGCTTAGGAAATGCCAAAATCCTGAATTTTTAAAATTTCAACTCAAGAGGACAAACTGAACGTTATTGTGAGACACTTGAATAAAGCCAAGGAAATAGAGAATTACTGTCTTCTGATTTTAAATCTTCCTTCTTGATGTATTACCACTGCTACAATTGCTTAAAACATGAAGGAAATAATAATAATAATAATAATAATAATAATAATACTTTTTACAATTTGGGATCACATTAGATAACATTTTGTATACTAAAAGCTTCTACTACATTAGTTACTATTCAAAAACATGACCAAAACCGTGTTTTGCTTTGTTATAAATATTCATTTGGCATGAACAGTCACCCCTACACTCCGTTACTCCAACTCCTCTCAGCCGCCTCACAACCTCTTCTCAATTAATGTCTTCCTTTTTTAAAATAACCAATTGAGGGACTGAAAAGATAGCTCTGCAGTTAAGACATTTGCTTTTCTGGCAGAAGACCCAGGTTTGGTTCCCAGCACCCACATAGCAGCTCACAACCATTTATAACTCCAGTTGAAGAGGATCTAAATCTCTTTTCCGCCTTCTTTTGGGTTCCAAGCACACATGTTGTTCACAGACATACACATAACAAAAACACCCATGTGCATAAAAAATATAAACAAGTAAATATATAAATACACTATTGAATTCAGCTAGTGATTCTCATATATACATGTCTGTGAGCCATCAATTGGAGCACAGACAGCCTGTGGGGGACCACACGCCTAGAGTAAACTGATTCTACTTCCGCTAGCAGCTATCAACCCTCAATAACTCCTCATCTAGGGATAGGGACTTGTGTGCTCCTCCACATCCATGCAGGACCGTTGACTGGATTGCTCTCATACAGGTCTTGTGCCAGTATTCATAGCAGATGCAAGTTCATGAGTACAGCTGTCCTAGCACTTCCAAAAGACACTGTTTCCCTTCAGCCTCCCCCACCCTTTGGCTCTTACAGTCTTTCTACTCTACGTTCTGCAATGTTTTGTGAGCCTTGTGGAAGAGGTATATTACATATGCTCCATTTAGAGCCGAGCAATCTACAAAGACTGTCCTTTGCACTCTGACCTGTTACACATCTCTGTACTACATACCATCCACTAAAATAGATACTGCTCTAGTGACTGAGAGATATTTTAATCTTAGAGAACAGAGATGTGTATTTAGAAGGCACTTTGATACTATGTCCATTCAATATCAATAAAAAGGTAGTAGGTTTATACTTGGGACTTATATGCTCCCTAGCCATGTTTCTTGGCCCAATTATAATATCAGGCTTGAGATTCCTCTTGTGGAATGGGTCTGTGGAGAGGGTTTTAAATCTAATGAGAAAACAGTTGCTTATTCCCATAACATTTGTGCCACTATTGAATTCATGGGCAAATATCTCTTGTCTCTCCAATGTTTATACCTTGCATTTATCAACTTTGAAACACCTTCTTAGACCCTCAAATACTTTCTTAGAGGCTTTTCTTCAGAACTTTCATTTACCAACCTTGAAACATCTTCTTAGACCCTCAACATTTTTTAGATCCTCATAACTTAAAATTTCATATCCTCAAGCCTTACATAAACTTCATACTTTTTCTATCCAGTTATTCAACTCAAGGCACAGGTAGTTGATTACTCGGAGCAGTCATTTAAATGAAGGAATAGTAAAAAGTTACACTGAAATATGTTTATCTTTTAACATGAATCCTGTGAGCAAGGCAAACCTATTTGCCTTTTGAAACAAGGGATCTAGTACCTACTAGTTTTTAACTAGATAATGAATCGACCAGTAAACTAACATGGATCTAATTGTCTGCTTTTTAGTTGCAAAGCTACGATTAGCTTAGCCACCAATGTGATCAGAGATCTGAGAAGGATACATTGTAACCTAAATGAATCTATGCATCAATCAAAATGACAGCTGTGACTAGTCAGTCCACCGCCTAGACAGTTGTCCCTGGCTCCTGTGGTTTCATAGTGTCATGGGCAGAGGCAGTCTGGCCATCAGGCACAAAAGATGAGAGGCTGTTTCTGTGGAAGAAGAGCATGAGAGATTGACCTCACCTCCTTTTTAGCAACATGAGACAATAACTCTCCAGGTTTCCAGTTTTGTCCACAGTTCAGGCTGGGCCTTAGCAGCGGACCAGTTGGAGCAGTATTGCCCAGTAACCACAACTCAGAGTTGAAGTCATCTGTCATTGTGCCCTAATCTTCTCAGAGACCTAGGGAAGCTACTGCTAGGATTTGGGACTCTCTGTCTGTCATAATAAGCTTACATATGTAAAATGCCATATTCAGCAGATATCTGACAAACTTGAGGACCAGCATATCTGAGTTAATCTTTGTCTTTAGTTATCTGCTCTAAACTACATCCTGTAATTATAAAACAGAATGTTATAATCTATAATTATGGCATATTCTGTAGATACATGTTTTAGGAACATGTTTATTTTAAGTAGACCTACATAGTTACCCAAGCTAGGCTTAACCTTGAAAACGTAAAAAAGAGACTAGGTAAAGTTCAATCTTGTAACCAACTGCATCAGTTATTAGCATAACTTTAAATGTATCTCTGAACTAAAATCAAAGCAAAACTTTTAATCATAGATACAGTTCATAGAGGGACTGTCAAATCTTGCTGATCCTACCATATTGCATTATTAAGACTGAACAGCAAAAGCTTAAAGAACAGAAGTTGTACTTGACCCTAAATGGGATAATGAACCCAGTTGACAGCCCTCAACAAAGATGGTGGACCATAACTCTTCCACAACCAAGATGGCTGCTAGTCATGTGGCTGCCCTTAGTTAAGATGGTGGTGAAACCAAGGCTCCACCATCTTTATCCCTGAATCAGCATAGCAGCCACAGACCATAGAAGGCAATTTAAAACATAGCCATTAGATGTAGCTGCTGGTGGTGTTGCTCCTCATGGTACAGCACTATGGAGCATTAACAACTTTCTGTAACCAAGTTCTAATATTGTAAACAATTGAATGTGTCTAAAATAAATTCACCCAAACTTAAAGTATCTTAGAATCACCCCTTTCCAGAGTCACCAAGAGAGCTGCTTGTTAATCTGAATCAATTTTTTATAAAATTTTACCATTACATGTACAGTATGTTGTAAGAATAGAAAGAACCTTGACCTTTTATTGATACAGTTTTGAAATGAAACTTGTTGTTTTCTTAGTCTAAAAGGAGATAGGATGATAAACAGAATTCATTGCAACCAAGAGGTTCTGTAATTGTTGCCCCACACCATGTGGCAATTTCAAGATGGCAGAGTCACATCGCATGGCAGGCTGTAAACCATGTAGCTCACATGGTTACTATTTAACAGCATCTGTGTTTCTATAGATGTTACAAACATATATGCACACACACACACACACATATATATGTTTCAAATAAGAGTTTGAAATTAAACATTAAACACTATATCAATAACCAATAATTTATAACCAAGACATACAGAGTGTGCATTTAAGACCAGTCAGAAATAAACACGTAGTGAACATACGTACATTTTAAACAGACCGACAACACTCCTGTAATTTCAAGGGAAGAGCACTTTGTTATCTGTTGAATTCAGGCAGGAATTGGGGCATGCCCAGCAGTGTTGCTCAGTTGCAGCGGGCAGTAGAGGCTCCAAGCCCAGGGCTCTGTAAGCTGCAGCCATCCCTTGGTGCTCCCTTGCCTCTTCCCTTTCATTCCTGCCTCCACCTCTGGAATGCTCTTCGACCATTAGAAGAAAAGTGGACATCATCAAGGTGGAATTCTGTGGCTTCCCCTCCTGGACGCCAGGCTCACAGATCACAGTTCACAAGCTCAGTGCACAAGCTCAGTGGCATGAGCTCCCTCCCTATGCCCATGCTCTTGGGATCCTGCAAGCCTGCTGCTGCAGCGATGGTAGCTGCCCACCCTGTGCCCAGCCATTGCCTGCCTCCTGCCTTCTGAGCCTGCCAGCCCAGCCTCAAGAAGTATTCCCACCTGTGGCAAGAGTCATGCTATGTGGTGCATGTCAGGGGCCTGTAGCATGTGCTGGAGCCAGGCAGGCAAAGACTCTGTTGGCTTAGAACTAAACTCAAGGGGGTAGATGAAGTTTCACCCATGGTTAAATCAATCAAGAAGACCCACTCTAGAACAAAGACAAGGCCAAGGACATTCATGAATAGACACAAACAGATGTTCCTGGGGAAAACATAAGCAAAAGCCAAAGGCTTGACTGACAAGAGAATTGTGATACCACTTGCTGGATCCAGAACAAACTGAAGGCTTTCATGCTGTCCCAAAGGGGAATCCAAACCCAGAACCAAATGAAAACCTTCAAGTTCTCCCAAATAGGTGGCAAGAATGTTTTCTGCTATCTCAGGCCCAGGGTTGGAGGGTTTCAGCATGTCCACTTACCCTGAAGGCCAATTCCAACTTTTTTGCAGAGGGAAACCAAAAACAAGAAACAAGATACTAGAAACAAGATCATAGACACAAAGAAACACAAAATATAAACCAGTATCTCTGATGGGGTGTCCTGCCCTTCCTAACTCACTAATCAATTGACAAGGAAGTCAAACATTCCCCTAAAATGCCCTACTACTTGATCAGAGGACTTCAGCACATTCCTGGCCAACACACCAGATGTTAGGGTCTGGATTGTGCTGAAAGAATGACACCAGGAGGGGCAAGATGGCGGCGCTGGGAGGACTCTCATTCTGAGCAGCAGCACAGCAGGATCAGCACAGTGACCAGCAATCAGAACTCTCGGCCATAAAACACAGTCATTGTGTTTTCCAGGTGAGAGGATACCCCATGGTGGGGGATTCAATCAGCTTTTAACTCACCCGGATAAACCATGGAAGAGATCCCGGTTCCGCCAGACGCTTGGCTGCCGGCCGCCAGCCCCAGCCCCAGCCCAGAGCCACAAGCCAGTGTCTCTGGTCATGGTCCCAGACTGAACCGTGTGCACCACACTATCAGAGACTGGAATTTTCAGTCAAGAGATAACCCCAAGGTACAGGAAACGATTGGGACCGGACTTAGGTCACCAGACATCCCCTGGAAAAGACTCGGGCGGGTTCCACGGACACCCCAGGAGCCAGCCCGGAGCCAGAGCCGGGGACCCAGGTTCTGGCACAGAGCCCTGCCTGCCTGCGCGTCTAATTCGCCGCCGGAGATAGAAATGGCGGGTCTGATCTCAGAGCACTCAGCTCACCCCCAACCTAAAAAGGTCCCCGGAAAATTGCCCAGCTTAGGGAGGCACTCAGGCTCCCAAAAGCCGCAAAGGCAGACACAGGCAGTTTCTGCGCACCAGACAGCTGGCAGAGACTGAGCCGCCATCACACAGCTGTGCTCCAGGCACAGGCAGTTTCTGCAGCCAGCCAGCTGGCTGACACTGAGCAGTGTGCACCAGGGCAAAAAAAGACACTGGGAGTCCGTGTCTCCAGAGAATCCACGGGGAAGGAAGGAAACTGTACTGACCTAAATCACCCAATCATTCCCTAGAAAAAGTCTAGCAGTCTAGTGGGGCCAAGGCACCAGCACTCAGCTGTGCTCCAGACACAGGCACAAACAGTTGAGGCGCGCCTGATGTCCAACTGGGTCACAGCAGCTGATCATTAAATTTACAACAAGAAACCCAGAAATAGGGCAGCTGCCCTCAGGACTTCCCTGGGTAAGAGGAGAACCCTCTCGACTAACAAAGACCACAGTTACCACTCAGGTCTATATCCCTGAGGTGAGCAACTCCTGAAAAAACACCAGCCATCCAGGGACTATACCCAAAAATCTGAGAAGACATCCTTCAGGAAAAACCTGCTTTCTGCAAAGGGAATTCTCTCCACCACAGGATCCCCAGGAACCACCAGAAAATAACCCCAAACACCTAAGATAACACAATGGGTAGAGGCCAGTGTAAAAGCTCAAGCAACAAAAGACAGAGCAAGATGGCATCTCCAGAACCCAGTTACCTAGGGGCAAGTAGCACTGGACACCCCACCATAACTGAAATCCAAGAAGATGACCTAACAAGTATGCTCATGAAGATGATAACAGAGGAAACAAATAAGATTCGTAAAGACATAGAGGAAGATAAACTCAAACAGAATATTGCCATCCGTAAAGAAATAGAGGAAGCTGCAACCAAACAGTTTATGGCCTTTAGAAAGGAAATGCTTAAAACACTGAATGAAATGATAGAAACAGAGTTGAAGGAACTAAAAGAAAAACAGGAAAGTACAATCAGACAGGTGAAGGAAGTAAACAAAACAACTCAAGACATGAAGATAGAATTAGAAAAAGTTAAAGAAAACACAAATGGAAGAAATAATGGAAAGGAAGAATCTAGGGAAGAAAACAGGAACTACAGAGATAAGCATAACCAACAGACTACAAGAGATGGAAGAAAGAATCTCAGGTGTAGAAGATACAATGGAAGAAATCGATGTATCTGTCAAAGAAAATGTAAAATCCGAAAAATTCCTGACACAGACCGTCCAAGAAATGCAAGACAATATGAAAAGACAAAACCTAAGAATAATAGGTATAGAGGAAAAAGAAGACTCCCTTCTCCAAGGCCCAGAAAATATTTTCAACAAAATCATTGAAGAAAAATTCCCCAAGCTAAAGGAGAGGCCAATTAGAATACATGAGGCCTACAGAACACCCAACAAATTTGACCAGAAAAGAAAATCCTCCCGCCACATAATAATCAAAACAGTAAGTATACAGAACAAAGAAAAAATACTAAAAGCTGCAAGAGAAAAAGGCCAAGTAACATATAATGGCAAACCCATTAGAATCACACCTGACTTTTCAACAGAGACTATGAAAGCCAGAAGGGCCTGGACGGATATCATGCAGACCCTAAGAGAACACAGATGTCAGCCCAGGCTACTATACCCCGCAAAACTCTCAGTCCTCATACATGGAGAAAACAAGATATTCAATGACAAAAACAAATTTCAACAATACCTACAAACAAATCCAGCATTACAGAAGACACTGGAAGGGAAAATACAACCCAAGAAAGCTAGCTACATTCAAGAAAACACAGGAAATAAATAACCTCACTTCAGTAAAACAAAAAGCAACCAAGCACACAACCTGATGACCACAGCCAACATCAAAATCAAGAGATCTAACAGCCACTGGTCATTAATCTCTCTCAACATCAATGGACTCAACTCTCCAATAAAAAGACACAGATTAACAGAATGGATACGTAAACAAAACCCAGCAATCTGTTGCATACAAGAAACACACCTAAGACACAAAGATAGACATTACCTGAGGGTAAAGAGTTGGAAGACGACTTTCCAAGCAAACGGACCCAAGAAGCAAGCAGGAGTAGCCATTCTAATATCTGATAAAATAGACTTTCAACCAAAATTAATCAAAAGAGATGGGGAAGGACACTTCATACTCATCAAGGGAAAATTCCACCAGGAAGACATCACAATCCTGAACATCTATGCCCCAAATACAAGGGCACCCACATTTGTGAAAGAAACACTGATAAAATTTAAAGCACATATAGATCCCCACACATTAATAGTGGGAGACTTCAACACCCCACTCTCAACAAAGGACAGGTCAACAAAACAGAAATTAAACAAAGAAACAATGTCTCTGACAGAGGTCATGAATCAAATGGACCTAACAGACATTTACAGAACTTTACACCCAAACACAAAAGAATTTACCTTCTTCTCAGCACCTCATGGAACCTTCTCCAAAATAGACCATATAGTGGGTCACAAAGCAAGCCTCAACAGATACAAGAAGATTGAAATAATCCCATGTATCTTGTCTGATCACCATGGAATAAAGCTGGACCTCAACAATAACAGAAATAACAAAAAGCCTACACACACATGGAAACTGAACAACTTGTTACTAAATGACAGCTGGGTCAGGGAAGAAATAAAGAAAGAAATTAAAGTCTTTCTAGAAATCAATGAAAATGAAGACACAACATACCCGAACTTGTGGGACACAATGAAAGCAGTGCTAAGAGGAAAGTTCATAGCACTAAGTGCCTTCAAGAAGAAATTCGAGACAGCTCATTCAAGCACCCTAATGGCTCACTTAAAAGCCCTAGAAAAAGAAGAAGCAGACACACCAAGAAGGAGTAGACGGCTGGAAATAATCAAACTCGGGGCTGAAATCAATCAATTGGAAACAAATAAAACAATTCAAAGAATCAATGAAACCAAGAGCTGGTTCTTTGAGAAAATCAACAAGATCAACAAACCGTTAGCCAGGCTAACTAAAAGGCAGAGAGACACCACCCAAATCAACAAAATCAGAAATGAAAAGGGGGATATAACTACAGACACTGAGGAAATCCAAACAATCATTAGGACTTACTTCAAAAGTCTATATGCCACAAAATTTGAAAATCTAAATGAAATGGACAATTTTCTTGATCGATTTGACTTACCAAAGCTGAATCAGGACCAGGTAAATCAACTAAATAGTCCTATATCCCCCAAAGAAATAGAAGCGGTCATCAAAAGTCTCCCATCCAAAAAAAGGCCAGGACCAGATGGCTTCAGCGCAGAATTCTACCAGACCTTCAAAGAAGAGCTAACACCAATTCTCTTCAAACTATTCCACAAAATAGAAACAGAAGGAATATTACCAAATTCATTCTATGAAGCCACAGTCACCTTGGTACCTAAACCTCACAAAGACTCAACAAAGAAAGAGAATTTCCGGCCAATCTCCCTTATGAACATTGATGGAAAAATACTTAATAAAATACTTGCAAACCGAATCCAAGAACACATCGAAGATATTATCCACTATGACCAAGTAGGCTTCATCCCAGGTATGCAGGGGTGGTTCAATATACGGAAATCCATCAATGTGATCCACCATATTAACAAACTGAAAGAAAAAAACCACATGATAATCTCCCTAGATGCTGAAAAAGCCTTTGACAAAATCCAACATCCATTCATGTTCAAAGTATTGGAGAGATCAGAGATACAAGGCACATATCTAAACATAGTAAAGGGGATATACAGCAAGCCTATAGCCAACATCAAACTGAACGGAGAGAAACTTAAAGCAATCCCACTGAAATCAGGGACAAGACAAGGCTGCCCACTCTCTCCATATCTCTTCAACATAGTGTTGGAAGTCCTTGCTAGAGCAATAAGACAGTTGAAGGAGATCAAGGGGATACAAATTGGAAAGGAAGAAGTCAAATTATCACTATTTGCAGATGATATGATAGTATATGTGAGTGACCCCAAAAACTCTACCAGGGAACTCCTACAGCTGATAAACACCTTCAGCAAAGTGGCCGGATACAAAATTAACTCAAAAAAATCAGTAGCCCTCCTGTATACAAAAGACAAAAGGGCTGAGAAAGAAATTAGGGAAACAACACACTTCACAATAGCCACAAATGACATAAGGTACCTCGGAGTAACCCTAACCAAGGAAGTCAAAGACTTGTATGAAAAAAATTTCAAATCTCTGAAGAAAGAATTAGAAGAAGATATGAGAAGATGGAAAGATCTCCCATGCTCATGGGTTGGCAAGATTAACATAGTAAAAATGGCCATCTTACCAAAAGCAATCTACAGATTCAATGCAATGCCCATCAAATTACCAGCACAATTCTTTACAGACTTGGAAAGAAAAATTCTCAACTTCATCTGGAATAACAAGAAACCCAGAATTGCTAAAACAATCCTCTACAATAAAAGATCTTCCGGAGGTATCTCCATCCCTGATCTTAAGTTGTACTATAGAGCAACAGTTTTAAAAACTGCATGGTACTGGCATAGAAACAGAATGGTGGATCAATGGAACCGAACAGAGGACCCAGAAATAAACCCACACACTTATGGACACCTGATCTTTGACAAAGACGCCAAAACCATACAATGGAAAAAAGATAGCATCTTCAACAAATGGTGCTGGTCTAACTGGATGTCTACATGTAGAAAAATGAAAATAGATCCATACTTGTCACCCTGCACAAAACTGAAGTCCAAGTGGATCAAAGACCTCAACATAAAACCAGACACATTAAATCGGCTTGAAAAAGAAGTGGGAAATACCCTAGAACTCATTGGTACAGGGGAAAACTTCCTGAACAGAACACCAACAGCACAGGCTCTAAGAGCAACAGTCAATAAATGGGACCTCATGAAACTGAAAAGTTTCTGTAAAGCAAAGGACACCGTCATCAAAACAAAGCGACCACCTACAGATTGGGAAAGAATCTTCACCAACCCTTTATCTGACAGAGGACTCATATCCAGTATATATAAAGAACTAAAGAAGCTGAAAAGCAGCAAACCAAGTAATCCACTTAAAAAATGGGGAACAGAGCTAAACAGAGAATTCTCTGGAGAGGAATACCGAATGGCAGAGAAGCACTTAAAGAAATGCTCAACCTCACTAGCCATTAGGGAAATGCAAATCAAAACAACCCTGAGATTTCACCTTACACCCATGAGAATGGCCAAGATCAAAAACTCAAGTGACAACACATGCTGGAGAGGTTGTGGAGAAAGGGGAACCCTTCTCCACTGCTGGTGGGAATGTAAACTTGTACAACCACTCTGGAACTCAATCTGACGCTTTCTCAGACAACTAGGAATAGCGCTTCCTCAAGATCCAGCCATACCACTACTTGGCATATATCCAAAAGAGGCTCAAGTACACAAAAAGGACATTTGCTCAACCATGTTTGTAGCAGCTTTATTTGTAATAGCCAGAAGCTGGAAACAACCCAGATGCCCCTCAACTGAAGAATGGATGCAGAAATTGTGGTACATCTACACAATGGAATATTACTCAGCAATGAAAAATAAGGAAATCATGACATTTGCAGGTAAATGGTGGGATCTGGAAAGGATCATCCTGAGTGAGTTGTCCCAGAAGCAAAAAGACACACATGGTATATACTCACTCATATAGACATACAACATAGGACAAACCCACTAAAACCTGTGCATCTAAAGAAACTAAGCAAGAGAGAGGACCCTAACTAAAATGTCCTATCCCCATCTGGAAAGGCAAAGAGGATGGACATCAGAAGAAGAAGAAAACAGGAAACAACCTAGGAACCTACCACAGAGGGCCTCTGAAAGCCTCTGCCCTTCAGACTATCAAAGCAGATACTGAGCCTGATGGGCAACTGTTGGGCAGAGTGAATGGAATTTTAGGTAAGAACTGGGAAATAGTAAGAGCTGGAGAGGACAGGGTCTCCACAAGGAGAGCAACAGAACAAGAAAATTTGAACACAAGGAACTTCCCAGAGACTCATACTCCAACCAAGGACTATTCATGGAGATAACCCAGAACCCCTGCACAGATGTAGCCCAGGGCAGTTCAGAGTCCAATTGGGTTACATAGTAATGTGAAGAGGGACTGCCTCTGACATAATCTGATTGGCCTGCTCTTTGATCACCTCCCTCTGGGGGGGAGCAGCCTTACCAGGCCATAGTAGAGGACAATGCAGCCACTTTTGATGTGAACTGACAGACTAAGATCAGAAAGGAGAGGAGAACCTCCCCTATTAGTGGACTTGGGGAGTGGCATGCAAGCAGAGGGAGGAGGGAGGGTGGGATTGGGAGGGGAGGAGGGAGGGGCTTATGGGGGGGATGCAGAATGAATAAAGTGTAATTGATGAAAAAATTAAAAAAAAAAGGGAAAAAATAATTTAAGAACCTTAAATGACTTTCAAAAGTGGAGGAAAACATGGAGTAAGTCAATTGGCATGGAGCATGTCTCTCCCCTGGGGGCAATGGTCTCCTGAACCTACTCAGACCTTGGACACCACCACTGCTAGTTCTAGAACTGACGCAGGATGTTTCAACGAGGGGGTTAAGGCTTCTCATAATATTTCCTATAAGCCCACACCTGTTTGTCTATATCCCCCATTTTTATTCATTATTAGCCAGATAGAGCCAAGTAATTGTGGTAATGATACTTGCTTTTTTGCCCAATGCTGGAATGCTAGTAAATTTAGGTATGCCCTGGTTACTCGCATGCCTCACTGCGTGCCTGTGCCCATTGATGCCCCTCACGCTATGACTCTCTTCAGACAGTAAAGGGATCTTGGAACTACAGCCACCATTGTTACTACCATCTCATTGGCGGCTGTTGGAGCTACCACCGGGGCATTAGCCATGAGTCATACTGGGCAGACTGCTCAGACCCTGAACAATCATTTAGCCAATGTAGCTCATGCCTTAGTTGTACATAAAGGAATTAATGCTCAACTACAAGGAACCTTGATGGTGTTCAATCAGAGGATTGACCTCGTGCAGGAGCAAATTGATACCCTATGGCAAATCGCTCAACTTGGCTGTCAATGAAAATATGCTGGACTTTGAGTCACTAGCATATAACATGAGAATTTTTCCTGTGCTGCAAATCTGTCTAAACAATTGTCGAGCTATATTTTAGGTAATTGGACTGGAGAATTCGATACTACGATGGAGCAGCTGAGAGTGGCCATTGTCACAGTAAATTCTACCAGAGTGGACGCAGGACTAGCCACAGGATTATCATCATGGATTGCTGCAGCCATGAATCATCTGAAGGAATGGGCGGGCATGGGAGCGTTAGCAGGCCTTCTGGTGTTGGTCTCCTTGGTTTGCCTGTGGTATATATGCAAGATTAGAGTCTCACAACAGTGTGATGCAGCCATGATCATTCAGGCCTTTACAGCCATTGAAGCAGGACATTCTCCCCAAGCATGGTTGGATACCATAAAAAGCTAAAATGTTACGCTCAGGATGCGAGGCTAAGCACTGCACTCAGGGTCAGCTGCTTTGGACCCAGAGAAGAGCATGTCTGGTTGCATGCGGGCTGATGCCCCAGGTTCCACCTCTGAGAAAAAGGTATCGGACGGGTCTGATGCTCTTTGGATGGATGACACCTAAATGAACATCGGTACAAAGTCCCAATTTATTTCTAATATCAGAGATCAGACTTCTACTCTTGTCTGATGCGTCTAAAACAAAAAGGGGGAACTGTAGAGAGCTGCGGAATGCTATGCCTTAAAGATGGAGCTGGTTTCCGCCTTCCACCTTCCCGATGGTGAGTGCTCTCTGTCACGAACAATTCCACATTTGGCTAAGGCTGAGGATCTGGCTTGCTTCCATGTATGTGGACCTATCTGCATTGCCCACGTGGCACGCCTGGGTTGGCTACCCAGAGGCTATTTAAGCTGTGGGCTGGCTTTCCCTAGGGTCCGAGGATTGTTCAAGGTTCCTGAATAAACTGCATTGAAAAAAAAAAATATATATATATATTGTGTATAAAAGGATTTGTTGTTAATAAAATAATTTCTTAGTAAAGCTAAAAAAAAAAAAAAAAAGAATGACACCAGACTAGAGTAGCATGCAAGCAACAAAGGGCATTCATTCTGCAGAAGTCCAGAATGCTGGGGTCAACATGACAGTAACCCCAAGGGGAGCTTAAAGGCCCCTTTCAAAGCCAGAAAGGGGAATTCCTACTATAGTTAGGTGACTCGATTGGGATTAGCAAGTGCCTGTGGAGGCTACATGTCTCTGGTCAGGATTTAGGTGCTTTTCAAACTGGTAATTAAGCAACCTTATCTTCCCCCGGCCAGCTATCTTGGCTGTTTTTGATTGGGTTCCCTACTTCCGTTGTTTTTCCTGTAACTCTTAAGCCTGTTCTGTCTAGAAAAAAAAAAAAAATGAAGCCTGTCATGAAGTTAGTCTTATTTAGACAGGCTCTCTCAACAGTTACAATTTAGAGTCTATCAGTGGCAGGAGCTTGAGGGAGCTGGTCATATAACAACATATAATTATGGCCAGAGAACAACAAATGCATGCTTGCATGTCAGTGCTCAACTCCCTTTCTTCACTCTTATATAGTCCAGAATGCCCTGCCTAGAGAATGGTGCCACCTACTGTGGGTATGACTTCTCATCTCAATTAATGTAATCAAGGTAACCCATTGGCACTATTAAAGGCCATCTACTAGATGATTCTAGATTTTGTCAAGTTGAAAACACCGTCAAACAGTATGTTTCTTCTTGTTTATGTTTCTTCAGAATGTACATGTACCATGACAGCCCATCTGTTGGATAATTTCAGTGCTTCTATTCAGGCTTGTTATGAAGGACAAATAATCACTGATATAAAAAAAAATGTGTTTGTACCAATAGACCAAACTCTGGCAGCACTGGGTGAGAATTCATTTATCATCAAGGTCCCATCACCTCACCTTTTCATGTTTATCTCTTATGTAGCAATATAATGTCAATGTATTTTGTGTTTTTATGGTTACTGATGGCTTCTACTCTGTTAGCTAGCTTTGGGAGGTTTCTCTTCTAAAAGCCCCTGAACATGTCTCTTGCATGCTGTTTCCTGCTCTGTTAACTCTTGTTTGTGGATATAAGGTCCATAGAGCAGTACTGTGACAAAGCCATCACCACCTTGTTGGCCCTTCACTGTGATTCTTATGCTGTAATAACCTGGTCCCATCTACCCCACACCTCTCTGGTCTTGGCTATCCCATCTTATCTCTCACCACCAACTCCAGCTTTGATGGGGGTTGGCCTGGTGCTATGTATTCTAATGCTAGTTACTGGATCCCAAGACCTTGTTATACCCCAGATAAACACACTATCATGTATATCAAGTGATGCTGTGTGATTTTGCAATCCAATTATCCCTGATTGGTTCATAAAGTTGTTGATAGCCTGGTGTGAGCAGAAGAAAGGTAGGTGGGGCTTAGAGGCTACAGGGCTGGAGGAGAAGGAAAGGAAGAAGAATGTGTAGCAGGAAGAAAAGAAGCTGGAGAGAAGGAAGAGGCCATGGAGCAATAGGGACCATGAGCACATGGCCATCAGGGCTGGCCTGATGGAACAGAAGCAGCACAGACAGGAATGATTAAGGCAAAGTAACATGTGATATATAGTGGGGAAAGAGCAAAATAGATTACAGCATTGATATCTGCCCAGCTCTACTGCTTTAAAGCATATAAAATAAATTTTAGTCTCTCTGTAGTAATCATTTGGGAAGTAGCTGGAGTAGAGAAGCCTTTGAGGGTCTATATCAAATTCCACAACACAGCTTCTCTGGGGGTTCCTGTGCAAAGTATTTTTTTAATTCTTTATTAATTACACTTTATTCCCTTTGGATCCCCCCCTGTGGTTCCCTCCCTCCTCCTGTCCCAATCCCTCCCCTCCTCCACCCTCTGCATGCATGCCCCTCCTCAAGTCCACTGATAGGGGAGGTCTCTTTTCCTTCCTTCTGATCCTAGTCAATTAGGTCTCATCAGGAGTGGCTACACTGTCTTCTTCTGTGGCCTAGTAATGCTTCTTCCCCCTCAGGGGGAGGTAATTAAAGAGCAGGCCAATCAGTTCATGTCAGAGACAGTCCCTGTTCCTATTACAATGGAACCATTTGGATACTAAACTGCCATGAGCTACATCTGTGCAGGGGTCTTAGGTTATCTCCATGCATAGTCCTTGGTTGGAATAACAGTCTCAGGAAAGACCCCTGTGCTCAGATTTTTTTGATTCTGTTGCTCTCCTTGTGGAGTTCCTGTCATTTCCAGATCTTACTGTTTTCCACTTCTTTCTTAAGATTCCCTGCACTCTGCCCAAAGGTTGCCCATAAGTCTCAGCATCTGCACTGATGGTCTGCAGGGCAGAGCCTTTCAGAGGTCCTCTGTGTCAGGCTCCTGACTTGTTCCCTCTTTTCTCCTTCTTCTGATGTCCATCCTCTTTGCCTTTCTGGATAGGAATTGAGCATTTTAGCAAGAGTCCTCCCTCTTGATTAGTTTCTTTAGGTGTATAGATTTTAGTATGTTTATCCTATATTATATGTCTATATGAGTGAGTATATACCATGTGCATCTTTCTGCTTCTGGGATAGCTCACGCAGGATGATCTGGAAAGCAATCTGGCGCTTTCTCAGACAACCAGGAATAATGCTTCCTCAAGATCCAGCTATACCACTCCTAGGCATATACCCAAAAGAGTCTCAAGTACACAATAAGGACATTTGCTCAACCATGTTTATAGCAGCCTTATCTGTAATAGCCAGAAGCTGGAAACAGCCCAGATGCCCCTCAGTGGAGGAATGGATGTACAAATTGTGGTATATCTATACAATGGACTATTACTCAGCAATTAAAAAAAAAAAAAAAAAAAAAACAAGGAAATCATGAAATTTTCAGGTAAATGGTGGGATCTGGAAAAGTATTTTTTAAATTTATAAACATAAGGGACCTAGTGAGGAGACACGGCAGTGACCAGCCACAGATATAGGCAATAAAAGAGTATGTGTCTTCTCTATGGAGAATAACCCAATCAAGACTAGGAGATGACTTATTTTTACTATCACCTTGTGACAACAACTGGAAACAAAGTTGTATAGAGCCTCACTTGGCCCTACACAAGAATTTTTTTTCCTCCTTTGCTGTCAATTCTAATCACATGACAGCTTTATGAATGACATGGGTAGGGCACTGATCATCTGTGATGATGAGAACTTATAGAATATATAGTTATAGAAAGCCTTGATACACTCAATTTAATCTTGTATGATCCTTTGAAAATAACTTATTTCCATTCCAGTCCAGACACTGGATGTTAAGGAGCAGCTAGAGACTAGCGGGGTGGCTGAGCACGTAGGAGCATTTGCCGTTTTTCAAGAGGACCTGGGTTCATTCCTCAGAATCCAAACAGTGGCTCACAATCATCTGTAATTCCAGTTCCAAGGATCTAACTCTTTCTTTCTTCATCTGACCTCTGCAGACATCTGCCTGCATATGACGCACATTGATATGTACAGACAAAACATTCATAGACATGAAATAAGAGCAAATATATCTTAAAAAAAAAAAAACCAATAGCACAGGGATGCCAAAATGAAGAAATGAATTCTGTTCTGACAGTCTACACGGCCACATGAAGTTCCTCCTGGCTTTTGAAGTTCCTGGAATGGGTGGAAGAAGGCAATGTGTACAACCCAATGACAGACTTATTCTTACCTTTGAGACCTTAGCAATCAGGGGATGCAGCTTTCTTTCCATATGAAACTTCAAAATTGCCACTGGAGCAGCAACCTAAAAGAGGGAGGAAGTGACTGAGCCATGAGAGTTCCCCAGAAGAAGAGCATTCCAGGCAGAGAGAATACCAAGTGCAAAGAGGCAGAAGCAGGAGCAAACTGGGCCTATGTCCTGGAGCAGCAAACAGCAGTGTGGCTGGGCTGGGAGTATGAGAAATAAAGCAAGAGGAAGTGGACCAAGAGAAAGATCATGCTGGAACAAGCCTTAGGCTTTAGGAAGGACCTTCAATTCCTTTCTTCTGATTGATACAGACCTTCTCTCTTCTAGGGCAGGTGAAGGGAATCTAGAGCCAAGCTCTCACCAAGAACCCTAGGCTGACCTTGAGCACATCTCAGTCCTTCCACCTCTGTCTGCTGAAACAGGGATTACAGCAAGGCATTCTGTGATGAATGGCTGACGTTGAATTTTTCCTTGCCTTGCAATGTGTAAGAATATTTCAGCTCTGATGTCTTACATACATGTTTTATGGCTTAAATTATGGGACAGTCTTATTTATGTTGTTTGAGATCATCCTTTCCCTGCCATCTGCCAGTTGCAGGCTACTCAGAAGCTTAAATAAGGCAGAAAGTCTGGTGAAGGGTTATGCTAGCAACATATAAATACATGGCTAGTATTGGACCACTGTACCCAGACACCATGAAGCCAGGCAGGGTTCGTTGATTCCCAACAGCAAGTTGCAGTCACTTGCGGCCAACTGAGTGCTCAGCAGCTCTTTTAGTGAGGTTGTTCTGGGTTTCTGGATAAAGTAATCCTTTAAAATATGGAGAGAGAGAAAGAGAGAGAGAGAGGAACAAAAATTTTATTAGTACTAACCCTGCTGTTCCCTGAGCACTGCAGAGAAGCCATCTACTGGTTGGGGGTGTTTTCAATTAAGAAAGACAAAACTTCCCCTTCCCAGATTAATCAAAATTCGCTTTAAAGAGACTTAAATTAGCAACAGGAAAGGAAGTTTCATCAGCTGGAAAATTAAACTAAGCAACATTTGGCTTATTGTTGGGAAATGCGAGTCAAAGGGAAGCTTAATGGGAAACTCTTAATAAGACCTCATGCGCTTTCAGCTTCCTGCAGCAAAAGTCAATAACCAGTGTCCACGGCCAGTAGCATGGTGCTAAAGACATCACCAAGGCTTCCTGGGGCTCCTGGTGAAGCAGACGGGTTGCTGTTTTGACCTCTCCCTCCGTCTGTGGGGTGTGGGGAGTACAATTTACTGTCTCCACCATCAGGCTTTTTTTTTTTTTCATTTGCTTATAGCCACCTGTTCTGTTCTTGGCGGCCTTGAGCATGCCGTTCTGCCTACCCACTGTGGGTTCACGGGGTTGAACTCAGATGGTCAGGCTTGAGCTGCAAACATCTTTACCTGCTGAGCCAGCTTGCCAACTCAGAGCTATTTCCTCCTTAACCGTGTCTAAATGAAATCATTATGACTGAAAGTTCGCCTACAACTAATAAACACATTATATATGCAAATATGATAATAGATGGGATACAAAGCCAACTATAGAGAATAAATTTAATACTACAGTGAAGCCTAATGTTAATCCCAAAGGTGCAAGGAGAAAGATCACCAACCCAAATCATCATGGCAAAATTAATTAAAACAAGCAATTAATGAAAGTAAGCCTTTTTTTTTTTTTTGTTTCTGTACACAAGCTGTCACTCCCTAAAAGAGGATTTCAAGTGATCAGCCTTGGATATGAAGAAGACAAGGTTTTTATAGCTCAGGGGCAAGAGCTTTCCAAATGGGAATTCGGTAGGTACGGTAAGTGGGGTTGTGGAGGTCTAACCTAACGAGGTTGTCATAGTGACCTCCTGAAGCAAAGACATAGTTACAAGGTGGTCACAACAAGGTGGTCATCCACAAGGCAGTCATGGGTGGTTACAGAACAAAGGCACGGTTGCCATTTCCTGGAACAGGCAGTACAGAACTATTTGTAGTTAAGATTCCAGGTGGGGAACAGCTCAGTCCCTGAGAAACAGATTTAATCACAAACAGGAATGAACCTGGTTTGTCTTTACTATAAGATGGCTCTTAAGGCTAAGATGGAGGCAGGCAGGTTCATTACTAACAGACTTTCAGGGCCAGATGTCTGCTGTACAGGCCAGTATTCTTCCAACTTTGGTCATCAGCATCAACATCCAATAAGGAGGTTTAATTCTTTTTGTTGTTATTTTTTCTTTATGTTGTATTTACAGGTGTTTTGCCTGCATGCATGTATGTGTACCATTTACATTCTTGGTGCCTGAGGAGGCCAGAAGAAGGTGGCAGATCCCCTGGGACCTGAGTTACAGCTGGCTGAGAGCAGACAAATGGATGCTGATAATTATACCAGCCTCTGAGCCATCTTTCCAGATTCCTAATGTATAAAGTCTTATAAATGTATGTGAATAGTAGTGGATTCATTCTGACATTTTCACATTTGTATGCAGTGTATTTTGATTGTCTTCACTTCCCCCATTTCTCTGTCTTTTCTCCACTTCCCTTGCATCTGGAACTGTTAAAA
Source organism: Meriones unguiculatus (assembly GCF_030254825.1). Taxonomy (NCBI): domain Eukaryota; kingdom Metazoa; phylum Chordata; class Mammalia; order Rodentia; family Muridae; genus Meriones; species Meriones unguiculatus. The sequence continues at coordinate 50,714,126 of NC_083366.1, read as the reverse complement.
GTAGACTTTCTGGAAGCCCTAAAGTTCTCATATTCAGTTCACTGTCTGGATGTTTTCTACAGTCTCTTGCTCGAGGACCATGGATATTGTCTGGGCCTCTTCCTTTGGTAATGAGGAGGGACAGAGGGGAGACTGAATGCTTAATGAGGCCTCTGTGATCATCCTCATGACCCAGACCTTTCAGCAGGACCTGCTGGTGCTAATAATAAAACCTGCTTCCTGTAGGCATGCACATAGCTGACTCCCATTCACACCATTGGCAAATCGCTGGTACAAGACATCTGTGTGCTACAGCTGGCTACAATAGAGCAACCTGAGATTGTAGTGAGTCTCCATCCAGAGGTCGTTGGGGACTTTGAAATGTATTACTCATGACTTCCTGCTCAGCTCTTCCTGGGTGACAGTGAAGGGCCATACAGTGGCAGAAGGCTAGGGTTCACAGCATCTGGAATATTCAAGGCCATGGGCACAACAGTCATTCATAGCAATTTCCCTATGTTTCCAAGGAGCAACCACATTACCATCTTAGTCAGTGAGACATCTTCCTATTTACTGGGAAATTTCACAGCCTGCCTAGAAGGTCATGCAGTGTTTTTAAAGTTCAGGCCTTGCCATGTCTTGGGGAGGGAGGGATGCAATCCTTTCTGAGATCCAGGAAAACCTCCCAGGGGTAAAAGGCCTTGTGATCAGTGAAGGCAGCAAAAATCCCATTGCCCTTTAGAAAGTAATTTATTTTTCTTTCTAGAACAGAGAGCCGTGTTTACTGTACATGAAGTCCTAAGTAGGAAGTATCACTCTTTCATTGTGGGGGCTTAAGGGAAAGGAAATAGGTATTACTCAGAATAATTTCCCCACTTTAGTCAAGAACCTAACTGCAAAGGACTTGAGAAATCTCTGCCCTGGGAACTGAGCTATTCATAACTTTAGAAAATACCATGTGCACCCTGAGAGGTCACTGTTAGCCCCTCCTGGCCTGTAGCACCGGCTGAGGTGGTTCAGGAAACTTGTCCCTGGCTGGGGGCTGACCGACTTTGGTAGAGATGTGATAACATGTGACATGAAAGTCACCGTGATAATCAGTGAGTCAGTCTATCTATGGCAATGATGTGCTCAGGGGCAGCTCTGTCTAAGGGCAAAGTTGGAACCGTTCAATGCAATATCTCAGGCTGGCTCGCCTTGCTCTCTTAGATTGGATGTTCCTCACATCATATGCAGTAGCCAAGACCTAACGCTTCCTCTTGCAGGTAGGCAATAGGACCCAGAAACTGGGGGTAGGGAATTCTCTTCAGCCGTGGATATAGAGTTGCAGTTTTCAAGTTAAATCTACATCCCATTCCCCTAGTATCTCCCTCTGCTCTTCCCCCAAACTAAACAGTGTGTGTGTGCCTTTTGTCCATGTTAACATCCTTAGGACTTCAATTTTTTAATGTTCTCTCTGTGATAGAAGCACTTTGCTAAGATCTTAGAGTGAATGAAATGAAGGCAAGAGTTGACAACATCTTGATAGATTTTACCCGCGCTGTGACTTGCGCTTAGATAAGAGTGTGTCCCAGCTTTTGCCAAAACGAAGTCTGAGGGCCGCTCCTACAGGGAAGGAATAAAGCCTTTTCGCTTCAGAGTGCTTTTCATTCCAGCACCCTCCTGACACCATAAAGACCCACAAGACACAAAGATATGAAAGCTCATGCAGAGCGTTGTCTAATGAAACGGGACGAACATAAAGCAACAGGAAGAAAATCCCTTCCAAGGCCCTTGAGGCTCACATTCCCTATGAGCTGTAAGGGGTAAAGTTGGACTCCCCCACCCCCAGCCCAGAAGCTGCATGTCTGATCTTCTCTTAGAACGATAAAAACATCAAGGTAGGGAAGATGATGTTGGATCCTCAGGATATTCGCACTAGGCCTTGAATGCGAAGGACGCTTTGGGCACTTCATGGGGGAAGAGTATGATGAGGGGAAGTAGAGGCTGTCAATGTCACGGTCACTCTCCCGTGGGGCAGAGTCGCGGCTTGACCCTGTAATGTACCGCACATGTTCGTGTTGGTTGCTTCGGGGCTGGTGTGGCTATTGGAGGTGGGGCATTTCTGTCAGAAGTCACTAGAGAGTGAGTCTTTGCAGGTGGCGGCTCCACCCACGGCCGCAGCTGTTCTCTTCCTAACCTGCCCTGACCGGAACAGGCTCAACCCCTATGCTCCCACCGCCACGGACAGGGGCCTCTGCCATGCCTTTCCCGGATCCCTGACAGTAAAGACCGAAGCTATATAAAACAGAGAGAGGAGGAAGCCCTTCCTCCCTTCAATTGTTCCCGTCAGATATTGAGGCCAGTGAAAAGTACCTAATAAAGAGCCAAAGAGGCACTTCTGTGTCTCCTCTCCCACCTTTCCTTGTAAGGAGCCACTGTCAAGCCTCTGATGAGATCTTTGGTTCTCAGACACTGGGAACCAATGGCCTCATATGGATCAAAAACTATGTTAAAAGTGAAAAGATCAGATGATGTACCTAAAGCAAAGGGGCCAATTGTTCTAAGACAAAGCACCATACAACAGGATGCAGGCCTCTGAGAGCTAATACAAAGGAAATGTTCCTAGGATGAGGAGATGGCTCTTTTGGTAAAATGCTTGCTACAGAAGTGTGAGGTCCTGAATCTGTAGCTCGGGCACATACAGCGTGTTCCTGTAATCCCAGAAGTGAGAGGCAGAGACAGTGATCCCTGGGGCTTGCTGGCCAGCCAACCTGGCTAACTTGGTGAGCTCCAGGTCCAGGAGAAAGCAAAAGTGAGGAAGATGCCAGCCTCAGGCCTCCACAAATGCAGGCACACACATATGCTGACATGTGCATATGCCTACACACGTGTGCATACACACACATGCTTGCAGAGCCTGGCCACCACTGAGGCATAGAGCCCAGAAACCTTCACACTTCTCTGGATGACTGGCTGTTCTTTTGGATGCTGACCCTAAGCTCCAAAATACTGTGACTGGTGACAGGCAAGAGGGGGTGACCACCAAAGCCTAAAAATCTCCTACCATGGCACTGATGGTGACTGCTTGCCCCAGCCTATCTGGGCTCCAGTGGACCAACAGCACTGAGACTGCCTGGGGTCAATGTCTTGGTTTGCTTTCTATTGCTGTGATAAAACGTCATTACCAAGAGCAACTTGTAGGAAAAAAGCAACCTTTTCTTTGATCTGCAGGTTATAGTCATTATCAGGGAATGCTTAGGCAGGAAGTGGAGCAGAGACCAGGCTGGAGCTGCTTACTGGCTTGATCTCCGCGGCTTGCTCAGATTGCTTTCTCCTACAACTTACAACAACCTTCCCAGAGGCGGCACCGCCCCACAGTGGGCTGGCCCTCCCACATAAATCATTAATCAAAAAAAATAATAGCCCCATAGGTTTGCCTACAGGCCAATCTGATGGAGGCATTTTCTTAATTGAGATTTCTGTTCTCAGCCGATGCTAGCTTGTGTCAAGCTAACAACAACAACAATGAAAAGACGAAAGGAAAGGAAAGGAAAGGAAAGGAAAGGAAAGGAAAGGGAAGGGAAGGGAAGGGAAGGGAAGGGAAGGGAAGGGAAGGGAAGGGAAGGGAAGGGAAGGAAAGGGAAGGAAAGGAAAGGAAACCCTAACAGACGTCCAGGTAAGGATGTTTTCCTACACCCTCCACACCTGACTCAGGGCCAGGTCTTGGATTCTAGTCATGTAGGTTCTCTATGACTTAGGCAAGAGATGTTTTTCTCTGCCAGGTGCCATATAGCCTGGTTTCAATATCTGCACAATCTTGGTGGTTCTTTTCCCTGTGTTATAATCCCAGGGCAAGAAAATACAAATGTTAGTCACCCTAGTGCCGATTCCATCTATACAAGAACATGTTTCAGTAGGGGTGCATACAGAACCCTGTGTGTGGTTGCCTCCCAGCCTGGACCACAGTGGAACCTGTCCAGTCCCAGAAGCCTATAGTCTTCAAATGAGGCTTAAACTAGAACCCACCAAGCAGCTCAGTGTGTCCTCAGTGGGATCCAAAGTCTAGTGCAAATCACCCCGAGAACCTGCCTCATCTTCCCCACCTCAATAGCATCTGTGAAACATCGCATCAGACTCCAAAACCTGAAGAAGAGAGGCATTTGTGGAGTGAGGTAAAAAGGACATTATTATTAATTTCTTGATGTCCTTTAAACTCAAAGAACTGCAGATGTCTAGATGGTACAGTTTCAAATGTCAAGGGCTCAAGTCTAGAAAACAATCAAGATCTCACCAACCATGGCCAAACAACGTAACTATCCTCCAAGGAGGACTAGCTTATCTGACAAATGTCCTTATTTTCATACAGAAATTGAAAGAAGTAGAAGATTATTTCCTGAATAGGCTTGTTTCAGGAAATGCCTTACCCATTTTGGTGGTACCAGGGCAAAGAGCATGCTGCTTAAATGAAAGCCATTTACCCTGCGGTCACTCAGTGACATTGTCTCATAGTACTCCCTGTAGCAGTGGACAGATAGTCCTTCAAGAATGTATTTTTTTAAGCTAAATGGGTTTTGAAAGCTCTAAAGCACTCTTGACAATTCTTAATTAAGAGCATCGATGGTTAACTAGAGACTTGAAGTCATCTAGAAATGATGGTGCAGAGAAAATAAGATGGAGAACATGAAGAGGCCCTTTTGTTTCCTGAGATGTTTATATTCTGAGTGTAAGCAGGACCATTCAAAAGAGACTTACTACTTTTCCCCACAGAAAAGGAAATGGGAGTCATAAACCAAAGAAAAACACCTGAAACAAGACAGTCAATGATACACTTTGGTGTCAGCTTCCACAAGCAAGTCCAGATGTTTCCAGATGAGCAGACACTGGCCATCACAACAAGCTAGTTAGAAATGTCCCAAATGCCACTTTCATTTTTTTACTTTCTCTTTTCCCCGTGTGTGTTTAGATTAAGTGGTAAATAGAAGAACTATAGAGTGTGTAGGCGTGTGTCTCTGTGTGTGTATAGAGAATATGAGTTCGTGTATGTACATGCCTGGGTATGCATGCATATATGTGTACAGGTATGCCTGCACATGTGTGCATGTGAAGGCCAGAAGTCTATACCATGTCTCTATCATTGTCCATTTGGAAATTTTGAAATAGAGTATCTCAGTGAACCAGGAGCTCACTGATTTGTCCAAACCAGTAGTTCTCAGCCTATGGCTTTCAAACCCTTCGGGGTTCAAATGACCCTTTCACCTAGGTCGCATATCAGGTATCCGGCCTATCAGATACTTACATTATGATTTATAACAGAAGCAAAATTACAGCTATGCAATAGCAACAAAATAATCTTTTGGTTGGAGGTCACCATAACATGAGGAACTGTATTAAAGAGTCACAGCTTTAGGAAGGTTGGGAACCACTAGTCTAAACTTTCTGACCAGCTAGACCCCGTGACCTCCCTCCCTTTGCCTTCCTAGGACTGGGAATTACAAGCATATCCCTGTTGTACCCGACTTTGTACCTGGGTCTGAACTAGAGTCCTTGTGCTAATACGGCAAGCACTTCACTAAATGAGCCATCTCCCCACATATGCTTTCACTGTTTCCAATGTTTTATTTCATAATTTCCCATCATGGCATAAACACAGCATGAGTTTAATTCAGCCTTTTGTTGATGGCTCTGCACTGTCATACAGAAAAGTGTTCAGCGGGCTTCTCTCCCTACTAGTTTTACTTTCTGAGACTATATTTACCCAAGATTAAGCTCAGTGTGAAGTTGCTAAATGGAAACTTCGGGAAACAATTCACAATTAAACAATTAAAATGCCATGCCAACCTCAGTAGCATGGTAAAATTTCACACTGCCCTGCTCTGTGCCCCCATGACAGGAGTCATCCCTTTGTCCAACACAACCACCATTAGCAGTCACCTCAGCTATCACACCATTTGTCATGGTGTCGCGATGCTTGCACACATATAACCATGATTTTCTTCACAATGGTCCCAGAGGACAAGAGGAGTGATTCAGAAGAGGCTTATGGCACACAGTGAGAAAGAACAGATTAACTCCGGACCTTGTAGTTGCTCTTTGGACCATAGTCCACATACGGTTAGGTACTATCTCTAGTAAGAGAGCCACTGGGAATACCTGACCATGTCACACCTGGAGAAGGCAGGAATGTATTCAGTTAGGTCCAAGTGAGGAGAGGGTGGTTTCAAAACACCTCAGAGCTGTTTGCTCTTTTTCAGCTAGTCCTCTACCTGCCCATCCCCCTTACCTACTGTAGCTCTGGCTGTGTTTGCTCTCCTGAGCTCATGAGTGTCTAGTAGATACGGTGGAGATGTGGTCATCACTGAATCTCCACCATACTGTTTATTTTACTCAAGATCCTTCAGGCCGTCCTCAAACACGAATTCTTGTCAAGCAACAAATTGTAATTGCAACGTATCGTCTACGAAACCACACAGCTGTCACTCTGCGTTTAGACATTACCACCTGTTGATGACAGCAAGTAGACCTTGGTCGACCTTTGTAGACCTTTGTCGTTGCCCTTCTGCCTCTTGCCCCCATCCAGCTCCTCTGCGGATGCTCACAGCAATCTCTCCTTCATGGACTCCAATTTGTGACTTGTGAATCAGGTTATGTTTTAGAGTTATGTCTCTGACTAAACTCTCAGCCCCAGAAGAGTCAGTCTTAATTTCCCACTGTCACTACAAGCCTAGCATACCAGGAATGACCTTATCTGTGCTTATTTTTGTCAGACAAACAAATGACAGGAGTCCTCAGAAATCAGCTGCATTCTCAGGGCTGGTACTTAATCCATGCTCTCTCTCTCTCTCTCTGCTCCAGGTTTCACCACCTGGTGCTGCTCTGTGGTCCAGAGTTACTCTGGTTGTCGGTCTGCGCTCCAGCACATTGAGATGCATCTGTTTTTATCGTGTGCTTCTCTTCGACCCCAGCTCCTGAACATTCTGGGGGAAAGCCATTCATGATCAATTACCAAGTACCACAGCAGGCTGCCAATACTACTTAGAGACTCAGTTCGAATTTCTATCCCAGAGATCTTCTGAGACCTTGACAAATCACGGGGTGTGCTTGGCTCCCCCTCCCGCAAGCATGTCTGAAGTCAGGGGTCTCTGACTCCATCAGCACAGGCTATACCTAGAGGCCTCACCAACACATGGTTGCCAAGTCCTGCTCCCAGGATTCTATTCAGGCCTGGAATAAAAGTTCCAAATTGGTGTGCTTGTCATATTTCCAGGTGATATAGGCAGGTGTTGCTGGTCAAGGTACCCCTATTTTAAGATTCAACACTCATTGGATCCCAGGGGTTCAGTGTTGAGATCCGAGCTGTCTCCACCAAGTTCATATTTCCTGTTATATAATATTTAAATGCCAATCTTCTACTTTCGAGTACCTCCTGGCTATCAGCTTGCACCTCTGCAAGCCGAAGGAACACTTTCAAACCTGCAGGATCGCATTCATCAGCCTGAATGTGCTCTTTATTTTATTTTTTAAGAATCAGTGGCTTAGTCAGGCACGGAAGGCCCCAGCTCACACATGAATGTAGCATAGCGGCCTCTGAGACAGAATCCTGCTTCCTGTGAACCCTGCAGCTGAGACATCATTGCCCAGCAGCATCTGGCATTATGCCAGGAAGCCTACTTTTCAAGAACGCCCTCGTGATCAGTTAAAGCATGTGTAGCCATAAAATGCAGGGTTTGTAAGAGCCTGGGTGTTAGATACACTCTAAGGAGGGACCCAGCTGTGTGACTGGGCCTTTAGAATACCAAAAAAGGCTGATTGTGATACAAGTGCCCCAGGGTGTGGGGCCATCAGCATACTCAAACGCAATCTTTTTCTCCGTTTTGTCTGGAACATCTTTAAGTAACCCCACTGAGTAGTGCCCACCAAAGGTGGTAATGTTTCCTGCCAGCAACACTGCCAGTATCAGGCATCCCCAACATAACATAGGGAAGATGCAGGTTGCCTTCCACCCGAACTCAAGGCTAAGGGGGAAGCCTTTGAGTTTGCTGGGCTGGCTTAGCACTCCTCCTCTAGGATCAAGGATGAGGCACCTTGTGCTCTTATGCACACCATTCATGAGGCATGGGGCTTTGCCTGTTATAGGGAGCAGCTGCTGGAGATGGCCCATGAGATCATAACTGCCTGCAGGGGCAGAGGGTAGAGTCCAATGCAACTCACTGAAAGAAGCTAAAAAGGAGCCCCTATAAATAGGGGGTGTCATCTGCGTGCTATGAACTGCAGTGGTGACTGCACAGAAGTCACTAAGAAAGAACAGCTCTCTGGCTCCCAAGAGAAGGACTTTGAGCATGGGCCAGGGCCTGGGGGTATCAAAGCAGAAGATACAATCTAGGCTTGGGTGACGTCACACACATTTCTCACACAAGCCTGGCACTAGGCACAAGGTAAGTGAGATTCCCTCCCCTGACCCTACCGAGTTAGGAAATATTAACTTTAAATTGAGTTCAGAATAAGACGTACTAGACTGAATATTTTGTTTATTAGAATGGGCCTGCTATTGCTAGTGAGCCAAAACAGCTTCAGGCTGATGGACTAAGAATTTATCCAGGAAAGAAAACTCATTCATTCAGTGACTTGAAGGATCGTGTGGAAAAGAGTCCCATTCCTTGGGGGCAGTGGTATGTGGAGTCCAGCTGCTGTGCCAGGCATATTTAACTATTGTAATGTTTTCTTTCCTAAATTTAAAGGCAAGGATTTTTCCTGTGATAATCAAATCTTACATTCATTATGCACTTTCCTATATGCTAGGAAAGTTCAACCCACAGGTCTAACTTTATTCCCAGCAACCCTGTGAAGGCTCAGCATTCATTATGCAGACCAGGATCTATGGCATGAACTCACTCAGTTATTTGTGCAAATTACACATGGGGCATCTGGATTCCAGAACCAGCGTTTTCATTCTCTGCATCAAGGGTGTGTCAGCCAGGGTTACTGAGTCACCTTGAGGTCATTTGGTGATGTCTAAAGATCTTTGGAGGGGGCGGTGAATCTGGTTTGGATGAGAATCTCTGCTATAGGCTCATATAAATAAACTTGTTTACCAGTTGGTAGGACATTAAGGGAGGCTGTAGAGCCTTTGGGAGGTGGAAACTTGTTGGAGGAAGTAGCTCACTAGGAGCAGTCTTTCCGTGTTTCTAGCCTCACCCCCACTTCCTGTTCATTCTCTGCTTCATGTTTGTAGTTGACAATGTGAGTTCTTAGCTCCCTGCCCCTTGATGCCATGCTTTTCTGCCATCCTGGACCCTTATCCCTCTGAAATCATAAGCCAAATAAGCTCTCCCTTCAATAAGTTGCCCTTGATGGTGATATCACAGTAACAGGAGAGTGGCTAATACAATAGACAAATGCTAGGAACACAGCCTCACAGCCCATAAAGCACACAAGCAGCCTGTGTATAGGAAAGAGCTATCCTGTCCTAAGCATCTTCATGGTTATGCCTCTGAAACTGCAGAAGGTGGGATTCAGGACTCCTGCAGATGTCAAAGTGCCAAATCACTTACACAAAGCAAGGGGCTCAAGTCCTTGTTGTAATTGCATAGGACCCTGGCATATTCTACTGTGTCCTGTAAATCAACTCCAGGTACATCAGAGCACAATGTTCAGTCCAGGCATCAAAAGCTTTGTTCCTGTGAACATGTCACACCGGAAAATAGTCTCCTTTCAATAGATAACATATTCAGTGCAATGTGTATGACCTGACTCCATTGGAGAAAGAAGACATGGAGTTTGATGGGTAGGGAGGTGGGGACAGCCTGGGAAGACACAGGGAAAGGGAAACCACAATCAGAATATATTGTATAAATTTCCAATTAACAAAGAAAGAGAAACATAAGAAAAGCAGTGGAACAAAGCTTCTGAGGCTTGCCAGGGCACGTGGCCCTGCACATCCATGTGTTCCACATCCACTGACTGAACCCACCGGGGGTCTACGATTCTGGGAAAAAAATGACCAAAAGAATATGAGACCAGAAACAAAAAGTCCAAAATAACATCACTGAGTTCATTTTGTGTTGGCCATCAACTGCTGGTCATGGGAGCTGCCTTTAAGTGTGGTTCATACACCCAGTGAGACTCCACTGGAGAAAACTGATTTTTTTTTTCCTTTGCAAGACAGATTCTTTGTTACAGGTGGAAGATCATGTCCACTTCCTCTTCTCGGTGCTGGAACCCTGACGGCCTTGAGCCTGTGCAGGAACTATGCATGCCACCATAGTCTCTGTGAGTTCATATTGTCTCTATGGGTCAGTCTTGTGAAGTCTGGAAGACACTGGTTTTTGTTTTTGATTTTTTGGTGTTTCTCATCCCCTCTGGATCTTTCTGATTCCTCATTCACATAGCTTCCTGATCCCTGAGGGGAGGAGTTTGTTGAAGGCACCCCTTTTAGAACTAAGTGTTCTAAAGCCATTTTCCAGTTGTGAGTCTCTGTATTAGTTCCCATCTGCTGCAAGAGGAGGCTTCTCTGATGATGCTGAGAGAGACAGAGATGTACGGGTATAGTAGAATGTCTCTAGGAGCCATTTTATTGCTGTGTTTCTTTAGCAGAACAATAATATTTGGTTTTCCCCTAGGCTCACGGCCTATCTAGTCTCAGGTTCTAAGTCACTTGACTGGTGTCAGACATAGATTCCATCTTGTGGAGCAGATCTTAAGTCCAATCAGGTAATGGTTGGTTACTCCCATAATGTTTGTGCCACTATTGAACCAGCATATCATGCAGGCGGGTCCCTGTTGTAGACAGTGGAGTTTATGACTGGATTGGTGCTTACCATTTTCCTCTACAAGCTCTACCATGCAGAGGACCTGCCAGAACCATGAATATTAGTCAATAGGGATGAATGTTCTAGTTAGCCACCACCTTGACTTCTCCATAGTCAGTGAAATGTGTAAGTGTTGTCTTCAGTAATAGAGCCTTCCCATCAGTTTGTGGAGAAAAACCAATAGCTTCCATTGTTAGGGAGTTTCCATGGGCCCCCTTGGCCAACAACTCAATTAGATATAACCCATTCCTAATGCTGGAAGTTTCACTTGGTGGGAAAAGATGTCTAGTTGAAATATTGTCTATCCCATCATTAGTGACTCCATTTAGATTTCCAAAATATATGCATATACTCTATTTAGACTCTAATTATATATATGTGTGTATATATATTGACCCCTCAAATGATCCTTTGTGTTAGTTGTACCTTTCCATATTCCCTTCTCTACCCTCCTTCCCACATCCTCCCCATTTGATTTTTCTTTTCCAGTCTATGCCCTATTTCTTCATAGCTATATATTTCATTTCCTTTACTTAGGAGATGTTCTCCTCCCCACTAGCCCTTTACTCTATATTTAACCTTAGTGGTTATTCAGACAGTACTATGCCTATTGAAAGCTTAAAAGCTAATACCCACATATAAGAGAATACAGATCTTATTTGTCTTTTAGAGTCTGTATTACCATACTCAGAATGATTTTTTTAGCTCTATTTGCCTATGAATTGCATTTCTTTTTCAAATATAAACATCTGTGTTTTACTGGTTTTGGAAGTAATACACCATTATAAAATTCATCTAAAACAGAAAAGTGGACATTAGAAAGTGGAAGTGGGCTGTAACCTCACTCAGCAAAGAAATCCATGGTTCATTGTGGTCAGATTTTCCCTTTGTGTACATACATAAGCACATAAGGAAATGTATATGCTTCATGAAATATTTCTTTATAGCTTTCTGTTTTCAAAAATTGAGTCAGGTTGGAGCTATGAAACTCAAGCCTCCCCACCCCCACCCCTAGTTTACTGTCGCACAATAAACAATTGCAGACTTCTGTCAGTAAACATGGATCAGTATTAACGGGTTTACACACAGGCCATCTGTCCCATATTAAGCAGAGTATAAACTTGGGAGGGCTTTCTTGTGTCTGGAGGTTTCTGGAACTTAGTAGGGAAGGTTTCAGGGATAAAACATTGTATATTGCTCATTTCAGTCATTCCAAGAGGGTCACCTAAGTAATTGTGAAATACCAACCATTCAAGTGGTTAAAGAGTCTGTCCAGAATAATCTGATATAAAATGAAAACTTCGTTTCAATGTAGACACAACTGACTGTTACGTGTTTTTAATATACAGCATCTTTCTGGGAATGTGGGGGGGGAGGTGTACCTTGTTTATTTCATTTGGAAGTCCCATCACCAGCAGCAAGGTACCACTGAGGCTTGAGCTCCCAGCATATATACATGGAGACTGAGCATTCTGAGATGTGATGTTCACGAAGATTCAGGGCATCACACCTCAGACACTCGGAGTGCTTTCCAGAATACCATCACCGCACGTTTACATGGTGAAATATCCCGTTGCTTCTTTTCTTTATGTATAGTTAAGGCAACATCTTTTTTTAACTTCTCTGTTGCTGTCATAAATCACCTTGACATGAGTAACTGAAGGAGAGTTTATTTTGGCTCACAATTCCAAGATGCAGTCCATCACTGCATTTGAAGCCATGGGTTACATCAGGAAGCAGAGAAAGACCAACCTATTTTAGTGCTCAGCTCCCTTTCTCTGTTTCATACAGCACAGGATCTTCTGTCTAGGTTCTGCCCATGCCCACATGGGTCTTATTATTCCAATTAACATAACCAAAATAAGCTGATTTTTATATGTGTATGCAATTTCAGATCCTTCATTGACCTTTTAAAATGGTTTAAAGATTATATTATCTGTGAATTTTGTCTTACTGTAGTAAAGGGAGAACTGAAAGAATTTACCTGAAGAAGAAATTGAGATAAACTGGTTCAGACCATAGTCATGCGACCACATTGTTGTGCTCATGTATATGATGGTTCATTCAATAAGCTACCAAAGGGGGATCTTGAAGTGTCTTTGTTTATATAAGCAATTAGCCTGATGAGTAAACATATTGGCTACTCATGAAATTACTTCTTTTGGGAAAAGGCTTCAGAAGAATGGATTTGCTGAGTCAAAGTATGTGCACATTTTTTACTTCAGTGTAGTTTTTCAAAAGTACCCCAGTAAGAGTGTGTAAGACACAGCTATGTAAGATCCAGGGAGGAAGAAGTTATACCAAGAAGCAGATTGGAGCTGCTTCCTCAGGGATGCCAAATGGCTCCCAAAGCTGAGATGGCAGTGGGCAGACCTCATTGAATTTTGCAGCTCATGCTCAGTAGCGGGGCAGGGCCACCTTAAGGCAGTGTGCTGCCTGATGTAGTATCTGTCCTAAGCCTGTCCTGGAGTCAGCAATGTTTATCTATCCATGAGATCCTTCCCAGCACACACTTCCATGGGCTTTACTGTTAACAATGTATATTCCTTGATTGACACAGAAACTCAACTCAGTTGCAAGAGATTTTTGGTTCCTCTTAGTGATGTTTTTTATTTGGACCTTGTTATGTGTTTTATTGAGTTTTCAATCCTAAATGTATATGCTGGATCCTTAACCCTTATGTTATGGTTTGAATATGTCCCTCCAAACTTCATGTCTTGGAACCTAATCTTCAAACTCAAATGTTGATGGTATTTGAGACTGAGGCCTTTGGAAAGCAGTTAGGGTGAGTTGAGGTCATGTGGGCAGCACCCTGTGATGGCATTTATAGCTCTATATGAAGAGGAAGAGAGACTAGCTAGCACCTCACCCTGTCTCATCTTAAGATGTCCCTGCATGAGAGGAAGGGTGGGATTGGGAGGGAAGGAGGGAGGAGCTTATGGGGGGATATAAAGTGAATAAAGTGTAATTAATAATAATAATAAATTTAAAAGTAAAAAAAAAAGATGTCTCTGCTTCATTATGATATAGCCTGAAGAGATCTTCAACAGGGACCAGAAACATGCTCTTGGAAGTCTCATCAAGAACCATGAGCCAAGTAAGTATTTATTGTCCGTAAATATCCAGCCTATAGTAATCATTTATAGTCAAAGAAAATAAATTTCTAAGACACCCTACACATGACTTTATTCAGAAGTAAGATGATGAAGGCAGAGACTGTAGTAATGCTACCAGCCAAGAATGCCAAACACTATCAGCAAACTACCAGGAGCTCTGCAAGGTGCGTGGAGCAGGTTATCCCTCAAGGTCTTTGCACAGATTAAAAAGTGTTCTGATGTTGCTCCATCCCGATGAGCCAGTTCTGCCAAGACCTTGCTTTTGATTATGCAGCCTGCACAGATAGGAGCAGTTGATTTCTGCTGTTCCGAACATCTAGTTTGTGGGACTAAGACCCTATTACAGATTCTCTCTCTCTCTCTCTCTCTCTCTCTCTCTCTCTCTCTCTCTCTCTCTGTGTGTGTGTGTGTGTGTGTGTGTATACACATGTATGCACATGTGTGAGCATGCATGCACTCTTCCCCAAGCGTGCACATGTGAAACCAAACATCAATGCCAGATGCCTTCTTCTATTGTTTTAGCTGTTGTTGATATATCTTTTGTTTTTGTTTTTTGCAATAAGGTCTGAGACTGAGGGGGGTATCTGGAGCTCACTGCTGGCCAAACAACTCTGGGGATCCTCCTGCCTCACCCTACCCACAGCATTGGGGTTACAAGCACACACCCAACTTCTCACATAAATGGTGGAGAACCAAACTCAAGTCCTTGTGCTTAAGCACTGTGCCCCCTGAGCCATTTCCCTCTAATACAGGCTTCTAATCTTTAATTATTGAACCCATCAGACCCTAAGAGCAGAGATTCAACAATTGCTTAGCAGAACTGATGAATGAAAATGGCAACAATGAGGCAATCTCAGGAGACATCTGCTCTACCACAAAGAATTGAAATGCAAAAACTGGTCACCCAAACCATCCAAAATCAGACATTGAGTCGAGCCTCCCTGATGGCGAGACCCACACAACATCACTTACGCTATGATGAGAACTGAAATTACAGCTGAGTTCTGCAGTCAATGTGGACAGGAAACTCCCTTCAAGACTTGTAACTGCTGTCATCAATGCCTGCCTATTCTTTTGCTATTTCCCTGTGGAAAAGGAGAGGGAGGAGGCCATCGAAACACACAGAACAGTTACAAGACTCACCAGGCCCCTCCCAAAGGCTGTATGAACAGAAACAGTATCTTCAGTGGAATTGCCTGGAAGTTGTACAGGGTACTCTTACAACTTACGATACCATGCTGGGTGGACTTGGTGGTGATAAAGCTGCGTTGGAGGCACCCACGTTCCTGACGGTAACCTCAGTAAAGTGCTTGGTCCACCAGGCTAGCGTTGAGTAGAACCAACACCGTCAGAATCCCTCGGAAACTCTTTAAACCCGTAGCCCACTGTCCTTTCCCCCAGCCCCACTGCATCATGCTCCTTGGGGTGAGTCGGGATCTCCATGTGTTATAAGCTAAGTTCCTAGAGGAACTCTAGGGCACGGCTGTACTCTGTGGCTGCAAGTGAAGGTCTGCGCTCGAGCTGTGGTAGGCAGACCTCACCGAGAGTGCCCGCATTGTGTCCCAACCCCTTTCTGCGCACTCCCCACCCTGCTCCAGGCCTCGTCCACCGTGTAGATGGTTGTAGTGGTGGTTGCTGCTTGTCACTCTGGTTTACGTGTGGCGAGTACTGAGCACCGTGGAGCTCAGGGAACCTTAACGTCAGATATAAGCGCTCGCTGTAATCTGATGTCGTGCTTGATGACCCTCAAGATCCAGAGTGACCTGCTTCATGCGTATCATATTTTGTTAGAAGAGGAAAGGGTGGAAATCATCCTCCAGTGTAATTTCTAGGGAGTGACGAAAGGATTTGGGGTCATGAGGGCCCCAAACATTCATTCAAGGCTGGCAAGGGTATCTCATGGAGACTTCCCCTGCAAGGCAATCCTGTAGGGGGCACATTTCAGTCTGGGTGTGTTGAGGCCGAATTAATCACGGCAGATGCTCTGCGAGGCCATCACTCCAACACTGTCTGAGCTTCTCTTAGTGAGTGTGATTCGGGGGATTAAGTCAGGCAAGATAAAAGAGGAAGGCAGAGGAAAGACAGAGGGAGGACTCGATTAATGGCGTACTGCTGAGTTATTTTTCTCTTAAATATCTTCTTTTCATCCATCACAACACCCTGACCTGATAGGAAATTTCTACCTCCCCTATTAGTGAAATGCATCTGTGCAGGCTTAACATAGACTGTGTAACACGTGGGGATAATGTGAGCAAAACTGAAGATGCTGTCGGGGGTCAGAAAGCATAATGCGGATGATTAAAATCCACGAGAAACCGCCAAGCTTCCCGCTGCTCCTCTGCTTATGATGTGGCACCGCTGACTTGGTGATCTTTTGGCATTTTTCCGTGAACTAATAATCAGTGGAGAGAAGGGGGCTTTTCATTTCCTCCTCAAGGACAGCTTCCTCCCCAAACCCCGTTTCTAACTGTTCCCCCTCCTGCCTTTCCCTTCACCTCCACAATCCATTCCTTTCACCCCCTTCTCTGTCAGCGCTTTAGAGAGTCTCTGCCCTTCTTGCCGGGCAGCTTCCTACCTGCTGCAGGCCTCTGCCGTCAACCTCAGACGGCGAATTTCGCGCTGATACACTGGCAAACTAGTTACAGCCTTCAGCTCTTCACCATTCCTCTGCCCTGTTAGACATTGCCCTCTCTGCTGAGGTATGAACATGCCTGTCCAATTTCGTCTACCGAAACTTAACCCTCAAATCCTGGTGCTAATGGTAGGAGGAGGCAGCTACCTAGGTTATGGGGGCTCTTCTGAGTGGAGATTCTTGACCTAATGAATTGTTCAGGAAACATCTTTGTCCTAAAAACAAATTCTTCATGGTATGCCTGCTCTATCTCACCATGTGATGCCTTTCACCATGAGGTGATGCCGGAAGTGAACTTTCAGTGGGTGCCAACACTACTTTTTTTTTTTTTTCGAGCTTTGGGATCCATGAGCTAAATAAGCCTCTATGCTTTATAAATGACACAGTCTGTGGTATTTAGCTACAGCCACACACACAAAGCGTTCTTAATCTGTCTTTCCCTTTCTCCCTTTTCTTCCCTCTTTCCCTTTCTCCCTCTCATCTATTTATCTATCTCTCTGTGTCATCACGCTATATAACCACGCAATTTAATTGCATTAGGAAGCTATGTTCTCTGCACTAGACCACTCCAGTTCATTCCTGAACTTTTGCCTCTTTTAAGTTCAAGTCAATCAGAGATTTATATTAAATTTGTTAAACTCTGCATACTTCAGGCCTTCATGTAGTCCACAATGAACTCTTATACATTAGAGGCCCTTAGAAATCCGAGGGCCAAGTGTGTGTTATTCCTTCTTAAACTATCCCTAAATCCTCCCTCTGATCCTCAGGTCCACCTGCCAGCTAACTTTGGCTAAATGTCACTTTCCCAGAGACTCTTCCCTGAGCTCCCTCCAACCTACACAAGATCCCAGTACAGCTGCCATGACATCATCCTTCTCTCTTGTTTCCCATTTATCCCCTTTATAGATACTTTAATGTCAATATCCCCACTGGACTCTCAATCCCACAAAGGAAGTAAAGACTACACTTCTCTAATTCTGCATCATATTCCCAGCATGCACTGGGCTTCTGCATACATAAGAATTGACCAACTAAAGAAAAAAATATAACCAGAAAAATACTGTGGCAAAGAATTATCATTGGCTTGGAACTTTTCTGCCTCTTAATAGGACAGGCCACAACAGTTTGCCTGCTTGGCTGACTTTTCCTTTCCCTTTCCATCATATTCTGTGGCGCATTGATAGGTAACAAAATCTACCCCTTGCTGTCAGTCAATCAGTGAGGATTCTTCTTGATGCCAACCACAGAAACTTAGTGGAGCAGCTTAATGGGTGGAAACAGCTGGAACAAAACCAGGCTTCCTGTAAGAGTTTATGTAACAAATCAAGAGCTATCACCCAGGGCTGGTTTCTTGCTGGCTACATGCTATCTCTCCAGAATGCCCTCCATGCATCATGTCCAACTTCCATCAGTGGCCATGCCCTGAGTGGACCCTCTAAGTGTTTGCTAAAAGCCTCCAGACAAGAGTTGGAGCTTTGGGGCTTTTCTTTCCAAGAATTCACACATGTGACCTCAAGCATCATTGGCTCTGACCCAATCATTATGGTTCACTGAAATCGTGGACCCTTGGGCTGCTTCCTGCAGGGAGACCAGCTGGCTGAGAGTGGGAGAGGAGTGCTGTGTCTAGTGTAGGACTCAGGTTCCAAGTGGAAGGTCATACAGTGTGGTCAAGAATCCTTCAAGCTGCTTTAAGTTCAAAGAGCCATTCCCAAATTCCAGACAACTCTGAGAACGTGCCCATGGCCTTCCTTCCAAACGGTATTTATATGTGTAGCATAGATATCTGTCCTTTCTTGTAGAGTGTGACTATCTTATAGGTAACTCTGCTGTGAAGCATGTTCTTTCATGGTGAGAATATGTCTGCATTGCAAAATACCTCAAAACGTAGTGATCTAAAACAACCAACTTAATAAACTAAGGTCTAGGATTATTTATGGGAAAATTGAGGGATGGCTTCTCTGCTCCACAGAGTATGCAGCCACGCCAGAAGGGTTCACTGATGGATGATTCTGTTATCAGGAATGACTCAACAGCTGGCATCTGGAGGTATCGTTGCTCATGTATCTGACAGCTGATGTTAACTCTCTGGTGGAACCCCAGCTGGGCTGCTGGCTTGAACAATTTAAAATGACATCTTTGTTTGGGCTGAGCTTCCTGATTGGGTGACAATCTCAAACATTCAAAATGGGGACCAAGATTCCAAAGACAGATATCCCTAGAAAAACCAAGGGGGGGAGGATCTTCTTTTTTAGGTGGGTCCACGTTTCAGTGCTAAAACAAAATAACTGAGGTACTCATAAAGAAAGGGAGCTTTGTAGCTCACAGTTTTGGAGGCTGCAGCTCCAAGATCAAGGAGCTCCGTTTATCTAGTCTCTAGTGAGTGCACGTTAGCTAAACATACCATGGAAGAGAACTGCAAGTGGAAATGTCCATATGCAGAAGAGATCACACTTGTAGAATGGCTTTAATCTAAAATAACCTGTTCTCTTAAGAACTAACTTATCCCACAATACCTGCATTCATCATTTCTGGGCTCGGGGCCTTCATTGACCTCACCACCTCCCACCAAGCCCCGCCTCCTAAAGTTCTGCCCACATCTGAACATTGCCACAGAGGGGGACACATCAAATCAAGTCCACAACGCAGTACCTTGCATGACCCTGCCTCTAAGACCCATGGTGTCATCATCATAGCAGCCAGCCCAGCCACTCTCACGAAGGAACACAAAGCTGTTGTTGATCTGGCAGGGCTGTCAAGGCCATGCTGTGAAAAGCATGGGTGAGGCCATGGCAATCATTTAAGGACTTGAATCATAACCAGAAGTAGTTTGTCACAGTAAGAAAAAGCCCCCAGGGACTATCAACACTGTCTTTACTTCCCGCTCATCTACTCTGACCCATCAAGCACCTCTATTCCATCCTTACGTCCTTTTTCTTACCCTTATTCTCTTGTTCCTTTGCCCTCTACCATCTACATGTAGCAAACTTTTTTGTAGATTTTTCAAATGTTGTTGCCAACTCTCTCCCCCCTCAGGACCTTTGTACATGCCACTCCCATACCACATAAGCAATTATGGTAATAACTTAGGCCTACCTTAGATGGTACCTTCTAGTGGAGACTTTGCTTAACAGAGCCTTCTTGCTTACCATTATGAAATAGAGCCTCTTTGGGGTTCTGCATGGCTTCTTCTTTTTTCTAAACTGTAGACCCGCTGAAGGCAGAGACAATAACCCATCTCTGTAAAGGTCATAAGGCATTTCTAACACACAGATTATCCCCAGAGAGCGTACAGCAGCACTTGGGAGGTGGAGGCTGAGAAATCAGAAGTTCAAGGTTATCTCAGCTACAGAGCAAGTTTGAAACTTGCCTGGGCTACATGAGACCCTGACTCAAGAAACAATACAAAACAAACAAACAACCAAACAACCACCACAAGAATATGCAGCACATTCTGTCGTGGCTCCACAATCTTGAGTGTTTGCCTCTTTGGGACAGTCTCTTTCACTTCAACCTCCAGTGACCATATCCTTGCTTGAAAGCTTTCTCTGGCCACCAGAGCCTGCATTCTGAAACGGTTCTAGCAGCAGGACAAGAGTTCCAAAGAATCCAAGTTCCCGGGAGCAGCCCTTGGGCAAAGATGAATGTGACTGGTGGATACAGTGCGCTGGCTCCCTCACGTGTTAGGATAGTTAACAGCTTGTGCTTTACACTTGGATGCTAAAGCTGAGCTCATCCAGGACCATCCCCTCGCTCGCTGTACTTGCCGAATTCCAGGGTACCAACCAGCTTCTGGCTTTCAAATGCTGGACTCAGGATCTGCTTCCCAGAGAGCAGACACTAGGCCAGACCACTTGCTGAGTAAAAGAATGAGCCCTTATCCTAAGCTCTGCCCCCCCCCCCCCCACTTACTATACACTGTCGGCCACACCACTGATTGCCAGAAACCGTACAAGTACAGCACCGGTGAGAGCAACCACACAGCAGGAAACTGCAAGCCTTTGCATCCGCCTCTGTTGACATTTGCCATCGAAACACCTGCGAAGGAGTACCATTTCACTTGAAAGTGAACTGCTGGAAAGTGGCACCGAAGGAGCTGATTCAGTCAGTGGACAGCATGGCAGCTGTGAATGACAGCAGTCTAAGGAGAGACAAAGACTAAGAGACTCGTCACCAGGAAAATGCTACTGCCTGTGTCTCCTCTGCATCTGCCATTTGACTGACACTATGCAATTCTGTCCTGCTGCAGCAATGAAGACCAAGAGTCACTCTGGTGGGTCACCCGGCACTGCCCTGGATGTAAATGTTAGCAGTAAGAATGGGATCGTCATGTCCCTCTTCCCCTCCTCTGTCAGCTGTTACTACAACAGAAAAGAGGACCATAGTGGGCTATGTACGGTTCCGGGTCGGAGAGGGTACCTCCTCTTCCATTCCCCCCAAGACTTCTGCAATTACCCTTTTGCAAATATTTCCTTTCCAGTTAATTATGAGGTGTTTGCTGAGGATACTGCATTGAGTCTGTGGTGAATGGGCATGATGGAAGCTTGAAAAGTCTGTGTGAAGCTTAATCCTTCGAGGGGATCTGAAGTTCTGCTCACCCCACAACCAGCTCCATTTCTATGGGGCATAAGGGGCGCAGGAATTTGAGGGAATGGCATTTGCACTTCTCTCTTGTGGCCAAAAGAAAATCATTTTAAAAATCCGCCACGACTAATTGTGGAATAAGGTTATCTTAGGAAATCTAAGGAGCCTGAGGATTTAGTCCAGTGGTAGAAGAGTAGCCTGGCAAGGCACAGAGCCCTGGGTTTGTTTCTAAGCACTGGAAGAAGAGGAAAGGAGCACAAGGGAGAGGGGGACAGGAGGAAGAAGGAAGGGGAGAGAAAGAGGGAGGAGCACAAAAGTGGAGACTTCTGCTGTTTCAGCCTCGTGTCTCCTGTGGCATGAAAGGGGAAGGAGCAGGGTACCCAGTTCCCACCAGCCAGCTGTAACCTGATGCCAGCCTGCCACAAGATCTTGGTCCTGTGATACTGTGTCTCCTTCCTAGGAGAAATCAGAAAGTGCTGACTTGTAAAACATCATAAGACTTAAGCAAAACAAAGCCCTAGGATTAAAAAAAAAAAAATTATTATTTTTCATGGTCACCAGTGTGTAAACTCTAGCATACAGGACAAAGCCAAAGTCTTTGCCTCTGAATCTAAACCTTTAAATGGTCTTGCCTCTGTCCTAGTTATCCTAGATTACTGGTCAGTTTCCATTGTCCTCTACACCACACACACACACACACACACACACACACACACACACACACATCAACTGACAAATCAAGGCAATGGGCAGGATTCAAATGCAGGGTAGAGACTTGGAGTGGAGGTGCTTAGCAAATGTGTAATTGTTTGTTTTCTTTTATTGGAGTATGTTAATTATATATAATAATCCCTTTCCTTATTTACTTCTAGAGTATGTATTTCAATCATATATTCACATATGTCTCCACTACCCTCTCTTTTTACTACCATTAGTCCCTTTTCTCAACTCAGCTAGCTCCCCAGTTATACTTTGCTATCTTTTGATGTGTGTGTGTGTGTGTGTGTGTGTGTGTGTGTGTGTGTGTGTATGATCCAGCGAAAATCATGAGAGCTGTTTACAGGACCAAGGAGGAGGTGTTGTGTACTGGAGCACCTTGCCAGGAGCTATGGTACCAAAGATTATGTCTCCTTCCCCATCAATCATTAACATGTGTAACTCCACAAAGAAGGCTGAAATCTAAGATCTAGTCCCTCTTCTGTGACAGAATGGGTGTTAATGGACCCAGTTTTATGCAGACACTGTAAAGGTAATCACAGAAGCTATGAGTTTAAGAGTGCAATAACCAACTCACGCTCAGAAGTCATCACTCCACATAGCTCCCCTCTTCCTATGGTTCTTATTCTTTCCACCCTTTCTATTCCGATGTTCTCTTAGCTTTCGAAGGGGTGATATAAATGTCTCATCAGTGGTTGGGCATTCAATAGTCAATTGTCCTCAGTACTTTAATCACTTGTGAGCTTCTGCAGTCAGTGCTGGCCACTGTGAGAAAAAAAAATGGAGCTCCTCTGACTAAAGTGACAGTAGCAGTGTTCTATAAACATAAACATGGCAGTTTAGAAGGCAGTTTGACATCTATATCATGTGTATTTAGTGAGACAACAGTAGTAGCTTTTCCACTAGGGCCTCTCCAGTCATGAGCTTTTGACTGCGTTTATAGGACCACACATGAATTCCCTGCTGTGCAGCCAGTATCAACTCTGATCAGAAAGCAGTTGGTGACACTCCGAGCCCCTGACAGATTTGCCACTATTGCACCAGTGAGCTCATCCTGATGGACCAGCCAGTATTATTGCGTGCGAGCAAGGTCCACAGGCAAGTAAGACTATCTATCGATCACTCTTCTTCCCCAATAGCCTGTATAACAGCTTCTGATGTTATAAGGGTACTCTAGTTTTCTTCCTATTGCTATAATAAACACAGAGACCAAAAGAAACTTGAGAAGGAAAGGATTTATTTCACCTTATAACTCCCAGATTGCAACCCATCACTGAGGGAAGTCAGGGCAAGAACTCAAGATGAACCTGGAGGCAAGGGCTTGCAACTCATAGCAATGCTAATTTGCTTTCTTGTGTAACCCAGGACAACCCAGCGTCACCCACAGTGGGATACACACACACACACACAAACACACATTTATCATTAATCAAGAAAATTCTCCATAGACTAATCTACAGGCCAATCTAATGGAGGCATTTTTCTCAATTGGTGTTTCCAGATGACTATATCAATTACTTATTTGACAAAAACAAACAAACAAACAAAAACAACAACAAAAAACTCCACTCACTTATAAGCGGATATTAGCTGTATAATATAGAATAACCATACTAAAATCTACAGACATAAAGAAGCTAAACACTAAGAATACTCTATTGGGTAGTCTTTCAGAGGCCCTCCGCGGTAGGCTCCTGTCCGGTTCCCTGTCTTCTCCCACTTCCGATGTCTATCCCGTTTGCATTTCTGAATGAGGATTGAGCATCTTACCCAGGGTCCTTCTTCTTGCTTAGCTTCTTTCCGTGTACAGATTTTAGTATGTTTATCCTATATGTCTAATATCCACTTATAAGTAAGTGTGTTCCATGTGTGTCTTTCTGGGTCTGGGATACCTCACTCACTATGATCTTTTCTAGTTCCCACCATTTGCCTGCAAATTTCATGTTTTCCTTGTTTTTAATTGCTGTATAGTATTGCATTATGTAAATGTACCACAACTTCTGTATCTATTCCTCTGTTGAGGGACATCTAGGTTGTTTCCAGATTCTGGCTATTATGAATAAAGCTACTTCGAACATGGTTGAGCAAATGTCCATATTGTATACTTGAGCATATTTCGGATATACACCTACATTGGCGCTTTGATCTCCTCCTCCTCAGCGGTGCAGCCTTGCCAGGCCACAGAGGAAGATGATGCAGCCAGTCCTGATGAGACTAGGGTCAGATAGAAGGGGAGGAGGACATCCCCTATCAGTGGACTAAGAGGGGGATACAGGGAAGAAGTGGGAGGGAGGGTGGGACTAGGAGGAGATGAGGGAGAGGACTATAGCTGGGATACAAAGTGAATAAATTGTAATAAACACTAAATAAATAAAAATTAAAAAATAAACTTACCAGTACAGAGGGTTGGCTAGCAAAGAGGAAGCCTCCATCCTAGTTCCAGCTGGATTTTTCTGTATCTTGCAGCCAACACCCGCAGCAACGGGGTCATATTATCTAGTTCCAGTGAGCAGCTAATAATAGTGGAAATTATTTATATTACATTGGAGTCTTCCAGGAACTACTTGACCAACAACACATAGAGAAGCAGCCTGTTTCTAACATTGGAATCTTTATTTAAAAATCCATAGCTTCTGGGGGAAAGAAAATCACCCTCCCACACGAGATGCTTTTTGAAACAATTTTGTACTTTTTTATCAGATTATCAACTGTTAGAATTCCTTGTGGCTTAACAGGCATTGTTAGTTTTAGTCGACTCTTTCCCCCAAACTCCTGTCCCACTTAAACCTGTCTTAAGCCTGAGTTACCTCACAATATAATTTTCACTTCCATCTGTTTTCCTACAGATTTCAGGTTTCTTTGTGACTGAATAAAATTCCGTTGTGCATATGTAGCACATTTTCATTATCCACTCATCAGCTGATGGATTTCTAGGCTGATTCCCTTTCCTTGCTATTGTGAACAGAGCTGCAGTAAACACGGATTTGCTAGTAGCCCCTTGGAAGAATAGAAGTCCTCTGGGCATGTAATGTAGAGCAAAGTCATGTAGGTTATGTATTTGGGGTTTTGAGATGCCTAAACTCAAAACCAAGGCAGCTGCACCAACAATGAGTAAGAGTTCCCTTTTCCCCACATCATTGCCAACATTTTTTTGTCATTTGCTTTCCCAATGACAGCCTTTATTACTGGAATGAGAGGTCATCCCAAAGTAGTTTTAATTTGATTACTTAAAATATTGACTATTTTTAAAAATTGTTTATTGGCCATATATGTTTATTCTTCTGAGAGTACTCTGTTCAAGTTTTTAGTTCATTTTTAACATTGGATTGTTTCCTTATCGTTAGTGGGTTTTTGTGGAGGAAAGGTGGCCCTCTGTACGTTCTGGATATGAATATTTTGTCAGATATATATAGCTGTCAAAGATTTCTCCTAGTCTCTGGTCTATTTATTCACTTACTTAACCATTTTCCTTTCTGTAAGGAGCTTTTAATACGATGGGTCTCAATTGCTAGTTGCTAGCCTTACCTTCTAAGTGACTAGAGTTCTTATTCACAAAGTCCTTACCTGTGCCTGTGTCATGAAGTATTGTGCCTGCTTTTGTCCTATAGAACTTTCAAGGTTGCAAGTCAGCTGTTCAGATTTTTAATACACTTGGAGATGAGTGGTTTTTATTGTTATTGTTGTTGTTTGGGGTTTTTTGTTGGTTTTTGTTTGTTTTGTTTTTGTTACCAGGGGTTTTTTGGGGGAAGGGGTCTTTTGTTTTGCTTTGTTGTATTTGTTTTGAGACAGGGTCTCTCTATGTCATCCTTGCTGACCTGAAGCTCATTATGTAGATCAGGCTGATCTTGAACTCAAAGATGGGCCCCTCAAGTGCTGGGATTAAAGGAGTATACCACCATGCCCAGCCTAGAGTTCAGTTTTACAAAGAATGAATGATAAGGGTCTAGTTTCATTCTTCTATATGTAGCTATCCGGTATGACCAGCATCATTTGTGGAAGGTACTGTCTTTTCATTAATGTGTATTTTAGGCATCTTTGTAAAAAAATCAGGTGGTAGTAGCTGTGTGGGCTTGTATCTGGGTCCTCTATTGTACTCCACTGACCCATATGCCTGCTGTAGTGCCAATGTCTTGCCATTTTCATTCCTGTGTCTCTGTAGTGTAACTTGAAGTCTGGTATCATAATACTTCCAGGATTACTCAATTGTTCAGGCTTGCTTTAGCTATCTGAGGTCTTTGTGCTTCCATATTAATTTTAAAAGCTTTTTAAAAAAATATTTCTAGGAAGAATGGTGTTGGAATTTTAATGGGCAATGCTTTGAATCTTCAGATTTGCTTTCGGTAGGACAACTACTTTCACAGTATGGATTCTTAGGGATTCTTGCAATCTAAAAACATAGGAAGTCTTTCCATCTTTTAGTACCTTCATCAGTGTTGGCAAGTTTTTATTGTATAGGTATTTTTTTTCCTTAGTTAGGTTTATTCCAAAGTATTTTTAAAGCTATTGTAAGTGAAATTGTTTTCCCCATTTATGTTTGTCTTTGCTACATGGAGGCTATTAATTTTATATATTAATTTGGCATTGTGTCATTTTGCTGAAAGTATTTATCAGATAAGAATGTTCTAATGGAGTCTGGGATCTCCAATATATAAAATCATATAATGCTTTTAATTTACATCTCTTATCTCTTGCTCTATCTAAGACTTCAAGCACCATATTAAATAGGAATGAAGAGAATGGACATACTTGTCTTGTTCCTTATCTTAACCAAAATACTTTGACTTTCCCCCTCTATTTGGTGTGATGTTGACTGTAGGTTTGCTGAATATAGGCTTTATTATGTTGAAATATACTCCCGCCATTCCTAGTCTCTTCAGAGATTTTAATCATGAGGGGAAGCCGGATTTTGTCAGAGGTGTTTTCCACATATATTGAGGTGATCATGTGGTTTCTCTCCTTGAGTCCATCTATATAATGTATTATATTTTTTGATTTTCATACTATGAACCATCCCTGCATCTCTGAAATGAAGCAGTTCTGATCATGATGAATGATATTTTTAACATGTTATTGAATTTGGTTTGCAAGCATTCTGTCGAAAAAAATCATTTCTCTATCATCATTAAGGAGACTGGTCTGTAACTTCATCTTTTTTTCATTGTGTCCTTATCGAATTTGATGATCAGGGTAATGTCGACTTTGTAACATGAGTTTTGACGTGTAGCTTCCTTTTTTCTTTTTATGGAATAATTTGGCAAATATTGGTGTTAGTTCTTTTGCAAAAGGCTGGTAAAATTCTGCAGTGACCCAATCTAAGCTTGACTTTTTCACTTGATAGGTTTTTCATAACTATTTCAACCTCACTACTTGTTATCTGTTTATTTTTTCTCATCTTGATTTAACTTTTATAGGTCATTTTTGTCTAGAAATCCATCTGTTTCATTAATATTTAGAAATTTAACAGAGTATAGTGGGTTTTGTTGGATTATTTTTTTTGGTTTTTGGTTTTTGTCTTTTTGTTTTTATTTTTGTTGTTTTGTTGTTGTTGTTTTGGTTTGGTTTGGTTTCAGTTTTCCAAGACAGGATTTCTCTATGAAACCTTGGCTGTCCTGGACTTGCTTTGTAGACTAAGCTGGCCTCAAACTCAGAGATCCACCTGCCTCTGCCTCCCCAAGTGCTGGGATTAAAGGCATCTGCCATGAACACCTAGTTGAATGTAGGTTTCAAAGGTATGTCTTGATAATTTCTGAATCTCATTATCTATTGCAATGTTTTCCTTTTCATCTCTAATTTTAAATTTTGGGTCTTCTCTTTCTCTAAACACACTTGGAAATGTTTATTGAGCTTGTTTATTTTTTCAAAGAGCCAGTTCTTCCCTGTCTACGTTTACATCTTTCTCATTGTCTTCATTTAGAGTCTGTCCTTCCAAGACCCTGAGGTTTTTATTTGACTTGTTATATGTTTTAATCTCCAACATCAGGTGAGATTTTTTTTTTCAGTATTTCCCATTTGGTTGAATTTTACGGTTATATTCTATATCCACTGCCTCATCTCCTTCATCCTTCTGTGTAGAATTTCAAGGCATGCATTGTCATCTTTCATTTCTTGAACAAACTTTTATCATTCTTTTATTTTTATTAATTTCTTCTAAGTCACTCTTATTAGGAGTCATTATTTAAGAGTTGGCAGATTTTGAAAGATCTTTGTCTAGGTTTTTCATGCTATGTTTTTGTTTGGAGATTTGTACATAAAGAATTCGATTGTTGGTTGAATTTTTTATTAACTTGGGTCACTTTTCTTCTTTCATTTGTGTTTGAAATATTTAGAGAAGACTAGGTTGCAATAGGATTGAGGTATCATTTTTCTCTGTTAGGCAGGTGTTCAGGGCACCAGGCTCTCCCCTGTTCTCTGCAAGGAGAACACTGTCTATAATCAGTCATAATCCAGAGTAGGACCATTTGAAAATAGAGTAATAACAAGCTATGAAACAATCACCTCCAAAGCACTAATCAATTTAGGATGCGAAGGGACATTAATAGCACTCCGAGTACAAATATATTAGTTATGTGGATTCGCTTAGGAAAAAAACCAATAGGATTATTAATTACTATTGAGATGCTAGAAAATAGAGGGAGGGAACATAAATAGAAAGGGGACTTTTAGGAAAAAGCAAAGTATCTGGTGAGGGAATTCTGATGGACGGTAGAAAGAAGAGAGGAAGGGTAAAGACATGGCTGTCAGATAACTTAGAACACGCTCATCTCTCTGGAGAGAGGAAGGGTAAAGACATGGCTGTCAGATAACTTAGAACACGCTCATCTCTCTGGAGGCTGAAGCCCGGGGACTCTGCAAACCAGGCCAGACTTTGTTCTCTGGGAAATGAGAACATAAAAGGAAAGAGGAAGAAAACACAGAGAGAACTCTATGTAGGGCAAAAACAGTGAGGAGCTGAAATGGAGTGGGCTATCAAAGATGGAATAGATGCAGAGGAGGGAGAGCCTGGGGGAGATGAGCTATGTGAACTGACTGGCCTGATTGTAGGCTTCATCTGGACTCTCCCACATGCCTTTCCAGGCTCCAGAATGCTGTCTGGCCTCTGGGAGTTTCTCTGCCAAAATGTGTTATTTTTACTTTAGGATGCTAATTGAGCATGGCCCTGAAGGGTGTTGAAGCAGATTGTGGGTGATACCAAAGACCCTCCCACCATTTCCTCTAACAAAAATGTTCCATGCTCTTGCTCACCAGGTAAAATTGTACCCACCTCCCCCCTGAAGACTTTACCCACCCTCCCAGAATGACTCAATGATCTTCCTGCAGCAAAATGCCACTCGCGTGTGTCATTATGTGGTACGTTACTGCCTCCCAAATGTGACTGTGAGCTGAGTTTGGGAACTCGTTCTTATGTGTGTTTGTGTGTGTGGAGGTGGGTGTTGTTCTCCAGACCTGACTCACAGAGCCCTTCCCCTGCTTCTTTATTCTGGCATCGAGAATTATCAAGCACGTATCTGGGAACACGCTGCAGCTGCTACTGCAGTGAAATCGAAAGGGGAACTGAGACGTCCTGGCAGGCTTCTGATCCACCGCTTTGGCACAGAACACGCCTCCCTGGCCACCTGCCTGACCCACTTCTGTAATCTGATTCACCATTTCTGATCTGCCTTCAGCACAGAGGTGGTACCTCAGGCTCACCAGCTGTGGAATGGGGGAGGAGGGGGTGCTTGCCACCTTTCAGCAGGTGTTGAGAGGCAACAACACAGCCAGAGTGAGTGCCAGCCCTGGGCCACTGTCAAAACCAGTGAGAAGCAAGAGGTACAAGTGTCGCTCACACGGCAGGAGCCCAGAAGTGCCAGAGAGCTGTTTGGCATCCTAGATTCCAAGGATTCTATGGAGGACTCTACATAGAAAAGACCTTCCCTAGATAGATGATACAAGCTTCTATTTTTGGTGGAAGCCAATAGGGATGACACATACCCAAATGTCTAGACCTTGTGGACACTTACACACCTGCCCCCACATCCAGGTATTGCAGCTACAACCAGGCCAAACCCACAAAGAGAAGGTTCATCCTCTGAAGTGGCCAGCCAGGCAAGCAGAGGGAACAGGAATTCAAATTACAAGCTTCCCCTACATCTAGGTAGCAAACAGAGCTGCACAAATCAGGAAGAATGGGTGGCTGTGGTCTTTTGTGAATCACATACAGGCCCAAGTTCCACTGGGCTGGAAAATAAATGTACCTTGCAGTAGAAAGGGGACCTTTGATGTTTTACAGTACTGGAAAAGTGTCTTTTATGTGAAGAATTTTATTTATACCATTTGCAACCATCTCACATCACCTTGTGGTGGTACCATTTTGTTTCTTTCCTTCCTTCCATCCTTTCTTTCCTCCTCCTTTTCTTCTCCTTTCTCCTCCTCCTTCTCTTTCTCCTCCTCCTTCTCCTCTTCCTTCTCGTTCTCCTTTTCTGATTTTCTGAGACACAGTTTCTCTGTTTAGCCCTGGCTATTCTGAATCTCTCCCTGTAGACCAGATTCGCCTTGATCTCAGAAATGCCTGCCTCTCCCTCCTGAGTGCTGGAATTAAAGGTGGGTGAGACCATGCCCTGCTCAAGTGGTTCCATTTTCAATTGTCACAGAATATCCTTGCTCCCAGAGCAAGTGCCTACCAATGATGGTGAGAGGCCCCCCCCACCCATACCCACCCCTCCACCTCTGCCTTTTCTCTCTGTGAAGGCTTCAGGGAAGGGGGGACAGAACAGATGGGCATGATACCAGGTTGGGAGAAGACGGGACAGTGAGGAACGAGGAGGAAGAAGGAGATTTAACAAGTGCTTCAGTCTGTCTGGAAGGAAGCTGTGAGGCTTGCAGACTGTATACCTCTAGGTTCCTACCTTTAATTTCTGCCTTGGCTTCCTTCAGTGTTCTATGACCCGAGATATGCAAGCCAAATAGAGCCTTTCCTCCTCAGGCTGGCTTTGGTCAGTGTTTTTATCACAGCAATAGAAACCTAACTAGGACACATTCCAAAAACCAGGCTGAATCCAAGGAATGCAAAATATGCTGCCATATATCATCCAGGCCCAGAATCAGAATAGTACAACGAGTTCAGACTGCAGAGGAACCAATTCAAAGCCTGCAAATATGTGCACTGTAATACTTTTTACAATCCAGAAACACTGCAAGTAGACTAAGAAAAATCATGGAAAATCCTTACAGTGAAATGGCATAGATCTCCTCAAAGCCATATTATTTATACATTAAGAAATGTTTTAGAGTCAAATGAAAACTAAAAGATTATGAGATTAGTGGCAATAGAATACTCCCTTAATGTTTATTTCCCACTATCCCATACCAAGTGGCTCTTCTGATATGAGACAGAGATTTTGAAATTTCCTTTAACAGTCATGTGTATGTTTAGAGAAGGAGAGAGCCATGCTTCAACCCCAAGGCCAGCTTTAAGTTTTAATTGTATCGGGACCCCAAAAAGACCATTTACCACTTACATCTGTAGAGGGCAACAGTACCACTTGGCCACTTCACTCTTTTTCTTTGGACGTTTTCTGTCCTTTTTCTTCAGATGTTTCACTTGTCCAGTGGTCTCTGGATTCCTTATTTGGATGTTTTTATTCCCCTAGAAATATAAGAGCAAAACCCT
The DNA here is from genome assembly GCF_030254825.1 of Meriones unguiculatus. Taxonomy (NCBI): domain Eukaryota; kingdom Metazoa; phylum Chordata; class Mammalia; order Rodentia; family Muridae; genus Meriones; species Meriones unguiculatus. The sequence goes on along the minus strand of NC_083366.1, from coordinate 50,682,665 downwards.
ACCCAAACCCTAATTCTGGGTGGAAGAGTCATTTTTTTGCAGGTAATATCTTTTCTAGGGTAAAATGTTCTTTGGCAAAAGAAAAAGTATTCTCTTTCAAATAAAATTTTTTTAAAAAATTCTTTTCAAATTTTGAAACTACTGGGATTAAGGTGCAAACCGCTGCCTGACTATGGATTCCTTGTAACAGTTATTCTCATAGGGTTGTCCTGGTTTAATTTGGCTCTTCATTTCCCCTTAAATTTTAGTGTTAGGGATAAACTTTCTAGTTTTTTGAATGTGTAATCTATCATTCTGGCTGATTTGTTGCTTGGCAAATTTTAATTTTCCAGTCTTAATTAAACATGATGCCAATTTATCCACTATTTCACTATTTTCAGATGTTTTTGTCTCTCTTGCCCTTATGAGCTACAGAAAATTTGATGTCTTTGCTAAGTTTTGCCATTTCCATCCATGCCTCCCATGACCACACATCTTTGCCATTTATCTGACAGTTGGTGGTTTTTCATTCTGATGAAATGAAAAATTTCATATGCCACAGCACATGCACCATGAATTGGAGATTCATGTTTGATTTTATTTAATTTGAGCAGAAAGCTCTCGGATTAAAGGTGTGTGCTAGGGCTTAGCCCCATCACAAATAGAGACAGGTTTTTCCAGTACACAACACAATTTTGGGATTCACAGTGTGCTCAAATATCCTGCAACAGGGTGGTAAAGTACATCCTTGGCAGCATAAGGACCTGAGTTCAGTACCCAGAGACCATATTTAAACAAAAGCAAAAACAGTCCGTGAGGTGATGTTCTGGTGATCTCAGCACTGGAAGACAGAAACAGGTGAATAGATAGACGCCTGGGGCTCAGTAGCCAGTCAGCTAGCCTACTGGGTGAATTCTAGGCTTCTACTGACTCTGTCTCAAAAGAAAAGTGGACAGTACCTGTGGAAGAATATCCAAAGTGGCCTTCTGTTCTCTACACTTGCACACACACAGAAATGAGTGGGCATGGATCAGAGCAATGACAGAATGCCCAGGAAGAAGTAGAGGAGTTCCTTATGGCCTTCAGGCGCCTTCTTGAAGGAGGTGCTGTTTTGGCTGCATTTTAAATAATAAGTACGGATTAGCTACAGGAGTTTGGGGGAGGAGCAATTATCAAAAGTGAATCCAATCCACTTTTTAGCTAGTTTATAATTTGGTTTTAAGATATCAAGGTCACTCTAGAGCCCCAAACAATAGGCTCTCTCACTGCACTACAGGGATGATCTCACTTGGTTCATATGTGTAGTAGACTTTCTACCTCTAATAATATCTTCTTTCTCCCAGGGGGAAGATGAGTCAGTTTCTCCTGTCTTCTTTCAAAAATCTGACCTTTGGAGGTCCCAACAGGCCCTATTAAGTGTTGCTAACACTACCCTTATGAGTAACAGCACCAAACTGAAATGTGACAGAAGCTCATATACCCTGAGCAAGCGACAGTCATTCATTGACATAGGATACAGCAAATGTCCACCATATTAGGCAGTTTTCAGGGAAAAAGACAGGTGAATTTTCCCACTCAAAGATTGCAGTCCTTCCATCTGATATGACAAATGCTGTTTCTGGCTGGTGTCTTTGCCTGTGATGATTTGCCAAACCCTTTCCCACAAGTCCATAGTGCGGATCATCTAAGCTGTTCCCAATAGATCCAATCATTAGCGCATCCCAGGCAGGAGACAACAATTCGACTTGGTCATAAGATGTAATGTTACATAATTCACAGAGACTCTAATTTATTCACCATCTGGTTTTGGGGGGAAAAAAAGACATGGAAGAATCTAGGGGCATTCGGGATGGACATCTTCCCTACCTCACCCTGTGCCTTTCCATTCACGTTCAAAAGTGGTGGTCTGCCGGGGCTGTTACTCTGTGCTTCAGAAATGATGTATTCTCACAACCTGGTTGCCATTTTTATCTATCTGCAGATCTTCTCATTCTCTTGCCTTGAGTAATCATGTCAAACCGCACTAAAAGTTTCCTCCCCTCTAGTTTAGGGTTTTGAGAGAGTACACCTATCAAATTTCAACTTAATTAATGTTCTTAAAACACCAATTTGTCCTTTAGTGACCTGGAAGGTTTTTTTTTGTTTGTTTGTTTGTTTTTGTTTTTGTTTTTGTTTTTGTTTTTGTTTTTTTCAGAAATACCTTTACTTCCCTATCTCGATTTGTTCTCCTGGTGACGTGAGAATGCCCCCTTCAAATAGGAAGCCAAGGTCCTGTTATCTCCATTATACAAGATGAGATAGTAAAGCTATAAAGATGTTATGACCCAGGATCCAGGGTTGATTCCTGGTTCTTCAGTAGGCACTCTTCCCAAAATATTTAGCAGCTCTCATCCTTGATTAAAACAAAACAAAACACAGCAATAGCCCCTTGCCCTAGCATTCAAGCCTCTCTGCCACACTCCCCAGCTGTTACTGAATCAGACTCATTGCCTAGCAAGGCACCAGTCATTGAAATAATTGGTTTGGTGAGAAAAGGAGCTCTTTCTAGAGACAGCCAACTGAGTGGAGATGTGAGGGCTAGTCTCCTTGAGGACAGCATGGGAGTCTTTCTGGGGTAAAGAAGCAGGGTTCTCCAAGGTGTAGAGAGAGCTCACTGGAGATCCAAGGAAAAGGGAGCACACATGCTTAGTCACAGCCCATGGTTCTTCTAAGACACTGTCCAGGGTAAGCTGCCTTAGCATGCTCTAATGGAGGTACAGTTCTGGCTTCCTGAAGTCAAGTCTCCTGTTGATCCCTTGTGTGGGGTCAGGGGAAGAGCTGATACTTTCAGTTGGTTAGAGCTAACCTCCAAGTTTCTGAGAAATATTTTAGACAACTCTCAGCCTTGTGACTCAGATTCAGAGTGTGACCAATGCAAAGCTAATAGGAAAGCATGGCTTGGCTATACAGCTTCTAAACCTGGTGGTAAAAGGGATAACATGTGAGGCCAGAGGGTATACTTATGGCTTCCTTCCACAGACTCTTCTTGTCTATCAACCATCTGTCTCAACTGAGCTTGCAGTCCCAGGGTTCAGAGTGTGCCTTCCCCAGAGCTCTGCTGGCTTCCCAGGGCCCTTCAGAACCTTGTGAATGAACTTCGGGGAGATAGAATACACTGCAAGGGTATATGGGAAATCTTCATGTGCTTATGTGTGTTTGTCAGGGATGAACAGATCTTCTAAAGAACCTATGACATTCACCCCTCACAAATAAAAGGTTGAAAATCAAGTCTAAGGACTATTCTCCTTGCTCCAAATGTCCTTCTCATTTCTCCTGACCTATCTGGTGCTATGTTTAATTTCTCTTCATAACTTCAAACAAAGCCAACTACTGTCATTGGAACTTGGCAAATTTCCCTCTCTGGAATAGTTTAATTGCTCTCTTCTTTCCAAATATTAATTCAAAAAGGGAGAAGCCAGATTATTCCTAGGGTGGCCTTTACATATGCAAATAACATGTGATAACTTATCTCAATTGATAGCACAATTATCCGTAAACTTTAATCACTCCCTTCAGAGTTGATTTACATCCTCCTATTAACACAGTGGTCTTGTGTGACGAAGCAGAGAAAAGGCTGAGTAGATATATTTAAGCACTTTGACAGATAGTGTTCCAACTATGAAAAGAAAAGAAAGTCACACTCTTACCTATAAGAACTGCATGATGATATTACAGACCGGGAGGGGCAGGGAACAGGAAAGGTTCAGCTACTCTTCAGGTACTGGAAACAGACCCACCCAGCTGTCCATGAAGCTTGCACGAAGAGGAAGCCTGCAAAGGATAGATCGGTTTGAGGAGCTAGCCCCAGGAGGTTAACTCAAGAGCAGTGAGGTAGACAGAAGGGAGTGAGGATACTGGGTGTTCTGCCGTGGCATCCTGGAAACCTCCTATCTCTGGCAGCTTTCTCACTCCATGTGTCTGAAGCCTCCTGTGCTGGCTACACTCATCCAGCTTTGAACTTGTCACATACTGCTCTCCACTCAGTGGCTTCACATTGCCCTGGGTAATACCTGGTTTTCCTTGGGCACAGCCATTACAGAGAGCTCTGCTTGGAGGTATTCTGTCAAAGCCAGCACACCGGAGAGGGGCAGGCAACATTTCCCACCTTCCCAATGATTATGAAGTAATCTCGTTATCCTCTACCACCGTTTCTGCCCTTTCATGCTCTAACAATTAGTTTTATTTTTTTAACTTTAAACAAAATGTTATTATACAAAGGTTGCCATATAATTGGCTACTTCTCTATTTTGTATACAATTATCCTTGTTCCACAGAAAAGCTGCTTCTGAACATCTCATCTGGTGATATAAGTACTAGTATCCTGACTGTGACATAATTGTACTCTAAATGCCCCAGTGTTTTAACTTGAAATCAGGACACTGGTATATTGCTCTTGTACTCAATATCAAGAATGTACAAATGTCTTTATTAAAAAAAATACAGAACAATTTCTCTGTAGGCATGGACAATGACAGCAGTAAACCATTATATATTGTCGATGGAAGCCAGTAACTGATGTGATCACCCAGCCTTCAGTCATTTTCTTCAGGTGACTTCTCTCAAGTTATTGGTGAGGAGTCTGCCTTGAGCTTGCTGTCACAGTTCATTGATAAGAGCAAACCACTGTTCTTGGGGTTAGAACATGCTACCTCCCATATTCCCTCTTTCATTCCACACACTGTCACCATCCCAGGGACCTTCTCTTCTGCAGGAACTTCTGTCAGTAAAGCTTCTGCTGTGCTTATGAATCGATTAGTCATAAATGTCAAGAATCCAAGAAAGCCTCAGTTGAAAGGTTGGTCTATGGGTATGTCTGTGGGGAACTGTCTGAATTCTTTTTTTTTAATTTATTTTTACATTTTTTCTTTATTAATTACACTTTATTCCCTTTGTATCCCCCCTGTGGTTCCCTCCCTCCTCCCATTCCAATCCTTCCCTCCCTCCACCCTCTGCATGCATGCCCCTCCCCAAGTCCACTGATAGGGGAGGTCTTCTTTTCCTTCCTTCTGATCTTAGTCTATAAGATCTCATCAGGAGTGGCTGCATTGTCTTCTTCTGTGGCCTGGTAATGCTGCTTCCCCCTCATAGGGAGGTAATTAAGAGCAGGCCAATCAGTTCATGTCAGAGACAGTCCCTGTTCCTATTACAATGGAACCCACTTGGATACTGAACTGTCATGGGCTACATCTGTGCAGGGATCTTAGGTCATCTACATATATGCATATGCATATGCATAGTCCTTGGCTGGAGTATCAGTCTCAGGAAAGACCCCTGTGCTCAGATTTTTTGGTTCTGTTGCTCTCCTTGTGGAGTTCCTGTCCTCTCCAGATCTTACTGTTTCCTACTTCCTTCATAAGATTCCCTGCACTCTGCCCAAAGGTTGCCCATAAGTCTCAGCATCTGTATTGATAGTCTGCAGGGCAGAGCCTTTCAGAGGTCCTCTGTGTCAGGCTCCTGACTTGTTCCCTCTTTTCTCCTTCTTCTGATGTCCATCCTCTTTGCCTTTCTGGATAGGAATTGAGCATTTTAGCAAGAATCCTCCCTCTTGATTAGTTTCTTTAGGTGTACAGATTTTAGTATGTTTATCCTATATTATATGTCTATATGAGTGAGTACATACCATTTGCATCTTTCTGCTTCTAGGATAGCTCACTCAGGATGATCTTTTCCAGATCCCACCATTTACCTACAAAGATTGAGGTAGGAAGACCCAGTCTGCTGTGGGTAGCACCATTCTCTAGGGTAGGCCCTTAACGGTATACAAGAGGAAAAGGCTAGCTGAGCAAAACCTGAAAGTAGGTAGCATAGCAGTAATTTCTCTTTACTCATGAATAGAGATGTGACCAGATGCTTCAGAGTTACAGCTGGACCTCCTCTCAGTTATGGACTGTGAGCTGAAACTGTGAGTTGAATGAACTTTTTCCTCTGTGTGTTTTGTTCAGGGTATTTTATCACAGCAATAGACATAAAGGTAAAACAGTTGACATTCGGGTTTCCAGTGCACTCATTGTTGACCTCCACAAAGACAGTTTTGCTCCCTAATTTTTAAAAATGATGGACATGACCTTATTTGAACAAAGGGTATCTGTAGGTGTAATTAAGGATCTGAGGGTGAGGAAGTCATCGTGGATTGTTCAGATGGTCCCTAAACCTAATGCTGAGTGTTTTCTGTATCAGGAATGTGGCTAAAACACAATTGTGCATTCCGCTAACATCAGAATATCAACAGACTCCCTATTGTGTCTATTTTATTGGCTGTAATCCACCAAGTATTTGTAACTTTGCCTGATAGATGTGGCCATGGGCCATTACAGATTCATTCGATCCTCTCCAAAGTGATTTTGATACATCCAGGTGTCCATGTGATCATGACTCAGTTTGATATTTTGTTTGTATAAGTTAGCTATCACTCTATGGTGTGGTTTGTGCTAGACAAGCTGTGGGTATCTAGCTGCCCACATGACACAAGGGAGAGTCACTCTGCCTCAGCATTTATAATAGAGATAAAGCCAACTGCTATTTGTTTGTTTGTTTTCATTTGTTTTAATGGAGTTGCTCAGGAAAAGGCACAGACAGAACACCATAGTTTTATGGAGTAAGTTTGAACAGGATACTGTTTCATCTTTACACCCAATACAAGTGTCTTTACCTGAATGAAACAGGGAGATTAGAGAGTCAGAAGAGGAGAAGGCAGTGGGACCACAGAAAAGGGACTACTGTGATGTGACTATTGGCCAAAGGACACCAGGAGCTGGAAGAGACAAAGATAGAATCACCTTTGAGGCTTCAAAGAGGCACATCCTTCTGACAGTATAATGTCAGCCTTCTGGTCTCTGGAGGGATGAGATGATATATTTCAAGCTATCCAGGTCATGTCAACTTCCTATTGCAGCCGTAAGAAACCTAACTCTCAATACCATGCATAATAACAACTAATATTTGTCAGATGCTGACAAGATGCTAATTCTTTTCCATGGATTAGCTAAATGATCCTCAGAAGAAACTGTAGAATAGGAACTTTCATGTCCCCTATAGATGAGGAGAAACAGGACCCCAGAAGATACACAGCAGGTCCCTGTCTCCCCCACAAGTAAGGATAAAGGACTAGACAGAGTCCAGCCAGGTCACCCAGGCCTAGTGGTTAGTGCATAACCAGTAGATAGCACTGTCCTTAATGGGTGCCATCTAATCCATCTGGGTATCAAAGGCTTCTCACTCAATAATGCCATCACATCTCCACTCTCCAGTCTGTACCTGACACTGTCTTTCAGTCATGTATGAACTTACTCTTCCACCACTGTGGTCAGCTCTAGGGTCCTGGAGCTGTCCATAAGCCCCTTTCCTTTCATTTGTTTCGCACACTTCCTCAAAACATCTGAAGTGTCTTCTCAGGGTGTGAAGTCACTGATCCTGTGAACTCTGCTTCTGAAGGAGAAAGGAGATTAGGCAAGTGGACCTCAGTGATTGCAGATTGGGCAAAGCGGTAGCCATTCCTGCTACAGACAGGTACTTATGAGCCAGGTACAGAGCATGTCCCAGCACACAGGTTCCAGCCTCTTAGTGGCTTTTCATCATCTCTCTCCCCATCCCAGGTATAGGTTGAAGGAAGGAGATGCTAACTTCTAGGCTTCTAGAGCCTCACATTTTCATCTGGGGCCCTGCATCTTTGTGGTGAGCCCTAGCTGGGACAGCTCAGTTCTGTAATCTTCTTTGGGACCGACCTGAAGGGAGCTATTGCCTGGTGTCTGGTCTTCCTGTGGCCATCAGAGAAGCACTGGTGTCCTAAGGTACAGATACCTACAAGGAAATGGAGAATTGGAGCTGTAATTCACCTCTCACAAGACTTATTCTGAAATGGCTGATTTCCAGCACAAACTTTGTGACTTTCCTGTTCTTCCAATTCTCAACAAGTTTGGAAACTTTAAGTCCTTCTTGCACCCCCTTGGATTATGGATCAACAAGGCTAGATGCTTGAACCCCTGCACAGATGTAGCCCACGGCAGTTTAGTGTCCAAGTGGGTTCCATAGTAATGGGAAGAGGGACTTCCTCTGACATAATCTGATTGGCCTGCTCTTTGATCACCTCCCCCTGAGGGGGAGCAGCCTTACCAGGCCACAGAAGATGACAATGCAGCCACTCCTGATGTGATCTGATAGACTAAGATCAGAAGGAAGGGGAGGAGGACCTCCCCTATCAGTGGACTTGGGGAGGGGCATGGGTGAAGAAGGGGGTGGGAGGGTGGGATTGGGAGGGGAGGAGAGAGGGGATTATGGGGGGGATACAAAGTGAATAAAGTGTAATTAATAAAATAAAATTTAATTTAAAAAAGTAATAATGACAGTAGTCATTGACCACACATAAAACTTTCACTGGGCTGAGAATAGAAGAGGCATAAGAGAAACTCTCAGATCAACTTCTCAGCTCACAAGGGGTCAGGAGGTTATTGATTGTATAAAGAGTAAAATAAATTAGGAGTAGAGATAGGTTAAAGGGGGAAGGGCTTTCAAGTTTTCTGAGAATATTGGGGTTTTCCAAGAATTTGGGACTTAACTTTTTTCTCTTTTCATTGATCTTTCCATGACAATTTGTCAACTGTCACAGCACTAGGCATGTATCATTCATCATGCGAATGACCCAACCAGTTTCAGGTAATCCACTTGAAAATGGACTTCTGACCTACAGGACTCTGTCCTCAAAGATAAGAAAGATTAGGGTAATAAGAAAAAATTGAGCTAGACATCCTAAGTAGTACAGAATCAGGGTGACACCACCTTCTTATCACAATAGCCCCTGTCTCTACCCAAGGAGACATAAGATGATTTTAGCCAACGTTGTAAATGATAATTCAGAGGAAAAGTTGCTATTCAGAGTAAATATTTATTTAACTTGCATGAGTGTATTTATTATGGAGAACTATGACAAGGTCATACTAGACAATACTAGACCCTACGGCACAAAAGTCTAACATAGGAAAACATTCCTCAGGGTTGGATTGAAATAAGAAAGGGGGAAGGAAAAAAAAAGAAATAAGAAAGAGAGGAATTTTGTTTGTAGGGAATTTTTTTCCCTGTGGAAATGTGTCCATATAAATGTGGCTCAGAAATTTCTTACCCTGATTAAGAAAGAAAAAAAAACTGTTTATGGTAATTTAATTTTTGTAACACCTGTGGATTAGAGCCTATTGGTATCCCTGTTATTCAGAAGAGGATAGTGAAGCACAGAGGAGTTACATAGTATTTGCAGCATCACACAGTAAATGATAGAGCTAAAACTGAAACCCAGGCAGTAAGGTTTCAAAATCTGTTTGCCATGCTAAGCCCACATACAGATGGAAAACTAAGCAGGCCAAACAGAATATAGAGACAAATATTCTTGGCAAACTTAATTAAGGGTCTCATATAAAGTATCCGGTTGCGAAGAAATACGACAATTTATAATTTATGTCCTCTATTCTCAACAAAGCCAAAAGGACAAGTATGCCTGTAGTTAATGAAGACCGGACAAAGTGGCAAAGCAATAGGAAAAAGAGCAAAGCAGGGGCATGTGATAAAATGCCGCTTAGTCTGCTTTTCTATTGCTGCGGTGAAGGCCATAACCCCGTGTTGCTTTTGGTTTATTTGCTTACAAATTGCGGTCATGTTCTATTGAAAGAAGCCAAGGCAGGATCACAAAGCAGGAATCAAGAAGGAGGAACTGAAACAGGGGCCACGGAGAAACACTGCTTACTGTCCCCTTCCCCTGTGGCATGCTCAGTTGATTTCTTTACACAGCCCAGGGCCACCTGCCCCAGGGATGACATCACCCATGGTAGGCTGAACCCTCCCACACCAACCGTTCATCAAGAAAATGCCCCCTAGACTTGCCTACAGGCCTGTCTAATTGGGGGCATTTTCACAGTTGAGATCCTGCTTTCCAGATAACTTAACCTTGTGTCACTTTGACCCCACACTAACCAAGACACCAAGGAAGCTTCTCAAGGTTTCTGTCCAAGCTGTGATAGAAGCCATGAGGAATCTTGTTCAGCTTCTCTCAGCATAGCTGGCTGAATATCCACTGCCGGCTCACTTCCTCTGCAGGATTCGAACTCAGCACTGTCAGAGTTAAGGGTCTAAACTCTATGAGGTTCCGTCCTGATGGTCTAGGAGCGGGTTATAAATACTGCACTTCTCTTTCCTCATCCCATCAGCCACAAGTTAGCACTTCTGCTCTACCAATGACTCTGATGCATTTTTTAATAAATTAGAACCTCTTTTTCATATCAACAAATGTAACAGCATTTCATTTCTTTTTAAAGCATCATAGCATACTGTGACTATGTCCCCTCCTTCATTTCACCTGACCTGTGGTGCTTTTGTTTTGGTTTACTTTCTTAGAGTGTTACTAGAGATGGTTCCAGGGCTCACACAAGCTCAACAAGAGTTCTACCACTCTTTTATCCCCAGTCCTTTATGTTGTTGTTGTTGTTTTATTTGATACACAGTCCCCGTAAAGTCTCCAGCCTGACCTTAAACTCAAGATCCTCTTGCCTCACCTCAAGAGTGGCTAAGATGACAGGTGTGTGCCATCCAGCCAGCATCAATCAATCAATCCTATTTTATCCAAAATTTGGTTATTCCTAAACTTCCTACCCCAAACATCTTTGTACAAATATTATTTTTGTCCATTTAGTTCCCCCCCCCAAAAAAAAAAAAAACAAAAAAGGAGAAAAACTCCAGGAATGGGATTAGTTCCTTATGTTTTGTTCATTTAGTTTCTTCCCCCCCCCAAAAAAAAATCTCAGGAATGAGATTTTTGAGGGTTTTGTCTGTTTACTGTTTTTGTTTATTTGTTTGTTTGTGTCAGAAACAAAGGAAGCACAATTTTTAAGTTTAAAAAAAAATCTTACAGAATTTTTTCTTTACTTTATGCCTGAAATTCATCAACCTCAAATATCACATGTAAAGAAGGAAGAGGATGGGAGGAAGGAGAAGGAGGAAATGAGAAGAAACGGAGAAGGAAGGAAAAGAGGGAGGGCAGCAGCCGCCATTTCAGTGACAAACAGTTGCATCATTTGCGTTTCCTGGATTAATAGTGGTATTACCAGCTTGTCATAAGCCCACAGGCCAGTCATCGTTCTTCATTAGTGGATTGGCTGTTTGCAGCCTTGGCTCATTTTCCTGTTGGCACCTTATGTTTTCCTTATTGATTTAAAAATCAATATACTTTTGTATTCTACAGTTTACAGCTGTTATGTTTTATGGCTATTTTAAAGCTAACAACTCCTTATTTATTACATACACTGCAGATATGTTCTTCCCTTTGCTATTTGTTTTTACGTTTCAGATTTATTTATTTTCATTTAAGGTGTTTGAGTCTTTTTTTTTTCCTGAATGTATGTATGTATGAATGTATGTATGTGTGCCATGTGCATGCCTAGTGCCCACAGAGAACAGAAGGATCAGATCCCCTGGAACTAAAATTACAGACAGTTGTGAGCTGCCATGGGAGAACTGGGAATTGAACACAGGTCCTCCGGAAGAGCAGCCAGTGCTCTTCACTGCTGAGTCATCTTTCCAACCTACCGCTTGCTTTTAGTGGTTCTTTAGTCTAACTGTATTATTAACTTCTATCTAGATCAAGAATATACCATCTGTAGTTTGGGTGTGAGAAACCAGTCCTTGAGGATGTCCATTCTTTTTTGGTCCTCGCCTTGAAATTAAGATGGTTGCAAAAAAGTTATATGTGACCTCTTGCTGATACCCATGGTCTGAATTGAGAGGTTTTCTAAGCACATTTAAATGAAGAAGAAGAAAAAAATGAATGTCACACTTCTATGTTCAATTTTACATTTCATTTTATGTATAAAAACACTTTATTAAAGTAGCTACATGAGTCACTAAAATAAAAGTCATTAAGTCCAAACTCAAATGCACCACTGATTTTTTTTATTAAAAAAAAATTAAAAAAAAGAAATACAGTTCCTATTTTTGGGCATTCCCTATGTGTCAAGACTACACATACCATCCCTCCATTCTGTTTTCTAACTCTTGCAACACTGCACCGTGTGTAAAAACCCATCCCACCCCAGATGCAGAAAACTTGACTCGGGATGACACAGGTGTCCCTCAGCTCCAGGACCCTCCTCCTCTTCAGGGTGTCAGACTCCAGGTGCTCAAGTCTCTTACATGAAATAAATAGTCTTGGCATTGTATGTACATATATATACCTCTAAATGACAATAATACCTAACTAGGAGGAAATGTGTAAGTGGCTGTAACCTTGCAGTGTTTAGGGGAAAATGATGAGAAAAGCATCAGCCATGTCCCATGCAAGCAAGTCGTCAGTGTACCTATAGTCTTGATTCAGTGTTGAACCTGCCAGTGTAGAACCTGGGGTTACAGAGAATTGATTTCCTGTTTAAAGTCATACAGCTGTGACACAGCCTGAACCTGAAACTGTGTCTAGACTCAGGGTACATGCCTTTAAATTCTTTTTTCTTCAATAACTCTGAATCATAACCCCATCTCCAACCCCTGAAAGCAGCAGTTCCTGCATCTTCAGCAGGAGGAGTTCCCACAGTGGTCTGCAGTATCAGGCCTTGCCCCTAAGGAACCTCAACGCACAGACTCACGTCTCTGTAAATCTTTGTTCTAAGAGTAGAGAGGAACACATACTCTTCCATCTCTATAGATCCACATTACAGGGAAATCCAATGACTTCCCTCCTGATAATCAGGGCAGTTTGCCTTGTAAAGTTGTCACTTAAGCTGGCCCTAACATTTGTCTCTTTGGGCTCATTAGTCATGTCTTATACAGCCAGCTTTAGCAAGTAAGCTGTCTATAATAACAATGTAGACTTATCAGTTCATAACATTTTATAACACTCTGGAAACTAACAAAATGATAGAAAAGAAAGCTGGCTCAGTCCAGCTCAGGTATGAGCTTGCAATCTGGCAGGAAAACTCCCCGCAAGGCTGACTGCGCTGCTGTGCATGGTGTGATCCTGCTGGTCAGATCTGGAAGAGACAGTGGTGGCCTTTCCAATGACGCCCCCACACATCCTGCAGCCACCTTTGCATGCACTGGATGGACGTCTGCTTCAACCTCTGAACAAGCTGGCCATGCACAACGGAGCTAGTCTCTTTTTTAATTTTGATTTTTATTATTTCATGTGTATGGGTGTTCTGCTTGCATGTATGTCTGTGTACCATGTGTGCAGTGCCCAGGAAGCTAGAAGAAGGTATCAGATCTCCTGGGACTGGAGTTACAGACAGTTGTGAGCAGTCATGTGGGTGTTGGAATTGAACCTGGATCCTCTGTAAGAGAGGCCAGTGCTCTTAATCATTGTGCCATCTCTCCAGTTCCAGAGGGATTATTGTTTCTGTTTTTGTTTTTTTTTTTTTTTAAGACCAAGTGGCTGGAATTGAGCTTTAATTCATTCTCAACAGTGTTGGGATGTCATGTGAAAAGGGGCACATGATGTCACATGAAAACCGTTAATGAGCATTTGATCATGAAGATCTTAACTATACTATAAGAGGAGGCTAATGCTCTCACCACACCAATGCCCCTGAACCCAGCTAAAGCCTTGAGTTTGTGAAAGAAGGTGAAGTGGCAGCTTAGTGACAGTATAACTGTCACTCTTTGGCTGAAAAAAAAACACATAATGCAGAACCATTCTATCAGAGAGGTGGGCCTCCCCAGGGAGAAGACCACCTTATTATCACCAGGTCTACTTTTCTGTCCTTAAAGTCCTTGGAAGCCACTTTATTAAACAGTTTACATTTCAATGAGATCCAAAATCAATCCCAACTGGTCAGAAAATCCAATAAGAACAGGCATGGAAATTTATGTGTTTGTTTAAAGCTTGCTGCAGAACAATTACATGTAGCTCGCTTCTAATCATTTACTACATTTTATAAGTTACTAGACACTATAGATTTTTTGAGGAGATAGGAAAATAAATTAAGTTCCTCAAATGTTGTAGTATGTCTGACAGCACAAGATGAGAAGCTGCAAAAGCTTCTCAGGTTGCTTCCCCCCCCCCCTCTCTGTGTGTGTGTGTGTGTGTGTGTGTGTGTGCAAGTGCATTCTTCTCTTCTGCAACAAAAGGAAAGCACAGCTAAGAAACAAGAATATGACAGTCATCCACTGAAGCTATGCACAGACATCTCTGGACAGGCTGTCTGCTAACTAGCCAAGGGCTACCTGGAAAACCATTTCAGGAAGTTGAAGAGTCATCTGAAAACAACAGTGACACTGCAAGCCAGAACCTGATGTTCAAAGGCAGATTAGGTGGTAGGTGTTGTTGAAGTTCAGAGAAAAGATGGATGTCTGTGGGAGTGACTTGGGAAGGTTTCCCAGATAGAATAGAATTTAATATGTCTCTTAAAAATGACTACAATGTGAGTGGCAGGAACAGAAAACAAGAGGACATTCAGGAGGTGAGAGCTTGAGTCAAGGCTCAGCAGCAGAGTGCCAGGGGGTATGTGAAAGAGTGATGGCTGTTACATTAAGATAGGGGTGAAGAAAAATAGAACTGAGGGTGAGGCATCTCTTCTGTAGCACAATAATGTCCTGATAGGTCCTAGTCCATAGTCTGCATTTTGGAAGGCTCATGGGGAACTTCAAAGCTTTTTGTGTTCATCAGAAAGGCCCAGGGGCTCCAAGTTAGCACAGAAGAGCTTTGGGAATTTTGTATCAAATTTGGGGAGCATTGGGGAGCCCACAGTTCTTGCATAGAAGTTGTTTCTACTGAGTCATCAAAGAGGGACTGAGACACTTTCAAACTATTACAACTGATAAACACTCAACAAAGTTGGAGAAATGTAAATTACCATATAAAACCCACTAGTCTTTTTATATACCAATGACACACAGTCTGAGAAAGAAATTAAATCAGAAAAACAATCTCATTCACAAGACTACAAAAGAAGGGGGAAAAAAAGTCATGGAATAAGCCTAACCAAAAAAAGAAAAGATCTCTAAAATGAAAACTTTAAAACAGCAAAGAAGAAAATTGAGGAAGATACAAAAGAAAGACCTCTCATGCTCATGGGCCAGGAAAATTAATATTATGCAAATAATTAATATTATGCAAATGGCAATCTCAATGCAGTCCTCATCAAAATTCCAACACGATTCTTCACAGAAACAGAAAATTGTCTT